>NC_090835.1:19727500-20951250 GCF_028021215.1 Eschrichtius robustus
AGTGGGCCCTGTCTCCGACTTCTACCCGCTGAGGTGGTCTTGAATGCCAGCCTCGACTTAATTTCTTCAATTTTCTTATTTACGCGTAAACGGTTGTCTCCAGTTGCCCTGCAGAACTTCTCCCCGGAAGCCTTTTATTTTGGTGCTAACGGTGTACTCAATTATCCGTAATACCCGTTTTCAGTGGTGGGAACGGAGAAGGGCAGGCCATCCGCAGGACTGCGACCCACTGTGAACTTAGACCCACTGCCTAGTTGATGCGTGAACATCCTGGTAACTTAATTTTTCCTTTTTGTTTCTCCTTTTCACTTAATGATTTTCTATGTATTGTTGCAGACATCTCAACAGTGAGCATGCGCTGGACGATAGAAGTACAGCCCAATGTAGAGTACAAATGCAGGTTGTACAGCAGTTAGAGCTACAGGTAAAACCACATTTATTTTTGATATTACCTCAGTATTCCTCCACTTCCAAATTTCTGTAGTGTTCTGGAATGAGTTCCTGTGTACTCATTATTGAATGGAAGGTTTCAAAACCTGTTGTTGTCCTTTCTTTTATCTTATTTTATTTTACTGTATTTTATTTACTTTTCTCTTTGGGAAGGTTCAGCTTCAGTTCCTTCTTGGGCACTGCCGCTCAGACATTTCAAAGTTCTGTGCATCCCTGTATATGCCGCCAACCCTCAGCCTCTGCTTTTTAGCTCTTCCATCTCTCTCTCTCTCGCTTTACCTCCCTTCTCTCTTCTCCTTTTAACTTTTCCGGTTATCTGTTGTTGGTCTAAGCCCTCTCCGTTGCTAATATTATTAACCCGAAGTTAGGAAGACGAGCTGGGGAGAGAGATGGGGAGTGAATGAATGGAGAGAGAGAAAGAGAGCGAGCACGTGAGTGTGTGGGCAAGACTGAGCGAGCCAGCACACATGCAAGGCTGTTCTCCAAAGTTAAAATAGAAACTGTATGTGGGTTGATGCCTAATTTTTCATTGTCCCCTTTTTCTCTCCATCACTGAGAACAATTGAGAGTTCACTGCACAAATTTTAAATATGTACACTTACACCCACACATACATATAAACACATATTAGGTACATATAATATATATCATGTAGATATCAGATATATGTAGATATATGTGTGTGTGTGTATAGAGAGAGAGAGAGAGAGAGAGAGAGAGAGAGAAAGAGAGGGGCGGGGAGAGAGAGAGAGAGAGAGAGAGAGAGAGAATCTTGTATTTGGAAATTCACTGGGCCATGAGGAATGTACTTTATGACTACAGAAAATTAACTTCTGCAAATGTTCCTGTGGATCACATTTGGGTGAGGGGCATTTTAAGTGTGGGTTCTACTTCCTGATGTAACTTGTTGATGAACCCCACCATATTTTAACGGTAATTCCCTCCTTGGTGTAATTAATAGAAAATTCATTTCTAAAAGTAAAAATTGGGTCAGAAATGGAGATTATTAAAATGTACAATTGCAAAAGGCTGACCCCACAAACCCCATTTATGCAGCCGAGTTCCAAAATGCTTTTGAGTGCTCGATGACTCACTGTGGCTTCTTCCTCTGGCTGGTTCAGTGTAGGCAAGAGGTTAGCCGACTCGGGGAAATTAAAACAATGTTGTACATTATATTGTTACCAGCCATCGAAAAGCCTATTTTGTATGCAAGACAGCAATGCCGAGATATATGGAGAGCCCTAGGCTAAGTACAGAAGATAATTACATTTGGAATTTTACTGAGTTAAGTCATTTACAGCTTCAAATAGTTGCAGAGAAAAATCAGCCAAAACACACTTAAACTTTTTGTTTTGACTTTCAGGATAGAAAGGATTTTTTTTTTTTTTAATTAGTTATCATCTTATATGACAAATCACATTTTAGTTTTAGTCAGAATGTCTCAAAAGTTATTTTCTTTAAGTAGTTAATATTTTTCCATTCAGACTACAGATATGAACTTATTAGGACAGTGGGATATTTATACAGGCAAAAGGGCGCATCGTAAAATCCCCGAATTCTTAACATAAGTCTTTGGAAACGTGTTTAAATTTAGCACGTTTTTTGGGAAGGAAAGAAGGAGTATATTTATCTCACCCCTAGAGTTCACTGGTGGTTGAAGCATAGGAAGAAGCCCTTAAAGAACTGGGTTGAACAAAACAAACTCCATGGCTATGGCAACCTGAATTTATATGTCTCAGTGGTGGTGTTTATAAAGTGATCCAAGTTCCTGCATTTATGTATCTAATTGATAAAATTAAATTTTTAATGATCAGCTAGAATAAATGGTTTACCAGAGGTAATGGTTCACCGAGGTTGGCGTTCCAGACTGCAAATCTGAGTGCGGGGCCACTGTTAACTACTCAGGAACTGACTATCTATTTTATTCGCTATTCCTCACTCTCCACAGGAAGCGGGTGGGAGAAGGAAAGGAGTTAGATGATCAGTAAGTCAGGTGGTTATCTCCTGGCAGCTTTCATGTTGAGTTTTGGCGCATGTGGCCTGGGAGTGGTACAGACCGATATGATGACTCTTGGATTATTTGTGGATTTCATGGAGTCATAGATTTCCCTTCATCTTCCAGTCCTACATCAAACCCAAGGCAGGTTTTTCAACTTTTGATTGGAATCAAAGATGATCACCTGGCCAGAAGTCACTATGTGGTAGTTAACCGGTCATGTTCCTTATAACATTTTTGCTAGCGAGTTTGCTTTAATGGAAGAAGGCAGGGCTGATTCTCAAGAGTTCAGTGTCTTCCTAGCTTGAGAGAGTTGCTGCAACGATGACACAGTGCTTGTCGAGAGCAGGGGTTGGAAAACTACGGACCCTGGGCCGAATCCCATGAGCTGAGAAAGGTTTTTACACTCTGAATAGTTGGGGTAGGGGAGGTAAGAATCAAAGGAAGAATAAATTATATGAAACTCGAAGTTCAGCATCCACGTATAAGGTTGTATTGGAACACGGCCATGCCCATTGATTTACGCATTATCCGTGACTGCCTGTGCTCTACAACAGAAAAGTTGAGTAATTCCAACAGCGCCTCTATGGTCTGCAAAGCTGAAAATATTTACTATCTGGCTGGCCCTTGCAGAAGAAGTTTCCCAAGCAATTCCTGATCTAGAGGAGCAGAAGAAAACAATTTGCATCACATTATTAGCAACTTGTTCCCTTAGGTTCCTGGCTCCCTAAAGGTCGGCTCGCCCCTTCTTACTTCATCCTTCTTTGCCTTGGTATATAAAACCCGTCTAGTCACCATATTGGTCAGGTTCCCCCAAGGGCAGCTTCACCTGCAGTTATTATACTTGCCGATAGGGGGGGTCGTGGAGAGCTGGCTGAGGGATATTCATTCATCCATCCATTTGTCTACTCATGCATTTAGCAAACATTACCCGGAGCCTGTAACATGGCAAGAGCCTTGTTGGAGCCACTAAGGAGTATCAGAGTGAGTGAAATGGATAGGGCTGCCCTCCTGGTTCTTATACTCTAGAAAAAAAAAAAAAAAAGACTATAAATAAATAGCTCTCCAGTGGCGCTGTTCATTCATTGGGTGGTGTTCGCTGACACTAATGCGTTCTTGAAAACATCAGAAGCGTGCTCCAAGGAGACTTTCAGTGCTAGATAAGGGCCAAACCCAAACAGATTTTACCCATTAGTTATTTAATCAGATGAAATGCACAAGAAAATGTCAGCAGTTTTCTGTGCCCGATGCCCTTATCGAGGATTAGATGGAGATTCTTTGGGTGGCAGACCTGGTCTGTTTGGGAGAGTTTGGGGCAAAGTACAGTTCTACTCACAGCCAGACCCATTTGAGGCTTCCTGTTTCTCTGATGTTTGTATTTCCATTTGCCATTTCACGCACCCATGTCTGGAAGTGTACTTTTTAATTGACTTTAACTAATCATCCTTGTGCCCAGAGAACCCGAGGTACTGGGGAAGCCAGGTCCGTGCAGCAGCTAGGCTACGTGGAAAGGGTGTTCTTGTGTCTCAGCAGCCTTTCTATCTCGTTTCCCGTTGGCATCACCCACCGTCACCTCTCGGTTCTCCCAACAGCAGACTGATATATGGGGCATGCCCTGTATATGACTGAGCCAAGGGCTACTTCTGTTTCCCTTAAAGAAGGCATTTCCTGGTCCAGGAAATAACCTGAACCTCCAAGTATCTCAGAGCCTGTTACACAATTACCATTTATTAACTCGAATGTGAAAACCATTTGTGCCACTTAGCACTACAGGAAAGAGCAATCAAGGCCTGAGCGTGTTCCCAAAGGGTGATCACTGTTAGAGTAGGATGAGACCACCACCACCCCAGACTCTCTCTGCAGAGCGGTCCTGAGGCCTCTGGTGTTCACGTCTGGGAGAGAGGTCACACGTGCGCCCCCACTGTAAAAACAAACCCACTAAGCTCAGATTGGATCTTACGGTAGAGATCAACAGAGGCTCATTATGTCTACTCTGGAGAATCATTGTGAAAGGATTCCACTGGAGAATTCGGGAGGACAGAGTCAGTCCCAGACGTGACCAAAGCCAGGGAAAACCGCTGGAGTGCTGTCCCGTGTCTCTTGCCAGCCCCCAGATCGAAACCCCAGACACCTCAACTCTGACCCCAAACAGGAGGCCCTTGCGTTTCTTACCGACAGTCAAACCTCCCTAAAGAATTTTATGCAATTTTTTAAAAATCACCATTGTTCCCCTTGGAGGATAGTGGGGTTGGCCATGTTTCCCTTTATGGTGCTCTGTGTACAGCACTGCACTCGAACCGAAAGGAAAAAAGCCTTTAAGATTCTCATGGCAGAGTTCAAGCGACCAGGCAGAAATCAAGATGATGGGTTATGGAGTTTGGCTTAGACCTATCTATGCAGCACTGGGTGTGAGATGCATCTGTCTTGTTTTTATTTTTGTTGGAAGGTATCAAAATACATAATGCACGTTTTCTTAGCAGTGGACTCCTTATGTAGAGCTTGTTGACAGAGAAAGGATGGTTGATTCAGTTCTCATGTTACACCCTGTCACTGGTCTCACTGAGAGAGCAGGCCGGGCGGGGGGATGGTGGTCAAAAAGACATCTTAGTGGGCATTTGAAGCCCTTTGGAATGTTTCTAACTGCATTTCATTATTACAAAGGCAGTTGTAATTTTTTGACATTTGTCAATGGACTGGATGGGGATTAGCCCCAACTATTACCAGCAAGCCGAGAAGTTACGGGAGAGTCTACACCGTGCACGTAGGCACCTAACATGAAGACAGACGGACACCAAAGAAATCATTTGGGTCGAGGACAGGGAACGTCCTTTTTGAGGTCAGGGGATGTATTCTAAGATTTCACCTGTTAGATGTTCTCTGTTGACAGGAGTCTTCTGGATGATAGGCAGTCATGGAAATGAGTTAGGAGTGGAGGGGAAATCCCTGCCGTCGGTGTGCACGGTCTTACATCGGTCATGAGTGTAAGGCTCCCTCCCCACAGGACGGAGGGGCAGAGACACAGGGAGTGGGGACGTATTGAGAGTCAGGGTCGCCCCCCCCCCCCAATCCCCCCAGTGCCATGGCCAGGGTTGTAAGGAAGCACCTGAAGCTTCCGTGAGAGTTGAGCACCTACTGTCCCCCAGATTTAAACCCGTATTCATCCAGTTATGTGGGTTCACTCCAACGGGAGATGCTCAGCCATCAAGCTGGGGATAAGGTATCTCGATGGCTGGGTCAGAATTCCATTTTGGAAAAAGGGAAAAGCATCCAGTTTAACAGACAACAAGCAAAAACAGTCTTCTGATGGACTTGCCTGTCTTGGAAAGACGTTCGTGGTACAGATACAGTTTTCTGGCCGTGTTTATTCTTTTTAATCTGTTGTGTGACCTTACTCAGTCCTTAACTCAACCTCTTTGGTGTACGAAGATGGACTTTGAAGGAAAGAAAAGAGGAGCCTGGGGGGTTCGGCCTGCGTATCATGTCCAAGGCGCAGCATGTGTCAGGGGACACGGCTCAGGACAGGCTCCCTACAACCCCTCAGCCTCAAGACCCTTTAAAGTGAATATTGAAAGCAGCCAAAGGGAAAAGAAGCCACCCACTCCGTGGGGATGAACTGCCTGGCCCCGGGCAGGGAGTGCGGGTGGAGGGGTGCAGACCTTCTATTCATGAGTCATTTGATTCCATTCAGTCGCTGTTCATCAAGCACCTAGTGTATTCCAAGCCCTGGATATAGATAAGTAAGGCAGTTTCTTCCTTCCTGTAACGTGGAGGTGTCAGGGAAAAGAGCTCCTGGCAAGGACATTCCAGTCCAAGGGAGCCTCTTGAGAATATGCCTAGGTTGTAGGAGAGGGAGAAGGAAAGTGGAAGAATATTGTGTTCTTTTTAAAATTCATCTCTCTGTTCACCAGGATGGGATGGTGACCAGCCATTGCAGTTCGCTTACCTGGGACTCAGGGATTCCTGGGGCTTGGGACTTTCAGTTTCAGAACCAGGAGAGTCCTGGGCAAGCTGGGATGAGTTGGTTACCCTCACAGTCCATTGGAATCCATCGGTTGTAGAAGAGATCTGTGGATTGCCCATATTCTGCTTGTAACTGTTTCATAAAGGAGCTCGGAAACCATTTGAAGGAATATTTATCGAGCTCCTACTGTATTTGACCCTTAATTTCACTGAATCCTCACAACCCCTCTGTGAGTAGATTCTACCCTGTTTCCTCCATCCCAAGAGTCTTGTTTCAAAGGGCGAATCTAACCTTTGGAAATCAGTCTGTGTCTCATACATGATTCAAATGAGCATGTTTAATGTAGTATTTCTTCTTGCTCTTTGAGAAGGTGTTACAAAACGGATGGTGATCTTAACAGTGATTGCCCTCTGAGAGTCAGAGAAGTAATTGGTGCCCTCCCCGCTTCCAAAAGAGGAAACTGAGGTATAGAAGATGTGATGAACTTGTCCAAAGCTAATGGCAAATGATGGGCAGGCCCTAGGACTGTAGCCCAGCCTTTGTAACCCATCTTCCTTTGCTTGCTCAGTGCTGCTGTATGGCTTTTTACCCAGGGGTCGTCATGGCCCTGTTAGGGAGGAACAAATTTTCCTCTACCCGTCTAGGTTCTTCTGGCTGGTCTCAGAGTTCAGTTGACATGAAGACAGAGTAACAGGAGAAAATCGAGCAAAAGTGTAGCAACGTGTATACACGGGAGTGACCCAGGAAAACTGAGTCACTTATCAAAATGGCCAGAACCCTCACCATAAATAGCATCTTCAGCTAAAGACAAAAGAGGGTGTTGGGGGTAGGGGTTTGGGACTTCAGAGGGGAGGAAGGCACCTCACAGGGAGATGGAAAAGTAAATGTTTGGTAAATAAATGTTTGTGGGACCACGCGGAGACAGTGGGACACAGAGCGGACTCTCATCTCTGGGCCCTGCCGAGTTTCCCACCCCCAGCCTCCTAGCCCATATTCTTTGCAGATCCCGCTGGTGGTGGCTTTGTTCCGACAGGCCCTCTGAATTCTTTTAGGCAGTTGTGGGGAAGGTCAAAGTGTCTGAGTCTTTTGGGCCTTGGGTCTTTTCAGCTCGAAATAATCCGCATGCCGGAGAGACATTCTGGGGTGGCAAGTTTTGGTCTGCTATACCCCATGAGGTTCTCTGCACACACCCAGGCCTTACAGACTGAGGGTTGTGAAACTTGGCTGGTGAGGCCACGCTGTCCTCTGCCTCGAGGAGCTTTCTCCCCAGCAGTCCGTGGCAGCGGGGCCAGGGCTGGAGCTCAGCGACACCGGGCTCATTCTGAAGTTTTCCAAATCCATCTACCCCAGGAACTGTAAGCTCTAAGAAAATGTCAGCGGAAAGAAAAGTGCACAAGTTGCAAATAGCAGAGGGAGACAGTAAGCCTAACACAGATCAGTGACCCTGGGGACTTCACCTGTGATTCCTCTACCATCAGCGGGGCTGCTTGTAATCACCTCAACTTCCTGGACTTTCGCAAATATATTATCTGTCACAGGTCCCCCTTTGGACCTTTCTCACCCCGTTCAAAGCAGCTCTCAGGACAGTTCCTCACAGCGGTGGCCTCCTAGAGCCTCGTGACTCTCCCTGAATAAGCTCAGAGGTGCTGGGGAAGGAGAAGTCCTAATAGCATCATAGCTTCATGTTGCCACTGCTCCGTGCCAGGGGCCAAGAGACGCAGGGTCTCTGCGTGTCTCGCTCTCACATCCCCCCTTGGAAAACCAAGACGCTGCTTTTTCATAATCTAAAATCCTGCTTTACTCCAGGAGCATTAGAATTCCTAGACTATGACGGAGTATCAGTGTGCGTCTGCTTGAAATGTCAAGAGAGTCTTTAATGATAACATGTGAGGAATGTTAAGATGGTGACAGAATACAATAGAAGTCGGGAAACTCTTCGATTGGGGTGAAATGAGCCGTAGGTTGCCTAACCCCCTGAGAGCTGGAGTTGGCCTTCGAGGCCGAGCTGTGAAGGCCTGTGAATGACCACAGTTAGAGAGAGTGGCTGGAAAATAGCTATTTGGTAAATACTCAGTTTGGTTAGAAGAATTTCATTTCTCCTCCTTCCAGTTGCCGCTTTTTTTTTTTTTTTTTTTTTTTTTTTGGGCTTGTTTTTCTCCTTTGGAACGTACGCCTGGGGTTAAGAGACCCCAGGTAACAAGATCCATTCTTCCTCCGTCAGTTCTGTTGGGACCGTCACTGTATGCAAAGCTGCTGAGGAAATCTGAAAAGCTGCTGAGGAAACCGCCCCCCTGTACGGCACGCTCAGTCCATGGAAGAGAGTGGTGTCTCCCCAGCGTACCCCGTTAGACTTGGACCCTTGGGGTCTTTCTTAGAAGCACCTATTCCCTCGTCTGTCCCCTGGAGGATTGGGCTCAGCAAGATTAGGTCAGACCCCCGTGAATCTGGGGATCGTCACTGGACTAATCCGGACTCGCCTCCCCGTAACCTGGGCAACACTGCACATTCCACCCTGCTCCCACTGCCCGAGGTTCTGCCTGTGGAGGGCAGCATGGAGGCAGGGAGAGAGGCAGAGATCTGGGTCCCCAGGCAGTGTCCCAGGTGATGTCTGGGATCACAGCGGTGTAGGAAGTTCAGACCAAGCATCCTGTCGCCGGGATTCTAGTCTTAGCGTTGCGCCTTCCCAGCTCCACGACCTCGGGTTAAGTTCTCCCCGTGAGCCTCAGTTTCCCCAGCTGTAAAACACGACACGAGGACCAGAAGACTTGAAATAGCCACAGCAGTCTGGGCTTCTGTGAACTCGAATGAGTGGCCTGGCCCCTTCTTCTCTCCATCCTCAGTACTTCCAGCATTTTTCCCCACATCCCAAATCCTTCGCTTATGTCGAGACTTCTTTTCTCACAAGTGAGAACCGCCAAATTGGGCTTAAAATGATTAGTCCTCCTGACAGTGTAGAAGGTGACTGTGTTCAGTGAACCCCAAACCATGTTCCCTTTTCTCTGCTAAAAGAATGAACGTGATCTCCTTAGTTCCTGTCTTTGAAGGTGGTGCACGGGGCCCCTAGCCTTCAGCAGTTATCAGCAAGTCTGGAGCGACACCCCCGTTACGGTCTTGCCCAGTGTGGACTATCTGAACCCTAACTTGAGGTCATGGGTAATAGAAAAGGGGATGACCTATATCAGCCGAGCGGAGAAAAAGCATTTGCCTAGGACGAGGGACAGATAACAGTGAGAAGCAAGGAAATAAATCCATGAGAAATGGGCTTACCTTTCCTGCGCTTCTGGTTCCCTTCTTTAAAACATCAAAATTCTCCCCCCAGTTAGCCCACCTGCAGACGCCATCGAACCCCTGTTATGTTGATCCAGATTCCTAACATATACTCAGCCGGTAGAAGTCTAGATAGACTTGACTGATTTAACTTCCCTATTAAAAAAAAAAAAAAAAGGGAGAGAGAAGGAATTAGGGTTTTTTTGAGCATTCTCGAAGCGCTGGGCTCTACGCTAAGCTTGTTATGTGCAAGAATTTATTTAATCCTCAAAACAGCTCTTCAAAGTTCAGAGATTATTATTCCATATTTAGAAGGAGAAACAAAATACTTGAAAAGGTTACATAACGCGCTCAGAGTCGTGGAGCCCGGATTCGAATCCATCGAAGTCCGCTTGTTGGGTCCACGTCCTTTTTAGCCCATTTTTTACTCTGCTGTCATTCTGCAGAATGCGTGCTAATGCGTGCTAATGTAAACAAACACTGCACAAGCAGCTCCCCTTAATGTGTGGTCTGTTGTCATTCCTTTTATGCTAGGTGGTACTCCTGTACCCACCAGGGAAGCTTTGAGAGGGTAATTCTCTCTTGATATCACAACATAAAAAGATGGGTAAATTTGTCAGCTGAATTTTTAGTTGACCTTCGGACTGAATTTCCCATCCTCCTTTTCTTTGCTTGTCATGGGATTCAGTAGAGGGAATGCTGGAATATATTTGCTAATATTAAATGTTTGTATTCCCGTATTATAATAATGAAGGGATGCCGTGAAAATTGATGGGGATGGTGAGCTCATGGAATGATGGCATAAAAAGCGCTAAAGAATCTGCAGGCTTCTTGAAGCACCAGTGAGTATTGTATGTAAATGCAAGACAGGCACTTGCGACAGAGGAGGTGGTTTCACTAGGTGTGAATTTTTAGCCATTTTGCATAAAAATACCCAAAAGGTGAGTTAGGCGGATTTTTTCCTTCAATTGTTAAAACAGTTTGTGGTAGAGTTAGAGCTGTTATCGATGATAAAAATCCCAAACCCTTCCAAGAATATATAGGACATGCTAGTTTACACTAATAAACAGCAACAAAAACTTGGATTTTTGCCTCTTCCTGTAACCTTGACCATCTTTTATAGTAAAGCAGAACTAGGATGGTAGACTTGAGGTTGAGGCAAAATAAGGAACCCGGATAATTCTCAAAATGGACGATGAATTCTAAGTAATATTCACATGGAAAAACAAGAAAAGATTCCCTATGGCAGTAAACCACCAGGATTATGGAGGTGGCTGGGTGTACAAAGTCTAGGTATGTGTTTGCCACGTGGTATTACCACCTTTGATCGGTAAAAGGTCAGCCTGGTAGACATTTGGAAGGAATAGAGAGGTGATGGTTTCTTTTGGTGCTGGGAATTTGGATTTCCTTCTACTTGGTCTTTGTAATTGCTCCATTAACAGTGTTTACCCCCAAATTAAGTCACGATTAATGTTCATCAGGCTCTTCAGTAAGTATCACCTCCCACCCTTTAATTTGTGACGTTCAGTAGTACAACAGACTACTTCTTGTTTTTAAAAAGAACGACATATATGCCTCCATTCCTTCTGTTCCACAGTAATTTTAAAACAAAACATTTTTCTTAATCTAAGAATGTTTTAGTTGTAACGTCGAAAAACTTAGAACCGCTTACATAAAAAAACAAATAACTAGAAAAATGCCATTGCTAACATTTTAATTGTTCTAACTGAGCCACTTTGGAAAACTAAATTCCTTTAGCATCATGTGTTCAGAGCATCTTTTAGTTTGGCTGTTCAATAACTGACTAAAGAACAGAGGGTGAATAACATAAAATGACTCCTAATATGGTATCATTTTCATTTCCTGTTTGTTGAAAGATAAATGCTAACACTGGAAGGCTTTTTTTTTTTTTTCTTTCTTTCTTTCTTTCTTTCTTTCTTCTTAATTTATTCCTCCCCGAACCACAAGGGAATAAAAAGAAAAAAAAAAAAAAAAAATCAAATGTGATATGGCTTGAGACTGAGTCATCCAGTTAGGATAAGCCGAAAGCTTTTTCTTTCTTGTTTTTGTACCCTTTCCCTTTTCTCTGCCTTGCCCCAATTCCTGAAACATACCCCTCCCTTAAAACACACTTTGCTTTAAAAATGTGAGTCTTACTTGATTTGGGGGGGGGGGGGAGCAGATAATTTTAGACTTAAAAAATTAATTGTTATTTAAAAGATTTAATGTTAATTATGTGCCATTGATGGAATGCGTGTCTCTCCAATTTTAAGGCATTATTTTGGACAAATAGCCTATAAAAGTACTGAATTAAAATTTTTTTTTCCATCTCTCCCTCTTCCTCCCCTCCTCCTTCTCTCCCTCCCTCCCTCCCTTCCTCTCTCTCTCTCTCTCTCTCTCTCTCATATTAATCTCTTCTACATTTCCCCAAAATTCTACAGCTGTTCTCTTAACTATATCTGTACCTTTGAGGGGGATACATTTCCCACTTCTTTTACAGATATAATTATCATATGTCCCCTATGCTCAACAATCTTGAACTATCAAAGATACCATTGTGTATGAAAGAGTCCAAGGCAAGCATAAAGAAGGCAGCATGTAATAAGTAGTATCTCAGTGCCTACTACATACATCCAATTAGAAACTCATGTGCCTTCAGAAGATAATGTTTGATAGAATGAGGAGACTTGAAGTTTTGGTACGATGAGACTAGCGCATAGTAGGTACTCGCATACTGAGTCCGTGAATGAGTAAGCTTGAAAATGGGGGCTCGTCTGCCCTTGTAGCTCTCTGCCTGCCTTGCCAAAGTTGCTGGCCAGTACTGTCTTCACCTGTGCCTACCTGTGAAGAAAGGTGGAGTTAATTTTGCGTAAGTGTATCTGTGTGTCTAGGAGATTCTCCACAACCCCAACGGATGAATTTACGAGTTTTTAGCTCCCTAGCTTATTTTCCTTTGGCTTCCTCATGAGTCAGGTTGGTTAATAGGCGTGATTCACGGTTTTGTCTCATAGCTGTCTGTGTTACATGGGACTCCTTGGTGCCAGCAGGTCTAGGACTTCCCAGTGAAAGGCTCATGCATCTTGTGTGGAGAAATCGCACACTAACACCTCTGGTTACTCGGAGTTTGGCAGTGGTCATATAGATTTCAAAACGATTAAGCAGTGATGCACGTTTTGTCGTGTGCCAGGGGGCCATAGTGTAATTTGGAAAATGTGTATCGTTTGGGATGTTAAAGGAGTAATGCATCTGCATTCAAAGAAATAACAAAGCATTTTCTCCCTACCAGCTTGCAAAAGACAAAGAGCGCCTGCAAGCCATGATGACCCACCTGCACGTGAAGTCTACGGAACCCAAAACTGCCCCTCAGCCCGTAAGTACTGAATGACACCCGCGGGGAACCCTACAGTATTTCTTCTCCGCTTCCCTACCCCAAGGACGGAGGATCGCCTAGTCTGGCAGCTTTGCGTAGCGGAAGACTTAAGCTCCATCTGGTTCTGATTACCTTTCATGAAGAGGGCAGCGTGCTGGGCATTTAGGGAGATAGGTATGGGATGATTCAGGCACAGTAGTTAGCCACGAGGCCCCACCATCAGCTCTTCTTTGGGACAGGTGATTGATGCTACACCAAGGCACTAAAACATACTACGAGAGCTCACTAGAAGGGAAAAAACAAAACAGAACAGAAAGCACTCTTTCTGATTTCTCAATGGTGGAAACACAGAGAGAAGACAGCCAGACCAGGAGAGCAGAGGAAAAAGGCATGTCAGCATGGTTTAGCCAAGAGGCAGTGGGTGTGAGAAAAGGAGTGAGGGATAGTCCAGTCCAGTCTAACTGCAAGAAAGGAAAGAAAGAGGAAACACACTGTCAGAATAGTCAGAGGCTATAATTACGGAGAACATCTAACGGTTGCTAAAGAGTTTGAAGCGAAAATTACTCCTTCGCGGTGAGGAGACCAAACATGGTACCCTGAAATTACATTTCACTTTCAGGAAATAAATAAAAGGGAACGAGGCAAGAAGTAAGAGTACTTCTTGCCTCGTTCCCTTTTATTTGACTTTCAAGAGTGTCACCAAGCACAGACAGTTAATATCAAAGTGGAAGGGTGGTAGCTGAACCCCAGATCCTGTCTTGGGCCTCATTACTTGTTGCAAATTGATCGCTTTCACAGTTGCGTTTCTTGTATACTTAACAGTTCTCAAAGTCTAGTAGCTTCAACTGATTATTCACAATGGAGAGAGTGCTTTGCTTCTTGATTTTTAAGATTTGTAAAATTTAAGGGTACACTGCCTTTATTTGATTTTGCTTGGAGTCACTGTGTGAAAATTAATTGAGCGTTGACAATCTATAGTTAGTACCAGCAATTTTAATCAATATGCAGTGATGCGGCGTAATGGCAAAGTATTGGTTTATCTGTTTTGACTGATTTTTTTCCTATAAATAAAGCAAACATACACCCATACATGTATGATTTATGGTGATAGAAATAAAACGGAGTCAGACTATTAACCCAGCAAATATGGTAGCCTGCCAAGATGCAGTTGGCAGACAAAATTAATGTCTGAAACAGAACACATTACTGAGATATAGGACATAAAATCATTAAACACTTTGCACATCCATTTTTACTAGGGAAGAGCCCTTGGTTTCCATGTATCTTGCAGTAAACGGCTGTAGGACCCAACGTGTAGGCTACCCAAGAGAAAGGGTGGCAGGGGGAGGCCATTCAGTATCGTGGAGTCAGTAGTCAGCTGTGCTCTCGGTGCTATTCCTGTCAACCCCTTCTTTTAAGGAGGGTCCTGGGAATACGATGAACCCAGCTAAGCAAATTGGTAAGATCCTGGCATGACTCCACTGAGTTCTCCAGCGGGTATAGGGAACTTGAAACTCTCCGGAAGTCTTCAGATGGTTGTCACTGGTTAGGGAAATGGTTTTCCCCAGGTTGAAGGGTTTGCATCTCTAAACCTAGCAACAAGGGAGAGAATGAGATTATCTCCTCCTTCCTCCGTGGATTAAAAACAATGATATGAGGTTAGATATTAAATATGAGAACTAGAATAATGTTTGGACTCCGCACTCTAGGAATATACTCATTTGGGATCTTGAAGCTCCTTGGGAGGAGGAGGGATAAAGGCAGAAAAGGAATTGCAAAACCCCACGGGGCACTCAGCGAGCCATGGCGCTGGATGCCGGCAGGGAGCGCCGTATACATAGGCCTCCGTGGGCCACAAAAGGGAACCCTTGGGAATCTCCATGAGGACCCGTGTTAGGCAGCCAATAAACAGGAAAAAGCGGTCCTGGGGGAAATGCACAGGGCAGGAAGGTTTGTCTTGATTAGTATTTAAAAAAATGTTTTACATGCTAGAAAATTATAACTTCGAAGGGGACCTCCTACTAAATTTATTTTTAACTGCTCTATTGAAAATTCTCTACCACTAGTCAACATTATCTCTCAGTAGCTCAGCACAGTATTTCTTTATTAAAAGAAATAGGCACGAATATTTTTGACTGAAAAATTAATAGCTTTTGAATTCATACGCAGCAGGTTTTCTTTTGCAAAGAAGTCCAATATCGCTGCACAGCACTTCTATAACCATTTATTTGGAGTCCAAGTCAAACCTTTGACAGTTAGAGCAGTGCTACAAGCCCATATAAAGAACTCCAAGATGTAAACCAACAATAGGCCGTCTGTGTGAGGTTTGCCATTGTCAAATACGTAGATTGTTTGGATTAGTTTATGTAAATGGACTGTTGTATTACCCTTTGGAAAAAAAAAAAAAAAAAAGATCACATTTGTGTATGAAAAGTGGTTCCCTTCACAGGCAGCATTATAAATTCCTTATCCTTTAACTTACATGTGAGAAGTAAAAATTGGTGCCTGACAAGCAGATATTGTGTGACACTCTGTTGCCAGAGAGAACCTGCCTTCTTTTCATTCATTGGAAAATAGAAAATTTTATTATAGATACCATCTTATAAATCGGGAATTATTAAAAGATGTATAGGTGAGGCGTTGGGAAATTAATTATAAAAGGTAGACGTGTAGTGTTTTGCATACATTTTTACTTCTTTGCCCAAAAAAAGGGGAGGGGTGGACAGACATAGAGCAAACCCTTGATGCTTTCAACTTTAGGGATACAGAGTTATCTGATGATCGGTTCTAAGGTGCAAAAAGACTCCCTTTTGCCTGTAATTGATTTATTCCGCCTGAAATAATAGAACGCACGGTGTCTGTTCAGAAGCGTATCGTTCTAGACTCTCTGATTTGAAGGAAGCAGTCCCTGGGATTCAAATCTAACCTTAGCTGGGGACTCTCATGTTAGAGTCTTGCCAGGAAGTTTGTGAAGTGTTTTTTTTTTTTTTTTTTTTTTCTTTTTTCCATTTCTGTTTAAAAAGGAACTCGGTGTTTATTTTAAAATCCTTAGTCACTAAGTGATAGAATGCTTTGCTGTAAACGTTGCTTTTCACTAAATGCCATTTGGGTGGTAAGTGTCATTTGCTGTGTCCAGGCATCCAACCAGTTGCCATTTCACTGCCAAAACCTTCTTGGATTGTTCTGACAGCAGCCCGTAGATGTGTTCGCTGGACGCTCTTGTGGAACTCCTGTTCCCATTTGGCTAATCAGAGGCTGTGCTCATCTCGGGAGAATCCCAAGTTTTTAGACGTGGGGCTGAGATCGACTCCCACTGGAAAGCGTGTAGAGGAACTGAAGAGGGGTTTACGGTGGTCCTGTTCCACAGGTCAGGTGCCTCCGGTAACATCTCCGCCTGCTTGCTTGAAAATCTTTTAAAGCGATAAAAACCTTTCCTTTCGTAATTATACCCAGGACTCAAACTGGAGTGCACGCTGTTTTTGTGAAGAGAATTCCTGAATTTAAAATCGAATTATTGCGTCAACGAATATTTATTGGATGTGCGACAGGAAAACATAGGGTAGTAAAACCAGACAGAACCGTCCGTGCCATCGAGGTGTTTGGGGTCTCGCGGGACCAACTACCAAAGACACACTCCCAGGCTCTCCCTGCATGAGCTGTGCTCTGGGTGAGTGAGTGTGTGGACCGCTGCCCTAGACGGTGGGGTTGAGGAAAGACTTCTGGGACAAGTGACATCTAAGGTGAAACCTAAAAGATGAATAGGAAGAAGTGGAAAGAAGCGAGCTTCGTGACTCTTTTCTCGGGTTAAGAGTAGGTGCGTGTGTCTGTGTGTCTCTGAGGAAGAGAACTGGGAAAGTGTGTGAAGAAGATCAGAGTGGAGGAAAGAAAGGAATGGCCAACAGCGGCTAAAATAAGCTTTTCGTTTGTCATAATTTTACTTAGAAGCTTTTAATTTTATTAAGGCTGGCCCCTGCTTGGAAAAGTTTACCGGAACAGAGCTGTACATCTAGCAATGGGGGACATACAGTGGGCAGAGGCGGGCTTGACATACGTACAGAATGGCCACGTGTATTGTATGTTGGCGATTTAAAAGATTCGTCTCTTTTCCGTGTTCAGAGAAGCACAAGCGAAAAATCAGGCGATCGTAAACTGTCCTAATGAGAATGATACTCTTTTGTTCCAAACTCGGTAGGTACCAGTTAATGTTCTCAAGGTAAACACCAAAATGGATTGCTTGGGGGTGAATGCTTGTCCTTGGAGGGAGGCCTCACTCAGAGGATAAAACAGTAACAACAACAACCAAGAAGCATGTATGTAATAATACTTTATTTAAAGTTGTTAAGGATTTTTGAAAAAGACTTTTTCACTGTCATAAGGTCAGGAAAATACCGTTAGTCATATTTTATAATCCTGAGAACGTAAGAGGTAGGCTTTGCTTTAGGGTATTCCTACCCACCGGAGAACAGCCCCCAACGCTGGAGAAACCACATTCCTTCAGATTTGGTGGGCAAGTAATTATAGTGTAGGCACTATCTCCTTTATGAACATGTTATAAAGACACAGGAACTTGGCTATTTGAAGCGAAAGGCAGTATTAGATTTTCCTTTGCACGCATTCTCGTTTCCTCCAACTGTAGCAATTAGGACTGTTTGGAAATAGTTTTTAGCTACTAATAAAAACAGAGCGAGAGAGAGAGAGAGAGAGAGTGACTCTGTGTGTGTGTGTGTGTGTGTGTGTGTGTGTGTGTGTGTGTGTGTCTGTCTGTCTGTGTGTTCCCTCCCCCCCGCCCCCACCTCCGCAAAAGGGGGGTCTTTTAACGAAGTGGCTGATTTTGTGGGCTGCTGGCTGCAGCCTAGCTGTTGAGTTGGGGAAATAATTTGATGCCGTCATAAAGAGAGATTCACAAGCACCACACACACACACAAGGGATGTTTATATACTGTTTCTCGTGAAGTCCCCCACCCTGAGGTTCCTCCTGACGACCACCTTCTTGGTCACTGCCCTACGCCAGGGCCCAGATCTAAGGCAGTAGCAGGACCAGGCAGAGAGAGCTCTCCCCAGGGCCACCCCCCGACCCCCTGCCATGGTCTGGTAACATCTTTCCCGTCCTTCCAGCCTCAGAAAAGGCCATCTCTGAACGCGAGGGATTCGTGTCTAGAATTCACCTGCTCAGGCCAGTCGAGCCAACAGCAGAAAAACGAGTGAGCCCGAAAGTCCATACTAAGCAGCTGGGTCCCTCGGTGTCTGGGTTTCAGGTTTTGCCTTTTGTTCTCAGCATCTGTTTTTGAAGCGAGGCAAGAGCACAAACAAAAATACAGATGAGTCCTTATGGGAATCCTTACGACAAGTCTGTTTCTGTCTGGGGTTTACCTCAGCCGTTTGTTGATTTTTTTAAAAATGGGAGTGACTCACCGTCTTTCAAAGAGAGAGAGGAGGTTACTATTTAAAAACGAAAGATAAATCTTTGGAAAAGGGGCTCGGCAGCGTACCGCGCAGCTGATATGGCTCCAGTTGTTTGGATGGGTAAGGTTTCTAGGATAGTCCCCCCCGGAACTGACCTGGGAGAAAAGCCGACGGTTGAGAGTGCACAGAAACTAAAAAAAAAAAAATAAAGCCCTACGGCAATCTTAAGTGACATAAGAATTTAAGCTTTTGGCCGGCGTTTCAAAGAGATCATCTTTGCCGAAATCATCACATGATGGAAACTTGCCATGTAGAAAATATCAGAGTTACTAACTTTTCTAAACATAGCAACTTCTTTTTAAATAGAAAATGAACACAATCTGAAAAATCGGAAAAGAAACCCTCCCAGTCCCCATCCCTTCCTGCTCCAGGCCCCGGAAGAAAAAAATTCTCTCTTCCAACCTGAGCTACAGTCAGAAACACGAAGCACGCATGCTTTCATTTCTAATTGATGATTATATTATTAAGCTTTAATAGTTTACAGTTCAGGTGAATCTTTCAAGACTGCCGCACACCCCTCACCGTTCCCGGTTTGCTCTTCTGTTCTAAGTCTGTAATTAATTTTTTTCTTTGTGGTGGGGGGGGGGCCTAGGGGGTCCCGTTTTTTCAGAGAGAGACCTTAATTAAAAGAGCAGGTCTGGTTTGAACACAGAGCCTGTCTTGAAACCTTCCCCCTACTCCATCTTATCACTCCCTCGTGACCTTCCTCCCCAAAGATGGTTTCTCCTCGAGACCAGCATGTGATCATCCAGCCCGAGTTTAAAAGTTAAGAAACTTCGATCGCAGTTGACAAGGTTGACATTTCATTAACTTGTTGGTTCAGCCTTCAAATGATTTCACCAGGCGAAGCATCCTGTGTTTGGAGTTTACAGCTTTTTGTTCTTTCTTCCCTCTCAGGCTACAGTCGTGTTTAATTTGGAATCGGGGCTCCTCTGGCAAATTAGCAATTAGAACAATTCTGTGGGAATATGTATATGTGTCATTAGTTTTCCTGCAAATTAATAGCAGGGGCAGAGGTCAGGCAGAAATTTTCCACTTGACTGCAGTTCCTCTGTGGAGACTTGGCACTTGGTTCTGGAATGGCCACAGCTGCTCTCAGCCACCCTCTTCCTCTAGGAACTGTCTTTTAATTAGTTTACCTCATAGCCATCATTACAAATATTACTGCCTCCCCTCCTCGAAATAAAATTACTGTTTCTACAAAATATTCCAGTGACATCTTGCACCACTGCACATTGATGGTGGGGTCAGTCGAATGCAGCATTTAATCATTAGATCACCTCCATCCGCGTCTCCTAATTAGAGTCCTTACAATACATTTTTATCTGGTAATTAGCCGAGATTGGCTACTTCCTCTGTGGCTTATTAGAGACAGCCCAGCAGTGGGTGTGAATCACGGTGTCATTTGTCAAGCCTGGTAAAAAAAAAAAAAAACAAAAAAAACAAAAAACCTCCTCTCTGCTCTCTTCTGGCTTGGTGTTGATTTCCACTTGGTACCTGTGTTTCAGAGCCTCCAGAAAATTCAGCTGCATCTCTTTCTTCGTGGATCGTGCTAACCGGGAGGGATTTTCTTCTCGACTGTTGCTTTTTCAGTAGAAACAGTCCAAGTATTAAGGCTGCAAGAATGACATTCTTTTCATGTGTGATGACTTTGTACCCGTATCGTGGGGCTTGTCTGTGCTTGTAGGTGAGCTCCCAAGAGATGGGCCTGCACTTGCTGAATGTTTCCGCGAGTTTGGGGTTTTGGCAATTAACTAGAACCCAGTGGACCTGGTGATCTTCCTCACGGAACTGGAAAGGAGCGTGCACATTTCCTCAGGACACTGTATTTATATTATAATTTTCATTACCTTTTAAAGAACGCTATGGTGTTGAGGGTACTGTTTTTCAACCGAAGAGCCCAGAAGCAGAGTTAGTTCTCGGAATTGTTTTATGGTTGCTCTGCCTGTCTTCCTTTGATCAGTGTCTGCATTTGATGGTAAGCCCTTCGAGGGCAGCAGTTGTCTGTTCTGTTCCTTCTTTTGTCATTTCAGTTCCCATTGCCGTACGTTTGCTCGGAAAGATTTATTGAATGCCAGTTATAAGCAGGGATAAAAGCTAATCCCCAGGTCCCTTCCAAAAATGAGCAGGCAGAAAAATGAACCCGGATAGTGTTTATGATTCCCATTATCTGGGCGTAAGGAGACTGTTATACAGAGGACCTAGAATCACCAGTGTGTATTTGATTTTGAGTCCAGGTTGTGAATATGGGCACGTTATTTAATCTCCCGTGAGCCTCTGTTTGCTTATCTGTGAAATGTGAGTAATAACATCTCAAGTGTTCGTGATGGTATGAGAATTCAGTGAGACCAGGCGGTGGCAGGGGGTTTACGACGTGGTTTTTACAAATGGTACCCATGACTTTCCCGAGCGTTTGGATACTCTTAAGCCTAAGAGCATCTGAATTTTAAAAGCTGTATATTTATGAGCATTAGCCTTTCGGGCGCTAATTTCCTTGACCCGTTGCTTGGGCTGATGCTTAGACACGCTGTTCCTGTACTTGGTCAGTGATGAAGGCCCAAGGCAAGGAGGAGGTCGGCCCCAGCCTTCCCAGATCCGCTCCATCCCGTGGCTGCTACGCTAGACCGTTAGCACTTAGTTTGCAAATGTGTGTCATGAAGTCAAGTTTCCAGCACTAATAAGAAAGCAGCTCCCAGCATCTGCCCAGCTTGCTGGGGGATTCATGAGGGTGGTGCCATCTCCACAGCTTGCTCTTATCAGGCTTGGGGGAGCGTGGGGTGTAGGGATTGGTGGTGGACGGGGCGGGGCGGGGTGGGGTGCGGCGGCAGCGGTCTGGTGTTGGCTGAGTCAGCATTTCAAGGGAGGGAGAAAAAGGAAAGCCCAACCAAAAGCTTGCAACCCAGCGTTCGGTTTCCAGTGCCATGTTTACGTTTTTCCATTAATATTTTCTCAACGATATTTGATATTTCTCATTACTAGGGTATGAGTAAGGTTTGAGTCTTCCCAACAAATTAGAACTCTCTTTTAATCTGTTCTTTCATTATGATCTCAGAGGAATCTCATTTTTAATACTTTCCACAAATAATGTCTTGGACTTAGGACTGTTGCAGTGGTGAACCAGACTTAATTTGTTAAGTGATTCACAATCTGGTTTGAGATAGTGATACCAAGTAAGGCTACTTTGCCGAACTTTCTTGGATTGGGGGCAGCTACAAGTTCCTCAGAGGGCAGTTCTGGGTAAACTGTAAGAACTCTGTTGAAAACAACCAAGTTCCTCAGTGTAGCCAGACTTAATATTTCAGTAACAACGAGTTTTTGGAAAGGGGGGACAGGCTCATGTTTCCAGTTATTAATAAGAGAAACAAACACTTCAAGGTGCAGGCGAAACAGATAGAAAGAAAGAAAGAAGGAAGGAAGGAAGGAAGGACCGAAACAGGACTCGTTCATTTTCCTCTGTGCTCCTGCAAATAACTAGTGTGTATTTCCGGACTTGAAGCACTGGATTATTCCATTTTGTTACTACGCATTTGAAACTGGAAGGAAAAAAATTAAAATGTTTTACAGTTCCAGGATCTCTCCTATGCCATATTCTTTTTAAACAAATGATTCCAATCCTATATTGGATAGAGTTTAATGAAGGTGACACAGAAAGCTTTCAAAGATTAGTCTCTGCCAACTGATGGAACTAAATGGATGTTTACTGGATTGGTGCCACTCTTTTCAATACGAGTCACAGGCCAAACCTCTCAGCAGTAGTTCCCATCCGTGAAGTTTCCTCCTGGAGTTGACTTAGCCCGTCCCAGTGTGGTGTAGCCAGTGGCCATATGTGGCTATCGTAGTACAACTGTCCTTTTTATTAAAATTAAGTAAAAACAGTTTCTCGCTTGTGCTAGCGCATTCCAGGAAGTTCTGTCTAAGAGCTCAGGTTGATACCAATGTATCCCAACTGGTGTTTCCTGAAACATCAGCCTTCGTGGGGCTATAAGGACTCCCTCTCCCCCTTCGAGGTTTACGAGGCATAGTAGGGTGCGAAGTCGTGATTAAAGAAATGTCTTGACCCACCCAGAATTTCTCAAACTCACCAGGCTAGGTAACCCCTTTTCTGTCTGTAAACACTTGTTTAACAGTCTTTGGGAAAAACCTGTCTCAGCAACGACAGGAAAGGAGAACATCGTAAGAGACATTATTTAATAACCTATATGGGGGAAAAATCCGAAAAGGAATATATGGGTGTATATATAGAGAGAGATATAGGTGTGTGTGTGTGTGTGTGTGTGTGTGTGTGTGTGTGTGTGTGTATCTGAATCACTTTGCTGTACACCTGAAACTAACACAACATTGTGTAAATCAACTACAATAAAAAAAATAAATTAGAAAAAAAGAATCACAGGACAGGATGCTAGCAATTTTAATAATAAAGTGAATGGTTTTTACGTGGGAACTCGCCTCCTATTTCAGCTGATGATAAAAATCTACTGTGAGGCATAAAACTAGCCAGGCCTCCCCTGTGTAATTCCTGCTGCATTGCAGATGCTTTCTTGGTTGCTCTGTTTTTTTCCGAAGGTCTTCTAAGAACTGTTCCTTTCCTCACAGCTGAATCTGGTATCAAGTGTCACACTCTCCAAGTCTGCATCAGAGGCTTCTCCACAGAGCTTACCTCATACTCCTACGACCCCCACTGCCCCCATCACTCCCGTCACCCAAGGCCCCTCCGTCATCACCACCACCAGCATGCACACGGTGGGACCCATCCGCAGGCGGTACTCAGACAAATACAACGTGCCCATCTCTTCAGGTAGGTGCTCCATTTTTGCCTCGGGGAGAACTGTGATCAGCAATGCTTGTCGACCAGCCTCTTTGTAAAAAGTGATAATTAATAGGACAATGATTCTTATTTAGCAGATATTGCGCAGAACCAAGAATTTTATAAGAACGCAGAAGTTAGACCACCATTTACATATGCATCTTTAATTAGGCAGGTAAGTAAATAAACGCGGTATGTGAAATTATATCAGAAGGTATAGGTGTACATGGAAGTATTATATTGATGCAGTAGATTTAAAACCGTTTAGTATGCAAGCATGCTGAAACCTGTTCTATAAGGTTTTTGAAATCTGCAATATATAACATAATTGCTTTTGATTAAGTATTACAATACGATGTGATTATTAGGAAATTCATTTCACACAACAGTGAAAATGAGCCTGTTTAAAGATGGCAAGTCAATTATCACAAGCTACAGTAATCCCTGATCCCTAGAATTAATCTGAGCTCTAAATAATTACTGAGCTTTGATCAGCTAGTGAAATGTTTTGCATTTCTCTTTGATTCTGCTTTATGAATGACTAATAAATTAATATTTCTGTACGGAAACAGAAATAAAAACTCAAAACAATTAGATAATTCCATTTTGAATTTTGCTATTGAACTGGTAAATACAACCATTAATCTTAGATCATTTCGTGAAGCCTTCCTTAGGATTTAGCTCAGCATCACGATTATTTTATGTTTTCAGGAAACTGTATAATGACGGGTCTGTTGATTTGGTCATAAATTATCTTTCTCTGTTGCTTTTTGCTTCACAGGCCATTCTCGAATCTCCAGAAAAGCAGCTAACACTAAATGAAATCTATAACTGGTTCACACGAATGTTTGCTTACTTCCGGCGTAATGCTGCCACATGGAAGGTAAGCTTTCTTGCAGGTTGAGTCTTGGATCTTGGCATTTATAGGAGAGAGTTTGTTGTCGGTAAGATGCAGGTGTTGTAAGTTAACGTGTATATTGTTTTGCTACATTTCAAAGAGTCTAATTTATAGGCATGCTGGATTGAGAAAATAATTCCACTGGGGTTAAAATGCTGGGATGGAAGACTCCCATTATGTTGGCGTCAGATGTTCGGCTGGACCAACGAGTTAAAATCATCTCTCTGGTTGGAATGTGTAGGAAGTTGTCTTGTGTACACAGACCTCACGGTTTTCGGTCTTTAGCCCCCACCAATGTTTGCAGAGAATGCATAGATAACTGTTTTTTTTTTTTTTTTAACCATCAGGAACCTGGAGAAATGATCAGACACACTTGATCAGATACACTTAACTTTCATTGGTTGGATATAAGCTCCTTAACCTATGCACTCCAAGTACTAGCAAGGTATACTGGAGTTATTACGGAAGAACCCGATATATATATATATATATATATATTACTAAGGGGGGTTTTTTTGGTGTTTTTTTTTTTTTAAAGTCGAGAGACTGTCCATCAGATAGTCATAGGCACTCTGGGGAGGAAAAGTAAATTCTGAAATATGTGACTTGACTGTAATAATAGCATTTGCTATCAAACGGGTCAGATTCCATAGCTCCACCTGGGATGCCCCCAGCAAGGCTTGGGGTCACGTGACATACCTCAATCCCAGTTCAGCAGTTGGTTCGTAGGTTCTGTTAGCAGTGATTCCATTGTATTCGGTTAAGCCCTCACCAGTTTTTGGATTTTCCCACTGTAAATTTCTTGGTTTTTAATAGTTTTGCTTTAGAAAAAGGGGCAGCAGGTACAATCTGAGAGTCATATTTTTTTTTGCACCTCCACTATCTAGAATTCTTGTAATCCCTAAATTCCAAAATACTTAGAAGTATTTAAAATGCAAATGTTTTTGGATATTTTACATGTTATTATTAGAAATATGGTAGGGATGTATTATAGGATGCAAGGAAAACATGCTTTGCTGGAAATATAGGTCTTCCTTGCTACTACCGTAATTTATATGGGAGAAAAACAAACAACAGCAAAAACAGAAAACGCATTTCCTCTACTACATTCGTCATAAAATAGCGTTTTGAAAGAAAATGAATATAACCAAAGAATTAATTCATCAACCTTACAGAGCTGTGAATTATCTACTATGGCCCAAAGTAGCTTTTTTATTTCCATTGAGACACATGGGCGCTGAAGGAACCTGGGTTCAAAAATCTTCCCTTCTCTTCCTCAGCCTGCCTTGAGATGTAAAATAGAAAACAGTCTTCAGCTGTGAATGCTTTTTAGAATTTCGGAACTATAAGCATGAAGCAGACATTTTCTTCAGATTGCCTTTTATAAATAGCAAATGATCAAGTTTTAAAATAATTACCCGTTACGAATGTGATATTTAAGCTCAGATCTTCAGATTTAACTTTTTCATTTTCAGAAACTGCAGGAAAAAGTGCCCTTCATATAAACAGTCCTAAATGAAGTATTGAATGACTCATAAATACGTATAATTTTCTCCATGTGTCCTTATTTGTACTGTCATCTTAGACAGAAGATAAAATGCCCAGTGAAGGTGATGAGTGGAAAGAGTTCACTCAGCTTTTGCGGGAAACTCTCCACTTCCCGTTGCTTTTACTTGGATGCACGGTCTTCGAAAACAAAACTTAAGTTTTGACTTTACAGTTTTATTTACGTGGCTGTATAGTTCAGACAGATCTATAGCAGTCCTGTTTTCCAGACATGGCTTTACAGTGTACAGTCCTGTACATTTTGATACTTACTGGAAAACTTAGACAGTGATTAGGATGAGGAGAGATGTTGATTTCTTTTCCCAGTAAGGTGTCTGATAGGTACACATGCTCTGTCTGGACTTTTTTTTTTCTTTTTCAGGAAATTTGGGTTTATTTATTGATTTATTTATTTCAGCCTCCTCAGTGTCATCGTAGGAGATAAACAGTAGACCCTTAGCAGCCTTTATCCTCTGCCTTTGTGCAATATTAAAAAAGAAAGTGCCTATTTAAAGACCAGACTACAGTTTATACGCCAAGAAATTTGCCCTACCAACTGTAATTATAACATGCCCAACATTTTCCAGAGATGTTTGTTTCGTTTTGATGCAGACCTGTCAAACCTGTTTGAATCAGGGGTGTCCCTTCGTAGGCAGCTGGAAGTCTGAACCCACCCCAGTTATGCTGACATTCCTCAAAACTTCCTTGAGGAGTTGTCCTGTGGCTTCTCCTTGTGAGCAGTTCGTCACGCCATGTGATAAAACTTCTCTCGTCACCTTCTGAATATTCCATAACAGACAAGAAAAATCACCATTCTCTAGCATGACTCCTCACAGAGTCGCTAATGGTGATCATCCAAAAACTGAAACACCTCTCAAAGTACAGATCAAGATTTGCCACTTGGAAGGATGAAGTATGTCGCAGGTTAAGGGGAGGAATACAGACTGTGTAAGCAATAGCTGCAGATGGATTGAGGGACTTACAAAGGGATGTGAGGTGTGGTGCAAGTATCCACTTCTCCCGCCCCTGTTGTCACCTACTCATGCCCTATAAGAAGAAAGTTGGGAGTAAATGATATGGGTCTCTTTGAAATAGCCTCATGTCCAGGTTTGAGGGTCAATCACGTCCACCCAGGAGAACTCAAGAGATGAAGCCATGCTTGTTACTGTACCTAGTGTAAGTAAGGGGTGCGGATTATTCCTGAAACTCAGGAAGGATGAGATGTTCAAAACTCTTCACCCTTCAGTTGAGATGCTCCTTTGGTAGATTAGAGATGTCAAGGGTCTCAGTTTACGAGTGACCGGAAATGACTTTGAACCCTAAGAAAGAAACGTGTCTATGGAAAGAAACCATCGACTTAACTAGAGTATCCTCATTTTGCCATTGAGAGATCTACTCATGGGTTCCTTTGGCATTTTCTCGGTTAATTAAAAGCACTTGCCCATAGTAAGGGCCAACATTTATATATTTGGGAAGGTAAGACCTAGCTTGATAATGGATACTGATCCACTGGGGGTCATGTCACTGCCCCCGCCCCCCCACCAATCCTATCAGCTACAGGAGGTGGTACTCTCAATGGTAGAAATCCAATGTCAATTTCTTCATAATAAACCTGAGCAAATGTGTCGAAGGTGTTAAAGCCGAAACTTTGACGAGTTAAAAAGAAGCAAAATGTATTTAACAGTAGTAATTATCATCTTTCATGGTTTAAAATAATTAAAATAAATTACCCCTTTTGTCTGAGAGACAAGTGGGTTTAAAAGGGACGGTTTTATGCTTTACCTGTTTCCTGATTTTGAAGTCGTATTAACATTACTTTTATATTTTGGCCGTGAAACCTATTTGGGGGCTAATAGGCATATTAAAAAAATCTTTCCTCTGCTTAACTGTTCACCAGAGACTAGACTAGAGAAATGCCAGAACACAAGTAAGTCATCATTGCGGGTTTTGATTTTGGAAGAGGCCCCCCCCGCCCCCTTCACCACAGGAGGGTCATCCATGGGGGTGGGCGCTACAGTTCTCGGGGACGGTTTTACAACTGTGGACTGTTAGGCTGAATTTACTGCTGTTTTTGGAGTCTTTTCTTATAGAAAATGTAAATGTTCTCTCTTTTATACTTGCTGCAGAATGCAGTGCGTCATAATCTTAGTCTTCACAAGTGTTTTGTGCGAGTAGAAAACGTTAAAGGGGCAGTATGGACAGTGGATGAAGTAGAGTTCCAAAAACGAAGGCCACAAAAGATCAGTGGGTACGTCCACCATGTTTGAACTTCTTAGCCTAGCTTGGATTGCGCTAACAAGTGTAACGTAGAGGCTTTTGGCTGCTAGATGGTGTTAGACCAAAGAACTGGTTTCACGTTGTCTCAGTTAAGGGAAGCAAAAAAGCATTTCATCCCTCCTGTTTTGTATACCCACCAGTCCCCCTGCCCTGCTTGCTGGTCTTTGTTGCATCACATGCTAGTAGCTTTTAGGTGGCAATGCATATTAACCCTCACAAACCATTGGCTTATGCTTATTGCATTTTATTTTCTTTCTCCTGTTCCCTGTATTGGATGTCTGTTCTGCCCCCAACCCCGCCTCCTTTTGTTGCCACTTCATCTCCTTTGCCGCTGCTCCTATCCCAGGGTGCCATTCGCACCAACCTCTCACTGCATAAGTGCTTTATCAGAGTAGAGGATGAGTTTGGGTCCTTTTGGACAGTTGATGATGAAGAGTTTAAACGTGGCCGCCATATTCAACGAGGCCGTCCTCGCAAATACTGCCCCGATGAAAACTTTGACGAGCTTGTCGCACAGTAAGAGCCTTTACTTGCTTTTGTTTTTTGTTTCTGCTGTTGCTTTGGCTTTGCATGGTTGACTCATCCCATGATAGTTTTGCATTTCACCACGTAGCAGTGCCACGGCTTTCTGCAACGGAACTAAATCGTGTGATTTGTACATGTATTTCTCTCGTTTCTCTTTGGAACACCAGTGCCTTGAATAATGCTTTTTTGACGTCTTTAATGCAAATATCGGTTGGCTTTTGATTCAGCAGCTTTACGGGGACCCTGTAACTCAATGCTTTTGCCTGACCCCTAATTCCTCCAAGTGAAGGGGAAACTTCCTTCTTTAGAGTTAAAATGCGTATTTACTGGGATAAATTTCTTCTTCTTGGCTCACTCAGTATAACGATATAAATATAGTGAAATGAATGCCAAAAGGGCTCCAAGCATGGGAAAGAAACGGAGAACCGTGCATCTACTTCCTTTAGGGACCATTGGGAAACGTACATAATTTCCCGCCACCCCTTTCTTTCCCTCAGTAGCCTCCTGTATGATTTTTTTTTTTCTTTTTTTTAAGTATTTGTATCCGTCCTGGCTACAGCTGTCCTTAAAACAACATCTAGCTTGTCTTCACTTGGTCGGTAATGGACAGAGCATCAAATTATTCTCGTACCCTCCCAAATTGCGGCTGTGCCCGAAGGACTGGAAACCAGCCTCGGCTGCCTGACCCTCCCCTGGAGTAGCCTTCTCTCCATCTTCTTTCTTTTGGCAATAAATGAGCCTTGAAGATCTTTTCTTCAGAGCTACCCTGCCGTTCCTCTAGCATTGATTCTCGAATTCAAATCCTGGAGAAGCTTAAGACGCAAGATTCCTCCCGCTGGCTCCCAGGAAACCCTGCCGGTCCGCTTGCTGACTTCCCCAGCCCAAGGCCCTAGAGCATCTGCCTTCCCGCTGGAGTCCGGGGGTGGGGGGGGTGGGGGGGGGTTACTACCCATTTACAGGGAGGTCACTGTTCTGTGAGACAGACAAAAGTTCATCCGTGGAGGGAGTGCCCGAGGCGATGATGATTACTTAATCCAGAATTTTACCCCCAGTTTGCTTGAAGGGCAAAGTCTCTCCCACCCCGGGGCGGGGAGGTTCACACAGACCAGCCCCACAAAGCCAGCGCCTAGGGCGAAACCCACCTTTTCTTTGGTTTTCTGGCTGGGGGACATTTCTGATTTGGAAGGATAGCGGGAAGCTTAAGACGAGACTTCGCGAAAAACTCGGAGGTTGATTGATTGATTGCGTTTAACTTTGAGTTTTTATCTTTCTCTTATGCAGTAACCCTTCCCTTATTAAAAACATGCAGACCAGCCACGCCTACTGTACACCTCTCAATGCAGCTTTACAGGTAAGATTAACGGCCGTCCCGACTCTGCCGCGGAGGCACATGGCTCCCGCGCTCATTTCAAAATATATTAGCCTCGCTCTAATTAGATATTAAATTTTAATTCCGTTAAACTTTTTTCTTAAGTGCACAAAGCATCGTACTCCCTGGAGGCAAACACGTCGGGCTGCCTCAGCATTAGCAGGATGCTTAGCATTTTGAATATTGTGGCAAAAAAATTAAAAGTTCACTTATTAATATTTATCAGCAGTATCATAATTTCCATCCTCTTATTTCAGAATTTCACTTGAGGCAAAAATACCACAAGTGTAATTACTCTAGCACAGCTATTAATGTGCTGGATGATAGGCCACTGTGTCACATGACCTTCTATTGTTCACGGGTTTAAAGAGAAAGCAGAGCTCTATTTTTTTTTTTTTAAACTTCTGCTCCTTTTTCTTTTAAAGTCTAGTTTAGCCTCTTTTCACTGGGGAGAGGGGTGGGGGGGGGGGGGTTCGGTTCGCTTGGTAAAAGTAAACTGTTTTTGTTCAAGCGATAGAGGTGTTGAAGGAGAAACTCTTTAGGTTTCCAGCGGATTGCTCAAGGTTACGTAATTAATAAGCTCGCAGAACGTATGTTTCCTACTGACAAACCAAGCCCTCCTTACGTAACCGGCGTTGCCAGGGGACGAAGCCACGGGGCTTGAGCAGGAGGGAGGTTACCACCCAAACGTGAGTTACCAGGGCAGCCCTGGCATCCATCAATCAAGCCTTTGAATTATCGCACAGCTCTCCGTTACCCAACAACAGTCAAATCATCTCATCTCCTAAGTCGAAGAGAAGACTGTAGTACACTTCCTTAAGGTTTACCAGGGTATCCCCCTCCAGAGTTCATAGGTAGGCAGGGTAGGGTCCTTTGGCCCGTCCGTGGTCCTGTTGGATTTTGACCCACCTAGATTGTGCTAGACCACAGGCCAAAGGGATCTCGGTAACTTAAATGACAACAGTCTACACAGATAGATCGGACGTATGTGATCCTATCCCGTGACAGACCTTTGCAGCATGTGTTCTTGATACTTAAATATGACAATGTCACGGGCTCCTGCAAAGGGCCGTAACGCACAAACATATATTAAAATTTTGTGAGGGAAGGGTGCAAATGAGAGAAGTCTAAAAGAGAGGCTCCTTAAGGGATGCTAATGATGCAGACTCGGAGACGCTCAGCGTTAAGGGGAACAGAGTGCAGTGAAGAGGCGATCAGGATGGGAGCGCTGGCTATTCCTTTTTAACAACTAACTATTTGCTGAGCACCTCCTCTGCGCCCTAGAGAATCGCTTTCCCAGTTCACTCAGCAGGAGCTCAAGGCTCCCGAGGATGGATGATATGCCTCTTCTCTGCAGTTTCAGTTCAGAGGCCAATTCACTGACCTTAGCTTTTCTCTGTGTGTGTGTGTGTGTGTGTGTGTGTGTGTGTGTGTGTGTGTGTGTGGTGTGTGTGTGTGTGTGTGGTGTGTGTGTGTGTGGTGTGTGTGTGTGTGTGTGTGTGTGTGTGGTGTGTGTGTGTGTGTGTGTGTGATAAAATTTTTAGCCTGAACCAAATTTCCTAGGAGGAACTGCTTTCTGAGTTTCTCTTAATTACTTGTAGTTCACACAGTAACTTTCGAAAAGGAAATGAAAGCACGCTTAGATGCCGCCACTGTAAATACCGTTCATTAGTAACTTATTATTTTCCCTGGAGTCTTGTAAAATGTGAATTTAAAGGCCGCTCTATCTGGAATCGTATTAAGATCACAGGCACAGTTTGCATTCATGAGGCGGCAAGGCCGAAAAACAAAACCAACACAACAACAACAATCCACCAGCAACGGTGATCCTCTGGATTCTCTTCACTCTGTTGTTGTTGACTAATTTCAATTAGGACGCTTTACAGAACTGTTCGTGTTTGTTTCACCTCTAAAACAACATTTCCTTCTGGCCTCCTCTGCACCCTTTCTTATTTTCAGTGATTGATTGATAGCCCCAAACTCTCCTGCCGTTTTCCAAGAACACTTGATGTGCATCCTGCAGTGAGGTGAATACATGCATCTCAAGTCACCATTTGAGGAATGGATCTTTTTCCTCTCCTCTAGGAGTCTGGGTCCTGGGTCAGTAGACAGTCCCCTAGGACAACTTTCTGCTGTGCAAATTAAATAAAGAGTCTACCAGCAGGCCTTCCCTTCCCGCCCACTGCCATTTTGCAAGGCAAGTAAAAATAATAGTGGAACAACATCTTCAAAAGATTACTAGAGCAACATAACGCGTGATATACAATATATAAAATAGGACAGCCGAATCCACTACAGAAATAAAACATTGGACTCGGGACAGATTGCATTATGCTCTGAAAAAGTGAAGTAACTAAGGGTAACCGTAAAGCTTCGTATTTATAGACTGCCTTTCCCCGCCGGGCGTCTCAGAGCGGTTAACAAACATTCCAAGAGGGACAGGACTTAGGGACTTCTGCACCTTGACTTAAGGACCTTCGTTCTTTTTTTTTCTGTTTTTGGCAGAGGGGCCAGTGTGATATGAAACCACATACTGTGGGCATAGGACCACTTATATAATTAGGTCCATTATAAAAATTGTAAGCGCCCCCGCCCCCCCCACCCCCGGCCCCCTCTCCTAAATAGACAGACATCAACGGCCAAAAAAGAACCACTAGGTTAGACCTAAGCCGTTGGTGAAAATTTTTCGAAGCTCGGGTGGGTTGCTTTGCTCCCTCACTCAGAGAATGTCCAAGAGGCTCTATTGTGAAGGAGCCACTAGGTTTCTCTTTGCAGCCCACTTGATCATTTTTTTTTTTTTTTAAAAGGCGACCAGGCTGGTTTTTTTCATTTACATCTTTTTTGTCTGAGAATCAAGGGATCAGTGTAAAATGCTTATTACCTTTGGATGCCTTTCACCACTGTCAGCCCAGGTTTTATGATCCAGTCCCCATCGGAAATGGCTTTGCCCTAGAACGCATTAAGAGCCACGGAGGACGAATCATCCCCAAAAGGTTGCCCTGTACGTGACCAGCTCGTCCCAAAGACTACATCCTTAGAAACAGTGCCCATTTTGTTTTTACTTCTCAATCTTTCTTTGAGAAGCTGCGAAAAAATACCAAGCTAGAGAGGGCCCCGCTTTCGCCACATTCTGACTGTAGCAGTGAAATGGCTTTGTGGTATTTCCAGGAAAAAGAGACTCACATGATGGTCCCAGCAGAACTTCCATGTCGGGGAGAGGCAGGACCACTGTGTTGTGTCAAACAAAGGCAGTCAAGATGCTTTTCCAGCTGCACCTTGGGGCGGGGGAGGGGGGGGGGGGGGTGGGAAACTCGGGCAACGGGTCTGTCTTTTCGCTCTGCCAAAAAAGAAAAAAGTGCTTTATTGCAGTTACAAGAGATCTGTTGAAAAAAGTACTTGATGCAAATTATTTGACAAACTGTAGGAGAGTGAGGAATGTTCAGATGTGCTGTTCATCAAAATGAGTTCACCACATTTGGAAATGAAAACAGGATTTTTTTTTTTCCATTTTTTAAAAGAAAGAAGGCAGTTGTTATATAAATTCAGAAGTGGAGGGAAGGGAAGGGAAAGCCGTGGGCTTGCGCAGGGCCTGCCTTTGAAGTAGTCCCTTAGCCAAGGCTGCGGTAGGTGTGGACGGGGCATCCATCGCGGGGCTTGGATCGCTAAGGCATTTCTGGCTTTGGAGTTTGTACAGTGAGTGAGACTGCGAGTCTCTGCAGCCCAGCTTTGTACGCGTCCTCTCTTGGTTTTTGGCTCTTACTGTCTCACCAGAGCCAGGATTTCTAGAATAGTCTGGACTCGCGTATGACTGGCCAGTTGGAGTCACCACGCCAGATTGTCTTGTGATTGCACGTTTTTCCTCATTAGGATGGAAAACCAGGCATAGTGTAGTCTGCAAGAGGACCGTTTTGATAAATCTGGGTCTAATTACAGCCGCCAGTCTTTGAACGTCTGTCCTCTTCAGTAAAATGAAAAGTCACTGGGTCAAGATCACGACCCAAATGCAACAGTATGGCTACTTGAGCCCAGTGATATGTCTGACTATTATCCGCATCTCAGACTGGGGTGGTCATTCTGTTCAACCGCAGTAGGGTAAAAAAAAAATGAGCAGTATCCCAGCATAGAGTTTATGATTTCTTTCTTTTCCCCTCCATTTCCACACTTCTTCGCTGACACTCGCTAGGAGGGAGGGACTGTGTCACCTTCAATAAGGATGTACTTACGTACCCAAAAGAAATACGATTTACAGCTTCCTTTTGCCAGAGATTTCTGTCTTCTTCAGTCCTCAAATTCCAGGTGATTGATTGGTCAGAGCCTGAAAGATGACCTAGAGTTACCGTTCAACCAGTTCTCTCAAACTACACTAAAAAGATTCAAAAATAATTAATTCCAACGGAAGTGATGGGGGCAGGGAGATAAAAATGGATTCCACTTCTATAATCTCTTCCTTTTCTGTAGGCTCTAAGACAGATGGTTATGGAAGCTCTCATAAGTTTGGGCTCTGCAGCCAGAGTAATCTGCTCAAATCTTTAATATCCAATACTGGAGTCATCGAAGTGGATAAAGAAATGAAAATCCATTATATGTCCCTGTGATCTAGAACTAATCCGTTCCTCTTGGAAAAACGCATCAGACAGACACCTTGTTACTGGTAGATAGCCTTGTCTAAACCCGTGTGCCTCTACCCAGCAGGGCCGACTTGAGCCCTCGCTCCCCACGGGCGCTTTGGTCCCTCCAGCTAGCTCTCTTGAGACCCAGCCTGGGCTGTGTGTCAGCAGCCTGACTTGTAAAGCACAAATCCTTCTACACCTATTAGAAACTTGTCTTTTCCAACCGTGCCAGAACGACGTGAAACCGAAGATCATTGAATCCACCCATAATTGATAGCTTCCCCGTCTGTGTACACCCTTGTCCTCATAAATCTTCTCTCGGTTGATGGCAGGCTTCGATGGCTGAGAACAGTATACCTCTATACACTACCGCTTCCATGGGAAACCCCACTCTGGGCAACCTAGCCAGCGCCATACGGGAAGAGCTGAACGGGGCGATGGAGCATACCAACAGCAACGAGAGCGACAGCAGCCCGGGCAGATCCCCTATGCAAGCCGTGTGAGTACCCCGCCACCCCAGAACGCCTTTGCCGTCGCATCCCGCTCCCCCTGTTCTAGGTGCACACCGGCCCCTTCTCCTCTGGCGGCTTTTGACACCTTTTCTGTAACTTCTGATTTCCTAGAACCCAGATAGAAGTGGGTGCGTCCAGAAACCTTTAGCTCGGTTCGCGCCTAGGAGGACCATTTACTGACGTTCCCGTTACAGCAGCAGGCTTCATGCAGCCCCACGAGTGCCCAGGGCCATAAAAATGGGGGACACCTGTGCTTTTTGCCTTCGCTTGCTCGGCTCAGGCCATCATATCAGCCACATTACCCTTTCCTCCTAGCAGTAGAACGCATCCCGGTGACAGAGTTCTTTGCTGTCTGTCCACCGTGCGGGCGGGCTGAACCTAGCAGGGAGGCAAAGGATGCTTGTTCACTTGGTTACGTGGTACGCGGAAGCGCGAACGCCACGCCGAAGCGTCATGACCGAGCACTGACGATGGCACGAACGAAAGGCGGCGTGATTTATAGATTGCTCTTAAAATATCAAAAGGAAAATTAATAGGAGCATTATGGCAGCAGACGGCAGTGTAACGAGCACGCCTAGAAGCGTGCGGAGTGAGGGACGAGGGCTATCCCAGGCTGCATGTGCGTGGCATCAGGACCAGGCACACCACGGGCAGGGCTGTGCATGGTGCCCCTGTTGGCTGGGTGATGGGAGGCAGGCGGGGTGACGGTAACAACTCCCTCTCTCCCAGGAAGAGTTTTAAAAGAGCAAAGAAAGCACATTTCCCCAGAGAGGATTGGCGAGGGATGCTGTCGAATGACAGCCTCGGGCTTTCAGCGAGTCTCTGCGAAACCCCGCTGCCCGCTTTAAAGGAATAAACCTATTCAGTGTTGACCATGCTGTCAGCTCCTAGAAACGAACCCCTTGTCTACAGTGTTTCTGAATTCCTGACCAACGTCTTATTTTAAGAGCACTTGAGTGATCAGAATGGAAAATATGACCTGTGGCAATTAGCAAGAGCATGAACTGGCACCTACCAACAAAGGCAAAATGCTGTCTGCCGGCATGGGTAAATTGGTGGGTTTGGAGGAATCTGAAATTTGATTCTTTAGCATTTGAATTGCATGCCCAAAGTGCTTTGGAAAGGACCTTTAAAGATGAAAATAATCGTTTTAAATTTATAACAACAGTCTCTTAGCATTTACTCCACAGCATTTTAAGAATGTGTTTCTCTCTCACGCTGCTACTGCCATCCATCGTCCTTCGTCAAGGAACCTGGTCTTTCTGACTTTATTATCACACCCGTATTCATCTCGAAATCGTTGTCACGACAGGAGTATTTACTAAGATATTTATTAAGGAAGTTCAGAGCACATGTAAATTGGCATGCGCGCTGCTTCAAGGAATACTTAACTGGAGCAAAAGCATCTGAAGTGACTGAGTGGAAGGGAGACTGTTTGTTTGTCATAGCATCCATAGACCGCTGACGTTTACTTGATGTGTGTTCCTATTATTTATGGTAAAAAGGATCGCTGAAAAAAAAAAAAAGAAAAGAAAAGAAAAAAGGTATTATTTGGGTAAAACCTCTCACAGCAGTTTAGAGTGAGGCTAATTTTGCTGTACAAGAATAGAGTCACTATAAAGTTATTTCAGACTTTGAGTTGACCCCAAGTATTACCAGAAACCTTGTTTTACAGCAAGCAGGCAATCAGCCTAATTTTTAACGAAATGAAGGTTTTACTGGTGTGCGTGTGTGTGTTTCGTCTTTAAGAAACCCTGCATAAAGATGCCCAAAAGCATACTGTTTTACTGCTCAAATCTCACAGGTTTACACTAAAATAAATTATTTTGCTAAAAATAATTGTTTGTCATCAGCCCATTCCCTATGCCTACTCTCGGTGTTTGTTAGAGATGCTTAACTCTTTTTGATCTCAAATTTGCATTAAGCAAATTCTATAATGACGTAGTTTTCTTTCTTGTCCAACGTGTGCATTACCCTGCTATGATGCAGCTTGTTTCTCACCTGTTCTGTTCTCTTGGAATAAATCAAGCCATAAACTCTACAGCAAGGCTTAAAGGGCCTCGTTAACGAGGCAGCCCAGCTACTATTGAGTGTCGAAATAGAACTTCTTACCCTTTCTGTGACACTCAAACACCACAACCTTTTTGTCTGTCTCTTGAAACAAACGCTACAAAGTAGTCACATAATTATGGCTTTGGGGCCTTATACTTTTATCCTGAGAGGGGCTAAAGCAGCTACAAAGCAAAATACTCCATGCTGTGCCCACACCCTCTGAACACAATGCCTTTAAACACCAGTCAGCTTGCCTTAAAGACTCTTCTGTTCCCAGAGTAGCTAAACAAAGGAATTACTCAGATGTAAGAGAGGAAATGTGGGGTTTTGCACAGTTATTCACTGGGAGCCCTTTCGGAAGCAGGAGTCGGAGAGAAAGGCACGGGGTGGGGGGTGACCTGCAAGGGTAGAAGGCGCCACGTGCAGCTCCATCTCCCAGGAGGCACCTGGGAGACCACGAAACACAGTATCTTGAGCAGTGTGCGTCTTACCTGAAATGGATCTCGCATGGAGGTCCTTTCTCTAAAGCCCTGCATGCCTGAGTTACTGCTTTGGCGCCCCCCCCCCCCCCCGCACCCGGGGGGAGGAAGGGCCGGGGGGGCGGGGATCTGCTGGTATCACGAAACATCGTGAAGCTGGATTTCATTTCTGTGGAGTTTTAAGAAGCCTTAGTATCTCACCTGGTTGTGTTGTCAGGTTGTCACACTGTAGACCTGGTCAGTTCACCTTTGCTGGGGTTCCACTCGGCAGTAGATGCTGGGATTGAACTAGCGTGCGTAGGGTCGTCACCTGTGTCTTTGGGACGGAAAATAACCTTCCTGAAGTTGGGTTGCAAATTTCAGGGGAAAACGAAATATTCTCTCCCGTGAACTCTACCTTGTTGGCGGGACTTGGGGGCGGGGGGTGGGGGGGATTTTGTTTTGTTCTGCCTGGCAAAACATTTGTCCGAGTCTAAAATTACAAAGCAAGAACTTCATGAAGACTCGCCAGTCTCTTCCAGGGCCCAGCACCCCTCCCACCCATATAGCCTTGTATCATCTCTGTCATCAAATTCAGCTCTGTAAACCGGAGAAGATGAATACATCCGGTAGTTGAAAAAAATGAAAACAGGAAAACGTCGATCAGGGAAACACAGCTGACTCTCAGTCCAGGCTACGTACAACCCAGCAACCCTCCTATCCAATCAGTGTCACAAGAACCCTGTTACCAGAGGACAGGAGGTGGGTAATGTTTGAAGTAACGGTACTCAGTAGTGCAAATATGAAACTGAAACATGAAGAGATGTTCACCATTGTCAGTCATCCAAAACACACAGTTTACGGTAACCTGAGCTTTCCTTATTACACCTGCTCAGCAACACGATGTTCTTAAAAAGCAGTGCTTGGTGCTGATGAGGTTGAGTCTAAATTGATAAAGCTTCTTTGGCAGTGAATATCGTACTAAATCATAAGAACCGTAAGATGTTTTCACCTCTGCTCCAACAATTTTATTCTTAGAAATTTATCCTAAGGAGGTAAACCAACAGAAATATGGATAAAAGCGGTCACTGTGTTATACAGAGAGCAAGGCGGGGGCGGGGTACGGGGGTGAGCCAAAGACAACCCCCAGATGCCCAGTATTAAGGGACTAATGTCATCACACTGGGATCTCATAGCCATAACAGTTAAAACTGTAAAGGTAGCAAAGTAATCAATCACATTCTTGCTACGTGTACAATATGTAAAAACACGGCCCTAAATGGGAGAGGACAGGCAAAACCAAAAAAGTCTACCTTAGTTAGGGTTTATGGGTGATTTTTATTTTTTTTTAAGGAATAAAAACCAACACACCTAACTCTTCCCGAAAGAATATAGGGGGTCCTACCGGAGCTGACTTCCCAGGCAACGTGATGTATGCAGTCACGCAGGATCCCACACTTAAAAGTTTTAACTCTCAGCTGTTTCCGTCTTGAAATCCTCAACGACTTTTTCAAACACATTTTCACTTTGCACTGGGCTCTGCAAATTATGCATCCGGTCCTGGATCTTGCTGCTGAAACACAAATAAATAGGCCCATTAAAAACCTAAAAATAGATGGAGCCAAACTAGTAAAACATACTCTAATAAAACTTGGGTATATTTCGTTTTGCACATAGGTTGTAAGAATGCGGGCCCTATTTTTTAAAAGCTATTTATCCCAACATCTACCCCCAAACACACTCTAGGCTGTGCTAATTTTACAGTCAGTTGGTCTTCTGGAGAGGTTCACGTGTCAAGGGCAGTCCAAAGCACTCCTCTCTTGATTTTTCAAGGGTTCAAGTGGCCTTCGGGGTTTGCACACAACATCAGGTATTTAGGAAGGCCACCATCCCCAGCACCTCCTCTTATTACTAGTATTACTTGATAAGGTGAATGAAAAAAATCCTCCCTTCTGCAGCCCGTTCCTGCAATGGGACTTCTTTTTTAAAAAAAAAACTTGAATGGTTCTTGTACGTATCAAAAGCCCCGCCACCGCCACCGCCACCGCCACCGCCACCGCCACCGAAAGTAATTTGTGTTTGCAAAGGATCGGTTGTAAATATGATTTAGGAACAACGTTTCTCAATTGTTATCGGAGCGGTTTCGCGTGGTCCCCCGCAGGCCCCTTCGGGTGAACCGTGCGCTGGGCTATAATGAGCAAGTTGGCAGATCTCATCGGAGCCCTGCGTCCCGGTGGCCGCTACCAGCCGGGCCTCATGTTTTGCCTTGTTTACAGCTGACAGCGTTATTATTCTGATCGGGGCTCTGCTTTCTTATCATACTGTTGTGTTGAGCGCGCCTTTTCCTCTCCGTTTGTGTTTCCTGGCAGGGCTTTTCTTGCCTTATTGACAGTTTGTAAAAATATGCATTAATTTGGAGTTTCCAGCATGTATCATGGTGTCTCTCTGCTGTGTTTGCTTGAAGTTGATTAATGATAGGCCCTCGCTTGGGGTCGGTCTCCGGAGAGTTCTTTCACAGGTTCTGCATGTTAACTAGCAAAGCAGAACACACAGCAAGCCGTGATTAGCCCAGCCTCTTGCACACAGTGGTCCCCACAAACCACTGTTGCGTTAACCGATCCTCGCTTCACGGGATTATTTGAAGATTTGTATTCATCCGCCCAGCAGGCCACTACGGGGCCTGTTAGCTGACACTCAGAGGGTGGTCCTCGGACCCCAGCAGCATCGCCGGGGAGCTGGTCAGAGAGGCAGAGTCTCAGGCCACACCCCAAACCTGCTGAGTCACAGGCTGCATTTTAACCGGATCCCACGGTAATCTGGGTGCACATTACAGTGTAAGAAATAGCACGGGAGGAGGACACGCCCACTGAGCTTCTGTCCAGAGACCCTTCTGTGATGATGGAGATTTCTCCCTCTGTGCTATCCAACATGGTAGCCGTGAGCCAACACATGTGGCCCTTGAGCACTTGAAATGTGGCCAGTGTAACTGAGAAATGGAACTTTAAATTGTCTTAATTTCCATAGTCGCACGTGGTCAGTGGCTGCTGTGTCGGACATCACAGCCCTAGACTGGGGATTTTGTGTCACCCAGAACACCCGACTTACCTTGGGTTGGGAAGTCCCCACGGTGAACCTTCTTTTATCTTTCCAGGCATCCTGTACATGTCAAAGAAGAGCCCCTGGATCCAGAGGAAGCTGAAGGGCCGCTATCCCTAGTGACAACAGCCAACCACAGTCCGGATTTTGACCACGACAGAGATTACGAAGACGAACCAGTAAATGAGGACATGGAGTGAACATCTGGGCAGGCCGACCCCAAGAGCGCGAAGATTGGGGGGGGGGGCACACAAAACAAAACACGTCAAAAGTTTGCAGTGAAATCGTTCTCCATTGGTTGTACAGTCTGGAGGATTTTTCACTACATTTTGACAACTCTGCAATGTGTTAACTCTTAGTGCCATCAAGAATCCCATTTGGGAGTATTTTTGATTTTTCTACTTTTTGTTGAAAAAAGGAATTTGTACTCTGTGCATTGGATGGACTTGTTTGGTACTGGGGATTTTCCTCTCTTAACAGTCAACATCAGTGTTGTAAATTTGCTAAACTGATTCACTTTTAGCAGCAGACTTTGAACTGCAGTCCTGCCGACATTGGACATTGAGGACACCCAACTGAGCATGTGCACCTAAGCTGCAGACCAAGCCTCTGCCCAGAATTTAAGGATTCCAATGGACGACCTATTTGCACAGTACTGCATGTTGATTATCACTGCCTTTACTCCATTTTTTTTTTTTTTTTTTTTTTTTGCTTCCAGTTGGGATGGGGAAGGCCTTTGTGTGTGTATTGGGGGGAGGGTTTAAAAATAATTATCCCAAACTTTTTAATGTATTGCTCTTTTTTTTTTTTTTTTTGGCTTCTCCTATACCATTTTAAGTTCTGACCTCAGGCCTCCATTCGGGCCCACGGCCTCTTGGAGGCTTCAAGTTTTCTGTACCTTGTGATGAATGTTAATAGGTGTTTTTATTATACGAAGCTGAATGTCATTTCTCGTTCGTAGTTTTCTGTCACTCATTCCATGTCCCTTCAGACATCACCACTGTTTTCTCGAAAGTCAGAAAACATTCCGTTTTGATCTTTTGCAAAAAGGTCCCAAATGCTGCACTCTACACGTGAAGGTCCTCTCACCCAGACGTGAAGTTCCTGCCAGAAAGAGAATGAATGACAGAAAAAAAAAAAAAAAAAAAAAAATAGAGACACCCTAGGAACCATGCAGATTCATTCCATGAAGCAGTATTGGAAGGTTCGGGAAGGGGGTTGTTTCAGATTTTCCTCTTTTTTTTTTTTTTTTTTTTTTTTTTATGTTGCACCTACCATCATTCTTAATAAATGCCACAGCATTTACCAGCACAAGGAGACATAGGCAGCAGCCCCCTTACCCCCAAACCAGAAAAAAACAAAAAAAAACCTCTCGCAGTAGTTTGACTGACAGTGGCTGTGGAAGCCCGTCCCTGGGATGACCTAGTTGAGATGGGGGCCTCAGGCTCTCGCAGTTGTTAAAACCAGTGTGGGTTGCTTTGTTTGCAAAATGGCCCAAAAGCTGGCTTCCCTGAGCAACTGTGCTGAAAGTCGTGGTGGCCCCAAACCGAAACATCCATTCAGACCTGCTGGGTGGCATTCATCTGTTTGAATGCAAATTAGATTTCAGATTGAATTTGCTATGCGAGTTAATGAGCATTGACTTCGTTCAGCAAATGCTAAAGTGTTAATTTCCAATGTGCAGATTTGGTACAGCAGTTCAGCATGTGAGGCAATATCACCCCACCAACCCAGCAGTCTCAAAAACCAACAGCAGAAGACATCAGGTAGATGGGGGCACAGCTCAGCCCTGGGCTTTTGGGGAAACAAACATGGCGCACAGAACATGACAGTCATGGGTCAGTACAGCCTCGGTCCTTGGAACCCCTGAACGCTTCCCCTCTGCACCCCTTTCCTGTCACTCATTTATTTACCTAGGAGTGTAGCTTTTGTTTTAGTTTAAGAGCCTTTTGGAGCTTAATTTATATGCTTTGTACCTCTTTTTTTTTTTTTTTTTTTTTTCCCTAAAATTACCAAAGATATTCCACAAAGGTAAATTATGTTCTCTGTTTTTATGCTTTATCTGATGAAGCCAAATATCCTCTTCTTGTTGATCAAAGGAGGCAAAATAATTTAGAGGCAATTGATGAGATATAGGCTATTGCTAACTTAAGAGAACTGCTTCTTCATCATAGAGGACATTTAGAAGACCAAGTAGGTAATGGAACCAAAGTTGTTACTTTTTTTTTTTTTTTTTTTTTTTTTTTCCAGTCCTCGGTTTTGGTTTTGGTTTTGGGTTTTTCCTTCTGTACCTCTACAGAGACCAAAACACAATCTTGTAAAGAGAACTTATGGGGCTACTGAAGAGAGAAATAGGACACAGTATTAAGGGAGCAATAGAAGGAAGGGATTACCGTCTCCAAGAAAAAAAAACCAGTGTATGGCACATGAAACTTAGGGGGTGTCCGTCTAGGAGACAGTTAAGATAAAATGAAGGTAAAATTCAGAGAGAACGGAACAGCTTCCACAATTGAACTAGACCGCGTAGTAGGATTTCCAGAAGACATTTCTTTTTCAAAGAAAGATTGTATGCCACTTTTGTTTAAGGACTGTGCTATGATCACTGCATTCATTTGGGTTTATCTTGGCATATATATATATCCTCTGGGTTTTTGTTTTTGTTTTTTTTTAAAAAAGGTTTCCTTTTTTTCCTTCCTTTTTTCCGGATTAGGCTTGCGTCAGCATTTTTCATTTAAAAAAAAAAAAAAAAAAGTAACATTCCCGTCCACTCACAAGCTTGGTACAAAAACTTCTTTGGCAGTTACTTTTGAAGCTTCACACTGCTTTCTCTATAAAGAGCAGTCTGTGGTCACTCGAGACTTTTTTTTTTTTTTTTTTTCCCCAACTTTTCCAGGCAGCGTCATGATGTGCAGGCAGTAGCCAGACAGGGTCATGGGAAGGGGGCCCTGTGCTTCTAAACTGAGTGGTTGCTGGTTAGTTTGGTATTCAAAAGAGGATAAAAATCTGGTAGATTAGTTCATTCTCAGCATGTGTAGCTAGACATGAGTAAAGTTAACAGCATGAGAAACTGTTAGTACGCATACCTCAGTTCAAACCTTTAGGGAATGATTAAAATTAAAAAAAAAAAATACATTTCACTCAGTTGCACTTAGTCGTATGTCTTGCATGCTTAGTCTAAAGACTGTAGCAAAAAGAAAAAAAAAAAAGAAAAATTAGCTTTTACATATCTTTGCAGGTATCACAGCCTTGCAGAAGAACCAACTGAAAAAAAAAATTTTTCTCAGGCTTTACAGCAAGCAAACTTCACTCTGATTTTTCCAATTCTGATTCTGTATCCCTTGGGGGTATCCCAGTTGCTTCTTTAGGATGGGGTTTATTATGTTGTACATATATCCCGATGTGTCTGTGTGACTCTTTGTCTTTTTTGGGGGAGGGCGGAGGGTGGTTCTTTTTTTAGATATTGTTCCTAAAAAGGAATAAATGCATACACCTGTTTGTCAAAACACCTTTCTTTGCTTTTTGTGCAACTGCTTTATATTAACGATACTTAAAAAAAAAAAAAAAAGCTTTGGAAAAAAAAACTACTGTATGTAACGGAATTGCAGAATATGCTGCACATGTATTTTATTTAGTTATTCTTGCTTTCAGAATATTGGATGACATTTCCTGACATGTGGGAGGGAGAAACTCCCAAATTTCTTTTTTTTTTTTTTTTTTTGGCTTTTAAAATTGTAACATAGTTGACAGATTTTTTTTTTTTTTTTTTTTTCTTTTTTCCTGTTCTCGTTGATCAGAGCATCTTGTACAGGTTTTTTTGGTGTGTGTGCCTGCCGGTGTGAGTTCCTCTGTTTTTTGATACAATCCTATCCCTTGTGTTTATCCTACCATTGCCTTCCTGGCTATCTTAAACAAGTTCATGCGTTTGAAAAGAGAAAAAAAAAAAAAAAATGTTGTTTTAAACAATGTTTTCTCCTGCTGCAGTAAATATTTTGCATGATGAAATTCCAGGGTCACACTTTCAAAGTTTATCAGTGAAGTAGTGATTAATCATGGGGAGTGTCAAAGCTATTGAACTTTTTGTATAAAAACAAGAAAAAAAGAAAGAAAACTTTACAAGGTGCCAAGATGTACAGACAATTTGTTGCTTTTTTTTTTTTTTTTTTTTCCCCAAAGAAAAGCGTACCTTAGGGAGAACGGTCCCTTGTACCGGGCAAATGCACCGTCAGGGATGAGAATCCATCCCACTTGCTGTCCCTAGAGTCTGTCCTTGTAAGACAAGTTAACGCTGCCTGCGTTGAACCAGCAGTGAAAGGAAACATCAAGGCTTATGAACGGGAAGAGTGACCGCCAGCCCTGCCACCTTCGGACGGCTCTGACCTGATTCCCCGCGTTCCGTCAGACCTAGTAAAGACACCTTGGATTCTTCACCCAAAATATGATGTCCATCACTAGCTATTTTATCATGGGGGAAAAAAAAAAAAAAAGTTAAAGATTTCCTCTCCTTTCCACATTCCAGCTTGAGCTCCGTTTCCAAGGGTACCAAGAAGAACATGCTTGTCAGGATTTTGAATCTTTGGGGGACCTTTTGGTTAATGGTAGACCCTCTGGATATTTTGGATGTTTCTGAGAGTCGATTTTGGCTTTTCTCTCCTGAGAAATGAGACTTAACAATTCCAAAGGCATTTTGTGGGCCCGGTGTAGTTCTCACGATCTCTGCTACCCAGAAGCCTGCGTGGAGATGGTACAGCCCGGACTGTCAGCGTGGTGCTCCGTGGAGATGTACTGCCAGTAACAAGAATTTTTTTTTTTTTTTAATTTCGTTTTGTTTTGATAAGGCATAAAAGGAACTCATTCCGTGACATCAACTGTAATTCCATCATTCCGTGTCTGTGGATACAGACAATTAAAAAAAAAAAAAAAAAAAATGTTGTGTAGTCAGTACTAATTACTGACATGATCGCATTCTCAAATGCAATAAAAATGCTGGTTGTTCACACTGGTAGTAAAAGTCGCCACAGCCTAAGTTTCTTTCCCCTTCTGACCTGCTCAGAGTGTGTGGTTCGGCATATGCCTTAGGTTTAGCACCAGCTGCTTCCAACCCAGAATTAAAATCAATCTTAACTAAAAGCTTTCATCATCACGGAGAACTGAAGCTCTACAACCCTCAGGATTTCAAAGTGAAAAAGTCTCCACTTAGAGAATTGGGGAAAAAACAGAAAAAGACAGGCTACCTTGTCTCTCCAGGAAGCACACTGATTTTTTTTTTTTTTTCTTCATCACATTTTATAGAGAAAAAACAAAATATTGAATAACTAGCATTAAGAGCTAACTAAAATTTCAGAGGAAAGCAATTTCATGAATAATTCATTCAAATTTCACATCTGCAAGATTAGTCATCCAAATAAAATGCTAATGTCAAAAACATGCACCATCTATAATATTCTCATCAAGAAATCTTTTTGCATATAATGATAAATGCCGAGATTAGGACAAATGATTTTACAAAAATACTCTATCAGAAGGTAGGTTCGATAGCTGCCTTTACTGATGGAAACAGTAAAGCTCCCATAACTAAATATTTCCAGAAAAACCATCTTGATTTCTGAGGTCTTTAAAAATCGCAGACCTCTAGAAAAATGTGCTATTTCTCTTTAATATTATTCTGTCATACATATTCTAAGGATTCATGAATTTGGGCATCCTCTTTGAGTAAAAAATTAAATTGGTATATCGAAAGCAGCACTATTAAGTGGCCAAACCGCAGTGACATACAACTGTTAACGTACATAATTCAGAGCACATAACACAAGCCAAGAGATGACTTGAAAATTAACCTTGCAGTTCTTATTCGGCAAAGACCGATAATGCTGAGGAATATGTAAACGTTCTTTCCCAGCATTGTTTTGAAAAGCCCATACAGTTATGCCACTGTCTAAAAGCCCTCTAGTCTGATAATTAGTAAAACATTTGAACCCTTAATTCTTATCTAGCTACTAAGAATAAGTTAGGGTTAATTGAAATTCCTTTAAACGCCAGGCTTAAACATAAATACTGCTTACAGCATGTGCAGTTGGTAAAATTAAATATTAAATACACATATTTGAATCAACTGAAGGACCCAAACCAAGTAGGACGATGCATTCGAGAAGATTTTGCTGATTGATGCATATTATTACATTTTTCACTGTATTTCAGGAATCGTTCTAAGGCGGGAACATCTTTGACATTTATTTCCGGCTTGTCACTCAGATAAACAAGGCAGCAAACCCAAACTGTTGGCTCTTCTTTTAAACGGGAGCCTTTGTATCAAGAGCCTAAACTCTTGAGGGAGACCAATTTCACACCTACACTAACCAGCTGCATGATAGCTGTTACTCTCCCTTCCCCCAGAAGAAGATTATAAAACACAGTGTAATTAGTCTTTCTTGACTCACTCACGAGGTTGTGCCTTCTTTGATAATGTCACATATTTAGGTGTAGGGTAATATTCACAATTTATCTTTCATCTTTATTGTAGTTGAGTCACATAAAAGTAGTCTTTATCTGAATAAAGTGAAGTTGGGTCTCAAAACCTTCATTTAACGAATTGACTGATGGATGAAAGGTTTAAGACAGAATTCACACTGGAGGGAAATTAAATTACGTACAAAAACACTGGTTTAACTGTGGGACAATATTTGGCTTAGAAAGCCGTCACTCTAGATATAACCGACTTTTATTTATTTTTAAACAGCATTTTATTTTTTTAAAAAATAATACCCCATGTCATCTTATTTCCACTCTGATTGTAAAATGAGATTCCATGCTTAGCACCCCCGAAATACACATATATATCTATTTGAAATGATCAGCCAGCCTTTTCTTTGGCTTCTACCAAGAATATAGGGAGGGAGAAAAAGGGAGAAAAGACAAGCTTCAAGCTATAATGTTAATTTGAAGGTAACCGGCCTTTCAAGAATTAATTTCAGCCAAAGCAATAATCATTATTTACCAGCGTGTGACATTTTTATCACTCATCATATTAGCAAATTTCCATTGAAAATGCTAAAATGGTTCGTCATAAGGCAGATAACTGCTCTAGCTGTAAAAATGACCAACACAAGTGCCGGTACTCAAACATTAAATTATACTGTAATTAATAAAGACAGTTAAACTGTCTACCAGCAACAGCAATTTAGGTAACCACATTTGATCGGCTATAAATTGTAACTACATTAAAATTCCAGAAATATTAACAATATGGATTAGTTGATGGAAGTCACTGCTGATCACCAATTCCTTTTTTTTTTTTTTTAAAAAAAAAACAACGGAAGCACAGGTCAGGTTGACCACAAATCTGTGAGCGAAGATCAGGCCTTAGCACTTTTAATCTTGTGAAACAAGCAATTACAAATAGTTGCATCGATTTGTTAAAAAGCTTTAGGTGACATAAATTGTTTCCTGTTTAGCTTATTGCTCTGATACATAAATGTCACCCAGTCCGGTATTAATTAGGCCACAGAAGAACACAGGGTGACTTCCAGTGACGAATTTGTCAGTCCTTTTGTGAGCTTTCTGGGGAGCTGCTCTCGCTGGCTCATTTCTTATTAGTGACAGAGAGAGGAAGGAAAAACTATTTTGCTACGTGAAGTCTTTGATACCAGTTTAATTTTCAATTCTCAACTAAACTGTGGGATTTCGGACTTGCTTTCTTGCTACTTGACATAAAGCAGCACGTTTGAAAAACATCTTCCAAATAGAATAGTATTTACAAGGCATTTCAGCCTCTGAAAAGCTAATACTCCTCCCTTCTCAATATAGGGGACTGCACGGGTTTCCGTGGATTGATGTTTCTACACTTAAAATACAATTTTAAATGGCTTGTGCACGTTACTGACTTAACATAAATCAAATGCATCACATACACTGTCTTTAGGTAGGCATGCCACTTAGAAAAATACATGAGATTCTGGGGGCAGGGGGAAAGTCTGGAGAAAATTTATTAAATAGAAGTTTTTACTGTAATAGAATATTAATGTAAGCCAATGCTCATTTGCCATTAAGCTGATCCTTTTTTTCTTTTTCTTTCTTTCTTTCTTTCTTTTTTTTTAACATACACATGCTTTTTATTATTTTGCACTCAAGCAAAAATTCCACATTCAAAGACTTTCCATCTAGTTGGGAATGTCTCTGGCAAGAAACACGTAAGAAATCCTGACCTCCAGAAAGACAGCAGACCGTCCACACTGAGCTTTAGCCCCACGAGGCCACGCATGCGAACGTAAGGTACACGCTAGTCAACAGTGTGGAATCCGGAGAAACAATTATTCTTTAAATCCTGCCTCACCGCGCTACTCCACCAGCGCACAGATGAAAATGTTTGATTTGCGACATAAAAGATTCATTAATTACCGCTTGAATATTTAAAGCTATTTTGCAGTCTAACAGAGATAAGGCAGTGAATTAAAACCTCTAATAAAATTGTAAAAATATTTCGGTAAGTTTACCCGTGTTATGATTTACGGAGAGATTCAAGCATTCTCACAGAATAGAGTCTTAGCAATTTTCAAGTGTGTATTTGGAAGAAAGAGCTAAGTGTTGTAGGAATAATTTGTTTCTCACTTTCAAATGTTTACTAATAATTTATTTTCGAATCAAGTTTGCTACATTAGAATTCCACCGGTGGAGGGAAAAGAAAATCTGTCAAGCAGGTCGGAGCATGGTGTGTCTGATCCAGAAATTAAACTACTTTCAAAAGTATTCCATTAGGCTGAAGGCTTTAGAAGCTATCACATGAAAAGTGGTCAGTTCCTGCCCACAAAATGCATCAAAACCTAAGAACACCCACCCCCAAGAATACAGCCTAACAGTCCCTCCGACGCCTGCCCAGCATTAGATGTATTTTTTTTTACGATCCTTTAGAGCAGCGCTCCCCAACCTTTCTGGCACCAGGGACCGGATTCGTGGAAGACACTTTCTCCACGGATTCGGTTGCGGGGCGGGAGGGCGTAGGGGATGGTTCAGGGGGTAACGCCAGCGGTGAGGAGCGGTGGATGAAGCTTCACGTGCTCGCTCGCCCGCCCGCCGCTCACCTCCTGCTGTGCGACCCGGTTCCCAACAGGTCGCGGACCGGGAACAGTCCGCAGCCGGGGGGTTGGGGATCCCTGCTTTGGAGCATTTCAGTGTTCGGATCCTGGGACCCTAGAAGTAGAGCCCAGCACGCTCTTGGAATCAAATGCTAGGGAACCTGAATGCCAAGTGACCAGACCCAGCCCTGACCATACGAACTGGGTGACTTTAGCAAGTAACCTCATCTCCTTGGTCCTCCCCTTCCTCTTTCTGGTAATTGAGGGCATTTAACTACATGACCAGAAGGGTTCCTTCCAATTTTAAGGTTCTAAAAATTTAATAACATATTCCCCCTTGGGAACTTTTCTTGATGAAATCTACCATCTCAGCATGAACGAGTGTGTGTGGCACTCCATCTTTCACCACTATTAGAATACTGTCCAATTGAACCCCACCTTCTGACATGCCCTCTTAGGAGCAAATTTCACTAGCATGCATGCTTCCAACCATCCACCCATCCATCCATCCATAAATAAGCATTCAATGCATTCAATGACCTGCTCAAACTCAACACTGGAGGTAACCTGGGAACAAGATAGACACAGCGTTGGCCCCCATTGTAGCCCATGGTTCACTGGGAAGAGAGTTCTTAAACATTAGCTTGTACTGTAATGCACTGAGTGCTAATGAGAAGGGAAGTCCAGGAATACACAGGAAGACCACCCACCCACTGTGGACAATCAAGGAAGCTTCTGGGAACACACCATGTTTAAGTGAAACCCAAAGGATGTCTAAGAGTATGGCAGCTCGGAAGAAGAAGAAGTTGCTCTAAGCAGAGGCAAAAGAGCTGGAGTCTGAGAGGCATGGACTTCAGGGCAGGGTCAGCAAGAGATTTTACAGAAAAACACTAAGTAGAGTCAGCCTGGCAGGGCCCATATATCATGCATATGGCAGAATCATAATTTTTGTTAACAAATCCCAGTGCTTTACACCGTCCAGCTCAATAATTCCTGAGGAGTTGATGCTACATCAGCTTCGCATTCCAGGGAGGGAAGTGCCCCTCTCTGCCCCTCTCTTGGGGCCACGCTGGCCACTTCGCTCCTCCCGGGCCCCAAGCACACTCTGCCTCAGGGCTCGGAGTTTCCCTTCCCTTTGCAGTGGATGGGCTTTTCCTGGCTCTCTGTGCGGCACACAGGCTTCCTCCCTCCAAACATCCCAACAGAGAGGCCTTTCCTGACCATGCGGTGTCCACGGCACCCTGCCTGCCTGCTCTACCCTCCGCAATCCACAGCCCCCTCACGCACTTTATTGCTTCCACTGCACTTAGTGCCTTGTAGCATTCTGCGTTCATGTGTGTCTTTGCTTACGGCCCATCTCCCTCCGACTACAAGGGCATAGACCCCGGCTGTGTGCTCAGCTGCTGCGTCCCCAGCACGTGGACCAGGAATCGACACTCACAGTTGTTGAGTGAATGAACAAACACTACCCTGCCAGGAAGGGAAGAGGTGGAATTTGAACTCCTACAGTCAGATTCCAGAGCCTGCCTGCGTAAACCATTCCACTGTATTTCGTGGCCAAGCAAACCAAGTATCATTTCTAAGATTCTCACACCAAACCTGCCAGGTAGGAATGATCACCCGCATCTCACTGATGTGGACGCTGGGGCTTTCTAAGTAACACACTCAAGGTTGCGTGGAGGAGAAGGTGGAGAGTTGGCATTTGTCTCCATGGCTGATTTGCCTCCATGGCTGATTCTTTTAGCCCGTTTATCGGCACTGGTCACACCACTTACCTCTAAAAAGCCTCTCGCCTAAGGTACCACATATGCTCATGTGACAATATAGCTTTAAAGTGGAATCACTGACATTCTTTTTTAAGACATTACAAAGTTATCAAATAATATGGAGAAAAACCATTTAAATGTGAGCCCTCTACAGCCTGTTGCGCCCACCATTTTTTTTTAATGTAGTTTTTATTTTGTATTGGGGTCTAGTTGATTTACAATGTTGTGTTAGTTTCAGGTGTACAGCAAAGTGATTCAGTTATATATTCAGTTGTATATACATATAAGTGTGTGTATATATAAATATATATATATATTCAGTTATATCTATATCTATATCTATATCTATCTATATCTATATCTATATCTATATCTATATCTATATATATCCACTCTTTCTTAGATTCTTTTCCCATATAGGTTTATTACAGAATATTGAGTAGAGTTCCCTGTGCTATCCAGTAGGTCCTTGTTGATTATCTCTTTTGTATATAGTAGTGTGTATGTGTTCATCCCAATCTCCTAATTTATCCCGTTGTGCCCACTATTAAATACAATGGCAAGAGAACAGTGCCCAGGCATGGACACACTCCGAATTAACTGTGTATCACAGGGTTTTTATGATTTGCCTCACGTCCAAGAGGACTATTTCTGCTCCTTCCTGAAATGGTGAGCGGCCTGACATATTCCTTGAGCTTTTTTTTCTATAAAATCCCCTAAAAGTCTTTCTCATAGGCAGATAAAAACCTTTATATCCAGAATCCCCATCTTAGCTGAGATCCGTTGTCCCTGACAGGATGCCTAGAGGGACCGTGAGCTCCTTGAGGACAGACTCACTCTGTCTTGTTCCCTGTGGGACCACCCTGAACGTGCCTGGTGGGCAATGGGAGTGGCTCAGAGCAGAAGTAGACAAGCCCGGGACTGAAGCCGGATAAATGGGATTTCAGTCGCCCTGGCCTCCGGATAACTGTGCAAATTTGGGCAAATGTCTCTAAGCTTCAGTAAAAATTCTCACATGGCAAGATAGGTATAAGGACGAAACGAGATTTCGTGTGTGTATATGTGTGTGCCAAGAGTGAGCCACGGAATTTACTCCTAAGAAATGGGACAAGGTGTTGAGAAAACCAGACTCAGTGCCTGTCCTCCTGTATTTTGCACTCTAGCTGGGAGCCAGGCTGTACTCAGCCTCACACTGGAATGTAAACTTCCAAGTGTTCCAGGGATGTGTCATACACAGAGAAATGTGCTCTTGAGGGGAGGGGTCAAGAAAAAGGTCTGCAAAGACAAAAGACTGAGTTAAGACCTGAAAGGTGAGCGGGGATCATCTAGGTGGACGTCCAATGACTTTGTTTCCCAGCAGTCATTTCTGTTCTGCACATACAGCACCCTTATTCCTTGGGGAGCCACCCCTCTCCCACGCTGTCCATGTTACTTCGGTAGGACTTTTACCTTCCTGCTCAGAGCTCATCCCAAGACTTTTATGAAAACTGTTGAGAGAAATACTCTTCCTGAAGAAACTGGTGGTTGGCCAGGCCATGAGCTTAAAAGCTATGCTTGGCTGCTTGTGCTATAACACAGAAAGGAGCCACCTAAGTAAAAGGAAATGAAGGAAAACAGAGACAGGAGAGAAAGAGACAAAGGTAGAAGCCCAGAACAAGACTAAGAGCTGATACCGTGGCTATGTAAGCAGTAGAGTAGTCAGGCAGGCAGTGGGATCCCGTAAGAGAACTTTGGAAGAGCCAGGGAGAGAGACCAGGGGCTGTGGAGGAGGCCGCTGTATTGCAGGTCAGTCAGAAAGGATGAGGTGAACAGTGACGATGTGGATAATGAGAGGGAGGGACCCAGGAGGCCATCTGGAGATCAACTTGGTAGGATTTGGTGACCGACTGAATGCAGGTGTCCTACATAGAGATCAGACCTGTGGTTGCCAAGGGGATGGGGGTGGGATGGGAGGGGAGGATTGGGAGGTTGGGATTAGCAGATGCAAACTACTGTATAGAGAATGGATAAATAACAAGGTCCTACTGTATGGCACAGGGAACTATATTCAATATCCTGTGATGAACCATAATGGGAAAGAATATGAAAAAGACTGTATATATATATATATATATATATATATAACTGAATCACTTTGCTGTACAGCAGAAATTAACACAACATTGTAAATCAACTATACTTGAATAAAGTTTTATTTTTTTAATTAAAAAAAAAAAAAAAAGACTAAGAGCTGAGACCAAGACCAAGACAGGAAGCCAGGAGGGGAGGGGGGACTGAAACCGACACTGGGAACAAGAAATACAGATATACTGATCACATCATTTGAGCTCCTGGATGCAGCCATGCCTGAAGCTAGAGGTATACTCCTGGCTTTCAATTATGTGAGTCAATAAATTCTCTTGCATAGGCCGGTTTGAGGTGGCTCTCTTTCTTTGTAATCAAATAGTCCTAATGACTATACTGCGAGGCAAGAGGCAATTCACAGAGGAAACAACATGCATCAAGGCCCTGCTACAGAAAAGAGTATTCCAAGTTCAAGGATCTCAAAGGAGGCCTGTATGTCTGGAGCTCCAAAAGTAAGGGAGAGCACAGGTTAGACGATGTTTAAGACAGAAGCCCAGGCTAGACCACTCATAATCATGGCTTCATAAGAAAAAGTCATGTGACATGCCAAATACATGTTCTACTTGATCCTTCTCCTGTCATTGTGCAATTAAAATTACAACTCTAAAACACAGTGGTACTAGGGAGAAGAGCAGCACCTCTTCGGAGCTGGAAGAGAGGCAAAATGTGCTCTCACCAAATCCAACATCATCCAAGATGTTAAAAAGGGATAGCTGATCATTGGGAAAAAAACTTAGCTACATTTTATACTGTTTCTCTCATTTCTTGATCAGAGGGAATTTGTCTTCAGGCTTGACTGAACACAGGCTCAAATACAGACTCACAGCTAAACAGAGAGAGGGGTCACTAATGCTTGAGTTTACCTCTCCAAAAGTGGTGATTTTGCAAAAAATGTCTTCATAGTCTCAAATAAGCATTCATTAAGAATATAAAAGATGCTAAAGAACAGAGCAAGGCGAGACATACAATGGACTCAAAGAGTGGCACATATTTGATGTGTCTGTGTTTCCTTCCCCACCTACTAAATAATAAGTCTTCTTCTCTTCCTCCCTCCATCCCACCCCAAACACTCCATCTCTTGGCGTATGAAACTCACTCTCTCCAACCATAGGTGGGTTTCCGCTTCTGAAACTCAGCTGGCACACAGCCATATCATAGTGTCACTGTTTTTACCCAGTGTCCAAATTCTGATTGATGCTGTCTATGCCATACCAGCTGCTGACTATTTTGAATATTGCCCCTGGCTTCCTCTGTGCGGTAAAGAAGGAGACCCCAGGCAGTGCCGTATCTGTGAGTCTGGAGTCAGGGTCCCCTGTCTTCACCATCAGAGACGTCTAAGGGAGGACTATAGCCCAGCCTGGGTCTTCCCCTCCTCTCCCAGCCAGTCATAATAACCAACAGCAGGAGAGACGTCCTCTAATTGGCCATGCCTGTGGGGAATATTTACCACACTCATCTGAACCATATTGAATAGGGTAAAACTGTTCCTTCTAAAAAATACCAGTGATGCCAGGGAGGCTAAAACAATTGTCCACTACCCCCACTAGTGCTATGTATTGTGTTGAGCTTTCACCACTGAAAGACATAATCCCCAGCCCTCAAGTTGCTTATTATCTAGTTACACCTTAGAGATGGATCATTCATCTAACAAACCGTCATACTGAGTGCCTACTGTGTGTCCGACACCTTTTTACTTTCTGGGGGTTCAGTAGTAAACAAAACAGAAAATAATCCCTGCCTCCTTTTACTTCCTCTCTAGAAAGGGGAAACAGATACCAGCAGGTTAGATGGTGATAGGTAGTCGGGAGAAAAATAGCAGGGGAGGGGGATAGATAGTGCCTAGAAGAGGGCTGGTAGGGTGGTTGCCATAGTAAAGACCTCTACCATAAGGTGCCATTTAAATAAAGATCTGAAGGGAGCAAGGTGGCTAGATATCTGAGAGAAGAGTGTTCTACGAAGAGGGAACAGAGAAGGTAAAGGCTCTGTGTCTAGAAGAAAAAGAGTGGGGAAGAGGTTGCAGGAAACAAGGACAGAAAGGTAAGGGAGCAGATGATGTTATGCATCAGTGACCTCACTGTGAGGACATTTGCTTTTCTTGTTGGTGAGATGGAAGCCACTGGAGGTTACGAGCACAAGCATAACATCCACTGACTTAGATTTTAACAGGATTCCTCTGGCTGCTACGCTGTGAATGTAGGGAACCAAGTATGGAAGCAGAGGCATTGGAGGGAAGAGAGACTACAGTGGCTAGAACTAAGGGGGTAGCAGGAGAGACGGTGAGGAGGAGTTATATTTTGAAAATAGAGCCAACGGAATTTGCCGCTGACTATGGCCCATCATGAGAAAGGAGAAGGGTCAGTGAAGACTCCAAGTTGTTCCGGCAAGATAAACTGAAAGAACAGAGTTGCCATTGACCAAATTGGGAAGACTTCAACAGGAACAGGTACATGGTAATATCAGGAGATTGACTGACGCTTTTAAACCCAAACAGGTTTGCTGACCACCCAACTTGAGAAGTTGAGTAGGCAGCTGATTAAAGGAGTCTGGAGTTAGGGAAGAGGATGGAGCTGGATATGTGCATGGGTGTGTGATGGGTCAGGAAAGAGTAAATGATATTTTGCTTTCAGTAACACAGGGAAGGTAGAAAATCCTGGTCCCATGAAAACAGAATCTAATTTGGAGAAACTGAATAGTTTCAATTCAAAGAATTGGGAGATCCAGCAGAATCATTTTTGGCCCAGTATCAGGTGACTTACTTAATGAACTTAAAATTGATGTCCTTGGTGGGGGAAGTCTCCTATACTAGCCTTAAAGCAAAGGAGGTGTGGTAATTACTTAGTGCTAAATTAAGTTCATAAAATAAAAAATTTTAATTTGTAGATGAGACCTAGAAATTTGTGTGTGGTGGTGGGGTGGGGAGAGAAAGAGCATGTTGTGTATATATAAGCAACTTCTAACCTCAAGTAGTTCCTGGGTTGCACATTTTTAAAGAGTCACTACTTTAAAACTAAACATTTTCAGAAAGATCAGTTCACCTTAGGTTCATTCTCTCTCAGAAGTCACTCCTTAATTACAAAACCTGCATAACCCATTTCCTTTGGTGTGCAAAAAGGTGTGTAATTAAACCATCAGCATAATACCTATCTCCATGTAAAACCCACACTTATGAACTTTAACTGCTGAATAAAACCTCCTATTACATGACCATTAAGTATTATGAATAAAGCAAGTCATGGTAGGACTTGATTAATTTTTATGCACTATGGATTATGTCGAGAAGAAATTTGATTTTGGTGGGTCTCCTCCGGGGCAACCCCACTCACCGTCTTCGATGGCTTCACCTCAAGAAAGGCATGTGCTGAGTTGGCTTAGGGAAAAGGCATCTGACCGCGCTGTGGACCTCAGTTACTCTTGTTCAGGGAGAAATCTCAGGCATCCCTAATAAATAAACAACACAATCAGCACTGGAGAGAAAGGAAGCAATGGCAATGGCTGGGCAAAAAAAAAAAAAAAAAAAAAAGTTGCCTCCCCTGGGTATATTTTCCAAAGCTGACATCTTTTTAAATTAATACATATTTTAACTTTTTAGGCTAATACATAAGAATCTCAGTTTGAGACTGGAGTATTTCATCTGGAATTCTAAAAACAATCAATTTGTGCCTCAGGTGCTTGACTTGAAGATTCTCAGTTTAGACTCTGTTAGGGAAAAGGAAAGAGTTGTGAATGGCATCTCAAAACCCCCTGTGGAATTTATTCTATGAACTTCTGAGTAGGTTAGCAGGATGTAAGAGCAGTGTCTCCAACCAGAAAGAACTGAAGTTGACGAGCAAGTAGAAAGACAAATTTGGAGCAGAGAGAACGAAAACTTAGATGCTTGGGTCTGAGAAGTACCCAAAACAGTGTCCCTGCCAGGGTGATGTCAGAGATCCCAAGTAAGGCTATAAGGATTCCCAAAGTGAAAGGACCTAAGCTAGGTTTCCCAGGGTTAACTCAGAGACAAAAAAAAAACAAACAAAAAAACAAACCAAAAAAACCCCATAGCCAAGAAGGACTGACCAGGACATAACCATGGGAAAGTGAGGTGGTAGGCAAATAGCCTGAGAAAAACCTTTGAAAGTCCTGGTGTTTAGAGTGGTAGGAGAAACACGCAAAGTGTTTCCGGGACCTCCCTTCCAGAGGGCCTCAGGAGTGGATATGAGCCTAGAAACTGAGGGGTGAGGTTAATAAGGTAATAGTGCTGGAACCCAGGTAGGGTAAAGAACAAGTAACAGAGGTATAGGCAGAGACAACTTCCCGTGAGCATTCCCTTATCTGCCTCGTCTCTTCCTCCATACCCTGAAGTATAAAAAAACCCCAACAGAGGGAGTCTGCTCTTGGAAAACAGCAGTGTCCAAAGTGGAAGCACAAGCAAATTCCATGAGGGTCAGATTCAGCTTGTAAAGAAGTGGAAAAATGATAGGGCCAAATCCAGACTATAATGCTAGAGGATCAAACGACCCTCTCTTCCCCCAGGGCTTGGACTTTAGCTTCTCCTTAGAATCCACTTTGCTAGACATGTTGGTTGACACCCACAGGGTGCATGAGCTTAGAGAGAAAAATTAGTCACATCAGTAATACATTTACTATTCAAGACAGATAGCTGTCATTTATATATGAAATCAAAAGTAGATTTTCAGCATAAACCTTTTAGACAACACTCCTGGGGGCAGTACTCCAGTAAAAAGGAAAGTCCTAGAGAAATATTATATATGATAATGATAGCATAGCAAAGCTTGCTTTGCTTTGTACAAAAGCAAGGACAAAAACAATACACATTCTTAATAATCCAAACCTAAATTCTAGTTAATACCAACATAGAGTTGTTGACGTGTGGGCTCAGATCTGAGAATACAACAAGAGGAAGGGGAGAGCAAACTAGAGGAGTTGTCTTTTTCAAAGGGAATAAATTGCTTTTTGTAAGTTTAAGAAATATATAGGGAAGCATGGATATCCTGATGTGTTGTCCCTATTTTAATAAGAACTAGCAGTAGAGGGCAAGGGAAAGATGGAAAGTGTAGCATACAGGAAACAGAAAACATGACAACTAAAATAAGTTTTAATACAACGGTTTTACAGTAAAAATAAACATGTTAAATTCAAAAATCAAAATATAAAGACTCTGATGTTATATTAAAATTATAAGCACTAGTAATTTTTTTTTCTATAAGAAGCACACTTAAACAAAAGGGTACAAAGACTCTGATGTTATATTAAAATTATAAGCACTAGTAATTTTTTTTTCTATAAGAAGCACACTTAAACAAAAGGGTACAGAGTTTAAAAATAAAGCAGTGAATAAGGAAGACCAAGAAAATATGAACCAAAGAAAATAGTGGCAACTATTTCATAAGAACAGTGAAGAAAGCACTTTTTGGAAAAAAATATCATGCTGGACAAAGACATAAATTATAAGCCTTACAAAGGTATAAGAAGTTTAAAAAAAACACAGTGATAATAAACACTTAACATGTGACTAATAATATAGCCTCAAAATGTACTCAGCAGCAGTAAGAGTTAGTTACAGGAAGAAATGAGTAAGTAAAACATTGTAGATAAAAGATTTAACAAATTCCTCTCAGAATGTGTTGGACCAATCAGAAAATGAAGAGCACAAATATGGAACACTTGAATAAATTGATTTGTAGGCTCAAACTAGTAGGGCTAAGTGTATGCGAAGAGAACAGTATATCAAACAAAAACTATACATTCTTTTTATAAAATAATGTAAAAAGTATAGACTATTTTTATTTTAGTCATACACATAATATTCCCCAAATCTGCCATGAACTAATTCACAAAAGAAGCCTGAAAATGCAAAAGAATCAATCTGAAAAATTACATTCTCTTACATAATAGCTTAAACATTCCACATGTGTAAAAACAAAGTAACCCTGACTTAAGTGAAAATCAAAATCAAAAAAATTATAATAAAAATAAATCACTGTAAAAGTGCTGAAGTAGTTTTTAGATGAAAATATACAGCTTTAAAACACTTGATGGTAAGTAAAGAAGCGTTACAAATTATTTCAAGAAGTTGAACACTTCTACTGCTTCACCCGGGATGAAATGACAAGGAGTTGATTTACCTTCCTACTTAAGCAGAAAACAAACAAATCCCCCCCCACCCCCCCGATCCCCGGACACAAAAAAACCCTACAAAAAACAACAAAAAAACAGTTTTTGAGACACAGGATAGCAGATAACAAAGAACAGTGATCCTTAAGAAATGGGAAACAAATAAGATGAGGCCCATGATAACTCCAGACTGCAGAGTTTGCAGCCGGAAGCAGTTTGCAGCCGGAAGCAGAAGGAGTGGAAGTACAGGCAGAGGTTGGTGTATTAGAGACAACAGTAGCCAGCCCTCACACAGTGCTGGCAACAGTGACTATTACCATCAGCCAGAATGGAAAAACTTCAAGATTCAGAAGGCACTGACTGACTGATTAGCGTACTTAGAAGGGTCCTGCCTCAGTGGTGAGGATTAATTACCCTAGAGTAAATATTGCTCAGGCACTGCCTAGCAAATCCTAAAATCCAGACTAGCAAGTCCAAGGAGTAAACTATTTCCAAGTAACTTAACTGCATCCCAGAACAAATCTCAAGGATATTGGTAGGAATAAAAAAGTATCTAGCTCCCAACAAGGTAAAATTCACAACAACTAGCATCCAACCAAAAATGACCAAACATGGGGACTTCCCTGGTGGCACAGTCATTAAGAATCTGCCTGCCAATGCAGGGGACACGGGTTTGATCCCTGGTCTGGAAAGATCCCACATGCCGCGCACCAGCTAGGCCTGTGTGCTACAACTACTGAGCCCGCGTGCCACAACTACTGAAGCCTGCGTACCCTAGAGCCCATGTGCCACAACTAGTGAGCCCACACACTGCAACTACTGAAGCCTGCGAGCTCTAGGGCCCACGTGCTGCAACTACTGAGCCCGTGTGCTGCAACTACTGAAGCCCGTGCACCTACAGCCCGTGCTCCGCAACAGGAGAAGCCACCACAATAAGAAGCCCGTGCACCGCAACAAAGAGTAACCCCTCCTGGCTGCAGCTAGAAAAAGCCTATGCACAGCAGTGAAGACCCAATGCAGCAAAAAAAAAAAAAAAAAAAAAAATTACCAAACATGATAGGAAACAGAAAAATATGACCTATATAAGAAGGAAAAAAAAAAAAAAAACGAAACTGTCCCAGAGCTATCAAAGATATTTGAAGGAGCAGACAAGGATATTAAAATAGTTGTTATAACTGTATTCCATACCTTTAAAAGTTAAACGGAGGCATAGAAGATATTAAAAAAAAAACAAAAAAAACCCTGACTTGAACTTCTAGAAATGAAAACTACAATGCCTGAGATGAAAACTACAGTGGATGGGAATAATGGCAGTTTAGACATCATAAAAGAAAAGAAAAGTGAACTTGAGGTAACAGCAATAAAAACTATCCAAAGTGAAAAAGAGAAGAGGGAATGAATAAAAGATAAAAAGTTAAAGGAAGGGGAAAAAAGAATGAAAGAAAGGAAGAATGGAAGGAAGAAAGGAAGGAAGGAAGGAAGGAAAAGAGGGAAGCAAGAAACAGGAAAAAAAAAAAAAAAGAGCATCAGTGAGCTAGGGGACAACTTCAAGCAAGATAATATACATCTAACTGGAATCCCCAAAGTAGGGAGTAGGACATAAAAATATTTGAAAAAAAAAAAAATGGCTGATTTTTCCCCCAAATTTGCTAAAAGCTCTAAACCCACAGTCCAAGAAGCTCAATGAATCCCAAGTATTAGAACCATGAAGAAAACTACACCACAGCACGTTATATTCAAATTGCACAAAAACAGTGGTAAAGAAAATCTTAAAAACTGCCATAACTAAACCCGCACATTTTATAGAGGAACAAAGAATGACTGCAGATTTACCATCAGAAGCAACACAAGTGAGAAGACAGTGGAACAACGTCTTTAATACAACGAAACGAACTGTCAACCCAGCAATCTAAATCCAGCAAAAAAAATTCTTTTTAAAAAGGAATATGAAGTACAGACTTTTCCACCTAGACAAAAGCTGAAAGAATTCATTACCAGCAAACCTGCACTACAAGACATGTAAAGAAAGTCCTTCGGATAGAAATAAAATGACAAAAGATGGACATACGGGTCTTTACAAAGGAATTAAAGGTGCCAAAAAATGGTAATTATATCACTAAACACATACAATTTTTCAATTTAAATTACTTTAAAAAAGAACTGACGGGGACTTTCCTGGTGGCGCAGCGGTTAAGAATCTGCCTGCCAATGCAGGGGACACAGGTTTGATCCCTGGTCCAGGAAGATCCCACATGCTGCAGAGCAACTAAGCCCATGTGCCACGACTACTGAGCCTGCGCCCTAAAGCCTGCGAGCCACAACTATTGAGCCCGCGTGTCACAACTACTGAAGCCCGTGCTCCACGGCAAGAGAAACCACCGCAGTGAAAAGCCTGCGCACCACAATGAAGAGTAGCCAGCCCCTGATCTCCACAACTAGAGAAAGCCCCCACACAGCAACGAAGACCCAGAGCAGCCAAAAATTAAAAAAAAAAAAAAGAAAGCTTAAAAAAAAAAAAGGAACTGATGAATTAAACAAAAATAATAAGAATGTATTTTGAGGTTTATAACATATATAAAAGTGAATGTTTTACAGCAATTGTACAAAGGATGGAAGAGAATAACTGCAAGTACACTGTTTCATGATTATTATGTGAACTGGTATAACATCACTTGAAGATGGGCTGATGATTTAAACACATATAAATTCTAAAGTAATGACTAAAATAAATATTAATAAGCCAACAAAGAAGATAGAAGGGAATCATAACTACTCAATCCAAAAGAAGGCAGGAAAAAAAAGGGGGGGAAGGAAAACAAAGAACAGATGGCACAAGTAGAAGACAAATCCCAAGATGATAAACATACATCTAACCATATCATTAATGATGTCAAATGTAAATGGTCTAAATACTGCAATGAAAAGGAAGAAGATTATCAAGTTGTAAAACAAAAGCAATGCCAACCAAATGCTGCCTACAAGAAATACAGTTTAAATATGAAAAAACAAACAGGTTTAAATGGGTGGGAAATGATATAACATATTTCAAAGAAAGATATGGAAATAAAAGATATACCATATAAAAAAGAAAGCTAAAATAGGCATGTAATTAGATATCATAGCAAAAAATATTATCAGGATTAAAAAATCATAATGATACTCATTAAGAAGTCATAAAAATCTTAAATTTTTATGCACCTAATAACAGAACTTAAAAATATACAAAGCCAAAGTGGATAGAGCCACAGGGTGAAATAGAAAAATTTGAAACTGTAATGTGAGATTTTAAGACCTCTTTCAATAATTGACTAACAAGTGCACAGAAAATTAGTAAGAATATAGAAGATTTCTGCAACACAATTAGCTATCTTGATGTAATTGATATTTTTGGCATACCCTACCCAAAAAGACAATGTATATTCTTTTCAAGTGCGCACAGAACGTTTACCCAAATTGACCATATTCTGGATCCTAAACAAGTCTCAATAAATTTTAAGGATTCAAGTCATACAAAGTGTGCTCTCTGACCAATATAATTAAAACAGAAATAAGAGTAAATTTCTGGAAAATACCCATAATTTTGGAAATTAAATAACCCCATTATAAATAACCTATGGGTCAAAAAAGAAATCAAAAAAGAAATTAGAAAGTATATGAACTGAATGAAAATGAGAATAAAATACATCAAAATTTGTAGCATGTTGCTAAAATGGCACATATATTTATTAGAAAAGAAGTAAGTTCTAAAATCAATGCCGTCAGCCTCCACCTTCAAAAACTAGATTAAGAACAGAAAAGGTAACCCAAAGTAAGCAGAAGAAAACACAGATTAGAGTAGATATCAATGAAATTGAAAGTTGGAGCACATTAGAAAAAAATAAGTGAAGCACAAAGCTAGTTATTTGAGAAGATCAACAAAATTCATAAATCTCTCTCCAGGCTTATCAGGAAGTGAAGAGAAGAAACAAATGACCAATAAGAGGACTGAGAGGGTAACAACATTACAGATTCTATCAATATCAGAAGAATAACAAGGGAATATTATGTACAACTAACTATATGCCAACAAATTAAACATCTTAGATGAAATAAATTCCTTGAGAGATGCAAACCACTGAAGAAGAAAGAGATAACTTGAATATCCTTATATTTACTAAAGAAATTGAACTTGTAGTTAACAACCTTTAGAAAGAAAACTCTAGGACGAAATGATTACAATGGTAAATTCTACCAAACGTAGAAAGAAATAATAATAATTCTTCAAAGGTCTTCCTGCGAAGTGAAAAAGAAAAAATACTGCACAACTCATTCTAAAAGGCCAGTATTACCCTGACACCATAAGCAGAAAAAGCCATTACAGGAAAGAAACTAGAGACCAAAATTCCTCATGAACACAGATATAAAATTCCAAATAAAACTTTAGCAAATTAAATTCAGAAATACATAAAAAGATAATATAACATGGCAAAGTGGGGCTTATCCTAAGCAATATAACTTTGGTTTAATATTCAAAAATCAATGTCAGAATTCTGATACATACAACATGGATGAACCTTGAAGACAGTATGCTAAGTGAAATAAGCCAGACACAAAAGAACAAATATTACGTGATTCTATTTATATAAGGTACCTAGAGTAGGCAAATTCAGAGACAAAAAAATAGAACAGAGGTTACCAGGGGCTGAGGGAATGAGTGATTTTTTAATGCGTACAGCTTCTGTTTATGATGACAAAAGACTTCTAGAAATGGATCTTGATAATAGTATACAACATTGTGAAAGTACTTAATGCCACTCAAGTATATATTGAAAATGGTTAAAATGATTAAATTTATGCTATGTATATCTTACCACATAACAATTTAAAACAGAAAAGAATTTAAAATATAATTTACTATATTAACACTCTAAAAATATAATCATCTTGAGAGATACAGGGGGAAAAAAAAAAAAAGACCCTTGACAAAAATCCAACATCCGTTCCTGATAAAAACTCTGGGCAAAGCAGGGATAGAATGGAACTTCCTTAACCTGATAAATGGTATTAGGCAAATGCAAATTAAGATTTTGTATATCCTCACAATGTGATACCACTACACATCTATTAGAACGACTAAAATTAAACAGAATGACCACATCAAGTGTTTGCAAGGGTATAGAAGAACTGAAACATTCATATAATGCTGGTGGGAATGCTATATGATATAATAATTTTGGAAAAATATTTTGGAATTTTCTTAAAAATTAATCATACACCTACCACACAATCTAGTCATTCCACTCCTAGATATTTACCCAAGAGAAAAGAGAGCATATGTCAGTACAATAACCTATACGTGAAACAGCATAGCAGTCTTATTTGTAATAGTAAAAACTCAGAAACAACTTAACTGTCCATCATTAGGTCAATGGATAAACAAACTGGTATATCCATATAATGAAATATTACCCAGCAATAAAAAGGAATGAAATCCTGATACAACATCTACATCGATACAACAATAAAAATGAGCCTTAAAGCCACACCAAAAAAGGAGTACATACACTGCTACTCCATTTATATATGTGACATGTAATGCAAACTGATTCACAGTGACAGAAAGCAGATCAGTGGTTGCCTATGGGACAACGATGCTGGGGTAGATGGGAGAAAGGGATTAGTTACAAAGCGGCATGAGGAAATTTTGGGTGACCTGGATGTGTTCCCTGTTTTCACTGAGGGAATTGTCTCATGGTTGTACACATATATCCATCTTATCAAATTGTACACTTTATTCCATGTTAGTTGTACTATAATAAAACTGTTTAAAAAAGAGAAAGGAAATAGGGCAAATGGATAGAAATAAAGATACACTAAAGATAAGAACTGACATCTATGTAACAGAGGGGAAAAACAGAGAAGATTAACAAAAGTAGAAGCTAGTATTTTGAAAAGATAAAAAGGTAAACAAACCTTTGGCAACACTGACGATGCATACAAAGAAGATTAAAAATGTATATTTGTGCGTTTTGACCATCTGTATGTCTTCTGTGAAGAAATGGCTATTTAGATCTTCTGCCCATTTTTTGATTGGGTTGTTTGTTTTTTTTGATATTGAGCTGCATGAGCTGTTTGTATATTTTGGAGATTAATCCCTTGTCGGTTGCTTCGTTTACAAATATTTCCTCCTATTCTGTGGGTTGTCTTTTAGTTTTGTTTATGGTTTCCTTTGCTGTGCAAAAGCTTTCAAGTTTAATTAGGTCCCATTTGTTTATTTTTATTTCCATTACTCTAGGAGGTGGATTCAAAAAGATCTTGCTGCGATTTATGTCAAAGAGTGTTCTGCCTATGTTTGCTTCTCAGAGTTTTATAGTATCTGGCCTTACATTTTGGAGTTTAACCCATTTTGAGTTTATTTTTGGGTATGGCATTAGAGAATGTTCTAATTTCATTCTTTTACTTGTAGCTGTCCAGTTTTCCCAGCACCATTTATTGAAGAACTGTCTTTTCACCATTGTATAGTCTTGCCTCCTTTGTCATAGATTAATTGACCATAGGTGTGTGGGTTTATTTCTGGACTTTCTATCCTGTTCCATTGATCTATGTGTCCATGATTGTGCCAGTACCATACTGTTTTAATTACTGTGGCTTTGTAGTATAGTGTGAAGTCGGGGAGCCTGATTCCTCCAGCTCGGTTTTTCTTTCTCAAGGTTGTTTTGGCTATTCGGGGTCTTTCGTGTTTCCATACACATTTTAAGATTTTTTTTGTTCTAGATCTGCAAAAAATGCCATTGGTAATTTGATAGGTAGTGCATTGAATCTGTAGACTGCCTTGGGTAGTATAGTCATTTTGACAATATTGACTCTTCCTATCCTAGAACATGATATATCTTTCCATCTCTTTGTATCATCTTTGATTTCTTTCATCAGTGTCTTATATTTTTCAGAGTACAGGTCTCTTGGCTCCTTAGGTAGGTTTATTCCTAGGTATTTAATTCTTTTTGATGCAATGGTGAATGGGATTGTTTCCTTAATTTCTCTTTCTGATCTTTGGTTGTTAGTGTATAGGAACACAAGAGATTTCTGTGTATTAATTTTGTATCCTGCAACTTTACCAAATTCATTGATGAGCTCTAGTAGTTTTCTGGTGGTACCTTTAGGATTTTCTATGTATATAGTATCATGTCATCTGCAAACAGTGACAAAGATGCTCAACATCGCTAATTATTAGAGAAATGCAAATCAAAACTACAATGAGGTTTCACCATGGTCAGAATGGCCATCATCAAAAAGCCTACACACAATAAAAGCTGGAGAGTGTGTGTCGAAAAAGGAACCCTCCTACACTGTTGGTGGGAAAGTAAACTGGTACAGCCACTATGGAGAACAGTATGGAGGTTCCTTAAAAACTAAAAATAGAGCTACCATATGATCCAGCATTCCCACTCCTGGGCATATATCCGAAGAAAACCATAATTCAAAAAGATACATGCACCCCAATGTTCATGGCAGCACTACTGACAACAGCCAAGACACACAAGCAATCTAAATGTCCACTGACAGATGAACAGATAAAGAAGGTGTGGTACATATATACAATGGAGTAATAATTAGCCATTAAAAAGAATGAACTAATGCCATTTGCAGGAACATGGATGGACCTAGACATTATCATACTAAGTGAAGTTAAGTCAGACAGAGAAAGACAAGTATCATATGATATCACTTATATGTGGAGTCTACAAAAATGATACAAATGAACCTATCTACAAAACAGAAACAGACTCACAGACTTAGAAAACAAACTTATGGTTCCTGGGGTCGGGGGAGGAAGGGGGGGAGGGATAAGTTGGGATGTTGGGATTGGCATATGCTCACTACTGTATATAAAGTAGATGGTCAACTGAGACCTGCTGTAAAGCACAGGGAACTATACGCAGTACTCTGTGGTGGCCTGTATGGGAGGAAAGTCTGAAAAGGAGTGGGTATGAGAATGTGCGTGGCTGGGCCACTTTGTTGTGCACCTGACACTAACATAACATTGTGAATCAACTCTACTCCAACATAAAATACAAAATTTTAATAATGTATACGTAACAGAAGAAGGAAGAAATAACTACAGAGATTAACGGAAAAAATATTACAAACAACTCTGTGTCAATAAGATTGAAAGAAGACAAAATAAATACTTTGGCATAAGATAAAAACAGAAAAATAGAGTAGAAATTGCAACGGTAATTAAAGACCTACCCACTTACATAATATGCCCTTGGTCCAGATACTTTTACAGGTGAGTTCTTCCAACCTTCCCAAAGAACAGACAACTTTTACCCTAATGTACTTGTTCCAGGAGGGAAAAAGAGGGAGAGAAAAAAACTGCCCAACTTATTTTATAAGAATATCCTTGGTTCTAAAATATGAACATAAAACAAGAAAAAAACATACAAGCCTATTTCTCTCAAGAATATTTATATGAGAATACTAAGTAAAATAGAGTTGAATAAATAAAAATTTATTATAAATGTATCTTACTCAAATAGACCTTTGTTCTGGAATACAGGGATGGTCTGACTTCAGAATATTAATTAAAGGGAAAAATTACAAGGTTAATAACAGAAAAATCTGGTACGTTTCAACAACTGTTAGTGAATATAAATATACACCGATCACGACCTATCTATATGTCATCAATATTCATTTATCTTCTCACTTAATTTATTGATCAACTGATCGATCACTGGATCAACAAAGAAATATCTTCAACTTGTAAATTAGCTTAGTAACAAAAACTGTAAGATCATGTGTAACGGACAAATCTTAGATGTGTTTATTTTAAGAAGAGGAACAAGTCATTGATGTTTTCTATCATCACTAATGTTCAAAATAGTGCTGGAAATTCTATTTATTTCAGTAAGAAAAAAGAAAAGAAATAATAACTATAAGAACTGAAACAGAAGTATAAGTTCCCTAGGAATTATTTATTTTAAAATGTACAGTTTGTTGCAATTCATAAAACTCTATGAAAAGTACTAAATTAATGGGAAGATATATTATGCAAACATTAATTCTCCTCAAATAGATCTTTAGAGTTAATGCAATTTAAACCCAGCTCCCAAACAAGGTTTTTATTTGGGGACAGGGGAGAATTTGACAATCTTCTTCCAAAATTTACACAAAATAGAAGAGAGTCATATCAATTGTTTAAAAGAAGAACCAGATGGTGACCTTACTCTGCCAAATATCAACACTTATTATGAAGCTACAATCATCAAGCCAGTGGTGTATGTCATAGAGATGCATAAATAAACTACTGTATGAGAATAGTGAATCCAGAAGCAAAACTCACAAAGAAGCAAACCCCACATATATAGATACAGCTGGTGCTATAAATGAATGAAGAAAGGATGAATTATCCAAAATAATGGTGCTGGGACAGTTGTCTTGTGACATAGAACAACATGAAGTTGGGTCCTTATCTCATAAATATCAATTCCAGATGGTTTTAAGAACTTAAACATCCTTAGAACAACCCAACAGAAATCTACACAACATACAACAGAAAAAAAAAATATAAAACACATCAACATATTTTGGATATGAACCCCCTGTCAGTTGTATCATTTGCAAATATTTTCTTCCATTCTGTAGATTGTGTTTTTGATTTCTCACTGGTTTCTTTTCCTTTTAAGTTTAATTAGGTCCCATTTGTTTATTTTTGCTTTTGTTTCCTTTGCCTTAGGAGACAGATCCAAAAAAAAAAAAAAAAAATTGCTATGATTTATGTCAAAGAGTGTTCTGCCTATGTTCTCTTCTGGGAGTTTTATAATTTCCAGTCTTACATTTAGGTCTGTAATTCATTTTGAGTTTATTTTTGTATATGGTGTGAGAAAATTTTCTAATTTCATTTTTTTTATATATAGCTGTCCAGTTTTCCCAGCACCACTTATTAAAGAGACTGTCTTTTCTCTACTGTATATTCTTGCCTCCTTTGCCATAGGTTAACTGACCATAAGTGAGTGGGTTTATTTCTGGGCTCTCTATTCTGTTCCATTGATCTGTTTGTCTGTTTTTGTGCCAGTACCACATTGTTTTGATTACTGTAGCTTTGTAGCATAGTCTGAAGCCAGGTAGCATATCTCTAGCTCTGTTCTTTTATCTAAAGATTGTTTTGACTATTGAGGATCTTTTGTGTTTCCATGCACATTTCAAAATTATTTCTTCTACTTCTGTGAAATATGCCATCGGTATTTTGTTCGGGAAGGCAATGAATCTCTAGATTGCTTTGGGTATTATGGTCATTTTAAAAATATTAATTCTTCCAGTCCTTGAACACAATATATCTTTCCATCTGTTTGTGCAGCCTTCAGTTTCTTTCATCAATCTCTTATAGTTTTCTGAGTACAGGTATTTTACCTCATTAGGTAAGTTTGTCCCTAGGTTTTCTTGGGTTTTTTTTTTTTGATGTGATTTTAAATGGGACTGTTTCCTTAATCTCTCCTTCTGATAGTTCATTGCTAGTGTATAGAAATGCAACAGACTTCTGTATATTAATTTTGTATCCTGCAATTTTACCGAATTCATCAGTAAGTTCTAGCAGTTTTTTGGTGGTATCTTTAGGATTTTCTATGTGGAGTATCATGTCCTCTTCAAACTATGACAGTTTTACTTCTTCCTTTCCAATTTGTTTTCCTCTTATTTCTTTTTCTTGTCTGACTGCTGTGTCTAGAACTTACAATACTATATTAAATAAAAGTGGCAAGAGTGGGCATCCCCTAAGCATTTCTTTGGGAAATACTTTCAGCTTTTTACAATTGAGTATGACATTAGTTGTGGGTTTATCACATATGGGCTTTATTATGTTGAGGTATGTTCCCTCTATGCCTGTTTTCTGGAGTTGTTTGTTTGTTTTTTTTTTATCATAAATGCATATTGAATCTAATTTAAAAATGGGCAGAAGACCTGAATAGTCATTTTTTTTTTTTTAGAGAAGACATATAGATGGCCAACAGGCACATGAAACGATGTTCCACATCACTAATCATCAGAGAAATGCAAATCAAAACCACAATGAGATACCATCTCACACCTGTCAGATGGCCATCGTCAAAAAGAGCACAAATAAAAAATGTTGGCAAGGATGTAGAGAAAACAGAACACTTGTACACTGTTGGTGGGAATGTAAATTGGTACAACCACTGAGGGAAACAGTATGGAGGTTCCTCAAAAAACTAAAAATAGAACTACCATATGATGTAGCAATTATACTCCCAGGGATATATTCGAAGAAAACAAAAACACTAATTTGAAAAGATTCATGCATCCCATTGTTCATGGCAGCATTATTTACAATAGCCAGGACGCAACCTAAGTGTCCAACAACAGATAAATGGATAAAGAAGATGTGGTATATATATATATACAATGGAATGCTACTCAGTCATAAAAAAAGAATGAAATTTTGCCATTTGCAACAAGATGGATGGACCTGGAGAGTATTATGTTTATAAGTCAGACAGACAAAGACAAATATAGTATGTTACAATTTATATGTGGCATCTGAAAAATAAAACTAGTGATTGTAACAAAAAATAAGCAGATTCACAGATATAGAGAACTAGCAGTTACCAGTGGGGAGAGGAAAGAGCGGAGGGGCAAGGTAGGGGTAGGGGATTAAGAAGCACAAACTACTAGGTATAGAATAAATAAGCTACAAGGATATATTGTACAGCACAAGGAATACAGACCACACTTTATAGTAACTGCAAATGGAGTATAATCTATAAAAATTTTGAATATGTTGTACACCTGAAAGTAATATAATATTGTCAATCAACTATACCTCAACTAACAAACAAAAATTATTTTTAAAAAAAGGACATCAACGGTTGTTTCACAGGAAAAGGAATTATAAATGCCCATAAAAATATAAAAGGATGTACGACCTCACTTGTTGTCAGAAAGATGCAAATTATAATTTCAATGAGATACTACTTCACACTCAGTCGTTTGGCAAACATCAACAACCCAACAATACCAAGTGTTGTGGCGGAAGTAGAACACGAGGCACTCTCCTACATGGCAAGTGGGAGCTGAAGAGGACACACCCACTTTACAAAACACTATGGCACCAGCTAGCAAAGTTCAATAAGCACATTCCCTACAGTCTAGAAATTCTGCTCCTGGAATTCACTCCAGAGAAAATCTTCCGCAAAAGTATGTTTTTAGCAGCTGCATTGTCTGTAACGGTAAAATGCCAGAAACAACCCACACACCCATCAATAATAGAACAGAAAAATTAATTATTGTATATAAATTGGAAACCCATAATGCAGTGATAGTGAATGAACCATATAAACTGGAATTCTCAGGCCAGTACTATGCAAAAAACAAAGCAAGTAATTGAAGAGTGACTGTACTATGGTTACATTTTCATTAAGTCCCCAAACAGCAAAACTAACAATATTTTCTTTTGGAAACATGGCAAATCAATAAAGAAACACAAGAAGTTTGTGGTTTTCTCGAGGGGGGAAAAGAATATGAAAAACACGATTGGGGATGGGCCTGTAAGGAGGTTCAATGACTCTGGTAATACCCTGTCTATTTCACTTTGTGGCAAGTTTATAAGTATTCATTTCATTGTTACTACTACCCAATTATATTATATTTCTGTTCTGGTAATGTTACCTGCCTGGTAGTTATTTGAGTTTTTAATCCTTGCCATAAATCCTGTCTGGTAGCTTACCTTCCCAAGGATAAGTCCATCCAAAGAGGCAATAAATATTTGAGCATTTGGAGATTTCAGGAAGTGGGGACATTAGTGTGAAAGCTGATGACTAGATGTACAAGAATGTATAAGGATTACAAAAACCAAGCCCGCTGCTCTGCCTTGGCCAGCTTATGGCAGATATCATAGCCATCTTGTCTTCCCTACGGATCCCAAAGTGGCCTCAAAATGCTCGGCATCAGACCCCAAACACCCATTCACAATCCATCGGTGTTGACAGGTGAGGTACGACTTACTTCCAAGACCAGTTCTTGACTTTACTGTCCTTAGTCACATCCAGGCCAACGGGTTCAGGACTGCCAGTCAGTCCATTCATAAAAGACTGGAAAAGGCACTTTTCAGGTCAGGTGATCAACGCTGAGAGGGAGGCCTGTGGTTTTTACCTAAGTCTCCTGACCTATCCTAACTTGAATTTATGTCATGGAAACAAAACTGCTCTTGTGCTAACTAAGCAACTGACTTCCATGCATAATATTTGTTTTGGGCCTGAGGATGCAGTTAGCTTTTAAAAGCGAAAAATCAAATAAATCAGATTCCTGCATTTTTTTCTGGTTCAGGTGAATCCGAGGGGCCCTTTTTAGTTGCTGAAGTTCTCCACATGTGACGTCATGCTCTTAGTAGGGAGGAAGGGATGTTTGTGTCTTCTATGATTCACACTTTATGGGAAGAACGTGGGAACTGTGAGGGACCACTTTCTTCCTCTCCTGTTATTAGTACAAGTTCGTGAAATAGGAACATAAACTCACTCGGAAATCCTGAGAAAAAACTCCTGTCTTTAATCCTTTCCTCACTTGCTTCTCCCTGTAACAGGAAGGGTAGTTTCTCTAAGGGACTGTTTAGCTCAACCAAGACATTCATAATCCGTTGGTCTGCAATTCTCTCCTGTACAGGGCTAGTGTATTAAACTTTGCTGCACATGCATAGCCTGGCTTTTGGGCACGTGAGAGTAAGGTAGCGTCATTTTCCCTGACCCTCTGTGGAGCCAACCATCCCCGCTCAGGTCCCAAGTCTAGGCCTAGGAGAATGAATAGACAGGCTACTTGCGCCTCAGGTCCATACAACGTAACAAAAGCTAGAGTTACCAGTGATAAAGCTTATGTTTGTACTTGTTATCTGACTCTGTTTTTTTCTCCTCAATGGGTCTGAACTCCAAGGAGGAGGGTATACATACTTGCATTGCTCTGACTGTAGTATAAAGTGGGATGATGGTTAGCCTAGGCTTTGGTTAACAGATTAAAATGAAAAATTAGTGTAAATCAATAGACGCCACCCTAGGAAACAGACGGAACAAACCCCAAACCAACATGCAGGTTATACTTTAGTATAATATACTAAGGATAATAATATCTACTCTTTATTGCATACTTACTGTGTGTCAGATACTCTTCTAAGAGTCTTATATGGATTGGCTCCTTTAATTAGTTCATAACAGCTCTACTAGGTAGGTGCTTTATTATCCCCACTTTACAGATAAAGAAATAAGACACAAAGAAATTAAGTAGGCAGACTGCAACCAGAGCCCGAGCTCATCACTTCTTTTTCTTATAAATTATTACCTAAGACATGATAGTCTAGAGGCCACTAGAACATTTAATAAACTTATAATATCCACTGGGTCATGGAGCATTCATTCTATGAGAACTAATCCAGTGCTTCCAGGTGCCAAGGATGCTTAGAGATACTGAAATGTGGTGGAAAAAACCAATGTGGTGTCTTCAAGAAGCTAATATTTTATACAATTTAGTAATAGGAACCAGGGCTTCTTGCAGAAAGAGCTGATTCTAGGGCTGGGACAGGGAAAATACAAGATGAGCCTGTACGATTCTATATTACCAGAAATTAAGGACGTGCTCAAAAAACAAAAGAGTAGGAGGCATGTCAAAAGGACACAGTAGTCAACCTGAAGGTGTTCCTGATCCTCAAAGATAGAACAGTTTGCATAAGACCTAAAACTGTAAAACTAGAAGAAAAAAGGGGTAAAAGCTCCTTGATATTGGTCTCAGCAAAGATTTTTTTTCTTTTTTTTTTGGATTTGATACCCAAAACAAAGGCAACAATCTGTCAATCTATGACAAGAGAGGCAAGAATATACAATGGAGAAAAGACAGTCTCTTCAACAAATGGTGCTGGGAAAACTGGACAGCTACATGTAAAAGAATGAAATTAGAACATTCTCTAATGCCATACCCAAAAATAAACTCAAAATGGATTAAACTCCAAACTGTAAGGCCGGATACTATAAAACTCTGAGAAGCAAACATAGGCAGAACACACTTTAACATAAATTGCAGCAAGATCCTTTTGGATCCACCTCCTAGAGTAATGGAAATAAAAACAAAAATAAACAAATGGGACCTAATTAAACTTAAAAGCTTTTGCACAGCAAAGGAAACCATAAACAAAACGAAAAGACAGCCCACAGAATGGGAGAAAATATTTGCAAATGAAGCAACCGACAAGGGACTAATCTCCAAAATATACAAACAGCTCATGCAGCTCTATATCAAAAAAAACAAAAAACCGAATCAAAAAGTGGGCAGAAGACCTAAACAGACATTTCTCCAAAGAAGATATACAGATGGCCGAAAAGCACATGAAAAAATGCTCAGCACTGCTAATTATTAGACAAATGCAAATCAAAACTACAGTGAGGTATCACCTCACACCAGTCAGAATGGCCATCATCAAAAAGTCACAAACAATAAATGCTGGAGAGGGTGTGGAGAAAAGGGAACCCTCCTACACTGTTGGTAGGAATATAAATTGGTACAACCACCATGGAGAACATTATGGAAGTTCCTTAAAAAACTGAAAATAGAACTACCATATGATCCAGGAATCCCAGTCCTGGGCATAGATCCGGAGAAAACCGTAAATGAAAAGATACATGCAGGACTTCCCTGGTGACGCAGTGGTTAGCAGTCCACCTGCCAGTGCAGGGGACACAGGTTTGAGCCTTGGTCCAGGAAGATCCCACATGCCGCAGAGCAACTAGGCCCATGTGCCACAACTACAGAGCTTGCTCTCTAAAGCCTGTGAGCCACAACTGCTGAGCCCATGTGCCACAACTGCTGAAGCCCGTGCACCTAGAGCCTAGAGCCCATGCTCTGCAATAAGAGAAGCCACCGCAACAAGAAGCCCACGCATCGCAAGAAAGAGTAGCCCCCACTCGCTGCAATTAGAGAAAGCCCGTGTGCAGCAACAAAGACCCAATGCAGGCAAAAATAAATAAATAATTAAAAGAAAAAAAGAAAAGAAAAGATACATGCACCCCAATGTTCACTGCAGCACTATTTAAAATACTCAAGACATGGAAGCAACCTAGATGTCCATCAAGAGAGGAATGGATAAAGAAGGTGTGGTACCTATATACAATGGAATATTACTCAGCCATAAAAAAGAATGAAATATTGCCATTTGCAGCAACATGGATGGACCTAGAGATTATCATACTAAGTGAAGTAAGTCAGAGAAAGACAAAATGTCCTATGATATCACTTATATGTGGAATCTAAAAAAAAAAAAAAAAGATACAAATGAACTTATTTACAAAACAGACTCTCAGACTTTGAAAACAATCTTATGATTACCAAAGGGGAAATGTGGTGGGGAGGGATAGAAGTTTGGGATTCCAGCTGCTGTCCTTGCCTGGGTCCCACGTCTCCTCCCGAAGAGCAAACGGCACCAACTTTGAGATTGGTTTGATAATGTCCTCTATCAACTCCCTGGGGCTAGTCACTCAGTCTTTGGCCTCTGCTGCATCCCTCATACTGTTCCAAGTGTGGCAGAGGGAATTGAGAAGTCCCTCCTCAGGTCCTGGTCACAATGGAGGTACTCGGGAGTTACCCACAGGGAACCACGAGCTCAGGAGTTTTGGAACTGCTCACTCAGGCAACCCTTCCTTAGGCTGGAAGTTGGCAGTGGTGGTCACAAAGCCCATGCATCCAGGCCCTCACTTGGCCCTCACTTGGCCTACGGAGTTTATACCCATGTTCTTGGTTTACACATGAGGAGGGACTATGTCAAAGGGTGTGGAAGAACCGTTGGAGTTTGCTCTTGAGAGCCTGGCTTAGTGCTCAGCATTCTCTTAAACCTCAGAACATTGATGCTGGTACTTTTAGTCCCTATTTTTACAGGGGTTGGAAGATATTGTTAAGGGATAGCCAGGCAAGGGTAAGAGAAGTGACAGCCAGAGGTTGAGAGGGGCCACAGAAAAGTAAAAGCAGCATAGATCTGCCACCACATTGCAACTTTGATGGTTCCCCTCACAACTCTGGGTCAAAAAGAGATTAATTTGGTTTAGAATGTTTATAATGTTAAAAGAGAGCAAGAAGGTGTGTTAATAAAAATTTTGGTGCCTAAAGACAAAAAACAAAAACAAAACAAAAAAACAAAAACAACAAAAGCAAAATAAACAAATGGGACTACATCAAACTAAAAAATTATACACAGCAAAGGAAATCATGAACAGAATGAAAAATGATCTACCAAATGGGAGAAAAATATTTGCCAAGCAAATATCTGATAAGTGGTTATTCAATTCAATAGCAAAAAACCGGAAGGAGGAGACAAGACGGAGGAGTAGAAGGACGTGAGCTCACCTCTTCTTACGAAAACACCAAAATCACAACTAACTGCTAAACGACTACCGATAAAAAAAATGCTGGAACCTACCAAAAAAGACATCCTACATCCAAAGACAAACAAGAAGCCACAATGAGATGGTAGGAGGGGCACAACCACCATAAAATCAAATCCCATAGCCACCTGGTGGGCCACCCACAAACTGGAAAATTATTGTGCCACAGAAGTTCTCCCACAGAAGTGAAAGTTCTGAGCCCTACGTCAGGCTCCCCACCATGGGGGTCTGGCAATGGGAGGAGGAGCCCCCAGAGAATCTGGCTTTGAAGGCCAGCAGGGTTTGATTGCAGGAACTCCGCAGGACTTGGAGAAACCAAAACTACACTCTTGGAGGGCGCACACAGGGTCTCGAACACATCGGGGCCCAGGGAAAAAAGCAGTGACCTCATAAGAGCCTGGGCCAGATCTACCTACTGGTTTCAGAGGGTCTCCTGCAGAGGCGGGCGGTGGGGTGGCTGTGGCTCACTGCAGGGACAAAGACACTAACAACGGAAGATCAGAAAGAGAAATTAAAGGAACAATCCCATTAACCGTCTCATCAAAAAGGATAAAATACCTAGGACTAAACCTACCTAAGGAGTCGAAAGACCCATACTCCAAAAACTATTAAGACGCTGATGAAAAAAATAGAAGATGACACAGATGGAAAGATATACCATGTTCTTGGATTGGAAGACTCAATACTGTCAAAATGACTGTACTCCCCAAGGCAATTCACAGATTCAGTGCAATTCCTATCAAATTACCAATGGCATTTTTCATAGAATTAGAACAGGAGATTTTAAAATTTGTTTGGAAACACAAAAGACCCCGATTGTCTCAAGACTGTCACAGCAATCTTGAGAAAGAAAAATAGAGCTGGGGGAATCAGGCTCCCTGACTTCAGACCATACTACAAAGTTGCAGTAATCAACACAGTATGGCACTGGCACAAAAACTGAAATATAGATCAATGGAACAGGATAGAAAGTCCAGAAATAAACCCATGCACCTGTGGTCAGTTAATCTATGACAAAGGAGGCAAGACTATACAATGGAGAAAAGACGGTCTCTTCAATAAATAGTGCTGGGAAAACTAAACAGCTACATGTAAAAAAATGAAATTAGAACATTCTTTAACATACACAAAAAGAAATCAAAGAAATGAATTAAAGACCTAAATGTAAGACGAGATACTATAAAACTCTTAGAGGAAAACATAGGCAGAACACTCTCTGACATAAATTGCAGCAAGATCTTTTTGGATCCACCTCCTAGAGTAATGGAAATAAAAACAAAAATGAACAAATGGGACCTAATTAAACTCAAAAGCTTTTGCACAGCAAAGGAAACCATAAACAAAACTAAAAGACAGCCCACAGAATGGGTGAAAATATTTGCAAATGATGTGACCGACAAGGGATTAATCTCCAAAATTTACAAACAGCTCATGCAGTTCTATATCAAAAAAGCAAAACAAAAACAAACAACCCAATCAAAAAAATGGGCAGAAGACCACAGATTGGGAGTTTGGGATTGACATGTACACACTCCTATATTTAAAATAGATAACCTACAATACCTACTGCATAGCATAGGGAACTCTGCTCGATATTCTGTAATAACCTAAATGGCAAAAGAAGTTGAAAAAGAATAGATACAAATATATGTATGACTGAATCACTTTGTTGTACACCTGAAACACAACATTTTTAATCAACTCGACTGCAGTATAAAATAAAATAAAATAAATTAATTAAATTTTAAAAAATAGCAAAAAAAAAAAAAAAAACACACACCCAAAGAATCTGATTAAAAAATGGCAGAGGATCTGAATAGACATTTTTCCAAAGAAGACATACAGATGGCCAACAGATACATGAAAAGGTACCCAGCCTCACTAATCATCAAGGAAATGCAAATCAAAACCACAATGAGATATCACTTCACACCTTATATTTGGCTATTATCAAAAAGACAAGAAATAACTAGTTTTTGCAAGGAGGTGGATAAAAGGGAACTCCTGTGCACTGTTGGTAGCAATGAAAACTTGCACAGCCACTATGGAACCAGTATGGAGGTTCTTCAAGGAATTAACAATAAAGCCACCATCTGATCCAGCAATTTCACTTCTGTGTATACATCCAAAGGAAATGAAATCATTACCTTAAAGGGATACCTCTGCTCTCATGTTCACTGCAGCATTGTTCAAAATAGCCAAGGTATGAAAACAATCTAAATGTCTGCTAATGAACGAATGGATAAAAAAGATGTGATACACACACATACAAACACACTGAGATATTATTCAGCCTTGAAAAAGAAGAAAATCTTGCCATTTTCAATAACATGGTTGGAACTTGAGGCCATCGTGCTAAGTGAAAGAACTCAGAGAAAGACAAAAACCATATGATATCACTTACATATGAAATTGAAAGAAAGAAAGAAGGAAGGAAGGAAGGAAAGAAGGAGGGGCAAGGGAGGGAGGGGGACTTCCCTGAATGGATGGATGGATGGAAGGAAGGAAGGAAGGAAGGAAGGAGGGAGGGAGGGAGGGAGGGAGGGAGGGAGGGAGGAAAGGGGACTTCCCTGGTGGTGCAGCAGTTAAGAATCCCCGTGCAAATGCAGGGGACACGGGTTTGAGCCCTGGTCCAGGAAGATCCCACATGCCGTGGAGCAACTAAGCCCGTGCGCCACAACTACTGAGCCTGCGCTCTAGAGCCCACGAGCCACAACTACTGAAGCCTGGCGCCTAGAGCCCGTGCTCCGCAACAAGAGAAGCCACCGCAATGAGAAGCCCGCTCACCGCAATGAAGAGTAGCCCCCGCTCGCTGCAACTAGAGAAAGCCCATGTGCAGCAACAAAGACCCAACGCAGCCATAAATAAATAAATAAATAAATAAATAAATAAATAAATTTATATTAAAAAAACTTAAAAAAAAAAGAAAGAAAGAAAGGAGAGAGGGAGGGAAAAAAGAAAGAAAGAGAAAGAACAAACTAAGCTCACAGATACGCAGAACAGATGGGTGGTCGTCAGAGGCGTGGGGTGGGGGTGGGCGAAATGGGTGAAGGTGGTCAAAAAGGTACAACCTCCCTCCCCGTTATAAAAGGAAGAACTCATGGGGATGTAATGTACACTATGGTGACTATAGTTAATACCACTGTGCTGCGTATTTGAAAGTTGCTAAGAGAATATATCTTAGAAGTTCTCATCACAAGAAAAAGAACCTAGAAAAAAAAAAGAAAGAAATCCTGTCATTTGTGACAACATGGAGGAACCAGAAGAGTATTATTATGCTAAGAGAAATGAGAAAGACAAACACTGCATGGTATCGCTAATACGCAGAATCTGAAAAAAAAAAAAAAAAAAAAGCGAAACTCATAGAAAAGTGGTTGCCAGAAGATGGGGGTGGGATACACAGGGAGAGGTTGGTCAAAGGGTATAAACTTCCAGTTATAAGATTAGTAAGTTCTGAGGAGCCAATGTATAACATGGTACCTGTAGTTGACAACACTGTATTGTATAATTGCAAATTTTTAAGAGAGTAGACCTTAAATATTCTCACATGCACACACACAAAAAATCATAAATATGAGGTAATGGATGTGTTAATTACCTAGATGGGGTAATCCTTTCACAGTATATGTATATCCAATCTTCACCTTGTACACTTTAAATATTTCACAATTTTATTTGTCAATTATACTCAGTAAAGCTTGGGGGGAACTATTTAGCTAAAATAAATAATGTAGTATTATACTGTAACTCAAAATGTAAAATTAATATGTATGGGCCCATAATGATGTAAATACAGTACTGAATAAACAAACTGGGAGAGAGAAGAAAAGAGACAAATATTTCCTACAGAAGAATTCGAAGAGTAACCACTATCTTGATCTCTAACAGCATAGACTAGTTTTGCCTAGTTTTGTACTTTACACGAACTGAAGCAAATGTACCATCTTTGAATGTTTTTGTTGTTGTTTTGGCCGCATCGTGCGGCTTGCACAGGATCTTAGTTCCTTGACCAGGGAGTGAACCCGAGCTCTCGGCAGTGAAAGAGCAGAGTCCTAACCACAGGACTGCCAGAGAATTCCCCTGAAGGTTTTTAAACAGATCTATTACCTGTTTGGTGCAAATGAGACTCAAGTGAAATATGAGAAATGGAAGTATAGAAGGGCTCTGATTTTTCATCATCTCTGGTAGATTTTATGTGTTTTCTTTTTCTCTTAAAATGCCCATAATTTCTGACTTTCAAATTTAACTAGTATCCAACAAAACACTTCAGATTTTCCTCTTGTGTCAAATTGCTAGCTGAAAATGGATGAGTTGTTTATGAGTTAATGATCTTCATATTCTTGGACAAAGGCTCCCCATGATTCAAGTTCTTTAAGTGACCAGGTTTACACAAAAACCAGATGTCGTTATACCACGCACATATTGGTAAGAACTGCTTGTCAGATTTGTCTCTACTCAAGCATCCCATCCCACTTAGCACTAACTGCTACTTCTAAGTCTTTGTGGTCATTCTCATTGATACTTTTAAATATCCAACAGAACAAGTTAAAATTGTTAGAAAGTGAAAATATCCATCTTGGAAAAGCAGCAGAATTTCGTGAAATTGATGAAAGTGATGTTGGAAAACTGCATTTTGGGGAGTAAAGAGGAATTCACTATGAGACGTGGTTTTGAACCATATGCAAAGCCACTGATAAAAGAGGATCTGGCAGAATTAGGTCAGTTAACAGGGAAAGAGGAGAAAATCATGTATGGGCATTTCAGAACAAAGAGATGTGAATATCAAGGAACCATGAGAGGACCCTGGGATAGTTTGACAAAACGCTGGAATATTTTCGCAAAATATTTATGACTATGATATGAAAGTCAGCTGTGGAGTTAAGAGTCTTCTTTGGTGCTATCATAGAATAATATCCCGAAAAGTACATACTGTTATAATTATAACCATAATTTATTTCAATATAAAAACCTAAACGTGGACTAATAATTAATTCCGTTTTCCAAGGTAAAGTCCCCAATTAACCCCTCCCTTTCCCTACGATTTACTTTAACACTTCGACTTTTTTACATTATGTATCATACTGAAATTATGAGAAACTCTTCTTTAGATACAATGATGCTGTTCTGGAAGCTTCCGCTGGAAAAGGAGGGTCTCCTTCGATAAGAGAGAAATTCCGATTTAGTGGAGAGGAAAGGAGAGTTTCCAGATTTGGGGAAAATACTAGAGTAATTGCAAAGCAAGAATGAAAAGCTGGGGTATGAAAGGAGGGTGTTGGGTCCTGCGGACCGTTTCCAGGAAGAGAGGATTCTTGCTTTAGAATGGCTGCCGGCACCACCTCTGCTGTGAACTAGGCCTCAGACTTGGCTCAAGAAGGAAAACCCTCTCTTGGAAAACATATCTGAAAACTTATAGTGGGAAATGGTGGGACAAAGGAGCTTACTTTACAAGATGACACTTTTCTATTTATTGCACATTATCAATGAAGAAAAAATGCGCTGCATTTCTAAGAGTTGTAGGCTTTTTCTTTTTCTTTTGGCAATTCATTTGCCAAAGTGATGTGAAATGCTGCAAAAGAATCAGACACACGTGGGGAATATAGCTAATATTTTATAACAACTACAAACGGAGTGTAACCTGTAAAAATTGGGAATCACTGTATTGTACACCTGTGACTTATACAACATTGTACATCAACTATACTTCAATATAAAATTTTTAAAAAATACTTAATTCACCTATTAGAATGGCCAAAATCCAAAACTAACAACAGCAGTTGCTGGCAAGCATGAGGAGCAACAGGAATTTCCATTCATTGCTGATGGGAATGCAAAATGGTTCAGCCATTTTGGAAGGCAGTTTGGCAGTTTCTTAGAAAACTAAACATACTTTTATCCTATGATCCAGCAATCATGCTCCTTGGTATTTACTCAGAGGAGTTCAAAACATAAAAAGAATCAGACACAAAAGGTCCTTGAACCCAGTTCAAAATCCTTCTGGGCAGTCCCTCTGACTTCTGCCATAACTATCTATGGCAGCATTTCTGAAAACTTGTTTGTTGAAATACTTGTCAATCGAGACACCCATGAAAATAGGATTCTCTGGTCAAATACGGTTGGGAAATGCTGTAAGTCCCATCTCCCTGTTTGAGATTCACAATGTGTATTAGCATCATGAAGGCTTTATACCCACGTGCCACAAAAAAATGAAAAATTGATATTGTTAAGCTAGCGTATCTGAAAATTGTTTCCTATACAACCTTGTTAGGTAGGATGACCACTAACATCCTATCACATGGGTATTGCAGGACCACACTTTGAGAAACTGAGCTGAAATTCAAGATTAGGTTTCCTAATCCTAAGCATCTCCAGCCTATGAGACCCATTTCTTCATGGCAGGCAGCACTGGGAAATCTCAATCAGATACTCTGGGTTTGTTCTGCTGCCCTAAAGGAACAATCAGTGACATTCTGGGTGACACTGTGTACTGCATTAGGCTTCTACTGGGCAAGTGGCAGCAGCAGAAATGAACGCAGTCACAAGACAGCTCTTTCCTAGATAGCTATTATCTCTTTAGAATAAAGAATACCTGTGGTTGAATGGAATGTCAGTGAACCTCTAATTTCTTCTAGCCTGTTGGCTCTGGGTATTCTTCTCTTCCACACACTACTGCATGTGAGTTTTCTGCTTCTTTCCCTCTGTCATATCAGACCTCAAAGGAGCTCAGGGCTGATGGGCTGCAGAGGATTCGCTGCACATTCATGAGGCAGCTGTTTTCCCATTCCCACCGAGGTAAAGACTTGTTCTCACCCTCCTCCAAGGACTGGGAATTAGGAAGGAGGTTGGAGACTGGAGTTCAGTCATGGCAGTGAGGGGTCTTTATGCCTCTGTGAGGAGCAAAATCCTCTCAGATGGGGTAGCGTTCAGGGAGGATGAGGAGAAGAAAGAGGAAGCAGATGAAGCGAGAACAGTGTCGGATGAGGTGAGGGGTAATGAACACCTCTAAAATGAGAACCACCTACTTTTTCTTGGTCATAAAGGTTGTAGACACTCGGCAAATTAAAGCAATAAAAATATTTCAAAAAAAAAAAAGTCCAAATCATCCATGGGCAACCACTGTAAATATTTAGTGAATAATATTCCAGATAAGTTATGTGTCGTATCATGCTCTTAGCATATAATATACACATGTTCCTGGTTTACATCCAATAGGGCAATGAGCTGCCACACAGCATGGAGCACCTGTCACAGGCATTTCTCCTCCAGGTTGCCTTTCCTCCTCAAACCTGAACAAAGGCTGAGAATCCTTGCAGACACTACCCACGGATCAGACTTGTCATCCTGACTATACATGCTATGTATAATTATTTTATTCTTTTACATGTGTATTTAGTATAGATTCATCTCTTTTTTTCATTCATGCATGTGGCCGTCAAATTTGAACAAATCTGAATGAGTACTCATTATGTACTGGGCATTCGGCTAGATGATGGTGGGAACAGAGTGATTAGCATAAAGATCTGTGGTTCTTATTCTCACGGTACTTGTGGTCTAATGGGGGAGATACAGGCTTGACTCAAACAATCATACTACAATGATATCAAAAAAATGTGATGAGCGTTACAGAGAAGGACAAGAGACGGTGAGTGGTTGTGGATGAGAGTTTAACTGAGTCCTGGAGAGCAGGCTTCGTTTTATATCATATATCAAAGATCTACTTCATCTTCTTATAAGACTCTATTGTATGTTATTTGGTGGATAGATCATCATCAATTATTTCCCTACCATTTTGCAATTTTTCCAGGGTTAGAAACAATGCTCCAATGAGATCTTGGTATTCTTCAAGTTAACTGGACATACCAGGCCACGTCCTGGTTCCACACCGTGCCCGTGCTGGTCTTTCACCCTCACCCTCTGCATCTGGTCACTTTCTTCCAAAGCCAACCTAAGTGCCACTTTGCCCACCATTACCATTACCATGCCCTTGGAACAATTAACACTCTTTTGCTGAATGCTTCTCTAGGTATGTTACCATATGTGCCTTTGGATTATACCAGCGGTCCCCAACCTTTTTGGCACCAGGGACCGGTTTCATGGAAGACAATTCTTCCACGGACCTGGGGGTGGGGGGATGGTTTTGGGATGATTCAAGTGCATTACATTTGTTGTGCACTTTATTTCTATTACTATTACATTGTAATATATGATGAAATAATTATACAACTCACCATAATGCAGAATCAGTGGGAGCCCTGAGCTTGTTTTCACTTGCCACTCACTGATAGGGTTTTGATATGAGTCTGCAAGCAATTGATGTATTATGGTCTCTGTGCAGTCAAACCTCTCTGCTAACGATAATCTGTATTTGCAGCCACTCCCCGGCACTAGCATCACCGCCTCAGCTCCACCTCAGATCATCAGGCATTAGATTCGCATAAGGAGCGAGCAACCTAGATCCCCGGCATGCGCAGTTCACAGTAGGGTTCACGCTCTTATGAGAATCTAATGCCGCCACTGATCTGACAGGAGGCGGAGCTCAGGCCGTAATGCAAGCGATGGGGAGCGGCTATAAATACAGATGAAGCTTCGCTCGCTCACCCACCACTCACCTCCTGCTGTGTGGCCCGCTTCCTAACAGGCCACAGACAGATACCAGTCCATGGCCCAGGTGTTGGGGACCCCTGGATTTGGATTATACCTTTCATGAACGTGTCTCGTCCCAGTTAGACGAGCTCCTGTGGATGGTGATTCAAAAGATATTTGATTTACATTTCCCTTACATGTGTCGAATGATGACAATGATAGCTGTTTTGTGGAAGATACCACATTGAGTGAGAATGGTGTATTTACATTATTCCATAGGTCCCTCCTAGGAGTTGGCACTACAATCCTCACTTTATAGATCATAATAGAGTGGCTGTAATACTATATGTTATTATTCCATTCTATTAATATATGATGAGTTACATATGTATTAATATATAAACAGTTAATATACGGTATTTATAATGATCATGTAATAAGGAATTATGTACGTAGCCCAAGTTTACATGACTAGCTGTGCCTTGAGGCTTGGAGTCAAACAAACCTGGGTTCAAATCCCAGCTCTGCCGCTTCCAAGCTATTGCTGTTCCCTAAATTCTCCCAGCCTCAGTTTCTTCACCTTTAAAATGAGGTTAGTGATGACACTACTTCATAGGGTTATAGTGAGGGTCAAAATAAGAGAGCGCATGCAAAGTGGAGCCACATCACAAGCCTGGAGAAGTTACTGGAATTGAGTCCTGTGTGCCTGGACTTCGCTGGTGGTCCAGTGATTAAGTCTTCACCTTCCAATGCAGGGAGTGAGGGTTCGATCCCTGGTCAGTGAGCTAAGATCCCACATGCCTCGTGGCCAAAAAACCAAAACATGAAACAGAAGCAATACTGTAACAAATTCAATAAAGATTTTAAAAATTGTCCACATCAAAAAATCTTTAAAAAAAAAAAAGAAGAGAGAGATGGAGAGATAATTTAATAGCGTGGCCTGTCCTGTTCCCCACTCTAGACTAGGAGAGCCTGGCACAGAGCAAACATGAAGTGGGAGAAAAAGCACCTCCCTCAGATTCTGTTCCCGGGCATCTCTCACGCTTGCACCTGCTGCCAAAGTAAGTGCGATTCGCAACGGACAAAGGATTAATCTCCAAAATATATAAACAGCTCATGCAGCTCAATATTAAAAAAACAAACAACCCAATCCAAAAATGGGCAGAAGACCTAAATAGACATTTCTCCAAAGAAGACATACAGATGACCAAGAGGCACATGAAAAGCTGCTCAACATCACTAATTATTAGAGAAATGCAAATCAAAACTACAATGAGGTATCACCTCACACCAGTTAGAATGGGCATCATCAGAAAATCTACAAACAACACATGCTGGAGAGGGTGTGGAGAAAAGGGAACCCTCTTGCTCTGTTGGTGGGAATGTAAATTGATACAGCCACTATGGAGAACAGTATGAAGGTTCCTTAGAAAACTAAAAATAGAATTACCATATGACCCAGCAATCCCACTACTGGGCATATACCAGAGAAAACCGTAATTCAAAAAGACACATGCACCCCCAGTGTTCATTGCAGCACTATATACAATAGCCAGGTCATGGAAGCAACCTAAATGTCCACTGACAGACGAACGGATAAAGAAGTTGTGGTACATATATACAATGGAATATTACTCAGCCATAAAAAGGAACGAAATTGGGTCATTTGTAGAGACGTGGATGGATCTAGAGACTGTCATACAGAGTGAAGTAAGTCAGAAAGAGAAAAACAAATATTGTATATTAACGCATATATGTGGAACCTAGAAAAATGGTACAGATGAACTTGTTTGTAGGGCAGAAATAGAGACACACATGTAGAGAACAAACGTATGGACACCAAGGGGGGAAAGTGGCGGGGGGGGGGGGGTGTGGTGGTGGCGGTGGGATGAATTGGGAGATTGGGGTTGACATGTATACACTAACATGTACAAAATGGATAACTAATAGGAACCTGCTGTATAAAAAAAAATAAAATTCAAAGAAAAAATAAGTGTGATTTGGATGTTAAAAGGTTCATATCCTGTGTACGTCAGGTTCCTAAAACATTCAATTCATTCTTTCATGACATTCAAAACATTCATTCATCATGCACTAAAGCAAAATAAAAAAAAAAAGCAAGTAGTGATCCGTTTGTTCCAACAGTGGCCACCCTGGGCATATTGAGAGAGACAACGGCAGTGCCCACTGTCCGACCTTCCTAAGGATTAGCAAGGCCGATGATGACCTTACTCGATTTTTGCCTTAGCAGCCATCTTCAGTACCCAATGCTCACATGAGATGTCACGCCACTAAAGCTTAAATGGTAGAGATGGGTTGCCAGTTGGGCAATGTGCTGAGATCTGATCAAACATTTACAGATTTCAAAGGAAGAAACCCAACCTGGGAGTGAGAGCAGAGGAAGAGATGTACCAGCACTAACATGGTCTGCTTCTTGCACAGACTTATTCCTCAAAACTGTCGACGATACAGGTCTATTATATTATACACTCTGAGTAAATTCTCACCTTCACAGCCAGCCGTTTACGGTCATGGGTAACAAGGTCTCAACCTACCCTACGGTTTTCCCCTCTGGTATCTACTGTATTCAGATCCTCCACATCAGCAAGGCTGATTGGCCCAGCCCCTCCCTCCATACAGCTTTTTCTTCTTCACTTCTTTGCATTTGCTTATATTTTCCCTACCACTAAAATGCAGTTTCTTTCCTCCTTCCCAAGCTCAATCCTACCCATGCTGTAGAACCCGATTCAGACTGGGCCTCATGTGTAAACTTTTCCTACAGTTGCAGGCATCACTCCCTGTCATACCCGTTGAGCACTGAATATATTCCAGCCTGGGACAGCCTCACTGGCTTTTCTCATCAATGCTCATCAACGACCAAGACCACATTACTGAGAGATTGACGGATAAACAAAATATCTATCTATCTATCTATCTATCTATCTATCTATCTATCTATCTATCTATCTATCTATCATCTTGCCTTGTTGATAAAAGGCTGTGAGCTGGAGACCACATCTTGTCATTTCTCTATCCCTGACCTTGCTACCTCTGGGCAGATAGTAAAAGCCCCCAGAATGTTTGGCCATTGAGTGACTGGTTTTAAACAACTGTCTTCCCCCCGCCGCCCAACCCTCATGGCTGGAAATCTCGTGGCAGTGAGGTATTCAGTGGGGAGGACTACAGGCTAGTAGAGTAGATTGGTCTCTAGTTAGTTTCAAGGATTAAAAGCTTACTTTGAAAATCTGCAACTTTTAAGTGCCCCTCGTCCCAGGGAAATGACTGACATCTGGTGCGGGTGCTCCTGTAGTCTGGGATGCCTTCCTAGAATCCCTTTGTTGGGCCTGGCCTGGCCACTGAAAGATGGATCAGGGCAATTTGAGGATCCACCTATTTGGCCATTAGATGATGAAGCATCTTTCCTTCTAGAGAGAAACTATTTTAATCGACTCAAAATTTATGAAACACTTATTCTGTGCCCAACATTCTAATAATTTATGTAAGTTTTTAAAGTTTAATCTCTCTAAGAGTTCTTCAAGGTAGGTGGTGTCATCCCCATTTTACAGGTGAGGAAACTGATACTTAGGAAGTTTCAGTCCCCAGCAAGGTCACACAACTCGAAGTGGCCAGGGGGAAAATTCCATGCTTTTCTCACTACCTCACTACCTTGGTCCCTAAACATCACTGGCATAGCACATAGCTCTTTGGAAAAGACTGTCTTAATGCACCAAGGTGAGTACCAGGCCCCTATAATAAATTGTTTCCTTTTTATTGACTTGAAAGAAAATGCAACTGTGAATACTGTTTAGGTTTTATGTGTAACTAATAGTTTGATGGGCTGCTACGGTGTGTAGTATTACAGCAAGTGATCAACAGATTACAAGAAGAGGAAAATGTGCTTTATTGTTAGAAAATGGAATCCTTTCTAAAAGGTAAAGGTAGATATAGAAGATTGATTCGAAAGGTCAGGGTTAACAAGCTCATTAATGGCTAGGTTAAAATCCAGCCCAATCCTTCCTTTTTTTCCGATGAATAAATCATTTAGCTAAGTGATGCCCTTCACTGGTAGCCTGGGGCTTTTCTTCTAGCCATGGCAGGAATCTGATGAGGTCTTGAGCCGGAAAGAATAGACGCTAAGAGCGTGGGCTACGGAGCCAGAGGATAGAGCCTAGGTCTGCACTTCACTCTCTGGGTAACCCTTACTGCATTACAGAACTTCTTTGTACCACACTTTTCTTAACTGAAGAAAACGGAATTAAAATCTACTCCTCAAAACTGCTAGGAGAACAACATGAGACACTTCATGTACCCCAAGTGGTCTAGTTGCAAGTAAGCTCTCAAAATAAATACTGGCTATTATTATCTTCTAAACTAGAGGTCTGCAAACTTCTTTTGGAAAGAATCAGCTAGCAAATATTTCAGTCTTTGCAGGCTAATAGTCTCGGTTGCCACTCTTCCAATCTGCTCTTATGGCCTGAAAGCAGCAATAGACAATATATAAACAAATAGGCATGGCTGTGTTCCAATAAAGCTTTATTTACATAAGTAGGCTGCTAGCTAGATTTGACCTGGGGGTCATAGTTTGTCGACCCCTGTTCTAATATAAACTATGTAGGAATACACATTCCAACTTGAATCTAGGTCTTCCCAGGATGGAAGATAATTGCAGTGAGGGTTGACACAGGCAGGACTAATCTCTATTTTTAGCTTTGAGAACCAAAGGACAGAGTTGTATAGACTTAAGTGGTCCCAAATCAGGACCCTTGATAAGAGTTGTAAAATACCATTTCCAAGACCCCACACAGAATGCGGTCCAGGAGTCCATACGGGATGGGCAACTGTGATGTGCAGAATCTTGCCTTGAATCTTTAGGCACTATGTACTGCAGCTACCTGGGGAAGAACAATGAATGGGAATCATCTACCATATTTTTCAAGCTTAACTGTCTCTTAGGGGTGAATCTGCCTTAAGGAACATCTAGAGTCCTGAGGTAACCACTCCAAGTGTTGTCAAATCTTTCCTTTTAACAGATCCAAAATCATCCGAGCACTAAATTGAGCTCTAACTTATCTGAGATCATGAGATTCCAGAGGCAATCTCCATGTGGGCAAGATGCATGTCAGTTGTGAATGTGGAACACCAACATGGCAAACTCCTTAATAAAAAACTAACAAAATGAATTTTAACCACATGTCCATGGTCTTCTGGAAAGAGCTTGACAAGGTTTTTGACAATGGGCCAAAAGCAAAGTTGTTTTGGAACTTTTCCTCTGCCCATTTTTTTTTTTTTTTTCCCCCGAACATTGCACCTTTATGGGGCTTCTTGCCTGACTGTTGGTGCAAACCATGCTTTAAAGTACTTTTAAGACTTCTGTGTTTGGCATGTCTCTTTCCTTTATTTGGGATGCTAAAGTAAATATGCCCCTTTCACCCAGTTTTCTGCTTTTTATATATTGGATCTTAAATAAATGTTTATTTAATGTTCACACTGATTAGTTAGCATATCACTTTGCTACTGGGGATGGTTAAGGTCAAGGTTCAATCGTTACCCCTAACAAGGAGGGTGTGGCCCAGCTTCTTACCCTTGACTCTTAGCTGGGGCAACATTTCCATCACCTTGGATTAGTTGGGATAAAGCAAAGCAAGAGGATTCTCCCATCTATCTTTGCAGCTCACGTAGATTAGAGGATTATTTGGGCCCTCCTCTCTGTTGCTGTGGAACGGTAGAATAATCCATGACTGAGTAGAAATGAGATTTCTTTTTTTCAATTTATAGAAATTAAATTTTTAAAATGTATTTCTAAATCTCTTAGATCAAAACAATTCTTTGTTGCTCAAGTGAGCTTTTCGAGAGAGGACAAAAGTGACATTAACCTAACCACCAATTGATTAGCTTTATGATTTTAATGGAGCAAAGAAAACTGATTTATTAATAAAGCATATTGTTGAAAGAGAATCTTTGTGGAATTTCAGACTGTGCAACACATCCGTTTTTTTTGGCTTCAGTTTGTTATGCTTTCAGGGCTATTTATAATGTTATTTCACTGAAAATTCCTTTCCATATTGTCATTTGTCTTCCATCTCCAGAAAGCTTCCCATCCAAATTTAAAAAAAAAAAAAAAAAAAAAAAAAAAAGAGTCTCTTCTTTCTTCTACACCTCCTTAAAATTGAAAGTGGCATCTCCTGGGAATGGGTCCATGTCCTACCCATGTCTGAAGTTCCTCCTGCTCCCAGCAAGGGAAGAAAATGCAACTTCTTTTTCAAAGGTTTGCTCCTCCAAAGACATACACCTCGGGCAAACGCTCCAGCTCCCTCCTTGCTGAGAAGAGATCTGCTTTAACATTCTCTTCTTTTAGCAAAAGTAATGTGAGAATCAGAGCCATCTTCCTGGGTGTAGGGCCTGAGCGGTCACACAAGGCCCCATGCTGAGAAGCACACCACACACTTGGTTTAATGCTCTGCGGCATTATTAGTCCTATTAGTCTTTGAACAAGGGCCCTCGTGTTCTCATCTTGCACCAGGCCCTGAAAATAGTGTGGTCAGTCCTGGTGACAATCAACATATTACAGCACTGAAAACTTTTCTCCAAAAAGAGAAATAAGGAAATGTCGCAATGGTTTTAAGTTCTTACTATGAGCCAGGTTCTACACCAAGCCTCATGAGTGATCAAGCTTCATCCCTAAACAACCCTGTAGGTACTATCATGGGCTCCCCATTTTTCCCCACATTCGGAAATTATGGTTTAAAGAGAACGTTGAACGTTGAACATGTTGAACGTCACAGAGCTTCTGAGGAGAGAAGCTGGTGTTTTAACTTAGTTCTGTTTCCAAAGACCACTACACTATCTAAAAGTTCATAGTGATTCTTAGTTTGAAATCAATGGTTTAAACATTCAACTTAATAGTTCATTGTTAGTTCAGTCCTTTCAACTTTTAACTAAATTCAAATTCAACCGCTTTCTCCAGGCAGACGATCTGGAAGGTATGTGGACACTCGTTTTAGGAGACAAAGTTGATATTCTTCCTCTCAACAATGATTCCCCATGTCCACCTCATTTCTGGGTTAGGAGGCGCCTTCAGGCTAGAAGACTACTGCTTTTCCACTTTCACAAAAAGCTTTGTCTTTTCTTTTTCAAATTCTGTATTTATAATGTCATGGAAAAAGCCTTTAAAAACTGTGTAATTGATATGTTTTGTTTCTCTCTGCCTAATATGTATTTCCCAGATGACCCCTCCTTCCCACTTTTTGCCCTTGATATTCTAGTGGAATTGCCCTACCCCAGTCGCAGACAATCAAAATCTTCCAAGCTTTGAATACCATCATCCCCAGTTGTTTTATGGTTGATTCAGGGATGGGGCACTTTGTGGGAATCATTGCGAAAGAGACGCGTTTTTTTTTTTCCTGCTGTGCTGGAAAATGTAAAGTTGGAACTCCTTGGGCTTTCAGATTCAATCAGAACCAAGAGATGGACGAAGTAATATTCCTGAAGCACTTGAACTCCTGCTCCATTCACATTCACTCCCTGGACAACTTGATTTCATGACCTAAGAAAATCCATTTTTTGCTTACGTCACTTTGAGTTTCTGTCACTTGCAACTAAATGAGGTCTGGTTAACATAAATAGCCAAGAGCGACTGTACTTGTCAAAGAGAAACAAAGTTTTCCCAACATTTTCATGTGGAGGACTAGCTCAACTAGTAACCATCCACACTGTCTCAACCTGTGTTTCTTCTTTAATAGACGGGAATAAGGATGAGGTCTGAGGCTCGGAGGCAGACATACCGAGAGCTGAAAAAAAATCTCAGACTCAAGGATCATGTGCTAAACAATCTCTATAGTTTTTCTTCCCTGATGTTTCTTCCTATAGTTCAACAACTACTGGTTTTCTTTGTTTTTGTTTTTTTCCAATGGTAGTACAAAGTTTGCCAATTTTTTTAAGGAAAGGTATCTACATGCTCCTTAAGGGTAGGGTCTAAACTGTCTTCCATCATTTTGTTTTCCAGGGGCCTGGCTGGTTCTCACTATATTGTAGGTTATCACACACACACACACACACACACACACACACACACACACACACACACACACACACACACACACAGACACACACACACACACACACACACACCCCCTAATCAATGAAGGGCCTATCAGAATTCCCTTTCTATGGCCAGAAGGATAATCATTGTCAGCTATGGGCTGAGCTAGTTTCCCAGTTCGATATCAATCGGCATTTGGTCTAAGGAAATGATACCCTCTTCTAAACTGTCTGTCTCAAGTGAATGAGCAAATGACTCAGGAATCGCAATTGCTAATGGCATTTGGGTGAACTTCAAACAAAATTGCAAGAGTTTTTCTTCATTTATTATCTATCAGAAGAGACTTTGTGCCCTGGGTATTTCATTTTTCAGGCTCTGTCAAACACAAAGATTCTACTCTCAAAATAAATATGGAAAAATCTATAAAGTACATTTGGCTCCGACAGAGCTGCGGTGAACAAACTTTTGTGTGGGTGTCATTTTGGTGACTTTGCACATATTTTCATACAGGTCACTTGGCTAACTTCGTCAGCCCCAGGAATCAAAGAGGGGGGGGGGCGCTCCCCTTACTCGCTAAGTGCGATGCTGGCAGACATCCAGCGAATGCAGGGTTTGCAGACCATCAACCGAGATTATTTTTTGCTTTGGGATATCTAGACATTCGTTGTCTATATGTTTAAACCTCCAGAAGGACAGCCCATACTTCACTTTATTGCATGACCCTGAGTCATGTAAAGAGAAATGCCACTTGCCCAGATATCCCCAGGAAACAGTGGGCCATCTTTGTATGCCTCATAAATCCTTCCCAGCACAAGCGCCTTCACAAGAGAGTCTAAAGTGACAGGTGGTGGCCTAGAGTGCAGACCTGAGTTGGGAACTTCAATGCCATGCCTTCCTATCTGTTGTGCCCCTGGCTGAGGCCTTCATGACTTGGATTCATAATTTTCCTTTCTGTAAAGTGGAGATAATGACATTGATCTAGGTGAGTTGTTACCTAGATTAGAGAAAATGTAACACACAGTGTAGCATGGCTGGCACATATAAGAGGTGCTCAGTATTTTCTCTTGATGTCGTTTCCCTTGGATGTCCATGAGCTACCTGGCACTCACTCCTATTTCTGGGTTCTGCCTACTTCTCTGGGGCAAATGGAAGAACATGGATCTGGCCGTTAGAAAACGTGGACTTGAATCACAGGGACACTCATCATGGATAGGGTTGCCAGATTTAGCAAATAAAAATCCAGGATGCCCCATTATCTGGGATTTCAGATAAAAGAGAAATCCTTTTTAGTATAAGTATGTCCCATGCGATATTTGGGATACATTTACACTAAAAAACATTTGTTGTTTCTTTGGAATTCGACTTGAATGGGACATCCCACATTTTATCCAGTAGCACTACCCATGGGCTACGTGACCTTCAGCAAGTCATGCAAGATCTTGAATTTAATCATATATAAGGATAACATTAACATCCATTGCTGAAGAATTATTATATGCCACACAGTTTTCCAATCATTTTCTCCTCATAGAAAATTGATGAGCTAATTCGTGATTTCTCTTTTTTAGATGTTAAAATGGAGGCACAGCGAGGTTAAGTGACCCATGTCCACACAGCGGATAAGTAGTTGAACCAGGTCTTGAACCCAGTTGACTCAACAGGCTCCACTGTGTCCTACAGCCACTATAAAACGCAGGAATAGATCCACCAAATACTGACTGCATGTGAGAAGAGCAGATCATACATTACTGGTTTAAGACTAATCAATCCAAGGTTCCCACAGGGCTCAGTTTCGGGGAATCAAATTTTAAGAAGCGGGGTTCAACTGCCAAAAAGAATTCTTAAAAATTTCATTAAAGAGGGCCCAAATATTTTAACAACACTTATCAAAATTCTCTCCCCTTTCCTGCTGCTTCTCTCATACTCTGCAGCTCCTCAGGGACTTCTCAGCATCTCCTGGAGAAAACCTCTCCAGCCCTTGCCTGTGACTTATTTTTCCTCTTTTCTCCCATCTTCTCTTTCTCAGTCCTTTATTATGTAGATACACTTGGCCTCTCTCCTAGAAGAAAGAGTCCGTATTTGTCAGAAGAAAGGAGGAGGAAATTTGGACTGGCAATTTGAAAATTATCTTTGGCAGGCTGGGGAGCTGCTCAAGTTCACGTACATCCCTGTGGTAGTAATTTCTTGTCCTTTTACACTAGGTCCTCATTAAATGTTAATTTCCTTCCCTTGTACTTGCCCATATTTTGCCCACGATTATGGGAGACTCCCCCCATGACTCTCCGTAGATGGCCTGACAGGTACCTGAGGCTTTTGGAAACAGATGGGGACTGAGGCCCATGGGTATTGCTGAGACTACTAAGTTAGACTGAAGAGAAGAGTGGAAAAAGATCAGAGAATAAAGGCACATCTCAAGAGAATGCGTTTCTAGGGAACCAAGGGTCAACACAAAGTGAGAATGGAGTCTAAGAAAATACCCTTCTTAAGTAGGAAGTCTTTGCAAGCCTAGGATGGCTTGTCTTCATCATTCCTTCCACATGCTGATGGGTTGTTCTGTGTGAGGAAAGGATGGCTATCCAGGGAATCTATCTGTGGCCAACTGGCTAATACAACCTTTCCTCCTAGAGTTCCCTAACAAGGTCAACACTTGACCTGTACGCTTGGGATTTGTTTATATGTGCTCTAGCGACCATACATTCTACAGCATCTGATGGAATTAACTTTTAGTTCACCTTGGCCTCTAGTTCGAACAAAAGTTGGTATCAATTCGGGTCTTGATAATTATAAGAATTTTTCAAAAATAAGCAAAACAAACAAACACTTATTTGTCAAGGGGAACATTGAGATGATCTCATACCACTTCTTTCATAACTTTTACCAGCTTATGGGTAAATCCTTGTGTAATTTCATTATTTTGCTACTGGGATTTTTTTGTCTCCTTCTTATGTGTAGATATTGCAGTAAAAATTATCTCCTTAGCACATGGGAAACAAAAACAGATTCCAGGTAATTTATACAGGATATTACTTAAGTTATGCTTGAAAACCCACTTCTGGGTTGTTCTACTCTTCTATTTGGCAGTTGAGGAAATGGTAAAAATCTTGCCTGAGGTCACATAGCTAAAATGCTATAGAATTGAGATTAGAACCCATGACTTTCTGGCTTCAAAAACTGTGTTCTTGTCATGATGCAGAGTATGACTCAAAACACATGACAAAGGACTTGGATAGGCATTTCTCCAAAGAAGATATAAAAATGGCCACTAAGCACATGGAATGATGTTCAACATCACTAAATCACTGGAAATTCAAATCAAACCACAATAAGATACCATTTCCCATCCATTAGGAGGATTACTTTATTATTATAAAAATATAACATTGTATTATAAAAATATAACATTGTAAAATATTTTTAAAAATTTTTAAAAAGGACAAAGTAACAAGTGTTGGTCAAGGTGTGCAGAAATTGGACTCCTTGTACTTCGCTGGTGGGGATGTAAAATGGTGTAGCCACTGTGGAAAATGATGTAACAATTCCTCAAAAAACGGAAACATAGGATTACCATTTCATGTAGTAATTCCACTTCTGGGTATATACCCCAAAGAAGTGAAAGCAGGAACTCTAGCAGGTACTTGTACATTTACGTTCATAGCAGCATTATTCACAACAGCCAAAATGTGGAAGCAACCCAGATGTGTCAACATTTCCAAACTAGAAATTGGTGGATCTGGGATTTGTTCTCAGACTATGTGAGTTCAGAGTCTGCTCTCTTACGCACTGCTGTGGGAAGCCTATCAATATACATTTAAAAACTTTAGGTATCTCCTGGTGCCCAAAATACATCATACAAGCTTCTGGAAACTGGGAAAGAGGATTTTGATGAGTGTTATTGTAGATCAGTGGTCCTCAACTGAGGGCAACTTTTCCCCCAGTGGACATTTGGCAAAGGCTGGAGATATTTTCAGTTATCAAAACTGGGACTGCTACTTGCACTTGTATCTCATGGGTAGATACCAGGGACGCTACTAAACATCCTACAATGTGCCCCTACACACCCAACAAAGAACTACCTGGTTCAAAATGTCAGTGGTGCCGAGGTTGAGAAAATTCCGTGTGGAATATGTATGTAGACCTTCTTTAATGGAATTTCTTTACAATCTCTTTCAGTAGCTGAACTGTGCCTCTTCAAATTTCACACCTTGAAACTGAGTTGGGTGGGAACCCCAGATGATTTAAATTTGACTTTTAGGGAATGTTGATGTTATCCGTGAAGACCACTCGATTTTGCCAGTGAAGTAGTGTCTGTTCACAGCATGCCTCAGTAATATTTAATTTTTCTCAATCCCGTTGTTTTAGGATCTTTCCCCAGAGATCACACATAACTTGGGCAAAACATCATGTGTCAATTTTCCCTTAATCGATATGTAAAATCTTAGTGTTCAGCAACCTGCATATATCATGAGGTCCTCAAGGCATATTCTTTCATTCTGACTTTGCATGTTCTTGCCCCAGATTTCAATTTGCTTTCCGGGGTTAATTCCAATGTAATGATGACTTTGTAACACTTGTGATACATGACAGCTTGTGTCCTAACATTCTTACCTTCCTCTCCCAAGCCCTTTGGGTCTACTTTGGAATACAAATTTCCATTACTGAAGCTGAGCTTATTCATTCAAATGATTCCGATAAAAACACATTTCTATGATTTTTACATGAAGTCAGGAGTTTTACTGGCTATTGATCAGCAGCACTAATCTGAGCTCCCCTTGGAGATATCATCAAAACTCTTCCAGTGAAGTTGAACCATAGACTGGGGAAGAATAAATTCCACAACTCAAACTCTACTTGTCTTGGTCAGCTCTACTCCAGATCAATCTTGACATTACGAAAAGCAGAACAACCAGAAATCATTCTGATATAATGCAAGAGGAAATACATGGCACCACCCCTGAAGGATTCTTGCCAAAAATACAATTTAACCAGAATGTAATCAAGTCTCCAGATCTAACGATGTACTTACAGGAAATCAGGGAGATAGAAGAACAAATAAAATGACACAATCAGAAAACAATCAGCTAGAATCAGAATGTGGGAAACCCACCAAAGGCAATGGACCTTATTTGGACTCCGATTCACACAAACCAAGTACAAGGAGACATTTGAGATGAGAAGGAAAATTTGAACATGGGCTGGGTATTAGATGATGTTAAGGAATCACTGTTCATTTTGTCAGAGGTGATAATGACCTTGCAGTTCTGTTAAAAATAAGTTAGGCGTGCCGATTGCTAGCGACAATGTTTTTCCAGACATGAGATTCCACTGTGTTACATCAGATGTTCAAGATTAACTATGTTTTTAAACTGGGACAACATGAGTCCTCTCACACACCCTTGGCAGTAACATTTAACAATGGGTTATCTTGCAGTCATGAACTGCAAAGTGGGTGATGATGTTCCAACACGGAGATGACAGGCAGGTTTCAATGTTCATAGCATAAAGCACCCTGATAGAGGCAAAAGCAGTCTTTCAACGCATTAACCGAATTAGCAATAACTAGAAGTCACATGCAGGTGGGGCATGATGAAGACGGAAGGAGAGCCAAAATGTTGAGGGCACACGATGAAGTCGCTATAGCCAAATCATGTTAATGGGCCCTGAAGGTCCCCGAGATGTGCTTGAGAGCATCTCGCTGACCTGGGATTCCATCAAGACATCTGAGCTGGGAAAATGGCACATTTTGCTTACGGATCTTTTGGACAGTAAAACACGACAAAAGGAATGCAACCAACCAGTGAATCGGTCAATATTTAATGGCTTTCAGTTTAATAACTCTCCATTTAGTTCTATGAAGACAGTGGTAATGCTATTTTTTAAAAAAAGGTACTCTTCTTTTGTTGGATTTGTGCCTATATAGCTTTGAAAGTATGAATAACGTCATTTTCATTCACAATAGGGTTAAAACTACAAACAGAACCCTCTTCGGCCAACACTGTGACTTGGCCTCAAACATCTGACCTCAATCCGAGCCATTGGTAGGAAGGCATCAAGAGAGGAATAGAAATTTATGCAGAGGGTGAACTTGATAACCTTGGGCTTTGGGGTTATAACTTCAGTATATCAACACATGTATTCAAAGGCAAAAAAAAGTGAGGAATCACATGGACTACCTAGCGTTAATCATTCAGTACAATATCGCATCCAGTTTTACCACTTAACTGAAAGCTTTTCGCAATGATTTAACTTGCAGTGTTATGTCAAAGAGACAAAACAATAGCATGCCTGTCCTTCAGTCTGTCTTCGATCCTTCTCGATGCTTCCCAACCGAGTGAGTTCCATCCACCACCTGTCTAAAGTACGGAATGAAAGCAAGAGTAGCGGAGGGCTGAAGAAGAGAACTCCACTCTCATCTTGACTTGGCCAAACACCCACCTCAATTCTCTTGACTGCATTTTATAAGACGTGGTAGAGAATTACAGCAAGAAGGGAGACGCAGTTTCAAAGTGGATTTCAACCTCATTTTCTGTCCTGGCTCAGTCAGTGCATATGAAAACCCCCCATTAACGACGGAGGTGCTCACTTCCGTAGTGGAATGGGGAGGGGCTCGTGCTCTGGGGTAAGATTTGCTGTGTACAAACACTTGCTACCCCACCCAGGGGAAAATTATCCTTCTCTCTCCCCACTGCAGTCAGGCTGGGTCAAATGACCTTCTGTGACCAGTGACATGTGACTGGAGATGATGAGGCACTTCTGGTTAGAAGCTTAAGAGCCCACGTGGAGTTTGCCATGTCGTCCTTTTTTTCTCTCACGAGGTGAGTGATGTTTTGGATAGAGACCCATCCTTTAGCTTGGGTCCCAGAGTGAAGAAGCTGTGGAACAGAGCTGCAGCCGACATGTGATGGACGGGCAATCTGAGTGGACAGTACACCTGTGACGTAAGCCACCACAACTGCAGGGTGGTTGTTGCTTTGTCTTACTACAGCACAACTTACCCTATCCTATCTTGATATACACACCCAGGGGGCAGATCAGATTTGAGGTGGCGTGGAGAAAGAAGTAGGCACCACTCGAAAACACGTCCCAGATGATTCTCCAGAGCCCTACTGCTTGCATCAAGGTAAAGACCGTTTCATCAAGGAGATGCTTTTTTCCCCAAACTGTTAGCATGAACATCGTGGTCTCAAACTTGTATCAAGCTCTGACAATTGGTTTAGCTGCTTATTTGCCTTCTAAACTAGAAAGCTCTCTTCCCATATATTGAGAACGTAATTATTTACGATACGTAAACCTCGTTCTTGTGGTTTTGTTTCAACGTATTCCCTCTTTTACTTTTTCTCATCTTCTGATGCAGTTTAACTGCCTCTTCAAGCTTAAGGTCATTATTGGGCTTTATGATCTTATAACCAGCTTGAACTGCTTAGCTATGAAAACAACACAACGTGGGCGAAGAGCATATTCTGAGTTCCTGTTAAGTTATGGGCCCTTGTATTCGATGCTGTAAAGTTACGGGCCCTTGTATTCGCTGCTGTAACATATTACAATTTCTCTCACTTAACAAAAGAGGACATTTAGACTCAGAGGTGCGACGTACTTGGCCTAAAGTCTACCACCTGAGAAGTGGAAGAGAAGGGACAGAGAAACAGGCCGACTCTACTATCCTTTACCCTCAAACACCCTCCGCGAAGTAATTTAGCTCCCTTTACACACTGTTCTTTCCAATTTATCTAATCGAAAGGACTCCTTTCTAGGTGTGGGTTCCTCCTTCATTTCCTTTATAGTCTTTATTTTCAGAGCACTTCAAATTTGGCTCAGGATGGAGCAGAACATGCTAGTTTATGCTGTAGTAACAAAAACTCCTCCACAGATCAGTGGCTTAACAGAACACAACATTAAATGCCAATCATGCTCCGTGACCAACGTGGTGCTGAGGGCTCTTGGCTCCTAGACACCCTGGGAATCGGGCTGAAGCATCCTGGCCCATGATTCCATGATGACCCACTGGGGAAAAAAGAAACCTAGTGCATCACGCACAGGCTTTTAAAGCCTCCCTTAGAGACGACATATATCATTTGCATGTACGTTTCATTGGTTAAAGCAAGACATCTGCCCATGCCTAACTTCAAAAGCAGTGAGAAAACACAGTCTGGTCATGTACTTAGGAGGAGGGGAGAACTGGAATATTCACTAACGTTCAAAAAAGTTTACTACTGAGCCTGCGCGTCTGGAGCCTGTGCTCCGCAACAAGAGAGGCCGCGACAGTGAGAGGCCCGCGCACCGTGATGAAGAGTGGCCCCCCGCTTGCCACAACTAGAGAGAGCCCTCGCACAGAAACGAAGACCCAACACAGCCATAAATTAAAAAAAAAAAAAAAAAAAAGTCTGAGGCATAGTCCATATCCAGTGGTGTTTTGTCATGGCGCCAATACAACACCTTTTACTAAAACATATACAGCAGCACCTGTGGGCATCAAGACGTCCTTGATGCTCCTGGGTTGGAATCTGTTAGACAGTGGGGACTACCCAACTTACTCTGGAGTGTATTTTTCAGCACAGCTTAGCTTTTTCAGATCTTTTCAATTACAGAGTCTCAAAGCAGGAACTCATTCCTACCCAAGCTAAATGGTAGCATTTGATGGCCAGGAGGGAAATTCCTGTCTTGGACTGATCAATGGGTCCTTACTTCAAGAACTTGTTCTACGCTGTGGTCTTAAAACACTGCCTGTTTCTAAACAGGTTCATAGTTTGGCCCATGCAGGTAAATGAAGGAAATAGGCCCACGTTATAAATTATCTCATTAAAAATTAAAGCCAGATAAAATTGTATACATTTCACTAAATTACCTTTCTAGGCTTTGCAAATATTCTGAGGGCGGCTAATCTCTCCATTTTAATTAGATTGCACATCTTTTTCAAAGACTACTGTCCTGATGTTTTAATATAAAAAGACCGTTCCTATTTAAGGCAGAAATCTGGAGAGCTGAGAATTAACATTTACTGTTAACCTTTTCTTAAGGGGAATGATTCAACTTCAAGTGAAGACCCTTCATATTTGAACCACATTTCTGATTTTTAAAATAGAGTAGTAGCAAATGATACCCTGCATGCCTGAGACGCAACCGATCTAAAATTACAACGCCCGGGAATTCCCTGGCAGTCCAGTGGTTAGGACTTTGCGCTTCCACTGCAGGGGGCACGGGTTCTATCCCTGGTTGGGGAACAAAGATCCTGCAAGCCGCCCGGCACAGCCAGAAAAATAAATAAATAAATAAAAAATAAAATGACAACTCCCACCCTCTTCCTATGTCCCTTCCTTAGTTCATTTTCCCCCTTAACCTTTATCATTACTCAGTATGTTTTATATTTTGCTTATTTTTGTTTCCCTCCCCCATTAACTCAGGGATTTTTGTCTGGCTCATTGCTTTATCTTCAGTGCCAAGTAATGTGCCTGGTCTGTAGTAGTAGATGCTCAAGAAATTTGAGCTGTACAGAGGAGTGAATAAACGAAATTCCAAACTGTCACAATTAAGGAGCACCTGCCACTTGAGCATCAACTCTTCAAGGACAGACTCTTGGTCAGTCTTTGCCTCCAACTCTGTCTCTGGCACCTAGAATACTGCTTGGGCTCAAGCAGGTTCTCTATAAATATTAGCGAACCAAGGCACTACTGTGATCTGAGGACAGAGATGGTGCGCAGGTTCATTCGGATGGCAGGCAGGGGGAAAGTTAGCCTGACACGAACACATATCTCGAGGGACACGTGGCAAATTTTGCTCACTGTGCAACAGCCACGATGAGTGGTTTCTCTGCCTTGCTGGCAATGCTCTTCCCTATATCTGTGATCGCACTCGTGTCCAGGCAAGGTGGGCCCACTCTCCAGCCACTCTCATTTGCTTGGCTATTTTTTCTCTAGGTGTCAGCCTAGACATCACTTTCCATAACCCAAGTAAATTCACACAAAAATAGGCGCTGAAAGTATTAATTCAGTCTTTAGCTTCAGGACAAAAATCCTTGAATTATCCCTAACATCTGTCTCTCATCCCTACATTAGATCCACTGGCAAGGCCTGTCAAATCACTTCAAAAATATACCGAGAACCTGACCTCATCTTCTGCATGTCATGGCCACCTTGCTTGCTTGCCAGGGCTACTGCAAGGACTCCCGAACTGGGCTTCTTGATTCAGTCACTGTCTCCTCATCACAGTGATTCTGTCAAAAGATAAATTGGACCTCTGTCCTTCTACTCAACACCGACCAGTGGCTTCCCAACTTGGAGTAAACACCGATGCTCTTACAGGGAACCACAGACCTTGCCTGCATGATATGTGCTCACCTCTTCCATTAGTTCATCTCCTTCTTTCCTCTGGCTACTCAGCCCAAGCCACACAAGCTTCCTTGTAGTTTCTCAAGCCCACCAAGCACAATCCCACATGGATGGTCTCTGACCAGCTAGTCCCACTCCCCAGAATGTTTTCTTCCCAGATTCTTTCATGACTTGCTCTCTCACTTCCTTTTGGTCTGAGCCCAGAAGTGACTTGATCAGAGCAACCTTCCCTGATTATTCTCTGTAAAACAGCATCCGTGTACTCATCTCTCAATGCCAACTCCCCTGCTGATCTCTACTTACTTGTTCTTCATTTGTTGTCTTTTCTCCCCTCTAGAATGTAAGCTCCAGGTGACCCAAATACTCCCAATGCTTTGTGTTTTAGAGAGAATATAAATTCAGTAAGTATTCTTGAACTGAATTGTTGGATTAGAATTAACGAATGGAGGAACACTTTTTTTTTCCTGAAGCTTTGTCCTGCCTGTACAAATACTACTATCTGGTAGATGGGTTCTCTTAGAAAGAATCCAAACCTTCTCAAGGGTAGTAAAGCCCGTGGCAAAACAACGTGGCAGGGAGATTTTAAACCAATTCTTTATAGGGTATTACGAGAGGAGGCATAGTTGAGCCTGTGTTCAATATGTAAGAATCTTCCACACCATTTAGAGGTGGTTAAAATGACAGCATCATTTAGAAACTATTCCAAAGTAAAGCACTTCTTAGAAAAGCAGACGGCTGAGACACTTCCTTAGGAAGTAGGTAGACAGCCTATCATGGTGTTCAAATGCATGGGTTTCTGGAGATGGGTGGTTTTAATTTCAGCCATGATGTTTCCTAGCTGTGTGGCCATGCAGTAGACACTGCTTTTACAAGTCCAGGTTTCCTCACCTTTAAAATAACAACCAAAATGGTTCCTAATGGGTGGGAATAAATGAGGCAACCTACATGCTTAGCACAGTGGCTAGCACAAAGTGAGAACTAAATGTGAGCTGCTGTTATTTTTCCTGCTGTTGTTGCTTAGGGCACTTCTGTTGTCCAACCAGCCACACTTCTGTTTTATGTTCAATATGGAGGAGCAGAAGCCTTTCTTTGGGACTCAAAGAATGTCTTAATTTAGGCTTCAATCCCAAGGCAAACTTGGACCACTTGAATAGCTCCCTTGCTGGGTCTAGACATGCAGGCATTTGTGTGGGTGGGCAAACGGAGATCAAGGTCAACCTAGCCTAGTGCCTGGCACGTGGTTGTAGGTACGCTATAAGTAACTACTCAAAGAAATAGCCAAGGTCAAGATCAATTCACCAGGGAAGAATGGAGCCTTCTCCTTAATGGTCAGAGTCAGAGAGATTGCAGCATGAAGTTACAGCCAGAAACCTCAACATCAAAGCTTTTGCATACCCTTCATAAGACATATAACATGGAGGAGAGTCATTTTTATCAATCTGTGCCTGAATATACAAATGTAAGTAGGTGGTTTATATTCTTGTAGAAAGTCCGCATTGTTCATGTATGCCTTTCTAGCTTGACCACATAGAGAGTTGCATTGCATCACCATAAGCAGCAAACCGAGAGTGAGGGCTGAGAAGTTTTAAAAATTCCTGGAGCACGTGACTCTCAGGCGATGCCATTTTAAACTGGATGCCAATTAAATCTCCCCTCAGATATGAAATTGTCATAATGACTGATAAGATCATGTCTCATATTGGTCCTACCTTTAGCAAAGATCTTCTAGTTAATTTCTACTATTTTACTTCCTAAATTCTCATTTATGTGGGGCCTTGTTAACGCCCACTTTCAAATTGTCTATTTTTTGCACTGAAATTTGTTTTGAGATAATAGATTCACTGTGATCCTGAGAAATATGAGAGATCCCTTGTACACTTAGCCTAGTCTTCCCAATGGTAACATTTTGCAGAATTTTAGTATGTACTTATTCACTACAGTAGAGTATCACAACCAGGATACTGATATTGTCTTGATCCCATATGTTATTCAGATTTCCTCAGCTGTACCTGTACTCACGTACATGTGCACGGGCTATTAAGTTCTAAATATTATCCCCTGTGTAGGTTTCTGTGTCCACCACCACACACTAAGTATCACAGTAAGATACTGAATAGTTTCAACACCACAAGGATCTCACCTGTTGCCCTTTTATAGCCATCCCAACTTCCCTCCCATCCTGGTACCTAATCCAGACAAACTGTCCTCCACTTCTGAAATTTTGTGATTTCAAAAATGCTATGTAGGGCTTCCCTGGTGGCGCAGTGGTTAAGAATCTGCCTGCCAATGCAGGAAACACGGGTTCGAGCCCTGGTCTGGGAAGATCCCACATGCCACGGAGCAACTAAGCCCGTGAGCCACAAGTACTGAGCCTGCGCATCTGGAGCCTGTGCCCCGCAACGGGAGAGGCCGCGACAGTGAGAGACCCGCGCATGGCGATGAAGAGTGGCCCCCGCTCTCCACAACTGGAGAAAGCCCTCGCACAGAAACGAAGACCCAAAACAGCCAAAAATAAATAAATAAATTAATTAATTTAAAAAAAAATGCTATGTAAAGGTAATCATGTAGCATGAAATCTGTGGGATTGACTTTTTTCTCTCCGTATAATTCCCTGGAGATCCATCCTTGTTGTTGCATGTATCAACTATTTATGTATCCCTTTTAATGGCTGAAAAGTACTGCACTGTATGTGTGTACCTCACAGTTGGTTTATACATTCATCTGTCAAAGGAGATCTCAGCTGATCTCAGTTTAGACCTATTACAATAGAGCTGCTATGAACATTTCTGTACAGGCTTTTGTGTGAACATAAATTTCATTTTGGGGCGACAGTGCCCAGCAGTGCAACTGCTGGGTTGTGTGATGGTTGCATGTTTAGTGTATTTAGGAACTGAACAAATGTTTTCCAGAGTGGCTGTACCATTTTCCATTCGCATCAACAATCCAATGTAGTATAAGTGATCCAGTTTCTCCACATACTCACCAGCATTTAGTTTTGTCACTCTTTTTTCTTTTAGCCATTCTGGTATCTGTGATTTCTAGCATCTGTGTGCTGTGATATCCTGTAATGGTTCTATTTGCATTTCCTTAATTGTTAGTCATGTTGAACATCTTTTCATTTGCTTATTTGCCTTTGTGTATCTTCTTCAGTAAAATATCTGTTTATACCTTTTGTCCATTTTCAAATTTTGCTGTTTGTTTTACTGTGGACTTTTGAGAGTTTATGACATATACTAGAATACAATCTTTTGCTGAATACCTGGTTTGCAATGATTTTCTCCCGGTCTGTAGCTTGTCTTTCATTCTCTTCACCCGAGCTTTCAAGGAACAGAAGTTTTAAATTTTGATAAAGCGTCATGTATTAGTTTTTCTCTTTATGGATTATGCTTTTGGTGTCAAGACCCTGAAGATTTTCTCCTATGTCTTTTCCTCAAAGTTTTACGTTTTTCCATTTAGTATGGGATCCATTTTGAGTTGATTTCTGTATAAAATGTGAGGTTTAGGTCCACTTTTTTTTTTTTTTGGATCTGAAAATGTCCCATTGCTCCAGCAGCAAGGCCATCCTTATTCTACTGAATTGGTTTTGCACCTTTGTCACATGTCAGTTGGGCATATTTGTGTGAGTCGATTTTTGTTCCATTGTTCTATGAGCCGACCCTTCCACCAATACCATGATTTCTCCGTGACTGGGCTATATAGTAAGACTTCATATCAGGCAAGTAATTCCTTTCAGTATACTCTTTTTCAGGATTTAGTTATTTTAGGATATGTGCTTGTCCATCTACATTTTACAATAAGCTGGGCAATGTCTATGAACATCCCAGGAGGTTTTTCATAGGAATTGCACTCAACATACAGATCAGTTGGGAAAGAACTGCTTCATTGCTATATTGAGTCTTCCAATTCATGAACGTGGTATATCTCTCCACTTATTTAGGTCTTCCTTGATTTCATTCATCAGCACTTTGATTTTTAAGCATACAAATCCTATAGATGTTTTGTTGAGTGCATACCTAAGTATTTAATTTTCTACGGAACACTGTACATGTTATTGTGTTTTTAACTTCAGTTTCGGCACGTTTGTTATTATATAGAAATGTGATTGACTTTTTGTGTGTGTGTTGATCTTGTATGCTGCAAACTTGAACTCATTTAATAAATGAAATCTTTTTCAGACTATGCCTCTGGACACCGTATAGCTGAAATGTACAATGCTCTGGCAAAAGCCTGAGGTCCTTGGGGTTACTTATTTTTGAAGCGGACTCAAGGCCATTGTCTGCTTATTAATTCTTTTAGACCTTTGGCAAACAGCTGAGAGATTCTGCCACAGAAGAGGTTCTTTATTTGTTTTTTAAAAATCTGTGATATCTGTTTTAACTAGCCTACTTTTCATGTAGAACAGATCAAGCCTAACTATGGAGAAACGATCTGAGGTCAGCATTTCATAGGGAAACTGATTTTAAATCTGGAATGACTTGTCAAGAAATCCTTGGTTTACTAGCTCACAGAAAATTAAGTGGGTTGGGGGTTTCGAATCCAAATTTAAGCTGTAAACAATCTGAGAAATTATAGAACGTGTGGAAGCCACCTTCAAGAAAATGTGTGGCAGCCACCTTCAAGAAAATGTGTGGCCAACATGATGCTTTCCAGCAACCAGCCCCAAATAGCGCAAGACGAAAGCTGATCCTGTGTATCCTTCTTTCTTAAACTCTTTTCCCTCTGAAGAGTTTTCTTTAAGAAATTAAACAGGACCAAATCCCCAACTTCATTTTTTTTTCCAGGTCCCTAATTTTGAGTCAGAACCACATCTTTGTTTAAGGGTTTATGTAGATAAACCTCAATTTTGTCAATCTCAATTTTGTCTAAGAAGTAGGATCAACCTCTAATCTTCAATGTTAAATCCCAAGCTCTGCTTTCTCCTGCAATATTCTCAGGATGACTGCACCAGGTTACGTCCCACGCTGGGCCAGACGTTCCCAGTAAACCGAGTAAGTAACTGTCCCTGCACTTGCTTCCTGTTATGGCATCAAATGCTGGAGAGAACAGAGGGGAGTCCCAGACTGTCACTGTCATTGTCTCTGTCCCTTTCTACCTAGTTCTGTGAGGCATCTGGAGTCCTCCTGGGAGAGCCAGGGGCTTCTGTGGTCAGCCTTTGACTCGAGCAAAATTAATCCACATGGTCACATTTCCATAACCATTTGAAGGAGATCTGAAGGCTACTCCACGCAGTAAGATCTAACACCGCCAAGTGGAGATGAAACCGGCACCTTTGTCACTAATGGGCAAAGAATACGCTGAAGCCAGAGAAAAAAATTCAGACGCCTCGGGAGGGACAGACAGGAAATGTACATCAACAAAACAGGCCTGCGTGGGACAGGAGCGAAGAGTGGGGACTGAGGGGAGCTTACAATGTGACGTCACCTAAAGTCACCCAATTTCAAAACAAATTTTCAGGTGCTGAGTAAGACTAGGAAAAAAACCCCACCTGCCACCTAAACTTGATTGCAAGACCACTAGCATAAAACCTCTGGGTGATGGTTCAAACTACACAGGGGAAAGAGATCACTTAAGATTCCAGATATTGTTCATCTGCAGGTCTGCACAGATAATCAAATCTCAGACCAGAAAACTGGTGACTAGCTACTAACCCGCCTCCACAAAGATGGCTTAATGGCTCCTCTTACTTCGGATGGCACCCGAGCTTCTGATACTACATTAGATGCTGAATTCAAAGGATTGCCTTTTAACTCAAGCAAACAGACATTTATTAAAATTACTTTTCTGAGAAACATATTTATGTGCGTTATAAACAAGAACACTTTTTTAACATTAAAAAATGTGAACTTTAAAAAATATGTAAAATGTTCAAGAAATGTAAACAGGAATTTTCATCTCATCTCATTTTCCATATGGTTATGTAAGTACCTTAGATATCAACACAGATCACAGACAGGCCCATTTACATTCATAGGAATTCTCTAAATAAGAAAAAATTTCAAAATTGTTTCCAAAATTAAAATGTTATTTTTTGGCAGCTGAAGTAATACTTGTCATCAGAAAGACTGAAGGATAATATGTACTATATATAAGTAAGATGTCCACATAATTGAAGCTAGTTTTTTCCCTTAGAAGCAACTTTAAAATGTTCATAATCTAACATTTCCGGTAGGCACTTTCCTACAGGTTTCTGACTTTTTCTATTTGAAGATAGGGAACATGAAATTAGATTTTCTTGATGACTCATGTTCACATTAGAAACATACATAATTGTTCAGCATTTCTTGTAAATTTTTCTTTTCTTCGTCCTCAGTGACACTTGTTTATAGAAATTTATGCATTTATTTTATCTTCCCTGAATATCTCCACCAATTCTAATCTTGCTCATCAATTGCAACAGGCCAATAACCTAGACTGTTAGAAATACTTGTTAAGTGAAAGTAATTATTGAATGAGATTTTAAGAAATGATTCAGTTGAGGGAATGGAGCTGTGACAGTTTTGTGACGATTATTTTAGGCAATCAGAGTTAACTTTACATCTTTGATTTTTGTTTATATTTTGTTGTTGTTGTTGTTTTGTTTGTCAGTTTCTTGGTTAGGGAGTAGGTCCTACGTTGCCCAAACAGTAATTTTTAGAACAACAGCTTTTAAAAGGAAAATGGTATCATTTGGTTTTTGATTGAAGAAACCAACTTTTGTGTGTTAAGACTGAAAGAAAAGTCTACCTTTGTTTTTAGTCTCAAATTTTAAAAATACATTTAAATATGGTAAAAGGTTTTAGTTCTTTTCTAACCAAAACACAAATAGAAACTCATCTTGAATAAAAATACTCCGTACAGAACTGAAGAAGATGTGTATTAGTATCAGTTGCTAGGACTGATGTTAACAAATTGCCACAAACTCGTGGCTTAAAGTGACATTTGTTCCCTCCCAGTTCAGGAGGCTGGAAGTCTAAGATCAAGATGTCAACAGGGTTGATTCCTTCCAGAGACTCAGACTCTGTTCCATGCCTGTCTCAGAGCTTTTGGTGGTTGTCAGAAATCCCTGGCCTGCATCACTCCAGTCTTTTCCACCATCTTCACATAGTATTCGTGTGTGTTTGTACATATACGTGTGCGTGTATGTGTGGTGTATGCATCCCCTCTCCTCATCCTATAGGGAAAGCAATCATAGGACCCACTCTAAGCAGTATGATGTCACCTTAATTTGATTACATCTGCAAAGACCCTATTTCCACATGAGGTCACACTCATGGGTACCAGGGGTTAGGAAGCGAACCTATCTTTTTGGGGACACAACTTAACCCACACTGTGTGTGTACATATTAGCTATTTAATATGTACTACAGAATATACAATGTATAATAATTACGTAAATTACACTCTCTCTTGCTAGATGATTTCACAGATATGGAGGAGATGATCAACTGCAGATCAATTTTTAAATGGCACAACTTAATGTCCTTCTTAGAAAAAGCTTGTGACCTTTCAAGTCAAAGAATGAAGTTCCAACACTAGGAAGCTCTCTATCCTGGTCACTCTATCTTGATTCTCAGTGAACATTCTAATTAGAACCAACCCTCATAATTACTTTTATACTAATAGCATTATAAGGTAAATGTTCTTCGCTTTGAGTTTTATCTCTCTGCTATAAATTGCATTGTTACTTTATATCATGCCCCTTGCATTATCAGTTATCGGAGTCGCTTTTTAGACAGAATTGGGGCCATGAATAATTGTAGAAGCATCTGATAGATGGGGGATGGGGACTTTTTCTTTTCCCTTGCAAGGCTACATCTCTATAATTTGTCTGTGAACACATGGATAGAAAGACAACCCTTATTCATTCTGGTAGGTTTTTACACTGGTATTCCAAAAACTATCAGACAGGTAAAGGGATTCCTAATACATGACTCTCTGGCTTATTTTTAGGATTTTTTTCCCGGATGTCTTGCAAAGAACAAAGCACATTTGTGCTTACAAACATGAGGAGCTTCTATGTCTAGGTGACACTCCCTACGGTTCAGCGATAACCACCAGCAAATTAGAACAAAAACTAAAGGTTACATTTTTAGGGAACGAATTTCTCTTTATAGACTTTTGAGTTCAACACCCATTGGTGACCTTGAGGGGGAAGACATTTTAGACCCTCAGCATCCCCAGATTCCCCCAGAAATCCAGCTTCATCATTTTCACTCTGATTTATGCCTGAAGATCATTTTTATGGGTATCGGGTTGCCTTTCTCACAAGTATTTTTAATTTGCACCATTATCTCGTGATAATGGCGTAATGGGTCCGTGTCTTCTGAAAAATACCGAAGTGTGCTTTGCCACAAAACACTCCTAAGACTTCGCAGGTTGAGGCAAACCTCTGTTGGATGCTATTAATAGGATGGTAGCTGACAAAAATGTCAAAGACGTAAGTTATTGTTTCAGTGCACTTGAAACCTTAGAATATGTTCCCCCAGTCACCCTATTAATGGAGATATATTATCTCTCTGAGAATTTCCTGTCAGACTCTGTTAAGTAAATAAAGGATAGGTGAAATATCAGAAACAGAGCTAACAAATGGAGCGGCGACCTCCCCTTGAAAGAAGAGAGCCAGCTGTTTACTGTGCTAATTCAAAACAAAATGAAAATGTATGCTTTTCATCTTGGTGGAATATAATTTTCAAACATAGATTGAAAATTGGCTTTAGAAGAGACCTTTTTTTTTTTGAAGGGATATTTCGTGGTCTGGTTTTTGTGTGACAAATGTTACTAGGCCCTGACATAAGACAAATGCTTCGTTGAGCCTTGCATATTGCCTCTAAATTGAACTCAAACCACAAAGTAATGTTGGAATCATTTCGCTGGGTTAGTCTTAATGTGTCAAGATCAGAAGAGACTAGAATTTTTTTTTTCCCAGTCTGGGACCCATATTCGTAACTACCACTGACCAGGCAGGGCCCCAGGAAGTGTGGTATAAATGAGCAAAGCTACCCAGCTCTCTGGGTCTGGTGACGCTGTGCAGATCTCAACCCATATAATGTATACTCAGGATTTCATCCTGTAGGTCAGTAGTTCAACAGGGGGTAATTTTTTCCTCCTGGGGACTTCGGGCAGGGTCTGGAGACATTTCTGGTTGTTACAACTGGGGAGGCTGCTTCTGGCATCTAATGGGTCGAGGCCAGGGATGCTTCTCAACAACCTGCAATGCATAGGGCAGCCCCCAAACAAAGAAGTATCAGGCCCAGCATGTACACAGTGCTGAGGGCAGTGGTTCTCTAACCAGGATGTGTGTCAGAACCACCTGGGAAGCTCGTCAGCAACAGGGGAGGCCAAGGCTCACTGACGTAGGGGAGGGCCTAGGCCTTTGTGTTTCTACCAAGTTTCCAGGTGATTCCCACCCCAAGTTTGAGAATAGCGGCTTGGGGGTATTAATTAGGTTTGGAAGTTGGACATGAACCATTCTTTACAACCTTTTTTGGGGTACACCATCTTCAATTGCTCTACATCTCTTGCATAGGCAGGAAATCAACCCCGTGAGAATTGATTAATCACTATTTCTCTAGACCAGTATTTCCCGATCCGTGGGTTGTGAATCTGTGAAGGCTGTGAGAATCCATGTGTGCAAGCATTGCTAAGCGAACCAAAAAAATATTCTCTGATACATATAAATATATGAATATTTTCCAAATTGCATAGATGATCTGATTAATAATACAGACATTCATTTAGAAGCATTACTCATCAAGTGTTTTTTTTTTTAAATTTTTTTTAAAGTAGATGAACACTAATGTATAGCTCCTGGCATGTGTGGGTGCATGAAATCTTTTGATATTTTGCAAGGGGGTCCTCTGAATTGACAGTCACCTGCAGACTACATTTTCAGGATTTTTCCAAAATCTTTTTTTTTTTTTGCCCAAGTATCAATGATTTCAGTTTCTTCTGAGATGCCAAGTTTTGTACATCTAAGACTTGGTTTAGAGCAGTATTTCTCCAAGCTTCATTTTGCAAATAAATCATCTGGGAATCTTGTTAACCTACAGATTCTAATTGGGTTGACTTGGGCTTGTGATTCTGCATTTGTGAAAGGCTCCCAAGAAAATGCAGATGCCCCTGGTCCTCAGGCCACAAGCTGAGCAGTGGGGATTCAGACATGGCCATTTCTTGGTATTTATGTACTCTATACACCATATTAAAATAATTACAGTGGATCTCAGTGAAACAAGGAAAGAGAAAATAATATATATCCACTAAAGAAAACATCGCGACCCACATTTAGCTTGTATAAACCTTATAGGAAGTCCTTCATGAAATGATTAATTTTTCAAACCCAAGGTTACTAGACAATAAAGACACTGGAAGATAACTCAGGTGAGGACAAAATCCCAGGGAGGGGACTCTGGCCATGAGAGGGCGCTATACAGGGATGCTCTGGATCTCCCTGGATATGAACTACATTTTATTCCCAGTCAACTCTGGCATCCCTACTTCTACTAGCACAGCCGTGGAGAAAAGTCTCCAACTTCAGAGTAAGCAGGTGGGACTATTGGGGTCACTGTAGAGCCTGTCCCATCTCTCGGTAAATGCTCCTAAATATTCCTCCTTGACTTTCTGCAGCTATGATTTTGTTTTCATACATAAACTTCAATACACTAGCCATCGTGACATCCCTTAGATTCAGGCTAATACATTTCAGTAGGTTTTTAAAAAGATAATCAGGTGGATTTCCAGGACAATTAACCGGCTTGTTTTTCTGTGGTGGAAATGGGCCATTGGCGGGAGAAAAAACAAGCATGTAGTAGGTAATCTGGCTAATAGAAGAAGTTCAAGCCTACATAAAAGTAAAGACTAGTGAATTAAAATACAGATGTTAACTATGCCTTGACAGGTGTCTTTGGAAAATCCTAGGCTTTTGGGTACGAATGATGTCTCCCCGCCAAGAGCCAGACAGAAGGGAAGCCATTCAATCGGGGTCAGTATCAACTTACTCCATCTACTGGCTATGACACAGGAATGTGAGCTTCTAGATTCTCAATTTCTGAAAGTGGAAATCTGGAGGTGTGTGTGAAATCTCTTAACTGTGGAAAAAATTTTTTTGAAAACGTAAAACCATTGCAAGGAGCAAAGTAAAATGAGTCTGAGCTGAATTCGGGCTTCACAGCCCGTTTATAATCTGCCTCTCAAAGTGAGGTTTGTAGACTGGCAGCTCCTACATCAGCTGGGAACTTGTTAGAAATGCACATTCTCAGGCCCCACTCAGGCCACACCCAGACACTCTGGGGGTGCGGCCCAGCAATCTGTTTTGATAAAGCCCTCTACAAGCTCAAGACACAAGGTCAAGTCTGGCTGTCGCGGAGTTGGAGCTTTTCTAACGTGCCTGATCAGTTCCTGCTTGCTGTGAAACAAAGCTTCTGCCTCAGTTTACCAGTTAGGGCTACAATTCCAGGAGCTTGGAGGTACAGGCTTGTCCTCTGCCGTTCGAGCTGTCACCCGAGGGGCTGTTCCCACCTTCACCGTCCAGTCACTGGCTTGCATCCTACCTTAACCTGCCTTCCACCTGCCCACAGCTCTAGCTGTAAACTCTCTGGTCCTTTTCCTATCAGGCTGAACCAAATGAAATGTGTTTCTGTAGGTGAAAAATTGTTTCTGATGAACATATTTGATAACCTTATTGTTTATGATATACCTGCCTTCTCCCTTGCACATTCATTACCTCAAAGAGTTGTCAACAGTAAATAAAACAATGTACATGAAATACCTAGGCCAAGCATGGCACAAAGGAGGCTCTCAGTAAATGTCAGCTATTACTATTATTCTGTCTAAAATGACAGCAATCCAGCAAGACAATGATCTCCTTTTTTAGGTGAACATATTGAGGCTCAAGAAGTTATACTGTCAGAAACTTGGTCATATAGCTAGCAAGAGGCAAGCGCAGGACTTCACCTTATGCATTTCTGCCCCCGAATCCTGTGCGTCATTTACAATGTTAAATGGCCCCTCAGTCTGGCTTGGTGAGTAGTGCCACTGCGTTTGCTGGTTTTTGGACCCTGCACTTGACCTGTCAGATCCCCTTGTCCGGGCCTTGCCCTTCTGTCAGTCCAGGACGTAGATTAACAGAGGTTCGGCTTCAAGGAAGTGGGAAGGCTGGGGTGGTGCCAGCTCTGAAGGATACCTGTCTATTCCAGAGTGATTCCAGGGGTCAAGAGAGGTCAAGGGGGAGATAAACCTGGGAGGAGAGAGACCCAGATCTGTCATCTTCAGATTAGATTCATGGGGCTGCTAAAAGAAATTTCATTTCTAGCCACTAGCAGAGTATTTGGGTTTCCCTAGCCAATAACCAGAAGCCCAGAAAGGGCAGGTTATGGCTGAATGTGTGCTAAGGGCCTTGGTAGGAAGCCCTAGGTCAGATGAGCTGGCCAGCAGAGGGCAGCACGGGTGACTGTGCTTTGTCAGTGAAGGCATTACCCAAAAAGAACACAAGAGACAGAACCACCACAAAGGTTTACGTCTACCACTAATGGTGATCCTCACCCAGGAGGGAAGAGGGAGCTGACTTCTTAAGTTCTGCCTGCAAAGCCAAATTCTCATAGGGCTATCCCACCTAGAGGAGGTAGCTTTTTCTACTTCTCTCAAAGACAGAGAATGGGTCCTAAGAAAAGATAATGAGGAATAAGATAGGGAAGAGGCTGCGATTTGGGTGATTTCAAAATGTGACAGACAATGAGTCCTATAAGACCTTTGAAATTAGGTAGTGTTGAGGAATGATAAAATGCTCTCACTTGCTTATTGAAAAACATGGAACATCTATTTATTCACTCATTCAACACTGGAGAGCCTTTAAGAAATTAATAGACTTTTTCACAGAACTAGAATAATCCTAAAATTTATATGGAACCATAAAAGACCCAGAATTGCCAAAGCAGTCCTGAAGAACAAGAACAGAGCAGGAGGCATAACCCTTCCAGAGAAAATATTTGCAAATGATGTGACCGATAAGGCTTTAATACCCAAAATAAACAAACAGCTCATACAACTCAACAACAACAGAACAAACAACCCAATCAAAAAATGGGCAGAAGCCCTAAATAGACATTTCTGTGAGGAAGAAATTCAGATGGCCAATAGGCACATGAAAAGATGCTCAATAGCGCTAATTATTAGAGAAACGCAAATCAAAACTACAACGAGGTACCACCTCACACTGGTCAGAATGGTCATGATTAAAAATGCTGCAGATAACAAATGCTGGAGAGGATGTGGAGAAAAGGAAACCCTCCTACACTGTTGGTGGGAATATAAGTTGGTTTAGCCACTATGGAAAATTGTATGCAAGTTCCTCAGAACACTAAAAATAGAATTACCAGATGATCCAGCAATCCCACTCCTGGGCATATACCCAGACAAAACTCTAATCCAAAAAGATACATGCACTCCCTAGGTTCATAGCACCACTGTTCACAATAGCCAAGACATGGAAGCAACCTAAATGTCCAACAACAGATGAATGGATAAACAAGATGTGGTACATGTATACAATGGAATATTACTCAGCCATAAAAAAGGACAAAATAATGGTATTTGCAGCAACATGGATGCAACGAGAGATTATCATACTAAGTGAAGAAAGTCAGAAAGAGAGACAAACACCATATGATATTGCTTGTACGTAGAATGTAAAATATGACATAAATGAACCTATCTACAAAACAGAAACAGAGTCACAGACATAGAGAACAGACTTGTGGTTGCCAAGGGGGAGGCTGTTGGGGGATGAATGGAGTAGGAGGTTGAGGTTAGCAGATGCAAGCTACTATATATGAAATGGATAAACAACAAGGTCCTGCATGGAGAACTATATTCAGTATCCTTTGATAAACCATAATGGAAAAGAATATAAAATAATGAATATAAACATAATATATATACACATTTAACTGAATCACTTTGCTGTACAGCAGAAATTAACGCAACACTGTAAATCAACTATACTTCAATAAAAATATAAATAAAAATAAAACAAAAAAGAAATTAATAGACTGCAGTTTTTAGAGGAGATTTAGGTTCACAAAAAATTAAACAAATCCACAGAGTTCACTTATACTGTCTCCCCTCCCCCTTCATCCCCCTCCCCCTCCAGGTTCCATAAACATCTTGCATCAATGTGGTACACTTGTTATAACTGATGAACCAATACTGACATATTGTTATTAACTAAAGTTCACAGTATACTTTAGGTTTCATGCTTTGTGTTGCACATTCTATGAGTTTCCACAAATGTATCATGACATGTATTTGCCATATAGCATCACACAGAATAGTTTCACCGCCCTAAAAATCCTCTGTGCTCCACCTCCTCATCCCTTCCTCCAATCACGACTGCTGGTCTTTTTTGCTAGTTCCACAGTTGTACCCTTTTTAGAATGTGATAGAGTTGAAATCATGACAGCAGACTGGCTTCCACTTAGCAATATGCATTTACATTATGTCTTTTCTTGGTTTAATAGCTCATTTCTCTTTTAATACTGTATAATATTCCATTGTGTGGAAATCCCTTGAAGCTTTTGATTTGCAGAATAACGTGCTAAGCGCCTGGAAAGATACAAACTGCACCTAAAATTTTAACCAACCAAACTTACGCCCAGAGTTTCACGTGGTCATTTAAATGCATTAACTCATCTAATTCTCATCAAGTCCCTGTGAGATATGCACTAGTTTCCCTATTTTACATCTGGAAACTGAGGCTCAGCTAAGTTAGCTAACTTGCTCAAAGACAGCACCTCGTAGAGGCTGCACTTGAACCTAGGACTTTTACCCCACTTTATCTCACTCCTTTCAATATAAACATAAATATATATAAATATATGTATATATAAATATATATGTATATATGTATCTGTGTGCATTGTCCTTGGGGAGATTACAGTTTAGTGGGAAACCAGAAATCGGCATTGCACGCTTCAGATCTCCCCTATCTGTTTACTTAAGCAAAATTCTCTTCCCCTGCCTACTATTTCTTGCCCCCTATCATAAACATCCTCTAAAAACCATGCCTCGTATGCCAAGCAATTCAGATCCTGCACTCAGCTTGCAGTCCCTGCCAGTAAACAAAATTTAGTAGCTCGGTAAATGGGGACCTTCCACCACAGGAAACTGCCTGGCTCTAAAGCCCATTGGTGGCTCACTGTATCACAGGCCACAACTCCAAGAAAAGACACAGGTACAGCTGGTAAAGCAGACTCCGTCTTCCTGTATTTGCCATTCTTAGCATTTCCTCTGTCGTCACTGCTCCTCGTATACTCAGGAGGTCCCGTAAGAAGGGTTGGCAAGGCTTACGGACTGGAGTTCAAGGTCAGAACAGTAGAACAATGTATTCCCTCCTTTCCAAATGGCAACATGGGCACATGCTACAAGGGCTTCACTGGATATTGGCTACCCAGCCCCAGGCCCTAACTCCTTCTCTAATGCATTTGCCTGAGGCAACAATGTACCAATTTCCCCTAACCACTACTTTACTCCTCTACTCAAAGATGCCCAGTGAAAGGAAATCGTGCAATAATTTCACAGTGGAGAAGCCTGGCACACACTCATATCATCAGGAATGGGACAAATGAAACTCCAAGCCATGGCACAGGATGCCATGAGAGGAACACAGCCTCACTTCTGTGACACACTTGCCGAAGCTGAATTATCTGAATCTAATGATGAAGGGTCACTGGACAAACCCAAATTGAGGAACATTTTTAAGGAACTGGACTGTAATCTTTAAAAGAAGCTAAGTCGTGAAAATCAGGAAATGGCTGCAGACCGAAGAAGGCAAAAGAAACAAGACAACATATGCACCGTATGATTCGGAAGTGGACCATTCTGGTATAAAGGATGCTAATGACAGTTGGCAAATCCAGAATGGGGCTGGAGATGAAACAGACGGCACAAATGCAACAATGTTAATTTCCCAATTTTGATATTTGTATCAGATACAAATATTTGATGGTTATGTGGCAGAATGTTCTTCTTTGTAGGAAGTACTCTTTAAAGTACCACAAGTGGTATGGCCAATCAAGTCACCATCTTCATCTTAAGTGTTCTTGCACCTTTGTTCTTAGTTTGAGCTTGCTTTAAAAAAGTATTACAAGATAGCTCCCAGGGATGCAGCCTTATCCATAATTTCTTTGGCTGATGTGTTGGGACCGCTGTTATGTGATTCCATCCTCCCTTCATCCCCCATGGCTTCCCAGCCTGCTGGCCATCTCTTCACTGTTGTAGGGAAGGTCTCTTCCATTCCTGCCCCTGGCTTCCCTCTGCAATCAAAAATGCCTCTCTTCCCCCCCGCTGCCCGTCACCACCCTGTTAGTCCAAGTCCAACATTGATCTCATCTTGTTAGGCAGTCCTCCTGTCACAGAAGCTCTCTCCACTTCCAGTTTTCTGATCAATTGTATCGTTAGCGTCTAGCATCCAATTTGTACATCTAGATGTACAAATACGTCTATTATCTGCCAACTCAAATGTACCACCTTGGGAAGCAGTGTTCATTTCAAATCCTTCCGTGAATACCTTCTTCCTAGTACTTGCTCAATAAACACCTGGTCTCTGGCTGAACACTGCTCAATCAGATGTTCATTGTTATGAAATAAAGATTGTATTTATGATTCACTTCTCTGAAAAACTCATCACTTCACTAACACAAAGGATTTCTACTCTTCCTGAGCTTGACAGAAAATTTAAAACATGTGGCAATGATGGCTAAAGAGCCAGCTTTCTCAAGCCTAAGAAAACCTCAGTTCTGGCCTCTATGAAATAGTCTTCAACAAACAACTTGAGCTTTGTGTCCATCTGAGACGTCTCACCTTTCTACCTACTTCTCTTTTTGGTTTTTACCTTCTCACTAACGTTTGCATGCTTAAGTGTGTTCAGCAAATACAGAACCTGAGAAGTAACAGAACTAAAGAACTCAGCCCACGTGCTGGGATCCTCCAGGAATATTAGACCCAAATATTTGCCACATACCAGACAAAACACACACGTGCCTGCTTACTTAAAAAGATTCTGGGGACTTCCCTGGTGGGGCAGTGGTTAAGAATCCGCCTGCCAATGCAGGGGACATGGGTTTGATCCCTGGTCCGGGAAGATCCCACATGCCACGGAGCAACTAAGCCCATGCACCACAACTACTGAGCCCATGTGCCACAACTACTGAAGCCCGCACACCCTAGAGCCGGTGCTCTGCAACAAGAGAAGCCACCACAATGAGAAGCCCGTGCACCGCAACGAAGAGTAGCTCCTGCTCGCCGCAACTAGAGAAAGTCTGTGTGCAGCAACAAAGACCCAATGCAGCCAAAAATAAATAAATAAAATAAAATAAATTAAGTTAAAAAAAAAGACTTTGGTCTTTTAAAGATACCTTGTCTTTAAGCTAAAATCATCAAAAGAAAAAAAAAGACAAGGGGATAAAGGTGGGGTGGTACTTGAGGGGTAGGGAAGTCTTTCTCTGCAGTCTAAAACACCTGTACATATGTCTTCTGGATGTACCAATAGCATAATTGAATGGATGTCCAATTGCATTTCTGCACATGTAACTTACTATTTTGGTTCTTCAAACTCTGCTTTGATATGAAGACAAAGAAAGTCTCTGCTACTAAGTTTATGTCTCTCTCTTTTTGTGGATGTACTTGCTCAACTCAATTTTGGAAATATGGCCTTCGGGGGCTCATTTTGGTATGATTGGTACGTAATGATACTCATCAGTAGCTTATTGCTATGTAATCAGAACTACTCAAGATTTCAATGCTGCACTAATATTAACTCCAACCACTTACTATTTTAATGAAGTGAGTGTTGATATAAACATTTGCATACTTATTTGTCAATACAAACAGATTTGATGTCGAGTAATAAGGTCATTAAAAGTAATCACATATTTACATTTTTAATCCCCATTTCCCTCCACCCCTTGCTCCAGTTCCTCTCTTCTTTACCACTGCACTAAATAAATTATCTAGGTAGCATCAAAACCGCAGTATAGGACCACCACGGGCTCTTCCATTCTAGAATCTATCAGCATCATTCGAGAAACTGCTAGCAGGGGCCAAGTGCCCAGAGGAAGGTCACTTATTCTAGTCAGATCCCTGCAAGAGGCTCAGAGGCCACTGAGTTGAGCTGTGGTTTGTTTCAGGAGTTTGATGCATTGGATTAAGTCCAGATGAGACCAGGAAAAAAAAAAAAAGAAAACCAACAAATAGCCTTCACCCGGGTTAAGGTTTTATCTCAAGCTGCATATATGCACCTGCGCCAAGCTCCTGCTCAAACTGGTTGCCTCCGTTCTCCTCTCACTGTCAAGATAGCGCAGACCTCAGTGATGGAGGTATGGCTTCGGGAGATGAAATAAACTGGGGCATGCAGACCAGAGGACGGAGGAAGCTAGAGCCTCTTTCTGGAAGCCAAGGTGCTGAGTTGTAGAGCCCGAGGGGATCTTTGAGATCCTTTGCCTAAAACTCTGATTTTATACCTCAAGAGCAAGAGACACAAAGAGGTCATGCGATTCGCCTGAGGTCGTACAACCACTCTGGACTGTTCCTCCAAAGTACTCTTCAGAATGCTCTTTTGTCAAACTAATACAAGGGACTCAGCCATCAGTCAGATAAAGGAGCCATTGTCCAAAGTCATTTCCGTATGCGTGTGTATATACACATAGTCAGACTAGCATTCACTCCAACCCCACCGGCTAGCCTCGGCCACCTTCAGGTAACAGCTATTAGGATCTACTCCTTTTGCACTGGCCATCGTCTTGGTAGGACAGCCAGTCAAGGTGCTTTGTCCTTCCCTCACTGAGGATGGGCTTATCACCCTGGGCCTTGGGATTTACTTCTTGAGTCTTGGCGGACTTCAAGTGGTTGGAGCAGACCCATCCCAAGGTAATTAACTGCCTGGTAGAGAGAGTCTCCTGGGTCCTGCTCCCTAGAACCCAGCAACTACTCCGGCTCTCCCTTTGTCTTTCATCCTGGGAGTGGTCCGATACTGTGGGTAGACTGACCCGATGGCTCTCAACTGGGGGTGGGGGCTGGATTTTGCTCCCGCCCCCCTCGGGAAATATTCAGTCTGGAAACATTTTTGGTTGTTACAACTTGTGGGGGGCGGGGGGAAGACGCTACTGGCACCTAGTGGGTAGAGGCCAGGGATGTTCCTGAATATCCCTTAATGCACAGGACAGCCCCACAACAAGGAATTACCTGGCCCCAAATGTCCATATTGGTGAGGCTGAGAAATCCTGGGCTAACTCCACTATCTATTTCCAATACCTTCTCTCTTGCCCGTTTCCCTTTAGAGGGTGAAAAATACTCACTTTCCCAACCTCTCTTATAGCTAAAGAATAGGAATCCAAGTGATACAGTTTTCTCCAATGAGTTTTGAGCAGAATCTGTTTCCCTAATCAAAGTGACAGGAGCAGTTAGTATTCTCCTACCCCCTTCCTCCTACTTAGAAGGTAGATAAAGCTTGGTGCACTGGCAGCCATTTTATGAACATGAGGGAAAAGTCAAGAAGAATCGCAGATACCAGACTTTACGCCAGCACCAATTCCAATGGCTATCTCCTTTCCAGACTTCTTGCTGTTGAAGAAAAACCCCTCATTTGTTTAAAACTATTAATCATCAAGTATTCCTTTACTTTCAGTTGAAAGCATTTCAGTGGTCATTCCTCCCAAGAGATTGTTTCTCTGCTTATCTTAGCCAGAATCCATTTTTGTATTTTTGCAAGAAAAGAACTGTACTTGATACAGCACACTAAATATGAGCCTTTGTGGATTAAGTATCACAGCCAGAATGGAGCTTTTTCCTTATTATTCTTGATGCTGGCTGAAATTTTGGCTTCACATGGGCAAGTCAATGTGGGCAACCCTTTGTTAGCATTCAGCAGTATTTTCGGATCTGTGCTTTGTGATGAGATTTGTGATAAAAATTACCTTCTGCCTTTTAACTATAGATCACAAAAGGTTTCTACCTTCTAACTATAGGTCAGAAAAAATCCTTCAAGCTGTAGGGGCAACTGGACATCTATCCAGGAAGGCCTTTCCTACTTGGCACCGTGAGTAGAGCTGGGGAAATGTTTTTTGTGCTCCGCTATGACGTGATCAGGAGGCCTCACCAGCTGGTACCGCAGCAGGAAGGGAGGCCTGCGTATTTGGGTGGAGCAGACAGAGTGGGGAAGGACAGACCCGCCCTCCCCCAACTCCCATCCCCCTTCTCTCCCAGCACTGCCTCATAAGGTGCTTCTAGGATCTGGGGGTGAAGGCACTGCTGGTCATCCTTCTCTGACCAAGGCTCGATTGGTGCTCAACCGGAATTTTTACTGTTGGTTTGAGGGAGGAAGTCAGAGGCAGAAGCAACCGGCAAGGCCCTCTCTGATTACAACAGGAACCACAGCTGTCCCCTGGCCCTGCCACACAACGGAGGCTCAGCCCCCCTATAGCGCAGGGCCTCCTCCCCACACCCCAGACCTGCCCATCAGAGCAGGGTCTACTCAGGGCTCCTGTCTCCCTCTCGGCATCTCAGCACCGGGCTCCTTTAGCAGCAGGGTCATTGGCTTCTTTGCCCTGAGAACTCACCAAGGGCACTTGGGGTCTTCACTGCTATGGACTCCCCAGCTTTCTCTTGAGCCGGGTGACCAAGTATAGTCATTTTCCCAAACCGAAACGTTTTTTGGAGGCAGTCTATGTGTAAAGGTGAGGAGCACAGGTTCTGGAGTTTGCCCAAGTGTAAATGGGGCTTTGCCCCTTAATTATAATGGTAACAGCGGCAGCAGGTAACATTATTAATGGGGACTGACCACAGGCAACACTGTCCTAAGTGCTTTACATATATTATCACACTTAGTAGCTGTTTGACGTTTATCAAGTCGCTTAACAACTTTGAGCTTCGGATGACTCGGGCAAAATGAGGATAATTAGAGGACCAATTCAGATGGCTATGAGGGCTCAAAGAAGTGACACAGCAGAGCGCCTGACATCCAGTGAGCAGTCTTTTAACGTCAGCTTCTAACATTCCAGGGGACAGATCTTGACCAGATGAAAGCTACTATTCAGTGTGACTTCTTTTGATTTCTCAAGAAGAGAGGATCATAGGCTGAGGTCTCGAGCATCTCTTCTGCCCATTTACCACCAACAAGCCTAGTACAGATGCAAAACTAGGACCCGACTCCTGGGACCCAGGGGCAGCTTCTAGCTTCCTTCTTGCCACTGGAAACCTGTAAGGCTTGCCTTTGAGGCTGGATGGCTGGAATTCACAGGACTGAACCGAGTGTTTGAAGGCTCATGATTCATTCTTCTCTTCCTTTGCTTGCTAGAACAAGCTTATAATGAATACTTCAGAAACTATGTGGCAAATGCACCCATTCCAGTGATGTGCTTTAGTTAAAGTTGGAGGGAAAATGGGCTTTTGAACGGGGATGAGGTGACATAAATGATGATAAATTATAGCAGAAGATATGGATACTGGCTTACTACCAAGTGCCACGCCCTACATCTCATCAAGTCCACACCCCTGAGAGAAAGACATTACCCTATTATATGCAGGAAGAATGACTTACCCACGGGCCCAGCTAGGCATCAGCAAACCTGAGATTTGAACATAAGTCATCTCCAAGTCTGGTTCTCATAACCACCTTGCTACGAAGCAAGGCAGAGCGTCATGCAGCTACTTTGTGCCGCCCCACCACAGAGGGGAGAAATTGCCCCAGTGGTCCAGAATGGATGAGTCTTCTGGAAAGTTTGCTCTGGCTGGGGTAGAATGGAAGCCCGAGTCTGACTTCCTCTGGGCAACAGCTGAGCTCTGAGAAGCCTTAACCAGGGATTCTCAAGGCAGAAGAAAGGAACATTCACCTCGTAAATCCAAGGGATTAAAATCAAATTCTCATCTGCTATTAGACGAGATCAACTTGGGAAAACTCTGTCCTGTTTTCCTACAACTGTGTCTGATATACTGTATACAAAGCTCTCAGGGTCCTCCCTGTATTGGTGATCTCCAAATATCTCCATGAGCAATGTTCTTGGTATAAAAGGTATCCCAATGACCTCATGCAATGTGCTGATATTTACCTGGATTCAGAAAAACAATGGTGTAGTAAGGGACAGGTTCCAGCTGTTTGGCCTCTTCGGCATATGCTTTCCAGAACCTGTGAGGCTTCATAAACAACCTGCCAGCAAGGTTCCGGCCAACCTCACTGGACGCAGACCCACTCAGAGCTGAACCTACAAACCTCTCACTTCATTAGCTGTACCTTTCTGGCTGCTGTTTATTATTCCATGAGATAAATGAAAGTTTTCTATTTCTGGCCAAGGCTCTGACAGAGAAACCTGGCCTTTTTTTTTTTTTTTTTTTTTTGAATTGTCCTTCTTCAGGCTCAAGTATAAAATTAGTCGGAACTCTCATAAAAAATGTCAAATCAAGTCCAATTAACTAAAAGTGCCTTAGACTGTTAATTAAATGAATTAAGTGAAAGATTTTTTTATGAAAGGCTTACTAAAGGACATTCGAATAGGAAAAGATGTGTTTTTAGCCAGCAGCAATAAGAGGAGTCTGTAAGAGAGGCCTGCTAGGTCATTGGACAAGACAGTAGAGCCTTAGAGAATCTTTGAGAATTCATGCAGGTCTAGGGGTTAACCCACAGATCCCACTCTCTTTTTCCTTCTTTCTCCCTCCCCCGCTCTCTAGGAAGCAGCCATATTTATCAAGTAAGGCAACCATGTGCGGTTGTGCAGGCTGTGCACTGTACAATTTCATCATGCCAACAAGGCTGATGAGTAAAGCCAAACAAACCACATTCTCAGTGTACCAGGAGACATAATTCACGTGGGGCCCACATTTTAAGGGGTCAGACAATTTTTGAGACTCGGATGACAATGATGGCTCGTCTCTTTGGAAAAAGGCACAACCCACAATTGTTTAAATACAATTTAAAGGGGCTCATGGGTTCCCCAAACCCATCCACAGGCTCTAGTACTTGGGGTAAGAAAGTCACTTTCTGATAGAGCGACTTGAGAAGCCAAATCCAAATTAGAAGCTTGCTTGGTGAACAAATGTTCAAATATTTAATGGTGTCAGACTAAGAAAACACAGTGCATCTAACTCCAAAGAGCTTTACTTTGGTGCAAGAAGAACCTCAGTCATTCTACTCCATAGGCACAACTAGGATGGGCAATGCCAACCAGGGACATCCAGATGCTCATTTTTTTCTTGGCTTTGATTTCAGACCCACACTTATCCAACAAACCCTCTGTTCCCTGATTGACACCACATTCTTCCTTTAAATATGTTGTTCCGTTGAAGCCTCACTGGCCCAGCGCCACTGGAGTCTTCAAGAGACCTGCCTTGCCTCTGCCCTCATCTCCTCTGTGTTTATCTTGCCTTTTAACCTCATAGAGCGATGTCTTATTTCCATACCCAGATTCTCCAAGGAACCCCCTCACTCTAGTTTAATAACAGACACTACGCCAGATCCTAGACATAACAAGAATAGTAGCAACTCACTCATTTGTTCCTTCTATGCATGAAGTCCTCTGGCTATGATCTGACTTGCTTTCATCACATAACCACACTTAGCCATAGGGACCAAATACAACAATCAGTCCCAACCCACTGGTGAGGAAACGGGCTGAGAGCAGTTAAGTTAGTTGTTCTAAGTCACAAAGTAAACAGCTGCCTTGGAAGTCCAACACCACCACGTGCATCCACCAGGGGTTGGAAAACTTTTTTGTATCAAGGGCCAGGAAATATTTTAGACTTCATGGACCATGTAGGCTGTTTCAATGACACTGCTCTGCCACTGCAGTGGGAAAGCCACCATAGTTAGTACTAACAGTAGGCACGTTTTGTCCTGTAGACCTTAGTTTGGCATCCCCTGCTCTACACCATACTTCAAGTTCCCTGCATCAAGAGGTGGTCATGTTAGAGCGCAAAATAGTCACGGCTTGAACATATACAGCTTGGTAGTCTTCTAAAGCAAACCTGAGTTCTTCTAGTTAAAAAAAAAAAAAAAAAAAAAGGATAGTAAACTACCAATAAAGTCATACTTGGAAATAAATATGAATCTTACTTATTATTATAGGAAAGTTTGTCTTAAATTCTGTGTTTCAAATTATGCCAGGCTTCTGAAAATTCCCTAGTTTTTATTTTCTGGAGGTGTGGGTTTTATCGGACAAAGAACAAACAGCTAAAATAAAAGGTTAGGAACGTTGTGTTCTCTCACTTCCTAGCATGCCTTGGTCAGGCAGGAAAGAAACCTCCTTGTTAAATATTCCTTAGCATGTGAGGTCTGGGGCAACAACATTTTTGTTTATAATAAATACCATCCATGCAAGAAGTGATTCAACGAGACACAGACACTAACAAGAAAAGTGAATGCTGATGTTTTCAAACTGCAGTTTCTCTGGTTTTAGGTGTTTGCCTGTTCACTCTTCAGAAGCTCTGCCATGCTTTACGTGCCTGGAGAAACTTGTCTTAAAGCGTACTTAAAGATAGCATCATGACAGATCAAAGATGTGGTTTGCAGGCCTCCCTTTACTGCCTCTGTTAGCAGAAGGTGGGGAAGGCAAAGCAAATGAAGAAGAGATGATTATGGCTGAGATGTCTGGAACTGGGCAAAGAGACACTGAGCTATCCTTGCCTCTCCTCAAGGGAAGGCCAGCGGTAGAAGGGTAGCCTTGGAACTAACAGAAGAGCAGACCTACTGCCCCAAATGATCAAGTTCCCAACTGGGTGAGGAAAAGAAGATGAGGACAAGCTGGGGAATTCACCACAGGAAACCTCTTCCCCAATACCTGGGCTCATTGTTTTCTAAGTCTTGAAAACTTTGTTTAGGTTAAATGACATTTATGAATCCCTTTCTTTCCCCAGTGTTTAAAAACAGCTCCCGTGTACAGAGTGGTGACTCCTCTACCTTGCCGAAACTATCACAGAGGCTCCAACAAACCAGCAACGACCCGACAATAACAGTAGCAACGGCCAGCCCTTATGCAGCGTTTCCTATGTACCCAGGAGCGCTCTTAAAACCACATGAGGTACTACAGTTATCTCCATTTTATGGAGGAAGGAACTGAGATTGGAGTTTGCATTTTCCAAAGTTTCACAAATAGGAAGCCCACAGAGAATTAGATCAGAGAGTTGTCAGTGTTTCTCAAACTATTTTCCCGTGGTACCCATAAATGCACAGGACCAATGGGAGGTTTCCAGGTAAAAGCCAGAGGTGGAAAGGTAAAAGCAATGTATTGGCAGTCTCCTAGTATCTTTCCTTTTTTTCTCCTTTTGTATTTCAGATTGTGTTTAATATTGTAGCTGTGTTGGTTTTAATATAAACAGAAGATTCGTAACTGAGACTACAAGAAGATCTTTCTACCATGGCTTCACGTACTCCCGGGGTGCATCTTGATGAGTTTGGGAAACGGAGGTCCAGTCATCACTTCCCAGCAAGGGAATAATTAGTCAGACCCCAAGGTCAAGAGGGTCTGAAAGCAATAATCAGAATGTCCGGGAACACAAACTCAAGAACTTCAATTATTTATTCATGAGTGATTTCACAAGTGAATGGGACTTTTTTTTTTTTTTTTTTTTTTTTTTTTAGGGGTGGAAGATTATGAAATCTAGCTGCCTCCGAAAGGGGACATTATCTGAATGCCCAGATGACACATACACATTCATTTATTCATCCAACAAAACTTTTGGAACTCCAACACTGGTAATAGGCACTGGGGCTATAATGGCTTGACATCTGAGGAGTTGGAGGGTTAACGGGTTTGTGGATGTCACACATCAGAATAGAGTAAGGCCAGGTAGTTCTAGAAATGTAACCCAGTCTCGACTCTGAAATGCCCCCTTCTCCTCACCAACATTTCTCCAAATTCCAACAGATAGTCTTGAAATGCTGACAATATCTACCCATCTTTGCTCAGTGTCTCATTAAAAGGTAAAAACAAAACCCTCTGGTTTCTAAGGAACTCCCCTTTGAATGCAGCCTAAATTCTTCATTTTGTTTTGAGAAGCAAATGCTTCCTAATGGCCAAAATATTTAAGTTTGAAAGCCACATAATGAGAATACACAATAGTCACTTCCCTCAACTTTTTTTTTTTTATTCTAGCAATAATTTCCTTGTCACTTGAATGTGACTCCCAATTGTCACAATGACTCTGAGACAATGATTCGGTGCTGCCTGATGGCACAAAGTGAAGTTGTAAGGCTGATGCCAAAACCATGTCAGCTTAACGCAGGAGAACGAAAAAAGCTGCGAGCAATCTCGCTCATTTAGAAAGTGGGCTGGGCCACTAAACTGGCACACAGGTTAGCTCCAGCCAATCTTCAGTATCTTGATGGGTTGCCCCTCCCATCTCGTGACTTGGAGGGTCTCTCTATTTGATATATACGCTCTCTGAGATTCCTAGATCCAGGACTTTGGAAGGCAAGCAAGCCTGAAGCAGTCCCCAAGAGAATTCCACCCCCACCCCCGCCCGAAAAATCTCACCCAAGTGTTTTTTTTTTTTTAATTGGAGTATAATTGCTTTACAGTGATGTGTTAGTTTCTGCTGTATAACAAAGTTAATCAGCCATAAAAAGAAATGAAATTGAGTTATTTGTAGTGAGGTGGATGGACCTAGAGACTGTCATACAGAGTAAGTCAGAAAGAGAAAACCCAAGTGTTTTTAACGAGAGACCAAGGTAATTCAGATTGTTTAAGCTATTAAAGGCAAGTCAAAAGGCTACCCGACCCTCTGCCTTTTTTCACAGATAGTAAATCTATGGCCCAGCGGCTGCCATTCTCTACTACTAAGGCCCTCGTGTTCTTGCCCGATGAACCTGGATGTGACCTCAGAATCTTTCCCAACACAGTACCAGCCCCACAGGGTTCAAGATGGCAAGAGACAGAAACTGTCTGCCTGCATCTACAGTCCAAATTTCAGCCACCTGGGATCTTTTGTGAATAGCATTCACTGTATAATTCAGAAAATATTTGTGACGCTCCTGCTCTGGGCCTCATGATGCAGAGGTCAAGAGCAGACGGACTGACACGCTTATGCAACTGACAGTCTAGTGAGGAAGCTGCACGCTGAACAAATAGTCACACTCAAGGGTGCTAGATTTCACAATGTGTAAGGAAGTTATCTTTGAAATAAAATCTGAAAAAAGAGGTGTCCATGGGGCCAAGGACTACAAGGGCTGAGGGGTAGGGGATGGGGGAAAGGTTCAGTAAGTGCAAAGGCTGAGGCATCTACAGAAATCCATAGACTCCACAGGAGATGAGTGTAGCTACAATGCCTACAGCAGGAGTTATGCAGAGGAAGAGGCTGCAAGGTCAGGAAAAAGAGACGAAGCAGCATCTTTCCCATTGTCACCTTCTGTTGAGATCCTATTCATCCTACAACGCCCAGCCTAAATGTCCCTTCCTTTCTTTCCTCTGCTCCTGGGCTGTTATGTCAAGAGCAACACTGCTGTACTATTTACAATAGCCAAGACATGGAAACAACCTAAATGTCTATCTACAGATGAATGGATAAAGAAGATGTGGTACATATATACAATGGAATACTACTCAGCCATAAAAAAGAATGAAATAATGCGTTTTCCAGCAACATGGATGGACCTAGAGATTATCATACTAAGCAAAGTCAGTCAGAAAGAGAAAGACAAATACCATATGATATCACTTATATGTGGAATCTAAAACACAATACAAATCAACATATCTACAAAACAAACAGACTCACAGATATGATATAGAGAACAGACTTGTGGTGGTCAAGGGGGAGGGTGGGTAGGGGAGGGAAGGAATGGGAATTTGGGATTAGCAGGTGCAAACTATTATATATAGAATGGCTAATCAACAAGGTCCTACTGTATAGCACAGGGAACTGTATTCAATATCCTGTTACAAACCATAATGGAAAAGAATATAAAAAAGAATACATATATGTACAACTGAGTCACTTTGCTGCACAGAAGAAATTAACACAACATTGTAAATCAACTATTCTTCAATAAAATTAAAAAAAAAAAAAAAGAGCAGCACTGCTGTAATACCATAGACTTTACCACGTTAAAATAGAGTTCATTTATAAAGACAGTAGTTAAGGAGAAAATTATATATAGTTAAAAACAAAAACAAAAACATATTGCCTGTGAACAAGAATTTAAATCATCAGGATCTGGTCCCTTGCAAGCCTCAAAGCCAAATATCAACTTCTCAAGTTTCTCTTGCTTTTGGCCTTCCATTTGCACTAAGGCATTGGAGTTTAAAGTCAAGCTGAAACAGGAAAGGGTTCCAGATCATTTTTTTGGTCTTCTTTCTCCTTTCTTGGCAAGCCTCTGAATCCCATTGCTTTTGGTTTGCTGAGTAACGTATGCTACCTGAGGCCACAGAGCTCCTATCGGGGAAAGTAAGGCTCTTTAGAGGCTCTCTGGAGGAAGGAGATTGCAGTACAGACAAGCTACAATGGGTATATAGGATTAAGTTTTTTTAAATGGTTCAACACATAATCCTCTCTTTTGCCTCATTAGGAAAGCGTGTATAAAAACGAAATTCATAAGCGCCATTTTAGGCATTGGAGTCTGTATTGTACGTGCTTTTGATGCATTAAGGACAGTGTATGGCCTTAAGGTAGGTACATATAGAGCAAAAGCAGAGACTGCCTGGAGGGGCACCAGCCCATTTGGGCTCCATTTGTTCTCAAAGAGCATTGTGTCAGCGGAGGCAAAGGGTCCCCCACCCCCGGGATCTAATGCCTGATGATCTGAGGTGGGGCTGATGTAATAATAACAGAAATAAAGCGCACAATAAATGTAACGCGCTTGAATCATCCCGAAACCACCACCCCACCCCCGGTCCTTGGAAAAACCGTCTTCCATAAAAAAGGTCCCGGGTGCCAAAAAGGTTGGGGACCGCTGCGATTTATGGGAATCGGGAGCTGCATCCATCCACACAGCTGTACACAGTTCACTACAAACTCTAAAAGCAGAACAAACTACTAACCAATCGCGGTCACGAACAGAAATCAACCAAAAGAAATACTCTCCTGAACTTCAGCAAAAATGGAAGCCCTATGCAGTGATACAAACTTCTGCCAGTTTGAATAACACCTCTTTCAAGGAAAATTTAACCTGACCCCTTCAGCTCAATTACACCTTTTATTCCGCAACACATGCTTCCCTGTCTTTCAGGATTCCTCTTTTGCTATCTCAGCCTATTGGTAATTACTTCGTTACATCTGAATCCACGAGACTATGAAATTAGCGTCTCTGGGTCCTGTTTACTCACGAATCCTTACCGGCCACTCCCTCATTTCTTTCCGCATTCCATAAATATCTCACGAGCACCTATGTATTTGTTTCCTATCAAGAAATTACCACAAACGTAGCAACTTAAAACAACACAAATTTATAAACTTACAGTTTTGGAGGTCAGAAGTACAAACTCCGTCTCACCGGGCTTAAATCAAGGTGATGGCAGGGGAGCATTCCTTCTGGACGCTCTGAAGAAGATTCCGTTTCCTTGCCTTTCCCAGCTTTTAGGGGCAGCCTGCTTTCCTAGGCTCACGGCCCCCCCAAGAGGCCAGCTCCCACTTCTGTTGTCAGAGTTTAACCTCTGCCGCTGCCCCTCTTCCTCCCTTTTATAGGACGCCCTGCGATTACATTGGGCCCACCTGGATAATCCACGCTGCGATGCTCTCCAACTCCGGCCTGATATTAATCACACCTGCAGACTCCCTGTGCCAGGCACGCTAACCTACTCACAGGTTTCCAGGATTAGGACGCGGCCATCATTGGGTGGGGGAAGGGGCAGGTATTATCCATCTTTCTACAACCTACTACATGTCAGGCATTCCGCTAATGCTATGATGCACAGAGACATATAGTTCCTGTCTTCGTGACACTGTGTCCCAGAGGGGATTCCTTCTGGCAGACGGAATGTCAGGAACAGAGGCTCTAGAGCAGGACTCAGCAGGGAACACAGTGAACTTGGGGGACCAAGTAGACCTGTAGCACAGAGTGGGGTGGACCACTTGTGGCGGGAAGTGACAGAGGGAATCAGCAAGGAGAGAGCCAGCAGGATTTTAGGTTAATAATGATGAGAGAAAGAGGAGCCAAAGCGACTTTTTAACCAGGTGTGTATGAGCGTGACATCTGTGAAGACAACTCGCTGCCTGGCTGATGGGTGTAGACGAGATTGGCTGGACAGCAGAAAGCAGGTAGTTAGGAAACGACTGCAATAATCCAGACAAGTGGTGGTGGGAGCGTGAATCAGGGTGAAAAACAAAGATGGAGAGGAGTGATAAATGCTCTAGGGCGGGGATGGGCAAACAGGGCCTGAGGGCCACATCTGGTTCACACCTGTGTTGTAAATAAAGTTTTACCAGAACATGGCTACACTTCCTTGTTTACTGATGATTATGGCTGTTTTCGCCTCCAAAGGCAGAGTTGAATATTTGTGACCAAGACCAAGAAGATGGCAGAGCCTAAAATATTTACTATCTGGCCTTTTGTAAAAACAGTTCACCAACCTCTAGTATGGAAGGTTAAACTGATATGACTTCTATCTGACTGGGCATGGGAGACGGAAGAGAGGGAGGTTTCTTCATTGTGGGTGGTACCCACTTGGCTGAGGCCCTGGTTTGGAGGGTGGTGGGGAGTGGTGATGTTGAGCAAAGACCAAGAATTAATTGTTATCTAGTGGACTCAGTGCAATCACCAGGGTCCTTATAAGAGGGAAGCAGGGTTTTTCCCTGGCAGTCCAGAGGTTGGGACTCCACGCTTCCACTGCAGGGGGCATGGGATCGATCCCTGGTTGGGGAACTAAGATGCCACATGCCATGCAGCACAGACAAAAAAAAAAAAAAGAAAAAAAAGAGGGAGGCAGAAGGGTCAGATAGCTAGAAGGGGGCAAGGCGACACAGAAGCAGCGTTGGAGTGGTCGTGAGCCAAGGAATGCCACCAGCCTCTAGAAACTGGAAGTAAGGAAGAGATTCTCTCTTGGAGCTTCCAGAAGGAACCAGCCCTGCTGACACCTAGGTGTTAGTCCTGTAAGTCTCATTTCAGAGTTCTTTTTTTTTTTTTTAAAGACTTTTTTTCTTTCTTTTTTTAAAAATTTTATTTATTTATTTATTTATTTATTTATTTATTTATTTATTTATGGCTGTGTTGGGTCTTCGTTTCTGTGCGAGGGCTTTCTCTAGTTGTGGCAAGCGGGGGCCACTCTTCATCGTGGTGCGCGGGCCTCTCACTATCGCGGCCTCTCTTGTTGCGGAGCACAGGCTCCAGACGCGCAGGCTCAGTAATTATGGTTCATGGGCCCAGTTGCTCCGCGGCATGTGGGATCTTCCCAGACCAGGGCTCGAACCCGTGTCCCCTGCATTAGCGGGCAGATTCTCAACCACTGCGCCACGAGGGAAGCCCCATTTCAGAGTTTTGACCCCCAGAGTTGTAAGAGAATAAATTCGTGTTGTTTTAAGTCACTGAGTTTGTGGTAAATTTGTCACATTAGAAACAAAAAAACTAATAAGAGTTCTAATAGCTATTTATTATACTTTGAATGAAACCCAAATTCCAAATTCCTTGCCATTGCTGACAAGACTTACATTGCTGGATCTTTCCTCCTTACCCCATGTACCTCCACCTCCCTAATTCCCTGTCCTCTCAATTCTATACTATTAAAAATGGTAGCCAGGGGCCAATGGTAGCTGCTCAGCACTTAAAATACAGCTAGAGCAACTGAGGACCTGACTTTTTAAATCAAGTTAAATTTTAATTCAGTTACATTTTAATTTAAAAACTGAGGCAGTATAAAACCTTTTCTCCTTCACACACAACTTTATTATTCGGTAGGATTACAAATGACTTCATCTATGGAAAAATTAGCATCCAAAGTGAGATGTGTTTGAAGTATAGAATGCACACCGGAGTTTGAAGACTTAATATACAAAATGTAAAATATCTCATTAATAATTTTTATATTGATCATATGTTGAAATGAATGGACAACATATTGAATATGTGAGGCTAAATGAAATACGGTAAAATGAATTTCATCTGTTCTTTTTGCTTTTTTGGATGTGGTAACTAGAAAATTTCAAAATTACATATGTGGCTCGTGTTACGTGTCTGTTGGAGAGCAGCCCTAGTCTCATGGCTTTTGACTTGTTCTTTCTGCTTGCAAACCCATTCCCCAAGATTGTGCAGGACTCACAGCCCCAGCCTGTTTCAGCTCATTTAGACTTCAATGTCAGTGTCACCTGCTCGAGAACATTCTCCCCAATGCAAGAAGCCCCCATTCTCTCTCTCTGCCAAATTCCAGGACTCATCTCATTTTGTATGATAAGTACTTGTTTATCTTCTTCATAGCAACCAATAGCATTTGGCATCCTTATTTACTTGCTTGTGTGTTTATTGTCTGTCTCCCCCAGCTGGAATGCAAGCCCATGGGAGCAGGGTCTCCGGTGGTCTCGTTCACCCTTGGTCTCCAGCATGTAGAATGATGCCTGGCAAGTTTCACGTACACGATCATTATTTCTTGACAAGACCTAATTGTACCTCCCACTGTTGAGTTCCCGGTGATTCCCCTGGAAGCTTTTAAATAAAAGTCCCTTGTTTTACTTGAGCAAGTTTGAAAGGGTTTCTATTACCAGCAACCAAAGGGGCTTTGACCAACGGTAGGGGCTGCATTAAAGGGAGTGAAGAAGTTTCTTCACTCTGATTTTGGACTTGGAGCCGATTTGTAAGCCCTATTCAAAAATAAATGCGTAAATCAGGAAAATGATTAGGGAAAAGAGAATAGTAACTGGTCTTCTTTCCCTTTCTCTCTCCCCCAAAAAGGTTAGGTAAGAAATATTTTCACTTTATTCTTTTTTTTTTTCTTTAATGTGTAAGAGTTTGCTTTGAAAGGTTTTCCTCCAGGCTCCCTGACGCAGTAACTTTGAACAAAAACCAAATCTGCGAAGGAGACGAAGGGCAGCCGACTCTGTAAATCCACTTGCAGCAACTTGAATTCCTTCTCTGGTTCTAACTGAGATTGCTAGTTTCCTTTTATTAGTTAACATCGCTGCCGTTATTTACACAGCTGTTAATCGTGCATTTTTTCCTCATGTTATTTTTGTTTTTTCCCATTCTGTTTGGGCGAATTTGGATGCTGACAGTTTATGTACAGCCTGGGATTTAAATGTGGAGTTGTCAGTTATTAAAAGCTCCAGAAATAACAGTTCGTGTTCTGGAGGCAATTTTTTGAAACTAGGACTTGAATGACACAAGCGACAGAACTAACTTGGATTTTATATTATTAGTCAAAAGGTAGATCTAGTCTCTCTGTACTTTTAATTTGAAGATAAAGTAGATTGCAAAGATAAGGTCTCCTTTATGATGATATCTTCAATTATGGAGGGAAATTCTTTAGTTTTCCAATTTACATATTTTACTTGAATTTTACATTTTCTCCACTTTTCTTTTTATCTTCCTATCTTTCCTTTGCTTGCTCCCAGTACTCATAAAATACAGAAGGCAGAAGGGGGAGAAAATCTATTTGACATGAGAACACCAGCAACTGACCTATACAACAGACTTAGATTGACGTCTTTTTAGTGATAAGCAGCAGAAAGTGAACAACTTTTTTTTTTTTAACTTTGACAAGTGATTTCATTTCAGCTGCAGAAAAGAAGTAGCCACACAGTCAGGAAATGTTCATGTTCCATTTTTCTCTGGGCATGAATAAATGGGTTTTGTAGGAAGAGATAAAATTAAGAAGGACCAGAGTTTTTGAGGCGGTGTCTACACTGCCCCAGCTGAGATATCTGACAATTATTCCATTTAGATTGAACTACTGGGAGGACTACTGTATGCCTGAACATCTACCAAGGAAATATGTAGAATTGTGAATATCTGCCTTACTTTGAACTTCTTCCTTCATCCCCCTCTATATAGGCTGCATCCCATAGGATGTAAATGGTCAGACCATGAAATCAAAGGAAGTCAGCACCGGAAATCAAGCAACTACTCAAAGAGAATAAAAATCACATCTTTACCTGGTTACCAAGGGACCGGGGTCCAGAGTACAAGATTAGGAATTGGACCCGCTGTTGGGTCCCCAGTTCCCTAGCCAGGAAAGAATTGCCCTCGTTCGCTACCTAGCTGGAATAAACAACAGTTTTTACTGTGAAAGACAAAATGCAGAGGAGAATTAATGAAATCATTTTATTCAGGCTCTTACGATAGGGATAATATCATCAATGAGCAACATCTCAAAGAAAAGGAAGGGGGGCTTGGGTCTCATAGAAGCAAGCAAACAAGGGAGTCATCCCTAGTCTTACGGGAATCATGAGGAAGGATGGGGATGAGTCTTATCTGAGTCACTGAGGAAGGATGAAGGCAAGTCTTAGCTCAGCATAGGTGAGGGCAGAGTGGTCCTTGGAGGATAACTCTTTCTCAGAATCCAAAAGGGCAAGGAGGTTATTTTTCTACTCTTGCTGGTTTCGTGGAGCACAGGACTCAGGCAAAGTTCAACACTGTCAGTCTGTCCTTTTGTTCAAGACGAATGAATATAATTTGTTGCTGAACATCTCAGAAGTGATCAAAAACAGGGTCTAGGAAATCATGCCTTGAGGATTCTTGTTTGCATTTCTCCAAACTCAGCTGAACCATCTGTTGAGAGGCAGTGGCAAAGGTTAGTTTTCTAAGAGTTTTGGAAATCAGGCATCTTAAAAGAGGAATGCTTAAAATGAAAAAGGAAAATATTCACGTAAAAGGGAATCTTCCAATAAAGAGCCAGGAATTGAACCCTGAGGATAACGAGTTCCGTGGGTTCCAAGAACTCTGTGGAGGAAAATCTTCTGGTTATGCAGTTATGAATTTCTTGATGCCCTCGAGCTAGAATACTGACGCTGTGAGTGATGTAGTCCACAGTATTGGTTACCTCTAGTACAAATGAATGCATGGCCAGACTATCTCAACAGTCCGGACTGTGACTCGTCCAGGGAGAATTCAGGCCCATACACAACTGGTTGCAATGATGAGGCCTCTGAGGTTAGTATCAAGTCTCCAGGCTTCAGTGTGTAGCACTTCTTCAGATTTTGGAGTCTGATAGGGATCTGGGCAGTAGGCTTTAGTTCTTGGTGATGCCAAAATCAAAGTGAAGTAAAACTGAAAACACTAGTCTGGAAAATTGTAGCCAGATATCAAAGGAAATGTAAGAACTGAAAATTTGGTAAGGATTGACAATGTGAACAAGGCAAAAGGTTCCAGTGCAATTTGCAGGCAGGTACTGACAGAGACAAGAGTTTTAGAAACCATGACTCTGTTTACACAAATCACTAAATTGTCAGACCATGAAATCAAAAGCAAGTCAGCACCGGAAACCAAGTAAGTACTCAAAGAGAATAAAAATCACATCTTTACCTGCTTACAAGGGACCGGGGTCCAGAGCACAAGATCAGGAATTGGACCCACTGTTGGGTCCCCAATTCCCTAGCCAGGAAAGAATTGCCCTCGCTACCTAGCTGGAATAAGCAGGAATCTGAAGATAAGGTCTAATCCTACCCAAGCTGTATGCCCAAACTGTGAAATACAAAATACACAGGACAAATCAGGTGATGATTCTACACAGGCTATCACAATAGGGAGAACTTATTAATGAGAACAATCTCAAAGCAAAGGAAGTGAATTTAGGGTTTTATAGAGGCAGGTAAACAAGAGGGTCATGAAGGAGTCTTCTGGGAGTCAGGAGGAAGGACAGAGATGGATCCTACCTGGAAGGAAAGGTAGAGGTGGGTGTTGTCTCAGAATATGGGAGAGCAGAGTAATCCTTTGTGGTTAGCTGTTTCTCAGAATGCAACAGAGTCAGGAGGATAGGGGATTTCTCGGCCATCATCTCTGCTTCGGAGAGCTCAGACTCAGATCAAGTTCAACGTTGTCTCTATTTTCCCAAGAGTTGCTTCAGTATTTACAGTTACAGGAACACACACCTGAATACTTACGGAACAAACAACTGGTGTGTGGTTGACTAGGAATCGTGGTAGGTCTAACCTCTAGTCCCGTACTTGACCTTCTCTAAGCTTTTTCTTTTCTCTAAGTTATCCAGCTTTTTCTTGTACTCTTTTATTGACAAGGAAACCCATGTACCTGAGGAGGCACCCAATTCTAATTTGACTATTCCTCTGTTACAAAATTTTTTCTTTTTTTTCCCTCTCCATTTTAAAAATAACTTTTATCCCCATGTCAGTTCTAACCACTGGTAAATATACAATATTAGACCCTGGAAACATTACCAATCCGATGTTGGAAAATACAAAATTTAGTCGGAAAACTATGACTGAATCCTATTTTTTAAAAACCTACTTGGACTTTGTAGAAGACCGGAGCTGAAATTGCTGGCAAAATGTTAGCGATCTGGATTAATTAGGCAAAAGGTAATTTACAATTAATGAACATTCTGAATTACAGAATACAGTATTTAAAAGAAACTCAGGTTTATTACTTTCCACCACACTCTGTAACTCAAATTCACTAAGGTAACTTGCCTCGAAGATCATCTTAGGAGACCTACTTTAATATGAATTACTTATAATTAGCATAACAGTTTCGTATGCAAATGGTACTTCTAAAGTACTTTACATTTACTCAAGTATTTTATACATTCCCATTTGCCATCTTATTTACACCTTTAATTTGAGCTTTCGATGAAGAATGACTTCCCTAATGAAAAGTCAACTTGAAACCAGCTCCACAAACTCTGAATTAGCAAACCCAAATCAAGGAGATCTTACTTCACATATGTTGAACAGTACTACATATAACAAAAATACTGATTCCTAGTGATATACTATCATACTAACACTCTACTCATATTTAAATTCTGTAGCGTTTATACGTTCAGGATTTATTGTAGGTTGGGAAAGAAACTAAGCTATTGCCAGTAATTGGATGTGAAAGGCTTTAAAATTCATACTGTAACTGCCTGTACTATATACTGTATATCTTCATCTGGTACTTTTAAAGAAATAGCACTTATGAAGACTATTTTCAGAAAATACTTCTGCAATGCCCAAAATCTTAGTTCATATGTACAATCAATAGGAGAAAACTGTAACCAACAGCACATTAATAGGTCTTTAGAAGAAATAGAAACTAAAATGGAAAAATACATGCTTCCGCCAATTTACATCTAAAGGGCAAAAGAATATGCAAACTAGCTTCTAATTTTAGCTACCTGGGACACTCTATCTTTAATTTAACTCTGAGAGAAAATGCTTTGGACTGCTTTGAGTTTTTAGAATTTTTTTCCATTTGGCAAGTATCATGGGCCACAATTTTAAAATCTGATTCTTTCTCAATCTACCTTTTGCAGTTTCCAACTCTCCCATTTATCTCTAGGGACATGCTGGCTGTGTTTACGTTATGCCAGAGAGCTGAAGCAAAAGTGGAATTCCAATTCATCACCCAGATGTTCCCAAACTCCATAGAGCCATATTTGGAATTGTATATATAAAATATCCCTATAATTTATTAATTTTTCTTCCCCACCTGGGTGTTTTGGCATCAAGTCACTTTCTGTCTGGCAACTCCTGGCAAGTTCATATTAAGGCCTGGAAGAGGGGTTCCGTGCTAATCAGTCTGCTTTAATCTTGAAGTCCAGCCAAGTTGGTGGGGGTGGGATGTGGTGAGACACTCCCCAAATGCCCAATTCTTATAACTCAGGTACTTTTTTCAGAAGAGTGGCAATCCAAAAACCATTTGGGACAGTGAAAGGGTACTCACTGCTCGTGAATAGTGACCAATGAGAGAGAAAGCTGATTTGCCTTACATTACTTAAAAATACAATGTGTATGTGTGTGTGTGTGTGTGTGTGTGTGTGTGTGTGTGTGTATACATATACATATGGTGGCACTTTTGTCATCAGAATAAAAAATGTTTTTTCTTCTTAAAAGAAGAAAAAGTAGTTATAGTCTTGGAGCTGGAAGCTCTCTTTAGAGGAAACTTGAGTCTGTTTCATTCCTTTCACAGATGAGTAAACCGTGGCCAAGACAGATAAAGTGACTTGTCCAAGGTGATAGAGTGAACCAAAAAGGAACTGAGGCCAGAACCAAGGTCCAAACAAGCCATGCACTGAATGTTGATGCCAGTAGTGGATTTCCTTATTTTGCCACTGGGAAAACCTATAAGGATAAATAAGGCTTTTATTGCTTTAAATGCCAAATTATATTAGGATAATTCTCATGTTGAAACAGGCTTAGAAAGTTTCATGTTGCTTAAATGATACAAACACTGACATTTTTGGGTGTGAATCAAATCATTCCTTCAGATTGTCACATGTAATTTACACTGGGGTCACACGGAAGTTATTAGGAAACTAGTCTCTGAGACTCAGTTTCTCCTTCTGGTAAATAAGAAGACAAATATCAACCTCACACAATGGACGTGGGATGAAGCAAATGCGTGTCAAGTCCCTGCACTGTACCTGGCACATAGTGTTTAATAAATGCTTTCAGTGATGACTTAAGAATTTCATACTGGAAGGGAAGGTGATGTTTCCATGAACATCTAGATCAAAGACCAAAGCATGGGCTATCAATCTTCCACAATAGCAAACTATGCATTATCACACAGATTTGCTGAATCATGTGTCACATCTGGAAGAAACCAGCTCATGAATCACAGAAGAAGCTGCTGTGGTTAAAAAAACAGAGAATTGTAAGCTCAGCTGAGATAAAGAAATGGATTTTACAATACTGGGAGTGACAGAGAAGAAAGAGTGAGGGTTTTTTGAGTGAGGGTTTTGTTTTGTTTTTTTTTACTATACAAAATGAATAGTCAAAAGAGTTTGATAGACTTTGAGAGACCCCTCTCTTCCCCAACAAAAAAGAAAAGCAAATTGCACCAAACAATCTAATCTAACCAACGCACCCAAACTCCTTTGTTCTGGACTAGGAATATAGTAAATATCACTAACAAGGCTTTGGTACTGTAACGATATGTCTAATCATGGAACCCTAAGATTGTTTTGCAAACTCTTTTAGCTGTGTCTTCTTGAGCAGCAGACCTACTGGTTGTCTTTTATGAGAAAGTTTAAAAAACTCCCTTCTAGTTGAAGTGATTAAATGTCTACTCAGGGCTGAGGAGACTTTTTATTAAAAGATCTCATCTCTCCTATGAGCTTATGTAGTAGACACTTGACATTTAGGAGGGATATATCTTGAGACCATTGCAAATATAATTTTGGCTAAAAATTGCAGTTAAGTACCACAGAAAAAATGTAGGAACTCCTTTACATCCTTAACAAGACTTTTGGCATTTGTGCAAAACGAAGTGTAAAGACAACACAGTGATATCAAGATACTCATTCATGAATCAAGTGATGAGCTCTTGAAGTCTAAGCTTGCCATACATGAAATTAAAATTAGTCCCTATAATAGTTACATTGCTGTCACCACAAACTTAGAGCTTAAGCAATACACCTTTGTCATCGCATAGTTTCAGGCTGCCATCAAGGTGTCAGCCAGGGTTGGGTTCTCAGCAGGAGGCTTGACTAGGGATGGTTTGTTTTTACTGCTTGTGAGATTGTGGGCAGATTCAATTCCTTGTGGTTGTAGAAATGAGAGTTTCATCTCTTTTTTTTTTTTTTTTTTGCTGGCTGTCAGCTGGAAGGCACCCTCAGCAACTGGAGGCTGCCTACGGTTCCTTGTCACATGGGCTTCCCTAACAAGCCACTTACTCTATGGAAATGTGTTTCTTAGACAAATCCAGTGAGCGAGCAAGAAAGAGACATTCACCGCACATACACGGGAACCGCAATCTTATGCAATCGTGTACACGTAATCACACGCAGCCCATCACCTTGGCTATATCCCGTTGGTTAGAAGCAAGTCACATTCCTCTCCACACTCAAGGAGAAGGGATTGTGCAAAAGGGTGAATAACCAGGGGACCACCTTAAAAGTCTGCCCACCACAGTATGTCTGCACAACTCCAACTACTAAAATTGTGGTATTTGAGCCATCTCTTGAGTAGTCAAAATGCCAATATTAATTCTATAAATACCAAAGGTGTTCTGTCCTTGTCTAGTTCTAAGAGTTCCTACCTTGTAGAGTCAATCAACAAACTTCTCTTGAGCACCTCCTATATGGCAGGCCTACCCTCATGGAACTATAAACTACTGGCGTATTTGTAGGCACACATGCTCACCCTTTTCTTCAAGATATTGTAGTGAAAGAGAACTTTCTGCTTGTTCCCTTCATTTGCCTTCATATCCCTGCCATTCCCTCCCTGTATCTATGAGGGGAACAAGGGCCCAAAGGCTGGGGTTTTCTTAGCTTAAGAGCACATTGAAATAATGCTATGAGAGGAGGTCAACATCAGTGTAAGAAAGTGTAAACTTTGATACTCAGTTTCCTTGCAGTCTAGTTGAGTTCCTGGTAACGCATAGGGATGGAAGATGCTAATGGGCTGGTGAGTTCTAAAGGACGAAGGGAGATCGAAGAGAGAAGAATAACTTATGGGTGCCCATGGGAGACGGAATCAGGCTGATCTGATACGTGGCTTCATGAGGGAAGTGATGACCTGCCGTGTACCTTCGCCAGGATGTGCTAATAGTAGATGACTTTGTTCTACGCGTCTCTTAGGTACGTGGATATGAGTAATATTTACAGTTCTAATTTCCCCCAGGTGACTATGGATAAGGACTCCTTCTCCCTTAAAGGAATAAAATAGATTTGAACGTGATATTGTTATAGCTTCACCCTAGATGATTCTGAAACATTCTACAGGGTGAGAGAAAACTCAGCCTGGTTATGAAGTCTTTTAATGTCCTCTCAGGGTAGAAGAGACTTCTTGGGAGACACTCTCACAGCAGATGAAAGGTAAACTGTTTACATCGTCTCCTTGCCCTACTCCCTATGAGCACAGAAAGCGCTGTCTTGTTAGCAAAAACAAAGGAACGGGGTATCTTCTCTTCTCGGCACGTGGGGATTTATGCAGGCAACCCGTATTAGTGTTAATGGGTGTTAGACGCGTAAAACCCAGCCCTTCAACGTGATAATACATAATACACCCCTTAATTTTTAATTCACTCGGGTCTCAATTTTAAAGCATTTTCTTGTAGTTTGTCCTAATTATAATCATTTTTAATGACAGCTTAAAAATTTCATCCAACTGTCTTATCACATACGGTACTTAATTTCTCAAGTGAACAGTTTTACTGTACACCATTCTGGGAATTTTAAGAACTAAAACATAAAAGGAGAGAAAGTCCTTTGTATGGTGAAACTAGATGTTAATTGTTCTAATACACATAAAGAGACCAAAGCAGTTTCTTGAAGCAAGGGGCTGGCCTTCCTGTAGAGGCTGCTGCAAACCCTTTCGAGGGAGATTCGCAAAACCCCAGGGGAGAGGAGAAGAAAAGGATTTTTTTTACCTCTTTTGCTGGGTTCTGCCAAAAAATCAGAACTGGGATTGAATATTCATTGTTGAATAGACTGTCCTTGTTTGCTTAGACCAAAGCGGCAACTACCCAGTTAGAAAGAATAATGATCAGACTACCTTAGCCTACCAGCCTCGGGCCAGGGTATTTGTTAGGTTGTTTGAAGCACAATACATTTTCTAACATCTGCCCCCCACAACTTGGGCGAGTGGACTCCCTGGTATTTTATCTAGCTTACTGGTACCCAGAAAAAAACAATGGATCACAGAGTTGTTATACTGCTTAGTTGTAATTAATCACAAGTCACGTGTAGGATGTAGGAGGGTTAGAAAGACACACACACACACACACACAACACACACACACACACACACACACACACACACAGACACAGACACATATTTTTTAAACTGGCAAGAGACACCTGGGGTTGCAGTTTCTCCCCCATTTTCAGTAGTGTTTACACCCCGGAACACAGCTTCATCCATTGTTTCCTGTGGTCCTTTATTTCACCGCTCTTATCAGTCTGACCGTCAGTGTAACCGTACGATCCTGCCTCAGGACCCTGGATTGCGCTGTTCCCTCCGTCTCCTGCTCTCTCCCCCCACAAACTGTTCTCTGTTCCAAGTACTACCATCCAAGAGGCTTTCCCTGACTATGATTTGGACCCATCTCCCCAGGCACTCTGTAAGCCTTACCCTCTTTCTACAAACCCCTTGTCACCACCTGAAATGATCTTAAATGTTATAAAAGGAAAATGTTCCCCTTTTAGCAGCACGAACCTAGAAGACACAACTGAAACACGATGCTGTGAAATTTAAGTGGCTCTGTTCACCAGCCCCACTGAGTCCTGGTCCAAGACTTTCCTGGTCACCAACAACAGGGCTTGTTTAACCACCTCCCCACTGACCTATGGGCTCCTGGGGTCGTAGCTAGAGTGTTAGTTTTCAGTCCTTAATTTACATAACCACCACTAACTGCCTTTTCTAGTACATAAAAACCCCTCACTTCCTCCACTCTGTGAACTACTCAGGGAATTTCTCCACCGGCGTACATGCCCTTGCCTAACAAATTGATGCACTGAATTTTTAAAAATTTTATTTTGTCTTACTTAGTCATCAGCTCTGATGGTCTTTCTATTATCATTTGCCAATAGCTGCCCATTTACTTATTTACTGTGTTTCTTTCACAGAATATAAGCTCCACAAAAGCAGGCATCTTACTGTTTTACCTACCACTGTGTTTATAGCAGTGCCTGGCATATAATAGATGATCAGTGAGTCTGCTGAATTATTTTGTCTGTTAAATTGCAGATTGTCCTTACTTTTGGACTCAGATGATACACACCGACTGGCCAGAACAATTAAACATACTTATGGCTATTTCTGGAGTACGAAGGCAAGTGACAACTGAGGAAAGGGCTTAGGTAAGGTTTATGTTCAATTTCAATGTTATATAAATGGCATAATCATTTGAACTTTCCATCTTCAATGTGATTTTCAGGGGGGTAAGTATAACATATATACAGAAAAGCACCAAATTGTCAATTTATCACTGGGTGAATTTTTACAAAGTAAACACATCTTTGATATCAGCACCCGGCTCAAGATGCAGAACATTACCGGTATCCCAGAGACCCTGTGCTCCTTCTAGACCTGTCTGGCCCTGAGTCACCACAGTAACTGGAATGTTTTTCCCGGTGCAGATTAGTCACCTGGGCCTTGGCTGTATCATAATTAGAACGTATAGCCATTTAATATGCGCAATTAACTGTTGAGTTCGGAGAAGACTTTGCATCTTCTGCTTTTTAAAAAATTTTTTTAATATTCTGGAACTCCTGAGTTTCGTCATGCCTCAGTCACTTATTTTTGGAGAAGCTGGGAGTCTCTCGTGAATGCCAGCGGAGCCAGCAGACGTTTTATGTGCTTTGCTTTGTCTGGACAAGGCTGCATTTAGATTTCTTCCTCTTCAGTCCGCTTGGGTCACTCCACAGATGAGTACTGGCCAGACTGGGAAAGCGTACCTTTATTTGCTGTGATTGACACTGAGGACAATTCGAAAGAACAACGGAGAAACTTGAAAGTTGTGACATTTACATTATTTCAACTGTGCTGCAGAATAAGACACACTCTACACAATCTCCACACCATCTGTAAGGCAGGAGTTCATGACCTCTAGTGTGTATTGCAATCACGTGGGCAAGCTGAGGTGGGGGGTGGTGGTGGTGGATGCTGACTAAAAATGCACATTCCTATGAATCATTTCCAAAGACCCAGATTTGGTTGTTCTCTGGGAGGGTTATTTATATTAAGAACCTCATGTGATTCTAAAGTAAGATGCTGTCAAGAGTGATTTGGGGACCCGTAACCAGGTTTCTTTGGTAGGACTTGGGTTGTGATCAATATTAAAAAAAAAAGAAAAGAAAAAAAGCCCAAATAAAACAAATCAAAATAATAAATAAAACTCAATAACAACCAAAATAAAATTTTAAAAAATTCCCCAGTAAATGCTTCTGACTCTTCACGGGCAGGCAATTTCCTTTTCCTGTTAGGGAAAACAGCCCTAATAATAGAGGTCCTACACTTACACACAAAAGATTTCTACACACCCACAAACATTTTCAAGCTTTCACAGAAACCACTCCACAGTGGGTATTAACATGCGTTTTCATCAGGAGCTTGATATCGAAAATGACATTTGAAGGAAAAATCTGGCTGTGGTTTGACCCTCTATAGTTCGGGTACATCCAGATCTAAGATAACTATTGGGAAAAAGCAGCATTTTCCCCCATCAGTTTACTCCTGCTGGGCTCCTGTTCCAGATGGCAGGAAGGCACACACGCTATTTCCGTGCGTGTGCGGTCTGTCTTCACTTCCTTTTGGGAAAGGCCCAAGTTTTTCTGGGTGGTACGTACAGAGTTCATATTTGGCTGTGTGCATCCCCTGTGCAGGGTCCACCCCTGCCGCCACGGCTGCACTCACTCTCTCTGAAACGGCTCTAGGCTCTGCAGTGTAATGATCAGGGTCCAACGTGCGCCCAAATAAGTTTACTCCAAGCATGTGCCAGATGGAGTGAAGAAGGCAGGCACAAACATTTCTCTCTCTCTCTCTTTTTTGGATGCATCTCTCCCATCTCTATGTGCATGTGCAGTCTGTTTTGACTTCTTTTTAAGAAAAAAAAAACCAGGTTTTCCCATGTGTTTTTACATAGGGTCAATATGCAGACCAAGAGTGGTCGTCTCCCAATGGCACCCACTGGTCTGATGCTAGTACCAGCCACCCTCTATTGGCCCCTGGTACTGTTCTAGGGGTGAACGTGGGTGGCAGAGTAGGTGTCGTGTCTTCTTTGGCCCAGCATGCCCAGGGAGTGAAATGGACAGCCAACGGCCACCCCCTGCAGGTGAGCTCACGACCACCAAGGCAGTGGACGAGAAAGCTCATCTCCCTTTCCCGGCGTGGCTAGGACAAGGGATTCCGTGGCCCTCCAAGCAAAAGGGGGAAGTTGCATCCACTGTAAATGCCTGAGGGTAAAAATCACCGCCAAATTAGTAGCTTCAAAGTATCATTTTCAATAAAAACTTCACGACAAAAAGCATGTTAATACCCAACGGTTAGTGGTTTTTATGATGGCGTTAAACCACTTGTACTGAGGCTCTACTGTCAAGGCCGTTTCCCTCACCGAAGAAAGAAACTGGCTGTTCGTGCAACGTTTGTGCGCTTTCCCTATTGCTATAAAATCAGCCCCCAGGAGAATTTTAAGTCGTCTTGAATTGCTTTTTAGCACAGACTAGGGAAGTAAAAGTTCTAAAACTGACTGGTTACAGACAAATCACTTAAAAAGCCAGCTTGGTACTGGCAAAGTCAGGCTACAGGGAATGTTTCAAAAGGCAGAATATAACAATACGAAAGCGAAGTATTGTTATTTATTTAACAAACGAAGCCGGCTGTCATCGAAAACAAAGAGCCTCCAGGAGGGAACGCTTTAAGGTCACGCGAAATGCCAGATCCTTGTTGGAACAGACGTCCTGCTATAATGTGTGATGGTGTTTACACACGTATGTCTTGGCTGATGGACTTGTTGATAAACACACACACAGGCACATTTTCTCTATTCGATTAAAGTTCATTAATCCACTGCAAGTGGATTCCAAATAGTACCTTTCGTGAAGCCTTTCTCCAGATGGCCAGAATCACTGCATCTTCCAGTGAAAAATATAGAATCATCGAGAGTTAGTTGAATTCAAATCTAATAGACTGAGAGTTAAACTAACTGGATTTAGTTATAGGTTAAATATACCCAGTGTGCACAGTGTTTTTACAAAACGGAGTGAAGCCAGACCGAAAGAGCCACTGTGCAAGGTCGGTGGCATTCCAGACATGGGATGATGTGACTTGATTGAATTGGTGAGTGTGATCTGTTCCTCTCACTGCCTGGTGAGCCCCTGCAGGACTGAATTCATCTTTCTATTCCTTGTTCCTTGGCTCCCATGGTGGTATTCTGCACCTAAACGTGTTCAATAAGCATTTCATGTCAGAAAGTGGATGAGGTTGTGTATTTTCCACTTCCACGGAAGGATACGATTTCATTTCATTCATTGGCCAAAAATACAACGGTCATCATTTTAAACAGTAATTCTATCAAACAAAATGAAACATTTGTGCTGGTTTTAATTGATCAGCGGCGAGACCCTCATTCCAGGAATCCGTTTAAAAGTGGTCCGAGGTAAGCTGCTGGGCGCCTTGCCACATGCTGGAACGCTCCCTGGCTTACATGCCACGACCTCTGGGTTGGCCATCCACGCATACTGCAAACAATCTATCCTCCCCAAACGTAACAAAGATCTAGGATGTTAAAATCCGGGGAAGACATTTGAGAAATGATAAACAACCCTGAGGATTTGAGTATTTATTCTAGGCTGCTTATGATGACATATTTTTATAACACTTGTCCGGGTGCCAGGTAATGGCAGGATGGAAAATTCACATTCCCCAAATAAGTGAAGGGCGTGTCACCCTAAACCGCTTCCATATCCAGCAGACTCTATTGATAGCTGAGAAAGAGAGTTTAAAGGTGCAAGAGAGATTTAATTCCTCTCAAAATGTCTTTTAAGAACCTTATGTTCAGAGAAGGCTTCTTTTTCTTCCTTTCTCTTCTTTTTTTTTTTTTTTTGACAGCCCGCTCTCAGTGTTTGCTATATTTGTGATCTTTAGAAATGTCTAATGTGTTTTCGGGCCTTCTGTGTACCTTTAGTGAAAAAGGTTTCTCCGCTTAATTAATTTGCATTCTTTATTTTTTGTTTGCCAGACAGGGTATTCTGTTACATTTTTTTTTTCCCCACTAGGAAGCAAAGAGGGAATTGGAATTATTTTGCCTCTCAGTTTTGGAACATTTTATTTGGGTAATTTGGGGAGCAAGCTGATGAGAAGAGACATACAAATCAGATTCCTCCCATTTTCTAAGACTATGTTTCAGAGAGTATTCACTGGAAGGTTAACTCAGTCTTTTTTGTTAAAGTAGGACTTGAAATTGGGATTCCAACAGAAACCCTGTATACCCCTAAGTGCATTGCCACTTCTTCTTGTAAAATAACCTGATATAAAGTTCCAAACACTATATAAGTTAGGGATGGTCATTATAATAGTCACCCAAGATGCCTGGATATTTTCCCCTCAAGTAATTGAATTTACATATGCAAGTTAAAAGCTGCCACAAAAAGAGAAACATAATTTGTGTAAAAACCACGGCTGGGAAGTTGACCCTCCTCACTGAAAATTAGAATTCTCATAGCATGTGTAACTATAACACTTCATGCTGGTCAAGTAAGAGACCATTATTAGTGACAAGTAAAACCAGGAGATTTGCAATTATGACTTTGTTCAGTTACGGGTTGAAAAGTGCAGACAATTTATGCCGAATCCAACTCATTTCTTGCATTTTTGGATGTTATTAGTGGACGTGGCTTTCACATTTGCTGAAATTTGCATGGGGTCTGCCCTAGCTCTAAGGAAGAGAGTACAAACTGTGTTTCAATGACCAAATCTAAGCTCATAACCTCCAAAGAACACGGAAAACTGGTTCCTTTCAGGGCTAAGGAAAGTTGTTTGAGTGTTTCTTACAGATGTCAGGTATGTAACACAGCAGAAGTCCATTTTCATGCTTCTTGAAGGTCCAATGTTGAGCATTTGAAGAAGACGTGGATGTGTTTCATGATAGACACAAGTAGACGGTGCCAGTTCCATGGGAATGTGGCTTGTGTAGTCGCACAGGGCCCTAAATTCAGAAGGGTCTGTACTTACCCTCATGCTCTGCTGTCTCCATCTTGAAATTTTAAATAATTTTACCTTTGAACCAGCGCTTTATTTTTGTAAGTGAAGTCCTAAAATGACAGACCACGCATGTGAACAGAGGAGATGCACGTAATATGTGTGTTCACCCTTCCTTGCTACCTTGTTTGCATATAACCGTCAAGAAGCTCCTTGAACACAGGATTTTGGATGATCCATGGTGCCTGGGAATTCAGGGAAACGCAAAGTAAGTGGGAAGGGAGCCTGTCAGGAATGCCCTGCGTTCCACATAGTATTGGTAGAATGTGGGTGAGTCTAGAAGGGCAATAAAAATAGTAGAGTTAGTTTCTTTAACTTAATTCATTGAAACTTTCTACTTAAGGGCTTCCTGATGTGTATATGCATGTGTGTGTGTGTGTGTGTGTGTGTGTGTGTGTGTGTGTGTGTGTGAAGTCCAGGCACATTTTTGAATTCTAGAGTTTTGAGTGACACAACTGAAGAGGTTAAAAGATTAAAAAATGTGTTCTGAACAACCCACATGTCTATCAGCTGAATTTAGAAACAACATGTGGTATATCGTATAGTGGAATATTACTTGATCATAAAAAAGGAAAGAAATACTAATACTTAACGCAACATGGATGAACCTTGACAACAAGGTGCTAACTGAAAGAAGCCGGTCACAGAAGATCACATATTATATGACTCTATTTATATGAAATGTCCAGAATTAGCAAGTCTATGAGACAGAAATTAGATTTGTGGTTGCTAAGGGCCAGGATGGTGGTGGTAGTAGTGGTGGGATAGGGGAATGAGAACTAAATATAGGATCTCTTCTTCAGTCAACGAAAATGTTCTAAATTGACTGTGGTGTCAGGTGCACGTATCTGTGAATGTTCTAGAAACCAGTGAATTATATACTTTATATGGGTAAATTGTACGGTAGGTTGTCATTGAGAATTATAACTCAATAAAGTTGTTATTAAAAATAAATGTTTCCTGGCTCAAGATGCTGGATGAAGCATACACGTTTATATTCCCACCTTACCTATAGACCAGGGATGGACACACTATTGCCCAGGGACCAAGTCTGGGCCACTGCCTGTCAGCCCATTTATTTAAAAAATAAAATTGTATTGAAATGCAGCCATGCGCATTTGTTTACATACTGTCTATGGTGGCTTCCTCACTACAACATCAGAGTTGAATAGTTGTGACAGAGACTTCATTGCCTACAAATCCTAAAATGTTTATTATCTAGCCCTTTAACAGAAAATGCCAACCCCTGTTTTAGAAGAAAAAGACAAGCAGACAAATAATAGCAAATATTATCGAACGAGCAGATCCTTGTCATGCTAAGTGTTACGCAGCGAATTAAAACAGAGTATGTTGGAAACGGCCACCTGGAAAATTTCCAAAGAAAAGCCAACCTTGTTACAAACATGTCTTTGTTTTGTCATGTTGCTGTTCCCTGAATCACTCTATTTCATCAGCTCTAAGGCTCCACAATTATAAGAAGCACCATTACTGTATGCACTAAAGAAGAAAGAAATGCTTTAATTAAAATATAGCACAAGGCTTTCTCACCACCTAGAACTTGTCTTCTGCACTGTGCAAAGAGCTCTTTCAAATTCACTTAGATGGATTTATATCATACATCACCCTTGCAAACAGAGGGAAAGGTGTCCTCCGCTGTGGCAACAGGCAGAGAGAAACCTCGCTGTGGGTAATTCTGGTAGGAAGTCCCTCTGCTTGGCACTCTATTTCCTCCTCTTTTCCGTCTCTTCTCTTATCCTCTCTTTTGTTTCTCCCCCTCTCTCCCCACTTGTTGCATCTGCTAGTCTCCTCTGCCCAGATGCGCCATATCTTCCCTTCCTCTGTTCATCCCCTCAATACATATTCCTGCGTCTTCGTCCATTTCTCTCTGCTTCTTCTCACCTATCACCCCCCATCACCCTTCTCATACCAGAGTGGTGAGTACCAAAGACCTGTGGAAAGTGAATATCAGCTGCATCTTGATTTCGGGGAGGGCACAATATGAAAAACCGTGTGACTTGGCATCATGAAGAATCATATTGGAGGTCTGCAGACTCTAAGTTGTAAATAAGATGATGTACAGCGGTGGTTACAGTGCCACAGAGATGGTGTAGCTGATACTGTTTGGATCACAATTTTGGTAGATTTCTGTATGTGTGTGACCAGCTCATAATGCCTGGAGACATTCCTGTGTTCAGCCCTGTAAAAGAAGGATCCCTCCGGCCCTCTGCCGGGGCAGCCTGTTGTAGCTAGGACATGCAGGAACTAGTTCATGATGGAGTTCTAAGGGCAGGAGCCTTGTTTCTGAACTGCACTTCCTGCTCTGACCAATAGGGGGCTCTATGGCAACTTGCCGTTGGGCAATACCCTCTTTCCTCCACCTTAAAAGTGCTCTCTGTCCCTAGGTCTCCAAGTGTAGGTCCCAGACCAGCAGTATCAGCATCACCTGGGAACTCGTTAGAAATGCAAATTCTTAGGCCCCATCCCAGATCTACTGGATCGGAAACTGTGCGAGTGGTGTCCATTCATCTGTGTCTAACGAGTTCTCCAGGTGCAGAGGTTTGGGGGCCACTTCTTTATAACCTACCTGGAAAGGGGATCTCTATCACCTTTATCAGTTCTGGGCTTGCAGGCCTTCATCGTCTGCCCCATTAGGATTAAGGGTGGCAGGAGGTGCCAATAAACCTAAATTTGTAAAAACTTATATCAGGTTAAGACTGTTCTCTGTGGAAGAGACAGCTCAGTTAGAGGAAATGGCCCTGTTCTTTTTGCATTGCTGGGAGTAGGAAAGTTGTCTTCCTTGGGTGATGTGATAGAGCAGGACTGATTAGTGACTAGAGCCAGAGAAGGCTCACTGAAGAGGTGACAGTTAGGTGGAAGGTGGAAGGCCAAAAAGCCTCAGCTTTTCCAAGATCAGAAGCAGCGTCTCTCTGTCTTCCCTACCTTCTTCACCATTTCAAAGCATTCTTCACATGGTTGGCAAGTTAATATACTCCAAGCACCCATTCATTCATGTCACCCAACTGTTCCAGAAATGAATGGGCTCTATCACTCCCAGATTCAGTCCACATTCCTCCATGGCGACGTGCTGCCCATCCTTCAATCCAACTAGTGTTTTTACTTCTGTCTCAGGCTTTGTTCATGCGTTCACCCTGCCTGAATGTCCTTTCCTCCCTCACCACCAATTTGAAGGCTACCTACTTACTACTGTCACTGTACTAAATAATCACATGAATCACGCTTCTTTTACAAAGCCTTTCTGTATTACCACAATTTTTTCTTAATCTAAAATCTATTAGCATCTCTATACATTGTCCACATTACACTATTTATACATTATTTTATAATTGTTGCCTTCAGTTGAAAGAAATGCTGACTCACATATGTGAACGTACGTGTATATCCATTTGTCCCCCAGGTATCTGAAAGATTTAGATCAGATTCAAGTTTTCACCTTTGATTTCCCAGGATATACACAGTAGGTATTGAATGAAATGTCCATCAAACTCAAATAGGAAAACACGCCTTTAAATGAGTATCCTAAAGAAATTCTGGACGGCAGAGTTGGCACCTGATTCATTTTTCCTGAAGGGAAATTTCTGTTTGATGTCTCTGAACAAACAACACAGGTAGGGGTCAGAGGAGTCTCAGAAAGAAGAAGAAGATACCCGCTGGAGGTTAAAGGGTTTCCAAAAGGGACCCGCAAAGTTGAATCTTCAATATTAGTGATTTTGCACAAGGGAATAAAGAAGGAAGGGAAGGAAGAAAAGCAAGAAAGATGAAAAAAAAATGGACTGCAAACAAAGTGAGATTATAAGAAACAGAACTATGAATTAGGGAATTCCGTATTTTCAACAATGAGCACAACAGCCATAGTTTTGTTTTTTTCTTTTTAATGACATATTTCTAATCTCCTAGTTTTAAAACATTTACTACAACAGAATTCCTGGAGAAGAAGGATTTCCAAATCTCAATGTAAATGGCAAAAATCAGGGTTTGGGCTCATCTTAAACACCAGAGAGTAGACAAATGTGTGATCTTCGTAAGCTTTCCCAGCATCCCTGGGCCTATTTTAGAGCAGGGTAAATTAAAGCATCAAGCAACCCTTAGTGCCTTAGAAACTGAAACAAAGAGAAGCAGGCTGCAGCATAGGACAGTGGTTAAGAGTTTAGGGTAGGAAATCTGATTGCTGTTGAGTCAGACAGTTGGTGTCAAATATCTGCTCCACCCCTTACCAGCTGTCGGCCTTAGGCAGCTTAGGGAAGGCTCCTGGGCGTGAGTTTAATAGTATCTCTTAGGTGGTTGGGAAGATTAAAGAAGATACAGTATGGGAAGCTCTTAGCGTAGACTTTGGCAAGTAATAAACACTCAATAAATGCTAACTGTCATACAAAGAAGAAGCCCTTTTGTCTCACCACCAGATGACATTTCCTTCCTCTTGGGTTCGCAGATTCCCCCATCAAGTGATTACAAAGCTATTTGCTATCTCACAGCAGAGGCCGGCTTTCACGGTAGAGTTTTATGAGTTTCCTGGCTATCCGAGTGCTAGGAAATCCTTCATTTGACCAATGTACCAAACCCATTTCCCTGCGAACCAACAAAACGATGATAGTGTCCTACTCAAAAAACAAAACAAAATCAAAGCCTGAGAACGATGGCATTTCCACAGTAAAGAATAATGACCACATCAAGAATGTAATTTCTGCCACAGTCCAGGTGGCCTTCGAGGCAGGTGACAGCAGGGGCCAGGATGGTATTAACTTCATAAGAGTGGATAAGTCAGCAGAAGCCACTCAATCACCTGACAGAAGTCAATTCAGAAGGCATCTGAAATGCCTGCCTTTAAAGATAATCATGTTAGGAATCAAAAAGGGGTCTAATGTTTGAGTCATGCCTTTCAGATGCAACAAATCTTTATACCTGTCAAGATTTATGGACAGATGTATTTATGTTGACACTGGACCACTAATACTTTGACAAATGAGGGGCCTTGACATATACAACAGATATGTCCAATTCTATTTCCCGATTCAAAAAAATGGATGAAGTCGTGAATCACGACAAGCTGGCAACATGGGCTGGCATGGCTCTGGGCGGGGGCTTTTGCTGCCCTGGCGCCACCACTGCCCACTGCCCATTTCAGCAGGGCCAAACAATGTTAGGCACAGAGGACCCCTCTCACCAATGAATAAGAGTGGAAATGCCTGATATGAAAGTTTAATAAAGACTGGACTCCCATGGAGACTTCCCACACAGAGAAATGAGGCTGATTCCTTAGGCCTCAAAGGATTTGTGGCCCTCTGCAAAGGAAGTGAGGAGAATTTGATTAGCAGCTAAGAATCTGAGTGTGGCGATACTGCAGTGGCCTCGGCTTCTGATTAAGTTTATTACGGAGGCTAATTCCTATCAGTGCATTAAAGTCAGGGCTTGATTCATACCCAAACACCTGGAAGAAATCTGCCTTAGAAAAAAAAAAGTCTGTCAAGAGACAATTAGATTTATGATCTATCATCAGGAATTTGATAAACTCACAATGGTCAAAAGGGACCTTCAATGAGATTCGTTAATGGAACAGGATCCATAGCGTTAATAAGAGGGACCTTCGCAGGTGGAATTTTATTTCCACCTGCTTGTTTTTGGAGATCATCCCCAGAATTTGTTACCAACTCATACCTCTTGTGTTAGGAGAATCCAATCTATAATAACTTACTCCCTGGATTAAAAGAAGGGATTTCTTTATTATAGGACAACTCAGCATGCACCCGAGCTTTGCCAGAAGGATACAAGAGCCTGGAATGATGACAGTGAGCTTCTCAAAGATCAGAGATTAGATATTGGGTATTATCGCAGAGAGGGAGGACATGGTGTTACTGAGGAAGAGGTCCCCATAAGGCAGAGCAGATAGCTTGGGTGGAAAACAAGCATTCAACCAGTTTACCTCAATGAGAAGGTGTGCACAGACACAGACATACCTTCTGAATTTAGTTGTGACTGTGGAAAAGAGAAGAATAAGAGGAGTTGTGTGGGATACAGACAGTAATGATCTCAACATTCATTCATTCAAAAAATATTTATGAACACTTCCTGGGCTCCCGACACCACGCAAAGCCCTGGAGATACACCAGTAGAATATTGCCAACAACGTGCCTGCTCTCAGGAGCTTACGTTCGACTTGTGGGTGGGGTGAGGGGAAGAAGCCTCAACAGGGGACACACAGGAGCGTACAAAGATAAATGCAGTGTGAGATAGATGCTGTAAAGAAAAGAAATACTTGTGGGATAGAGAGCAACGTGGAGAGGGGAGCTACTCTGGGTAGGTAGGAAGCTTAAGAAAGACTTGGTGAGAAGATGACTAAGACCTGAAGGAAGAGAATGGAACAGCCATGGCAAAACCTGATGTGCTAGAGTGAGGCCAGCGAGTTGAAAGAGTCCTGAGATAGGCAAACTCTTGGATTGTTGGAGGAAAAGAAAGGAAGCTGAGGATGAGAGAGTAGGTAAAGTAAAGGCAAAGAATGAAGAAGAACCATTGAAGTGGTTTAAGCTTAGGAGTGATGTCATCTGATTCAATGAAAAAAAAAGAGAAACATTCTGATTGCTCTGTCAGGAATTGCTTATGGAGAGGTAAGAACGAGTGCAGAGAAATTTGTTCAGACTATTTAGTAATTCAGGCGAGTTGATGGCAGCTTGGATCATATGGACGCCATGCAGATGGAGAGAAGTAGATGGATTGGGGATTTATTTTGGAATCAAAACAGACTGTAATTCCATAGTCAGTTTCTTCTAAGGTTAAAATTTTTCTTTTTTCCTACCGTGAACCTAAGATTTATATGGAGAATAATGAAATAGTACCCACACAGCGCTTTGAATTCCTTGGAGGGAAGCAAAGCATTATTATTATTTTCTTTACTCATATTATGAATTTATTAACTTTTCACTCCTTTACTGAGGTAGGTATTTCACTGACAGCTGGGGTCTCATTTAGCGAACCAGGTGCCCAAGTTAAACAAAGGTTATATTATTATTGAAGTTATTATTAGAAAAGCATAATAGCTCATGTTGAATACCAATAACAAAATCTAATTTCATCTAACTTTCAGCAGGCAGCTTAGTTATGGGGCATGGGTAGGTATACCCAGTGATCGTGTTTCTGATACCCAATGTTCTCTTTTTCTTACCAGCTCTAAGGGGGTTTGGGATCTTGAGTGATTCCAACCCAGTCCGTTCTGAATGAGAGCTTTGCACAGTGGGCAAAACCAAAATTTTCTCCAGAATTTAAAATTAATCTCTTAAGGAAGTGAGGGCCAGCATGTTGAGAGGGCAAAAGAAAAAAACCCAAATTAACTGGTCCTTAAGAAGTAATTAAATCCAGGAAATTTGGTTATAGGAGGAAGGCAGTTTTAGAATAGGTTTATGACTAAATTAAACAAAACATAATAAATGTAGTAAGAACACACAGTAATATATTTTTCATAGTTTGGATGGGAACAGAATCAGAGCTAATATATTGCCCAAGACCATTCTAATTGCCTCACCCCCCCACCCCCAGGCCCTCCTTCTCCAAAATCAGATTGTACCAGGCATAAATTGCATACAGCTAGCTGTGAGCTCCATCACTTAATAGTTTTTTTGTTTTTTAAACTGAAGTCTGTAAACCAAATAATATGGCTTAAATGAGGCAACTGTATGCAGAAATACTGGTTAATGTCTATGTTAATCAGGGTAAAAAATATCCTTTAACTTGGACTGGGCACTTATTGGGGACATAGTTATTGCTGTTGGCATTTGTGTGAGTCAGTGAAGTGCACAGTAAGAACCTGAAAAGAGTGCTCTCAGAGTCAGGAAATCAATAGTTGTATAGTTGAAAGATGGCCACTACCAACAGCATTAACCCAAATCTTAAGTCAAAGGGGCAGAAGAAGGGTTTCCTCCAACTGAGTGATAAGTTGTGAACTCCCCAAAGAGGGAAGCATCCTTATCTTTCTCTAGGTCCAGGCCCTAGCTCTCATATTTCACGCTCCCTTCCACCAAAGAAGACATCAGTCTTGTCTCAGTTGCCCACCCAACTTCCATTCTCCTTTTCTTCTTTGTTAACAGAGTCCTGAATTTGACTGGGGGGACCATGTGCCTAGGAAAAATGACTAGTTTCCCTGATTCCCTTGCAGCTAGGTTTGGCGTGTGACACATTTCTGGCCAAGGAGATGTAAGTGGAAATCTGTTGGGTAGGGCTCCCTGGAAAGCTACTGTTTTCCTAATTTTATTTATTTAAAAAAAATTTTTTTTAATGTTTTTAAAATTTATTTTATTTATTTTTGGCTGCATTGGGTCTTCATTGCTGTGTGCGGGCTTTCTCTAGGTGCTGCGAGCGGGGGGCTACTCTTCGTTGCAGTGCAAGGGCTTCGCATTGCAGTGGCTTCTCTTATTGCAGAGCACGGGCTCTAGGCGTGCAGGCTTTGGTAGTTGTGGCACGTGGGCTTCAGTAGTTGTGGCTTGTGGGCTCTAGAGCGCAGGCTCAGTAGTTGTGGCGCACGGGCTTAGCTGCTCCGTGGCATGTGAGATCTTCCCAGACCAGGGCTCGAACCCATGTCCTCTACATTGGCAGACAGATTTTTAACCACTGTGCCACCAGGGAAGTCCCTGTTTTCCTAATTTTAAAAGGCCAGACTTCACTGGCAAGTCTTTTTAAACATTTTAGCACACTACCGTTTTTCTCTTCTTTGTGCCAGAAACATGGACGTGATGTCTGGAGATGGACCAGACATATTGACCACATAACACATCAAGCATGAGAAAGAATGCTAACTCACTAAGGGTAGCATAGAAGTTAAAAAGAGCCTGGGCCCTGCCAGGATGGTTGAGCAGCGATAACAATCTTGGATTGCCTACTTCCAGACTTGCTACTACATTTTTAAGGCACAGCTAGCTGAACTCTTATACACTATCCTGAGACACTCAGGTGGACCATCAGCTTTCACCTCATTTGCAGAACAATGCCACCATTTCACTCTAAGTTTCCTGAGGGCAGGAACAAAGCTTTCTTCATCTAAATGTTCTCCACGATGCCTAGCTAAGAGCTGAAGGTCTAGGGAACACTGAAGTAATTTCAGACTGCAAAAGGGATGCAAGAAATCTAAAGCTTCTTTTACACCAATGATTCTTAACCAGGATTGCACAACAGATTCACCACGTGTGTGTACATGCGTGTAAAAATAGATACACAGACATATACAACATAACTACCTCCATCTCCAAGCATTCATTTTTAGAAGGTCTCAATTGGACCTTCTGGCATCTGTATTTAACAAAATAAAACAAAGCAAAAACAAAACAAAACCAACCAACCAACCAACCAACCTCTATAGGTAAGATTGAAATCCTTTCTTCAAACAATTGCCAGGAAACTTGGCTTTAACTTCATGTACTTTATGTAGTCATCCATCCATCTCTCAGTAGCCCCTTCCAGAAAAGTCTGCCATTCGTGGGCTTCCTAATTTTGTGGTCACATTTGGATCTTCAGGGGCAAGAACTCCTTACCTCTTACCCCCACTTATGAAACACAGTTTACTGTAATACCAAGAGCCTTTTCTGTTTTAGCAATTTGAGAGGAACACAAATTAGAACAAACAGGAGTTAAATCATGGCTAGCCAGTCTGGAACATTTTCAATGAGAAAGCTTCAAGAGTTTGCCTAGTGAGGAGTTATAATTATCATATCCCTTAGTAATTAAAAAACTTCACGATGGCTAAATAGTGATTGTCCCTGGAAGGGTCAAGGTAGGGACACGGGGGCATCCAATCAGCTAGGGACATGCTGGGGCTTCAGGGTAGGACTTTTTCTATAAGTGGATGGTAGGTGCATGGATATCTGCTACCTATATACCTTGTGTACGCATTAGAGATATGCTTCTGAGTATGAAATATTTCATGAAACATATGGAGCAATTCAGGCAAAGGATATTGTAACTCTTCTTTCATCAAAGAACATCGAAACAAACAAAAGTCAAACAAACAAACAAAATGAATTGGGTTTTATATAAATTTTCCCTAAGAGTGGATGATTCCAGTTTCCAGCCTCGGCAGTTTTCTTTCCCACTACCTTAGTACACAAATTTTCCTGATTAAAGAAGTCTTCTATAATAAAATGTAAACCCTGGTCACATTAGAGAACTCATCTCTGAAGTAAGGAGTGTTTTGTTTAGAGCACTAAGGGTATAATTACTTTCCACTGACCCTCAACTTATGAAAGAGAGGGCAGGTCACGGAAGGCTGTAGATCTATCTAGTTTTATTTCAAAACAAATTCTATTTTTATTTTTTTCCCTCTTGGACAAGGCCTTCCAACGATCTGCACTGCAGGAGAGAGATGCAAAAGTGTACAGATCCCCACAGAGCAGGCAAACTCGCACTGGTATAATTTCAAAGGCCGCTTACTTCCTATCCAATGCCAAATCCTCTTCAGATTTGGAGCAGAGTTGGATAGTGTGTGCATGCCTTTCCTTGCTTCCTAAAAGTGATAGAGGCTAAAGCAAGGCATCGACAGGAAGCAAGGTGATGAAGGGTGCTATTCCCCTGTGGAGAGTCATGTCTAACATTGCTAATTGATTACAAAATTCTTTCCTATTGAGCCAAAGAATGGAATCAGAATCCATAAAACAGTACTTCAAACAGTCCCTACCAAACTGTTGGAGATGACATATGACCTGGACCTAGTTACCATCACTGGTGAAAGGTGAAGACCAGTTCCCTGAGTGAGTGGGGAACAATGAATTTCCCAGCCACATATTTATTATACTTCGGCTTTATGACCCTTCCCTCGGCAAGGTCAGCCATCTGCCTGGTAGGTTTTTGAGATGTTAGAGACCAAATCCATCACACTGAATGAGGTGACTTTCTCAAATCACTCAGAACAATCGTTCTCAAAATGAGTATGCATTAGAAACATTTGGGGCTTCACCCCCATAGATTAAGGTAGGTCCAAGGCAGAGCTCAGGTGATTCTGGCACAGGTAGCCCACACTTTTAAAAACACCACCTTTGGATTAGTCCAATTTCTCTTTGGAGTGAGACTCTCATTTTTGGTGGCTCTGCGGACTCCTAAGGACGCCAGATCCAAGGTGCAGTGGATATGTCTGCCACTGCCGCTGCCCCTACCCATTTGTTTCAGACCTGAAAAGGGACACAGATGGAAGTTGTAATTATTTGTCCTAATTTCTCTGGCCACTGATTTACTCACTGACTCACCCCGCCCCCAAACAATAAATTACACGTAGTAGGTTCTCAAAAACATGTTGAATGGATGGACACGTGAATCCAATTTTACTTCAGGAAGGGGCTCTCAAAGGTCTCCTGACATGGAGTTGAGGGTCTTTTGAGGTCTTTGATCTGTATCACCTTTTAAAATACTTTTGCAGGGAAAAAAATGGTCTTCTTGGGAGCCCACTCCAAAGCCAGTGCTGTCAGTTGGAACGTGAGTGGAGCAGCTTGATCAGGGAGCACTTCTGCAGTGGATAATCGAGACGAGCCTGGCTGCCAACGGACCCAGGGGCACAACCACTGTCTGACAACTTCCTCTGGTGCACAAGCTGCCCACTACGTATAAAAGAGCACAGCCTGGAGCAGATGTTGGCACGAGAGCTATCCAGTTGAAAAATTGGCTCCAAGTCAAGTTAAACATAGGACTGTATAAAATAGATCACACTTGTTCATTGACAGTTATTCACCTGTCTCTGCATTGCTCAAGGTCAATGCTGCCAGCTGCTTTTTATAGAGGGAAAGAATTGGCTACTGTTTCTCATTATGTCTTTTTAAATTTTAATGCCAGATTCTCAGCAAGACCTCATCCCACGTAACTCTGGGACATCAGCATGACATACCTCTGATCAGAAAGTAACCCATCCACCACCACGGGGGCCACCTTCTCCTCCAGGGACAAGTGAACTGTCCAGATTCACAGGGTGTGTACTTCTCAATAATGGCAGATTAAAATTAGTCTAGCTTTCACCTCTTCAGTTCAGTTCAGTACATATTCACTGAGCACCTGCAATTTGCCAGGCTTTGAGTGAGCCCTGGGAATATGGTCATGAACCAGCCAAACGTGGTCTGGCCTCACACAGCTTTGAATCAAGTGCAGGACTTCTTCCCTCTTCTAAAGCCCTAAAGCCCTTTTGAAGTTTGGTGAAGCCTATGAACTCTTTCTTGGGATAATATTTTTAAATAGATTAAATACAGAGGGCTATAAAGAAAATCAATGATAATGAAATTATCTCTATAATTTAAAAATTGATGTAATAATATATGTGCTTCTTTATTAATGTATTAAATAAATTCTTGTGGCCTGTCTAGCGACTACCTTAATAGTGACGAGCAGAAATATTTCACGAGATCAGCAATAACTGTAACGTGTTATGAAATATCTCTGCTCTACTGTTGACCAAGTCATAGCCAACTGCTGACACTCCTGTGTTTTGCTGCCTCCATCCACACTGGAAGGAAATGATGAATTTCAGTTTGAAGTTAATGAGAAAAAGATGTCATGTTTTTCCCCCAGTTAAGTCCATAACTGCCACCACCTCCCGGAATTTCTATCTATGGATCATTTGGAGGTCTGTCAAGTCAGGTTAAGAATTCCTGGTACTAGATTAGATGATGGATTTGGTAATTCTACTATGCCATATCTGTATCTACATATCTATATATAGAAATAAAATATAGTGCATGACAGATGTTGTGATCAGAGAGTGCAAGGCTATTGTAATATCTAATAGAGTCATGGGTGGAGGAAGGCTAGGACATTTGGAAGAAGTCTACTACTTCTATGTATGTTGGGATATAAAAGATAAGTAAAATTAAACCAATGGAAGGAGTATAAGGAGAGGGAATTAAGTACTTATTCAGACAAAAGAAACCACATATGCAAGCTCCATAAAGCAAAATAGAGCATGCAAGCGAGGGATGAGAGAAGTTTCCAGGGCAGGATTGTGGAATGGTGAGGCAGGTATGGCTGGGGAGGATTAAGAGCTGAGACTTGAGTGGTGAAGATAACCAGGTCATAAGGGAAGGGAATCCACGCTAAGGCGTTTGGCCTTTATCCTAAGACTGGTGAGAAACCATTGTTGGCTTTTCGGAAGTGTGTTAATTTAGAAGATCACTTTGACTATTATGTAGAAAGCAGATCACGGGGTAAAAGAAAAGAGGCAGAGAGACAGTTGGAAGGCTGCTGAGCTAATCTGGTCACTGATTTGATGTGGGAGTGAGCAGGATTCTGGGTGTATGACGGCACCTTCACTGAAACTGAGATTTCAAAAAGAGATGCGGATTTAGGGCAAAGGAGAAATACTGAGCTTGGTTTTGAGCGTGGTCAATTTTCTGTGTCTGTGAGAAGTTCTAGTGGCCATGACCAGCATGCAGTTGTATATCTGCATGGAATCTGATGCAAAGAAAGAAAATATGGGCTGGAGATGTAAATTAAAATAATCTTTTTCTTGTTGGAAACCAAACCAACATTCTAAAATTGGTGACAAACTATACTGAATCACATGTTATGCAATTATGTTTAAAAAACTACCATTTAATGCTATGTATCAGGCATAATAACATATAATCTATATGTATTTTCTCAGTCTTTGAAAAATTGTATGATCTAGGTATATTTGTCCTAACTTCAAAGACAAGAAAATCAATACTAAGAGAGGCTAAATGCTTTATAGGTCATATGGTAAGTAAAAGACACAAATCAGGCCATCGGATGCCCAAACCCACGCTCTTCAACACTGTGTTCTAGGGATTCCCTAACTGTCCTCCATGAGAAAAAAGCATAACATTCCATTTACAGAAAAGACAATAGAAATTTCAAACTTTCTCTTTCTTTCTTCCTGAAAAGTCAACCAATTTCTACAAGGTTTTCTGCACATCTTTGTCTGAAGGCACAGATTACATCTAATAAAATCTTTTTATCCACTTCATTGGTTTGTGTTGTATGTACGCAGTACATATGTATGAAATGACTGGAAATACGCATTTCGTCTGAGTTAGATTCACTAAGGAAGAAGAAAATGCATGAAAATTTTGTGAATTAGATAGAATTATGTTAGTTGCAAGAGACATACACCCATAAACCTGGTTCAAACTAGTTTAAGGGGGAAGAATAGATTCATTCTCTTTAGAATGACTGGATCCATGTACTGTTCAAAGGATGTCACTAGATTTGGTCTCTGTCCTTCCTTTACTACGCTGGGCTTGTTACAAGTCTCCCCCCCTCCCCAAGTAGCTCCAGGTTGACATCTTAGATTCATTTCCAGGAAGAAGAGCTTCTTTATTCCAGGCATTCCAGTATGATTCTCTGAACTGCATCTCTTTGGTCTGGCTGGGATCATACACTCATTTTGAGCCAATCTCTGTGGCCAAGAGGAAAGACTCCAGTGTCTGGCCGGGTCTGAGTCACAGGTCCACCCTTCAAGTGTGGGCGAGGATGAGGGTCCTCCCAAAACCATAAGGGGATTATAGGGGTGGGACCTCCCCCCAAACACAGCCTCTGCTAATAGTAAAGGGAGGAATATGCGCTGGGCAGGCAACAAACAACAGATGTCCATTGCATTTGGCCACAGCAAAATAAGATTCTGGTTTGTCACAAAGAATGCAGTTTTCATATAAATATCTTTGTGTCTAGAGATAAGAATATTTCGACAACAGTAAGCTCCACAGTTAACTATTCAACCACCAGGTGTTATTTTACAAGAGTCACTTTGTGATTTTAACTTGAACGGAATAACACCACCAAGACATAAAATTTTAAGGGCACCTAACTGCAAAAAATGAAAACAACCATAAGCAATGTCATCTGGCCTCCTGTCAGGAATTTCTAAAGCTATGTACTCTGCGATTTAAAGAAAAAAAAAAAAAAAATCATTCCTGACACCAGTGGAACTTCTGTGCAAAGAATAAGTGACTAATCTTAGAGGAGAAGAAGAAAACTAGGTCTCATTATCTAAAATCTATTTGGTTCCTGGGTTCCATGAGTTATCACTGTGAGGAACACCCCCCATTATAGTTTTAGGCTAATAATTCTCTGTGTTTGAGGTAGGATAACTTTTGCTTTTTGGTGTATCCTCATAAACACCAATGACATACACAATTATGTAAATGTAACATTTAACAAAATAAGAACAAAATTCCATCCGTTAAAGATGAACTATAGCATTCTCAAGATGTGTGACAGTGTTAGTTTTGTCTACAAGTAAAGTAACAGCAAAAGGAAGAACAACTAGCAACCTAATTGAACTCATTAGACACATAGCTTGTCATCATTAGCACTGTATTTCTGTAGTGCCAATATCAGGATGCCCGAGATGAGAGATGGCAAGACATTGTTTAAAGAAAAAGTTCATCTCACAACAAAGCAGAGCAAAATTAGATTAAGGCTTTTCTTCAGTGGTCTTTTTCCCCCCCCCCCCCCCCTTTTCTCCCTCTCCCTTTTTTGTTCTTGGTGCCTAGAGAGAGATTAATTAAAGAGGAACAATAGGAAGATGTCTTAGGAAACTGATGAACATAAATATTTCAAGATCAAGAGAGGGACATTAATAGGATGAAACTAACACTGAATACCTACTATGTGCATGGAATTCTGCAAGAAAAAAACCTTTTTATCTTAAAATAATTTTAGACTTACAAAAGAGTTGTAAAGAAAGTATAGAGGATTCCTGTTTGTTCCTTAGCCACCTTCTCTTTCTGTTACCATTTTACATAATCATAGAATGTTTAACAAAATTAAGAGATTAACTTCAGAACAACACTATTAACGAAAGTACAGACTTTATTTGAATTGCACCATTTTTTTTCCACTGATTTTTTTTCTGTTCCAGGATGCAGTCAAGGATTCCACACTGCATTTTAGTACAATTCTTATAAATACTTGCATATCTGTCCTTGACTCTGCCTGACTTTCATACAAACTAAATAACAGAGCTTAAGATTCTTGGTGGCAGGATCTATGATATCAAATCCTGTAATTTTCTTATCCCTATACTTCCCACTTTGCTTATAAATCAGTAAATTTAGGAATGATATTAGGAATATTTTTGCCTAAATATCTTTACCGATTAAAGAATTTTACATTCATACATTCAGAAATTTCTCCTTTAAAGAGTATGATATAGTCAGTTTCACAACCTGTATTGATCAAAACTAGACAGTCAAGAAAATCAATACAGTACTGTAAGAAAACCACTAGTGTTTGATTAGTTCAAAAGATAGGCATTTCTTTTCCAAGATTCTGAACAAACAAGAAGTGGTTAGGCAGGTCTTGTGGTCATTTGTAGCCAAACATCTATTCCCGCTTTTTGGTGTACCTCAATTTTTGTGTGTGTGTGTGTGGGGGGGTATTACCTCTTCCTCTCTGCAAAGATAGGTGGTGGAAGGGCAATTCCTTGTAATGGTTTCACACCGCAGAGGGTGAAGGATCACCTTCACCTTCCTTGCACCTGGCAAGAGACCAGCAGTACCTATAAGGCCTAAGCTCAACCAGCTGCAAACTGTTTCCCAGAACTTTGGATCTTCAGCAGATAATATAAGGATGAAAAGACCAGCCAGAAGTCAACAGCCAGCTCACGATACTATTTCTACTATTAAACTCTGGTTCCTGCTGCCCAGTCCTCTCTTCTTACCCATTGCTAAGCTAAATTCTTTAGCTGCCCATTAATTCTGTGAGTCTCCACCTCAACTTTCCTTCCAATCAATTCCCTTTTACTTAGATTAACAGAATTGTTTTCTGTTGCTTGCAACCATGTGCTTTAGGTAAAACGTACAAGATATCCTCTCTGAGCATTACTAATTCCTCACATGATTAGCATGCTTTGAGAGGGGCCTGCACACTTTCTTATCCAATCCTTCCTTTGCTTAAACCTCTGAATGTTTATAAGCCTGGAACCCAGTACTCCCCATTTAGTCATATTCATCACACTTATTTTTTGCTGTCTGATTTCTGCCCTAGATGACGCTCTCCATGCAAGCAGGGCCTTGGCCACCAGCATCTAGCACTGTAGCGGACATACACGCTTACGAAAAACATCTCTCCTACTAAAGAGACACCCTTTACCACTATTCACGAGAAGTCCTATTTTAATTTCTGGTGAGGAGCCAACATATGTGTCCAACTTCAAATTAGCAAAAGCAGATACTATTTCACCAAATATTGAAGAAGGTCCCTTTAAAGGTGCCAGAAACGTTGCCGTCATGTACACTGGGAAGTTGTTTACCGGTTTTGATTTCGCCAACTAGGCCCATATTATTACTTGGCCTAGGATATTTTAGACAGAAACCACTTCCATATGCTTTGCTGAATCTCATGATAGATCATTAAAACTCTTAAGGGAGACGTTATTTTTCTCTAGAGTTAAGACGTATTCGGAATCATGGGCCTGTAAGTGAGGAAAAGCTACAGCCAACCAAAGCCATAACGACATAGCCATAACGACATTGTTTAGCAAACCAGCGTGATGTTTACAACAGGACTGAATGTGACAGCTTTCAAAGCATTATGTATATTTCTAGGCATCTACATGGATAGCTCTGACAGCATGTCAGTTATCATTTTTGTAATAACGTGGATATAATTTATTGGAACTCAAATACAGAATAAACTGAGCACACGCTTCGGCCCAAAGTACTAATTTGTCTATTGCTGACAGTTTTGTATGTGTCTTAAGTAGAAATAAAGACATTCTAATTGAATAAACGTTTTCCCCTTGCTAACCGTGCCCTCTCAGGGTTAACAGCAAGCAAATGGAATAATGTAGAATCCTTGCAAAAGTAACCACAAATAAGACAACCATGGGGGAGAGGTGGGTTTCAGCTTTCCTGGTTGCCTGCCATCGAAGTTTGCTCATATGTGATTGATTGCCCTGGTGAGTAATACCAGTTGGCAGACATTAGTAACACTTTGTCTTACTTTTGGTACAGTTGTTAGCTTTTCTATGTTTAGCATGTTTTCATATTTTAATAAGAATTCTGAAGCTGTGTATATATATATTCAGCATTAGCCTGAAACTTGACACTTTTGATTCTGGGTAATTTATAGCTTCATCTGTATTTGACATAACTACAAGATGCTTTCAACATATGGAATTATGCTTGTAAAATTTAACCTTATTACGTTCCTTTTCCAGCCCCTGTGCATTTTTTATACACATTTTACTTTGCATTTTAAACATTTTGATTAGATATTGTTAGTGCAGTTGGCACGGTTTTGAAGGAGGCACGGAGGACGGGAGAAAAGCAGGGGATACTTGGAGTTGTTTTTTGTTTGTTTTTTTTGACAATTCACCAGGAGGCTCCATTTCATTTATGAACCGAGATGGATGAGGTACCAGCCTGAAATTCTTTGTGATGTGGCCAACAACACGAGTACCAGGAATGTTTTTACCCCTGCACTAAAGTATCGGATGAGGTGTTGGAAACATGCAGCCTCTTCCAGGATTTTGTGTGGTGCACTTGCTCCCTTCTGGGAGTTGGAACATGTCCACCGAGCGAACCATGTGAAAGGCATGAGCCTTCAACAATGGTATGATGGAAATTCAAAAAGGCAAGGACCTGCGCCAGGTTTGGGGAGTATTGTTTTAGGCTGACTTTAGCTCCAGCCAACGAGTGGCTTGGCTTGTGTACTTCAAGGCAGAAGTTGAAAATGGCTTATGGCTGTTTTGAAAATTCTGGGAGTTTCCAGATATTTAATAGAGCTCCCCCCATCTTCATCAGAAGATACTTCTAAGGACTATCTAGGAAATGGCACAAAATACCCCCAAGAATGGTTTTTAATGGCCCTGAATGGTTTTAATTCGCAATGACAAACTACAATCAAACTTCAGTGGAGGATCATTCATTCTGTATCTGCTTATTTCCGTTTATTGCAACTGAGAAGTGCATTTTAAATGCTTTATTATGTTCTTTCTATGGAGTTCGGTTAACATTGCCTCAGGCCCATGAGTAGGGGAAACTTAGAGGTTTTTCTTAAACAAAAGAGAGGAGAGCTTGATCCTGAAGCAGGTTTCCCAAGGTCACGGCTACTTCTAATTACAATTCTAATGAAACATAAGGAGATCTTCCCAGGAGATCATTACTTGGTAATTTTTCAACAATAGCTATACCGTCTTCTTCCCTATTTGGAAAATACAGAAAAATGGCCCATCAGAGTCCCTACCATAGATTTCAGTTTTATACTCGGTATTTCTGAATTCCTGATTAGTTCTCTGACAAGCAGCACATTTATATACAGTATGAAATATGAGCTTTATCTGTGCCTGGGTCTTAATTTAAAATTTGCATTATACAGTATTTATGTAGACCTTCTCTGCAACCTTTCAAGTACTCAAACAAATGATTCTCCATTAAAAGAGTTTATCTTGAAATATCTGTCTGAGCATTGTAAATAGCATGTTATGGATCACGCGTTTATTTAGACAAGTGAAATACAGCATCAAAAGCTATCGCTGAAAAACTAGGCCAATATGGGCATTAAAAATATAGCACCATATATCTTGGGCAAGAAAGTTCTCCAGATCCCACATGTGATGATGGGGAATATTTAGACTCTCTAGCAAAGATTACATGTTTCTTGATTCATCTCACAGCGCAAGTCTACTTCATTTGCAAAGTGATAACCTATTACCATAACTAAACCGCCTATTGCATGGAGGCTCAGAAATAAAATAAAAAGATTAGCCAGTTATCTTATTTACATATATTGAATTGCAGTAATACAGCCCGATCTCTGCCTCTCATTTGATTCTAATTAAAGCGTAGCAGAGAAACTGCAATCCACACAAGAGCTTATTTTAATAGTCAGAGCTGGCAAAGTCCCAATATCACAATGTAGCAATTAACAGCACGGCTGTATTTGCTATTCATGGTTTGATGTAAAAACTTGTTTATTAAGATGGGCTGGAGGCGCTGGTGTGCAATAGACCTGCATGTAATTAGATTCCAATTATTTGTCTGTTTCTGATATTGTAAACTGGCACTTAGCACATCAGTTAAATTGACACACGGCGCTGCATGGTTTACTCGGTAATTAAAACATGTTCTGTTAATTAGATGATGACCACTTTATTTCAGGGCTCTTGTGTTTGGGTTTTCTAGTGTGCTCTGTTTGTATCATGAGCCACCAGACGCTCCTCTAATGAGTCCTTGTTTTGTTTCAATTACCACCTGCTGTTCAAAAGCAATGCTTGTTTTAACTAAACAAAATTAATGCTTGTCTCTTCCTTTGTAAGAACTTAAACGTTAGACAAATTAATACGCTTATTATCGAAGTGCTGGGCTCTGGTTTTAAAGACTGCTAAGGCAATTAGAAGAAAGTTATAAAATGTTGTAGAGTGCAGCATAAATATTGTTTAGCGTATTAAGAGGCATTACAAACAATGAAATATTTGCTGGAGTTGAAAGGGAGCAGAGACACTTAGCCTCCCCACCCCCAAATTAAATTAGCTCTTGCAATTTACAAAGGGATATCCAGAAACTAAAGATACTAGGGACTTCGGAAGAGAAGGAACTGAATGAAGTTAGACAGGAAGGTAGGTGGAACGGCTATATATAAATCCATGAATGATATTGGATCACCCTGGATGGTTTCCAAGACTATGTGTTTGCTGCATGTTCTCTTACATGATACGCATTGTTTCCATGCTAAACAATCAACGGAACTGTGTCTTAAAACGTTTACGGCAAACCCTATCAGGAAAGCCAACTCTGCATTTTCTAGGATGTTAGGGCTTGTCCTATTAACTAAGCCTCTTATTCCACAGCCATCTCCACATCAGCGCTCCTCCCACGGAACCACCAGAGCACATTTCATCTTTACAACACTTCCACAGCCCTTCCCATCCCAGCAGCTTCTCACTGCATACCATGACATCATGACTACTCCTCCTGTCTGGAGTTGACGATTGTGATGGGACAAGGGTGGGAGCAAAGGATGACCACTTATTTCCCAGAATACCTTCCTCATCCAATCTGCAGAACTCATTAACGATGCCAATAAAGCGACGTCAGGCAAGTAAACCACTGTTTGAGAAGCTACACTGAACAGATCAGGCATTTTTGGAAAGGCGTGCAAAACCACCAGTTCGGCCCCTGCCACTGGCACCAACCAGCTAAGTCAGTCGCTAGGGGGGTGTCCTATAGAAGACAGCTGAAAGCAAGATAACTTTAGTTTTGCTCCAGTGTACTCTTTTGCATGTTGCAATTCAGGGTTATTCAGGGTTCATGTCTATGCATTTTAGAGTTAACATCTGTCATCTTCAGGAACACACACAAGCAAATCTAGAATGGCGTATTCACAATGTATTTTTCTGGAAAGGTATTTTAGTTCCAAGGCAAATCATGTTCTCCTGCTGAGAGAATTGGTTTTGTTCTTACAGGTATATTTTAGAATTTGAAATATCGTTTACACCAGATATTCAACAACAGCAATACTACAACATGGAATGCAAACCTGAATTTGTGAACTTCAGCCCCCAAGACCCCGGCCCCATCAATGAAGGTGATATGCTTGTGCACAAAAACTAAATGCCGCACTTCCTCCAGGAACTTTAATTGAAAAAAAATTCACATTAGCTGATTTCTATACCTTAGGGGTACATTTCCAAAGCAATGGGCGGCAAGTGGGCTGCAAGACTTCTATTGATATTAATGGCAGTCGCAGAGCTAAATCACTGAGCACTGCTTGGCAAACTTACTCCTTCATGCTGCAGTTGCCTTAAATTAATATTTTACAGAGACCTAAAGTAATTAGACTGTGTCTTACTAAATGCCCCATTTACTCATTAGAGATTTCAAAATGCATCTTTTGCTGCAGGCCCACGGGGGCACATTAACTACTCTAAAGTATATAAATGACTTCATCGGGACCTTTTAAAAAATACTGGTGCAAGGGAGGGGCATAGGCTCCCCACCGGTGACCAGTAACATTGGCCCGTTAAGGTACCCCACACTGTTGGGATGCAAGGGACATGATTTGATCACGGCTACCCAGATCCAGGAAGCAATCAGGTATTTTTCAACCATGTCTCATGCATACGTTTAACATGTAAGCCCTAATTAGTATCCTTGCGGTGGACATGTGCTGTTTTTGGCCTCCCAGGGTCTTGGCCTAATTTTCTCTTTGGGTTCTTCTCTTTGCCCATTTACACTGAGGGAAGTTGACTCCACTGTCAGTTCTGGAGTGAGAAGGCCAGGTTGAGCCCACCCCTCTTGGCTACAGGGATTGGTTCACAGAAGAGCATCTTAACCAGGATGGTCCAATCCCCGAAAGCAAGGATGCTTATTTAATAGTTGAAGAAAGAAATATTTACTTTTTTGTTGGATGGGGGCCTGGAGGGAAGTAGCCCCAATAATTGCTGGCTGAAATCTCTGACTACATCTTTTGAGCAAAGGGGCCAACCCATGGGAAGCAGAGGCAATAAATATAACTGGATCAAATCATGTGACTCATATCAAGTCACGTCTGAAGTCAGTGCTACCCCTAGATTTATGTGGACCATTATCTCCTCTACTCCCTTCACCACCATTGTTTTTGTTTTGTTTTGTTTTAGCATCTAAGCCAGTGATGGGTGGATTTTTTCACTTGCACGTAGAAAAATTCCCAACTGATACAACCCAACTTTTCTCATCACATCATCAGGCTATTTTACCCATTCAGGTCATGAATCTCAAGAGAAGAATCCCTAAGAGCAGATTCTTTTAGGGGTCCAGGATGGATTTCAGAAGATGAATCAATTCCCTGAAATCATAAGCAATGTTTCATGCTATGTATATTTTTCTGGGGAGTCAAAATTGTTGTCAAAATGTTCCCATCTCAAGAAAGTTTAAGAATTCCTGTTACTGGTAGCAAAAGTCCTGGAAGGTCAGCAAAGAGAGGCACAATTAACATGAAGGAAGATTTTGTATGAAAGTGTCAATTTTGTCTGACCTCAAAAATTCAAGAGAATGCATAGGGGTTCTCTGACGAAACCTGCATAGCTGAAAGCTAGAGCCTTTTAGAAACTGGAATTGTTTGTCCTGGAGGATAAACGACTCAAATTGGGATTGCACATGAATGGTGTTTTTTGAAAAAGCCTTAATGATTAGCTTGTTTCAGACTTTGCTGCATCTATGTATGTATGATGTGTATAGAATATATTACATATATATTTCCTACATAAGGTCACACCAAAAAGTCTACAGCAAGAAACAGGTATTTATAGTACATGTTGCACTTGAAGGAATGTATAGTCTCAACTTCAAATGCACTTAGAAAAGGAGTACAGAACCCCTAGGCTCTGCACTCAGAGAATTAAACTAGAACAAGACTTGAAATGGTTGTTATACCACAGACCTGGAGGATAAGTCTACTATATCATCCTTCCATCTTCTTTCAGACGTTCATCAACATCCGTTTCACCTGATCTAAGTGAAAGTAGGTCCCTGCTACTCAGTGATGATAGTACAAGAAAAGCAAAGCAAAACTAAACTAAACATAAAAACAAAATAAAACCAATCCTGCTAAACTTCCCATCACGTACACTTTGGAATTCTGCCTAATTATGTGCCGAAGTGATCGAAAGCATGGGCTCCGGAGCCAGACTGTGAATTCAAATTCTGACTCTACCAATTTCTACCTATGAGACTTTGAACACGGGAATCTACATGTCTGTAACTTTCCTCATCATCTGGAAAGTAATAATAGGCTCAATGATATGAAATGGCTTGACATTCACCTGTATTTAGAAAATGAGTAGTTTTGTATGCTTTAGACCCATATCGCTACTGTATTAATTTCCCAGGGCTGCTGTAACAAAGTACCAAAAACTGGGTAGCTTAAAATAGCGGGAATTTATTCTCTCATGGTTCTGGAAATTTGAAGTCCAAAATCAAGGTGTCTGCAGAGCCATGAGCCCTCTGAAGGCCCTAGGGAAGAACCCTTCCTTGCCTCTTCCTAGCTTCTGGTGGTTGCTGGCAACGCTTGGCACTCCCTGGCTTGTAGCTGCATCATTTCAATCTCTGCCTCTATCTCCACATGGCTGTGCGTGGTTCTGTGTCTGAGTCTCTGTGTTTCTCCTTATAAGGCAACCACCCTAATCCAGTATGACCTCATCTTGATTACATCTACAAAGACCCGATTTCCAAATAGGGTCACATTCACAAGTACTGGGGTTTAGGACTTAAACATATCTTTTTGGGGGATATAATTGAACCCACAACACTATCATAGGGTTATTATGAGGATTAAAGAAACTAATCGATGTAAAGTGTTTTGAGTAGTGCCTGGCACATAGTAAGTACTCAGTAAAGCCCAACTATTGTTGTTTTAATTACTTCATCCTATCATTTGATAAAGCTCTGCCTCTCTTAGATCCTGGATACCTCCCCAGCTATCCTAAGATTGAACGAGCTGCTTTTCTTTCCTATCTTCTCAAGGTTATTCCTTAAGTACCCGTACTGACCCAACTGTATAATCTCTCATTGTAAAGATTTTAAAACGATTTAGCCACAGAATTCTTTCTTCAAAGGAAACGTTATTGGAAGACCAATTCTCAAACCAGATGAAAGGGGAATCGCTCTTTGAGAAGAAGGCGGGAACTCACAAATTGATATTTTAACTCCCTCATCCCTGTTGCTCTACACCCCTCCCCCAGTGGCCCCTGAGACGCTTCTTCGGAATATACAAGGGTCAGAAAACTACTCCTCAGTCATAAACAAGTTCATTCCAAGCACGTGGGAAGAGGTGGTCTTTGGACTCTTCCCCCACTCCGTTTCGGCATCCCTCCTCCCCATCCACCCCCCTGCTCTCCCCCAGCTACTATGCCCCAACCTGGCCAAGGAAGCAAAGGTTGTCACTCTGGGCAGAATCTAGGATATTGATTGTGCCATATTCATTAGTGTTACTCATACTACTGGTTCTGTAACAAGACCATGTTTATCACACAAGCCTGTGCTTTTATGCACTGGACTTTGCTTGGGATTTCCCTAGCAATGATCATACACAAGAGAAAGATTTCCAAGATCTAGAAACAGCTGTGCAGAGAGGGGTAGCCTTGCTCAGACCTTGGGGCCAGGTTATATGCTTTTGTGCCCCTTTATCAAAAGTCTGCACGTTGGGCACTGTCTCAGTCCATTCGGGCTGCTATAACAAAATACCACAGGCTGGGAGCTTGTAAACAACAGAAATTTATTTCTCAGTTCTAGAGGCTGAGAAGTCTAAGATCAAGGTGCCAACATGGTCATGTTCTGGTGAAAGCCCTCCTCTTGGTTCCTAGCTGGCACCCTCTTGCTGTGTCCTCACATGGTGGGAGAGGGGAAAGAGCTCTGTGGGATCTCTTTTATATGAACACTAATCCCATTCATGAGGGCTCCACCCTCATGACCTAATCATCTCCCAAAGGCCCCAGCTCCTAATACCATCTCAATGGGCATTAAGATTTCAACATATCAGATCTGTGGAGACAAACATTCAAGCCATAGCAGGCACTTAGGACGAAGCCCAGCTAACATAATGATGGCAGTCTTTCTCATTTGGCTATTGTTCCTTGCATATAAATCTCCTGTGGGAATCTCTGGGGAGGAGGGATAATTACCAGGCTTGAGTTGGAACAGTCCTGTGAGGACAAGCCAAATGTTGTCAACTCTCTTTAAAGAATCCTTCCGCCCTTCTCTTCTAAATGAAATCTGGGTTTCCCCAGGGGATACGACTTTTACCGTAGGATTCTCTTGGGTAGGAAGCTTGTTTTCCAGGATCCTGAGGACCTCGTATCCATGGCAGGTTTAAGCTGCCATTAGGACTCACTGTTTGTTACACATTCTTACCTGTCAACTCATTCAGAAAGACCCACCATGTTCTAAGGTCTTTCCTCCCTCTCTGTTTTGTTCTCGTCTTTCTTCTCGTACTCATCCTCATGCTTACCCCCAAATGCCTGTTCACTGCTAAGTTAGACAAGTTGAGTTATAGCTTTGTCTCCCTCTTCCTTTTTCTGGCCATGTGCTCAGGGATATCTTCTCCAAACAAAAGTGGTCACAAGCTAAACACTGATGTGTATTAGTCAGGGATTTCCAGAGAAACAAAACCAGTAGGATGAGTATATTTATAGAAAGAGATTCATTATAAGGAACTGGCTCAAGTCATTATGGAGGCTGAGAAACACTGATCTGTGGTTGGCAAGCTGGCGGCCCCAGATTCCAATCTGAGTCCAAAGGCCTGAGGACCAGGAGGGCCGATGGAAGTTCCAGTCCAAAAGCCAGCAGCAGGCTCAAGAACCAAGAAGAGCAGATGTTTCAGGATGAGTCTGAAAGCAGGAAAAGACTGATGTTCCAGCTCAAGGCAGGTCAGCTCAAGGAGGAATTCTTTCTTACTTGTGTGAGGTCAGCCTTTTTCTCTAATTAGGCTTTCAACTGATTTTATGAGGGCCACTCACATTAAGGAGGGCAATCTACTTTACTCAGCCTTTTACTGATTTAAATGTTAGTTTCATCCAGAAACACCCTCACAGATATACCCAGAATAATGTTTGACACAATATCTGGGTACCTTGTGGTTCAGTCACGTTGACACATAAAATTTATCACCACTAAGATGGCTCTCTCCTCTGAGAGAATTTCTATAGACAGCTCTTACATTTATTGTTTCTTGTCACTTTCCTTACATTATTTTAACAGTTTTCTACTTCGTTTCCCATTACCAATTGCTTTTTACCAGTTCTTTCTCCATATAACTGGCAGACTAAACTTTCTTTAAAAGCTGACCAAATCCCAGCTCTTTCCTGTCTACTTCGCCCTACTCCTCACAATAAAAAAAATTCAAAATTCTTCGTTTGACATACAGATCCATCCCCAAATTAGCCCACTATACTTTTTTTTAGCCATACTTTCCTTTCATCCTGCCCTCCTGTCGTATTGAATTCATTAAATTTTTCCTTAGAAGCCCTTCCGGTACTTTACTCACAAAGTCATCTTTCCATTCACCTAGAATACTCTTATTCCTCTTGCTTACCTGCACATCTGTCTTAAACTACTTGTTCTATTTGCTGTGTTTATAAAACATGTTCTTCATAGCATTATAATGAAACTTCCAACTTTTAGTCCGTTTGTATATCTCTCCCTACCACTAGCCCATCATTTCCCAAAATATGTACCTGACAATGGTACCCCCTGAAAAAAAGGATTTCCTATTAAAAAATTGGAAAATGTATATATTATATTCCCTTGTAGGAATTTTGTAATGTATATGCTAGAGAGTCTAAGAAATTCGTCAGAAGACTATTTAACTTAGTCTAATTTAATATTTGATTATTTTATCCTAAGTGTGATTTATTTTGCACTTATACTGGCTGGGGGTTTATTGAGCTTCTTGGATCTGTGGGATAAAAATTTTCACTTCATTTGGAAAAAATTCAATATCATTTTTTCAAATTTTTTTTGCTCTAATCTCTCTTTTAGAACTCCAATTACACCACTTGGTACTTTCCCATAGTTCACTGATGCTCTCTATGTGTAGGTAATTTTTTCAACCTCTGCCTGCCCCTGGCTTCAGTTTGAATACTTTTTACTGACCAGTCTTTCTTTCTTTCTTCCTTGGTGTCTAATCTGCTACCAAGCCTCTCCTATGAACTTTAAAAAGTAAGAGATATTGTAGTTTTTTGGTGCTAGAATTTTCATTTGGTTCTCTGGAAGGTTTCCATTTTCTTGCCAGAAATACCCTCATTATATCCACCTTCTCCTATAAATCATTTCATGTATTTACAAGAGTTATTTAAAGCCTTTGCTAGCTTCAATAATTGGGGCATCTATTGACCTGCTTCTATTGACTATGTTTTCCTTTGATTATATATCACATTTTCTTACTTTTCATATCTCATAATTTAAAATTTCTTACTTGATTATATAAAATGTAAAGAGTTTGAAAGATGAAAGGTACTGAGAACAAAATTGTTGCTCTTCTCCTTCTCTCCTTGTAGAGAATCAAAGTGGAATGTTCCACTCTCCTAACCAAGTGTGGGGACTTCAAGAGACTCGCTTGTAGAGATGGTGTGTATCTTCAGGAAGGAAGACTGGGGGTCCACTCTCTGGTTGAGAGTGTGTTTGCTTGTGTGTTCCCTTGGCTGATCTGACTTGCTGCCCTTTTGAGTGTCACAAAATGAATAGGAGAGAGACAACAAAGAGAGGACAGCAATGAACCAGCCTATACTGCTATGTGCAATGCAAAAAGAACATGTGAGTTTTGTGTAGGTCAGGTGGACCAACCAGGCTTGCACTGTCTTGTCACCTTATGCCCCCGAAGGGTTGCCCGCCAAGAGGCTGGGGGTGGGGACTTGGGGTGGAAACTGAGGTGGGAGGAGACTGAGGCATCAGAAGAGCTTAGGCCACATTGGGGAACTCTCAGTGAGGAGGACTCCTGTAGAGCTTTCAGGATAACTCATACATGGGTACCACTGATCCTTAAGGGATAGGACAGGAAACCAGTACAGGGCACACTCGAAAGTAAGGGTTATTTCATGACTGTAGTACCCCATCAGGGTTCGGACTGCTTAATCAACTAGTTACATTTAAGGTTCTCTCTCCAATGATGAGCTATAAGCCAGGGCTTGTGCCTGTCTTGCCTGTTGCCTACTGCAGTGCCTTGCACATAGTGGGTGCTCAGTGTGTTCCAAAAATACGTCTTGAATAAATGAACAAATGACACAGAGTGTCCCTACTTCTCCCTATACCCTCTCTTCACTTTATTTTTATCCCTAACACTGATCACATCTGACACATTATATGCTTATCTATGCACTTGGCAACTGCTTACCTTCCCCACAGAATGCAAGCCCTATGAAGACAGGGGAAGAGGGCTCTGTTTCGTTCACTGTGTGTCCCCAGGCCCTAGAAGAGTTCCTAGCACCTAGTATGTGCTCAGTAAACATTTTTTTGAATGAGTGGTTTGCTGTATGCCACATTCAGAACATAGACAGTGGTGGTGGGATAGCTAAAAAGATAGTGTCATGGCAAACATGTGATGTATATTTTGATAGTGCAGATAAAATTGAGGTAGGAGAGAATTTTTATGCTAAAATAGATTTTGAAAACAAATTTTAAAGCTACTCCAAAGGACCTTTCTTTATAAAAAAAAAAAAAAAATTCCTTACATTTCAACATGTATCTTTCAATGGTCACCTTTGCTCAAATCTTTTAAAATTTGTTACAATTTTAGTAATACATTCTATGCCAAGGATAAAGAAAGAAACAATTTCTGATTGATAGGATTATAATCTAAGAGGTTAGCTGAAGACTAAATATTTTAATAACCAGTTGAAAAGACATGTGAATACTGGCTAACATGAGGCTTCATATAGTAATTACTGAATATACTTAAGCAGATATAGTGAATATTAGGTTTGGAAAGAAGACTTTTAAAAAAGGGTTTAAATGCAAAATGAAACAATCATATTGAAACTAGAGAACTGTTTTAATCTAATAATGTACTTGTGATATATATTTTGCTTAGTATATTTCTTGACTTACAGCCTTTGTCCATCTTGCTAATAGGAAGGGTACCAAACGATAAGCTAGTAGTTTGTGACTGTCAGAATGATCTAGTTTTAGAGTATTTGTAAACTGAGGTTTGGCTGACCTCTACCAGGGTCACAGTCAGTCACATCAAGAACAATGCAGCTCGCCTACAAACGTCTGTCTGCTAGAGAGGAAAAAGAGAGGTGTTAGGCTTTTGCCTTATGATCTTGACCTTTATGTACAATAACAAATACCTCCTGTATAAGCAATCAACAGTGTTGTGAGCCCATGAGCTGGCCCTTTACTTCTGTTTATCATCATCTGATTAAGCTACAACCGTCCTTGAGGGTCAGAAGGTAGGATCAAGGCAAAAGCACCAGTCTTAACACTATGTTTCTTTTAGTCAAAAATAGTGGGTAAATGGAAGAAAACATCTTTGATATTTCATTTGATAGTCCTTAGCTCCTTAGTGATAAACCTTAAGCCAACACTGGGATTTCAGGAACACCTATTTTAATAACCACACTTCCCAAAAACACGCACTCTGACGTCAGTAAGGTGTTTTGTTTTACCACGCAGGAAATTAACCAGAAATAGAATCTCCAAGTGGCAACTTCTACAGTAATAGAGTTTGATGAATATTTTTTCAGAATGTTCTGCTGATGCCTGACATCATAATGAATCATGCCAGATTACATCAATCATGTCATGTCACTTAAAAAAAAAAACAAACCCAAACCATGATGTGTCTGGTAAAGATGGAGTTGTAATAGGCCACAGTTAGGAGGAATCCATTTTTAGAAAGAAAAATATACAGTAAATACTCAGTATGTAGTGCCCTATTACCAAATTAAGAAAGGCTTTAAAATTCTCTCTGAAAAGCAGACAGAGGACAATTTCATATTTGATTTTTAAAGATGAGATGTATACTAAGAAAAAAAGGATCATCTAGAAACAAATATTTTAAATCATATGTACTACCAATTCACAAATTCAGATTGATTGGGACCATTCTCAAAACATGGTTCAATTCTCTCCAACATGAACACAATTCTTAGCTTACCAACCAGCTGGAGCCCGTAGAAACATTCCCATGTAGAAGATAGTGGGCACCAAATAATCATCACTTGGAGGTAGGATACAGGTAGGACGGGGAAGATGAAATTATCCTGAAAGGTTCTATATCACCCATAAAGTTCCCAGGGAAGGTCTCTGTTTGACTCACTTTAAGTGATATTTCTGTAGGATGTCAATGCTCTCAGAATCAAGAAGTGTTTCCTTCTAAGTCTTCCCTTCAAAGGTTATTTAACTCTCTTTCCTTGAAATAGAGTTTCTGTCCCTTACAGAAACAGAACGGCATCTACTATATCATACATATTTTTTGGAGATGCAAAACTTGCATCTTTTTTTCTTCTTTAAAATTATTTTCAAACTGCTTTATCCTCAGCTAAAATTTAATAATAATTTAATCCTAATAAAATTTTAATATAAAACAGAGCAAAACTGCTCAGGTTGAAGGGAGTATAGGTGGTCCTCAAATCCTTCTTACAGGAAATATTCAATTGACCCAGTCAAGTCTACAAAGAATATGTAATATGTAGTATGACAACTATTGTTTCATCTACCTTTGCATACCCAGAACCAGTTCCTAATATTAGTAGTTTTTGTTACTCTTTTCTGTCCCCCCACCTACATTTTCATATGTGGAGCCTAAAACTGAAAAGTCTTGAAAAAAATCATACTGAAATTCTGGTGCAAGAAAATGAATTCCGTGGATGAACAACCTGATTAAGTTTAGCGTGAGTGGCCTCTTCTTTATATTGCAAATATATTTCTTAATACCTTTAGGGACATAAATCTCTCCATTGGTATTTCTTTGTTTCTCAAATATGTGATTAGGGGAAAGCTTTTGGAAGTTTATGAAACATTTTTTCTATGTTTTTCAAACTCTAAGCTAATACCTCAAATTCTAGGATTTTATACATGGTTGCAACCATCCTGATATATGTAGAAAGGAGAATAAAAAAGAGAAAAGCAACCTATGGGGTGTTAATCTGACACACACAAAAAGAGGTCTGCACATACAGGGGGAGTGCTGTAGAGTGGTGGGGTTCAATGTGAGATCTATAGTCAGTCTACCTGGAGTTCAAATCCTCACACTAGTGGTAGACCTTTGGTAAACTAGTTTATCTCGCAAAACCTGCTTTTCATATGTAAAATGAGAATATTAATAGTGTCTGCCAGTTGGAGTTATCGTGAGGAGAAAATGACACAGCACACATAAGACATTTAACATGGAAACCTCACGCTCAGCAGATACTCACATGCCATCTATATTGTGTACTTTGGGAAAACAATTGTCTACTGTAGTTTTTGCATGCCACTTTACATTTTTTAAGTCTGAAGGATATTATGAAATATTTTTTCTAACCTTTCTTAACATGAAAGAAATCAATCTTAGTCATAGAGTTTTATGAGAGGATCCAATACTCTACCAACAAGGATTAATATTCTCATTCACAACTTGTAGAAATATAGGCAGACAGGCAATGTAGTTTGATTGCAAGTCATGGATAGAAAATGCCTGATTCTTCATACCTCTCCTTTTAACCACTAGAAAATATTTACTCTGCAAAAGACTTCTTCCTCGTTATTGGATCTCTTGCAGCTTTGACCTTTGGGCATTGACCGGTATATATTTGGCTCTTCTTCAAATGACTGGAATAAATTCTTGGCTGAAACAGAAAGTTGGAGAAACCAGAAATCCTTCATGGTGAACTGTGGCCTTGAGACCTTGTAAAACTTCTCAAAAAGCATCACAAACAATTTACCACCTGTTCTCACTTGCCTGCTTCATGAAAACTGTTGGTGTGTTGGGCAGTTGCGGGTAGCTGGGGACGGATGATTTACAGAGAGCTGCTTCCCCTACCCAAGTTTTGCAGCATGTGAGAACAAGTCACATGGGAAGGACAGAATGTTGTCTGCTTGGATGACGGTTGGCCATTGCCAGGGAAACTGCTCCCTTGGCAAGTGTGGTCAGTACATCTGTCTAGCTGCATTTCTAAGACTTACATAGTCCCTACCATGGAAAATATGTTTTAAAACACAAACACATATGAAAAAAACAAATAAAAAATTATGGAGCTGATAAGGAATTCTTTGCTTTTATGGCAAAGTACTTTGGATGGAGTGATGGTGGTGTTCAGCAGAATACATTTAGGGGTGTTAACTCATAAATGGAAAACAAAATGTCCCCAACCTAAGCTAGCTCATAAAACAAAACAAATCTAAACCAGATAATCATTGGGTTTATTAGTCACAACACACACGGGTTTAAGGCTTCACAGAAGTGTTTGTAGGGAGCTTACTTGAAACACTGAGCACTCCCAAATACAGTTAAACTAAAGTTTATACAACTCTGTCTTAAAGAGAGATGTGGTCAAGAAGGAGGGAGATGAAGTCAAAGACTCATTTGGGGAGAGGGCAGAATGTTAAGATCTAGCTAAAATTAAGAAAATCAATTCTGAATTAAAAATCTAAGATGGTAGAAAATACGGTTCCATTTAAAAACACTTGATTTATTCACGGATCTTCAGGAGTACAATAATGCAATATGTGAAGAATGCCTACATAGAACTGCCATTGGCTTTGAGAGGTTAGAGAGAGTGAAATTTTGCACTTAAAAAACTAAAAATAGGGGACTTCCCTGGCGGTCCAGTAGTTAAGACTTTGCCTTCCAATGCGGGGGGTGCAGGTTCCATCCCTGGTTGGGGAGCTAAGACCCCACATGCCTCGGGGCCATAAAACCAAAAAACATAAAACAGAAGCAATATTGTCACAAATTCAATAAAAGACTTTTAAAAAAATGGTCCACATTAAAAAAAAAAAAAAAAAACCCTAAAAATAGAGGTTCCTTAAAAAACTAAAAATAAAGCTACCATATGATCCAGCAATACCACTCCTGGGCATATATCTGAAGAAAACCATAATTCAAAAAGATACATGCACCCCTATGTTCACTGAAGCACTACTTACAATTAGCAAAGACATGGAAGCAACCTAAATGCCCATCAACAGATGAATGGATAAAGACAATGTGTTACATATATACAATGGAATATCACTCAGCCATAAAAAAAGAACGAAATAATGCCATTTGCAGCAACATGGATGGACCTAGAGATTGTCATATTGAGTGAAGTAAGTCAGACAAAGAAAGACAAATGTCATATGATATCATTTATATGGGGAATCTAAAAAAAGGTTACAAATGAACTTATCTGCAAAACAGAAATAGAGTTACAAACGTAGGAAACAAACTTATGGGTACCAGGGGGTAAGGGGCAGGGGATAAATTGGGAGATTGGGATTGACATATACACACTACTATATATAAAATAGATAACTAAAAAGGACCTACTGTATAACACAGGGAACTCTACTCAGTACTCTGTAATGGCCTACATGGGAAAAAAATCTAAAAAAGAGTGAATATATGCATATGTATAACTGATTCACTTTGCTGTACGCCTGAAACTAACACAACATTGTAAATCAACTATACTCCAATAAAAATTGTTTTAAAAAATACATAAATTTAAGGAAATAAATCCTGCCCCCAAAAAGTTTAAGAATAGAAATACATTACCTGTATGAATTTTGCAGAAAGTTTACTGTTTCTATGAAAATAATTTGTGAATTATAATTAACATGGTGAATAAGAGCTTCATTGAAAACTTAATTTGAAGAATTTATACCATGAAGGATGGGTGTAAATTCCATAGGAGTGTCCATTACAATTAAACAGGTATATTAACATAAAAGGCTAAAGAAAGGAAGAAGAGATACCTAACGTTAGCTGTAGTTTATATTCTGAGAACATCAGACAATATTAGGGAATTGAGATAAGCTGTTGGGTTATGTTTTCACATGTACAAAACAATAAATGTATTTAACAAATTCTTGTTTTTTTTTTTTTTTTTAACAGTCTACAGCACTCAGTATTCCCAAGCAGTCTCCCATTTAAGTACTAACCAGGCCGACCTGATCCTGCTTAGCTTCTGAGATCAGATGAGATTGGGTGCATTCAGGGTGATATGGCCACAGACAGAAACTAACAGATTCTTGATGTACTTTTCCACACCTTAATGGGAAGCATTTTAACATGCTGTTGACCAAGCAGTGATCTTGACAGGGTGATCGTCACCTGTGCTTGCTCATGAAAACTCTTTGCATGAGAGAGTGTCAGAAGCTTGGAAGAAAGTTTTGGGGAATAATAGTGGAACATTCTTTTAGGGATGCTAATGTTCATGATGGCACAGAGGATGAAAGTATATGGAAAAACACAAACATCAACAACTGCGTCAAACATGAATTCAGAAGAGTTTGACTATAAATATGCAGAAATTTTAGGAAGACTTGAACCAATTTATTTTACTTATGTTTTACTTTTTCTGTTTGCACAGTGTGAAATATGATAAAAAATGTGTCTAAGTCTAAAACTGTTCTTTTGGTAAGTACAGAATAAAAATTCTAGGTGATAAGAAAGCACCGCATTATAGTTTAAGCAGCACTGTTTTTTCTTTCTTAGTGGTAAATCAAAAATGGCGCATTTTACAATTGACAGTATCTTAGATTCAATGAAATATGGGACTAAGTTTGGACCACACCCTTCATTGTCTGAGAAGTGAAGCACAAAAAGAGTGAGAGGAACTGAGATGAAAATACTGACCAAGAAGGATACTAACCACCTCTCTTCTCCTCCCCAACAAATGGAAAAAAGCAAAGATAATAAGAGGTTTTCACTGAATTGCTGATTAGTAAAGACAAAAGCACAAAGTTGGTGAGCATTTCTCTATGGCAAAGCATGTCACAATTAAACAAATGATTAAATCGATTTCATAGATGAACCTGGTGTTTAATCTTAGTTTGCCTCTGTCACTTAATCTGAAATCCAATTTCATGTCTGCTTTGTACATCAAAGAGCAACACAGGTCCATGCTACATATTTCCTCAAAGGAAAAAATTAAATTAAAAGAGAAAAACTTTCCCAAATAGTAAGGTTGATGTAGATGCATTCGGTAGAGTATCACTAAATTTGGCAGTTCTATAGAGCAAGTTGATTTTCTCCCAGATAACTTATTCTTCAACAATATCTTCAATGTCGAGCCTAAAAAGTTGTCTTTACAATACTGCCAGTCACTGATTGTACATGTTCTCTTTCAACTGATTTATCTATCAGGGTCTTTATGTGTCTGTTGATTAAAAAGTCAACCCCGGGCTTCCCCAGTGGCGCAGTGGTTGAGAATCTGCCTGCTAATGCAGGGGACACGGGTTCGAGCCCTGGTCTGGGAAGATCCCACATGCTGCGGAGCAACTAGGCCCGTGAGCCACAACTACTGAGCCTGCGCGCGTCTGGAGCCTGTGCTCGGCAACAAGAGAGGCCACGATAGTGAAAGGCCCGCGCACCGCGATGAAGAGTGGCCCCCGCTTGCCGCAACTAGAGAAAGCCCTTGCACAGAAACGAAGACCCAACACAGCCAAAAATAAATAAATAAATACATAAATTTATTAAAAAAAAAAAAAAAAGTCAACCCCACATACTTTTCGTTTTACTGATCTATTTGACAGAATCTGAGGGAAACATTGAAGGAGAGGATCCTGCTTCCATAGTTACATCACTCTGTTTGAGAGTCCATTGAAATTCAGCAATAGATAAGACCAACTCCAACTTTATAGTGTAACTTCCATTTTGTGGAAAGCTATTTTCATTTTGGCACATTAACTAGTACAATATGAAAATGAAAAATCTGAAAGTGAATATGAAAATCTTTATACCCTCCAGCTGATTCTTCAAAGTTCATTTTCAAAATGTACTTGTTTGGAGAATCTGTGCAGTAGGAAAACTGTATTTACCAAACCATGTAGCACATTCCTAGACAGACACAATACCACGAAATCAGTCCATTCAATGTTGGCACTTGCCTTCCTTGAGAGTTTGGTTTTGAGCACTGTTCTCCTTTTCTCACCGATAATATAATTTTTGGAGTATCCAGGAACTGCTGGCAAATTTTAGTTATACCTAATTGTAGCAGGAACAAAACCATGTGAGGCACAAAGAAGGCCCCATTTCCCAGCCTGCCTTGCAATCCAGTGGGATCAGGTGACTATATTCTGGCCAAGAGAATGTGGACAGAACTCATACATCCACTTCTGAGCCTCAGCCTTCTATTTCTTTGCTTGTTGGATGATCGATATCAAAAATCCAGGGAGGACTCTGAGATTTAATGAAAGGATGAGCAGTAGGAGGAAGTAGCCTGGGTCCATGTGTGTCTCTGGGGGCAGAGCAAGGCCCCATTCCCAATTCACATATGACTATGCCAAGAGTAAAACATCAACCCTTGCTGTGTCAAACCGCTGAAATGCTGGGCCTGTTTGTTACAGCAGCTAGGGTTACTTAACCTGACTAGAAAAAATAATATAATAGAGAAGTCCCCAACTATATCCCTTAGGAGCTCCATCAGACATATTATAATATAGCTATATGGCCTTTGTAATACGGGAGAACATAATGAAAACGTTCAGTAACAGTTCTGGACATTCATTCCCTCACTTCGGAAATATTTTGGGGTACCTGTGCTTACTGGGATAAGTGCGGGGGATGTAATAATGAACTAAATAGACATGGTGCTTTTCCTCACGAAGCTTATAGACCAGAAGGTAGATATGAGGCAATGGATCATACATACAAATGTACGATTGCAACCATGATCATTTCCATGACTTGAGAATCATGATCTTATCAGACACAAAAATAGAGGTATTTGCCTTAATCTGGGAGGTGCCCATGAGGAAGGATTCCATATTAGGGGGACAGATATGCAATTACTATGTGGAATTCAGACAGTATGAGGCAACATGAAAGAGGGCCAGATTAGGTGTAGGAGGGAGAATGAAGAGCATTAGTATAAACCAAGCCTGGATGAGAATGCAGGGCCAAACCAGACTAGAGTAAGTATTTTCCTCTTTGCTCAGATACTAAATGATCAGATTTGCCTTCTGTCCTTTGATAAAGGCCGCTCTGGCTACACTGTAGAAAAATGGATTGAACATGAACATGTACCTATATTTACATGAAGAGCATATGTGACAATATGAACATCACATATCAATATATGGATACCCCAGAAATAAAAAGAAATAGAAAAACAGTTCAGCACTGGAAATGCTTTTGAGACTGGGTAGTTGTTTTTGTAAATTTTAGTTACTTTTAATTTTATGCCCCCCTGCCCCCGACCTTTAAAGCAATTACAGATCACCTAGTAGTTCAATCTGGTAAGTTTGAAACAGGAGACGCTTGCCTTAGGCCACTGAGAACATCCAAGGTAAACCAAATTGCAGCAAACTATGAGGCTGGTTTGAGTGACAATTTTGTCTTCAGTGACTCTAGCACCCAATGCCCTTGTGAAACCTACAAGTCACTCATCCATACCAGCCACCGAGAGGGACTCCCTGTAAGAGGCATTGGTGTTCCCCAACTCTCATTACTGGGACGACATTATGGCATTTCAGTTCCTCCACAGAACTTACGAAGGTTTATGCTCCAAACAGGAAGGAGAAAGATGTCTTCAGCCTCCCTGATTTACACAGATTTCTAGCATGGATGGCCATCTTTCTTAGATTATCTCCCAATCATTGAGAGAATTATATGCTGATGTCTCCAATCTTTTATCCTGATTTTTTTTCCTCTCTGTATATGAAAACCACCGCTATAGAGGATTACAATTAGATAATCATCTTGAGATGTTCCCTGTCAGATTCTGGGCCTCAATCTGATTTCTTGCCCTTGTGATTCAGGCAGCGGAGCCTGGCAATCACACCTTCCCAAACACATAAACATCAGAGCAGGTTCATACTGGCCCTCTCTCCTCCATACATGGGAAAAAGATCTGGGTGCCCAGCTCCTTGTTGCTTTTCATTTTTAGATACACTACACCTTTCCAGAAGCAATGTCTACAAGGAATGCTAAATAGGCCCCCCTGCATTGAGATGCATCTAAAAGATGCTGTTTCCCTGTAAGAAAGGATGATTAATTCCAAGTAGCTATTTTCTAAGGTACGACTGTAAACCTTCAAAGTCAGGGTGTTAATTTGGTGATATTAACTTTTGAGTCACTTGAGTAGTCAGTTTAGGAAGCAACAATTCTCTTAAAACTCTTATAATTACATTTGGACAAGTTTGCGCGTAGGACCGCAAGTCCACCAGCTTATTATAACCATGGCGCATTTCACACACCATCTTCATTATCTTGTGCTAAAGAAGAGAGCACACACTCTTCTGTGGGTAATTTTAGATTGGCCACTGACACACTCCGCAGTGTTTATAAAGAAAACAAAACTTGGATGTTGGCCCTTTTAATTATAACTGGCAGAACCGCTACACCCAAAAATCACATAATCTCTTCATCATATTATATCTTTGAAGACATCTGCTTACAAAGCAGTAACAAGGAACTCGGAATCTAAAAACAAACTTTGTACTAGATTGATTGGTTTGGCGAGCCATGCTTCTAAAGTACTGGCGGATTCTGAGAGATGTATTCCTGAACTTCAAGAAAAGCTTAAAATATGCTACCGTGGAGCTACATCAAATTGTCCTTGGTCTGGACAGGCGGATTAGAGCCTGTTATTAGGATGCCTGTTGTTGCTAAGGAAAGTCAACTGGCCCAATGGAAGATGCCATAAATTTCACGAGCCATTCCTGTTGTTCCACAGTTTCCAAATAAATGCCTAGCTAATAAAACTTTCTGATAAGTTCAGGGCACTATTTCACCTGAGAAATCGTCACCCTCAAGGTGCTATTTTCTAGGTGTTTTATATAATATTTTGAGGACAATTGAGAACACTAGACATTCCACCAAAGGATGAAAGCTGATCTATGACATCATCTCAACTATTCATCAAACATGTGCCTATTTTCACATGATTTTGGACATGATCTGAGCTCATCTTTGAGTTATTACCCTGTGATCCTTGTCACTTACCTTAGGGCAGATCATCTTACAGCTCGCAGAGTTCCTAAACTCACGATACTGTAACCTGAAAGATAAAATGGTAAAATTACTTATTAGTTAACCTGTGCTCTGCAGATGGGTAAGAAGCTTTCTTTTTCTAGGTGACTTGTAGACGTGTACTTGAATTAAGAGGATGGAAAAAAAAAAAAAAAAAAAAAACCAAACCCAATGCAAAAGCCTGGATTTGTTGCCAAAATAAAACTGCCTACATCTTATGTGGTCATCTAATTCATAAGGTCCCACCCTCCTTCCACAACTCCAGCCAAAGAGGCTGTTTTTCCTTCCCTCACAGTATCTTCTGGAACCCAGGACTAGTTGTTAAACACTAATGTGACTTATGACGGCTGCTGGAAAAGTGAAAGCAATCTCATTGTGTTGCATGAGTTCAACCAAAATGACTAGCAAATTTCAACATTTAGAATACCCACTAGGACAAGTATTTACTGCTCGGTGAGTAAGTTTATTTTAAGAATCTTAATCCAAAATGACTCTGCTGGTGGTAATGCTGTGAACATTGCCTATATTTCAGACAAACTGATTTTTCCCCCCTGATGTTAAAAATTACAGTTGTAAATAGGTACACTGCCTACAAATTCTAAAATTGTGTACACACTTTTTTAAATGTCAAAAGCACTCAAAGAGCCTCAAAGTTGCTGACGTTTGGTGTCATTCTAACACTAATTTTATTAGTTGGAAGTATTTTTTTCCCAAATGTTCTTCTGAGAAGCGTAGAATAACTGCTGTAAGCCCAGAGCACTGAACTATTAACTGTTAACAGCGGAGGAGTTTTCAGGTTCCAGTATTTTAGTTCATGCTTAGATGTAAGTATTTTGCTCATACCTCTCCCTCTTGCAACTATGTAAGCCAAGAAAGTTAATAATTTTGATGTGAATTAAAAACTTCTGAATGTCTTCATACATAGAGCACAGACGCGGGAAACATTACTAGAACTAGCAAACCACTAGGAGGATAAAAAGTGTAAAAGTAAAAAAAAGAAAAAAAAAAGAATGATTACAGCACTAAGAATGGTTTATTTTACTGGAGCTAGTTCAGCATTTCCATTTTCGGTATTTATGGTACAGTTCCTCCAACATGTTTTCTTTTTTTTTTTTTTTTTGAAAGGTCACGTCAGGAAGACTTTGGCTGAAGAAACTTAGAACAGACAAGAGATGATGCAAAAGAAAAATAAAACTATCCCATGGAATTGTCATTCTAGAACTTTCTGTATGCCAGGGAGTGAGACCATAATGTTTGGGGCTAGGTACATTTGGATAAAGCCTTGGGTTCTCAGGACTTCCGCAAAACACAGTAGGGGCAAAAGACCAGCAGGGGCTTCTAATTAGAAGACTTACACGGCATGTACTGAATCTTACTTTCTTTACAGTGTGTAGCTCTTTGCCTGCAGACGGATGTCCCAGTTATAACTTCTGGGTGATTTTTATGCAAGTCTGCTTTGCAGGACTAGTCTTCTAAGGTCTTTTCCTGGGCCAAGGAAAATCCTGAGCGTCAAAAGAAGATAAATACGTATGTACCCACTGCATATGAATTTGTCTCACAGGCTGCTAACACACAAAATTCCTTGCAGGCGCAGAGAATCTAGAAAAGCCTGCGACTTCAGCACGGCTCTCTCAAATGTGAAGGAAGCAAGCTCTCGGCTGCTTTTCGATTCTCGTAGGAGATGTAAAGGTGTAATTTCTGCAGTGAGTAATGGTACAAATAAAATTATGTTTATTATTACTTTATTCATGACATTTAATTATAGAGGGAGATAGCTAGTCAGATAACAAAACAGCCATAAACAAGGGAAAGGCCCCTTTGCTCTTTTTAAATCGATGCTCTCAAACAATTGGGAAGAGCATTAATAGAATGCCCGGCGAAAGAGAGACTCCACAGTCCTAAGTGTTCACTTGGGGTTCGTCAAATAATGGACCACTGGCCTATTTTTCAAGCCATTTCTCTGCAGTAACTTGACATTTGATAGGATTACCTCTGGATTTTGGTCTGAGTCTCTGCTGTGCCTGAGAAGACTGTCATCTTTTGATTTAAAGATAACAGAGCCGATCACGTGAAAAGGTTCTGTAGACTCAGCCTGTGACTCATAACCAAATATCAAGAAAGATTTTGTCTACGGTTTGCTTTCTTACCTCACTGTTGTAACTGAAATGATCAAATGACTAGTTTCCATTATAAACAGCATCTATTCATTTTATTAAAAAAAGGCTGACATTCTTCAGAGATGAAATATAAGAGTATCATAAAACTCAGAGGCAATTCTTTTCCCCTGAAGACTCAGAACATTTGCTGATTTTAATTTCAATTCCAAAGTTTCACCAAAAAGGATGAATCAATTTTGCTTAAGCAGAATACCGGACAATTAAAAGAAAAACCTGAACAGGTCAAACATAGATAAAACTGAATTAGGAGGCAATGGAATTATACACAGGAGAACAAAAACACACCTAAACACTGGCAATGCAACTGACCGTTCAAACTATAGTTAATAAGTTCCCAAACATGCAAGTTTGAATTTTAAAATTAAGCTTCCCAATTGCCAGTTTCAAAAAATGTCATGAGTTTAGAGTAGCCTTTTTATTATGCATGGTTTTATGTCTTCAGATTTCAAAATTACCTAGCATGCATGTTCACCTTTGCTAAAATTTCCGGGCTGTTTTCATTTCTATTTAAAAAAGGCTAAACAGTAAGATGTGCCTCTGCTTTACATTCTAATTGCATGTAACTGATTTGCACAGCAGAACAAAAAACTCATTTTCAGATTAAGAATAGTGCACCAAGAAATAATTATTGTTCTACCAGAAAAAAAATATTTTTCCCACATCCTTCTCCCCTCATTTATGGCAACTGTTTTCTAGGTTTCCCTCAGGTTGATCTCTTTTATAGACCACCATGCATTGCTCTTTAGGGACTAAAATAATGCAAATGGAAACAAGGAACATACAACTGTTTTGACTACATTCTTCTGCTTGCAACATAACAACACTTGCCTTTTATTATTTTATCTTCAACAATCAAGGGGTGACTAAATGGTTGCAGGTGGTGATGAAAATAAAAGCCATCCATCATTATTTATTAGGCATGAAAAAGATACACAATAATGTAATTTAATCTCAGAGCAGACAATTATTTCCACATATTGATAATACAATGTGAAAACTGTCATGAATTCTAATATGATATTTTGGCTTTATTGGTGCACCACGGCCAGCACGACAAATAATGAAATTGCATCAAAAAGAAAAAAAAGGTAATTGTGTGCCTATGTCAGTATCATGGGGGGAAAACATATCACCAAACTTTTAAAGCTTCTTCATTATAACTTGAACAAGTCAAAAGTTTGAAGTGGAAAAAAGGCACGCTTTCAGTTTTTGCTATTTAAAACACAATCTATTACATTCACACCACAATCTATAATCTGAATAAACATCGACTATGTAAGTGTTTTATGATATAAAAGTTTTGAAGACCAGCCAGTCTGCTAAAATATTTGCAAGAAGTATACATACACCATAGGGTCAAATTTCTAACATGTTCTTTGGTTCACTGGAGTCTGGTAAAAATCTGCAGATGAAAACTCTGTGATCTCTACTTTGGGTAGCATACACGTGGCTATTAAATGTAGCAAAGAACGTACCTTTTAGCCAAATAAAGCAAGAAATGGTTGAAAATAAACATCTTTGGTAGGAAAAATCCTGACTGATGAAACGCTTGGTCAAAAAAAAGTGAAAGCTAGTTTTTCGTTATGTTAAATGATTCCTATTTTCACTGGTTTGTTGAATTCTATCTCCAAATAGGACTTGGAAGGTGAAAATAGGACAAAAAAGAAACAAACTAGCATTTCATCTTCGTAAATGGGAACGCAAAGCATCTTACGACATTTATTTCAATAGATTTTTGTTTCTGCCAGAAGAGTGATCATGATTAGAGATGGTTTTTAAAGTGACTGTTCTTTATACAGTGTACACACACACACACACACACACACACACACAGATACATTCGTTCTATAGCACATAGACACAGCATTCTCTATACTTTCTCAGAGACTAATTTATTCATAGTTCACATATAGATCAGAAGTGGAATATAAGCTTATTGAATAAGATAAATGATCTCCTCTTAGAAAAATACCTTTCAGAATTATTCAGGAAGGAGAATATTTTAGACTTGGATTGAGTGATGGACAAGACGTGGAAGAAAAAGTGTCTCTGAGTGATCACAGCACTGTGACCATTCTGGGCTGGGAGAGAAAATTTATATATCATGTGGTTACTCAATTTTATAAAGGGAACCTAAGAACCAGTGTAGGCACTGGGTAGGAAAAACAAATGAAAGGAATAATTTAAAAAGTCAATAAGCCACAGGAAATCTGGAGACTGTTTCAAAACACCTTATTGGAAGCCTAGCAAAAGTATGTGCCAGAGATCAAAGGGACACTTGGAAATGTGGCCCAAGTAAGGAAACCAGGGAGATCCACAAACTATGGCAGGTCAGGTGTGAACAAGAATGCAGGCGAGCCAAAAGAGAATTCAAAAGTCCCTTGCAAGTGACTCCAAAGCTAATAAAAATGTTCTTCAAAATAGATCCATGGCAGAAAACCAAGTAGAGAACTAATGGGCTGATCAAGTGACCCACTCTGGGCAAAAGAGATATTCTTCTTGAAGGATGGAAACCCTTGTGACTTTACTAAAGATGATTCATTCATTCATACCTTCACATTAATTCACTCATTCAATTATCCATCCATCCATCCATCTGATCATCTACTTATTAAAAGAAATACAGAATGCCTACCATGAACCAGACTTTGGGTTCAGTACTGGAATAGAGAATGGCATAAGCCAATCATTCATTTATTCTTTCTTTTCACTCATTCAGTCATCAATTCATCCACCCAACATGTGTTTGCTTACCTATTCATTCCACCAAAAAAATTACAGAATGTGTATCATGAGACAGACCCTAGGTTAAACACTTGGAATATATTAATACATAAAACATTCATTCAGTCAGTCCACAAATATGTGAGAGTCTACCTTGTGCCAAGGCCTGGTCTAATCCTTTGAGATAGATCAGCGAAGAGCAGAGATAACAGCCCTGCTCGAATCAACTTTCTTTTCCAGCAGAGAGTAGCAGCGGAGGTAGGCAACCTATACGACAAGCAATTAATCACAAAATCAAAAGCAATCATCTAGTATGATAGGTATTATGAAGGACAAGTCCAGGCAGCTTTGAGTGCCTGACATGGGTCCCTGTCTGAGGTAGAAAACAGTACCCTATTAACAGACCTAAAGGAATAAAGCAGGGAGAGTAGCACGAGGTGAAGACGAGGAGAGGGCACAAAGATCACATTATTTAAGAAATGAAGAATACTAGACTTCATCTTAAGAGCAAGGGAGGCAGCTGAAGCCTTTTAGCAAGAGTGATCTACTTACAAAGTCTGACACGCTTCTGTTCAAAATCCAGCAATGGTCCCCTACTTCACCTGGAGTGAAAGTTGAAGTCCATACAACGACCTGCAAGACCCTCTATATTCTGTCCTCTGTCAGCCCCTGACTTAAGTTTTTCACCACCCTCCCCTACTCAGTCTACTCCAGCTACACTGGGCTCCTTGTGCGCACTGGCTATTTCCTCCCCCTGTCCACTCCAAATGGATGCACCCTTACCTTCGTCAAGCCCTTGCTCAAATTTCCCCTTGTCTGTGGGGCATCACCTGAGGACCAGACTTAATACTGTGACTTCCCTGCCATCTTTACTCTTACCCTGTTTTGCATCCCACCCCCCTTGTAGCATTCATTGCCTTCTGATGTACAGTACACTTTATTTATTTGTTATGTTTTACATACAGTTAACCCTTTGTATCCCTTTGGGTTCTGCATCTGTGGATTCAACCAACTGCAGATTGAAAATATTTGGGAAAAAAAGTCGAGAAAGTTCTGAAAAGCAAAACTTGAATTTGCCAGCAACTAGTTACACATAGTATTTACAACTACTTACACAGCAATTTACATTGTATTTATAACTATTTACATAGAATTAGGTATTACAAGTTAACCTAGAGACGACTTAAAGTATACAGAAGGATGTGCCTAGGTTATATGCAAAGGCTACACCATTTCACGTAAGGGACTTGAGCATCCGTGGATTTTGGAATCTGCAGGGGCTCCTGGAAACAATCCGCCCCAGATACTGAGGGACAACTATGCAGACCTACCTCGTTCTCATTTTACTGCGCCTTGTTTCATTGCACTTCACAGATTGTAAAAAAAAAAAAAAAAAAAGAAAAAAAAGCAAATTGAAGGTTTGTGGCAACCCTGTGTCAAGCAAGTCTATCTGCATCATTTTTCCAAAAGCATTATTTTAAAATTAAGGTATGTACATTGTTTTTTAAGACATAATGCTATGGCACACAATAGACTACAATATAGTGTAAACATAACTTTTGTACACACTGGGAAACAAACAAATTCGTATGACTCACTTTATTGTGGTATTCCCATTATTGCAGTGGTCTGGAACCAAAACTGCAATATGTCTGAGGTCTGCCAGTATTGTCTATATCCCCCCAGGAGAATGTTTTCTTCATGAAGCAGGAGTTTTTGTCTTTTGTTCACATTTATCCTAGTCAACTAAAAACTAAATTAGTGCCTGGGATACACAACTCAATAATCATTTGCTGAATAGATAAATTAACGAATGTGCTGGATAACATGATCATATTAGCGTGTTAATAAAATTCCTCTGGTTGAAGCTTGAAGAATAAGTTGGGAAGAGTTAAGAGTAGATGTAGAAAACCAAGAGGCTGTTTTGAGGGTCTAATAAAAAAACAATGGCAACTCAGGCTAGGGTGAAGATGCTAGAAGTAGAGAAAAGTAAACTAGTTTAGGGGATTTTTTAGCAGAATCATCAGGGCCTGCTTACGGTAGTGTGCTGGAGTAGGCGTGGACTGGTTTACGAGAGCTGATAATTAAACTTTAAGGAATTTTGTTAGTCGGTTGTTAAGCACAGACGTTATTAAAAATTAAATTATATAAACTGGCAATTAATTATATTAAAACAGTTAATAAATATTCAAAAGTAATTAATTCCTGATTATTTTACTATTACCTATGCTCTTGAGGCTATTTATGTCTATTGTGCTTCTATGGGAAGTATCTGATGGTGTGTTACTGTGCAAATTTTTTCAACTCCACATTCAATTAGGTCACACTGGTAGCGTGAAATCAGTCAGAGAGGGAGTATTTATTCCTTGGTAATTGTCAAAGGCTATAAATCAGAGCTTGCTTTATTATCTTGTTGATTTTGTAGACTTAAGAAAGTGATGGAGAAAACATTAATAATACCCATTAATTTTAAAAGTATGTCATGTCTGCAGATATTTCACTGTTAATATCACACAAAATTGAAGAAATATTTCTCCAGGATGTGAAAACAAATATCTGATTCAGCAAAGAAGCCATTCACATCATTGATAAAAGAATGAAATTCTGACATACAGCTATGTTGTTCCACTCTTGTCTTACTCTTTAATGTAAAGCAAACTATCAACCAACATACACATCAGATATAGTCGCTTGTTAGTTGCAACCATAAGTTGGCTATGGACCCAAGAGTTTTTCAGAAAACAAAATATTTTATGAGAATCAATTGTCTATATGAAATTTACAAAGAGTATTGTATATTTTATTATCATTGTAAACTGTGTAACACATTCTTTTTTAACTTTTTTTTTTTGGCCGTGCCACACAGCATGTGGGATCCTAGTTCCCCAATCGAACCCGTTCCCCCTGCAGTGGAAGCATGGAGTCCTAACCACTGGACCACCAGGGAAGTCCCAACACATTCTTTATACCAATAATATCTATGATAAATTTAAATAGATACGTCTACATTTTCTTTCTGGAAAACTAGGTTGTTAAATAGCATACTGCTGGGTACATATGGGTCAAAGAGACCCTTATATACCCAGAGAGAAAGAATCATCAAAAATGCTGCAAGTTTCTATCTTGTTTAACTGCCTAAAAGGTGATACCCATACCTTTACACAGGGAACATTAGAAAAGGACTAAGTTTGATGGAATGGGATAGGGAAGGCAGTGTTATGGATTAGGTGGGGTGATACTGAGTTTGAAGAGATAGATAGCAGCAACATGGATAGACCTAGAGATGATCATACTAAGTGAAGCAAGTCAGACAGAAAAAGACAAATATCATATGATATCACTTCTATGTGGAATCTAATAAAAGCTATGAATGAACTTATTTATAAAACAGAAACAGATTCACAGACATAGAAAACAAACTTATGGTTATCAAAGGGGAAAGGTGTGGGGGAGGGATAAATTAGGAGGTTGGGATTAACACATACAAACTACAGTATATAAAATAGATAAACAACAAGGTTCCACTGTATAGCACAGGGATCTATATCCAATATCTTGTAATAAACTATAATGGAAAAGAACCTGAAAATAATATATATATATATGTATATGTTATACCAGTGAATCACTTTACTGTACACCAGAAACTAACAGAACATTGTAAATCAACTATACTTCAATTTAAAAAAATTTTTTAAAAAGGGACACGCAGACTACATGGTCAGGTGGCTAGTTGTATCCAAAGCTCCGGAGCTCAGAAAATAACTTTAAGCTGGGGCCATCATTTGGGTGATATTTGTGAAGGTCAATTAATCAAAGACTTGAGAGTGGATGAAGCTATTTTGAGTGTTTCTTCCAAATGAACTTCCAAAGCAGAGTTTGGAGGTATTTAACTGAAGTGGTAAATGAGAATGTTCTAGTCCTGACAGGCAAATTAATAGTACACACATCATCAGGGCTAAACAACACCCTCCAAGAATATTAGAGGTTTCCATCAGGGAAATACAGTTCCATGACCAAAGACATGTCCTCCTTTATTAGAGATGGATGTCTTAGTTAAATAGGTAGTATCAAAAATATAGATCCCCGTTGGGAGCCTGTGGTAAGTAGAAGATTGCAGAAGGCGCCATGTGTAAGTAGACATGAATTATTTACTTATTAGTTACCAATGATTTTGAGTACGGTGAGTAGGATTGGTTACTTACTAAATGATATGAAATGTGGAAGCCAGATCCTCAAAAATAAGATCTTTATTTTAGAGCTTTACATTACCTTTAAAAAAAAGAATTATGGACTTCCACTTCTGGAAAGACATGGTTTTTCCCAATTTTCTCACTTAAGTACACCTAAAAGCCCTGGAATAGTATATGTAATGTATAAGTTACACCTCTAAAAGACAGAGAAAAGAAGGCAGACCAGCTAGGGGATCATAGTACTCAAGGAACAAGGTAGAGGTCAGTTTTCTGGGTTTTCTCTTTGCCTCATATATCTCAGACCTGGAGCTGAAGAAGCCAGCAATCCACAAACACTAATCTGTACAGACCAAAGGAAAAACAAAAAGACAACAACAACAAAACAAATGAAAAAACAGCAGCACTGAACAAAAGCCTACTCTCTCTAATCAAAGAATCAAGAAAGGGACTTCCCCGGTGGTCCAGTGGTAAAGAATCCGTCTTACAATGCAGGGGACCCGGGTTAGATACCTGGCCAGGGAACTAAGATCCCACATGCCGTGGGGCAACTAAGCCCATGTGCCACAACTACTGAGCTCGCACGTCTCAACTAGAGCCTGTGTGCTGCAAACTACAGAGCCCCTGTGCTCTGGGCCCCACACGCCACAACTACAGAGCCCACATGCCCTGGAGCCTGCACGTCACAACTAGAGAAGAGAAAACCCGCACACCACAACTAGAGAGAAGCCCGCGTGTTGCAAAGAAAGATCTCACATGCCTTAACAAAGATCCCACGTGCTGCAACTGAGACCCGACGCAGCCAATCGATGAATCAATCAATCAGTCAGGAAAGGGGCAGCCTAACAGATAGAAAGCTTTTAGAAAATAACGACTCTACTCAGGTCAAACACAACAGAAAAAAATGTGGTTGCACTCCATCCACACCAGCAAAAACCAAGAGGGGAGCACAGACGTACACCCTTGTTGGATTGTAACAAGGCTCCCCAACACCATTACTGGGATGGTGTTAGAGAAGCTCAAGTAGAGAGCTGAGACTTTCATCCCCACCAACTGGTAATGAGACGTCCCTCCCCACCCTTACCTCCAGTGGTGTCAGTGGAGACCACAAGTGGAACCTGGACTTCCATCTCTACCCAGCAATAATGTGGACCCCATCACCACCTCTGGTGTCAACAAAAGCTGAGTGGGGAGCCTGGATTTCTATCACCAGTTGGCAGTAAGGAGTCAATGCTTCCTCCCTTCTCTTGTTGGAGCCATACAAGAAAAAGTAAGAAAAAAACAGAGTTTGAAATAATATTCAGAATGTCATAACATAATACGAAAATATCTAGATTTCAAGTGAAAAATCACTGATAATACCACAAACCAGGAAGATCTAAGTCAGAATGAAAGAAGACAATAGATTCTAACACCAAGATGGCAGAGATGTTAGAATTATCGAAGGTTTTAAAGGAGCCATGATAAAAATGCTTCAATGGGCAATTAAAATATGCATGAAACAAATGAAAAACATATAACGTGTTAGAAAACAAATAGAAAGTATCAGCGAAGATACAGAAGATTATAAAAAAGAACAAAGTGGAAATTTTAGAACTAAAATATACAACTAACAACAAAATATCAGTGGATGGGGACAACAGCAGAATAGAAAGGACAGAGAAAAAAATCAGTGAAAGGTAACACAGAACAACAGAAATGATCACATCTGAACAACAGAAATAAAATATACTGAAAAAATTTGAGAGTCTCAGGGACCTGCTGGGACATAACAAAAGATGTAACATCTGTGTTATTGGAGTCCCAGAAGGAGAGGAAAAAGAGAGTGAGTTAAAAGCACCTAAAAAAATAACGAATGAAACCTCCCAAATTTGCCAAGGTACATAAAACTAGAGAATCAAGAAGCTGAGTGAACCCAAATAGAATAAACATAAATAAATCTGTATTGAGACACACCCTAATTAAGCTTCTAAAAGCTAAAGACAAAGAAGTAATCTTGAAAGCAACTGAAAAAAACAACATCTTACCTATAGGGGAAAAACAATTCAAATGACAGAGGATCTCTCATCAGAAATCATGGAGGCCCAAAAGAAGTGACACAGTATTTTGCAGGTGCTGAAAGAAAATAAATGAAATGTAGAATCCTATGCCCAATGAAAACATTCTTTATGAATAAAGGAAAAAATCAAGACAACTTTAGATGAAGGAAAACTACAGAGTGTGTTGTCAGCAGATTTTCTTTAAAAGACTGATTAAAGGAAATTCTCTTAACAGAAAAAAAAAATGATGAAACAAGAAAACTTGGAACATTAAGAAGGAAAAAGAACATGAACTACTCATAAATACAAGAGACTTTCCTTGCACTCTTGAATTTTCTAAGTTATGTTTGATGGTTGAAGCAAAAATTACATTATTTTTAAAACCAATTATTTGGTTCTAAATGCATGTAGAAGAAATATTTAATACAATTATATTATAAACAGAGTAGATTAAAGAGATATAAAGAGAGGTGAAGTTTCTATACATTATTCAAACTGGTAAAATGTGAACATCAGTAGACTGTGATGATTTATATATGCATAATATAGTTTCTAGAGGAGCCACTTAAAAAGGTAAACAAAGAGATAAAAACACTATAGATAAAAAATACAGGAGCTGAAAAACGTTCATGTAACCCACAAGAAGGCAGGAAAAAGAAAACAGAGAAATGAAAAACAGAACAAATAGAAAACAAAAAATACAATGACAGACTTAAATCCTAACAGGTAAATAATTACTTAAATGTAAATGGTTTAGCTATATGAATGAAAAGACAGAGTTAGATAAAATAACTTAAAAAAACTTACTTCAAATACAGTGATAGAATCAGATTGCAAGTAAAAGGGTGGAAATAGATACATCATGCAAACATTAATCAAAGGAAAGCAGAAATGGCTATATTAATATAAACAGACAAAATAGACTTCAGATCCAAAAATATTACCAAGAACAGAAAGAGGCATTATATTATAATGATATAAGGGCCAATTCAGCAAGAAGCTGTAAAAACCAAACAATGGAGCTACAAAATATGTGACGCAAAAACTGAAAGAACTGAAAGGAAAATCCAAAATTTTATAGATATATAAATCCCAATTATACATGTTTTTATATATATATATATATATATATATATATCTCCTTATTTTCACAATTGCTAAAACAACTAGAAGAAAATCAGCAAGAATAAATAAGCCCTCGACAACATCCTCCAAGGTCTAATTGATATTGTAGAACTCTGCATCAAATCACAGCAGAATGCATACTCTTTTCAAATACTAAAATGACCATATCCTAGGCCATAAAACATCTCAACAAATTGAGAAGAAGTGAAATCATACAGAGTGTGTCCTCTGGCCACAATGAAATCAAACTAGAAATCAATAACAGAAAGATAGCAAGAAAAGCTCCAAACACTTGGAAACTAAACAACACACTTTCTAAATAATGCAGGAGTCAAAATCAAGGGAGATAAAAAAAAAAAAAACACGTTAACTTGAACGAAAATGAAAATACAACATATCAAAATTTGTAGAAAGCAGCTAAGGCAGTATGGAGAGGGAAATTTATAGCCCTAAATGCTTAACATTAGAAAAGAGGAAAAACTCAAATCAATAACATAAGCTCTCACCTCAAGAACTTAGAAAAAGAAGAACGAAATAAGCCCAAGGCAAGGAGAAGAAAGGAAATAATAAAGAACAGAAATCAATGAATTTGAAACAGAAAATAAGAATAATATCTGCTTCATGGAAGCAATTGTTGACAAACTTACAACAAGAAAGAAAGAAAAAACTGAAAGACACTATCAATATCAGAAATAAAACAGAGGATACTACTACAGACATTGCAGACATCAAAAGTGAAAGAGAATACTACAAACAACTCTACACACATAAATTTGACAGCCTAGAAGAAAATGACTAATTCCTTGAAAAACACCAACTACCACAATGCACCAATATGAAAGAGATCATTTGAATACCCCTATAACCATTAACAAAGTTGAATTCGTAATTGAGAAGCTCCTCCAAAAGAAATTTCTGGTCCCAGATGGTTTCACTGGAGAATTTACCAAATGTTTAAAGAAGAATTAATATCAATTTTAAACAATCTCGTCAGGAGAACTTCCCAATTCACTTTATAAAGCTAATATTATTCTGATAATGAAACCAAAGTCAGTGTAAAACAAAACAAAGCAAAAACTAGAGAACAATATTCTCATGAATATAGATGCAAAAATCCTTATCATATTAATAACAAACATCAATAGTATTTAGCAGTATGTAAAAAGAATTACAGAATGTGAATAGGGTTTATTCCAGGAATGTGAGAGTGATTCATTGTTTGGAAAAAATCAATGTACTCCACCATATTCACAGGCTAAAGAAGAAAATTCACATGATTACATCAACTGATGCAGAAAAAGCGTTTGACAATTTCAACACCCATTCATGATACAAACTCTCAGAAAAATTGGAATAGAGATCTTCCCCAACTTGATAAACAGCACTTACAAAAAACCTTAAGCTAACACCACACTTAACAGTGAAAGGCTGACCTCTTTGCCCTAAGACTAAGACCGGAAAGAAGACAAGGATGACTGCTCTTGTTACTTCTGTTCAGCATTGTACTGGAGCTTCTAGTCAGGGTAATTATGTTCTGATTTTTGACAAACGTACAAGAACAATCCAATGGAGGAAAGAGAGGCTTCTCAATAAGTGGTGCTGGAGCAAGTAGACGTCAATAAGTGAGAAAAATGATTTCTTAAACTCTAGCAGTGTCTTGCCAAACCTTCACATTCTGTGTCCTTCACATGGTTATATATGCCTTTTAAAATCCTGTATTAAATCCCTTCCTACTTGAAATACCTAGAGTGGTTTCTGTTTTCCTGACTAAATCTTGACTAATAAGGTTGACAGGAGATTTTCCTCCTCAGCAAATACCAATATGCTCTCCCACATTTCCTAGCTCCCTTGAAAGTATGGGCCCATGTTAGTATTTCTGGCCAATATGCTATGAGAATTAGTGATGTTTGCAGTCTGGAGCTTTTAAGTGTTATGTATGACTTTCCAGCCACTCCCTGCTCTGAGTTAATCTTGGTTTCGTTTGTTGATATGACGGTGTCATGAGACAGAAGCCACTGGATTGTATGACTCACTCCACGGATACCCTGGAGAGCTTCCCAATACACAGTGGACTTTTCTTAAGCAAGAGATAAATTTTGGTTGTGGTAAGCCACTGAAGTTTTAAGGGCTGTTTGTTACCATACCACAGTTCAGATTAGAATGACCCCTATAGAAATTAGTCCTGGAAATAAGTATTACAATATCAAAACCCTGAAATAGGAGGCACTGACTTAATATTCCTATGAAAGGAGAAAGTAAACACATTTTGTTGCTTGGGAATAGAGGATGCAATGGAATAAACAGTTAAATCTGATCCCATGGAAGAATGGGAAGCTGTGCTAGGACTTTGCAAGGAGAAGCCAGCATATTTTGAAGTGAGTAGTGGTGACAGAAGACAATATTGGGATAGTCAGACAGCTACTCAAAACTTGACTTCATATACTCAAGACTATATTGCAGAGGAAGTATAAATGTGATCTTCTAAACATAGTCTAAAAGACTATGCTTCAAGAATGTTGAGTGTCTTCTCAGTAGTAAATTTGATTCTGTAGATACTGACAAACAGAAAGAGGAGGAAGAGATGTGTAAAGAAACCAGTGTTACCATAGAGGAACCTTGTTTTGGAGTCAAGATTTTTTTAATGTTCTCTATGTTCAGTAAATAAAATATTTTAGAAACATGGATGAACAGGAGTGCTCCATTGATATATAAGAGAGGCAGACTTGTCCTGGTATTCAGGAAGGAGATTACAAACAGGCTTGAGAAATTAGTAAAATGTCAAGTTGACTGTTCAATAAAAGATAGATGTATTAGGAGAAAAAATAAGTCAAACATTTTTTCTACTGAGACTTAACATATTCAGGAACCACTGACTGAGAAGATATGAAATATCTCAGAATTGAAAGGAACTCAGTATTTTGGATAAAAGAGGCAAAATTCTAAACTACTAATAGAGAAAATCATTAAGATAAAATATATTTAATAGCTGAAAATGAATAGATATAATTTTTTAGCTATTTCCCAATAAAGTAAGCCCCAAATAAGGGCTATTTAAATTAACATTTACAAATATGAAAAATCTAGAATTTTATTTGACCCATATTAAACAAGCCCCAAATAATCTGTTGTAAATTCAAATGTATTTAAAGCACTCTTGAACAAAATTAACAGAATTATCATCCACATTGAAGGATGTAATAATCTTTTGCTAATCATACCATACTTGAAAGTGTATATGTCCAAATTCACGATAGTGGCAAGTTGAAAGTGAATTTTGATTCAAGCAAGGAAGGACTTTCTAATGATTGTTACTACCTAATAACATAGTTTTTAAATACTCACTCCTCCAATGGGGGATCCATTTACCCCTCCAAATCTTAAAACTATGTAAAACAGATACAAACAGAGCTGCCCTACTTAAATCAACCTACTAGCAACTGTAATCTCACTCACTGCTTTCCCTTTTTTAACAGCTTTACTGGGGTATAACTAACAAATACAACTGTAAGTTACTTAAAGTGATGATTGGATATATGTATACACTGTGAAAGGATTCCCCCATCAAGTTAATTAACACATCCATCACCTCATGTATTTACCTTTCCTTTTTTTTCTTTCTTTTTAAAATTTATTTACTTTGGGGGAGAACATTTAAGTTCTACTCTCCTAGCAAATTTCAATTATTCAATTCAATTACAATCACCATGGTATATATTAGATCTTTGGACCTTATTCATCTTACAACTGAAAGTTTGTACGCTTTTATCAACCTTTTGAAAGAAATTGCTCTAACCTATAGAGTTAAAGTTAAGACCAACCCCTCCTTTTTTTCTCTGTATCCCGTATCCTCTTGCCCTCTCAATGATGCTGGTCCTACAATCATGCTCTTTCTTTCCGACACCACTGATTTCTTCCTTCCCTTTGGTTTTGGTTTGTTTCCACCAACAAACAAATATGTTCCAGTGTCAACCTTCTTAATCCACATTCCTTATCCTCAAATTTCCCTCCATCTACAACCCTACCTCTCTACTGTCTTCAAAGGAAACTTCTTAGGAGATAGTTATAGCTGCTCTTTCTCTTGTCCCAAGTTTTTCTTTCGTTTTTAAAAATCCATCCACGTTGGGCTCTTGCCAAGGTGGCCATGACCGTCACATGGAGAAATCCAGTGGTCAGCTTTCTGTCCTCTTTTTAGTTGAATTCTCAAGCATCATTTGAAAGGGTGCTTCCTTCCTTCCTGCTTGAAGCATTCTCTCCCATTGGTGTTTTTAAAGCAAAGTTCACTTGATTTTCTGTGCTCACTGACTTCTTTTCAGGCTTATTTGTTCCTCCTCATCAGTTCATTTAATCTGTAATTGTTGAAATGCCCCATGGTTCAGTCCTAAGCTTCAACTCTGCTCTATCTACACTCTCTTCTAGATGATCGCATACGTTTCCAAGGCATTAATTATAATTAATATGTTTAATGACTCTCAAATTTGTATCTCTAGCCCTGACTTCTCTAAACGCTCAACTCTGATATTTAGCTGTCTACTCAACAACTCTTTTTGGAGAGTTAATAGGAATTTCTATTTAGTGTGGGTAATCAGCACTCTCTTTTCCTTTGTCATTCTCTTCCTCCCCCTGGTTGTTCCCATTTCAGTAAGTACAATCCTTCCCCTACTCAGTGAGTGAAAAATCTAGTAGTGATACTTGATTCCTTCTTTCATCTCAGCTCTCACAACCAACCACTAACAAGTTCTCTCAGCTTTTCCTCCAAAATACATCCCAATGAAATCTAGTTCTTTCCAAATCCTGTGCAAATACTCTCATCTGTAGTCTGGATGATCCAACAATTTCCCCAGCAACTGTTCAGCTAGTACTACACTCCAGTCTGTTTACAATCTCCTTCCCACACAGTTGCTGGAGTGGTAGTCAAAAAACCCTCAACATGCTTCCCACTACGCTTAGAAAAAAGATCCATACTTCTTTCATGTTGTGAAAGACTATGTTAATGGGTCCAACTGAACTTTCTGACCACGTGCTCTACCACTCCCACCTTCTTTCAGTGATCTAGTCCCACTGGCCATCTTTCTGACCCTCAAACATGCCCAACTCCATCCTTGCTTAGGGCCTTTGCACATGTGCCTCTTCCTGGCCTTAAGGGACCAGCTTCTTATCTTCCATGTTTCAGTTCAACCTCACCTCCTCAGAGAGGTCTTCTCTGGCCACCATCTAAAATACTGTTCATGGACCAGGTCACACATCACACATATATTTTAATAATATATAATATGACACTGTAGAGACATGTAATTACTGTGTTATATTGCCTTTATAGCACCTTCAGCATCTGAAATTTTATTTATTTTTTTAATACAAATGTCCAGGCTACTTCCTCCTTTCCAAAACTGTTAGTGGTTCCATGCTATCAATAAGGAAAGTCCAAGCTCTTTGAAATGCCATCTAAGACCTCCATGACCTGGCCTAACTGGCATTTTCTCATCTCCTGCCTGTATCTACTTATTGCCCATGAACCCCATTCTATGACATCATTCACTCTGCTCCATATCCCTCCCCCTAGATACACGAAAAAAAACACTTGCCTTCCCCTTATCTGCCAAGTGACCCTTGTCCTTCTTTTAAAGACTCAGCTCAAATGCTACGCTTTAGCGTCCTCAGGAAGAGCTATTTACTGTTCATCCTGTCCTCACAGAGCTGTAAGTATATGTCTTTGGTATATACAGACCCTTCTCCATCTCCCTCAAATTTCCCATTCCTAATGCATGGGAAAATGATTTATTCATCTGAGTATTCTCATCACTCACACTGATTCCTGCACAAAATAAGTTTTGTTTTGTTTTGTTTTTAAATAGGTGACACATACTTTTAATATATTGTCCCTTTCCTGAATACTCTGGTTTCTCTTCTTTGGTTAGTTCTGGTTTGCCCATCTTAATTGTGACGTTTGAAGCTCAGAAAACTGTGCTTAGAATCTGTCATAAATGATTCATATCTGTATCTCTAGCCTCAGTTCCTGGCACATAGTATCACCACAACAAATGTTTGCCATTGTACCAGAATGAACACAATACTGTAGTACGTGTGGTTGCGTTCATCACACTAGAACAGGATTTCTACCTTATCTTTCTTCTGAATTCATGTGTACAATGAGTGAAACCTTGTCACCTATAACACATATTTTATTTTAATAACATACTGTTATATTTTAGTAATATACAACATGACACTGTAAAAATTATAATTATTTGGATAGCTATCAGCCATCAACAAATGCCTATTCAGCACTCAGTACGTGCTACACACTCTATTAAGCATTCAGGCCGAGAAAACAGATTGCCTTAGTCAGACTAGGCTAGGCTCTGCTGCGGCAACCAATCTCCACATTTCAGTGGTTTAACAACATGAAGATTTATCTCGTGATCATTTCACAGCCAAATTGGGTACTGAGTGGGCAGTTCTTCCTGAGATGGTGCAGGGATCCAGGCTTATTCCATCTGTTGGCTCTGACACCCTCCAAGGGCTTTGAGTCCTCTACTGGAACTCTTACATCCAACCAGTTGACAAGGGAAGAGAGAAAGCGCTAAGAATCTCGCAGAAGACAGCAGTAGTGTACGTAATTCCATCACAATCTATTGGCCAAAATTAGTTAAGCAGCCCTAAACTGACTACAAAGGAGGTTTGGAAGTGTGTTCCCAAGAAGAAGAGGATCAGTGAGAATACTGTCACACTAACAAGGACCATATCGTCCTATCTCCCGTAGGAATCATCCTATAGTAAGACATTTCAACCTGATCCCTCTATGTAACTTCAGACAATAAGTAGAAGTTTTTCTTTTCCCACTGAAAAGTATTTGCCAGAGTAATTAATGACACAGTAAAAGAAATTTCAAGAAAAATCATTAAATTGTTCAGGGAAAACTTTTAAAGAAGAGGCAGGCAAACTGCAGCCTGTGGGCGGAATCTAGCCTGCTTGTTGTTGGGCAACATGCAAACTAAGAATGGCTTTTACACTAATAAATGTTTGAAAAAAATCAAAAGAAGGATATTTCATGATGTGAGAATTGCAGGAAATTCAAGTTTCAGTGTCCATACATAAAGTTTTATTGGAAGACTACCATGTTAATTCATTTGGATGTTGTCTATGGCTGCTTTTGTGTTACAGAAGCAGAGTTGAATTGTGACAGACACCGTATGTCCTGCCAAGCCTAAAATATTAACTCTCTGGTCCTTTACCAAAAAAGTTTGCCAATCCGTGTTTAAACGCATTCAAACCGCATATAATTTAGTGTTGAAAAATCAGTAACAAAGTTACAAATCATTCTAGTGTTTGTATTCATTTTACAGGGGTGGGTACCAAAAAACAGCTGGACCTGAAGACAGAAAAACAAAAATTCACCTAATAAACAGTCAAGAGTAGGAAAAAACATGTTTTCAAACCAAAGAGATCCTGCTTAGGTAAAGAGGATTATTTACTTGTAGCTTACTAGAAGAGACAAAGGTAAGATCTCTTTTCATGTGTAAACAGATGCTTCTATGCTTAGGTTATTTATTCTCAAACTTACAGCCAGGTGGTCCTCACTGCCAAAAGCAAAGCCTCTTATTCACTTGGTACTCCAGCTCCTGGCTTCAAAATTTCTTGACAAAGAGCCGTACTGGAGGTCATAAGTTAGAACTCCACCACTTAGTAAAATGAATAACTCAGTGTCAGACACAGTGATAAAAAATGCTGGTGCACTACAAACATCTCAACAAACAAAGTAGGTTTCCAAAGAACATCTAGTAGATATTCTAGTTCAATTCCACCATATTTACAGTGTAAGCCTTTAGAGAAAGTGTCCAGAGTAAACTATTTCTTCTCAAGATATTTTGCAATTCAGAATTCCCTAGTTCACATTGGCAATATTCAATGGATTGTCTAAAGTATTCAAATGAGAATGTGATCAACAAAGCCACACCGACTTTTTCTTTTGAGGAAGCTCCAACTATATTATGGAAATGGATGCAAACTTGCGACCCAGGGAAAATTCCCTACCTGATATGCACTGAATTGTTCCCTTTGAACTCTGCTTTGGAATTTCAACAAATGCTTGCCATGAGTTTGATTATTTTCTCATTCGTAACTAGTAATACATAAATATTTCTCTATATAACTATGAATATATATAGTCATATATTTCTATGAGTTCAACTTGCCTTGTTAGTGGAAACCAAACCCATCACTCTAATTTTAATAAAAGTAGTAAAGATAAGTCTTTTGCTCATTTCTGTATCATTGCTGCCTCCAATTACTATTGCAAAGTCCTCATTTCCAAATAGAACCCTGAATGAATTCTTGCTATGACAAGTTCATCTAGTCTAGTGAATGAGCCAAGTAACGAGCATCAGGGATCAGGAAACTCAAGCTAAATTTCTATTTCTCTTCATAACATTAAGTAAATCTTTAAATTTACTTTTAAGTCTTGTACCTCCTGGTATTGATGTCTCATGGCCCAGATGGATGAGGGATAGTTTGCTTATTTTGTTTTCATTTTTGGATTGGACACTTCTGACGGAAGAAAGATAGAATTGATTTTTTTATTCAAAAGGAAGCCCCAATTTTAGATCTCTTAGGGCAAAACCAGGTTTGCTAATGTTTCTATTGAGGGACCATAGTTATAGCTGTTCAGGATTTTGTTTTTATGTATATAAAGTATACTTTTAAATTTTTTAAATTTTTATTTTTTTTATTGAAGTATAGTTGATATCTAATGTTTCAGGTATACAGCAAGGTGACCCAGTTATGTGTGTGTGTGTGTGTGTGTGTGTGTGTGTGTGTGTGTATTCTTTTTCAGAATCTTTTCCATTATATGTTGTGACAAGATATTGAATATATTTTCTTGTGCTATACAGTAGATCCTCATTGTTTACCTATTTTATACATAGTAGTGTGTATCTGTTAGTCCCCAATTCCCAATTTAAAGTATTCTTAAATGATGAGAATATTGGAGATATTTTTGGGAAAACTGTAATATTTATTATTTGTTGCCCATCATGACCAAATCTGTCAGAAGGAAAACTCATATTACTGAAGTCTGGGAGATTTAATGTATTTTAGGACTTTTATTTTGACTCTCTCTGCTGATTCATTTTAAAGTGTATTTCACTTCCCAGTCATCTACTTCTTCCCAATAATGTACGTACCGTATCAACTGTTATTAAACGTGAACAGAAATGAGCAATTCTTATTTTTATTAATAACGTAATTACATTTGGGACAAATACTTGTTTGATAGAAAAGTTGATGGATTTGGCATCTTAATTTTGAGAAATGGATGGAAGACTAAAAATTCATGAGAGCTTATGGTTTAAACAAAAAAAAAAAAAAAAAAAAAAAAGAAGAAGAAGAAAATAACCTAAAATTTCTCTTGGATGTAACCACAAAATATCTTGAAATTTTACAAAATTCAAAGGTAAAATACGGGAAATGCTGGCAAATTGTTCAGAGTAGCTGAAATTATGCATTATAAATATTTGTGTGTGTGTGTGAAATAACTGACATTTTGTGAGGATCAAAATTGCCACAGAAATTTGGCCAAGTCAGCATCAAGTGATTTCACACAATTATTGAACTTTTCTCTGTTGGAGATGTTCCCGGCCAAATCCTTCATTTTTGGAAATTTCCTGGAGCTCCCTCGTCTGCCACAGAATAGCACTGAACGTTTCTCATCCAACAAATGAGCAAGACATTAGTGGCTCCCTTTAGTTTTTAGCTAAGCCTTTATCTTTTACCTCAGGAGAAGCTCCTTAGTTTTTCCTTCTACTCTTGATTTTTGCCTGCTTGAGCAGCTTTCCAGAGAGGCCTCCAGGATTGACCCTTCTCATCCATCTGCTTGGCTAATTCTGCATCTCAAACTCTAGAGCAGCACCTTCCAATAAAGCCTTCAGGATGATGCAAATGTTCCACATCTGCATTGTCCAATATGGTAGCCACCAGCTATAGGAGGCTCTCAAGCACTTAAAATGCTAGTGCACTGGAGAACTAAAATTTTGAATTTGTTTAATTTTAATCACTTTTAATTTAAATAATCACATGTCTCTGCATTGGAAAGCACAGCACTACATGGTCTCTTTCTGTACAGACTTTGCAACCCTTTTAAAAACTGGATTATAAATTTCATGAATACAGGTCCATGCCATGTCTGTTTTGTGCACTGTTGCATCAATAACACATAATACTGTGTTTGGCACATAGTAGAATCTAAAATGTTTTTCTTAAATGTATGATTGACTGCATGAATGAATATAGGAACTTTAAGGACAAAGGTAAAATTCAAATGGGGAAGAAAAAATGGTCTATATGTGCCCTTTAATCTTAGCATATATTAAATCAATTCTTTTTTAAAGATGATCTCTTTAAGGTAATATTGTCCATTCACCAAACTGTGGAACACAAAGAAGTGATAAATTTCTCATTGTGGGTTATCTTCTGAGCTCTAGTCCCTTAACCTAAAGGGACTCTGTCAAATATATATGAAACTATAGAGGAGCGTGTTTTCACGGATCAGTTTTGCTCACAGGGTTGTATCAACCAGTCGTATCAGTGACTGGCACATATTCTTCTCAATAAGTATAAATTCCTGGGAGATCAGTTATTGCACCTGTAGACTGAAGCTTTGTCAACATCTGCAAGTATGAAAGAGATAGTGGGGAACTGCAGGAGAGGCACAAAGCATGGTTTTCACGCATTAGTTCATTTAGCTCCATATTGCTACTTTCTACCACGTGCTTCACTACTTATGGCCTACCATGACCAAATGTCAAACAACACAACAATAAATACAGAGTTACACCTCACACTGGTCAGAATGACCACTGTTAAAAAGTCCACAAAAAATGCTGGAGAGGGTGTGGAGAAAAGGGAACCCCCTACACTACTGGTGGGAATGTAACTTGGTACAACCACTATGGAGAACAGTATGGAGGTTCCAAAGCTACCATATGATCCAGCAATCCCACTGCTGGGCGTATTTCCAGGGAAAACCATAATGTGAAAAGATACATGCACCCCAATGTTCGTTGCAGCACTATCTACAATAGCTAAGACATGGTAGCAACCTAATATACATCGACAGATGAATGGATAAAGAAGATATAGTACATATATACAATGGAATGTTACTCAGTCATAAAAAAGAATGACATAATGCCATTTGCAGCAACATGGATGGACCTAGAGATTATCATACTAAGTGAAGTTACTCATAAAGAGAAAGACAAATACCATACGATATCACATATGTGGAATCTAAAATATGACGCAAATGAACTTAGCTACGAAACAGAAACAGACTCACAGACATGGAGAACAGACTTGTGGTTGCCAAGGGAGAGGGGTGGTGGGGGAGGGATGGATTGGGAGTGTGGGATTAGCAGATGCAAACTAGTATATAGAGAATGGATAAACAACAAGGGCCCGCTGTACAGCACAGGGAACTATATTCAATATCCTGTGATAAACCACAATGGAAAAGAATATGAAAAAGAATGTGTGTGTGTATATATATATATATATGTATAACTGAATCACTAATTCACGGTACAGTAGAAATTAACACAACATTGTAAATCAACTCTACTTCAATAAAATAAATTAAAAAAATACAAAGTGAGCTCTCAGGCTGTAGAGTTCTACTTTGTTATGGGATAGGACAACAGTATACAACCCAACACAGTTGTATTTAGTACATAAGTCACATCCCAGATGAGACAAAAGAGATCACTTCCTATGCAATAAAGCCAAACAATTTTTAAAAGATAAGTGGCTCACACCAACCTTTTTGGCAAGAGCTCATGTAAAGTAAAACAGCACTTAAAATTAAAGCCAACTTGCAGGCAGAATCAGAGGTGCACTTGGAAGAAAACAAACTCACTTGCTGAAAGTTTCTTAATATGTAATGGACCATCTAAACATAGACCAGTTCAATGAATGACGATGCCGGATTACTGAAAATCTGAATCAAAGAAAACTATAGGCAAACATAATAAATAAATATTTCTGACCATCACTCAAATTAACTGTGAACAAATAGTAACCAACGTGGCAATCTACCAACAATAAAAAAAGTTTATTATCAGCATGTACAGAATGCAACAAATAATAATAACTACTTATTTTAGAGTCAATCTTTTCATCTTTAATTTTGCTTAAACTACGTATGCAACAAGTTTCACAACACCTAAAGCATGATAGTGGAAAGATCAGTGGGGTGCTAGATTCTAGAACCGTGTGGCACTGGTCAAGTCATTTCCCTGCTTGAGTTTAAATAGTGTGAGCACAATAATGGCAGTTATGATTGCTTAGCAAGCTCAAGGCACTCTACATTATCTCACACTATCGTCTCTGAAGTGTCACAGTTATCCCCATTTTGCTGGTGGGGAAACTGGAGCTTAGAGAGGTTAAGTAACCAGCACAAGGACACAGCTAGAAAGTAGCAAACCCTGGCAGTCTGAATCCAGAGCATTATGTGACAGAGACCATTAATATCTGTTTATTCTGTTTTACTTACTAACAAAGCCCCCTATATTATTGGAGGCAGCAATGGGTCTAATGAAAGACGACATCTGCCAGTCTCCCTTGCACGTAAGTAGGGACATGAGATTATGTTCTGGCTTAGTAAGATGTAAGGTAAGTTACTGGGTGTGCCTTCTGGAAAGGTTTCTTAAAGGGGTGATGGATAGACCAAATCCTTGTTGCCGTCCCTCCTTTCTGACTGAGTGGATGCCACGGGAGCCACAGGGGTGATTAGGTAACTTTGAAGACAAAGCCATGTGCTAAATTATCAAGTAGAAAACTAGAAGATGCCTGGGTTCCTGGTGACAATGGAGCTCCCCTATTAACGCCGAAGTACCTACCTCCAGGCTTAATTCACGTGAGAGAGAAATAAACTCTCTTGTCCAAGCTTCTGTTATTTTAGGTTTTCTGTTTTACATAGTTGAACTAATCTCAACTAATACAATTATAAAGGATGTAAAAAAAGACTTGAACAAAATGAGAGATATTCAAGAACATGGATAGTTTCAATGATATAATGTTGTCAATTCTCCCCAAATCATGAAATCTTTGAACTTCAAGCAAAATCCCCACAGCTATTCATGGAATTTAACAATATGAACCTATAATTAATTTAGCTGAACAAATCAGCATGGATATGTAAGTAATTTTGAAGACAATATTGATGGTGGAGGAGAATACCATACAGGGTATGTAGAATGATTGTAAAGCTATAATAATATGGTCTTGTAAATAAGTTTTTAGTGCAGGGCTACGGCATAAAACAATGGAAATAAGTAGAAGGCATCTTTATTAATATGAGGGGAAAGATGGGCTACTCAAACTATCCTGGGGGAAATGGTTACTCATAAGTAAATAATGAAGATCAAATCCCTACCTCACATCACAGCATCACAGACAAATTCCAGTTGGATCAAATACTTAAATATGGAAAGAATGATTTTTATGACCTCAGAATAGAGAAGAATTAAGAAAAAAACCACGATAATCAAAAACCTCAGATTAGGAGATTGGTTCAAGATGGCAGAGTAGAAGGACATGCTCTCACTCCCTCTTGTGAGAACACCAGAACCAAAACTAACTGCTGAACAATCATCAACAGGAAGACACTGGAACTCAACAAAAAAAGATACCCCACATCCAAAGACAAAGGAGAAGCCACAGTGAGATGGTAGGAGGGGCGCAATCACAATAAAATCAAATCCCATAACTGCTGGGTGGGTGACTCACAAACTGGAGAACACTTATACCACGGAAGTCCACCCACTGGAGTGAAGGTTCTGAGATCCACGTCAGGCTTCCCAACCTGGGGTTCTGGCAATGGGAGGAGAAATTCCTAGAGAATCAGAGTTTGAAGGTTAGCGGGATTTGATTACAGGACTTTGACAGGACTGGGGGAAACAGAGACTCCACTCTTGGAGGGCACACAAAGAATACTGTGTGCATCGGGACCCAGGGGAAGGAACAGTGACCTCATACAAGACTGAACCAGACCTACCTGCTAGTGTTGGAGGGTCTCCTGCAGAGGCGGGGGGTGGCTGTGTCTCACCATGAGGACAAGGACACTGGCAGCAGAAATTCTGGGAAGTACACCTTGGTGTGAGCCCTCCCAGAGGCTGCCATAAGCCCCACCAAAGAGCCCAGGTAGGCTCCGGTGTTGGGTCACCTCAGGCCAAACAACCAACAGGGAGGGAACCCAGCCCCACCCATCAGCAGACAAGTGGATTAAAGTTTTACTAAGCTCTGCCTACCAGAGCAACACCCAGCTCTACCTACCACCAGTCCCTCCCATCAGGAAGCCTGCACAAGCCTCTTAGATAGCCTCATCCACCAGAGAGCAGACAGCAGAAGCAAGAAGAACTACAATCCTGAAGCCTGTGGAACAAAAACCATGTTCACAGAAAGACAGACAAGATGAGAAGGCAGAGAGCTATGTACCAGATGAAGGGACAAGATAAAACCCCAGAAAAACAACTAAATGAAGTGGAGATAGGCAACCTTCCAGAAAAAGAATTCAGAATAATGATAGTGAAGATGATCCAGGACCTTGGAAAAAGAATGGAGGCAAAGATCTAGAAGATGCAAGAAATGTTTAACAAAGACCTACAAGAATTAAAGAACAAACAAACAGAGATGAACAATACAATAAATGAAATGAAAACTACACTAGAAGGAATCAATAGTGCAATCACTGAGGCAGAAGAACGGATAAGTGACCCGGAGGACAGAATGGTGGAATTCACTGCTAAGGAACAGAATAAAGAAAAAAGAAGGAAAGGAAATGAAGACAGCCTAAGAGACCTCTGGGACAACATTAAACACAACAACATTCGCATTATGGGGGTCCCAGAAGGAGAAGAGAGAGAGAAAGGACCCGAGAAAATATTTGAAGAGATTATAGTCGAAAACTTCCCTAACATGGGAAAGGAAACAGCCACCCAAGTCCAGGAAGTGCAGAGAGTCCCATACAGGATAAACCCAAAGAGAAACACGCCGAGACACATAGTAATCAAATTGGCAAAAATTAAAGACAAAGAAAAACTATTGAAAGCAGCAAGGGAAAAATGACAAATAACATACAAGGGAACTCCCATAAGGTTAACAGCTGATTTCTCAGCAGAAACTCTACAGTCCAGAAGGGAGCGGCATGACATACTTAAAGTGATGAAAGGGAAGAACCTACAACCAAGATTACTCTACCCAGCAAGGATCGCATTCAGAGTCAATGGAGAAATCAAACACTTTACAGACAAGCAAAAGCTAAGAGAATTCAGCACCACCAAACCAGCTCTACAACAAATGCTAAAAGAAGTCTCTAAGTGGGAAACACAAGAGAAGAAAAGGACCTACAAAAACAAACCCAAAACAACTAAGAAAATGGTAATAGGAACATACATATCAATAATTACCTTAAATGTGAATGGATTAAATGCTCCAACCAAAAGACACAGGCTCACTGAATGGATACAAAAACAAGACCCATCTATATGCTGTCTACAAGAGACCCACTTCAGACCTAGGGACACATACAGACTGAAAGTGAGGGGATGGAAAAAGATATTCCATGCAAATGGAAATCAAAAGAAAGCTGGAGTAGCAATACTCATATCAGATAAAATAGACTTTAAAATAAAGAATGTTACAAAAGACAAGGAAGGACATTACATAATTATCAAGGGATCAATCCAAGAAGAAGATATAACAATTATAAATATATATGCACCCAACATAGGAGCACCTCAATACATAAGGCAACTGCTAACAGCTATAAAAGAGGAAATCGACAGTAACACAATCATAGTGGGGGACTTTAACACCTCACTTACACCAATGGACAGATCATCCAAACAGAAAATTAATAAGGAAACACAAGCTTTAAATGACACAATAGACCAGATAGATTTAATTGATATTTATAGGACATTCCATCCAAAAACAGCAGATTACACTTTCTTCTCAAGTGCGCATGGAACATTCTCCAGGATAGATCACATCTTGGGTCACAAATCAAGCCTCAGGAAATTTAAGAAAATAGAAATCATATCAAGCATCTTTTCTGAGCACAACACTATGAGATTAGAAATCAGTTACAGGGGAAAAAAATGTAAAAAACACAAACACATGGAGTCTAAACAATACATTACTAAATAACCAAGAGATCACTGAAGAAATTAAAGAGGAAATCAAAAAATACTTAAGAGACAAATGACAATAAAAACATGCCGATCCAAAACCTATGGGATGCAGCAAAAGCAGTTCTAAGAGGGAATTTTATAGCAATACAAGCCTACATCAAGAAACAAGAAAAATCTCAAATAAACATTCTAACCTTACACCTAAAGGAACTAGAGAAAGAAGAGCAAACAAAATCCAAAGTTAGCAGAAGGAAAGAAATCATAAAGGTCAGAGGAAATAAATGAAATAGAAACAAAGAAAACAATAGCAAAGATCAATAAAACTAAAAGCTGGTTCTTTGAGAAGATAAACAAAATTGATAAACCATTAGCCAGTCTCATCAAGAAAAAGAGGGAGAGGACTCAAATCATTAAAATGAGAAATGAAAAAGGAGAAGTTACAACAGACACTGCAGAAATACAAAGCACCCTAAGAGACTACTACAAGCAACTCTATGCCAATAAAATGGACAACCTGGAAGAAATGGACAAATTCTTAGAAAGGTATAAACTTCCAAGACTGAACCAGGAAGAAATAGAAAATATGAACAGACCAATCACAAGTAATGAAATTGAAACTGTGATGAAAAATCTTCCAACAAACAAAAGTCCAGGACCAGATGGCTTCACAGGTGAATTCTATCAAACATTTAGAGAAGAGCTAACACCCATCCTTCTCAAACTCTTCCAAAAAATTGCAGAGGAAGGAACACTCCCAAACTCATTCTATGAGGCCACCATCACGCTGATACCAAAACCAGACAAAGATACTACAAAAAAAGAAAATCACAGACCAATATCACTGATGAATATAGATGCAAAAATCCTCAGAAAAATACTAGCAAACAGAATCCAACAACACATTAAAAGGATCATACACCATGATCAAGTTGGATTTATCCCAGGGATGCAAGGATTCTTCAATATATGCAAATCAATCAATGTGATACACCATATTAACAAACTGAAGAATAAAAACCATATGATCATCTCAATAGATGCAGAAAAAGCTTGTGACAAAATTCAACACCCATTTATGATAAAAACTCTCCAGAGAGTGGGCACAGAGGGAACCTACCTCAACATAATAAAGGCCATATATGACAAACCCACAGGAAACATCATTCTCAATGGTGAAAAACTGAAAGCACTTCCTCTAAGATCAGGAACAAGACAAGGATGTCCACTCTCGCCACTATTATTCAACATAGTTTTGGAAGCCCTACCGCGGCAATCAGAGAAGAAAAAGAAATAAAAGGAATACAAATTGGAAAAGAAGAAGTAAAAGTGTCACTGTTTGCAGATGACATGACACTATACATAGAGAATCCTGAAGATGTCATCAGAAAACTACTAGAGCTAATCTATGAATCTGGTAAAGTTGCAGGATACAAAATTAATGCACAGAAATCTCTTGCATTCTTATACACTAATGATGAAAAACCTGAAAGAGAAATTAAGGAAACACTCTCATTTACCATTGCAACAAAAAGAATAAAATACCTAGGAATAAACCTACCTAGGGAGACGAAAGGTCTGTATGCAGAAAACTATAAGACACTGATGAAAGAAATTAAAGATGATACAAAGAAATGGAGAGATATACCGTGTTCTTGGATTGGAAGAATCAATATTGTGAAAATGGCTATATTACCCAAAGCAATCTACAGAGTCAATGCAATCCCTATCAAATTACCAATGGCATATTTTACAGAACTAGAACAAAAAATCTTAAAATTTTTATGGAGACACAAAATACCTGAATAGCCAAAGCAGTCTTGAGGGAAAAAAATGGAACTGGAGGAATCAGACTCCCTGACCGCAGAATACACTACAAAGCTACAGTAATCAAGACAATATGGTACTGGCACAAAAACAGAAATATAGACCAATGGAACAGGATAGAAAGCCCAGAGATAAACCCACATACCTATGGTCAACTAATCTATGACAAAGGAGGCAAGGATATAAAATGGAGAAAAGACAGTCTCTTCAATAAGTGGTGCTGGGAAAACTGGACAGCTACATATAAAAGAATGAAATTAGAACACTCCTTAACACCATACACAAAAAGAAACTCAAAATGGATTAGAGACCTAAATGTAAGACTGGATACTATAAAACGTTTAGAGGAAAGCATAGGAAGAACACTCTTTGACATAAATCACAGCAAGATCTTTTTTGATCCACCTCCCAGAGTAATGCAAATAAAAACAAAAATAAACAAGTGGGACCTAATGAAACTTCAAAGCTTTTGCACAGCAAAGGAAACCATAAACAAGACGAAAAGACAACCCTCAGAATGGGAGAAAATATTTGTAAATGAATCAACGGACAAAGAATTAATCTCCAAAATATATAAACAGTTCATGCAGCTCAATATTAAAAAAACAAACAACCCAACCAAAAATGGGCAGAAGACCTAAATAGACATTTCTCCAAAGAAGACATACAGATGGCCAAGAAGCACATGAAAAGCTGCTCAACATCACTAATTATTAGAGAAATGCAAATCAAAACTACAATGAGGTATCACCTCACACCAGTTAGAATGGGCATCATCAGAAAATCTACAAACAACAAATGCTGGAGAGGGTGTGGAGAAAAGGGAACCCTCTCTCACTGTTGGTGGGAATGTAAATTGATACAGCCACTATGGAGAACAGTATGGAGGTTCCTTAAAAAACTAAGAATAGAATTACCCTATGACCCAGGAATCCCACTACTGGGCATATACCCAGAGAAAACCATAATTCAAAAAGAGTCATGTACCAAAATGTTCACTGCAGCTCTATTCACAATAGCCAGGGCATGGAAGCAACCTAAATGCCCATGGACAGACGAATGGATAAAGAAGATGTAGTACATATATACAATGGAATATTACTCAGCCATAAAAAGGAACGAAATTGGGTCATTTGTAGAGACGTGGATGAATCTAGAGATTGTCACACAGAGTGAAGTAAGTCAGAAAGTGAAAAATAAATATCGTATATTAACGCATATATGTGGAACCTAGAAAAATGGTACAGATGAACCAGTTTGCAGGGCAGAAATGAGACACAGATGTAGAGAACAAATGTATGGACACCAAGGGGGGAAAGCGGTGGGGGTGGGGGTGGGGGTGTGATGAATTGGGAGATTGGGATTGACATGTATACACTGATGTGTATAAAATGTATAACTAATAACCTGCTGTATAAAAAAATTAAATTAAATTAAAAAAAAACAAAAAAAAACCCCTCAGATTAAAAATTTAAAAAAAAAAAACAACTTCATGAACAGTGTTAAAATACATACTGGCCAGAAAAGATATCTTCAGCACATATAGCAAATGATTATCATTCAGAATATATGAAGAACTCCTAAAATCAACAATAAGAAAAGTATATAGGAAGAAGGACACAGGAAGGAATATACAGTTCTGAGAAAAGAAAACGTGAAAGGCCAATAAATGTATTAAAGAGGGCTGATCTTACTGGTGGTCAGGATTATACAAATTAAAATTCCATTTTATGATTTCCAGATTTCCAAACAATTCAGAAATCTGACAGTATCAAGTTTTAAGACAGATGAGGAGGAAAAGGAATTTCCATTCGTCACTGGTGGGAGTGTAAATCGTCATAGGCATTCTGCAGAACAACTTTCCAAGATAATACAGTTGAAACTGTCCATTCTGCTTTCCCTCCATCCCATCAATTCCACTTCTAGGAATATATATTAGAGAAATTGTTGTGTATGTGCACAAGGAGACAGCTACAAGAATGTTCATATCACTGGTACCGTAAAAAGCTGGAATAAGTTAAATACCATTGACAGAAGAATGGGCCAATAAATTTCACTGGATTCATAGTATAGAAATTTACACAGTGGTGAAAATGAATGATATTACATGTATCAAAATGGCTAAATCTCAAAAATGTTGAAAAATAGCAATTTGTATAATATTATAGCAAGTAAAATATTACTTCTATAGAACTTCAAAACTTAAGAACCATACATTAAATTTATGGACACTTATGTATGTGATTATGGAATAAATATCTGCTTGAGAATGATAAATATAAAATTCCGAAGAGTGGTTACTCTGGAAGATGTTGGGATTAGGCTCCAAAGAAATCTGAATAGTTCTATTTCCTCAAAAAATTGAAATACGTATGGCAAAATATTATGACTTGATAAAAGACAGTACTACCTATATGAGCATATCTTTTTTTTTTTTTTTTTTTTTTGGCCTCACCACGCGGAACGTGGGATCTTAGTTCCCCAACCAGGGATCGAGCCCATGCCCTCTGCAGTGGAAGTGCTGAGTCCTAACCACTGGACCGCCAGGGAATTCCCAAGCATACCTTTCTGAACATTTGAAATATTTTGCAAATAAATTATTACTATTTTAGAAATTTAAAAAAAAAAATTGAAACTAGGATTTTAACATTAAAAATGAAAGTTTTTTTGCCTATCCCATCTCACAGGTATTTCAGGAAGAGTTAATTGATAGAAATTGTTCTTGCGTTTGGAGATTAGGCTAGGCTGACAATCTGTATATATTTCCAAACTGAATTTAATAGTTGGACACAGAGTTTTGTACGTATAGTGTAAGTACTGAAAGGAGTAGCATATGGCAGGTAAATTGAGACTTGAGGGTGACAAAATATGATCTGACTCCTCGAAATTACCCAGAATATAAAATCCAATTTTGCATTATCCCCAAGAATGAAGCCAGGACATTTGAGAATGACGCATGATAAAAGCTGAAGTTCTGGCACAGATGAAGAGGGTCTTATGATATAAAGTTTGGAAGTGCCAACTTCCTTTCAGAGAGCATTTCTGTGCCAGGCAGGGAGCTAGGTGACTTGCATTTTTAATTCACAGATAATATTTTAATGTCCATTATGCAGGTGAGAAAACTGAGACCCATCTGTCCATGATTACCCAGCTGTTGAGTGGCAGAGCCAGCATTCACTTACAAAGGGCTGTTCTTTCATTATTCCACAAGACTGCAGAAACCTTGTGAGTAATAGGTGTGTTTTCATGTCCAGAGTGCCTAGTCCTGGTCTCCTTAGAAGAGTTATTTCTGGGTTTCATATTATCTGAACTCCTTCTATCAAACAAATAGACTTTTAAGGCACTTGGGGTATTATTTCACTTTCCTCCATTCTTAAGATAGTTCCCTTGTATGGGAGAGCTTCTCTTACTAAGCAAGGAGAATAGCTTCTGTATTGGTTGACTCTCTGTTTTTACATTTGCCATTTAAACAATGAATCAGTTCCTTGTTCCATAGGCTAGAACTCTCAAACTCTAAATTAAAAAAAAAAAAAAAAAAAAAAAAGACCAAAAAGAAAGGAAGAGAGAAAGAAAAGAAAAAAAAAGTGAAAACTTCCAATCAGTTTCTTTCCACTTATTGTTCTTTGGCCAGCCAACAATTTTAGCTAATCATATGTCTTTACTCAAAATGGCTTTTACAGGGAAGATCTCCAAATCTATAACCAGCTACTGAATTTATCAAACCATAGAGGGGTGGTGGAGAAGATGAAAGTAGAAGAAAAACATATGCAAACATGCACCCAGGAACATATATATTTTAATGGCTTATCTAGGATCATACCCATGTATCATGTGGCCATTCTACAAAAGAGCTCAACTTATTTTTGCAAAAGTGAGATTGAAAAAAAAAAAATCCATCAACAACTCTTATTTCTTTACTGCTAATCACTTGAAAAGTTCTGTTGACATTATATGGTTATATTCTCAGAGGAATTCGTCCCTTCCCCAAGATTAATTTTAATTTTTCTCAGATATATTTTCTGCATAAACCCAAGCAAAACGACATTCTAGATGCCCATGGAAAATCCTCCTTTTCCCTCTGCAAATATTGTGCTGAGATCTGTCATTCACTCTATGTCCCAAATCAACAAATGGTAAATATTTCAATATAGTTGTCTGGTATATTTTGGTATCTTCTCCTCTAAATTCCTTTTAAAGAAAAAGTATGCCCTTCACTTAACTAAAGGTATCTGGAAAAAAACTAAAAAACAGTCTGGAGGAAAAAAAGTCTTTGTTCTTTATTGTCTCACACAAGGACCTTTGTACTTACGATAATGCCGTGAAAAATGTCTCCTTGTTCTGTCAATAATACACTGAGGTTCAGTTTATTTCATTTTATGTTGTTTTTACTCTGCTTGGCAAATAACGCTCTCTCGACTTTCTCATTCTAATCAAACTGTAGAATGCTAATAAAACAAACCCAAACTAATAAAGCCATTTTTCTTTATATTAATCCTCAAAGTTATCAGGGACTCACAGCCATACGTATGAATAGTACAATCAGCCATAAAGTAGGAAGATAAAACATGGATAAAGGGATTATTCACATATAAAGGTAAGACAAAAACATAATGACAAAAGCTGTACGCAACTTGATGATTATCTAAGACGTGTTGGGTAGAGAGATTCCAGTCTACAGGAAACATCTAATACTGCTAAACCCCCAAGACCTCGGCATGAGTATGATTTCAGCATGCATAAAAAGGATTTTGGAAATTTTATTTTTACACTGATCAATTTGTTTTGAAAAAGATTTCTGCCTGCAAACCAAAAATTTGATAATTGCTTTCCTAAGTGCTTAGGACTGAACCACTATAGAGATTCTTCGCTTCTCACAAAGGAGAATTTCCTCTAAAATCTAGTTTAGTTTAATTATAGCAGTCTGGGTGTGATTTCTGTTTATATCCCTCCGGTTGAATCTGCTCTGGCTGGGTTTGGGTCAGAGCTATTTCTAGGAAATGCCTGCGACTTCTTCTCAAACTAAAACTTCTCTGCTTTTTTCTTTTTCCGGCTTGATGTCTTTGTTACTTTAATGTGAGAACAGGTGATCCATGCGCACGTCTATAACTAGGCATTTGAGCCTGAGACTTGATGCAGCTAATTCTAAGGAGGTTGGTGAGTAGGTCGATATGGTAAGTATATTCCTAGAACTATTAAAGCCACTCCATTAGTTAAGACTCTTCCATTCCAGGTAACAGCAGTCAAGCTTGGTTTAAGCAAAACCAACCAACCACCAAACCGAATGAAAAGCAATGAAAGGACAATGCATGCTAATGACACAGGGGTGTCCCATGGATTCCTGGGTCGGAAATCTGTTGCACTGCCGGAAGCACTAGACCCAGGACCCCAAAGGCAGCCTGGAACCCATGGAGAACTGTCCCCCACTCGCACGTATGACTGGCTCTTTCTTCCTACTTCACTTTCTTCCCTCTGTCAGAACAGCTTTATCCGATCTACGTCGCAGACAGAAGATGATCCCCAACAACTCCCAGTTTTACAGATAACAGTTACTTTCTCATGGAGGAATGAACCTGTTCTTCTTCCCACTTCCAAATTCCTAGGAAAGGCATCTGATGGGAGGCAAAGTCGGTACAAATTCCCACTCCTTACAGTCTAGTTGTCTAGGCCACTGGGGCTGAGAGATTAGGGACTCATCACAAGAGGCCCTGAGGGGTGGATTAAGGCGGCAGTTAAGAGCGTTTGCTGAGAGTCTGGTAGTTACTCTATAAAGTTTCCCTGTCACTACGATGAGGACAGAACAATTTATTCACGTGACTGGAGCACTAAGGCTGAGATGAGTGACACTCCCACTGGCACTTGATCACACAGAGTCTTGTGAGCTTCAAGAACAACTCGGCTGCCATCGTGAGATGTTCAGCCAAACAATTGCTGGTGCCTGAAGTACTTCCTAGTTCTTCTCAAAAGGTGGGATCTGGTCAGTATATCCCTGGTTTCAATGCTCTGTTGCATTGGGATTAAATTCTGCCCAGATCGAAGATGCCAACTTGGTATTCCTCCAGCTGAGAAGATACTGTACTCAGGACACTCGATTTATTCCAGAAACTGAAGTTGAATCTGATACCTCAAAGGAGAGTTCATAATGAAAAATTTCACACATCAGTGTGTCCAAAAAGATCATATACAAATAGAAACTTAAAAAAAAAAAAAAAAGATTTGGATTTACAGTTCACATTGGCCCACCCATACAAGGCTGGGCTCCCAACTAGACAGCTTTCCTTTCTCTGCTGGAAAAGAAGAGCAAATTAAAAAAAAAAAAAAAAATTCTCTAGACTACGTTAACAAAATTCATACACCTGTACCAATAAAAACAAATCAAAAATTTAAATTACATTTATTCCTTATGTTGTGATTTCATCTTTTCCTCACCCAAAGGGGACATCAGGAGCTTAATGAGGGTATATACTGGTGGGAGATATTGGCAGTTTACTAAAGAGAAACCAAGAGTGACAGACACTTTTGCTCAAATACTTGATTTCTTCTTGACTCTTTTTGAAGAAAGAAATGAATTCTTATGCCTATACATAGGCTGATCTTGCGCTGAAAGATCATTGGCTTTGGTCTGTAACAATCATTGAGGGTGGTGAGATTTTCCTTTTGGCTCGTCTCTTGCACATTATTCAGTGAGTTACACCTTGATTCTATGTAACGGCCGTGATGAGGAAGAGAAATGCACCTAGAGAGACATCCTGTGATTTACTAACATGCAAGGGTCTCATTTTACACACACGCACACGCACACACACACACTTTCTACATTTCCCTTCATAGGTTTTTAGATTTTGGTACTTACGCATTTGTTTCCCGTGATTATTGGATTGATGTCTGTCTTCCCACAAGACTGTATGTTCCCTGGGGACAGGGACTTAATATATCCTGCTGTTTAGTAGCAAGTAAAACCAAGAGGCTAGTGTAGTGCCTGGCAACTTAGTTTCGGGGTAGGAACATGGTCTGCGGAGGCCCCAAGGGTTTAAATCTCAGCCTTGCCATGTGCCAGCTGTGGGACCTTGGACCAACTATGTAACCTCCCTGTGTTTAAGTATCTCATCCGAATAACAGAGATACTGTCTATGTCACAAAGATGCTAGGAGGATTGAAATGAGTTACATAAAAAGCACTTAGAAACTGTGCTGGCACATAGTAAGTGCTTATAAGTGTTTGTTAAATAACAGACCCTCAAATATTTATTAAACAATTGCTCAACAAATTACACAGAGAAAAGAATGAGAGAGGCACTGACAATTTTACAAGATCAGAGTCCTGGTGTATAGTTTTATATGTTGTCTCCAAACCTCAATCCATTCTTCTCTTTCTGCATATTACTTTTACATATGCTTAAATCTAGGGCATTTGTTTTTTCACCTCCAAAGGGGCTCAAGAACCTATGAGCTCTGATATGGGTGGACTTTAGTTTGTCTGTTCTATGCCTCCTCTGGATGGGGCGTGGGGAGCATCTCAAGTAAAAGAGAAAAACACTGGGTTTTTTTGTTTGTTTGTTTTGTTTTTTCAATCACCAATTCTCTCCAGAAACAAGAAAAATTATGGTGTCTTAGTAAATTTAATTTTAGCTTCATCATAAAAAGAATACACGTTCATTACAAAAATATTTTAAAATAAAAATGTTCATAGAGAAACAAAACACCCTTAATCATACTACATTGAGAGAATCACTATTTTGTAAAAACCTTATGATATATTACATCCCAGGTTATAAATTTAAAATGTATTCACTTAGAAATTGAGGCTATAGTAAATATTTTATTCTACCATGTTCTTCATTTACATCATGAACGTTCCTTCATGTTATTCAATAGTCTTCAAAATGAGAATTTTTAAGTGGGTGTGGATTTTCCACCACATGGGTAATTTATTTTATGATTCCAAGAATTTTGGAAATAGACGATGCTTTTGATTTTTTCTATTACAAATGACTGTGGTCAGTATCCTCACAAGAGGGCAAAACGGGCTTTACCTGAAAACATTAAGACACAGGAAGGAAAAAAAAAAATGCCCACACAAGAGAAATTCCTGCCTTGATATCAACCTAGAAGCCCAAGGAATATTTATTTCTGGTTTCAGACTTGCCCATCAAATTTTAGTAAGTTCACATCTAATCTTTTAACCTTCCTATGCCTGCAAAGTACTAAAAACATGCTGAAAATAAGTTCACAGTGCCGGGATCACCATCTCCGCTCAAGAAATACATACTGAATGATTAACCCTTCTTTGCTTTCTTCGTGAAAAATTTTAGAGTTGAATCCATAACACAAGCTCCAGAAAGAGGGAATTTGAAGATCAAGATAGTGAAGCAAAGTTGCAAGTTATTCAAAGAATAAAAAGGGAAAATACATGGATGAGAAATTTTCCTTTTCAACAAACGCTTAATTATCAGGAGATTTGAGTTGTTAGTTTAATGAACACTTAAGAATTAATTCTCTCTTTTACATGGAGTCAAGAATTTTAGAGGTGAAAGGTTATGTATTCTTACTTTATTTTGTCACAAGTGGAATACAAAGGTGCAGAGCTGAAATAATTTTCCTAAGGGTTCATTTGGAATAAAATCTAAAGTCTCTACCCAGCTTTACCAAACCCTACCTGACTTAACCCCTGTTATCCCCTGCCATCCCCAAGCCGATGCTCCTCTTCCCATTAAGGGCTCTGGCCCAGGCACACTGGCCGCCAGGAAGCCAGAAGCCTCAGGTGAGCCCTTCCTGCTGGCAGTCGATCTCAGGGAACCTTGCTGTCCACGCACATTGCCACTGTGACACCTTTCCTGCCTCTAACCTCCAGCACTCCTTACCCGCTCCCTCCTCACTGTGCTTGCTTCCTCCCTAATCCGAAAAATGGAAGCAACAGGAAATGAAATTAACAGACACCTAGTGACCCGTGCGCTCACCTACGGGCCTCTGCACCCACACACTGTGCCTGCTTGTCTGTTATCAACATTCAAGTTTTCCCTGCTCCTGTGTGAAGCCGCCCCTTCACCAGGACACCAGCTCCAGCCCCTCTTGCTCACTCGAGGACACTGTTTCGGCTAGACCCCCTTCCCTCCTCTACATCATCAGTTTTCTCCCTCTACTATATGGGCCTCAACCACGTGCAAACACACGCGATTCTTGCTCTCGTTTAAAACAAAAACAAAAAGTCCTCCGGACCATGTTTGCCCTGCTTACTACTGTCCTATGTCTTTGCTCCCCTGCCAAGCAAAGCTCCTTAAAGAGTTGTCTATATCTGCTTGCTCTGATTTACTTCATCTCATTCTTTTTTCTTTTTAACATCTTACTTGGTGTCTGTTTTACAATGGTGTGTTAGTTTCTGCTTTATAACAAAGTGAATCAGCTATACATATACATATGTCCCCATATCTCCTCCCTCTTGCGTCTCCCTCCCTCCCATCCTCCCTATCCCACCCCTCTAGGTGGTCACAAAGCACCCAACTGATCTCCCTGTGCTATGCGGCTGCTTCCCACTAGCTATCTATTTTACATTTGGTAGTGTATATATGTCCATGCCACTCTCTCACTTTGTCCCAGCTTACCCTTCCCCCTCCCCGTATCCTCAAGTCCATTCTCTAGTAGGTCTGTGTCTTTATTCCCGTCTTGCCCCTAGGTTCTTCATGACCATTTTTTTTTTTTTTTTTAGATTCCATATATATGTGTTAGCATACGGTATTTGTTTTTCTCTTTCTGACTTACTTCACTCTGTGTGACAGACTCTAGGTCCATCCACCTCACTACAAATAACTCAATTTCTTTTAAACTAACTCGAATCTGGCTCCCTCTCTTGCCACCCACCATGCAAAGACATGCTGTTAAATCCCGCCCTCATTCTGCAGCCCTCCTGTGAATTAACCCTACGGGCAACATTTGACAGAGTTGATCACTGCCTCCCCTGCTACATTTCTCCATTTGGCCTCTGGGCATGCACACTTTCTACATTTTCTTTTAACTCCATTGACTGCTCTCTCTCACACTCCTTTATAGTTTCTCTCCTTCTCCCCAACCTCTTAACACTGGAGTGCCCTAGAGTTTAGCCCTTGGCCTGAGCTTACATTTCCATATTGCCTACTCTTATGGCATGAAATACCAGACTCCTCTCCTGAACGTTTAGAGTCTTATACCCAACAGCCTACTTAACCTTTCCACTTGGGTAACTCATAACAACATCAACAGGACCAAAATTCAACTCCAAGACCACTTAACCCCTCCGTCGCCAAAGCTCTTCTGCCCTTAGCCTTCTTAATATCCATGGCAACACCATTCTTCTCACTCAGCCAGTAATCCTTGACTTCTATTTCTCATGCATCCAATATGCAACCACCAAAAAATTCCTGTTGGCTCTTCCTGCAAAGTATATCCAGAATCAAGCCATGTCCCACTATCCCTACAATTCTGGTCCAAGCCACCATCGTCTCTTGCCTGGATTAATGCAGCAGCCTCCTACCCATTCTCCCTGCTTCCACACTTACCCCCCTCTGAATCTCTTTTTAATTCAGCGGCCAGAGTGGTTTTCTGGAAACTTAAGTCAGATCATGTTACTCCTCGGCTCAAAATTTGCAATGGCTCCACATTTCACTCCAAATAACATTAAAATTCTGCCTTTGGCCACAGGGCCGTACATAATCTGATTCTCCATTAACTTTCTGATCTTCTCCTTGTTCACTCTGCTCCAGCCACACTGGCCTCCTGAAACACGCTAGGTGTGCCCCTGCCAGGGGGCTTTCTGCACTGGCTCTTCCTTGCCTGTGTCTCAGTTCCCCTAGATAGCTCCTTGGCTAACCCCTCATCGTTTGCGGAAGATTTCTTCTCACTGAGGTCTACGTTCACTACCCTACTCAGTGCTGTCCTCTGCCCTGGCCCTCTCACCACTTGCCCATCATCTGCTCTCTCAAGCTCCCTCTACCATGTACTATTTTTGTAATAGTTACCCATCTCTAATAGGAAGTAGAACATTTATTATACTTATTGTTTACTGTCCAGCTCCACCTCTAGGACGTAGGTGCTATGAAGTAGACATCTTTGTTTGGTTCACTGTTGAATTCTAAGGCCTAAAACCTGGCACACTGTAAGACTCAATAAGTAGTTCTAGAATGGACCTAGGAATGAATGAATGGTCACGGCTTTTCACCTGTTCCCTTTGCACACTGTTCCCTTTATCTGGAATATTCTTTGTTCATTGTCACACAGTGGCTGATTCAGACACCAAGACCTCACAGGAGGCCTTCCTAAGAGCACAATCTGTGACAGCCCCCAGTTATTTGCCCCTACTGACCCCAGTTTCATCATTCTTATCACTTATCTAATATCTTCTCATTTGCCTACTTGTTTTTTTTTTTAAGGACTTATTTATTATTTATTTATTTATTTTCGGCTGCATTGGGTCTTAGCTGCGGCACGCGGGATCTTCGTTGAGGCACGCGGGATCTTTCTTCGTGGCACGCAGGCTTCTCTCTAGTGGTGGTGCGCAGGCTCCCGGGCGCTTGGGCTCTGTAGTTTGTGGCACGCAGGCTCTCTCCTTGAGGCTCACGACCTCAGTAGTTGTGGCACACGGGCTCAGTTGCCCCGCGGCATGTGGGATCTTAGTTCCCCGACCAGGGCTTGAACCCGCGTCCCCTGCATTGGAAGGCGGATTCTTTATCACTGGGCCACCAGGGAAGTCCTGTCTATTTGTTTTTTATCTATTCCCTGCCCCCACCCCCACTCATTCATAGTCACCTCTGAATCCCTAGGACCTAGAACACTGCCTGGCATACCTCCTGCACACGTTTATTATAAGAAGAAAAATCATACAGTTAGTGTACCATCTGGAAGGCATTACACAAATTATATATTAACGGCAGAATCCAAAACAGAACTCTTTCCTACTGCAGGTCAAAGCCCCCTCCAGAGAGGTGTTCTGCCAATTTAGCAACCAGAGGAATTCTAAACAAGAGGATAAAATACGATACTACTATTTTAGTAGACTTTGCCATCATGATTTACGTAACTTAGTCACGACCTAGTTTGCGCACAAGTGGCTCAGGCCCGTGGTGGGGTGCAAATCTTGAACTGAGCTCCCTCCTCTCCCACGTCACAGAATCTCTATTCCACTGACAGGTAAATCTTGTCCTTGAGGGACATTTCCCTTACTGTTTATAAACTCACTTTCCTTTGCTTCATTTTATCTGAACAAAGGATCTTAACCCATTGCCACTGAATCCACATTTTGATGCTTATTTATTTAGTGGGCCGTGAGGGAGTGTCCTTTTTTTAATGCAGAGTTAAAGTCATGGAAGAACGGATGGTGATAGCATTCCAGGCTTGTCCACATCCTTCTTGGAATTGCATTACGGGCACAGATGTTCATATCATGTGTCCCATGATGAACACAGGAAACTTGATGGGGATCCATAAACGCTTAGGGATTATGAACTGAGAAAAGTGCTCAAAGGGAGTGACTGAGATACTAAAAGCAGAACATACCTTCAGTTTGATGACAATACGTATTAACGTGACAGGTGTGGGTTTCCCCATTGACAGTCCCCCATAACTCTCCCTTGTGGTAATAGGACAAAGTTATGAGCATCTTGGTCCACTGAAAACATGGTGGTCTGTCACAGGGTAATTTGGGGACTTGACGAAGTCTCGGGTCTTTTACTTAATCATCTGAAGGCAGCAAGCAAGGCTGACATTGCGAGTGGAAAGTCCCACCCCACCCTTCAAGTCAGAAGCTCGTGGGGCTGTCGGAGATGCTTACTTAAATGGCGCCCCATGGCTTAGCCTCCACAGGTCCCTCAGGCATGTCCCTCACACTGTTCCATTTTCTCTTCATGGAGGTGTCCCAGGCCAGGCACCCTCCTCTCTGCCACCTCTATGCCTGGCCTTCAATCTCATGTTCTCACCACTTCTCTGTCTCCCTTTAACCAATGTGAGCCTCCTCTAATTGCTAGGATTTTAGCCAGCAACACTGCACATGTGTGGATAAAACTGGAGGACTTCCCTGGTAGGAAGACATATTTGTTAAAATCAATGTGAAATTATATATCTGAAGCAAGAGGGGAGGAGGCTATAGCAATGGTTCTGAGCAGGTGAGGAAGGATGGCAATGGGGGTCCCAAGCAGAGGGGAAGAAGGCAGGGTTGAGGGAAATTAGGGGCGGGGAGGGTCCCATAGAGAGTGGCAGGAGAAAAGGGTGGCTGTAGCCCTAAAGCAATAGTTACCACTGTTCAATGCATCCGCCTTTAGGCTAAAATGCTTTAAAAGAACAGAAAGTGGCGGGGGCCGGGGGCAGATACTGTGTGAACAGTTAGTTTTTTGAGAAGTATACGCATCATTTAATAAAAGTCATTTAAATAAGTCAAACACATATTCCATAATAAAAATCACTTGGAAAACCAGGGCTTGCCCCTGTAGTGAACGGCCAGAAACCACTGCTTATCACACCAGAAACCACTGTAGTGGGCGATGTGACACTACACTATGTACACTACATGATTTTACCATGTGCAGTACATAGCTATGGTTTGTCAGCCTAACTTGCTGTTCCTTTAGTAACAGACCCATATTTAGGGAATCACCACCCCCTAATCTGAGCCCAAGGAGCTTTTACTTCCTTGCTTATGTGGATGACGGTGACATGCGACGCAGGGGTGGTTTGAGTAGCACAATCTCATAGCGATTGTCACGTGACTCAAGTCCATCCAATGAAACACAGTCCTGGGAGTTTTGTCAGGGATCCAGCAAAGGAGACTCTCTTTTTCACTGGAGTTAAAGCTGGAAGTCCATGGTCATTTGGTGGGGCTGGAGGGGGGCAAAGGGATAGAATTTGCCTGAGGGATAAGCCAACACAGAGAAAGTCAGGAAATAAAGAGAGAAAGAGATCTGAAGAAGTAATTTGCACACTGGATCCCATTGTGTCTTTGTTATTTTTAAGTTCACTGAGTCAATGAACCCCTAGCACTTAAGCCAGTGTGAAATGGGTTTCTGTCACTTGCAGTCAGAATAGTCTGACAAATAATAAGTATCAGCTAACACTTACATAGTGCTTGCTCTGTGCCAGTCGCACAAACCTTTTATACAAGAACTCATTTAATCTTCTAAGAACCCTATGAGGTTGATGCTGTTACACCCCCATTTTATAGGTGGGAAAACTATATGATTCCAAGATCATATAACTAGTCAATGATGGGTTCAAGATTCAAACCCAAGCAGCCTAGCCCCAGAATTGGTGCCTTTGACCACTGCCTCCCACTAGTCTAATGGAGCATAGAATCCATTTGAAGAGTATTTATGGTTTCCAGACGGAGTAGCCTGGGTCCAGCTTAGCCAGGGTTAGACAATTTCTTTGGGACTTTGACTGCAATTAGAGTGTAACTTCCGTAGGGCAAGAACTACATTTCATTCTTTAAACCCCAGTGTCTAGCATGCTTGGCTCTTGACTATACAGTCACAACAGATGCTAAACTGAAATGGAAGTCAGGATTCTTTAAAAATGGGTCTGGACAAATACATCAGAAATACATCTACACGTGGAACAACTCCTACAGAACACCTACTGAACGCTGGCAGAAGACCTCAGACCTCTCAAAAGGCAAGAAACTCCCCACGTACCTGGGTAGGGCAAAAGAAAAAAGAAAAAACAGAGACAAAAGAATAGGGACGGGATCTGCACCAGTGGGAGGGAGCTGTGAAGGAGAAAAGGTTTCCACACACTAGGAAGCCCCTTCGCGGGCGGAGACTGTGGGGGGCAGAGGGGGGAAGCTTCGGAGCCACGGAGGAGAGCGCAGCCACAGGGGTGCGGAGGGCAAAGCGGAGAGGTTCCCGCACAGAGGATCGGTGCCGACCAGCACTCACCAGCCCGAGAGGCTTGTCTGCTCACCCGCCGGGGCAGGGTTGGGGGTGCTGGGAGCTGAGGCTCAGGCTTTGGAGGTCAGATCCCAGGGAGAGGACTGGGGTGGGCGGCGTGAACACAGCCTGAAGGGGGCTAGTGCGCCACAGCTAGCCGGGAGGGAGTCGGGGGGAAAAAGTCTGGAGCTGCCGAACAGGCAAGAGACTTTTTCTTGCCTCTTTGTTTCGCGGTGCGCAAGGAGAGGGGATTCAGAGCGCCGCCTAAACGAGCTCCAGAGACGGGCGCGAGCCGTGGCTATCAGCGCAGACCCCAGAGACGGGCATGAGACGCTAAGGCTGCTGCTACTGTCACCAGGAAGCCTGTGTGCGAGCACAGGACACTCTCCACACCGCCCCTCCCGGGAGCCAGTGCAGCCCGCCGCCCCCAGGGTCCCGTGATCCGGGGACAACTTCCCCGGGAAAACGCACGGCGCGCCTCAGGCTGCTGCAACGTCACGCCGGCCTCTGCCGCCGTAGGCTCGCCCCGCATCCGCACCCCTCCCTCCCCCCGGCCTGAGTGAGCCAGAGCCCCCGAAGCAGCTGCTCCTTTAACCCCGTCCTGTCTGAGCGAAGAACACACGTCCTCAGGCGACCTACACGCAGAGGCGGGTCCAAATCCGAAGCTGAACCCCGGGAGCTGTGCGAACAAAGAAGAGAAAGGGAAATCTCTCCCAGCAGCCTCAGGAGCAGCGGATTAAATCTCCACAATCAACTTGATGTACCTGCATCTGTGGAACACCTGAACAGACAACGAATCATCCCAAATTGAGGAGGTGGACTTTGGGAGCAACAATATATATATATATTTCCCTTTTTTTCTTTTTGTGAGTGTGTATGTGTATGCTTCTGTGTGAGATTTTGTCTGTATAGCTTTGCTTTTACCATTTGTCCTAGGGTTTGGTCTGTCCGTCTTTTTTTTTTTTTTTTTTTGGTATAGTTTTTAGTGCTTGTTATCATTGATGGATTTGTTTTTTGCTTTGCTTGTCCTCTTCTTTCTATTACTTAAAAAATTTTTTTTAATAATTATTTTTTATTTTAATAACTTTCTAATTTTTATTTTATTTTATTTTCTTCTTTCTTTCTTTTTTTTTCTCCCTTTTATTCTGAGCCTTGGCGATGACAGGCTCTTGGTGCTCCAGCCAGGCGTCAGGGCTGTGCCTCTGCGGTGGGAGAGTCGAGTTCAGGACACTGGTCCACAAGAGACCTCCCAGCTCCATGTAATGTCAAACAGTGAAAATCTCCCAGAGATCTCCATCTCAACGCCAAGACCCAGCTCCACTCAACGACCATCAGGCTACACTGCTGGACACCCTATGTCAAACAACTACCAAGACAGGAACGCAACCCCACCCATTAGCAGAGAGGCTGCCTAAAATCATAATAAGGCCACAGACACCCCAAAGCACACCACCAGATGTGGACCTGCCCACCAGAAAGACAAGATCCAGCCTCATCCACCAGAACACAGGCACTAGTCCCCTCCACCAGGAAGCCTACACAACCCACTGAACAAACCTTAGCCACTGGGGGCAGACACCAAAAGCAACGGGGACTACGAACCTGCAGCCTGCGAAGAGGAGCCCCCAAACACAGTAAGTTAAACAAAATGAGAAGACAGAGAAACACACAGCAGATGAAGGAGCAAGGTAAAAGCCCACCAGACCTAACAAATGAAGAGGAAATAGGCAGTCTACCCGAAAAAAAATTCAGAAAAATGATAGTAAAGATGAACCAAAATCTTGGAAATAGAATGGAGAAAACACAAGAAACGTTTAACAAGGACCTAGAAGAACTAAAGAGCAAACAAACAGTGATGAACAACATAATAAATGAAATTAAAAATTCTCTAGAAGGGATCAATAGCAGAATAACTGAGGCAGAAGAACGGATAAGTGACCTGGAAGATAAAATAGTGGCAATAACTACTGCAGAGCAGAATAAAGAAAAAAGAATGAAAAGAACTGAGGACAGTCTCAGAGACCTCTGGGACAACATTAAATGCAACAACATTCGAATTATAGGGGTCCCAGAAGAAGAAGAGAAAAAGAAAGGGACTGGGAAAATATTTGAATAGATTATAGTTGAAAACTTCCCTAATTTAGGAAAGGAAATAGTTAATAAAGTCCAGGAAGCACAGAGAGTCCCATACAGGATACATCCAAGGAGAAACACACCAAGGCACATATTAATCAAACTATCAAAAATTAAATACAAAGAACAAATATTAAAAGCAGCAACGGAAAAACAACAAATATCATACAAAGGAATCCCCATAAGGTTAACAGCTGATCTTTCAGCAGAAACTCTGCAAGCCAGAAGGGAGTGGCAGGACATATTTAAAGTGATGAAGGGGAAAAACCTACAACCAAGATTACTCTACCCAGCAAGGCTCTCATTCAGACTTGACAGAGAAATTAAAACCTTTACAGACAAGCAAAAGCTAAGAGAATTCAGCACCACCAAACCAGCTTTGCTAAAGGAACTCCTCTAGGCAGGAAACAAAAGAGAAGGAAGAGACCTACAATAACAAACCCAAAACAATTGAGAAAATGGTAATAGGAACATACATATTGATAATTACCTTAAATGTACATGGATTAAATGCTCCAACCAGAAGACATAGACTGGCTGAATGGATACAAAAACAAGACCCATATATACGCTGTCTACAAGAGACCCACTTCAGACCTAGGAACACATACAGACTGAAAGTGAGGGGATGGAAAAAGATATCCCATGCAAATGGAAATCGAAAGAAAGCTGGAGTAGCAATTCTCATATCAGACAAAATAGACTTTAAAATAAAGACTATTACAAGAGACAAAGAAGGACACTACATAATGATCAAGGGATCAATCCAAGAAGAAGATATAACAATTGTAAATATTTATGCACTCAACATAGGAGCACCTTGATACATAAGGCAAATGCTAACAGCCATAAAAGGGGAAATCGACAGTAACACAATCATAGTAGGGGACTTTAACACCCCACTTTCACCAATGGACAGATCATCCAAAATGAAAATAAATAAGGAAACACAAGCTTTAAATGATACATTAAACAAGATGGACTTCATTGATATTTATAGGACATTCCATCCAAAAGCAACAGAATACACTTTCTTCTCAAGTGTTCATGGAACATTCTCCAGGATAGATCATATCTTGGGTCACAAATCAAGCCTTGGTAAATTTAAGAAAACTGAAATTGTATCAAGTATCTTTTCTGACCACAGTGCTATGAGACTAGATATCAATTACAGGCAAAAAATCTGTAAAAAATGCAAACACATGGAGGCTAAACAATACACTACTTAATAAACAAGAGATCACTGAAGAAATCAAAGAGGAAATCAAAAAATACCTAGAAACAAATGACAATGAAAACACGATGACCCAAAACCTATGGAATGCAGCAAAAGCAGTTCTAAGAGGGAGGTTTATAGCAATACAATCCTACCTCAAGAAATAAGAAACATCTCCAATAAACAACCTAACCTTGCACCTAAAGCAATTAGAGAAAAAAGAACAAAAAACCCGCCAAAGTTAGCAGAAGGAAAGAAATCATAAAGATCAGATCAGAAATAAATGAAAAAGAAATGAAGGAAATGATAGCAAAGATCAATAAAACTAAAAGCTGCTTCTTTGAGAAGATAAACAAAATTGATAAACCATTAGCCAGACTCATCAAGAAAAAAAGGGAGAAGACTCTAATCAATAGAATTAGAAATGAAAAAGGAGCGGTAACAACTGACCCTGCAGAAATACAAAGGATCATGAGAGATTACTACAAGCAACTCTATGCCAATAAAATGGACAACCTGGAAGAAACGGACAAATCCTTAGAAATGCAGAACCTTCCAAGACTGAACCAGGAAGAAATAGAAAATATGAACAGACCAATCACAAGCACTGAAATTGAAATTGTGATTAAAAATCTTCCAACAAACAAAAGTCCAGGACCAGATGACTTCACAGGCGAATTCTATCAAACATTTAGAGAAGACCTAACACCCATCCTTCTCAAACTCTTCCAAAATATAGCAGAGGGAGGAACACTCCCACACTCATTCTATGAGGCCACCATCACCCTGATACCAAAACCAGAAAAAGATGTCACAAAGAAGGAAATCTACAGGCCAATATCACTGAGGAACATAGATGCAAAAATCCTCAACAAAATACTAGCAAACAGAATCCAACAGCACATTAAAAGGATCATACACCATGATCTAGTGGGGTTTATCCCAGGAATGCAAGGATTCTTCAATATATGCAAATCAATCAACGTGATACACCATATTAACAAACTGAAGGAGAAAAACCATATGATCATCTCAATAGATGCAGAGAAAGCTTTTGACAAAATTCAACACCCATTTATGATAAAAACCCTCCAGAAAGTAGGCATAGAGGGAACTTACCTCAACATAATAAGGGCCAAAGATGACAAACCCACAGCCAACATCATTCTCAATGGTGAAAAACTGAAACCATTTCCACTAAGATCAGGAACAAGACAAGGTTGCCCATTCTCACCACTATTATTCAACATAGTTTTGGAAGTTTTAGCCACAGCAATCAGAGAAGAAAAAGAAATAAAAGGAATCCAAATCGGAAAAGAAGAAGTAAAGCTGTCACTGGTTGCAGATGACGTGATACTATACATAGAGACTCCTAAAGATGCTACCAGAAAACTACTAGAGCTAATCAATGAATTTGGTAAAGTAGCAGGATACAAAATTAATGCAATTTTAATGAAAAATCTGAAAGTGAAATTAAGAAAACACTCCCGTTTACCATTGCAACAAAAAGAAGAAAATATCTAGGAATAAACCTACCTAAGGAGACAAAAGACCTGTATGCAGAAAATTATAGGACACTGATGAAAGAAATTAAATATGATACAAACAGATGGAGAGGTATACCATGTTCTTGGCTTGGAAGAATCAACACTGTGAAAATGACTATACTCCCCAAAGCCATCTTCAGATTCAATGCAATCCCTATCAAACTACCACTGGCATTTTTCACAGAACTAGAACAAAAAATTTCACAATTTGTATGGAAACACAAAAGACCCCGAATAGCCAAAGCGATCTTGAGAAAGAAAAACGGAACTGGAGGAATCAGGCTCCCAGACTTCAGACTACACTACAAAGCTACAGTAATCAAGAGAGTATGGTGCTGGCACAAAAACAGAAATAGAGATTAATGGAACAGGATAGAAAGCCCAGAGATAAACCCACACACATATTGTCACCTTGTCTTTGATAAAGGAGGCAAGAATATACAATGGAGAAAATACAGCCTCTTCAATAAGTGGTGCTGGGAAAACTGGACAGCTACATGTAAAAGAATAAAAATTAGAACACTCCCTAACACCATACACAAAAATAAACTCAAAGTGGATTAAAGACCTAAATGTAAGGCCAGACACTATCAAACTCCTAGAGGAAAACATAGGCAGAACACTCTATGACATAAATCACAGCGAGATCCTTTCTGATCCATCTCCTAGAGAAATGGAAATAAAAACAAAAATAAACAAATGGGACCTAATGAAACTTAAAAGCTTTTGCACAGCAAAGGAATCCATAAACAAGACGAAAAGACAACCCTCAGAATGGGAGAAAATATTTGCAAATGAAGCAACTGACAAAGGATTAATCTCCAAAATTTACGAGCAGCTCATGCAGCTCAATATCAAAAAAACAAACAACCCAATCCAAAAATGGGCAGAAGACTTAAATAGACATTTCTCCAAAGAAGATACACAGATTGCCAACAAACACATGAAAGAATGCTCAACATCATTAATCATTAGAGAAATGCAAATCAAAACTACAATGAGATATCATCTCACACCGGTCAGAATGGCCATCATCAAAAAATCTAGAAACAATAAATGCTGGAGAGGGTGTGGAGAAAAGGGAACCCTCTTGCACTGTTGGTGGGAATGTAAATTGATACAGCCACTATGGAGAACAGTGTGGAGGTTCCTCAAAAAACTAAAAATAGAATTACCATATGACCCAGCAATCCCACTACTGGGCATATACCCTGAGAAAACCATAATTCAAAAAGAGTCATGTACCAAAATGTTCATTGCAGCTCTATTTACAATAGCCAGGGCATGGAAGCAACCTAAGTGTCCATCAACAGACGAATGGATAAAGAAGTTGTGGTACATATATACAATGGAATATTACTCAGCCATAAAAAGAAACGAAATTGAGTTATTTGTAGTGAGGTGGATGGACCTAGAGTCTGTCATACAGAGTGAAGTAAGTCAGAAAGAGAAAAACAAATACTGTATGCTAACACATATATATGGAATCTAAAAAACGACAACAAAAATGGTCATGAAGAACCTAGGGGCAAGATGGGAATTAAGATGCAGGCCTACTAGAGAATGGACTTGAGGATACGGGGAGGGGGAAGGGGAAGCTGGGACGAAGTGAGAGAGTGGCATGGACATATATATACTACCAAATGTAAAATAGATAGCTAGTGTGAAGCAGCCGCATAGCACAGGGAGATCAGCTCGGTGCTTTGTGACCACCTAGAGGGGTGGGATAGGGAGGGTGGGAGGGAGGGAGATGCAAGAGGGAAGAGATATGGGGATATATGTATATGTATAACTGATTCACTTTGTTATAAAGCAGAAACTAAAACACCATTGTAAAGCAGTTATACTGCAATGAAGATGTTAAAAAAAAAAAAAAAAAAGGGTCTGTAGTTTGCCTACAGGATAGAGAAAAAAGATCTAGAGCTACAAACCCAGACAAAAGTGTGTGCACGTGAGCAGTCTTTCCCAGGGACAGAGCTATAGGAAGAATTGCATATAGGACTTCAGAAAGAATTATAATTCACTTTCAAAAAACTCTGGATAATTTTTTCTCTCCCTCTTAATAACAGCTAGGGCTGCTGCTTAAGCCATAAAGGAAATCAATTTTCTGAACCCTCTCCTGGAGCCCTAGGCAGGTTTCAACCTCACCCTCTGCATGCTTGGCAAGTTCTGTTCACTTTGCAGCCTCTGCCCCGTGGATTCCAAGCACGGGTTTTCTTCCCTTTTGCTGGCTGTCCTCCCCCTGGCCCCGCCTTCCTCCAAATGTCCGTTCTGATCAGATGGACAAGTCAGGCTTTGCCCAATTAGTCCACTTTAAGTAGCTTACCCTGTACTTTATTAAAAGCAAAATCCACATTGGGTTGACAAGATTAGAGGAAAATATAAAAATAAATTACTGTATTAAAATTAATTAAATGAAAAGCTGTATCTAATACCAGGAAATGATGGACTTCACAGGAGCAGTGAAGCCCTTGGTTCAACAAATGATTTTTAAAAATCCTAAAAACTCCCAACCCAGGCCTGAATTAAACATGCTACACCAAATGCAAAAGCAAAAAGATGTTAATTTTGGCTTTTTGCACAAAGTGAATAAAAAGTTCATTCTGCTCTTTGCTCTGCAGGAAAATTCTTTTGATTGCAACACCATTCCACAGGATGGGTGTTATAAATAACACCACCTCAGACTTAGAGGATGACTTTGGTTTGAGGATCTCTAAGAATTTTGAAAACATTCATGCAAGTGCATCGACAAACAAATAAACAGAACTACAGATTCAACTGCTCTGTTTAACATTTACTGAACACCCATCAGGAGCGAGGTTCTATGCAGAGTGACCAAAAAGGTATGGAAACTAGAAAATAGGAATGAGATAACCAGGATTAGAATCCAACACAAAAATGCGATTCGCTTTCGATTTCACAATGGAAGGAATTGGATTTTAATGGGTATGAAAAAAATTGGGGGAAAATCAAGTCCAACATGGAATATAATGGAAATAGTGAGATGCTTTTCCTCTTCATTTGTCGTTTGGATTTCTGATACTCCATTTCCTCTAGAACCTCAAATCCATTCTCTCACTTCTCTTCTATGTATGTGTGTTGACGGGACAGGGCTGAAGCAGTCAGATAATGGGATGGGTTTTCTTGGTGGCCCCTTCCTCTTCTAAAGCAAGTCCTCATCAACTGCACTACATCCCAGGAAAGAAACGGAAAACTGAGTGGACCTGAGAACCAAAGATGGGGGTTCAGGCTGCTTGGGTGGACACCTCCTCCCCCCACCCCCAGCTGCGTCACTTATGAGCCCTGTGATAGAGGGCAGAGGACTCAGTGCCTCTGAGCCTCTGTTTCCTCTTCTATTAAAAGGGGATAATCAGAGCCTCTGCTCCCTAGGGTGGCTGTGCAGATAAAATGGGTCCTGATATGTGTGACGCTTACAGCACCGTGCTTGACACATCATAAGGGTTTGGTATATTTCAGGTCCCCAGCTGAGCTGGCACTACTGTATTTTCTGGGCCTCAACAGAATTTCAGTGCATTGTCCCCTTTTCTTCCCCAGGAGAGACCTGATCCCTCTCTATTCCACCATCTCCCCAGTCTCCATCACTCTCTGTCCTCCTCCTCTGCCTTATTTTTGCTCATAGTACATACCACCATGAACATATATTTATTTGTATGTTTACTCTCCTCCCACCCACCTCCCTGGGGTAGTTACTATGACTGTTACAAAATGAGGAAACAGAGTTACTTTTTCACCCCTGCCACCAGAATCTAAGCTCTGTGAGAGAAGGGACTGGTTTGTTCTTTCGCTGATGCAGATTCTAGACCAGCACCTGGCACATGGTAGGTACTCCAAAAATATTATTAGAATGAATGAATAAGCCAGTTGTTCTCAAAGGCGTAATACTTCCTGGCACAAATCAGACCCACAGTCTCTGCTTCCTTGAATCTGGACCCATCTTGGAAAGGCTACATGTGTTCTCGTCCGAATTTGAGGAGACCTAAATGCAGGAAGTGCTGGATTCCTGATGGTGGTGTTTCCCCAGCGTACCTAGTACCTTGCAGTTCCATCAGAACATTCTCTTACAATCCCATGCCCTGGGAAGTGATCATAAACTAGCCACCTGGACCCATAAATATGTGTGTGCTTCTGTGCCTGAGTGTGGGCACATGCGCACTCACACACAAGTGTGTCTATTTAACAATTTCAACAAATATGTAAAAATGGGAGATTTCAGGTTCCCTTTAAAAGTCCAAAGGCATGGCAACACTGGGCCCACACTCCCGGGCATCACTCGGCTGGCTCTGAGTGGCTGCACCTTCATTTCACTCGTTACACATAGAGCATGTGTCTCTAGTTTGCTACAGTCTTTGCCAGTCCTGATTGCCTATCTGCCACTGTGGGTCTCAGTTGCAATTTGTTGTTACAGTTTTGCAGTATTTCCTAAGGTAGAGAAATCTCCTGATCAAAAGTGAGAAAACAGAAAACTTGGTGCTTTAAGAAGATGGGGAAAAATTTTTTTTTAAAAAGGATAGATTGTTATGATACGTTTGCCATGGAATTGCCCAGCAATTGACTCTTTACACTATCTGGCCCCTCTAGCTAGGTGAGTTTGCCACCCTATCCTACAGACGGGGCCTTATGGCTTGGACCACTCAACTGTCTTGGGGTTCTGCTATATCGATGAAATATTTAGTGTTTTTTCCTTGCTGAAGTGAGCAAGACATGTTTGGATGTCAACTTATTTTCTGTCATTGAACTTTATGCAAGCAATACTTTGAATAATACTTCTACAGAATACTAATTCACAAAAAATCCTGAGAAATGGCTGTTCCTCCAGGATCAGAAACAATAATCTGATCTCAACACATTAGAGCATTTTATTTCTGATTATACTCATATACCAGGATATGTTTCAATATCTCTATCAGTAATAGGTATTCTAGGAAAAATGGGTTCACGGTTAAATGACTAGAAAACACAAGATGAAATAACATTCTACGGTTTCTTTACTATGAAATACCTTTCTGTTTTTTTTTTTTTTAAAGAGTCATTGTGTATCTCTAAAGGACTGGGGACTCAGAGGGAGGGGCTGGTATGCATTATTTTCCAAACTTGTTTTATTTGGTTCTAGACCACCCCCGCCATTTTTTAAAATCACAAAAAGATCAGTTGGCAAGAAGTACAAGTTTTGATCTTCTAGTCTCCATCATGTACATTCTCTATATTTTGCGGGTCATCCTTAACTGGATCCATGAAGATACCAGAACAAAGATATCACTCACATGCTGGAGTCCCAAGGACAGCACTTATCAAAACCATGCTAACCAGCCTTTAGATAATAATCACTAATAGCTCACATTCATTAGGATCTTATTACTGCCAGACACTGTACCAGGCTTACGCTTGCTCTATATTACCCCTCTCAATCTTTACAACGATCCGAGCCCCACTCCCCAGGCAGGTAACTATTATCGCCATTTTACATATATGGAAACCAGGGCTTTGGGACATAAAATAATTTACCCAAGATTCCACCTAGAAGGTGTGAAGTTAAATCATCAGGAAATGCTTTGAGTATGTAGGGTTTTGGACATCTATTCTCCTTAATGATCAATAGCCAGCATTTATTTAAATGCTTATTATGAGTCTGGCACATATGGATCTTATGTGTATTGTTTAGTTTAATTCTCCCATTATGAAGTAAGTGCTACTAGAATTCTCACTTTAACAGATTAGAAATTAAGGTTGAGGGAAGCCTCATAAAAGATGTATCATCACATAATCAGTAAGTTGTGCGGCCAACCCCACGCACATCTGGAAGGATGCTGACATCCATGTGCTTAACTGCTTTTCTGGATGCACCAGAGATGTTCCTTGAGCATCCGTGCCTTACAAAGTTCCACGATAAATACTGATGTTTAGCCAGGGCTTAAAAGCACAAACAAAATAGAAAGATGCTTATCCAAAGAATCAGAACTGTATTCCTAAGACAAACTGAAAAAATTCCAGTCAATCTTTTTTAACAACCTCAATGAACGGTTTTCTAGTCTTTCAATGAATGGGTTTCTGATTCTCTGTTTTCTTCTTTGTGTGTAAACTTGTGCCAACTAGATCTTGCTTATTAGAAAAAGATGCACCAAACCTGTCTTAATGAATTCCATGTGAGGAATTGTGCAACCCATCTCTCACACCTGCTCTCCAGCAGGTAGCTGCTGAAGGTGGGTGTCTCTGATCTTGTTGATGCCTTCCCACAACTGGAAGGGGGTGTTGATTCCTTCCCGCAACTGGAAGGGGCTGTTAGGTGCACCCACCATTGCAATAAAGAGGTTGACAGATTCCCCAAGAATGTAACAAAGAGCTAGAGGAAGGCATGCGTGGAGAGGAAATTGGAAGTGAACGCCAGGGCTCTACAAAGAGCTCCCAAACTAGGCCCTTGTAAAAGTGAATAATGAGCTGCATAGACTAGTTCCTTCACGCTGAGCTCAACACACATCTTTAAACATAAGATTGTCAAGGAAGCAGATACTTGGAAACCCTTTCATCTTAATTAAAGTTATGTGGGCTACGAAATACTTTTCCTTTATATTAAGCTCGTATTCCTGTGGAGAAATTTCTATTTGTTTTTATCTACTTTGAGCTTCAAGGTTAATCTCGGTTTAAGACTTTCACTCACTGGGAGACACGGCCCATCCGGTTCGCCCCTGATCCCATGTATATGCATGCATCCACCAGGACCCTGCTGGGCTCCAAAGCCTCTTGCTGGTGGTGGATTCTTTACACTGTTCCCTTCAACAGAAAGAATGGGCTGTGCATCTGGGAGGGATATACGGAATGGCGAGGATTTTGCGAAAGGTCACAAAGCTTTCTATTTTAGGGAACCACATGCCACAGTCCTTAAATGTGGAGTTTCTGATAAAACTTGCTCTGAGAGGCAGAGCCTGGTGTTTTTACGGTAGGGAAAGCAGGAGGAAGAGGGACCCACTGGAGACAAAGAAGGGGAAAGCATTTTATTCCAGAAAGGGGTTTTTGCAGACGTGGAGACAACTGATAGATCAGATTGCTTGGCACACCATGCTCCCTAATTTTCTTCAATAAATATACATTTGGTTGAATTAGACTGATGATGGAAGTGACTCCTGCTTTTGATTTCAAAGAGAAAGTAAGAACTCATAAAAAAGTTGCAGAAGATTGAATGTGGGATCTAACTGGAATTTCTTAGAATTTTTTCTTTGAGGGTCTGCCTTTCCTATATGATGGTAAGTCATCTTTAACGCAATTATGCCATTCGTCCCTGAGAAAGAATATGTGCTAAAAAGTTGGGGAAAGGATTAAAGGAAGGTTCTGATGGGTAGGGTGCATGTTCAGCCATACCCTGAGACCATGCACACGACAGACATCGTGAATTAATTATATTAATCATTAATCTATCATGGTACTCTTTCCACCTGAAGGTACATGCAACCTCAAAACCCTTGACAATAACCTTCAGTTACCAGCACCAAGCAATCAATGGTGGCACAAGACATGAAGCCTATTTGTCACGGAGGACCCCACATTTCATTTTTCTAAGATATTTCAAAAATATCTGGCCTTTATGTGATATGCACGATTCACTTTCCTACTAAGTTGACCCCATCCTCTTTTCCTTCACCCACTTTTATACAGAGCCTCCACCAGCTGGCTTGGAGTCCCATTCTCAGTTCACCCCACCTCCAGGCATTTCTGGTGCATAAATCCATGAAACTTCTGGTAGACCGTTGACCCAGGAGAAGAAAGAATTCTGATGAAGGTGCTCATATTTCGATCATCATGATTCAGAATGGTACTGAAAGGGTTTCTGGAGTTTAGGGAAGGAAGTTTTATCTCTGGCATATGAGTTTTCATCTGAGAGAACTAGGCTTGCTGTGCACATAATGATGTACTTTGATTCGGGAAAGCTGGATTGATATTCTGGATGAGATTCCATGTGTGTGACCTTGGGCAACTTCCCACACAAATCAGGGCCTTGGTTTCCCCATTTGTGAGGAGGATGGGCTTTATGCTTGCCAATGTCCCTTCTGGGGGACCTTGGAGTAGATGAGAGAAGTCAGCTCTTCAGGCACATTGCCGTGGTGTGGAAGATAGCCCTGTTGCAATAAGGACCCATCTCTTCCCTGACCACGTTACTGAAACAGAACCTATCTAGCCATGAAGAGAGACTGGACGGATTCCAGAGAGCTTTGCCTCATGGCTCATCTTCAGGAAAGTTAAGTTATAAGTAATACCTTTTTTTAAGTTCTTTTGCATCGTTTCCCATTTTGAGTAGTAATGCAAGCCCTGCAATATCTATTTCACCACAGTTGGAGTCTATTTGTTTTAACTTTGCAATTATTTTTAATTAAATCATTTGTGTAAAGGAAATCTATGTACTAGTTCAAAAATAACAAAAAAGATAGGTTACTAATAAAGATACCTCACTCAGTTTCTTGTGTGCCCTTGAATAGAAATATAATTTCTCTCCTTTTAAAAGGTACACACACACACACACACACACACGCCTTTTATTCCTTTCTTTTTTCACTACATGTGCTTAAGATCTTTCTAAGTCAGTACATGGGAAGTTTCTTATTTTGTTAAAAAAACTTAAACATTGGCAGAGCATCTCATTATATAGATGTATTATTCTTTAACTGATCCTATTGGTGGCCATTTAGGTTGCCTGAGTTTTTGCTGTCACAAACAATGCTGCAGTGAATGAACATTCTTATTCATCCACGATTTTTCATGTGTGCAACTTATCTGTTGGAGAAATTCACAAAAGGAAAATTATTGAACTGAGCAACGCATGCATTTATAATTTTGATAGATATTGCCAGATTGTTTCCATAGGGGTTATATCAATGGACACTTTCACCAGAAATGTATGAGATTGCCTATTTCTCCTGGCTTTCCAATGGTAACTTTATAAAAACCCTTTTACCATACGTATAGAAAAGTACAAAACCCATAAGTGTATAGCACAGTGAATTTTCATAAACCTGACACACACGATAATCAGCACCCAGGTTAAGAAACAGAATAATTCTCATGACCCCAGAAGCCTCCTTTCCAGCTCCAGCCACTATCTCTCACTCCAAGGGAACCTGTATTCTGACCTCTAAAAGCATAGATTAGTTTTATAACGGTTGGTAATGCTTACATCAAAGGTGGTTTGTCCTAAAAATATTCTTTGCTTTGCTAGACATACTACATGTCTTGACTCTAAGTACAAAAAATTCAGTCAGAACACATGCTCATCCATCACCCACCTTTTTGTCAAACAGGCCCAGTAAAAAGCTTCCCATTCTTTTCCAAGAATGTTTGAGATGACATCCAACCTGCCCATTTTATGTGGTCAATCTACTGTTGCAAAGCATTTTTGTTTTCCTCAGATTGGAAAATTGAGGTGTTACAAAATGATTTTCACCAAGTTGAGCAAAGTATTTGAAATGATTTCTGACTTAAAATATAGAGTATATGGAATACATGGAATTCATTATTTTAGCAGAAGAACTTTGAGAAGAACCCAAAGAGCCACCCAAACTTCAGAGTCTCTTAAACTGAAGGAGAACAAAGGTAACTCCTGTTTGAGGCAGACCGATCACATAAGATAAAGTGCTGGGGACCAAACAAGTAAATGAAGGTTTTGAGCATGAAGCCAGACCAAAAGTCTGCATCATGTTCCATGTTGCGGGTGTTGAGTTGCAGTCAAGAAGCTTTACACAAGGGCAACTCTAGTTGGCATCCTCCAGAATGACTAGCAACAGGAATTTATTTAAAGATGCTTAGTGATTTTTCTTACGATTCACTAAGGATGCTTAGTGATTCTCTGAAGCAACAGAGGGGGACCCAGCTGGTAATAAATAAGATGCTGCTCTAGACTTCTTCCTCTCTGAAATCTCCACACTGCTATTGTTGTATTTTCTTGGCTCCATGCCTGCAGATTTCCATGACTTTCCTAAGAACATCCTGCTTTGCTCTTTCAGTCCTTACCTTCTGGATATTTCCAGCTTTCCCTTCCTCCTTTTCTGTGAGCCAACCTATCATCGTCAAGAGTCAACTGAACTGGTGGTGTGATGCCTCACGAAGAAATTACAAGCAATTCACAAATAAACGATAAAAAACATGATAATCTGCCTATCTGATTTCTCTGAAGATCTGCCTGGCTTATTAATTAATATGAAAAAGCCAGAATGCATGGTCTCTAGACTAATTTTATTTTATGTATTATATCTACTGGGTTCCCTGAAAGATTTAAGATGACTTACAAAAATATACTATTCAGAAAGATAAGCTATGTTAGAATAAGAAAGATCAGGAAAAGAAACAACATGGGTAGTGATATTAAATGAAATGAAAAAGGTAATTTGAACCACAAATGTTTATCATTAAGTCCTTTGCACTTTGTGGATGACAAAGTTGACTTTAAAATTCCTGGAAGTTAAGATCAATAGGAGAACATGAAAAGTTACAGAACTGGTTATTGCCCAGAAGATACAGAAGCAAACCCACTGTTTGGGAGAGGCACTATTCTTGTTACCAAAACAAGAAACAGAAGTCTCCAAGGGTTGTCACAAAGAAGATACCTAGTAATATAAACAACAAGGTCTACAGAGCAGGTGTAAGAAAGCATTTCTAAGGGCGCTAGATCATCACTGTCTTCAGTGGTTAGATGGTACTAGTCCAAAGAATCGTGTGGCTTAAGGTCACAGATTTCCAACTATCAGTGTAAACATGAGATGTTCCAGAAAAAGACAGTTGAATCACACATACACCATTACAAAAATGGTTCAAGATTAGTATCGGCCTGGCTGGTGGTTCATCTGGGTTTCCAGCTAGGATTGGAGACATACATTTTAACAGTCTGTTGAGCTGGTAAAGAAGAGTTGGTATCTTCTAATTAAAGAATGAGGCACTTAAGAAGTTCTCATAATTTCCCTGAGGACAACTCAGCGGCTATTCAGAGGTAGTCAGGAACCTGGATTTGCTTGGAACCATGACTAAGATTTTCCTTACAAAATAATTTTAGATCTACTCTAATGTACTGAAACATGGGCAATGGAAGGTCCAAAGATCCCCACCCTAGGGCTTTGAGAACCGTTTGAATTCACCCTACATTTAAAAGCAAGAAATCTCAACAAAGCCCCCAGGGGATGCCCGCCGTCAGCCATGAGATTTCCGGATGAGTTCTCTTAGATAAACTAGTGGCACAGCTATTATTACTCTGAGGACATAAATAAAATTTATACAATACTTTATCTGTACAATCATGCATTATCTTAATGGCTAAGTTCCAAATTAGACACAATAAAAATCTCTTTCTACTAACTGCAGTATCTTTTCTGATGAGAAGGAAATGCAATGTATGCACTGCAACCCTAACTACAGAAAAATATTCCTTAGCAGAACGAAATAAAATATAGATCTACTATTCTTTCTGCACTTGATCTTTTGTGTTTGATCATAAATGCACATTGTGAAGAGATGCCTCCTACCTCCAAGCTAAACACTGTTTGCTACTCATTAGTGATTTATAAATGATATTTTCTCCCTGGTGACATATCTTTTGATATGATTCTCTAATAATAACATCCACCAATATTAAAATAAGAACATCCCCATGTATTGTGATCATCTTCAACCACATTTCCTCGCGAAAATTAAATTTTAGCATACCAACTGATATTGTATGCATATATTTGTCTACCATCATTATAAATCTCCTAAGGGTCTCTATAAAATGATAGTTTTGCCTCTTTGCAGTAATTCTACCTAATGCTCCAAAGCAAGAAACTAATTACATGCTGACTTTTCACTAACTTTGATCTTTCAAATACCATACGATGGAGGTTCTATAGGTAATCATATAATTACAATTCACTAAATGAGTTGAAATTAGCCATAAACCTTTTTATTTAAATTGTGTTAACCGTTTCTTCAGGAACACTGTCGGCATTCCTATTCCTTCCTACATAAGTTGGCCGATATAAGGTTTCAAACTAAAATCTGATTATGGTCACTAATGTTTATAACAAATGCCTCATTATAACACCAGAAGCGCCAATGAAGATGAATATGCGAAGAATTTCTTAAAATATGCTTAAGGAAAGGCCAAGGATAAACTATAGTGGTATAAGGAAATGACTGAAATTTCTCAGGGGAATGTTCTAGTCGGCAAGAAAAAAAATGACCTCACTTGTGTTTTCCCATTGAGTTGGTGCGGTATTTCCTGCAAGAAAAATTAAAGACAATTGTTTCTTTCAGTATACCATGGGACTATGTACAGAAAGAGAAAAACAAATTCTGGATTTCACTTTTGGAAAATAGCAGTCCAGACTGATGGGAGTATTAGCTAAGGATTGCCTTTTTTTTTTTTTTTTTTAAAGATCACTTAAATTTCATTTATTCAAAACAGTCATTACTGTCAGGAATGTTTAAGTTCCTGTTGGAATTTTCTTTAACATTATGTATGATACTGTTTTTCTGGGTTGCTTTTATTTGGCACTGAAACTTTCTTTTCTTGTGGGCAACACTAGACCAATGTCTCACAACTGGGGGTGATTTCGTCCCTCAGAGGATATTTGACAATGTCTGGAGACACTTCGGGTTGTCACAACTGAGGGGGTTCAACTAGTATCTAGTGGGTAGAGGCCAAGGGTGCTGCTAAACATCCCACAATGCACAGAACAGACCCCACAACAAAGAATACCCAGCCCCAAATGTCAATAGTGCTGAGGTTGAGGAACTCTGCCTTTGACCACATAAAATAAAGCGAGTATAGATTAGTAACTACTTGGAAAACGCTTTAAATGAAGAAACTCAAGCCTTTTGAGTGAGCCAACTGGTTGTGAACTTCCTCTTTGAAGTTGACCCCTAAAGGTATGGAAAGGAAACATTCCATTGTTTGGAAAACAGACCTCTACCTCTACTGGGTTTATGGACCTTATTTATCTAATAACATTCAGAACCACCCAGAACCCTGATGGTCACATTCTCATTAGAGCTGAGTAAACAAAGTTTGTTTTGACTTGTCATCAATCATGACATGTGATCACAGGGCATATTGTGTGTAAGAGGCAGTTGTTTTATCTGGAGCCTCAGCCTTGAAAAAATCCAAAACAGTGAAGTTGTTTATTTGACACCACTCCTGACCTGACTGCAGTGCTACATTCTAAGAGAAAGTAAAACACACACTGGTCTCTGATTATTTGTAATTATATAGGAAGCCTATTTCTCCAGTGAACTTGCTGTGGTCTTAGGACTAGAAAGAAACAGGAAAAGCTTTAAAAAAAGAAAACAAAAAATCCCCAAGGAAGATGGGGTGAGTGCGATTAAGTGTTATTTCCCAGCCATGTGTAGAACCAGTGAGGACTCCTATTTTATGTTTTCAGGAGGATGAGTTTTCAGAAGTTACTCGAGTATTCGTATAAGAGTATTAGAGTGCATAGCTCTAGGAACTGCACCCCTTCAGAGCCCTTTGTTCCAAAGAATGAAATTGCATACACAGGAACACCCAGCTTCTGAGACGCAACCATAAACACAACAGACATACACACTTTGAGCTTCACGAAGGTGGATTACCAGCACCGCTTCAGACACATAATACTTGACCTATTTTCCAAACCTTCCTGCTTTCTTTGATCAGACTCACGTCCAATGTCAACTCCTTCCATTCTGTTTGAAGATCGTCTTTCGCTAACTTTGGCTGCCTAGGAAAGACGTGTTTGTATCCTGGGGCATTAACTGACCTTCCAGTATGGTGCCGAGCAGCCTGCTCTGGTGGAAACAAGACTGTGTCCTAACCTTGGTTCTCCCATGTACCTACTGAGCAATTAACTTCAGCCACTTGGCTTTTCCATTCGACGATTCGTGGCATATCGTCCAAAACCCTCTTGGGCTGATATTTTCTTTGATTCTTTTGGACAAATGACATGCAAATTCAACTGTCATTTCTTTCTTATGCAGGTCGTTACAACTACTTAGAACATACTATTAAGTTAATGAACAAAACCCAAACCTCATTTTCATGAGCTAAAATGACTAGGTAATGAAGCTATCAGTGGAGCTCAAAGACTTAGGATTTTCAGATATTGTGCTACAAAGCCTCTCCCTACCCCACATGTGCACACAGAAGAAATCCCAGTGGGCCCTGATGAGTGGAGGCCAGGGCCATGGTTTTTGTTTGCTTGTTTTAATTGTTTTAAGTGGGATGTGCTCAGAAAACATACAGAGTCCACTGCTCTAGTCTCTGTTTCCTCATCTTCAATTTAGGACAATCGGACTAGCAGACTTCAAAGCTACATTCCAATGATTTCAGGGGGAGCACATTTACCAATTCAGGTCTACCTTACTTCCTCTTGGGTCAAGCGTACCTTATCACCGGGTTGGGAAGGAGGGACATAATACTAGCCAAATGGGCATTCTATATTATCTGAAAAGAAGACAATACTTTGGGTATAAGGATAATCAACATATTCATTTTGATGCAGCAAATTAATTTGACCCTTACTTGCCTGAGGAACTTGATACTTGGCTTTCTCTGCTTAGAATACGTTACCATCCACCCTGTCAAACATCACTTAGTTTTTGGGACTCAGCTCAGCATCCCTTCCTCTGTGAAGCTTCCTCCTGTACCATGGGGTCACTCCTTCCTCTCTTGGACCGCAGCCCTTAGCATATACTGACACCCACGCTATCATGCTATTCTATATTTTTAAGAGCTTTATTGAGGTATTTTTATGTCATATCATAAATTCACCACTGCAATATACAATTCAGTGATTGTTAGTAAATTTATGGAGCTGCGCATTCGTCACCGCAATCCAAGTTTAGAACATTTCACCAAAAAGAACCTTGGGGGCTTCCCTGGTGGCGCAGTGGTTGAGAATCCGCCTGCCAATGCAGCGGACACGGGTTCGAGCCCTGGTCTGGGAAGATCCCACATGCCGCGGAGCAACTGGGCCCGTGAGCCACAACTACTGAGCCTGCGCGTCTGGAGCCTGTGCTCCGCAACAAGAGAGGCCGCGATAGTGAGAGGCCCGCGCACCGCGATGAAGAGTGGCCCCCGCTTGCCGCAACTGGAGAAAGCCCATGCACAGAAACGAAGACCCAACACAGCCAAAAATAAATAAATAAATTAATTAATTAAAAAAAAAAAAAAAAGGGAGCAGTCTAGCCTGAAGAAATAAATTTGAGGCTCATAATTTAAAAAAAAAAAAAAAAAGAACCTTGGTTCTTTTGTTCCTTTGTGCCCATTTACTGTCATTCCCCATCCTCACCCACCCTCTGACTATCACTAACCTACTTTCTGTTTCTATAGATTTCATCATATCCCTTGCTATTGATACTTCTTCTGTGCTTTTCCTTGAGAAGATTCTAACCTCCTTGAAGGCATGGATAGTGATTTTATTTTTTAACCCTTTCTTCCCGACACAACTGCCAGAACATAGGTGATAAATAATGGCATGTAATATTTATCAAAACTTCCATTTATTTTAAATATGCAATTAAGAGCATTACAAATTCCAATTTTAATCCCTAAAACAGTCACTGGGTAGGCACTATTTTTATCACCTTCAGAGATAAGGATACAGCCTTAGAGTGGTTAAATAACAGACCCAGGGTCATGTCAAGATTTGAAGCCCAGGTTGTCTGACTCCAAATGAATGAATGAATAACAAAGAAAGGAATTCTTAATCTGGAACAGAGTTTCTTAATGGTACAGGAGATTCTAATGAGATCTCATGAATTTGTTTACAATCTTTTAGGCGCGTGTAATATACATTCCTGCTGCAATGTCCCCATCCATAGATTTCATTAGAATTTCACAGGCAGCCAAGATCCAAAAATGAAAGCGCTCCCTTGTGTAAGTACTGAGAGGAGGTAAAATAGTGATGAGTCAGGGTCCCAACAATGTGCTTCTATCCTATTAAGATAAGAAGGTAGCTGCAATCTTTACCCTCTGTGTTCTTTGGATCACTATTTGAGCGAGTTTTTCTAAGAACCCACTTGTCCCAAACCTCATTCTATGTTCAAAATAAGGAAGTTACCCCTACCTCGTGTATATCAAAGGAAACACCTTCCCAGTCTTTGCTCTTCCTTTGTTTCAAGCTGCCTGTCATGTCAATAAAGTTGTTGGGAAAAAAAAAATTCAAATGGGAGAAAGGCTGTAAATGGAGAACCCCTTAGATCCTTCCTTCTCCCTGGCGTAAACTCTTTCTTTTCCCCCCAGAGCGGGGGTAAGTTAATTGTATTTGAATGAATAATTCTAATAAAGCAGTGACCTTTAATACCAACTGGTGTTTTTAATTTTCATTCACTGTCAGTCACTCCAACGTGAGCCACCCCAGGATGTGAGCAGTGGAAAGGCCAGTATGTACAGAGAGGAGAAAAATAAACACGCAGAGCTGGGTGCTGCCCTCAGGTAAACACAGAGATGGCAGATCTTACAAAGAGATGCAGACTAGAGACTCCTTACAAAGGACTCAGGAACATGGTGGAAATAAATCAGAACCACAAGTATTTTGAAACCCAACTGGAAAATTTTCTTTCTATCTAGAAGCTAACAGAAAAGCCAAAAAAAAAAAAAAAAGAAAGAAATGGATTTGTCTAGGAACTGACAGTCTTCAACTCCAATCTAAAGTATAAAATGAATAGCTCCATCCTCAGCCCAACCCCCCACTGCACTCCCCCATGACAACTAGTCTAACCATATAGTATTTATCGTTCCATAGAAGCTAGTTGGTCTCACACAGTATATACTGAAATTTAAACAGAACATAATTCAATATTCTATTTAAATTTTTTTCTACCTTCACAACTTCTCCAGAGTAATGTAAAACAAAAACAGATATGGCATCTTCCTTCAGAGGGTCTCTTTCAAGAGGTGTTAGAGGCTTTGCCGTGGGAATGGACTCCATACCAATATATTTACGTCTATATTAATGACATCGTTACAGGCATTTTATTTCAACCCAGTAAAAATTTCTTATGCATCTATTATATTTAGAAATAAATGGAACCACCAATTGTTTCACATGCAAAAGTGCATGTGTTTATTCGTTAAATGTATCACTGAGTTCACTGTGGAAACACTGCTCTAAGCACCGGATATAGAGCAGTGAATGGACAGAACTGTGTAAGTGTGTGTGTGTGCACATGTGCACTCTGCCACAGAGGGCGGGGTGGGGTGGGCATTGGGAATAGACTGCAAATCAGCCTTCCTCATCCTCGACCCCCAAGAGCCCTCATAGCACAGAGGAGAGTATCTGAGGGTCTCATGTTGAAACTACAGAGGATTTCAGCGAACCAGCGTTTCTGATCTTCACATTCCATTCATAAGCTGGACTCTATGTCTTTGTTTGCTTTTACTATAATGATAGTGTGTTAAAAGACTCAACGATTTAACTCAGTCAAATGATTTAACTGCATGGGACTTTTTGCCTGAGAAGAGACTAATTATTCCTATGTTCTGGGACTCGCCCACAGTAGCTGTTGCTTCTTGTAGGTCTACATGCCAGCCCTGCTTTTCAGACACCCCAGTTATCAACCTCTTCCCTTAGAGGTCACAGAAATAATACAATAGGCCAGTAAGTAGTACAAAGACATGATGTAAGTATTTCCCACTACAAATGGACTGGTCTTTCCATTGACAAACTGGCCTTATGGTTTCATTTGTGGACTAATTCATGGCAAGCACAGTAAGCGTTGCCCAATTTGAGGAATCTTTCTAAGTCCTGTCAACCAACACAATTGTGCATATTGAAATATTCCTGCCTCTCTCATCAGACTTTCCTTCATGTCTTTATCTCCACTGCCTAATGCCATGCTTAGGCATTCAAATGTTGAAAAATGTCCTAAATTTATGGGAAATAAAATAGTTTAGGACCTGTAGGCATCGTGACCTTATGGTATGATCCCTTCATCTTAAGCACAAGGACATTGTAGCCCAGAGAGGCAAATCACACAGTATGTCAATTTAAATGCATCTCAAAGATATTTCACTGGGGAAAAAGAAAATTAATGAATGTTATTCTGGATATAGAAGATGGATACAGTAGCTAGTAGAAATGTTCATAAAAGTACATACAGGTAGCTGTTTTGAACTATCTACATGTACTCATATGAACTCAGATGGCTTAACATGAAACATATCTGATATTTCAAAAAACTTGGGAGTGGTAAATACTCATGATTTCCTAGGTGATAATATACAAGTACAGCATACCTCTATGTTTGAGATCAAAACAAAATGAAACAAAAACCCCACATGGTATAGCATTAAATTCAAGAAGGGGTTTAATATTATCTCTGTTGGCAACGATGATTAGAATATGGCTTTAATGTCTAATTTGATTCCAAATGTATTTCTTAGTGAGAATCTAAAATGATTCACTATCTATGGTTTTGATTAAGATAATATTTTGTTAGGCTCTAATAGGACGTTAATACCCTCATGAGCCAGGCTGGCTCCATTCAGTGTTCATCTTAATTAGCTAACATTGACCATGATTAGGAGTTTATATGGTACGATGCACATTACTTCATAACGTCCACCCAGATCACAAGGAGCTAGATCATAATACAGGTTGTCAATCATCAACTTCCTGGGCTTTCTTAACACCTAGCTTTTATTTTAAAAGTTAAGGTCAATGTTAAGTGCTACACCGCAGCTGAAAAAGTTTAAAAAAATCAACGTTAATTAACAATGTTAATTAGATGTTAATCATGTAAATGAAAGCATTTTCCATTCACTTGCCTAGTAAATTATAGTCAGGTAGCGGCCCATATATTATTGGAGATGACACAGGAAAATGGCATCCACTAAGAGGGAATGGGGAAGAAAACTGGATAAAACAAAACAAAAATTTACACACGGAAAGTGGTTTTTTGTTTTTGTTTTTTGACATGGAAAAATCTACCTTTATTTCCAGAGAACTCACTGAGTGATATAGGGGAAGGGTATAGAAAAAAATAAAGATGAATATTTTGAATAGTGCAATAGTTGGGAGGTCTTTTTTCCAGCTAAGCCTATCTTCGTCTGACGTAAGATGCGGACCACAGACACTTGGTTTCTGTATTTTGAGTTAATGGAAAGAAGGTATTTTTAAACAATATTTTAACATTAAGAGTATTACAAAGCAGCTAGGAACCCTCAATCAATAAGACCGTCTGGAAAGGTTCCACATTCCTAATGCGCAGGCCTGTTTTATCCTTGTCCTGTTGGCAACAATCATTGCTACCAACAGGGAATCAGATCAGAAATGTTAAGTCTCCTTTGATTTTGCAAACTGTGTTGTGGTTCTGAATTCTAAAGCATACAAGGAAAACTTTATGTAATGACACTTACTTCAGTCAATGTGTAAGTGTCTGCTATGTCAATGCTGTGGAAAGGTATGGATGGGAATTGTGTGGGTGTGCAACCCTTCCTTATTCCAATGCTACTGGATAAAACATGAGACATCAGACTCTGAATACACATACACACACACACACACACACAGAATTTAGGAGTCACTGAGGCTAAGTTAATTTCACAGATAAGACTGGAGGCCCAAAGTTGCTAAAGGGTGTCACCAAAATCTGAGATATGTAAGGCTGGACCCAAACAGTTCTGTGTATTTTTACCATTTAATTCTTGTGTGTCATCTGAAAGGAGGCTTGCATTTGTTTGCTTATTGAAGCAGCAGGACAAGCCCACTTGTGCAGGTTGCTCTTCAACCTGACCCACGGGATAGAAGATGATAGAGGATGTTATAAAACAACAAAAAGAGAACCAGAATCATTAATCCAGCAATGGATGGATGTGGACCAAACTGTACTCCAGCCCCACAGCTGCACTGAGGGCTGCCTCGCCTGATCCTGCATTTCCTTCCTTTCTTTCAATTCCATGAGACACATCATAACTTTTCATCCACTGCTTTTCTGCTGAAGTTAGAGAGTGTGTTTCTGCTGACTGCAACGCAAGAATCTTAATGAAAGAAATGACCCTCATGAGTGTGTTGTTTCAGCAGAGAGAAGATTGGCTGAGGTTTAGGAGAAGTTCCCAGGGCAGGAGCTTGTTCCCTACATGTCCCTACTGGAGGGAAAGGGATTGAGAAGGAAGACTTCTCTGCTCTACTCAACAAGGTAATTAAATTACCCTCAACCTTTTATATTTTGATCACCATTAGCCAAAAATCACTTGTCTTACACCTTATTTGAGACCTAGCTGTGCCACAAATTTATGGTGTGTCACCTCTCTAATCATTGTGTGATTTTATGCTTTGGGTTCAATTTCTAGGGTTAGAAATGTGGGAATGATGCATCTCTTCCAGAAAAGACCAAGATGAATGATTTCCAAGGGAAAAATACCTGCGAGTACCTTTTTTTTTTTTTTGTAATTGAAATGGGTCATGAAGTCATTTAATAAAAATTGAGATATCCAAGTCCTGTTAGAGGATTTCTCCATTTAGAGTTTCTAATCTTATGACGAAGAAGGGAGTAGAAGAAACTATCTCTATTCAAAAACTTTTGACTTTTCTTCACTCTTCCTGAGGACAGGCTGGGAACTGGGACCCTTCGTTGCAGTGCTTGCACCTGGACAAACGTCTCCTCAAGCAACAAAATACTAAGAAACTACAAGGGACTAAAAATAACCGTGTGCATGTGCAACTGGGGCAAATTATGGACAACAAGATACAAAATGACCAAAAAACCCCCTAACTGCTACTTCTGAAGAGCCAAAAACAGGGTGTTGGGAGCAAAAGCAGGGTACTGCGCATGCCCCCTGCACACACCACCACCTAAGGGGTGGGCAAAACACCTGAGCCACCCCTCTGGCCGGACCCCTGGCCACACCCCTACCCTCATCCCATATAAGGAACAAGCTCACCACCCCCCGCCCCCCCGGGGAGCGAACAAGCAAGGGAACCTGCTGTTTGTTCCCACTCCCCCCACTGCTGCAGCAGGGGCCCCAATAAAGCCTTGCCTGGATTTCTTGTCTGGCCTCTGATCAATTTCTATTGACTGGGGGAGGCTACAAACCCTGGTCGGTAACATCCCTACCTAGAAAACACACACACACACACACACACACACACACACACACTCCAAGAAGAAACTACTTGGAGATCCATCTCTTGCTTTTTCAAAATCCAGTACTTTCTCTGATCATAATTTCCCCAGGAAACATCTGGGCCTATCTAAATCCATTATAAAAAAATAAATTTTTTAAGAGAAATTTCAGTCTTAGGGTGACTTTTAATGCCTTCCCTTTAATAGTCAGAAGCCAACACCACTTAATTTGGCAGACTACCTTGATGATCAAATATAAGTCACTATGATTGGTGAATAGGAATGCCCACACAGTTTTTGAGTCTTTTCCCATCCTGCTTAGGTAGATATATCAGTTCTAGAACATAGCAACCTGAACTTTGTGTATTCGTTGTTGAAAGGCCAACACTGAAAGTTAATATCTTTGGGAGATTTTTATTTCCAGAATTCTGCATCTAGATTGGCAGTAGGATTCTCAGGGCAGTGAACAGAAGTGCCAAGTTGGTGGGGTTCACATGGAAGGCCTGTCTAAGGGGCATACACAGGGCATACACAGGGCATACACAGGAGTAGTTGGCAAGGGCTGGAGGAGAGGACCACCAGTTGGCAAGGATGAAAGTCCTGGGGACACGGGGTTAGCTCTGCGATTATTAATGGAAGGCACATACCCCAGACAGAACAGAAATTGGAATCCTCTGTTGTTCTGCGGACCAGAGAAGTGAGCAAAAGGCAATTTTTTGGTTTTGAAATTAGTTATGCTATGTAAGAGTCCCTAGTACCCTCAGAAGCCTAGGGAACAGAAGAGTCAAACATTACTTTTGTCCTTAGTTAGTAAATCAGAAGTTGTGATCACAATGAAACCAGAGGAAGGGACATCTAGAAATTCTTAACTTTAATCATTCACCATACTTGTGGAGTGCAGGCCTCGCATGGAATCGGAGACGCACAATCACAAGCAGCAGTTTTGATGATGTGATTTACTACTTGTGACTGAGCTTTTGAGATGGAAGTAGATGCGGCAAATTTATTTTTAAGAGGCACACATAATTTGTCTTTGGAATTTTGATTCAAAAATGAGATAAGAGAAAGTTACTCTTGGGAAATTTGTATGTCTGAAATTGTTTTCCTTCACACACGGTAGCCCCAAGATAAACAAACGCACCTATCTGAAAGCAGCTCACTTTCTTTTGGAAGCATTTTTACTTCTGTAAACAAAATGCTAAACTAGGAGAAAAGAAAATGACTCTCAATGGAGTGAGTCACCAAAAAATGTTAACCTGAGAGCATTTTGAAAAGGAAGAAAAAACTTGCAAAATTAGAAAACAGTAAACTTCTTAATTGTATGTTACATAGATGGGGAACAAACATAGTATTAGAATTTTCTTCTTGATAAATAATAAAATTCTTTGGCCATCAAAGTATTTTATTTTTTGATTGGAAATATACTTTATTTACAAATAAACTATTCCCATGTGATCTGAATCTCTCTCCTCACCCCCATCCTGCTCTATTCAGTCATTTAAAGATTTAAAGGCCCTTACATTTGAAGGAAACTCTGGCCGTGTCCATTATATAATAATAATACTAATGATGATGATGATGGAAAAGCACATAAAAATATCTCAACCATCTTTTACATTTAAGCATAAACAACATGGGATTTCTCCCCCTCCATTCGCTCATCTAAAAAACATTTGAACGAGATGCTTGTTTTTAAATTCAAAGGCCTACATTTTAATTTAGGATTTCTCAACCCCAGCTTTGGTATCATAAAAAAATGATGCACAAAAGAAAAATTCAGTTATTTTAAGTGATTTCTCCCTCTTCTTATTTGTTCTCTTTCCTTTTTTTTTTTTTTTTGCTATTTGGTGCAACTGGCAGTATAAATTTGTAATGTAAAATTTGGTCTAACATGCATAAAACGTTGGCCAAAGAAGGATGATTTTCCATTTGATGCCATGGGTTTTCGTTTAGGAAATAAATGTAATCATGTGTTGAGTCGCTGGTGTAGAACACCCAAAGTTTCGTAATCCCAGGGGACGTGCTGTGGGATGGTTAGAGTCTGAGGAAATACTGTTCTCTTTTCCTTTCTTCAAGACTTAGGCAGTTCTTTGTTTGTAGACTTAACTTAGTCACACTTTGATTTGTTGTGCTTTTCTGATTTGCTTTATTAAGTTACCAAACCCTTAAAACCAAAGCATTTCGGAAGACTGAAATCTGAAAAGCAACAAAATTCTGCCTCCTTCCCTTTTCCCTACCTGTATTTAGTGCTTACATTGTCTGTATTAGCATCAACATTTAAAAGCCAGGTAATGGTAGACATTCACTGGAAGTAACATGAGTGTGTGAAGGTCATTACCAGGCACCATGCTTCCATTTTCACAGGGCTGTTGCTTGGGACCAAAAAAAAAAAAAAAAAAAAGGATTCTTCACTGGAAGTCAAAAATCAGTAAATCAGCAGGCAGATTAAGGAAAAAAAAAAAGATTCTCTAAAATTCCAGGATATTCTCCACCAGCCATCCAAGAGATCCGTCTTTGCAAATGCTGGCCTTAAGAGGGAAAAGAATGGACTTATTTTGGAAAGTGAGACATTAAGCAAACTTAGTAATTCTTAGAATTACTGGCTATCTCCTTGGTACAGAAACAGGGGGGTTGGTGCCTGGATTCCAGAACAGAATGGAACCAAAGAGAATGATATAAAACGTGTCAATTCCCCAACAGTTTCATGTAAAATTCTTCTTCTAACATTTATTTTTTTCTTTGCAGCATCTTAATAGCATGTATTTCTGCATCTGAGGCTTAGAGAACTTTATTCTTTAAGTGGCATCAACTTCAACACAGTCACAGGACTCAGAACTGCTAGGAAGAACTCCCACTCCAGCGTGTGCAATTCTTTACCCCAAACATAAAAACGGAGTGTTTGTTTTGATAACTCTCGAAATATTTTTTCTTTATTTTTGCTCTGAGTCTGAGAACTTTGGCATTTGACTAATTTACCATGCATTTAAGGCTGGTAGCAATATCGGGAAAGAAATATGATAATCACTTGCTGCCACAAAGTATTCTGTATACTGTTCTCTTTTTCAGCTCTAGTTTCACATGTGTTGGTTCAATGGAATATTCAATAGACATTTATAGGAAATAAATTGAGAGATGAATGTAAACCATATGGCATCTGGAGGTTTATTTGCAAAGTCCCTGCATCAAAGCTTTCTCGAGATCACACCATATTAGCTATGTTTTTCCAGTCCAGCAGAATCAGGAAGGTAACCACAGACTTCCTTGATGGAAAACACATGAAAAACAGAGCAAATCTTAATGTGTAGCTTGAGTTGCTGGTCAAGGAGCATCCCTTAAAATAATTTTATTACGAGTGTTTTCAGCACATTGTTTAGAACTGCATTAAAAACATGAAGCAAGTTGATCTTGCCTATGATTTTCTTCAAAATTATAGGACACATTTCTATTTATTTATACCAATAAAAATTATATCTCTTTAATAGCACTTTCTTGAAACCTCAGGACTATTTTTTTGGATAGGTAAAAATAAGTTCCAATCAAAGAGAAACTCAACATTTAAATACAGCATGTATACAGCTATCCATTAGAATTTTTACGAATAGAAACAGTGTATATGAATACACTCACATATTCAAAGGCCACTGTACTAAGCTTTGTAGAATCACATTATTATAAGTAATAGTTAAAAAACATTGATTGGACAGAATGAGAAATGGTCCTCCAACTTAATTTATATATAAAAAAATTTCCTCAACCTTGAATGCTCTCTGCTCTGTGCAGTAGGTTACAGCTAGCATTACCTCTGATTTCAAATTAATTCTCATGCAGCCTGTTATATAAATCATTACGAAATGTCAAAAGCTTGTACACATCTATTTTTTAAGTTTTCACTTACTTTCCAAATAGTTTCCATTTTTCAGTGTCATAGACTTTTCAGCCACTCAGTCAATTTCAACGATTTTTTTATCACTCTAAAAATGTCCCCTCATTTACAGCACATTTGTGTAAGCCTACGCACATACACGCACACGTTACATATCCTGGGATGTGGGTGACATACATCATGGTCATCTGAAAAATTCTTCATTCTTTTCTTGGGTTCATATTGAATGGTCAAATGATGAACACAGACAAAGGATAAGATGTTTTGTTATTTAAATAGGCAACAGCTACAGATTGCCCTTTATAAACAAATATTAAAGATGAAAACAGTAGTACACTGACTCCTTGCCCCCTGCTGCCCATCATTCCCAGTTTAGAACAGTTGCTAAGGAAAATGGTGCCTCACACTTTGTGGCAATTACTCAATTATCCATCTCAATGAAGGTCTCCTCCCTTTACAGGTTAAGCTTTGAAATTTATGGCAGTAAGTTAATGCCACTCACAACTTAAAAAAAAAAAAAGTATGTGAGCCTCATCACTTAAAAAATATGTGGCTAACTGCTGGAAGCTATTAAAAACCAAATAAACAAAAGAGATTACACTTCAAAGAAATGTCAACAGTTTTTCCTCTCTCAGAACAGACGAGTTTTCTTTACTTATATCCACATCCACATCTGGAAAATGCTTATGGCTTTATACATCTTTTATGGTAAAATGAATTTATTGAGTTTTAAAATTTTCTTGATGGATTAATGCAATCTTCATAAAAGGTAAGCCCACGCCCTAGTAAAAATCTGTCTTAACACTGAACAATGATTTCAATAATAAATAATAGTCCACGGTTAATTTCAAGGAGCAAAATAATTTTGAGAAAGCATTTGGTTAACTAGATTTTATATCTTTTTCTATTACTGCATGGAAATGAAAATGCAATATCTTACTCCTTATGATCTATCTTTATGTTGGCACAGTTGATGCTTAAGTTGAGGGAAAAATAATAGAAGCAGTGTGCAAAGCCGACTCAAAAGTTTAACTGAATATACCTACTCCAGTGAACCAACAACAGACTTACGGAACACAGTAAATTTACTGATAGCAAGATCTCCAAGGGAAGATTTCAAAACAGTTAACGGATTTCTACAGTTCTTCACAAAATTATACAGCCTCGCTTTCGTGTATTTAAAAGGTGAGATTTAATTTCTCATCCAAAAATATATGCCTGCTCAGGAGATCCAAACAATTGACTTCATCTGCTATACAACATTCTCTTGTGGCCCCAAGTTGACAGCCTTCATTTGATGTTGTTTTACAATTAACTGGGTAGTAGCAACTTGTCCTCTGTACAAGCTTGCCAAAAAAAATACCACCTTTGGTATACAACCAAATATCCCCATGTGGACAACTGACTTAAATGTAGTAATTTACAGTTTTCATGTGGGCGGGGGGAGAGACTTGAAATTTGGGAGAAGGTGTCATCTTTGTAAGTCAGGCCAAGAATTAAGGGGGGAAAAAAACCCAAACCAGAAGAATGTTTAAAATGCAGTAACATAATTTGGACATAAAGTAAGTGGTCTGTAGTCAATAAAAAAGAGAAAGAAAAAGAAAAATAAACTCCAACAAGCCGGCTGCAGAATAGGCAAGTAGATCTATTTTGTTTATTTATAAGTGAGTAACAAGTAGATTCTTTCACACTAACTAAACCAGACAGTAATTATAAACACAGGTTGGTTAAATTCCATGCATCCTATCAAAGGAAACAAGCTTCTTTCTTTTCCAAACATTGTCCTTTGTTTATTGAGCCTCTTTGGGGCTTGGTTTCATTTAAAACTATGTAAGCACACATCTGTTACCCCCCAAACAATCTCAACCTTTTTAAGCCGAACCTGAATACTCATTATACAAAAATTTGCAAGTAACCTAACAGCAATTTCTAGAGTAGCCAGTTAGCATACTGAGTATAGAATGTGGACTATTTTTGTTCCATTATAGAAAAACCCTACATTAGAGTGTAATCATACAGGAAGCAAACAGTCGCCGCCTCAGTAGTTTTGGATAATTAGTTACCTAAATTTTCTGAGCTGAATTCAATGTACTTAGACTGGGGAACATTATTGCTTATATTCTGAAATACCACAATACAATCTTGGTTAACAATGAAATTATAAATATTGGAGTAAAACGTCATTTTAGAAATCATTAGGTTTTATCAGTACAGTACGACTGAGTCCCTCATTTAAGGAACTGTTTTATTAAAAAAAAAATGGGAACTTGTGATATTGCTTATATTAGCTCATGTAAGATATCAGATTTCAAAAAACTTTAACACAGTAGACACTATTAAAACATCATTATTAGAGTTGTCATGCTTGGGTGGTTTGAACTAAAGTGAATTTCACGTATTTGCTGGGAGACAGCAATAATAGATCCTAGAGTCTGCATTTCTAAGCAGTGACCTAGCGTCTTAGGGAACTGACTTAATGAACAGTACAACTGGATGAGTGCAGTGGGTGGGACGGGCATTGTGGGGAGTGGCATTGTGGGGAGGGGCGGAATCTGATAAAATTTCACATGGAAATATGCACATGTCACCCAAACTCCCTTGGGCAACCACTCTAAACAGGACAATCCATGCCTACTCTGACTTTTGTGCCACTCACGGGATCCACACAAGTGACGACTAGGTCAGCTTATCCTGCGCTGCCCGTTACCACTCCCCTCAGCCATGGCAGACATGTCTAATCAATCACCAAGCACTCCCTGGAGTCTGAATGGAGGGTCACAGTCTTTCTCAACGCAACACACTAGTCAGCCACTTGCAATCAATCCGTCTGCCAGCGTGGCATCAGACTAGGAGCGAGCTCTTACAAAGCAAGGTCTCTACCCCTAGCACCTTGCACACTACCTGGAACCTGGTGGGAGGTGAAGAAATGTCTGTTCAGGAAATGACTACTTAACTTGCCTCAAATGGAAGACTGTAATAGTTGGGAGTACTGGCTGGTGCCAAACTGTCTGCGTTCAAATCCCAGCTCTGCCACCTATTTATTCTGTGACTTTGGGCAAGTTACTCAACCTTTTTGTTTCTCAGTTTTCTCATCTGTAAAATGTGACGAATTAACGGGTTAATAATAGGTAGAGCGCTTAGAGGAGTATCTGATACATAATAATCACTGCTGGCTACAATCATTACTTTCCTCATTATTGTTTATTGAAAGGGCCTATCTACATGAAGAAGTTCCACACAGCTTGTTCTGCTCATGTATCCCCCTAGCACTTGATAAATCACCACACAAGTGCTAGAGACACTTTTCTGCAACATAGATCTCAGGATATCCATTTCTTCAAAGCCCTGAAGTGACTCCCTGTTGTTGATACAATATAGCTCAAAGCAACATATGTCACTTTCTAAAAGGTGAGGCCAACCTATAATTTCAGACCTATCTTGGGCTCCTGGACCTCACTCCTTCCCAGCTCCCTGCCCCTTATTCTTGGGTCGTGCCTAAATTCTTCTTGCCCTCTGAATGAGCTAGGAGCGCTCATTCATTTCTTTCTCGCGGGCTCTAGAGCGCAGGCTCAGTAGTTGGGGTGCACGGGCTTAGTTGCTCTGCAACACGTGGGATCTTCCCAGCCCAGGGATCGAACCCGCGTCCCCTGCATTGGCAGGCAGATTCCCAACCACTGTGCCACCAGGGAAGCCCCTCACTCATTTCTTCTGTTGAGCCACTGTACTTTCTGTTCAGTTCTGCACAGGCAATTCTGAGACACCATTCAAACATTACCTCCTATGGGAAGCATTCCCCAAATTCCTCAGTGAACTGGTTGCTTCCCTGCACATTTTATTTATCTTCGTTACAGCGTTTTTACCCTGCCTTGTGCTGGCCTCTTGCACTAGCCTATGAGTTCCGGCGGTCCTGCTTATATATGTCCCTTGTACTTAACACATAGGAATTACTCAAATATTTTTTGATGAATGAATCCTCCAAAGCCCCAAAATAATAAATTTCCCAAGGCGATATTTTCTTTGTATTTACTTAAATTGTTAAATTTCAAGTACTCTTGACTGGTTTTCAACGTATAGAACTAATACATGCCCATGGTAGGAAGTGTAACAAAAGCTAATTATTGTTTTCCCATCCCCACACGATCCTGCTCCCTGACAGAACCAACGGTAACAGTGTGGTGTACGTCATCACCTCTCTTTCTGCTTACGTGAATGTGAACAATCATATGCACCAGAGGACCGACTTTTTCTGTAAAAATCTAGATAGCAAATATTTTAGTCTTTGCTGGTAATATGGTCTTTGTAACAACTTCTCAGATCTGCCCTTGCGGCGACAAAGCAACTATAGACAACTCATAAATAGGCATGGCTGCATCCCCCCAAACTGTACAAAAATAGACAACCAGCTGGATGTGGCCTAAAAGGCCTACTTTGCTGCCCTATGACTGAATATTTATACACACACACACACACACACACGTTTTATCTGTTCATTTGCCTTTAAATCACAAAGCATCAAACCATACAAATTACACTGCAACTTGCTTTATTACTCTAGCAACTTCCGGTAAGAGTCAGATAGAATTTCTTTTTCCTCTAATTTCTTCATACATATATAAAACGTATACACAGATTACATATGCCATAATTTCAAATAAGTGGGATATGTCATATGTACTGTGGTGTGTGAACGTGTGTATATATTCTTTTTGGTGTACTTAAACAGTTTTTTGGGGTTTTTTTGCTTGCCCCTTGCACATCATAAGTTCCTTTAACACTCATGTACGTTCTTCTCTAATTTCCTTAATACTCATATATCTGATTATGAAACATACACACAGACCTCTATGTATACTGTTAGCGTTACTAAAATGGGACCATATGGCGCACCTATCTCTGCATCTTACATTTTCAGCTCAAAGCACTCTTGGGACCTCTCCCAAGTCAACTGGAAGAGGACTAACTCATTCTTTTTAATACACACATTAAATGGTGTGGATGTACCATAACATTATTACCCATTCATTGGTTCCAGCTTTTGGCTGCTATAAACACCACCACAGTGGATATCTTTGTACTTACAGGTAAGATAGATCCCCAGAAATGGGTGTGTTGGTTTCAACCACGTACACAATTTATTTTTCATGAATGTCACTAGAACTGTATTTCTACTTAAAATCTCTGAGGTTGTTATTTTCTGTGCATCCCTGCAAGCAATTGTACTATCACTTTAAATAAAATAGGTACACCTATTTTTAACAATTTCTCATATGGTCTAAATTCTCTGGAATATTTTGACGATCTGTTAGGTAGTAATAGTATCTCACTATTACTTTAACTTACACTTCTGAATACTCATGATCTGGAGCATCTGGTCATGGTCGCTGATGACATAGATACGCTCTTGTTGAACTGTCCACTCATTTTTTGAAACTGTAGCTTTTTATTACCAATAAGCTTGAATCACACTATCTTCAGTTATCTTCATGTTTTATCTCCATTGCTGTTAACTCCAGATAAAGTGAACATCCTGACTCTATTTTTTCTTTTTGGTCCTGCTATCTGGTGTCCTGGTGGATGTACCCAGATTGTACCCACCAAGTGACCAAGATACACCTATTTTAACTATTTTTCACACGGCCTAAATTCTCTGTAATTTATTCTTTTTCAAGTAACAATTTTAAATGTGCACAGCCACTGCGAGTTTTAAAGGTACACTAATCTATTAGAAACGTGGTAGGCTCACCATTAAAAACTGTATAACTGTATAACTAAATAATCAATAGTATTTTTTAAAATTAATTTTGTAAGTGAAATAGGGAGCATTTTCTTTTTTCTTTTTAATTTTATTTATTTATTTTATTTATGGCTTTGTTGGGTCTTCGTTTCTGTGCGAGGGCTCTCTCCAGTTGTGGCAAGCGGGGGCCACTCTTCATCGCGGTGCGCGGGCCTCTCACCATCGCGGCCTCTCTTGTTGTGGAGCACAGGCTCCAGACGCGCAGGCTCAGTAGTTGTGGCTCACGGGCCCAGCCGCTCCGCGGCATGTGGGATCTTCCCAGACCAGGGCTCGAACCCGCATCCCCTGCATTGGCAGGCAGATTCTCAACCACTGCACCACCAGGGAAGCCCTAATCAATAGTATTTATTGAGCTTTTACTCCATAACACACACTGTGCTGAGCACTTTATATACAGTTTTGTATTGAATACAACAATCTTATGAGGTAAAAGTTTCTATTACCTACATTACGGCAATGGGCTTTTGGGGTGTTGAGAGTGTAAATAACCTACCCAGGTTCACCCTGATCATCTGATGCACTCCAAAAGTTCAGCCCTTAACACTCTGTTATCCTAACAAATTGAAGACATTCAACAGATAGAAAACATGGACATATTTTAAGCTTTTGTTGAAAATGGGGACATATCTTAAGTTCTACCTTGGATAATTTGTCTGATTAGTCCAGAGATTGTACATGAAAGTGACATTTTTGTCATTCCAGATCTTAGAGGATTAGGTCCATAACCCCAACGTTAAATTGTGAATCTACCAGTAATTGTCAGGGAGCAACCAACTACAACTGGAAAAAAACAAAAAACAAAACACTAGATTTGGAATTGGAAAATCCAAACTCAGGTCCTGACCAAATCAGCTATTAGCCAGGTGATCTTGAATGACTAACATCTGAGTCACATTATCCTCATCTGTATAATAGGGACTTCACTTTTTGTTGTTGCAGCTTCACAAGGTTTTTGGGAAGCTGAAACAAGATGAAGCACTTTTTGTTGTTGTTTTCTTCTTTTTTTTTGAGTTTAATAATTGTTTATATTTCGCATATTTGCATTGCTATTTCGACGAATTCTTTTAAATAAATTACCAACGTTCCACTATTCCTTTCTTCTTAAATACATCAGAATATAGCTCTAAAAAAAAAAGGACAGTAAGAGCCACTTTTCAAACTCAAAACCATGATTTAAGAAATAGTAGGTATTATTATGATTACGCTACATAATCCATTTTGAGGAATCTACTTAACTTCCTTGTACCACTGAATTCCACCTGTACCATAAAGGCTCTGTGAAGAAGAATGCCATGTTCTAAGGCTGCCGAAGAGCTTCAGAAGAAAAAAAAAAAAACCCACAGTACTCATATAATCACCATCTATTCTTTCCATCTAATGGCTGTAAAAAGAGAATCCCTCTCAAGCATACTTTTGAAGCACACATTAAAAGCAGGACACATTCAACGACTCAAGATAATATGCTTTGGTCTGTCTGTCCTTGCAGACACAGAAGAGGGAATTTCAAGTAAGCAGAAGCAAAGGTTCTGCCACTTACAGCATCTGAAGAAATGAAATAAAATGTATACTCCTGGATCTCAGGGGAAAAAAACATTTTCCCACATCTTTGAATCTGCCCTGTGTAAGCCCACGGCACCTAGGGACAGCCCCGTGCTCCCTGGAGGAGCTCAACAAATATTTCTTGATGAAGATAAACACCTGCTGTATTTAAATACGAGACGAAGAAGTCAGAGCGTAAATGAACCTAGGAATAAACTGGGCGTGTAGGTGCACACAGCTACTATTAGCATTATGGGAAATTATATTCCTGCTACTATTATGATTATCATTCTAATGACAAAGGGCTACATGCTGAGAAAGGGGAAATTATAAAGAAGAAAGGAATAAATCTGTTAAAGAGGAGAGTGAGTTTAAAACACACATAAACTCCTATGCCCAAGGGCCCCCAAATAAAGCAAAAGGATGTGATTTTTTATAATAGAAATGATGGCAGGGGTGGAAATGAGAGGCCGACACCGTGAGATCACAGGGAGAAATAGCTTGAAACTGCGGGAAGGAAACGTATACCATCTTCTCCACGAGGCCTCAGTCCTTCTTCTCCCACCTGAAATGTCTTCGTCCAACGTCTTCTGTTTAATAGATGCCCTACTGCCTTATTTTCTTTGTGGTTTGTTCATGTCAATAACGACTAGAATCAGATTGTTCAAACCTGAGCTAAGTAGAGCCGCACAAAGGTTTGCATCAGCAGACAACAAAGAAGAGAAAGCACGGAACAGTGTTGTTCATAAAGAATGGAACTCAAAAAACAAAAAAAAAGAATGGAACTTAAAGATTGTACTGGCTTGCCCAGAATTAGGACTTTATCTACTTAGGAGGCCCACTGTAAGCTGGAGTTTGAATTAATAAGACCGTTTTCTCATGCTAAGCACTCACTGTTTTAACAAATAACCTCTTTTCCCGATAACATATTGCAAGTGAACACCATAGTTTGAGAGTATAACTTTCTGGATGACAATGAAATTTCCAGTACCTTCGTGCTTGCTTGAATGCTTGCACACAGGGCAAACTTCTGCGGTCCCAGCCAGGGATAAGTCTGCCTAGAATATGGTACTACAATGTGGCCTTTCCTGGAGAGGCGCTCTCTCTAAGTGACAATCACAAACAGTACTTGAGGAGAAAACAAAATCACCTGCTTTCTTGCACCTGAAACGGCTCCCCAGTCAATGAGGACAACGCTTCCGGAAATAATTTCTCAGGGCAGAGGTCCGATAGGAGTTAGCAGGTAACCATTTCTGCAGATCTGCTCTGACCCTTCGGTCAGACAAAACCAAACAAAGCACCAGGTCAGCACACAACTTAGTAGGGCCTAACACTGTGAGTAAGGAAAACAGACAGGGATACCAGGCAATCTAGGGCCTCTTATTTTTTAAACGCCCAAATGTTTACCAGCTGACCTTCCTCTTCACTGCGGTCTGGGAAGCAAGGTGCATACGATAAAGTTCAAACCAATCAACCGCTTTCAGCTGTTCTTGTGCAATGAATTTTTAAACATTTGGTCATTAAGCCCAATATATATGCAGGTCAGTTTCTGAACAGGATGGGAACAGTTTGGGAGCAGATGCCATGGTACTGCCTTGTGGAAAGGGGATAGTAGGGAAGCAGAGGATATTTATATGGCTCCACCCATCAGGTTCAAGGTCTCCCAGGTCTTTTGCCTCCCAGCCCCCTCTTTACATTGCTTCAATGATCAGGAATAGTTATTAACTTCTGTTGTCACTTCTTTTCATTAATTGAATGGCCACCTGAAGACCGCGAAGAGGAGACCCTGGGCCAGTTTTCTCTTAAACGGACCTCTCCATGAATAGTCTGAAGGTGGTGTAGCTGAAAATTGGCCTTGTGTGTTTGGTGAATGGCACATTGATTTGTTATTTTCTGAGCAGTCTGTTCTAGATTCTTCAACTTATTTTTGAACATCAATGAGCTGAAAGCTTTCAGGGGTAAAGAATTTAAATCACTTAACCATTTCCCTTTGTTGCATTCTGGTGGCCATATGTACGGGGGTAGCTTTAATGCTGATAGCGGGGGCGGGCGGGGGTCAAACACAAGATTATATTGAAGATGGTAAAAAAAAAAAAAAAAATAAGATGCAGTATCCTACCAGTCAGTTTAAAAGGTTGTCTTTGTTAGTCAGTCCAGCAACCTAGTTCCAAATGGTGGCATTCCTCATAAGGAACTTCTAATAGCAACATTCACCGAGTTTTATATATTATAAAATACGCATTGCCCCTCCATGCCCCCAAACCAAGCAGAAGGGGAAGCTGCTGGAGTTTATGTTTTAGATTAGGACATACATAAAAGCTCATCTAGAAGTTACCCCGACAAATAAAACGCCAACATAGCCAGGTATGTTTGGATGGTGGAAAAACAACCAACCACAGCTTGCTGATAAAATTTTAAAAAGTAGTGGTGAGGGAAAGGCAACAACTTGCTTTATAAGGCACAGATGGTTAGGTACAGAGCTTTTTGTGTGAGTACAGCAGCTGGCAGTTTGGTTTAAATTAGATCTGAATAGCCAGTGATCTTGATACTATCAAAATTGCAACAAAGCAATAAAGCCAGGGTGTTAAACCTTTTTTTTCTTTTTTGGTGGTAGCGCAATTCTGTACTCCTCACAAACTATCAGAGACGTAGACAATTATTCATAAATGATTGTTTCATCAACACAAATATCATTTCTAGTATTCGGTCTTAAAAGTAAACAAACCCCGAAGATTTACATCAAGTTAAGGTGTTTTACCAGGGGAAAATCATTACTGATAGATATCTTTTTAGAATAACTATGGGTAGGGAGGTATGGAGAGAACTGTCTATATTTTAAGTAACCAAATATTTAAAAATTGTTAATACGTTGGTAGCGTGTCGATATTTGTATGCACTCAAATACCAAAGTTTTCCTTGTAAAATCAAGGAGAACTGGTAAACCAGGAGCCTCGTGACAATCTACTTTAAATACAAGAACGCTCATTTTGAAGTTCTAATTTGAGAAGAAGCCAAATTATAGAAAATGTTTATAGGCAAAATCATTGAGTGGTCTCCGGGTTTTTCCTAGAGCAGAAATCTATATGTATGAGAAACGGAAGGTTCTTTCAATGAAGAAGAAGAAATTTCCGATTGAAGATCTAAATTTTTAAGGAATGAGGCTATACAACTGCTCTCCCCCCACGTATGTGGAGTACGCTGCCCTTCATTATTGACTGAAAGGAGGAAACAACCAAGAAAAGGCAAGAGAAGGAGCAAGGGGCATTTTAAGGGCTTTTGCTAGAAATTCATAAATACGAGGAGATAAGCTGAGAACAATCATCAGGTCAGCTCACTTCTCCCCGTCATCAAAATATTTTTCCTAAATCATGACTCTGTTTCTGACAGAATTGTAAAAAAGAAAATAGGACTCATTTTAATAGTTATGACCAGATAAATGACTTCCAAAATCCAGCTCCATGGACATTTTTTTTTAATCTATGCCATGCCCCCAGGAAAGTTTATTTTTAATACCCGTGTTTTGTGTGTCACAGAAAACAATGGTTTGTGCTCCCTCTGTTGGCTTTTCAGTAGCAGTTAATTTATAAATTCCATTCCTGGAGGTCCCCTGTCATAGCTGGGCGCTCCTGCAGCTGCAGCAAGGGACAGGATGTGTCAATAATTGGACTTTATGTTCCCTTTAAACAGAAAGTCATTCTAATTTCATTTCTTGCAAATAATTCAGAAAACAGAAGATGCTTGGTAATAGAGCAGAGCCATTTCACAACTAAAGAAGAATCTGGATGCCCCTAAAATATCAGGTCAGATTTTTTTTTTTAATGTATAAAAAATAGTTCTTCTAACCATTGGAGTTGGTGAGAAAACATATTAATGGAATAATTGATTTTCCATTCATTCTCTTAATTGTTTTTGTCCCTGTGAGAGCTGCAAGCTTAACATAAAAGGACAGAAGAGTACTAAAAGAAGAAACGAATCATTTTCACACCCCAGTCAGGGTAACTCAGAGGGAGAAAAAAACCTAGAACTTCACTTAATTTAACTTATCTTCCTGTTTAAAAAAAGGAAGTTTCAGACCAAAATTATTCTATGTACTTCATTACTATTCACCTTCATTTAGCCCAGCAAGGCCTCCTAAGGTTCTTAATGTACGGAGAAAAACCTATTCATGATGGGTGTGCTATTCTCCAAGTTTTTTTTGTTTTGCTTTTTTCGTAGCTATTGTCTAATTGTGTCTTAGGGTTTAAAAGCTAGAATATGTACTCTGAGAATTTAAAATCTCAAGCACATCGATATTTCAGGCTCCTGTATTCGTGGTTTAAATTATCTAGTTATATATCATGAAACCATACTGGCCTTTCTAGAGATCTTCTCAGTGTTAGAGAAGGGGATTCTTTTTAAAAGATGATTAGAAAATAATCAGAGCCACTACTAAATGAGCATTTGCTATGTGCCAGGCATCATGCTAAGCCCTGCATATGCATTATCTCATGTCATCTTCAGGACAATCTTTTATGGATTACCAGAACCATTATCATCAGACTCATTGGCAGGAGAGGACACTGAGGACGAGAGAGATCAAATACCTTGCCTAAAGTCACAAGCCTGATGAGAAACAGAGCTGGGCTTCAAACCCAGGGGAAGTGATACCAAGTCCTTGTTCAGAGAACCGTGGTTCTCCAACTTTAGCGAGCAGACAAATCCCCTGGGGATGTGGTTAAGGTGCAGACTCTGTCTCAGTAGGGTAGGACCTGTGATTTTGCATTCCTAATGCGCTCCCAAGTGATGTTGATGCTGGGGATTCTCCCAGCATCCTTTGAATGACCAGGCTCAAGGCCAGCAGTTCTCAAACTGCAGCGACCTCGAATCAGCTGAAGGGCTTGTTAAAACACAAATTGTGAAGCTCCACGTTCCAGAGTTTCTGATTCAATAAATCTAGAGTGGAATATGCCAATTTGCATTTCAAATAGTTCTTAGGTGGCGCTGATGCTACCGTACCGCACTTGGAGACTTGCTGTCATAAGGATGAAACCCGGCCAGTGAGATTCTAACTCTGTAGGCACTGGGAGGGGCTGGGACAAAGAGTTTTCTCCATCGCCCCAGGCAATTTTTATAATTGGCAAAATATAGTTCTACAAGTAGTATGTTACATGGGAGTGTAGTGCTGTATAGTTAGGCTATGGTATAATAGATCATACTTTATTACTCACCAACTACAATAATACTTTACATTATTCAAAGAATATATGTACCATAGAGAACTGCCCCCCCGCCCACCTTTAAAAACAATGATGATTTCCTTTTAACTGGCTTTTGGTGGGAGTGTCTTTGAAGCTATGTAAGATTCTCAGAGCAGCGCCTGATGTGGCAGTTTCACATCTGGTGGGTTTTTAGAAAGTTTTTGGTGTCAGTCTGTCAATGTGGTATACATTTCTCAAAATGCTGACTATTGGACAAACATCCACTTAACCTGCTTTTGGGTACATTTCAATCTGATAGCTATGACATGGCAATTACATTGATGGGATGTTTGAGATCTGCGCATGTGTTTGTTCTAGCTTGGACAGAGCAGCAATCAAAACGGAACCCAAGTCAGAAAATCATTTTCGGAGACATCAAGCTGTGTTGCAGACCAACAAGCTCTGTCTGCACATGCACCCAAGGCAAACCAGCGCTGTCCTCTCCCCTTGCGAAATCTTTCAGTTTGTATGTTCCCTGTCCTCTTCCTGGCATCTAGCTTTGGGCTGGGCTTTGCTGCTACTAAGTTACTTCATCTCTCATTTAAACAGGCATGAACCAAACTTTACTGCAAAAGGGGCACTGCAGGAAAAGTGGAGACAGAGCGCATGTTCCTTCTGAAAACAATTTAAATGTCTACTCACTATTAAAAAAAAAAAAAAAAAACACACACACACCAGGAAATAAACCACATAGCCATGAGTATAAGCCTTATTCTCATTGATTACAAAATTGGACATTTGGCAAACATTCTAAAATATTTCAGATATATAATAAGTATATAGAGTAATTTGACAAATACAAGTATATATACCACCTAAGTTAGGAAATAAGACATCACAATATAATTTCAATCCTTCGTGTCCCACCCCTAGATCATTTCCCTCCAGCACTCCTTGGTAAACAATATCAAGCAGAACTGATATTTATTATTTTCTTATATGCCTTTAAACTATTATTACATATGTATGGAGACTGAAGGAATAAACAATATTGTTTTGGAGGTATTTGAACTTTACATGGTGGTATCATACTGAACGTATTCTTCTGCAGTTTGTCTTTATCACACAATATACTTTTACATTAAGTATGGCTCTACCTCATTTATTTTCACATTCTGTCGTTTTGTATGATACGAATATACTGCACTTCATAAATGCATTCTTTTGTTGATGGACATTTGCATTGTTTCCATTAAAAAAAAATCTGTAACAAGGTTTCAATGAATATTCCTCAAACTCCTGGTACAAATTTGCAGTGGTTTTCTTGGATACAATACGGACTTTTACTAGATGTGGACTTGTGCTCACTGGCCAATATGGTAGCTGCTTACTGAACCCTTGTGGCTATTGAGCCCTTGAGATGTGCCTAGTCTGAGTTGCAATGTCCTCTAAGTGTAAAATACACACTGGCTTTCAGAAAGAGTATGAAAAAAAGAACATAAAATACCATTAATAGATTTTTAGATTGATTATATGCTGAAATGATCGTATTTTGGATACACTGGTCTAAGTAAAGTACATTATTAAAATTAACTTTACCTGTTTTCTTTTACCTTTTTAAAACGTGGCTACTAGAAAGTGCCATTTACATCTGTGGCTCACATTTTATTTTCTTTAGGCAGAGTTGGTCCAAATAATTTCCGTAGTAGTTATACCAATTTAGTCCCCCAGGAGAGATGTTAAGAATTCCCCCATATTCTTGCTTATACGTGGTATTGTTACCCCCTCATTTTTGCTATTTTAGCTGTGAAATAATTTCTATTCGTGGTATGATTTTGCATTTAACTCATTATTTATGAGGTTGAGAATCATACATATTTATTGTCTATTTTGGTTTCTTCCTCCATTGATGTCTCTTGACCATTTTTCAATTGGGTTATTTTTTATTTTCTTATTGATTTGTAGGAGTTCTTTATATTCTCCCAGTGTAGGTCTTAAAAACTTTTTTTTTTCATAGTCTCTTTTGATATATAGAAACGTTTAATGTATCCATTTATTGACTCTTGGAACTTGAGCTTCTCAGTAAATAATATTTTGAAGTGTTTTAACAGGGGTAGAGTTTTTTGTTTTGTTTTCATAAGTGCTTTATCCCCAGCACCTAGAACAGGGCCTGGTATGAATAGGCAGTCCATAAATATTTGTTGAATGAAGTTATGTCACCTTTCTGTGGATTCTCCAGTCCATACTATGCCTTTGTCATCAGCTTCCTTCCTCAGGATCTAGAATCACCTTCCTGTTTAGCTGAATGTAGCTTGCTTTCATTCCCTTTGAAGCTCGCTGGTTTCGTATTTTTCACTCTACTGAAAAGTTGTACTTACACAGTGTTTCTCAAAGTGTATTGCCTGCAATAGCAGTTCCAGAGCATGTTAAAAATGTCATGTGAAAAATAGATTATCATAGACAAATCGGGTTTGGGAATGAAGGTGGACAGTTTTTGGCATTACAAGCCTTCTGGAGCCTTTGCTATACTAATGTGATTGTGAACATCTAAGAGTGGGACAGATGTGGGTTGCATTTCCCAAACCTATTTTACCAAGGGCATGTGTGTCTAAAAAATGGTATTGTGCAACTCCTGCTCCAAAGAATATGACTGTTTAAAAGCTATGGCTGGACCTATTGGAGGACTGAATTAAAAACCCTAAGACTCAGGGTATATGCCCAGTAGTGGGATTGCTGGGTATATGTCCAGTAGTGTGCTATGGTACTTCTAATTTTAGTTTTTTAAGGAACCTCCATACTGTTCTCCATAGTGGCTGCATCAATTTACATTCCCACCAACAGTGCAAGAGGGTTCCCTTTTCTCCATACCCTCTCCAGCATTTATTGTTTCTAGATTTTTTGATGATGGCCATTCTGACTGGTGTGAGGTGATACCTCATTGTAGTTTTGATTTGCATTTCTCTAATGATTAATGATGTTGAGCATCTTTTCATGTGTTTGTTGGCAATTTGTGTATCTTCTTTGGAGAAATGCCTATTTAGGTCTTCTGCCCATTTTTGGATTGGGTTGTTTGTTTTCTTTGGTATTGAGCTGCATGAGCTGCTTGTATATTTTGGAGATTAATCCTTTGTCACTTGCTTCGTTTGCAAATATTTTCTCCCATCCTGAGGGTTGTCTTTTCGTCTTGTTTATGGTTTCCTTTGGTGTGCAAAAGCTTTTAAGTTTCATTAGGTCCCATTTGTTTATTTTTATTTCCATTTCTCTAGGAGGTGGGTCAAAAAGGATCTTGCTGTGATTTCTGTCATAGAGTGCTCTGCCTATGTTTTCCTCTAAGAGTTTTATACTGTCTGGCCTTACATTTAGGTCTTTAATCCATTTTGAGTTTATTTTTGTGTATGGTGTTAGGAAGTATTCTAATTTCATTCTTTTACATGTAGCTGTCCAGTTTTCCCAGCACCACTTATTGAAGAGGCTGTCTTTTCTCCATTGTATACTCTTGCCTCTGTTATCAAAGATAAGGGGACCATATGTGCATGGGTTTATCTCTGGGCTTTCTATCCTGTTCCATTGATCTATATTTCTGTTTTTGTGCCAGTACCATACTGTCTTGATTACTGTAGCTTTGTAGTATAGTCTGAAGTCCAGGAGCTTGATTCCTCCAGCTCTGTTTTTCTTGAGTCATGTACCACAATGTTCTTTGCAGCACTATTTACAATAGCCAGGACATGGAAGCAACCTGAGTGTCCATCAACAGGTGAATGGATAAAGAAGATGTGGCACATATATACAATGGAATATTACTCAGCCATAAAAAGAAATGAAATTGAGTTATTTGTAGTGAGGTGGATGGACCTAGAGTCTGTCATACAGAGTGAAGTAAGTCAGAAAGAGAAAAACAAATATGCTAACACATATATATAGAATCTAAAAAAAAAAAGGTTCTGAAGAACCTAGGGGCAGGACAGGAATAAAGATGCAGACGTAGAGAATGGACTTGAGGACATGGGGAGGGGGAAGGGTAAGCTGGGACGAAGTGAGAGAGTGGCATGGACATATATACAACTACCAAATGTAAAATAGATAGCTAGTGGGAAGCAGCCACATAGCACAGGGAGATCACCTTGGTGCTTTGTGACCACCTAGAGGGGTGGGATAGGGAGGATGGGAGGGAGACGCAAGAGGGAGGAGATATGGGGATATATGTATACGTATAACTGATTCACTTTGTTATAAAGCAGAAACTAACATACCATCGTGAAGCAATTATACTCCAATAAAGATGTTAAAAAAAACAAAAAACCGAAAAAACCCTAAGACTGCAACTACACACAAAGCTAAATATTGAATGTGGTCAATAATTGGAAATATCAAGTTTTGAAATTCACACACATTTAACTCAAATACCTGAATTTTTCAGTATAAGTTGTTTTCTTACGAGTTTTATTTTATTTTATTTTTTCTTACTAATTTTAAATCACTACCCCTTCACAATTTCTGGGTGAGCATGTCATCCACATTAGGGGCTGTACTTTAAATTAATGTAATTACTAGAACATACTACAAAGTTAGCTTTATTTTCAAATTAGAAAGAACATTTTTGAAATAAATGCTTTCTAATACGAAAAATATTTCTGTACCTTTTGTGATTTCTCTTACATCAACAACTTAGGATAGGAAAATATTCTTAGTTCTTTTAATGTATTTTGTTCTCTTTTATTCTAAGTTGAGTATTTGCATTGAGAAAACATGTCCTCTTTTAACATTACAGAAATTAAGATAGGCAGAAAAGCCTAAGTTATGAACTTGGACACAGCAGGAACAAAGTGTTAAGTTTATAAAATTCTTGTTCATTTGTTTCTGGTTTCAGGCTGCTAACTTTCTGTTTGGAAGGGGTTAGAGATGGCATGATCAAAAAATAGCCACAAGAAGAGATATCAAATTGCTAAAGCCAGTTTGGAGGGCAAGTTGGCAATATTTATGAAAACTAAAAATGGACATTCCCTTTGATCCAGTAATTCCATTTCTTGGTATCTACTGTAGGAAAAAAAAAAGAAATCAATGATGTTCATTAGGGTATATATTCAGAAGTATTCATTGAAATATTATTTGCAACAGTGAAAAATAGAAAAAAATATAGACTACTTACACGTCACTAGGGAGTATTTTTAAAAACTTGATACAGACATATTATGAACTAATATGGAATGAAGAATTACAACTGTATCTAAGTATAAGGAAAGATCTGTGAGATACATTTTGAGTTGTAGAACAAGGCGTGCAAAATGATCCCTTTTGTTTGAAAAGACACAAAACTCATGTACTTCTACAGACATACATGATGTAAATGTAATAAGTCAGTACAGTATGAAAAGCAGTAGTTATATCTGGTGAGGGTTACCTAAGCTGGAGAAGACGGACAAGGGAGATGCAGAAATAATTCTTGGATTGCTTTTATAATTATACGTTAATGAAAAAAGAAAGAAAATGTTACTTATTTAAATTTCTCTTTAGCCTTTTACCCATTTAAATGGATTGCAGCTCAAATTTTATTAAACCAACTCATGGTGCTGGCTTTTGCTCTGTACAAAAAAGGCACAGCTGACCCTTCTCTGCTTGTCATCTGGATATGCATACTCCTATTACTTTAAGGACTATTTCCGGAAGATAAGGGGCAGAAATGAGGGAGACAATGGAGAAGAAAAACCTTTCTCTCCAGGAGAAAACAAGAGCACATTTTGAAGTTTCTCCACTTGACAATTTTTCCCCAGGACAGGACGTGTAGAAACATATTTGGCAACAACAAAGCCACGGCTGGCTTTCAGAAACAGAGAAAAATAAAACGCGGCCCTGAGTGAAATGCCTCTGAAGACTACCTGTTGTCGTCCATTGTCGACATTCTTCCCCTGGAAAAGAATCAGCCAATATGTATGCGGTGGCCGCATCCCCAAACTGGGCACTAGATGAAAAACATGCCAGAGCCCAGGCATGAGACGCACGCCAAGACCTGAATACCTTGGGCTGTAAAAACAGGTAGAGAGGCCCGCTCAGTTGAAACCTGCAACCGGGTATTAGGGAGAGCAGAGAGGCGTTCTGGGGGAATTTATGAACCTATTTGAACATCATAAGTTGGAAATTTCCAGACGAAATGGAGCCTGGTACGGTTCCATTTATCACACTTTCCATTTCAGGCTGGCGGGGAGGGAGGGAATTTAAGTGACAGCTCGCTCACCCTTCCCCCCAGGCCACCTGATGAAATTGTGGAGTGGCGCCTGCCTGGCACGTAGGAAGCAGATGAGGAGAAGGATCTAGCAGCAGGGGGATACGGGATGGGGGCACGTGGTCGTGGCCCTGAGCAGGTAGAGGGCTCGATGGGGCGGGGGGGGGGGGCGCGGGGAGAGGCCAGGGAGGAGTGGGCTAGGAAGACCTGAGCATGAGCAGGAGAAGAAGTCTGGCAAGTGAAGTCCTTGCGCCAAGTGAAGGATGAAAAGGGATGGAGAGGGAAGGCGGGAAAGGAAAAAAGGGGAAAAAACAGCCCAGCTGTTCAAGTACATTGAAAGTGAAGGGGATGCTGATTGAGAAGAGCAATCAGTCAGAAAAGCCAGAACAAGAAAAGAAACATAGAAAGGGACTGCCTGGAGGAAGAAAGTCTCTGTGGCACTTTTATGACTGCTTTTAAAATGGGAGAGAGCTGTAAAGGTGGGTGGAATGATGTCAGCATCTCTAAACATGTGGTACCTGCCCGGCTGTGGCCAGGAGGTTTGCTGGGCTGCCTATCAGCTCTCCGTTCCTTAGAAAGTTGGAGAGTTAGCTTTATCCGTTCTCATCAGACGTGTGGAAACCATGCCTGGATACAGATGTGTTTCACTGGACAAGAAAAAGGGACCAAGAGTGAGAAAGTTCCCGCTTAGCAATTTATAGCATTTTTCCCCCTTCTGTTTTACCTCAGGCTACTATTTCTCTCTCCTCTTTGAGTTTCTGTTAAACACACTCGAGATTTTTTAGTGTGTTTTTGTTGTATTTTTCAAGATACCCCCTGTGCCCCCAAAAAAGTTAACTTTGGGAAGAACAGATCATGGGCTCCTAGAAATTCGAAACTGGCTTGTGCTAATCCAAGGCACATTTTTTTGAGAGGGTCACTTGAGACACATCAGTAGTACCAGTTTGTTTTGGAATCACATTTAGCAGAATTTTTTTTTAAACCATGAATAAGTCTGTGTTTTTCATGAAAACAAAGAGCAGATTTTGCAAACAAAGGATGTCATTTATCCCCCAAATGAAAGTGTTTTGTATATAAACAATATGACACTTTTACCTGAGAAAATTAGTGATGAATTAATGACAGGGAATTCTGCCTACGTGCATCCTCTGTATCTACTGGTGGTATAAAATTTGCCCTTGAAAGAAAGTGTAGTGTTTTCTCCTCACAGAGTCACAGAGATATCAGTCATTTCGTGAAATGAAAATTCATAGTTTGATAAGCAATTCACATGTGCTTCTTTCAGACAGAGCCAAACGTTTCATTAGATTTTTAGATAACGGCATTTTAAGGCTTCTATTCGAACTCACATGTAGTGTATTAGAAATGGTCCCATTCAAAGCTATCGCTGAGGCTACAAAGGAAGAATCTCTCTCTCTCTCCAGCAAAGCTCAACAAAGCACCTTTTTCATGTGAGCTTTTGCACTAGAACTCCAGGCCACAGTCAACAACAATCAATGTCTCATGAGACTGCCCAAGTTTAAGTGATATCTCTTGGTTCAGGTAGTCATGCAGAGCTGTCAGTTGTTTTCAGGCACATCACAGAGAATGCATGCTACCAAGAAAGTGAGGAAAGCAACTGGTTCAAGAGTGCAATTGATTTGAAAATGACTTAACAATCGGAACCACACTGTAGACTCACACCGTAGACTTATGGCTAGCCCGTTGTTCTCTGAAATTCAGAGGGGGAGACAATAAAATTAGATGCTCCTTTGGAATTCAGTGTGCTGATCCAGCACTTCCCTTGGCTCCCTACCAAGAGCATCAAATCTGTGCTTTAAGAATGGAAGAGGCACTACTCTGACTGGATGGGATGCCGTTAGATACTCCGATGGCTTACACTTCACTTGGGATCAACTGGAAAATGTGTGTTAAGAATCTCTTTCACAATTACGAAATTTCACTTCCAATGCGCAAACATCTTGCAGGCTAACTGAGAAGTAATACCACCCCAGAGAAAAGCATTGGCTGTGTCCCAGATTAATACGGGGTTATGGTCCATGATTGGGTTAGATGAGGTAAAAATTTCCCACCACTCTTCCAGATATACAGGAAATTGTTGTGCTTGAAATAGATTTGGGCTAAGTAACTAATTAAAAGAATTTGGATCAAGAAATGTGACATGGAATGTGATGTAGATATTTCCAGTTCTTATTCAGGAAACCTTATTGCAAAAAGGTTGAAAGATAATTGAGAAAATAATTTATATGGTGGTGAGAGTTATTTGTGTGAAGATAAAATACAGAGTCCTTTTCATTTAGATGGAGAAGCTGCCAAATAGCTCTTGGTGATAATTCTATGCACGAAATTTTCATAGTGGGCTTCAGTACCTTGCCAGATGAAAGCTTTTGCTCAGTTTAAAGTTGGAAAAGAGATTTGAGTTTCCACCAAGGATAATGTGTTAAGCTTGGTAATTAAAGACTGTTTTTCATAAATAATGCCAAAAGCACATTGGGAACACTGGGCTCATATATTACTGTATTTTAAAGAAATCAAGGGCCTAATAAATTCTTGACAGGATCACAGACACACATGTATACACACACTCACCCCATTAACGTCAGGATATGAGATGAAATTATATAATTTTTCGAATCGAATATTACTAAATGACATGAAAGGAAAATATGCCTATGGGGTCTGTAAATAATGACCAGTTTTTAAAATATAATATAAACTTTCAGTTGCATAGTCCAGTGCTACTCCAATTGTGTTCCAGGATCTGGGGTCAGTCCACAACAAGATACAGAGATTGAGGCTGATCATTTAGAAACAGCTCTAGCAATCAGACAAGGACTGTGAAATAGCATCATTTAAAAATGAGCTTGTGTTTCCTATCATCTCAGTTTTCTATTTCATATTCATTATACTTTTTGAATGCATTGGTCCAGAATGCTAACAAATATTTCCCTTCCCCACAGACAATCTGAGAAACACTGACATGAACTGTGCTTTGAAGCATCTCAGTGCTATTATTTGAATTCACCTTGTCTTTGTGTTTTGAGAAGGTGCGTGATTTAACCTCAGTTTAATGAGGAAAACCAGACAGGTCGGTGGGATCTAGGCACTGCGGTTCTTGCAGAACCACACTCATCCCATTCTCCCCCTCATTTACTCTACTTCACCGCCAGGCCCTTCTTTCTGTCCCTCAAACCCACCAAGTTCCTTCCTGTCTTTGAGTCTTTGCACTTACACTTCCCTTGGCCTGTAATGCTTTTCCTTCCATTCTTCCAAAGGACTGATCTTTGCTATGGACATGGCTGCTTCAATGTCACCTCTTTAGGCTGAGGCCTCCCTGACTCTAACCGAAAAATAACTCCCCTCCAAGTCACTTTATAGTACTCTCTAAATGCCACTATCATGACTATTATATACTTTTAATTGTTCATTGCCTATTTTTCCATACTAGATTGTTAATCCAACAAGAGCAGGAAACTTGACTATTTTTTTTTCACCACTCTGTACTCAAAGCCTAGAGCAATGCAGAGCACATTAGCATACTGGTTCATTGAAGGACTGACAGACTGTCTGAATATTTACATTCTCCTAGTAAAGTGTAAGCCCCTCAAAGACAGGTTTTATTTTATTCATTTATATATTCCTAGCATCTTAGCACAGTGCCTAGCACAGAGGAACTGCATGAAAAATGCCATTTGAGGACAGAAGTGAATAAAATCCCTCCCGGGAACATCCATCTGGGAGTCCCATGCACCCTAGGACTCAAATATTTGCATCTAAATTCATCACCCATATAAAATAGGTAGCTAATAAGGACCTACTGTATAGCACAGGAAACACTACTCAATACTCTATAATGACCTACATGGGAAAAGAATCTAAAAAAGACTGGATATATGTATATGTATAACTGATTCACGCTGCTGTACAGCAGAAAGTAACACAACCTTGTAAATCAACTCTACTCCAATAAAATAAATGAATAAATAAACAAATTCATCATCCCCGTTTACAGTCTTCAGTTTTCATCACCATTTACCCAGGCTCCCAAGCAAGGAACCAGTGTCAAAGTTGATTCTGCCCTCATCCTTATACCCGATCGTTAAAGAAAAATGAAACTGATTTAAAATCCCAATATATCTTTAGCCTTCGATTATATTCTTATTTTTGTTCTTGAGAACTTTTTTTATTTTTTTGATGGAGGCAGATTTACAATTTTTTTCTCTATGACTTGTGCTTTTCATGCCTTGGAGAGAAAGTCCTACTTATTGGTTGTAGTGGTGGTGGCACTGTGGTGCTTTGCCTGGTTTCCTTGGTCCTTCTTACCAGTTCTACATGCCCACCTCCCCACTTCTGTTTGCTTTGCTTCCAAAGCTTCCTCCTTGTAACTTGCCTCAGAAAACTGAGCCGGGAGTTTCTATCTCTCTGTGGACGATACGGAGCCAACATGGCTCCAACTGTCTTGGGCGCATGACAGTTTAGCATCCTTGCCTCGAGGTAGGGCAAACTCTGAGGGACAGTTAATTCTCTAGAGCTCCTTAGGGACCAGGCTAAGGCTGGGACTTCACCTGATGCTAGTTTTACTTTTATCTTTCACTAAGGGAAGTTAACCACGCTAAGGAAGCAGCAACAGAGTTACTTTTTTTTTTTCTAACCTATAGCATAGGAAGAGAATTACTTTGAATATTTCTTAAGTATATTAACACTGTGGGGTGGAAGGAACAAAATAACAACCTATCAGTTGAAGCTTCCTATGTACCCCTGTTTCATGAGGCAACTCATTAAAGCCTCTGCAAGATTGAGAGTGACGATCACCTGTCATTGGTAAGGCAGGTAGAGTTTGAGGAAAAAGAAAAGGGAGAGTGTCAGGACAATGGATTTGTCTGAAAACGATGAATGGGAGAATTTAGTAAAATACCCAGTAATATGTTATGGAGACAGAGGAAAGCTTATAACCCGCATATACTTCGCTACTGATCTATATATATATATCTCTCTACTTAAACTCAAAAGCCTTTTGACTTGCATCCAGAGCTGTATCTTACATAAGAAATAGAATAAGTCAGTGTATATGGTACATGTTGTTAAAATATAATAAAACATTCAAGCACACTCATTGTGGGGAGATGATGATCCTATAAAAAGCACCCAAGAACTGAAACCCACAAATGGAACAACAGATTCGTGTTTCTCATATCATATTCTCACTAGGGTAGAAGCATATTGAGCGGATGGGAAGCAAAATCGTGACATTTCTTAAGTTGTTAGTTTTCTGTTTCATACTTTGTTTCACTCTTGCTGACCTTCCTCTCTTTATGAAACAAAACTGAATAAATGTAAGTGGATTAAATGTTTACATGATATTATACCAAATTAGTATACCAAGATGATTCCATTGTAAGAAAATCAAATCAGTTTAAAAAAGTGAATGAGGAAAGTAAAGCACGGGACAGAAGAGTCCATGGAAGCAATTTCAAGAGAGAAGGGTCTTCATGTATCTACCCGAATTCCCCTTCTTGGGACGGCGATTAAGACAACCATGAAGGAAATAAAAGTTTTTCAGGGTTTGGTGCAAGGTCTACAATTGCTTTTTAATTAGAAGAACCCATTAAATTAATTTTTTAATTAAGAATTTTTAGCAGTAGGGAAAATTTGCACACGTACAGGAAATGGATAATTATTTTAACATTTGGTGGCCTTTTATTAAATATTCTGAAAAATATAAACTCTGTAGATGCCAAATTTTGCAACATGATCTTCTTCAGTCTGTTGCTATACAGAAGTAAGCAGCTGAGTGGAAAGAAAAGCAAGGTTTCTCTGCTCAGAAGAAAGATAGCTTTTATTTATCTGGCCTCCCATGCTTTTCCACTCTGCTATTTTAGAAAGATTATACTTGTAAAAGGTTTACTCATGGTACAATCTTAGACCAGACTTATTAATAGATGCCCTTTTTAAAAAAGGATAAAAAATGAATAAACTAAAGAATAAAAACGCAATGCAGTTAGGTTTAATACATGTTTATCTTTATCAAAAATTAATATCTTCTGTACTATTGGTTAAAATTTCATCAGCTATGTTTCTGCATAGAAACTCAGTGGTTATTTTGATTTTTTCTAAGAGAGGATAAAAATACATACAAAAAATACACAGGAAACCCAATATAAAGCCTTATCATTGGAGAGAAAAGCAGGATTCTGCATTCACATATAGTCAAACCCAGGAACATGAAACCATGGAGGCTGTAGGCATCGAATATAAACATACTGGCTGCTGACTTTGGAAGCTCTGGTTGGTCTAATGGTGTCTCTTATTAAGTGTGTGTGCTTGGGCCAGAATTTTAATGTCTCTGAGCCTTGTCTTCAGAATGAGGATGTTACAGTGCGAGATCACTGTAAGGGTTTCAAGAAGTGATAAGTGTGAAGCACTTGGTAGCATCCAGGGCCGTATATACTTAATATAGGTTAGCTATCGTTAATGGTACAACTTCAGAAAGCCCTTTCCTTGGCAGGTATCTGTCTCCCTACCATCAAAATAAGACGGCCGAACAAAATTCATGATTCCCAAAGAACAGGCCTGCAAAACACTGGTATTAAAATCAAGACAGCGTAACGTGTTACAGGACATAATACTGAATGAACTTGAATCTCAATCTGAAAAGGATACACTCATCGCAAACCTCATCCAAATCTTCTCATTAAGTCAAAGAGCGCATCTTTGTTTAGTGTTACGATGACTTAACAGCTCATAATTTGAGAGGAAAAACAAGCCTCAATCCTTTGACAGGCAGTGATAAGAATTTGGTACCATGCTTTATTTTTTTATCATATTTATTTTTGATGACCTATTTATGACAGTTGATACCACTTTTATATTGACAATAATACTATAACATTTTCTTTTTGATAGCTTTATTTGAATGGTAATTGTTGAGACAGGCAGCCTTGTGAATACAGTCTTTCGACCCCAACTAAGACACAGAAGAATGGGCCTTGGGCGTGGAACAATTCCTTACTGAGAGTCTTCACAGCCTGTGCTGGGCTTGCTACCTTGTGTGGGAATATCTGTCCCTGTTTCAGACTCAGTGTGTGCTCTTTTGTTCTGCTTAAGTGTGTACATCATTTGGTGCCTGGCCAACCTCACTACTCTATCTGTCTCCTTCAGGGAGGGGACAGGGTCCTTCATCCAATGGCACAAAAGGGGTATGTGCAGGCCAGCTGCCCCGTGTCAGCTGCTAGGAGGGTCTTCTTGGCCATGAGGGATCAATGCCCATGACTGAAACAGATCTTCCTATGCCTCTTCTCTATATGAGTCAAGCACTGTTTCATCCAGGGCTCAGCTGTGTGGTGTTTTCCTTACTGACTCTGATACCCAGATGCAGTGGGCAAAAGTGCTCAGGCTTCTACTATTGGTGGTAGGTGATAGATTTTATTTGCTTCCCTCCAGCCCCCAAATCATGACTGATTTAAAGAAAAATAAAGTAAGATAGTACAGGCAGTGTGCAAATATAGCAAAAATCTTAACGTTGGCTTGCTAGAGACTAAAGTTTGGAAAATGCTGGATTGAGCTAATATACTATATTTCTATGGGAAAGAACTAATTCCCTCTGGTGACTGTCTCAGCAAGACTGGCTTTAGGGTCAAGTGGATTCTGATGGCTTTACTTTACCAGTCCGGAGCTTGGTTGGGGGTGTTTCTTTGTAGGGATCAGACAGATAGAGAGCAACTTGGGGATCTTAAAGAGACAAGGCAACTCTACTTACAGGTGCTTAAAAAAAGCAAAACAAAGCAATACACACACACGTACACGTGCACACACAGAGATGAACACAATCAGGTCACTCCACTGTACCACTCCAAGTACCACCAAGGAAAGGTGGTAAGACACCTCACCCTCTCGATTTTTTGGCTTTTATTGTGGTTAAATATACATAGAATTTACCATCTTAGCCATTTTTAAGTGGACAGTTCAGTGGCATTAAGTAATTTACAATGTCGTCCAACTACCACCCCTGTTCACCTCCAGAACTTTTTCATCATCGCAAAGAGAAACTCTGTACCCATTAAACAATAACTTACCATCGCCCCTCCCTCTAGCACCTGATAACTTCTACTTTCTGTCCCTATGAATTTGCCTATTTTAGGTACATCATAAAAGTGGAAGTATATATTATGTGTTCTTCTCTGTCTGGCTTATTCTACTTCATGTGTTTCCAAGGTTCATCCATGTTGTATCATATATTAGAATTTCATTTCTTTTTATGGCCAAATATTATTCCATTGTACCTAAAGATATTCCACATTTTATTGATCCATTCCTGTGTTGATGGACACTTGGGTTGTTTCTACCTTTTGCCTACTGTAAATAATGCTAATGAACATTGCCCCTTCTATTTAATACTCAGATAAAATGTTCTTTCCTTTTTCTTTTAAAGACTGCCCTTGAGGACTGTATTAGTTTCCTCTTGCTGCTTTAACAAATTACCACAAATGTAGTTGCTTAACATAGCACAAATTTATTATCTTACAGTTCTGGAGACCAAAATCAATCTTACTAGGCTTAAAGTCAAGTATTAGTAGGGCTGGTTCTTTCTGAAGGCTCTAGGAGAGAATCTATTTCCTTGCCTTTTTCAGCTTCTAGAGGCTGCCTGCATTCCTTGGCCAGTTGCCCCTTACCCATTCTTCTAAGCGCATCACTCCAATCTCTGATCCTGCTGCCTCCCTCTTATAAGGCCCCTTATAATTACATTGGGCAGACAGGATAATCCAGAATAATCTCACGAGCTCAATGACCTTAACTTAATCCCATCTGCAAAATCCCTTTTACCATGTAAGGCAACATACCCACAGGTTCCGAGGATTAGAACGTCAACACCTTTGTGCAGTCATTTTTCAGCCTACCACAATGGTTTTCACCACTAGCAAAATGGCAGGAGGGATCTAGAGGGCGTGGTGATATTTTCCCATTACTTACTTGGGATGAGCCTGGGGTACAGATTCCCCTAGGGATGGCCCCCTAAGTGATTTCAGAATGTGAAGCAGAGAACAGTCACACTTGAGCAGTCACAACTGGAATGCCAACTCAAGGGGAATTTGCTTAGGCCACTGAATGGATGGGAAGCAAAGAGACTAGATCAAATATTTCTTCACTGCTTACTAGGTGCCTGACATGTGCTATCTCATTAATCCACACCACATGGCCCCAAGATCGCATAGCAAGTACAGAGTGAAGCTGGAGATTCAAATACACGATATCTGACTCTGCCGAGCTTTTCTGTAGCTCCATTATGATGGGGTTTATATGACTTTAACTGGTAACAGGAAGAGGTTATAGGTTCCATTCAGTAGAGCTCCCCAGGGTGGCTCAGCACAGGCACAGCCAGGGGTCGGCAGTGTCTTTACCGGGTTGAGGCTTTCAACTGACCATTACGTCCGCAATCTCTTATGCACAACTGCAAAATGCACCGCTCTGAAAACTAAAATATTATTTTCTTGCCTCTGTTGGAAGCAAAAATGTCACCAAACCTCAGCTAACATAAGGGACTCATAGATTTCACTTATCCCACTTGGTATGAATATTCTTTCATTTTGCTGAGGAAGTGTTAACAGGTTTGATTACGGTGTGCTGCTCAGAACCCCAGATTCTGAGGTGTTTGTTACATAAGGTGTGGTATATGCATCTTTGTACCTTTCAGAAATCCAAACAATTCTGAATTCTGAAATATATTTAACCCAAAGGCTTTTGGGTAAAGGACTGCGAACTCGTATTTCCCACTAACATTTCATAGTCAACTCAGACACACAATGTGACTGCATCAGGTAAACTCTTTCAGCTGCAAGTACTAGACACCCAACCCAAATTAAGTGTAACAACAACAGAAACAGCAACAAAAAAGAAGGAACTTGAGTTGCTCTCATAACAAATGTACACTTCTGGTATGCTGGATCCTGGGGACCCAAAGGATTTTTTTTTTGGCGTTCCCCCGTTAAGCCTGTTGACTTTATTCTTGAGGATATTCTTGCACCACATGGTGGGAATGGTAGCAACCCCAAGTTCACATCCTCATGGCTTATGATCCAAAAGGAGAACATTCCTCCCCTCCAATGTCAGATATCAAATTTCAGGGAGTATCTGATGGATCTGCTTACATGCTTATCCCTAAACCAATCAATCTAGACTGATATGGTTCTCTGGCCAGCATGGGTTGCAGGTGCCACCTCGCTACCGTGGCAGAGGGAAGAGGCATGTGTTTTACCCTATCGTCAGGATTTCAGGGAATGGGGAAAATCTATAACCTAATTTTTAAAAGTGAGGTGGTTTTATAAGCAGAGGGAGAGGAGATTCTGGGCAGGCAAAACAAATAAACAAACAAATAATACTACTTTCTCTATTTCACCATATACTGTTACTAAAGGTTTACTTGATACCAAATACGGGATTTCTAAAGCAAAGTACTCTATTCTTAAATATAATTCGTTCAACAAGTAGGTATTTTGTATTTTTCTCTCAACTCATAATGATCAACCGTATTAGAAAACCTTCTTACTTTTCTAAGCTAGGCCCCTGGCAACCATATTTGTATTAAGTACTCTTAAATATCTGATCCAAGATGAACCAATTACATTCTTTCTGTTAGATTTAGGAAGGGGAGCGAGAGGCAATTGAGCATCTAAGCTAGCTTCTTGAATGAGAATGTATTCTCAGGAGCCATGGGAGAGTCTTTCTTCCTTCATATGCACACAGAAGTTGAGAAAGCTGATGTGCAGAGAGAAAAGATTCAAGCAGTAGAGAATAGAGAAGACAAGAAAAAGAATGCTGCCTGGGTTCTTGCTGAATACTCAGTTCCTTACTGTGGTCCCTTTCAGAACCTCAGTCTTTCCTGCCCTTGGAATTCAAGAAGACACCCTGCATTTGTAAAACAATCCCACTTCTTGCTTAAGCTAATGTAGCTTGTATGGGTTCCTATTCCTTGTAACTAAATAATCTTAATTAAGCTGGTTTATTTCAGTTTCTTAGATCTGAAATATTCTGGAAATAAAAATGATAGAAGTACTATATATAACCCAAAATAAGTCAACTCCTAATCACAAGTATCCATTTGCATAACATGAGGACATTGCTTTAATTACTGTCTAATTCAGTATAAAGTAATTGGGAGTTCACCATTACACAAAGACAGATTTCTTCTTATTTTGAGCAATTATTTTAGGGAAAAAAAAATTTTATCTTCTAGTCAGACTAGAGGGTGGTTTGACCACTGTTAAGGTGATCACATTTTCCTTCTAAGATGACATCACAACTTATCTGAGAAATGGAACATTCAGAAGGTAATAACACATTTTGCTACTCAGTACACTGTATACAGCATCTCTGGCCCAGGCTGTATGTGATCTTCCTGACCAGACCTTGAGGCTGGTAGAAAAGCTCAATACAATAATGAGAGAGAAAAGCTGTCCTTAAGGTAATAAAGCCCCACAGGGCAAATTTATTACCAACCCACCCATATAGCTGCAGAACAAGGAGAAAAATCAAGTTTAAAATGAAACCAGGAGCTTACAGAGAGCTTTTCATTCATGTGACATGATTTTGTGATAAATTACTTTAATGCTTTCCAAACCCTGGTAAATGGAGTGATATGATCACAGATTTTGTTTTGTGGCTTATTTACTCCCTAAAATTAAATTATGAAGTGGGAAGGGCGTTAACTCTTTTAGACCACTAGAAAACCATTTAGGGCACTGGACTGAGGAAAGTACTAGGAATAATGACTTGAGGGAGGATTTCTAAGCCTCTTTACACACTTGAGGACCTTACTAGAATGCAAAAATCACCAAGACAAGGGATTAGGAAACAAACACCCCAATAAAGAACAGTTAACACTTGCATGTATGAGGATTATGCTAAAATTCTTGTATCACTGAGCACACACAGTAACTGAAAACGTAGTGTAGGACAGCGGATCTCAGCATGTGGTCCTCAGACCAGCAGCAGGCATATCACCGGAGAACTTGTTAGAAACGCAAATTCTCAGGCCAGACCCAGGCTTACTGAATTGATCATTCTGAATTATGTTTTAACAAGCCCTGTGGGTGATTCTGATGTGCATCAAAGTGTCAGACTCATGTGAACAGAGGTGAAGAGGAAGGGCTTTGTAGTTGGGCAGATGTGGGTTCAAATCAGCTTTTCTTCTTACTGGTTGGTTTATTTTGGACGTTTATATCATCTTTCAGAACTTACATTTCCTTACCTGTGAAATGTGAAAAAAAGACTCCTATCTCACACTAATGTAAGAATTAAATTGTATTGCTTATGATAGGGCTTGTCAAAGTGCCTGATCCATTCAATTAATGGTACCATGCGATTAGCTCCATTTTACAGAAGTTGTATATGGTAAATCTAGGCCATAAGCCTAGGTCAGCTTAGCCCATGAACCATGGTTCTCAGCTATAACAATGACTGTTTCTCCTAGTGCTAAAATACTGTTTCCTCCTCCAACTCCATTAGCATCATCTTAATGGATTTTTTTATTCTCTCCAATTACATAAGAAATAATGCCTACTGTAGGAGAAGATAGAAAAACACAAAATATGGACTCCCAGAAAAAGTCATTATAATTTTGACTCAGAGATAACCACTACAAATTTCAGGATATGGATTACAAACGAATCTTTTGTTATAAAATATCTTAAAGGCTGTTTTATTCCACTCAAAATATTAATAATTAAGAGCCCCTCTGTCATCTTGATAAATGCACCTATGATTTTGAAAGCAATTTTTGCTATACGAAACACATTAGCATATATGCCATCAAGAAAAAGTAGTATATTTTCAAAATTTTGAGTGAAATTAGAATGGGCATTAGAGCTGTCATCCCAATATCCACTGTCTCTTCCTCCATTATGTTGCTGCCCAGTGATTTGAATGCTGCCAACACCAGGCCCAACACCAGGAATGAACCCTAATTTGTTTAAAACAATAAAAATTATCACATTTCTCTAGTCACATGATTAGCTTAGAAAAGTGCACTAATCAAAGCTTTTCTATTTTCTTTGAATTAGAAGTATACTAATTCAGGAGCTTCCCTGGGGGCGCAGTGGTTGTGAATCTGCCTGCCAATGCAGAGGACACGGGTTTAAGCCCTGGTCCGGGAGGATCCCACATGCCACGGAGCACCTAAGCCCGTGTGCCACAACTACTGAGCCTGCGCTCTAGAGCCTTCAAGCCACAGCTACTGAGCCTGCGCTCTAGAGCCCACAAGCCACAACTACTGAGCCCACGCGCCTAGAGCCTGTGATCCGCAACAAGAGAAGTCACCACAGTGAAAAGCCCGCACACTGCAATGAAGAGTAGCCCCCGCTTGCCACAATTAGAGAAAAGCCTGTGCGTAGCAGTGAAGACCCAACACAGCCAAAAACAATAAATAAATAAAATAAAATAAATAAATTTATAAAAAAAAAAAAGAAGTATACTAATTCAAAGTTGGCTCATGAATGAACATATGATTCGAGTTGGCCTAGTCAGAGGGAAGCTATGGACTTCTGCTTGAGAGCAAAAAGACTTCCCTCTAGACATAAAGGAACAAAGATATGACCAGAAGGCATTGGCAGTCATCATGTGACTAGGAGGAGAATTAGACTAAGATGAAAACTGACTAAAGAGATGGGAAGACGAATCTCACAGCATCCCTGGATCAATTCAGTCCTGAAGCCTTTGATGCCACTAATTAATTTACTCATAGTTTAATTCAATTTGATCTTTGGTTTCTATTATTTGTAACCTAAAGTATCCTAACTTATATAGTAAGTGTAGAAATATGGAATCTAGAATTTGAGAAGGCCCTGAGAGTTTATCTAATCCAAGTTTCTTCTTTCCAGGGCCAACCTGATTTTATACCCACAGAGTACTCTTCTCCCTTTAACTGGAATAATTTAATTCTCCTATATGCTTTAGCCCCATAACAGGCTCTGGGACCAGGCTTATCTACATATTAATGAGATATAAGACTTAAAACATTTTTCTGTTTCTGGTCATGACAGAGTAACTGTACTGGACCACCCCTCCTCTGTATACAACTATGAAATGGGACAAAATGTATGTAATAACTGTTTTAAGATGTTGGAAAAAAGGTAGCACAGAACTAAACTATGATCTCTGAGAGAAGGTAAGCAAACAAGGTGAGACCCATAGTCATCCTTTCTGCATAAAGACACTTGCAGATTGTGGTGCAGGGTGAGGAAACCCAAACAGAGTAGGGCAATTCTGCTGAACTGAGGAGACAAAGAATTGAGCTTGGGGCTCTGAGATGACTGGAATATATGGGTTCCTGACAAAAGAGTTGGGCAAAGCACAAGCTCTTAAAATATCTGTGTAGGGATCCCCTTGAGCCACTGGTCAAATACTAAACATCTACATAATAAAACAGCATTCACAACGTCCACCGTAAAGTAAATAATTAATAGACACAGGAATGGATAGGAAAATGTTACTCATAATGAGGAGAAAAATAATTAAATTGAAAACTGAGAAATTACAGAAATGATGGAATTGTCCAGAGAAGGATTTTAAAAGAGCAATTATGAATATTTCGAGGATTTAAAAGAAATTATGAACATAATGAGTGAACAATAAAGACTCTCAGTGGAGAAACAGAAACTACGAGAAGAACCAAACAGGACTTTTGGAAATGAAATTACAATATCTGAAATAAAAAATTAACTGACAAGCATAACAGCAGATTGGATGCTAGAGAAGAAAAAGATCAATGGATGTGAAGATATAGTAATAGAAGCAATATAAACTGAAGCACATGGTAGGCAAAAAGAAGCAAAACAAAACTAAACACCACACCAGAGCCTAAGGGAACTGTGGAACAATATCAAGTTGACTAACATACACATAACTGGAGTCCCAGAAAGAGGTTGGGGCAGAAATTTTTTTTTAAAGAAATAATGGCCCAAACTTTCCAAATTTGATGAAGAATATCAGCTCACATTTTCAAAACATTCAGTAAATCCAAGCAGGAGAAAAAAAGAAAACCACACCTCAGCACATTATAATCAAATTATTGAAATCGAACAGTAAAGAAAAAAATCTTAAGAGACGTCACAGGAAAAAAACTATGTATAGGAGAACAATGATAAGAATTTCTGTTGACTTCTTACTGGAAACAATCCAAACCAGATGGCTAGGAAACAAATTTCCATAAAAATAACTGCAAGTCAACTTCTCTTAATGGTGGAAAAGTGAAATGTTTATGTTCACCCTTTCAGGTAAGAACTATAATATATTATATTTAAAAAACTACTTAAAGGCACTAAAAACATCTAAGAGCAAGCAGACAGAAACCAGAGGAGAGTTTAATCTCAAGTATTGCAGCTGTAAGAGATAAGAATTTGAATTTGAGAGTCTCCAGTTTAATAACATTGCTTAACTCTCGTGGCTATGGCTGAGAACAAGGCAGGGGGAAAAAACTGTAGCATACTGGCTAAAGGTATCAGAGATCAGACTACAGGTGTAGGAAAGAAGCTGGAAATCTAAAGGGAAAATATGAGAATTGTGAGAACCTAAGAAAATATGAGACCCACTCCCCAAAACAGAGCATAAACAAACCAAATCACTTGTAGCTAAACTAAGGGGAAGTGTGAGGGTGGGAGATGCTTAAGAAAGCAGGCAGAGACCACAGAGAAATACAGTCTTAAAAGACAGAAATACATGAAACCTGATCTGGTAGTTTGATATTTAACTGGCTGTGTACTATAACCCTTTGAAACCCTAGTGACAGAAAGGTGAAATGCATGGGCTTGAGATGTTAGAATACAGAGTCTGAAGTTGACTGAGTAGCTGGGAATTAGGGACTGATTCCTCGAAGCAGACTACAAAGAGAGCAATCCTAATTTCTAAGTATTTCAACTCCTTGGTTTTAGTCACATTTTGCAGGTACTGGGAACAGATTTTTAAAAAGCAACAAGGAAGTCATAAAATGGATATCAGCAATCGCATATTTACTAAGAGTCAATGTGGACACTTTTAATCCAGACAAGTTTAATGTCTCCTTCAACAACTAAAAAACAAACAAATTTTCAATAATCTTCAAAAGAAGATGCCAGTTGCTATTGTAAACAATGTAAACATTGCAAACAATGTTCAGTTTTCAACCAAAATTTACCAGACGAGAAAACAAACAAGAAAGTGTAGTCCATACTCAGGAAAAAAAAAAAAAGCAGTTGAAAAAAATACTGACTCTGAATAGGCCCAAATGTTGAATTTACTAGAGAATACTTCAAATCAGCTATTATAATTACCTTGCAAGAATGGAAACACTTTTAATGATTAAAGAAAAATATGACGTTAGTGAATGAACAGAGAGGGAATCTAAATAGAAACATGGAATCAATAAAATAAATAGAAATTCTGAAGTGGAAAAGCACAATAAATGCAATAAAAATTTGCAATGTGATCCCAACAGCAGCAGAAGAAACATTATATAAACTTAAGACAGAGCAATAGAAATTACTAAGTTTGAAGAAAGGAAGAAAAAAGGATACAGAAAAAAAATTAACAGAACCTTAGATATATATATAGGACTGTATAATGTGGTCTTACATATATTACATGTGATGTATATGTATATGTGTGTACGTATCTGTGTGTATATATATCTCCACATTATGTAGTCCCACATATATATAATTAATATTATATATGGATATTATATATAGTATAATGACTTCCTTGTTCCTTTTTTTTAGTCTGTTCCCCTATGCCTGCAGAATGCGGCTACAATCAAAGAGCTGGCTAGGGATGAGGACTGCTGTCTCTGTAGTTTCCTGCCTCTAAGGATTGCCCGCCCCGATTATATATATTATACATATAATTGTATATATTGGGAGCTCAGTAAACTTACCATTTTATTGTTAGCACCATAAATCAACACAGACTGTTTATTGGATAATGTTAGGAAATTTAGCTCAGGTACACGGAGCAAAATACAGCTAGATCCCTTTGTAATACTATATGAAAATGTGGACTCCACATGGATGAAAGACGTTAAGTGTGAAAGGTAAACATGTAAAGTAAGTAGAAATCAACGTAGGAGAACAATTTTAGGACCTAAATTAGGGAAGGATTTCTAAAATAAGTGCCCCCAAAGTGTAAGCCATAAGTAAAAAGATCATAAATTTGATTATTACAAAATCTAAACATCTGTTCAAATGCAAGATGTAATGGGCAAAGTTAACAGAGAGGTGGAAGATTGGAAAAATACGTCTTCAATGTCCAAAACTGATAGGAGACTCATACTGAGATATACGAGTAGAATTTCTGCAAATCAAGAAATAGAAATACCAATGAAAAGATAGGTAAAGGATATGAACAGGCACTACAGAAAATTAAAAACTCGAAATGTTGACAAACATATATCAAGATACCCATATTCAAATATTGACAAGAATTAGACAGCTAAATAATGAAATTATTGGCAGGAGTCTGGGAATATAGGACACTTCCCAGACACTTCTCTTGAGAGTGTAAACAGGAGGAACCTTTCCTGGGGGGCATTCTGGAGTTGTTAGTTAAGTATATTTATACTCTATAAGGAGACAATTGCACTTCTAGGTATATATATACCAGAGAGAGTCTCAACGCAGGTTGATAAGGGAACATGTATGAGGACGTGCCTCTTAGTTTTATGGTTGTGAAGAGTTGGAAGCAATCTACTTGTTCATTGCTCGATTAAAGGATATAAAATTTACAATGGGTTAACGCTTTGGAATACTGTGCAACCACCAAAAGCAACCAGCCAGAGGCACAAACAAACTGGCAAATATTAATAAAACCGTGCTGAGTAAAAAGAAAGCCTAGGGGACTTCCCTGGTGGCCCAGCGGGTAAGACTCTGCGCTCCCAATGCAGGGGGCCTGAGTTCGATCCCTGGTCAGGGAACTAGGTCCCACATGCATGTTGCAACTAAGAAGCCTGCATGCTGCAACTAAGAGTCCTCATGCTGCAACTAAAACGATACCGTGTGCTGCAAGGAAGATCCCGCGTGCTGCAAGGAAGATCCCGCATGCCACAACTAAGACCTGGTTCAGTCAAAATAAATAAATAAAATAATAAATATTTTTAAAAATTCATTTTAAAAGAAAGCCTGAAGAAGTTATGTAACGTGGTACTATATGCATAAAAATACATGTAAAGGGAATGAACAACAATGCATGCCTTAAGAGAGCACATACTAATAAAAAAGAGGTATCAAATGGATTAGAATGATTATCTGTGGTGGAGAGAAGGATGGGAGTGAGTCCTTTGAATAAAAGGGAATGCAAATATAAATGAAGAAAAAGGAGACTCACATAGTCCGAGATGGCAGGGTGTGATGATCCCAGAAATATGATAAATACAACCCTCTGCACCTTTGGTCCAGCCTACCCGTATTCCCCTCACCTCCTGCGCAGAAATACAAATCATATTTTGTTAATTACAACTGTCTAATGACTTCCCGTGATTCTTCAAACCAAACCCAGACACTAACCTGGACTACAGAGCTCACTTTTTGTACCTCAAAGCCTGGAATGGCGAATGGAATTACAGTAAGCGCTCTATAAATATTTGTTGTATACAAATAATGACGGAACCACGATGATCATTGGGTTTTTACTGTATTTATTTGTCTGATTTCACAAGCTAATTTGTAAGCCCAGGAAAAGCTAAGAGCTACTTGCTTGCCTTTTCAGGTCCCCAGAAAGTAGAACTGCTCAAGTGAATGTTCAAGCCAAGTCAGTGAATGGCTTTTTCCGCAATGCAGTAATGTAAGTAAAATTATGCAGGACTGGGAGATGCAAGAGGGAAGAGAAATGGGAACATATTGTATATGTATAACTGATTCACTTTGTTATAAAGCAGAAGCTAACACACCATTGTAAGGCAATTATACTTCAATAAAGATGTTTAAAAAAAAAATATGCAGGACTACAGGAGGTTCAGGGAAATAAAGTCTCAAACTTGAAAATATTAATTAATGTTCAAAAATGTTACAAAATGATAATCCCAATCACTCTCATGTATTCATTTAAAGGAGTTTTCAAAAGCATCTCTACTTGGCAACACTTGATGCCCTCTGGTCCGTTAAAGCTTGAGAAGTACTTTGAATTACCAAATATGGTGGAAAGTTAGGATATACACTTTCTTTAAAAATATTCTATAATTCTTACTTTTCTACCAGTTAAGTCTGGCTTTCCACCAGTCGGTCTAAATTAGATTTTACTGTATTTGGCCGATCTTTAGTATTATATAAATCACTCTCTTATTAACATCCTCTCACCACTAATTAGTTAAGGGACTGTAGCCACGGCACACATGTAACCCCCACTACCTTCATGAGGATTAAACATTCATACCTTAGAGCAAAATTGGCATTTAACAAGAGAAATTGTTTCATGTGAATTAACCTTGAGGATGGGAGATAAATAATCCAGAAGGTACATGAAGATTCCCGAGTGTCCTCATTGGGGATTCCATAATCTTAAAGAGTGGCCCAAATAGCAGTGGCATATTGAGCAATTTAAACTACCTTGACTGGTGTACAGCCTGTGCTATTTATGTTAAATTTTTCAAGTGCCAAATATTTAAAGAATACCTCGTTATAGAGTACGCAGTTTGGTGGAACCCATATTGTAACTATGAGGGCAAAGCATATTCACACGAGACAGAAACTACTTAATTTCATGCATTTTAAATTGTTCCAATCATATGTTGATGATTTGGTTAATACTGAAGAAACTCCAGAGCTTCTTTTTTGTTAAAAAAAAAAAAAAAAAAAAAAAAAGCAGAAGATAAATTCATTTTGACTAATTTTGTCAAAGGTTACAAAGTGTTGGATTTTGCAAAGTTGCACATATAGAATTTTTAGTAATACTTTGTGCCAGGCATCATGCTGAGAGTTGTATAAAAGCAGTCTTTAACCACGAATTGATATTAGGAGATATGCAATGAACAATGGAATGAGAGCTGCAACCTATCACTAGTTTGAACAGAGAAATTCTGCCTGTGAGGGAGGGGATAGGGCAAGCAGTTCAGAAAGATTCAAAATAAGGTAATGTTTAAGCTGGATTTCAAATGGGAAAAGTGAGGGGTGGAGCTAGGAGAAGAAAGTCCAATTGGGAGAACAGGAAGAAGAGAGTCATGGAGGCATAAAATAGGAGAATACTGGCAGTGAGGGGGTGTGTGTCGGTAAGGCTAGTGCGCAGAGAGGGAGGATGCAGGATATATGTACAATTCTGAGTTTGTCGTATGAGGAAGAGAAAACCATTTTAAAAAACCACATTCATGTTTTTGTCTCAGAGCCTACTTCAGGGAATGGAACTCAAGAGAGACAGTTTAGATCTAAGACGCTTATATGCTATCAAAGTGAAGAGGTCAAGTAGATAGTTGATCATATGAGTTTAGAACTCAGAAGAGAGTTCATAGCTGATGAGAAAAATTGGGGAGTCATTAGTGTATAAATGACATTTAAAATCATGGTCATGGAAGGGATCATGATACATTAGAGAAGTGAAAAGGAAGACCACTGTGACCAGAGTGCACATGGAGGCAATAAGATGAGACAAGAGAAGAAAGTAAGGGCCAAAATGATGCAGCACCTTAAAAGTTATATACAGCTTGATTCTTTTTCCTGAGAGTGAAACCAAAGGCAATTTTCTAAATACTATTCACATAGCAACACATTAATTTCTTACTGATATACTCTTCTTTCTGATAGTCTCATCTTACAGATCAAGAAACACTACGCAGAGAGGTAAAGTCACGTGTCTAAGATCACACAGCTAGGCACTAGTGAAGCCAGGCTGTAAACCCTAGCAGTCTGAATTCAGTGTCTGTGCTATGCACTATTAATAGATTGATTCAAAACGTGATGATATTTCACATAAGCACAGTAGTTTAGAGATCATCTGTTCCATGGCTATTCAGAGCCCCAAAACTTTAGTAACTTGCAAATAGTTTAAAGGAACAGAACAGGGACTCATGCTTGGGTGCGTTGACTCCTGAGCTGGTGTTATTTGTTTGTTTAAACTTGATCGAGGTATAACTTTCATGCAAAAACTGCAGCTACTTAAAATACACAATTTGTTGACTTTTGAAAGACGTGTGTATTCATGAAACACAGTCATACTCAAGATACAGACTATTTCTATCACCACAAAAGATTTTTTTGGCCTCTCTGGAGTCCCTCATTCCTTCCAACTTGAGCATTCAATATCACGACAAGGATATTATTATATAAGCATTTGTGCTGCAAGTTTTTGTGTGGATGTTTGGTTTTATTTCTCTTGGGTAAATACCTAGGAGCGGAATAGGTGGATAACATGGTGGGTGTTATACTTGACTTTCTAAGAAACTGAAAAATAGTTTTTCAAAGTTGTACTATTTTACTTTCCCATCAGTGGTGAACGAGAGTTCTAGTGGCTCCAAAGTCTCTCCAACGTGTACTACTGTCAGTCTCTTTCACTTTCGCCATCTGGTAGATCCTTACTGCGGTTTTAGTTTTCATTTCCCTGATGACTAATGATGTTAAATACTTTCTCATCTGTTTCTGTGCCATTCATAGGTTTTCAAATCTTTTGCCCTTTGAAAAACTCAATTGTCATCTGTTTATTGAGTTGTAAGAATTCCTCATGTACTCTGGATACAAGTCTCTTATCAGATACGCATTTTGAAAATATACTTTTCCAGTCTGTAATTTGCTTTTCATTTTCTTAAGAGTGCTTTTTGAAGAGCAGAAGTTTTTAATTTTGAGGAAGTCCAATTTTATCTTTTTTTTTTCTTTTTGGTTTGGACTTTTTCTGCACAGCCTAAAAAGCTTCGTATAACCCTATTTATGATTTTTTAAAACACAGATTCATGGTTTTTTAAAAAACATTTTGTTTTGGGTTTTTCTATGTCTATGATTAATTTTAAGTTTATTTTTATATATGTATATATTTTCTACATTTTTCTGTAGTAGATGTTTACTTTGGGTGCATGCTGTGTTAGGCAGATAATATATCTTATTTTATTTAATCCTCATAAAAACCTATATGATAGGTACTACTATTATCTCCATCCTATTGATACAGACATTGAGGCTTTGAGAGGCTAGGAAACTTACCCAAGGTCATTACTCTATTTGAGGACCAAGAATTCAAATCCAGATATTTTTATTTTGGAGTTTGGCTTTCACCCACTAAACTCTACCCACAGTGTAACCATATCCGTGATAAGATGAGGCCCTTCTAGATGGGCTTCTATACTCAGTTGTGCTTTTAGTAATTACAGTGACTTATTCTGAGTTATTATGGAGAAGGATTCATACTAAAACATCTCAGTATTGTAAGTATTTATTCAGGAGTTGAGATGGGGGACTCACCAGTTATAAAGAATAGTAAAAATAACTTTAGCATAGAAAACAACTATAGACTACTCCTAATAAACCAGAGGCATAGCATTTTCCCCTATTTTTACAAGTGTTTAGATAATTTGACCAAAGGCATTTTAAACTTCTTAAGTGAATAGTACCATAGAGTCGGCAGAAGAATAGTAATCCTGGAAGATCAGTAGGTCTGTTTCCATTCAAAGACATACAACACTTGAAAGAGAAGTGGATGAGAAGAAAGTTTGAGGAAAGAGATCCCACGTCTGGTTCTACCATTAGTTAAGTAACTTGGATTATTTTCTAGGGCTGCCATAACGGTGTACCCGAGACGGGGTGGCTTAAACAACAGAAATTAATTTTCTCATAGTTCTGGAGGCTAGAAGTCAAAGATCAAGGTGTTTACAAGGCTGGTTTCTTCTGAGGCCTCGCTCCTTGACTTCTAGATGGCTGCTTTCTCCCTGTAGCTTCATACTGTCTTCCTCCGTACAGGTCTGTGTCCAAATTTTCACTTCTTCTAAGGACGACAGCCATATTGGATTAAGGGCCAACCTACTGATCTCATTTTAACTTAATTAACTCTTTAAAAACCCTACCCCCAAATAGAGTCACATTCTGAGGCACTGGGGGGTTAGGACTTCAACATATGAATTTGGGGCTGGTGAGGGGAAACACTTAACATTACTAAACCTCTGAGATTCAGTTTATTTATCCATACAATGGGAATAATGAATGAGATCAAGAATGCATCACCTTGAGTTTTAGGTGGGGTTAAGGAGGGTATCCGTAAACCCTGTGGAAATACCATACCACATTTTGTTTGTGAACTTTTTCCAAGGAGGAAAGTCTACAGTGTTAATTAGATTCTAAAAGGGTTAGATGACCCCTCAGAAGATGAAGAGGCAATGAATGACATAATCTCTTTAGTTCTCCTCAGCTCATAAAATGGAAGAACCTACACTGTGAAAAGAGAAGACAATGTTCTAGCTTCTATTACACTCACAGCCGGGAAATTCTCCCTAAGGCCTTTAATAAACGCTTTCCATTGTAAATACAATTTACTCCATTTTGGACTGACTCGAGGACAAAGGTAGTCCAGAGAGATCATTGGTGCCTTCTTTAATGTCTCTGTTTGGTCATCACTGGAATATTAAAATCTAATTCCTTTACTGATTTTCTTGGAGCTGAACTCACTAATCTGCCAACATTTTTTTTTATTCTTCTCTAGCCATCACCCTCGCCCTTTAGAAGGTTAACGTGTGATGAATTGTCATCTGTCCGTGCACACACACCCACGCACATACATGTACAAATGGCAAAGCATAAACAAAGGCAAAATGAATAGAGTACTACACTGAACATAATAAAAGTTGATCAGCATTTGTTGAATAAAAAATAAATGAATGAGTTGAACCCTAGGGAGACAAAGTCCATAAATAACATGGCTGTATTAGACTTTTGATTAGGAGCAATTATTTTGTGGATCGTTTCAGGTAGAAAACATAAACCCAGAAAGATCAGAGAATATGTGTGTGAATGTGCATATACTAGATTTGTTTGTACATGTCTTTATATACCACTTATTTAATATTCAGAAACGTGTGTGCATATGTGCGTGTGTCTGTAAGTACGTAATACAATTAAAGAAAGAGCAATGCAAATTGCACCACTTTCACTGGTGGAACTGGTGCAGTGAAACCGACGTGTTTATTTCCTCACCCCCGGTCTCCGGCAAGCAGGCTGGATTTTTTTCCTTACTGTGATCCCATGCTTACTGAATAACACGTGAAGAAACGATGTACCACGGTGACATTTGTACACCTCTTGCTCACGCATTAGCTCACCGTGCTTGCCCGGGCGCACCTGTGAGTGGTGGTGAAAGTGGAGATCATAAAGGGACGCAGAATTAAGACAGGGTGTAGAGGTTGGTCCACGATTTTCACTTTCACCATTTCCACGGGGGCTACGTTTCCATAACACACGTGTTTCTCATGCTTTCCAAACATATTTTACTGACTGTTTCAGAATATGTAATGTCCAAAGGCTCAGCATTTCCCTAGCGCTGGTGAGAAGGTTGGAGGTCTGGATGCTGTCATGGCTCCCAGCAGACTTGCCTCCCATTACACCTGTTTGGGATCTTCTAGTGTTTGGCACAGTTTGTCTTTTTCAACACGTTTAACCTCCTCCTCTATCATAAACATTCTCTCATGCATTTGGGGTTAGAGGACTAATGAGAAATAGGCTTTGGATACTGTGGTCTATTTTATTTGGGGATCATTAATGTCCAGAAAAAACTTAAGCTTTCAAGGGTTCTGCTGAAAGATCACTGCCCTGTCAGGACTACATCACAGGCACTCAATTTATCAGCCTTCCGCTGGGGTGACCCGGCTCGGATTTGAACCTCTGGCTCCAGGGAGTCTAGGTTGAACTACGGTGATGGGGAGGCCACTCAGCCACTGCCTCCAGCCAAAAAAGATTAGTGTCATCAAAAATAGATTAGCGAGTCAGTTAAAAAAAAATTAAGTAACCCCTTTGTTCTAAAATATTTGTCGGAGTAAGCAAAGAAATTAGCTTTCATTTCAGATTAATTACTGAGTAAATTAGGATTTGGGGCAAGAACTTTGTAGATTTTTTTCCCCTTCAACTATGGAAATGGAGAAATGTGTAACATTTACACTAACTATCTTTGAAGGCACGCGCATTTATGCAAAAGCCTGACAGAGCTTACCGGAGTTCCTGCCTGTGAACTTTTTGTCATTGGAGAATTCCTGCAATGTACACTCTGCCCTTACCGTTATGGAAAGAAAAATGTTTCAGAGGAAAGAAATGAAAAGTTGGCCTTTGGCTTCTTCTGATTCTGACTGCCCGAACCATGAGATCTCATCCCAGCTACCCCCGTTTGGTATCCTTGACCAAAGTGAATTGGGGTCCCATTCCCACAAAAGGATAATGATAAATCTGTACATTTAGCAAGTTCAGGCTAGATGTATACAGGGGGGAGAATCGAGGCACCAACTTGCTCTTTTCAGGGAAAAATCTGGGAAATTAACAAAGACATCTCTTTCAGCAGGGGCTGTGTGGGCTTGGGCAAACAGAGAGGCAGTGGATTGCTCAGCTGCCTGACTTTGAGGAAAGAAATTTAGTCAATCAGCACTCATTCATTCATTCATTCATGAACAAATATTTACTAGTCATCCATTATAGGCCAGGCATTGTGCTAAGACTTGAAAACATCAGGATGATCAAAAATAGAAGAGTAATTTTACAGCGGAGAAACCTAACAGATCACCTTAACCAAGAGATCACAGTGAACATCACCAGTAATTAGAAACCTGGACATTACGTACCCCTGATGGGATGCACTGATAAGGTATGACATCACTTCGGTGGCACTCTTGCCAAAAATGTACCTATAATCATGAGAGAACTCCAGGCACATCCAAATGGAGAGTACATTGAAGACCAGTACGCTTCAAAAGTGTCAAGCTCATGGAAGATACAGGATGACTGAAGAACTGTCAGACTCTGAAGAAAACTAAGGAGACAGGTCAACCAAAAGCAACGTGGGAGCCTGGATTGGATCCTGATCCAGAAAGAGGACACATGTAGGAAAACTGGAAATCCAAGTAAGGTTTATGGTTAAGAGTATTGTTTATCAGGCTTAATTTCTGGACTTTAATAATTGTACTACAGTTATATAAGATGTTAACTTCAGGGGAAAATGGGGGAAGAACATACAAGAAGTCTCTATAATTTTTGCAACTTCTCTGGTAGTCTAAAATTATGTCAAAATAAAGAAAAAAAATTTTTAATTCCAAAATTAAAAGAGACGTCGCCCCTGCTCCTCGAGTTTGCCCTCTAATGGGGAAGATATTCAATCAATCAAACACACAACTGAATATGTATTTACCAACTTAACTGTTTTCAAGGAAAGCAACTTCATGGGAGAGTATCATTAGAGTAATCACGAAGAGAAAACATTTATTGAGAGCATATTATGAGCCAGAAACTGTTTTAAGTATTCAACAGGTATTAATCATTTAATTTTCCCCTTCACGTTAATCACTATCATTTCAGTTCTGGAGAAGTTCTCAGTCAACATTTCCAATATTTTCCTTTGGTTTTTTTTCACATGTACAGTCAACCGTTGCTAGATATCGCTACATGGATATTCCAAGGATACTTCAAACTCATCAGATCCAAAGTGAACCAGAACCTCCCCTCTCAAATCTTCTCCTCTTCCTACCCAAGACCTTGGATGACATCACTCTTCACCCAGTCACTCCAGTAAGAAACATCTCCCTCACTCTTTTCCTCTAATCACACCCTGAGAAAGTTATCCTGCATATGCAGAACTCTTTCTAAAAGGCTAATCTGATCAGACCTTTTGTTTCCTTGTTTATTTTACTTCTGTAGTTCATTTTTATTACCTATGGGATAAATTCTAAGCTTTCTCATATGCTAGTAACGTCCTCCATTGTCTGCCCTTTGCACACACCACGCCAGCCTCTAGTCTCTCTGCTCAATGACCATCTCATCACTGTTGTTCTCTTGTTTGGGGTGGAGAGCAGTGCCTGAAGGGCACTCATCTTCCACCCTTGCCTCACCTCATCATTTTCTCAGGCCCCAGATAAGCGCTTTAATTTAAGTGCACATCAAGGTCATTTTCATTACACTTTATGAGTGTGTGACAATTACACTTTAAATAATTTAATTGCTTTGTTTACTGGTAGGCGATTTTATATTTGTACCCCGGTATCACTTTTTCAAAGTCTGTGGACAAACATTCATGGTCTGGAAGCTCCCCAAAAGTATTTTTTTCTTTTCTTTTCACATTTGTGTATATCGGATTGGTCCCATTGCCCTACAAGATTCTGGTTTCTAAACATGTACCATAAATACCTTGTAGAAAATGAAAACCAACCACCACCATGGAGTTTTCCCAACAGCAGAGTCAGGCTAACATCACCACATCTCATTATTGAGATTTCCACCTGCTTGTGTCTGAATTGCAACCTGACCTTAAAATATTCTGATGAGAGACGGGGACAACGGTGCTTCTGTGAGCCACAGCCCCAAGTATCCGGACCCATTTCATCATTGATAGCCAAGCCACGTTTAGTAGGAATTTCACGACTTTCATCTTGGTAGGAAACTTTTGCAGCTGCCTGCCTCCCTACGCTGCCTGCTTCCTCTAAATAAAACAGTGGCCGTGGTGGGGGTGACTCTGAGTCGTAAACACTCCATCATTGTAACATGTCAAATCTGTCCCAAAGAAACATTTTTATGCCTCTGATTATTTTATCATTAGTTTAAGCAGTTTCCTTGAGCTCCCAGGAAAGCCAGGAGGAAGGGCGACGCACACACTCATCTATTTGATGGCTAACGCCCCCCAGACCTGGAGCATGCTGAGATAGACAAGGAATCCCCAGAGTACTCATCTGCTACAGGACTTATTTCATACTGGATCAATTATGCAAATTGAGATGTGAAGATAGCTCCCTCTTTTAGCAAGGCGTGATTACCCCTGCGCTCGGAATTCCAATGCAGCCTCGCCGGAAATACCAGTCGGATTCTGAACCACCTGAACAACCTGTTTCCATCTGGAAAATGTTGTTTTCTTAACTGGGGGAGGGGGGAAGGATTTTTTTTTTTTTCCCTACAGCATTACTATTCATATACATTTAACATCATAAAGTGTCTGCCATTAAGTGGTCCAAGGAAAGACATTTACATACGTGTGTTTTGATTTTGCACTAAAAACTATAGAAGATAATGAATATGTTTAAAAAGTTTAACAATCTTAACACTTATTCATCATCTCAGACACTTGAAAGCTGGGATCATATGACAGGTTCATCCTTTAAGATAGTCTTTTAAAAACCCTTTTAAGGAACCACTATATAGAAAGTGTTTAAAATGCCAAAGAGGAATTTACCTGGGCTGGGAAAATGGCTGTGTGGTTCATCAAAACATAATGAGATCAGAGATCGAGAATAACTGGAGAAATGAAATCTGGTTAGAAAACCACTGGGCAATAGTTATTATTGCTAGCAATGTGAATTATTCCCCTCCGCTTCGCTCTCTGCGTCCAACACACACACCTCCCACCTTCCTATCCTGTAACCACATCCTCCCCTCTTCATGAAATGTTTGTCTTGAGGAGAAAACCTTCTTTTATTTTCCTTATACTACCCAGCTGGTCACTTCTGTGTCTTCTTTTTCTGGGCAAGCCTCTAAAATGAAGAGAATTAAGTTGAAGAAAAGTAGGCACACTCATTCCAGTATTGGGAAATGGCAGAGCAATCTGTAATCCTCCAAGGTACTGGTTTGACCAAATTCCAGTGGTTTGTCATGGGTAAGATAGAGCCGGTTTTCAAAAGATAATCATGCCTCAGAGTAGAGACCTACAAGAGAGTGGCCCAGATGGTCCTCTTTTGTCCCGCTTTGATGCAAACCAGTAGCTCAGAGAAATTGGGAATATTTGCCCACTTGAGTAATTGCATACTTACCTCATTTTAAAAATGACACACCCACACACAAAATTGACAAGTCCCAGATATAAATCTCAACTAGTTGAAAATACTTTTATTTCAGGGCACATAAATTTTTCTAAGTCCATCCATTAATTTTATGTCGTTTTAATTACAACTTCTAACCTCTGCAATTATTACAAGCCTGGACGTTTCCCCTAATGTCAACAGATGCTGATGAGAAGTGTGTACCACAGAGCAACTTTTGCTCAGCTGCACAGAGATCCCTTGCCCCTTAAATTCCTCTCTGTTCAGTGTTTACAATTCGTTCCCAGTTCCCTGCCTCAGTTTCCTTTCATGAAAGCTGCGGGTTCTGGAGCCTCTTACTTGCCTCACAGGGACAAGAAAATTATTTCAGGTTTACAAGCTTTTTAAAAGATTTTTTTTTTTAAAAAAAAGCTCTTTCTGTAAGTGCTACCTATTGCTTTCAGAACTAACCTATATTTTATCAAATATAATGGAGTCAATTATTTAAAAATCTAGACTAAAACTTGTCTACGGCTGACTAAAATGAAAGGAATTAAAATATAAACCTTTTAGGTGTGTGTGTTTTATAGAGCTCCTAAAACACATGCCACCTAAAATCACAATAGTAGAATTTTCCTGAAAGTTACCGCTACACCTGAAAGTCACTTATACGGGAAGAATTTGTATTGCATTTGTGAAAGCAAAATTACAATAGCTGACAAAACATGAAAGTTTCATCGTGGTGGATTAGAACGTCGCAAGGAACTCAAAGGAATTTACCGTTATTCAACATTTCAGCTAACATGCTTGTAACGTCTCTTCTGGGAGTAGATTTGTCTCCTCACTCTGTAGGAAGCCAATCCACATAAAAAGGTTACATTAGAGACACATAGTAAATAATATAACAAACAGTTCCTGCCACGTTAGACTCCACTCAGCATCGAGCAGGCAGGCAAGCAAACACGTAATGTTAGATCCCTGCTCTGCTGGCTGGTTTGTCACCCACACGACGGGATGGCTCCCCAGTGTCTCACAAAGCTCAGCCTTGGATGAGGCACTGCCTTTCAATATTGTGTAGGACCGATGTCACTTTCTCCCTCATCAAACATAAATAATGCTTGTAGATTTCCTCTGTCCTCTGCTGAGGGTTTGACTTTAGGAAAGACATTAGGGGAAGAGAAGAGATTGAAAACGTTTAAAAGATTTGGGTTCAGTGTTTTTCCTTTTTCTTTTTTCTTTCTTAACCTGGTGAGGTCTTTCAGTTTTTTCTAATGGTACTGATTGGATGTCATTTCCACTTTCCTTACAAAACCCTTCCCCAGGTGCCTTCCTAGGACCATTTCTTTAAGAACACTGACCATATCGGGAGAGAACTGAAATTTCTCATTTGATTGTCTGCCCCTAGACTAGTGATTTTCTAATCTTCTGGGCTCATGAGTTCTGTCTTAGTTTGGGTTCCCCCAGAAACAGACCCAGAGACAAGGATTCCAGTGGACGTGGTTTATATGGGAGGGGGTCCCAGGAAACATGATGGGAAGGAGAGGGGAAGAAAGATGGGGAAGAGGAGACAGACAGCAAAGTGGTCCTTATCTAGCAGTAACCACTATGGGTTACTGGAGCTTAATCTCACTGGGGAACTCTCGGACTCACTACAGAAATGAAGCCTCAGAGCCTTTCTCACCAGGTGGAAAGTGACGTAGAGTATACAGTTGTGCCCATCCGTTATTGATTAATGGCTGCTTGGGGGAAGGGCATGAATTCTCACTTCCTGCCTGCCCTGTGCAAGGTCGGAGAGGTAAGATCTTAAGGGGTGGAAAGGAGAGGGGAACCAAGATCAATTCGAGTAACTAATAGAAACGTGTGAGATCTCTACCCACCCCTCCCACACCAAGAGTCAAGCCAACCTAAGGCTACAATGTATACTGATTGAAAGAAAGATAGGGAAAAATATATACTACTAAATAAACACTTAAAATAGACTAGAAACATCTTCAGGGTAGAGTATGTATACTTCAGCATTGTTATACTCTTACTACCTGGTACTATTTCTAACCCCCAACAGGCTCTCCAAAACATTTGCCCAATAAATAAATAAATAAATAGGAAAGGGGCAGAGATGGTATACTCAAATTATTCACGTACAGAAGATTTAAGATTAAGCAGAATTATCCATTGTGGCGGGAATGATCTTGGTTTTCAGAAACACTGATGACTGAGATAGGCTTTAATTTATTCAAAAGCATGCATAGATTCTCAGAGCTGAGAAGTAGTTTGCCTTTCCATGGTTAGAAAGATTATGGAGTTAGCAGCTTAGTAAATAACAGAAAAACCCCACAGCATATCAGTTCCGCATCCCAAAGATTTTGGAAAACTTTATATATGAATTCACTTCCACTAGGAAAAATATGAATGAAATACTATGAACCCAAGCTATGTGTGATTGTAAAAATTCCGGTTGTACATGGTCTTTTGGGACTGTGTATTCTGGGCTGCTGGGTCAGGTACTAGCAGTCCATAGTAGACAACTCTACTGTATACAGAGAGAGTCTGGCTCCCTGCTCTTCAGCTGCTGGAACTTGGGGATTCCATCTAGATCTGGCCAACCGGATGCTTTCTCTTGGAACATTGAATCTTGAGTGAGTGATGCAAAAAGGTATGGATGCTTAGAAATTATTCATGGGATCTGGCAGAGCTGTGAGTCCTCCAGGGGCAGTGATAAATATCCAGTACCAGTGGGAGCATCATGGGGTGTGACTTCAGATGTATCCTGAGTAGACCTTCTTAGTCCCTTGACAATTTATTGGCCTCTTTTCTCCCTCTGATTGACTCTATGAGCTATTTGCTATCCTTCCAATGACTTTTTTTTTCTGATCAAGTCACTCCAGAGTTGGTTTCTGTTTTTTTTTTTTTTTGTAATCAAGAACTCTGACTGATAAGGTGTCCTCAAGAGACTGTTTCCTGTGAAAGAGGTTTTAAGAGGCCGATTGAAGAAGAGGACCTAAGAACAAGGGTGTACCTCAGACTTGGAGAAAAGGACCCCTACCTGAAGGCTGAAATGCACAAAAAGACAGTTCTGGGGACACAGATGCCCTTTCTAGAAACCAAGAAGATTGGGTATTCTTGAGAGTTGCCAAATGAAATACTTTATGCCTCCTGGTATTTGAAGTTTATTTAAATTACATCTGAAATGAGTCAGTACAGTGGTTTGCAGAATCTCTTAGGGTGTATCAGAATCTCTCTGAGAGTCTGTTTAAAAAGCTTGCTGCGCCCACCCCCCTCAGAGTTTTGGATTCACAAGGTTAGGGTGGTGCCTGAGAATGTGCATTTCTAACAAGGTTCCAGGTGATATACTTGGAGAACCACTGGGTTAGTAGATTCAGAAGCCCAGAGTCAAGCCAACCTAAGGCTCCAATGAGCTAAAAGATGCAGAAGAAGCCTGGAACAATCTGGCTAGAGTTGGCCTGGGTTGGAATGCTGGTTCTTTTACTTACTACTAGTTAGGGGACTTTGGGAAGTTCTTTATGTGCCAAAGTTTCCTTGTCTATGACATTAGAAGCACCAAAATATCATTCTGGAGATCAGAACCTGAATTCCCCGACACTCATGTTAAAAAGCATGTTCTTGGGCACACCCACCCCAGACCGACTGAACCAGAATATTGTAGGCCAATGTGATATTCAGCCAGGTCTGCGGACTCCTGGTACACTATCCTTCTCTCTTAGGCAGAGCATAAGAGCGTAATTTAGCTTTCCCTGAATGACTCAGGCTCATCTTAATGACCATCAAGTACTGTACAGTCGTTTTATTGCTTTGTCTTGTTGCTGTCTCTCACATCTGTAGCTTTGTCCTTGCCTCGGGGCCCCCGCCCCAACCCCCCACTTCTAATTTGCTCTGACTAATGTGCTATGGGATGATTAATCAGATCGCCGGCGCTGTCAGCATTGGGGGGAAAATCTGAATCAGGAAGCTTTGCCTCATGCCTGATGAGAGTCTCTGGAACCCACTAGTGAAAGCACAGGGCCGAGGCTTTCTGGTTCAGAGTTAGGTTTTCGGAAAGGTGATGTTATCAGAAGACTGGTCTCCAAAACACACACTGATTTTGCCTTTGGGCCAGGCTAGGCACCACCATCAGATCAGCACACTCTTCCAAATCTGGTAAAAAGAACCGAGCCTTTCTTGAGGTATACATACAGGGCACTGTCAACATTTCAATCCCAGTACGAATACGTAACATTATCACACATTTATGTTTACCTTCTTATTATGGTTTCCATTAAAGACACATGAAATTTAAAGATCATTTTTAATATTAATATAATTTGAAATATTTCCATATGAAAGTCTGCTAATGATGGAAGCATATTTGTTTTTCATTTGGGGGCTGATTTCCAGATATTGCGGCTACACTGATGAGGCGGGGCAGGGGAGGGTATCTTAATTTTTCAGGTGTTTTAAATTCCAGTGTTTCAATTTTCTACCATTAGAAAGGCCTGCACTCAAGCTTTCTTCCCACAAAGTGACATTTACCTCACCCACAGTCAACGGAGTAAAGGGAATCACCAAGAGAATCCATTTTGAACTCTATTTCCCGTGGTTTTATATAATATTCAAATTAAAAAAAATTTCTTCCCAAAACTCTAAAAGCTGTAACAATATTTACCTTACATATGTTCTTTGTTCCCACAGTAAAATTATATTCTTGGTCATTTTACAAGAGCGACTACAGACCCCATGAAGCCATGACGACGCTGTTTTGTCTTTTGCAATGTGCTGCTAATTATTACTCTCAGACAAAATGGTTCAGAAATAGACTGAGGTTCCTAGGCTGGGGGAAAAAAAAGAAATGCATTATGAAAATTATGTATTTGCCCTCTGGGGACCCCACCCCCTTTATGAAAACTCTTGCCAATCAATCCACAGAACAGAATCTGACTCAATTCTGGGGCAAACATTTGCCTGCTGTTGAAGCTCAAGAGAAGAAAGATGCTTCGTGTTTTGGTGCCAAGAAGGGAAGTGGGAGAAAATGGGAGTTAAATCTAGGGGGCAAATAATGAAGTATGTACATGTGTATTTATGCATTCTGTATTTTGGCTCTAATTGCTTCAAAGATTATTTATTTTTCTTTTTTCCTTTCATTTAAAAAAAAAAATACCTTCCAGCTTCTTAACATGTTTTTCAAAGTAGGAGCTGGAAGGCATAATAAAAAGCAAGCAGGGATATGCTTTTTGAATAGAGTGAAATAATTAATGTAAGAATGCTTCCGTTTGGGCATTTTTTTTTTATGAAGTGAAATATATTATTTTTGCTTTTAAAATGGAGGTAATTTGTTACACAAAAGTGGTGTTTTCTTTAATCTGAAAATAATACTAATTATAACACTATTTGGGAGCTGGAGTTTTGAAGCCTAAAATTCCTTTTGTAGTTTGAAATTACTTAGCTGCCATAACGAAACTGGCCGTGCTCCCTGAATATTGTCATTTCTTTAGGCACTGTCCCTTCCCCATCACCCAGCCATTCTCCTCCCTAGCTTTTCTATGGAATGCCTCTGAGCTCCCCAGGCTTTGGCCTACTGGTATTTATTTTCTTTAATTTAATTTATTCCCTTTGCAGTTAGGTACTGTTCTTTAAGCGATCCACAATGTCTCATTGTTCAGCAGGAGAGGGGTGGTGTGGCGGGACTTCTGCTGTTTACAGAGAAGGGAGCAGTTTCCTCTTCGCTCTGGAGGGTTCTAAGGCCCTCCAATTTGACACCTGTCCCTACTTCTCAGAGACAAAAAAAGGGGCATCTGATTAACCTCCTGGGGCATCTCCTGGGGGCAGAATGGTGGTCCCTAATTTATTAGTAAATTGCTTTCTGACATTTCTTTCAGAATCACAAGAAGACGGGGGGTTGATACCCAATAAGTTATGGCTTCCAGAACTTGGAATTTACCCAGATCTCAGAAAAATCTGAAACTAGGCTTTGCTTCCGCATGGACATGGGGTGTACTCTGAGAAGAACTGGCCCTAAACTGTACACAGATTTCTACTCTGCAAATATAGACTTCTGATGATTAGTTATCATTCTTTACTTTTTTATTGTGAAATAATAAGAAATATATACTGGTCTCTGCCCTCAGTTCCTCACACAGAGCTCCTAAAGCCCCTTGTAAATAGGGGTGTAGAGGAATCTTTTGTTCTCGCAGTTAGACTTCGACCCCATTCCCGACACAGAGCTCCTAAGACTTTTGTAACTTCCTCAGGGAAAGGAGTGTCTGACACTGAGCTCCCAAATCCCTTGGAATTTTCTGGGTGATAGGAATGTCTTTTGTTCAAATAAGGCGACTCTTGGGCTCTTTGACAGGTTCAGGAAGAGGGATGGTCACTAGAAAAACCAAGCCATGATTAAAAGCTTGGAACTTTCAGCCCCATCTCCCATCCTTTGGGGAGGGAAGAGGGACTGTAGATCAAGTTAATGACTGTACATGCTGAGGTGATGAAACTTCCATGAATATCTCAAAATTACAGGCTTCAGATGGCTTCTGCATTGGTGAGCACATCCACCTGCCAGGAGGGTGGTGCATCCCAACCCCACAGGCACAGACGCTCCTATGCTCAGAACCCTTCTAGACCTTGCCCTATGTATCTCTTCATCTGGCTGTTCATCTGTATCCTTTATCAAATCCTTTATTATATGAAAAATTGTAAATGTAACTGCTTCCCTGAGTTCTGTGAGCTATTCTAGCAAATGACAGAATCCAAGGAGGTGGCCATGGCAAACTCCGACTTGTAGCCAAGTCAGACAGCAGTTGTAGGTAACCTGGGGACCTAGTGTTTGTGATCGGTGTCTGATGTGGGGGGAAGTCTTGTGGGACTGAACTCTTAACCAATGGGGTCTGCTTTAATTCCAGTTAGTGTCAGAATTGAGTTGAATTATAGGATACCCAGCCGGTGTCACAGAGAATTGCTTGATGTATGGAAAACCCACACATCTCATGTCAGAAGTATTGTGAGTGAGGCAAGAATATACAATGGAGAAAAGACAGCCTCTTCAATAAGTGGTGCTGGGAAAACTGGACAGCTACATGTAAAAGAATGAAATTAGAACACTCCCTAACACCATACACAAAAATAAACTCAAAATGGATTAAAGGGCTTCCCTGGTGGCGCAGTGGTTGAGAATCTGCCTGCCAATGCAGGCGACACGGGTTCGAGCCCTGGTCTGGGAAGATCCCACATGCCACGGAGCAACTGGGCCCGTGAGCCACAACTACTGAGCCTGCGCGTCTGAAGCCTGTGCTCCGCAACAAGAGAGGCCGCGATGGTGAGAGGCCCGCGCACCGCGATGAAGAGTGGCCCCCGCTTGCCACAACTAGAGAAAGCCCTTGCACAGAAACTAAGACCCAACACAGCCAAAAATAAATAAATAAATAAATTTATAAAAAAAAAAAAAAAAATGGATTAAAGACCTAAATGTAAGGCCAAACACTATAAAACACTTAGAGGAAAACATAGGCAGAACACTCCGTGACATAAATCACAGCAAGATCCTTCTTGACCCACCTCCTAGAGAAATGGAAATAAAAACAAAAATAAACAAATGGGACCTAATGAAACTTCAAAGCATATGCACAGCAAAGGAAACCATAAACAAGACGAAAAGACAACCCTCAGAATGGGAGAAAATATTTGCAAATGAAGCAACGGACAAAGGATTAATCTCCAAAATATACAAGCAGCTCATGCAGCTCAATACCAAAGAAAACAAACAACACAATCCAAAAATGGGCAGAAGACCTAAACAGACATTTCTCCAAAGAAGATATACAGATTGCCAACAAACACACAAAAGGATGCTCAACATCACTAATCATTAGAGAAATGCAAATCAAAATTGCAGTGAGGTATCACCTCACACCAGTCAGAATGGCCATCATCAAAAAATCTACAAACAATAAATGCTGGAGAGGGTGTGGAGAAAAGGGAACCCTCTTGCACTGTTGGTGGGAATGTAAATTGATACAGCCACTATGGAGAACAGTATGGAGGTTCCTTAAAAAACTAAAAATAGAACTACCATACAATCCAGCAGTCCCACTACTGGGCATATACCCTGAGAAAACCATAATTCAAAGAGTCATGTACCACAATGTTCATTGCAGCTCTATTTACAATAGCCAGAACATGGAAGCAACCTAAGTGTCCATCAACAGATGAATGGATAAAGAAGATGTGGCACATATATACAATGGAATATTACTCAGCCATAAAAAGAGACGAAATAGAGTTATTTGTAGTGAGGTGGATGGACCTAGAGACTGTCATACACAGTGAAGTAAGTCAGAAAGAGAAAAACAAATATGCTAACACATATATATAGAATCTAAAAAAAAAAAAAAAAAAGGTTCTGAAGAACCTAGGGGCAAGACAGGAATAAAGACGCAGACGTAGAGAATGGACTTGAGGACATGGGGAGAGGGAAGGGTAAGCTGGACGAAGTGAGAGAGTGACATGGACTTAAATATACTAACAAATGTAAAATAGCTAGTGGGAAGCAGCAGCATAGCACAGGGAGATCAGCTCGGTGCTTTGTGACCACCTAGAGGGGTGGGATAGGGAGGGTGGGAGGGAGACGCAAGAGGGAGGAGGTACGGGGATATATGTACATGTATAGCTGATTCACTTTGTCATAAAGCAGAAACTAACACACCATTTGAAAACAATTATACTCCAATAAAGATGTTAAAAAATAAAATAAAATAAAGTAAAAAAAGAAGCATCGTGAGTGTGTAAGTAAAAAGGATACAATTATACTCCAATAAAGATGTTAAAAAATAAAATAAAATAAAATAAGAAGGCTCATGAGTGTGTAAGTAAAAAGGATACAATTATACTCCAATAAAGATGTTAAAAAATAAAATAAATAAAGAAGTATTGTGAGTGTGGAAGTAAAAAGGATACATGGGAGGAGTGTGCTTTTTCTAAACCAGGGTCAATTTTGAGGATCGGATGAAAAGTACACACATAGACATATGCGTAAAAGTTTGTGAATTTTTTAAAAGGATTCACAGATATTTCCAGGATCAAAGTCCCTCCAAATGTTTCTTGGTTAAAAAGAACTGTTTACTGGAATACCTATAAGACCTATTGCATTCCTGTTGCATTCTTCTCTGTCCTCATTTTGTGCCAGGCTCCCCACCACTCACCTCTTAATTTTCCTGCAGTGTTACATGTTTGTTCCTGCCCACAGCCTCTGCATTAGCTATTCTTACTTCCTAGAATGCCCTTTCCCCAGAATGGCTCCATATTATCCTCTGGGTGTCAGCACACTCACCACTTCTTCAGAGAGGCCTTCCTTGACCATCCTAACACAAAGCAACGACACCCTTTCTTTTTATCACATTCCTTTGCTTTAACTGTCTTTTGAGCACTATTATTTCAGAAAATACTTGCTGATGATTTGTTTACTTGTTTATTATCTATATCCCTCCCCCTCTACTGTGTAAGCTCCAGAAGAAGTGCTGTATCTCAGCCCTGATAACGGTGCCTGGCACTTAGTGAGCACTTAATATATACAGTGAATGAGTCAATTCATATAAGGAGTTGAAGAAGTGTCAGAAATATTGTTTTCATCTTTATAGTTCAAGTCTACTCAAAAATAAAGAAGAAACTTAAAGTAAGAATTTTCTAGAAAACGGATTTTTCAACCTCAGCAGTACTGACCCTTCGGGCTGGACAATGCTTGGTTGTGGGCTACGAGGGGCTATTGTGTGCATTATGAGAGGCTGAGCAGCCTACCTGGCCTCTACTCACGAGATGCCCAGAGCACCTCCTCTCCAGCTGTGACAACCAAAAATGCCTCCCGCAGGGCAAAATTAACTCTGGTCGTGAACCACGATATTAGAACAATGAAGGGAAACCTCCACCCTGCAGATCTTCTGATTCCCTGGATGGCACGGAAGATTGATGTATGAAACAACTTGAGAAATCCAAAACTTAGGAGTCTGGGAGAAAGATCCCATGGTATTAGAATAGAGCCATAGAGCCCATGGCTTGAGAAGTAACTATTCTCCTAAATGTCATTAGAGCAAAGGAGGAGTGATTGTTTCCTGAGGACCCGACAGAGGCCGTATGCATAAAGGAGCTTCCTTGGGCCCCCAAAAGGGCAAAGGCGACTCAGTAGAAGGGGGACCTCTAAATGCCTAGGAGCTACAGAAGGTGTCAAAAGCAATCAACTGGAATTGAAGTGGATTCACCATGTCAAATGAGCTTCAGGAGAGAGATGCCTATGGATTGGGTATCTTTTAAGAACTCACAGAAACACCCGAAAGAGAAAGGGTCAACTTGAAACCCCTGCCCAGAGAGCATTCATGCTGGATCACCACGACAGGTGAGAACATTCCTGCATCCTTTTCCTCCCCTTCTATGCCCTGCTCCAGGTCTGCTGTGCTGAATCTGAGGTTAGCAAACACAGTTAGGAGGGATAAAGTTCAAGGCAGGGAAGGAAAGCAGGCCACAATGCCTTCCCCACCTGCAGGCTTCCTTTCTGCAGCAAGAACGAACTGGAGAAGAAGCAGCTTCAGATGTAAAGCAACTGTTCTATGACTAACACATGAGAATGGACATTTAAATTATTAGATTGTTTGCATGGCCTAATAATCATCAGAAAAGGCCTGAGAGTATCTGAGCTTTCATCTAGGAAAGCTTCTGCCCACTGATTAAATTGAAGGAGACAGTAGGACACAAAAATAAATTTCATTTATGAATAAATCCCGTTAAGTTGTGCTTGTTTGACCGTATTCACCTCTACGTTCCCCATGCCTGGCACATAACAGACAATACATATTCATGTAATTATATGCTTTAAAACGAATCTGTCCAAACTTCTGTATATTTGCAGGCATTATCTGCTATGTGTCCAAAAAAGAGATGAATTTTCTATTTCATTCAAGTCACCAAAGGACGGAATGGTCTGTGGCCTCAAAAGTCTTTGAAACTCTTATTAAGCATTTTCCTTTGGTTTGATTGGATTCTAAGCTTTTCTATTCAAGATCAGGGCACAGTCCTCTTCACTTTCTTTTCCTCCTTATGGCTGGTCATCTTCTCTATCAATCACTTCCCATTGGCAACTCTGACACTATGCAGTAATTTACACAGCTAAACTCAGCTTTGGTTTCCCATCAGGGCTTATAAGGTAAAACACTGTAATCATTAGGTCCTGCTCTAAACTGGCAGCATGTGACAGACAATCTACGATCCGAGATAAGGCCAGTGTCAACTAACTGTGACATTCTATCAAATAGAGCATCCTTAATGTCATGGAGAGTTACTCTCTGCATGGGTGATAAAGTATGGGTAGGTTGACAGGCTCTTCCTTAACTGTACTCATTGGCCTTGGTACGTTCATGCCAATTCATTGTTTTATAACAGATTGGCTCACGCTGAAAATGAGGATTCAATTTGAGATTTTATTGTTAACCTTTAAGGTCCTTGGAGGCTCTGTCGGGCTCTTCTGCCGACAGGAGCTAACTGAAGTTTATGCTCCCATTCGTCGGTGTCTTTCAACCATGATTTTACATTGACACGTCCACATCTTTCTCCCATGCCTTTCCAACAGTGCGTAACATAAAAATTACTTATTTTCAGATATGAATAAAAATTGGCGACTGGCATCCCATACTTGCTGTACTTTCTAGTGGAGTTCATTTTTGGATATCAACCTATTTGACTTTCTTTTTGTGCTTGATGACACTTTTCCCCATTTAGTACTGTGACTCGAATCTGAACAGAGCTAGAGCAAGGTCTTATGAAGGGTGACTTTGAATACTGCTCCCAAGCCAATCATGGAAATAGCTTCCAGATTTCTTCTTTAGCATCAAACCTACCAGATCTGAGGCCCTTTATTAAAATAAATGATGACTACAAGTTTGAAATGAGTCTCAGGAAAGAAGCACAAGAAAAAAAGAAGGATATACTTGATTTGAAGGAACATTAGGAGCTACCGAGCACTGAGCTTGACCAAAGTGCACCTAGAATTGCAGGATTCATTTTAGGCCTGAAAGTGCTTACAACTGACTAGGCAACAATGGCATCAAGGCACCTCAGGAATGATGACAACTATTCCAGCCAAACCTCAAAAACTCTGTAAAAGTAAATTGGATGATAAAGGCCAAGTAATCTCAGCTTTGTTGATGGAATGTTTCTTCTTCTTTTTAAAGTACTGTAATGGGTACATGAGGTTCATTGGATTCTTTCATTTTGCTTTACTTATGCTCTTTTAAGGCAAATGGATGGGCAAGAAAAGAGTACATTTTCCTATAAATGAGGGAACTTATAAATAAGGATCTTGGTTGTGTAAAAAAAACCTCCTCTATTCAGAAGGATGTTTTTTAATAAATGCAAATATTTCTAGTTTTTTTACGTGTTCCGCTTAGATTTCTTAAGCCTTGGGCTGTTATCCAGCATAGCATCAGGTATGCAACGAGGTCTATTGTACTCCATATTGGCAAAAAACTTACTAAAGCAAAGCTAAAAGAGAGATGGCATGGAGCCACTTCTACTGTCAATTCCCCAGCTTGTTTTTCTGTCCCTCCCTTGGAAGCCAACCACATCTCCCCTTTCATTTGTATAAAGAACAAAGCAACCTGCCTCTGTTAAGAGTTTTCGTTTTTTAGTACTGTTTGTTATAATAGGCAGTATCAATGCCTGTGGTAGCCCACCATGCTCAGACTCTAAAATGCCACTTTCCACCAGAAGGCTAAATTTCATTATGGGACACCCAAGAAGCTTAAGTATGCGAAATGTCAGAGACATCATAACAGTATACATGTGGGTTCTGAATTATGATTACTTTTGGCCAGTTTTTCTATATGACTAGACTTCTAATATGTGGGGGAAGAAATCAAGTGTCTGTTGCTTAGCAGGAAGCAAACAACGTATCACTCTTTGAGCGCTGCAACTGGTTGAATGATTCTGATCACCTCAGAGCACAGCAGATTTCACTGTGGTGGGATACCTATAATAATGTTATGGAATATGTCAAATATCTTCCATTTCTTCCTCTAGGTCCTTCTTTCCACCCTTCGCCATCTGCTCTTTGCTCTGAGAGACTGGTCTTTTGGCTTCTCGTTGGGTTCAGTCAATGGTGGACCCCCTTCAGAAGCTTGGTGTAAGTGAAAAGAGCAAAGTCATGTATTAATCTTCGATTTCTTGGTTCCTTCCCTGTGAGTTGCCTTGACTGGGCAGTGTACCTTTGCAGAAGATAATTGCTTCTTTAATGGTAGTTCATTCTATACAATTCTCTCCTTCCCTATTCTGATAACCAGTGTCTCTGCCTGTTTCCTCAGGCCTAGGATGGTACTAGATAGGATACTACCAGCCTCAGTTAGTTATTCGACACACATACCTTTGAAAATTCCCTGTGTCAACAAACCTTCCTTAAATCATTCTGAGAGTCCCATCAGTTTCCTAATTTTACATTTTTTGCAGATACATGGGGCAACAGAAAATTGGAAAGATGTTAAATATAACCTGAAAAATCAGGAATAATATATTTGGAAGTGAACCTCATCCAAAAGGTGACTAGTAGACGGGGTGAAGAATAAGGTCCAAGTACAATTCTATCATTAGATCAAAGAAAACAGAATTTGCAGAAAAGATAATGAATATGTTTAAATGTCTGAAGAACTATTATATGAAGAATGGATTAGATCAAGGTGCCTTTGTACAGAAGAGGATTTGTAGCATATTTGTGGAAGTAAGAGAGGTAGAGTTTGATTCAATATAATAAACCATTTACTTTTGTTTAGAATTGAAATGATCTGCCTCATCAGGAAACAAATATTTTACTATAAAACCCATTGAAATGGCGGTAGGGAGTTTTTTGTTTTTTTTTTTTTTGAGATGAAAAGATGCATTCTTGTATTGGGAGAGGTACTGGACTGCATATCTTTAAGATTCCTTCCAACTCTAAGATTTGGTGTTGCCATGGTCTCATTGTAACCCCCAAAAAACACAGGGCCTCTTCTGACTCATTTTGGGGCCACAATGAAAGAAAGGGACCATAAATTGCAAGGCACGTTAAAAGTAACTACAACCTTTTTTTGAATTGCTTGGACACCATTAAAAGGGATTCAATCAATTATTTACAATAAAGACTTCTTAAGTTTTCATTTCTTCCTTCTCTCTGAAAGCTGCTTCTATCAACTCTCTTATTTCCTCCTGTCAAATCTTTCCATCAATATTCTCCTAGTTACCACATCTACTAAGGCATTGTCTTCTTACTCACCCACCCAACTTTTGTACTTTTTTTCTTTCCCTCTGTACTAAGAGGTAATTCTCTATATCTTTTTCTTGATTTTTCTTTCCATTGACTACATCTAGGTACACAATAGGATGAACATAGTAATGTAAAGTGCTGTGTTGTGTTGTAAATGTCTAGGTGGTGAGGAAGAGAGTGGTAGTATTGGATAGAGAGGAAAGATAGGAAGTTTTGATTCATTAAACATTTTTGTCCCCGTCACATTAGTTTCTCAAATAAGTAAGGTAACTGGAATGGCAACACATTACTTCTAATATATCATGCTTATATAAGAATTTGTTTAAGAAGATTGTTGAATACAAGAAGAAATACTGATATGAATAACATTTGAAGCTAATAATCACAAAGTTTTAGGTGAGACTTTTTTTTTTTTTTTTTTTTTTTGGTTGAATTGCAATGGCAACTTTCCATGCATTTAAGTCCCACCAATTTATTTACTGTCTGCATCATCCACCACTTTGGGCAAGTTAGCTGAGTTCTCTCTTACCTCAATTTCCCCACCTAAGTAACAGTGACAATAATAATAGTATCTACCTCATGGGGGAAACTATGAAGTTTAAGTAATATATTTCCATAGAGCACTTAGAACTACGACTCATCAAAGGTCACAATAAGTATTGCTACCACTGTTATAATTTTTATTATAATAAGTATTATTATAGCTACAAAGCTCTATATGATATACATATTAAGCTTTAGCTTGAAATTTTTTAGAGAAATAAAGTTAATCTAAAAGTTCTGATTATATTCATGGTAACGATTGGCTAGGTGGACGGACATTCAACTAGTTTTCTCTTTTTCTTAGACTAAATTTTCCAGTCTCTTCTGAGGTTAGGTGTGGTCATACATCAGAGATCTATCCAATGAAATGGGATTGGAAATAAGATGTATCACTCCCAGGACTGGCCCATAAAACTCCTCTCATGCCCAAGGCTTCATGATCGATACCCTTCTGTGACATGATCAACCTGAGATGGCAATGTTGGTAGCCACATCTTGAAGATGACAGAACCACAAGTTGGAAGGAGCCTTGGGTCCTTGAATTGCTGCTTGGAAGAAAGTCACTTGCCAATTTGAGACACTTATTTTAGACTTTATCTGAGGGTGAAATAGACTTCTATTGTCTTCAAGCCCATTCATTTCTTACTTTTTTTGCTCTAATACCTAGGGTTACCGCCCAGAGAAAACTATAATTCAAAAAGATACATGCAACCCTATGTTCATAATAGCACTATTTACAATAGCCAAGACATGGAAACAGCCTAAATGTCTACTGACAGATGAATGGATAGAGAAGATGTGGTACATATATACAATGGAATATCACTCAGCCATCAAAAAGAATAAAATAATGCCATTTGTAGCAACATGGACAGACCTAGAGATTAACCTACTAAGCGAAGTAAGTCAGAAAGAGAAAGGCAAATACCATATGATATCACTTATATGTGGAATCTAAAATATGACACAAATGAACACATCTACAAAACAGAAACAGACTCACAGATATAGAGGACAGACTTGTGGTTGCCAAGAGGGGGAGGGGGTAGGGGAGGAAAGGATTGCAAGTTTGGGATTAGCGGAGGCAAACTTTTATATATAGAGTGGATAAACAACAAGGTCCTACTGTAGAGCACAGGGAACTATGTTCAATATCCTGTAACAAACCATGATGGAAAAGAATATATATATATATGTAACTGAGTCACTTTGCTGTACAGCAGAAATTAACACAACATTGTAAATCAACTATACTTCAATAAAATTTTAAAAAATACCTAGGTTTACCTAGCTAGTACAAAAATATGCTGAGCACCGTGATTATTCTAACTTAAGCACCTTGCAAAATCTCTCACCAAAATAATCTTATTGGAGTAAAAAGTCTTTGACATGATTTAAGTTAAAACATCAAACTTAAAAATTTTCGTTCATGTATCTTCCTTGTACCCTAAATATTTCTCTCACTGTATTTTTCAAGGCTTCTCCTCTTAGTTGCAAAGTGTTTTAACTCTCTGCTTGAATATTAGGTCAATATTCTACTTCTACCAGACCTGCAGCTACTTTTTGTCTTCTTGTAATTTTGATCATGAATATATACAGATGGTAGCTGTGGTTGGTGCTCAATACAATGTCCTAGAAGTAGGAATCAAATAGCTTTGTTACTAACAGGAAGTAGGATGTAAGTGGAAAACAATGACAGAAATTTGGCCCCGAAGTCCATAACACAGTGGGAAGCACTAGTGGAAACTCTTTTGGCATTAGATAGATGGAGAAAACATGCCTTGATAAAAGTATTCCTTTTTAAATTTAGTTTTAATGGCATTTTATATATTCAGTTTCTTTGTTCCAAGTGGTATAAAGTGAGTCACAATCCCAGGAAGAGTACATAACCGAATTAGCATGATTATGACGTTAACTATCTATGAACGCATATTTGCTACACATTAATAGAAATTATGGCGATAATAACACTCTCTAGGCTGTCTCGGGAACATGGAAGACACACCGCTAACATGGATAAAGTGCCCTGAATTGTTGAGTAGGTGGGTGGTATAGTATTGTGATTTATAATAAGAAATATGTATTTGGTCTTCAACCCCATTCCTGGCACAGAGCTCCTAAAACCCTTGTAATTTCCCAAGTGATGAGAGCTATTAAGGTCTCTTTTGCTGTGTTAATGAGGTGACTTTTGGACCACCCCTAAGGATGGGAGCTGGTAAACAGGAGAACTGACCAGGTGATTAGAGAGTTTCACCCCTCCCTCCCCCCACCTCTTCTGGGAAGGGAGAGGGGCTGATAGTTGGATTTCCAATGGCCAACGAGTTAATCAATCATGCCTCTGTTTTCACGCCTCCATAAAAACCTGAGAGGACAGGATTTGGAGAGCTTATGGGCTGATGGACACGTGGAGGTGCTAGGAGACTGGCGCACCCAGAGAGAGTATGAACGCTCCATATTCTTGCCCCATATACTCCCTTATGCATTTCTTTCACCTGGCTGTTCCTGAGTTATACCCTTTTATAATAGAAAAGGAATCTAGTAAGTAAAATGTTTCTCTGAGGTCTGTGAGCCGCTCTAGCAAATCAACTGAACCCAAGAAAGGGGCTGTGGGAACCTTCAATCTATAGCTGGTCAGCTGGTCAGAATCACAGGTGACAACCTGGACTTGGGACTGGTGTTGACAGTTGTACTGGGGGGGGGGCAGTCTTGTAGGACTGATCCCTTAACCTGTGGATCTGATGCTATCTTTGGGTAGATAGTGTCTAATTGAGTTGAATTATAGGACACCCAGCTGGTGTCTGAGAATTGCTTGTTGGTGTGGAAACCCTCCCCCTCCTCCCCCCTCCCCCCACCACATAACAAACACATTGGAACTGGGTCCTTAATTCAAGCCAAGTCTCATGCCTTAAAATGTAGTAATCCTGCCCTCATAAACTTATAAATTATCGATGGTAGGGAGAATACTTTTATTCTTTTACTCCTCACCCACAGATGTGAATTTAATGCTGAGCCTTTGATTATTTAACTTACATCTATTAAATAAATGAAATTCGCATCCTTATTCTAAAGACACTATATTGAAGAAGGGGAAATAATTAATATATTTTCCTAAGGACAAGACATCTTTTACTTAAAAAGTTATTTGTGTCAGTAGAATTTTGTTTTCATACACTCAGCACTTTTTTCCCTATTAAGTTAAACAGGTTTAATGTTTTCTGTGTTTTTTTTAGGAGTTTTCCTTTATAATGCCCTTTCAATGGATATGCTCCAAGTCCTAAGACTCCTTCATGAATTCATATTAATTAGAAACGTTTGTTGATCAAATCTGCTACACTGTGAATAAGATATTATAGTAGAAGTTATCTGTCTTAAATCTGATAATTTCATTCTAAACAAAGATAATTTTTTTTCTTGTGTGATGTTTTACAGTAAAAGTCTCATGATTTCAATTTACTGTAACTCAAAACATTTCTCAGATTTTAATACATTTCACAGTGTCTGTCAGAGTGGAAAGAATAAGAGAACTTTGGGCTGGGAAAAGAAGACGATTTGCTTCTACCTTACAGATGGAGAAAGTGAGGCAGACAATGACTCACGTACATGGAGAAAATCACAAGGCAAAGCTCTGAAGAAACTATGCCACGCTTTTCCACTAAATGCCAAAACTGTAAAGCTGCCACAGAAATACACGTATTTTCAGAGAAAAGAGGTACTCCTGTTATTTTAAATGTCTTTTAAAATAAACATTAGCTTTCATAGGAAGTCATTAATAATTTCAAAGATGCAGCAGTCTAGATCAATGTCAATGAATGGACCTTCATACACATATATGATAGATATATTTTAAATTTTATTGTAGTTTTCTACCTAAATCATATTGCTTATTGTTGCTGCAGCTCCAAGTAATACACTCTGATTTCTTGTGCCCCACCTCCAGCATAAATAAATAAGCATTATTTTCACTTACATTGTATTCTAAAAAGTCATTCTTAATTTATTTTTCAATTTCCCATCAGATCTGTCATGTCCATCAGATTATCTTAAATATGAGAATTCCTAATAAACTTTGATTTCCATCATCCTCCCCTGCCCTCCAATGGAATCCTCACTTCCACAGTGCCCTGCCCTCTTGTGTGTAACAGGATTCTGACTTTCTGGGCTTGCAGCATCAATTGTATAATTTGAGAAAAAACTATCCTGTAAAAGATTATTTCTATGACGCGTAAGAAGAAAAAAAGGGTGTTACCCTAACAGCTGTAAAACTTAGCACTCTGTCTTTCCTTGTGGCTACACAATGCTAAACATCCAGATGCAATGTCATCATTTCAGACAATCAGCTGGGTGCCTCAAAACAGGAGGAGTTTGGTAGCTGATAAACAAAGCAGCCTGACTGACTGGCTTTTCTCATTTGCATCTGGTTATTTTGACACTCTTCAGACATAACCTTTACCATAACAGGACCCAAAATGAATGTGAGGTCTGGGTCCAATGATTGGAGGTGAGCATGATGTGTAAAATTACTCTCACTTACTGTGATGCCTTAACGCTGCTCATCCTAAATTCTTAGAAATTTTATACCACGTTAAAAAAATTTCAGAGGGCTCACATACTCGAAAAAAATTTTAACTTAAGAAAATCATTCACTCTAGGATGCTCTTGCAAGGACCACATCTCTCAAAACTTTTCCTAACACCCATCTTGCCTTTAAAAAAAAAATTAGGTGTCATATTTTGTTGGGAGAATCCAGTTAGACTGTTAGGAAACAGAAAGAGTTCCTTTATTCTTATTTATTTCTACTCCAAGTTTTATTTCTCAGCATTTAGACACAGGCTGAATAAACTAAATCATATTCACAATCATAATGGATTTTAAACACACTCTTAGCCAGAGTTTTCAACAGTAAAAAGTACAATTTAAAAAAGAATCAGGGACTTCCCTGGTGGCGCAGTGGTTAAGAATCCACCTGCCAATGCAGGGGACGTGGGTTTGAGCCCTGGTCCGGGAAGATCCCACGTGCTGCGGAGCAACTAAGCCCGTGCGTCACAACTACTGAGCCTGCGCTCTAGAGCCCACGAGCCACAACTACTGAGCCCACGTGCCACAACTACTGAAGCCCGCCTGCCTAGAGCCTGTGCTCCGCAACAAGAGAAGCCACTGCAATGAGAAGCCCGCGCACCGCAATGAAGAGTGGTCCCCGCTCGCCAAAACTAGAGAAAGCCCGTGCGCAGCAACTGAGACCCAATGCCGCCAAAAAATAAATAAATGCATAAATAAATTAAAAAAAAAAAAAGAATCAGTCTTGTCAAAAAACTGTTCTCTTTCCCTGACGCAACCTCAGCAAGGGTGGTACCCTGGCCTCCTGCTTAGTCTTGTAGTAGGAAAAAGAGGTCTGAGATTTAGGTTACAGAGAGGAGGAGACAGGGGCACGAGGAGTAATGAAGCACATCTTCAAACAATATTTTCTAGTGTTAAAATTCTACTTTGACAATATGTGATGGGATTGTATTCTGTCCCCACTTTGGGGGGGCAGTCTTCCTTTGAGGAACTATTTTGATCTACTTTTGTTTCACCAGTTGGACACTCAGGAGAGCCAGAGTTTATTGTCTCTCTAGCTAGCAATGTACCTAGATGATGGTCGAGGAGGACGGTAACTTCCAGTAATCTTAACCCTTTTATGAGTGCAAATTGATAGCTTAACATTTTTTAAAAAGTCCATTTGGTATCTGACCTGTTAACCTTCATATGACGCCATGACATCTTAAAATCAGAGAAACTATTAGAAAATTATGTCTTAAATATGGGCCTTTGTATCTTTCACACATCCTCTTCTTCAGTGGTTATTACCTAATAATTTTTGACACTGGTGATTAAACATAAAGTTTTACATTTTATGATTCTCTTTCAAACACACAATTGCTAACATATATATCAAGGCAAAAATTAAGCATTCTTAAAGAGTCTGTAATTATATTTGTACATTAAAATGTCAACTGGGTAAAATGAGAAACTTCAAACAATATTTCAACCTAATTGTTTTAAAACAAAACAATTAATCAGTATTTTATCATCACTCCTAAATAACCTCATGTTTTAAAAAATAGAAAGGGACACTGATATCTTTTTTCTTATTAATTTGAGAGGTGATTATGATTAGGAAAATTCAGTTAATTATTTGATATTTTCATAACCACCTCATATCTTTCTGATTAAAGAGGAGTCTCTAATCGTTTACAACGTGATTACTACAACATTTATTATGCTATCATTTACGCCTGAATCTTCAGAATTTGAGGCCCCTTCTCAGGGTTAAGTCAGTGTTAAACCCTTCATGTCTCAAAAGAAAAATTTCAGTGCAGATTGTTGCATATGCCGGTAGTCTGTACTCAGTGCTGAAACTTAGGGTAAGGACCGTCTGAGGCAGAAGCTTTGTTTTAGACAGAGTAGGAATTCTTTGGGCAAAGTTAATCTTCCAGAACCCCCAGCCTTCACTTTCTGCACTTCCTTCCCTTCTTGAGAATAAGTAACATCCCCAGGTTCTGAGTGTCTTCAAGATTGCTTTCTACTCCACACGTTGTTTGCTATGTGTATCTGCCTACTCCAAGGAAGATATTTAACGAACTCATTCATACTGAGATGTAAATGGCTCATGTTAAAAAGTTACCATTTGCCCTTTGGACTAACCAAAGAAATCACTGGTAGTTGGGGATGTGCCAGCATCAGCAAGTCAGAGTAAATTCCTTTATTCAGCAAAGCAAACGTATGAGCCTAACATTCTTAGCAGAGAAGAAGATAAAAAAAAAAAAAGATGAACAAGACATTTCTCCAGACTTCAACAAACTTACAATCTAGTCAGACTAATGAAACATACAAATAAATGAGATTAGATGTGTCATCTTTCTTTGGAAGGCTTTTTGCCCCACGGGTAGCTCAGAAACTCCTCCTACAGGATCAGTCTTGCATGCTAGCCTGTGTTTATCAGAGCCCTTAAAATACTTCATGTGTCTGCTGACTGCAAAACTGTGAAATCCTTGAGGCCAGTGACTTTTATTTCTGAATATCTAGCATGTCACAGTAGGTTTTAAGTAAGTGTGTGTGTTTAAATGAATGGATATATAAATATATTCATTAGCTATTCAATCACTTTGTGTTTCTGCATGCTATCTGTAGCAGGCAGTAATTGAAGCTGTCTATGGCAGAAAGAAAAGAAGAGGCTGAAGAAAAGAAAAGGGGACAGCTTGCCTATAAGGGACGGGGAGAAGTGGAGAAACCTAGACAATTGCTGAGGAAGGTCGAGGGGCCCACATTCCTCCTCAGAGACACGGAGCTAGTGTTACACAGCTTGAAATACCTGCTCACGACTTGGATTGTGAGACAGACGTTTACCCTATTACCAAGGGTTTGAAAACACTTCTTTGGAAAAAGTAAATGCCCAAATATATGATATAATGAGTGGCAATAAAGAGAGTATCATTATTCAAGCCAGGCAAATAAAAAAAAAATGAAGATCTCTGAGCTCAGAATTATGGGAGCTAATTCATTAAAAGTATTCGCAGAAAAAGACAAATACTATATAATATCACTAACGTGGAATCGGAAAAAGCAGGACTAGTAAGAACAGAGGGTAGAATGGTGGTTACCAGGGGCTGGTGGGGGTAGGTGGCAGGCGGGGAAATGGGAAGATGTTGTTCAAGGGTACAAACTTGCAATTAGTACATAAATAACTCCTGGAGATCTGAGATACAGCACAGTGAATACAGGCAACAGGACTGTACTACAGACTTCAAAGTTGCAAAGACAATAGATCTTACTTGTTCTTATGGCTAAAAAGAAATAATATGACAAGATAGAGGTGCTAAACACTATAGAGCTAACACTATGATGGTAATTGTATTGTAATATACAAATGTATCAAATCAAGACACTGTACACCTTAAACCTATACAATCTTATGTGTCAATTACATCTCAATAGAAAAAAGGACTTTCTCTTATACTGTATTTGGGAAATGATCAAAGAAAATGTACCATGAAAGCCCAGACTCTAAGCTTCTCTGCTACTTAGTTCTGATGCTACTAATAGAGAAATTGGGTTTCCAAGTAATAACACTTGCTAGCATTATTTAATTATACCATATTCAGAAATTAAAAGGAACTCCTTGATATTTTGGAGCCATTCTTAGTTTAGATAATTAATTTTCTGGTGTTTTAAAAACCATTAATTATTACCAGCTATAGGGAACAAATATTCTTATTTTTTGCTCAGTGGTATTATCCGATATGGCACATTTTGCCTAACTACACGTATTTATCTTTATGTTTCTTTGTAAACCCTATGTATACTGCCAAAGTGCTCAGGGACATCTTGCCCTTGGAATTATTCTGTTTAAAAAAATAATCTCTGATTACTCTTTAGTACTTCGTTGAGAAGATCTTGAAAAAAGTTTTTTGTTATGAACATTTTTTGAACCCTATGTATTTTATGTATTATTTAATCCTCACCACAGCCCTTCAAGTTAAATATTTTTGCTTTCTGTTATCTCTGTGTTATAATTTAGGAAACTAAGGCTTAGAGAATAAATCATTGAAGGGGAAGGTCACACATAGTTCTTCGGTGGTAGAGCCTAGGTTTAACCCTAACTTCAAATTTCACCTTCTTAGCCACCTTCTTAGCTATACTGACTCCTTTGGCCTTTGGGAAGCTGCTTCAACCCAGTTACTCAGAGTACAAATATCCATCAGTTTATCTGAAGTATAGTGAATTATCAATACCTATTGGAAAAGTCAGAAAAGCATATAGAATAAAAGTATGTGTTTATTCAAATAGAAACTTAGTTTCACTATCCTTTCTAAGGGATGTATATTTATATATCCAAGAATATATATTGAGTACCTGAAGAAGTAGCATTATTACAACTACTACTATTAATACTACTCCTACTACTGCTACTACTTCCAAAAGCCAATCATCAATGTTCAGGTGTGCTGCATCGTTCTCAGAGAGTTTTATAAATGACCAGTGAGTTGAATTTTCAACTCTTATTCACGGAAGACTTAACGGGCTGGTAGAAATTAACCCCTGGGGTAGTGAGGAATTTGAGCTGGCAGCTCTCTTTTCTGCTCTGCTTCTTACCTGCCTCCATGCTTCTCTCCCTCCCTGCTAGAGACTGCTGGCTGCCTAACCCACCTCCCTCCCTGCGAGAGACTGCTGGCTGCCTAATCCTCCCTTTCACCTTTGTAGGTTCATTTCCATCCAGCTAAAATACCACACTTCCCTGCCTCTCTTGCAACCAGGGCGGCCATGTATTTATGATTTGGTCACTGAAATGCATGTAGAAATGTTGTATGAGGTATTCTCTAAATCTCCTCAGAAAAGGAGAGGGCTTGCTTGTCTTCTCTTCCTTCCTTCTACCGCTTGGAGCTCTGATATGATGACTGGGGATCAAGCAGCCACATTTTGCAATGAGGATGAAGGCTGTGTATAAGGATAGTGAATCAGGGGTTCTAAATGATTTGGAGGAGCTGCTGTTTTAGTCTAAGGCTGCTGAGGGAAATAAACTTATATCTTGTTTATGTCATGATTATTCTAGATTTTGTTTTTGTTTGTTATAAGCAGCCTGACACTAATCTTACCTGATAGTTACTAATTATCGCTATATTTTGACTTAAAAATTAGCACATGTTAAATATATATGTATATATGAAAATAGCGCCCTTCTTCCTTAAGATCTAGGTAAAATTTTGGTAACAGTGCCTAACTCCTTTATGTTCTAATTTGGGTTTCTTCCCAACAGTTTCCTTTCACCACACTTTTATAAAAAGGTGGACCATTCTTGATACTTTCTTTGAAATGAGATATGAGATAATGCACATGAAATTACTGATAAATTATGCAGTGTTACACGGAGTTTCTGGACTGTTACTTATAAGTCCCATCCTCAAACACTGAAGTTTGAGAACATCTGACTGCATCCCAAAGTATAACCAGATTCTAGAGGGTACTGAGTTAGATGTACAGGTTTGGGGCCAAATTTCTCATTAGTACCTCATGAAAAGTTGTGTGAAAAGGCAAAAGAATTCTAGTCAAATTATATTCAGGCTCTAATGGGAACCAGAAATCTTTTATTCCTATTAATTTATGATTTTGCTTATTTACGGTCTATGTGACCCAGGGCTCTACAAGAGAGATATCTTATTAATCTACAAAATGAGCAAGTTCAATGGAGTTTAGTTACTATTTTATAATGTATCAAAAAATAATACAAACAAAATTTTGGCTACCTCAAAGCCTATAAATAGGAAAAATATATATATATAGGGAGTGAGTGCTGGAATCTATGAACATGTGGATATCCAATGTTAAGTCATGAATGGAAAAGCAATGGCCTGGGACTTCCCTATAGCGGTCCAGTGGTTAAGACTTCATCTTCCAATGCGGGGGTTGCGGGTTCCAGCCCCAGGCGGGGAGCTAAGATCCCACGTGCCTCATGACCAAAAAAACCAAAAACATAAAACAGAAGCAATATTGTAACAAAATTCAATAAAGACTGAAAAAAAAAAAAAAAAAGCAATAGCCAGGTATCACCAAGAAGAAAACAAATAAGTAACTCATGTCAAAACGACAGTTACTGTGACCAAATTATCAAGGACTCATTCACTGAGATGCTTCTGAATATTTAGATTTAAATTTGGAAATATGTAACTAAAAGATGCACTGTATAATGTCTACATCAGGGTCTAACCGCCAAAGAGAGAATAAAATACATCTCAGTACCTTGTTTTATCTTGGCAAAGCGTAAAATGTTTTTGCAAATTGTACAGGTAATTCTACTTTAAAATTTTCTTCATTAAGCTCTTTGGATTTTCACAAGAAATCCTGAATTATATTAGAAAATAAGATAGGCAGAGGGAAAATAAGAAAGGTAAGAAAGAGACCCAGGTAGCAAGAGGAAAAGAAAGAAAAGAATGTAGGATTTCTAAGAAGACATAAAATGAATGAAATTACAAAAAGTGAGCAGAGAATAAAGAATCATATGGCATATATTCTACACAAGAATATGTAACTACTTTCGTTATTTCTAACAGATTACCATTTGATTCACATATTTGAGGGTTTATTTCTCTCCCTTTAGAACCAAAAACACAGATGGCAAGGGCATTTTTACATGTTATTTTCATCACCCAGCAAGGGCTTAAAGGTTTAATGTTAAAGGAAAAAGAACAAAAGACAGGCTAATTAAATGTAGGTGGAAAAGAAGAAGAAAGAATGGGAGAAAATTGTCTGCAAGAACAAACATAAGATTTTTCTCTATGACTTATCATTACTGGCCCCATATTCTTTATGGCGCTAATGCTTTCAGTACTTATTGATTTACTATACTGGTAATTATACTAACATCGACCTGTATTTTCCTTTCCTGCATAAACGCTGAATTTGTTTAAAAGCTGGTGTGATCAAGTAACTGTAATGCCAAAATATAACACAGTGGACATAGTGAAGTTCTACTGTGTGCAAGGCTCAGTGTTGGCACTGGGATTACAAAGAACCCATTTAGCCTGAAGTCTTAATTTGAAGAAGCAATCACACTACTGTAGAGATTAATTTATATTTTCAACAAAATTATCATGCAATGTAAAGAGAATCATAAAAATATGAACATTTGCTGTTGGGGGTTTTCAAGGAAGAGAGAGCACTTCTTATTTACCAGAATTTTTTAAAAGCACAACTTGTAAAATAGGTGGTGTGAAAATTGTGTGACCTTCACCAAATTACCCGTGCTCACTAAACCTCAGTTTCCTTCCTTGTAATATTTACATAATAATAACACCTATTTCATGAGACTGTTTTTAAAGGATTAGGTAAAATATAAAGTACCCAGAACAGTGCCTGCACATAGTAAGCACTCGATAATAAATGTTAGCTCTTAACAATTTATAATTATTATATTTACTGTTATTATTAAGCTTGAACAGGCACTCTCAGGATTCTAATGGGACCCAAGGCACTTTCATTTTTTTGTCGCACCTAATAAATTAATAAAGAAATAACAAATAGGGTTGTTAGAGAATGGAGGTGCATTTGAAACATTCACATATAAGAAATTAATGCTTTCACCACCAAGAAATATAACATCTCTCTCTATCTGACCATCACTGAAGGTAAATTTGAGGGTTTTTTGTGCATGTAAAGCTCTAAGGCAAATGGCCCTCCTCCCATCCCATCAAAGGCCCCGATATTGAAAAAATGAACATAAATAAGACGGTAGGGATGGACAGGAGGCATTTCTGGTAGAAGAAATAAAAGGAGCAGAGGTATGGAAGTAAGAAGACAGGGTGAGTTTGGGGAATGTGGATTGTTTATTTTAGTTGGGGCATAGGCTGTATCTAGGAAAGGAAGATAGATATTTTGGGGACACAAGGTGGTAGATCTTAAAGTATTCAATTTAGTAGGGAATGAGATCAGTTTCTTAAGTCTCTGTGTGTATGTATATGTGTGTGAGTGTGTGTACTTGCCAGTGTATGTGTGGTGATGGTCATATAATTGACATTATATTTTAAAGGGATTAATTTGCAATAGTATAGAGTGTGTATCTGATAGAGATGAGGGGCAGATAAACTCTCGGGCAGAGAATTGCAGTGAGGACTTGGATATGACACTGGGAAGAAAAAGGGAGAAGTTATGAAAGAATGGTCTTGGGGATGTAGATCTACAACATTAATTCCTGCCTCACAATGGTTTACTAAGACAGTCTACTTACCCCCTAACAGTATAAAGGGCAGGCATTAGAGAGGAAAAGAAAACCAAAGAGAAAACAATGGAACCCTCAGCAAATATCCTTCCTCATTGACAGTCACCTTCACTCACAACTATCTGCCCCATTTTCCTCCTGCCCCAAAGGAAGGAGAACGGCTTTCTCTTCCATACTTGAGTCATTTTTCCCAGATAAACTCATTCCTCCACCCAGGAATGCAAAAATATCTTTCTATGGAAATGTCTCCACTCTAGGCCGAATCCCTTTTGCTTCTAACCTACACAGAACTTCTCAAATCCATTATCTTCTACTGCTTCTGCAACCACTCCCCTCTCCTGGTTCCTTTCCCCTAGACTTTACAGCTGCTCAAAATGTTCTTATTTTTGGTTTCTAGCTTTCTGGCCCATTCCCATCCTCCTCTGTTGAATTTTTGTTGTTTGCTTTCATCAGCTCCACCAAGGGTCCATTCTTTGGTCTTATTCTTTTTTCATCCTACACACCTCATCTATGTCTATGGGTTCAGTTACGCACCACTGTGTTTATGATTCTCCAATATCTATCATAAGTGCCATGAAATATATCCAATGGATTGCTGGGATGGCTGGTGTATCCCAAATGAAACACATTATCTTCTGTTTCTGGACTCTGTGAGACTCCATTTAAGATTCAAGACTCAAAGAAAGCAATTATATGATTTCCCAACTTGGGTAACTTTCCCGTGTCTCAACCAGGGGCTGGTGGGACGTCTGGATGGACAGTCCCACCAAGACTGCATGCAGTGACAAGGGGTGATGGTTCCATGTGTCCTCTCACATTTCTAAGCCTCCTTGAAGTTAAATAAGAACACGTAGCTCATTCATGTCTTATGAGCCAATGAGACATGAGAGGAAGTGACATGTCTAAGCTATCATCCCTAAAGGAAGGCAAAGAAGGGCAACTTCAAGGCCCTCTAGCTATATCTGCCATGTGTTCCTGATGGTGCAGCTGAAAGAGGTGGAACCTTGGTTCCTGAGTGCTTGTGGGCCAGTGAAGCCCTCTATATCTGGTATAGAACATGTAGCATGAACAAGAGGTAAATTTTTGAGGTTGCTTTTATTTTAACCTATCCAGACTAATATATTTCTCAAACTAAAATTGAAGCAATGTCATAAATAAAAAGAGGAATGGATGGTGAGCCAGCAAAACCGGCAAGTGCCCACTCAGTCCACTGAGTCTTCCTGACCTCTCTGGGGAGAGTTAACACTTGCCTACTATGAGAGCATGCAGTACTTTGGTGTATACCTTAACTAGCACATGTTAAGTAGTTGTAATTTTTTGATTTTATGATTTTTTTTCTTTCATCAGCTGCTGACCTTGACACCTAAGAGAGAATGGGCAAATACTGGATAAATGAAAAAAAGAATAAATCAGTGAAAAGGGAAGAAGTGAAAGAAAGACAAATCTGATAATCAGCTAGTCATCTCTGTTATATAGAGTACCACAGTTTTCTCTTAATGGTTTTTCCTTTTGTGCACATTCATGTTTTGATTCCATCTTTGGTAAATCACAGACACTCCAGTACACAATGGATAAGGTGCAGCCTGCTGGTCTACCTAGCCTGTAAATGTGGTTTTTGTCTGCTCAGCATTTTAAATGATCATTTTTTAAATCGAAGTATAGTTGATTTAACAATATTATATTAGTTTCAGGTATGAAACATAGCAACTTGATATTTTTGTAGATTATGCTACATAAAAAGTTATTATAAAATATAGGCTATGTTCCCTGTGCTGTACCTTACATCCTTGTAACTTATTTATTTTATACCTAGTAGTCTGTACCTCTTAATCCCCTTTACGCATTTTGGACTCCCAGCACCACCCCTCTCTCCTCCCTGGTAACCACTCATTCGTTCTATCTTTGAGTCTGTATTAGTTAATTTGTTCATTTGTTTTATTTCTTACAGTCCACATATAAGTTAAAACATACTCAAATCAAAAACAGTATGATACTGGCACAAAAACAGAAATATAGATCAATGGAACAGGATAGAAAGTCCACAGGTAAACCCACGCACCTATGGTCACCTAATCTGTGACAAAGGAGGAAAGAATATATAAGGGAGAAAAGACAGTCTCTTCAATAAGTGGTGCTAGGAAAACTGGACAGCTACATGTAAAGAATGAAATGAGAACACTCTCTAACATCATACACAAAAATAAACTCAAAATGGATTAAAGACCTAAATGTAAGGCCGGATACTATAAAACTCTTAGAGTAAAACATAGGCAGAACACTCTGACATAAATTGCAGCAAGATCTTTTTTGATCCACCTCCTAGAGTAATGAAAATAAAAACAATAATAAACAAATGGAACCTAATTAAACTTAAAAGCTTTTGCACAGCACAGGAAACCATAAACAAAACGAAAAGACAACCCTCAGAATGGGAGAAAATATTTGCAAACGAAGCAACTGGCAAGGGATTAATCTCCAAAATATACAAACAGCTCATGCAGCTCAATATAAAAAAAATACAAATAAAAAAATGGGGAGAGGACCTAAATAGACATTTCTCCAAAGAAGGCATACAGATGGCCAAAAACCACATTAAAAAATGCTCAACATCACTAATTATTAGAGAAATGCAAATCAAAAAACTACAGTGAGGTATCACCTCACACCAGTCAGAATAGCCATCATCAAGAAAATCTACAAACAATAAATGCTGGAGAGGATGTGGAGAAAAGGGAACCCTCCTACACTGTTGCTGGGAATGTAAATTGGTACAACCATTATGGAAAACAGTATGGAGGTTCTTTAAAAAACTAAATACAGAACCACCATATGATCCAGCAATCCCACTCCTGGGCATATTTCCAGGGAAAACCATAATGCGAAAAGATACACTGCATCCCAGTGTTCACTGGAGCACTATGTACAGTAGCCAAGACATGGATGCAACCTTCATGTCCATCGACAGAAGAGTGGATAAAAAAAGATGTGGTACATATACATTCCATATAATGGAATGTTACTCAGCCATCAAAAGAATGAAATAATGCCATTTGCAGCAACATGGATGGACCTAGAGACTGTCATACTGAGTGAGGTAAGTCAGACAAAGACAAAAATCATATGATATCATGTATATGTGGAATCTAAAAAAACGGTACAAATGAACTTATTTTCAAAACAGAAATCGAGTCATGGATGTAGAAAACTAACTTATGGTTACCAGGGGGGAAAGGGGGGTCATGACAAATTGGGAGATTAGGATTAACAGATACACACTACTATATGTAAAACAGGCAACTAATAAGGACCTACTGTATAGCACAGGGAACTCTACTCAATACTCTGTAATGACCTATGTGGGAAAAGAATCTAAAAAAGAGTGGATATATGTATATGTATAACTGATTCACTTTGCTGTACACCTGAAACTAATACAACATTGCAAATCAACTATACTCCAATAAAGATTTTTTAAAAATACAGTATTTGTCTTTCTCTGTCTGACTTATTTCACTAATGGATAAAGAAGATGTGGTATATATAGACAACGGAATGAATGTTACTTGGCCATAAAAAAGAAAGAAATTTTGCCATTTGTGACAACATGGATGGACCTGGAGAGTGCTATGCTTAGCATCTTAAAAATTTTGATTAAATTACCATTTTTTAAATACAGGACAGTTTACCCAAGTATCTGGAATTCTAGCTCCTTTTGAAAAACTGGAACAGCTTACAACAATGGGGCCTTCCTTACTTCCTTATGGAAACAATTAGATGGATCTGAGGTGCTTCCCACATAAAGAGAAAGTTCTTCCACTTTTAATAGTGTCCATGCAGCCTGCTTTCCCCATTCCAGATGCCTGACAGGCTTTGGTGTGCATTTTTCTCTAGGATCCCTGTAGATTCCTTAGGAAACTAAACTGTGTTTAAAAAGGCTGTCCTGGGACACCAGCACTGTTGAAGGCTATGTTGCTGTGAGAGTTTCCCTCCTCAGATAAGAACTGATCTCTGCCTTCACATATCATGAATAAAGTGCTAAAGTTTTTTTAAAAAACCATCTGAGTAAAGCATTTGTTATCTATTATTCTGTAATGGTCACTGTCTACTAAGGGTGCAGGCAATTAACTTTCACTTGGTGATTTCTTCAATTTTAGGGAAACATTTTTGATTTGGTCTGGATGTCATTTAAATGCATTGTATGAACTTCCTTTTTCTCTGAAAGAGTATAATTTGGTTCATAAATTGCAGATGGTGGAATCATGCTAAATGAATATCCTCATTGCTCAGAAAATTAATTCTTTTGACAGAATCATTCACTTAAACTGGAGTGAATATTTAACTTTATGTATTAAGAGGTTGGCATGAAGTATCAATGCCTTCATTTTCATATATTGCCTCCTTCAATAATTTCATAGTTCATTTCTCTTTTATTGAAGTTAGGGTATTTAAGCCATATTTTTAAGTTCTCATTGCCAAACATTTTTCTTTCATTCATTCTCTATTTTTTTTTCCTTTTGGTGTGGTGTTTCTGGTTCCCCTGCATTTGCTATCTGATGGAAATGGTCATAATCAATACATGTACCTTTAAAAATTGACCTTAGGCTGTACAGGACAGTGACTAAGACAAGGGGCCCAGAGTCAGACTGGCTGGAATTTAAATCCAAGAGTGTCCATCATCTGCTCTGTGACCTTGGGCAATGAGCTAAACCTCTCTGAATAAATCTCAGTTTCCTCATGTATATGGAGAAGATAATGGGTTGTTCAAAAGAAGGAAATAGGTAATATATAGTCACAGATGCATATCTCTATCCATCTATATAATACTTGGCCACTGGTATTAAGATGATACTCACTGCAAATTCTATATGCTACTGCCAATTTCAATGTGCTGAGGAAAATGACCTTGCATGTATTCAGATTTTCCAGGTCAAAGCCCTTCCACCACCAGTGCCCACAAAATGGAATCCAGTTATTTTTCTGCTTAAGGTCTTCCACATCCTAAACTGCTCTTTTAAATTCTCTTCCACTTACTCCAGGCCCCCTGATTTTTGCTTTATTTTGGTTTTGCTTCTGATTATCCTATGTGCCGTCCTTCCTTTGTCCCTCTGATTTTGCCATTCTCCTTGATGACAATAATTGTCCTAATCCTCATACTTATCAGAATTCCTCTTGTCCCTGAAGGTCTGGCTCAAATAACACCCTTTCTCTTAGACTCTCTCTCTCAAATGTAGGAGCCTTAATTTTGGAACTGTAAATTTGGCACTTCTATGTCATTTATCTTTTTTATAGTTTCTGTTAATGGAAGCAAATGGGGGGGGGGGGGGAAGATGTGTGGAGATAGAAATAGATGCCCTAAATTTGGATAAAAGAAAAGACATGGATTTGAACTGTACACGATCAGATTAAACACGGTTTAGCAGGTGCCTGGGAGTTAGTTACCTCCAAGCAGGTCTTGGCAGTAATAGCAAGAGTCAAGGCTTCAGGCAGGGCTACCCTGGGGTGACAGTGAGGTGGTAAGCTGGATACAGGGGAAGATGGAGGAAGCAGCAAATTAGGATGAATTTTCAGGAGAGAAGCAAGAGGAAATGAGGACAAACCTAGGTTCTTGCCAACTCTTAACCTTGGTTTATTGTGTAATCAACCCCAGAATGACATAGAGGGATCAGCAAACACTTTCTGTAAAGGCCCAGAAAGGAAATACTTTCAACCATATCTTCTATATTGTAACTACTCAACTCTATAGTTTTAGCACAAAAGCAGCCATAGATGATATGTAAAGAAATAGGCATGGCTGTGTTCCAATAAAACTTTATTTACATAACAGGAGGCAGGCGTGATTGGGGTTGCAGTTTGTTGACCCCTACATTTACAAACAAAATATAGACCTGTGAGGGCAGGGCTGCATCTCTCTTCCGCACCTCTGTCAGTATAATTCTGATATATTTTATACATTCAATGAAGATGTATTATTCATTAAGGGTGAAGATTATTTGTGGCATAACGCATCTCATTTATAACCTATGTATGTTAATCCACTCTGATACCTGGAACGTCTTCCTCCATTGCCATATTTGTGTTGACATTTACTATTTTGGGGGTGACAGTTTTACTTCCTAAATATGTTCTCCTCCTACATTTTCTGAATGTTTCATTAGTTAAAAATAATATAATTCTCTTTATTTGAGTTTTATAAAAGTGCTTCTTCTGATGATTTTAATTTCCAAAGACTCTGAAATATAAATGAACATTATTTATTAACTTTAAAAGAGGAACAAAAGACCATCAACTTATGTACCAACTAACTCCAACTGACTGATAATTGTTGCCCATAATTTTTTGATGATATGACATGAAGTTATAAATCCCAGGGATTGGAAAGCAGTAACTGATTGACGTTGTCTGTCATGGGTGGGTGAAGAAGGTAGTGGTGATAACATTCAAATTACATATCTGGCAACCGTGATCCAAATAGCATAAGAAATTCTATTGAGCTACAAAAAATATACTTATATTTATATTCTGTGAGTATGTGTTTATGTTTGAAAGAGACTCATCAAATTATTAACTAGGGTTATCTGGATGGCACATGATGCCATTTTTGATTTTGACTTTTATAGATTTTCTAAATGTTCTACAGTGGAAAACGTGACTTTGGGGATTTCTGCTTCTGATAGTATTGTGGACTAGAAACCCAGAAGGGCCTAAGATAATGTGCATCCAGTATATTTTTAATGCATTGCTGGACTCTCAGGAATGTTAGGGAAATAAGCTAATTAACTAAGCTATTTGATCTCATTAGGGCGAGAGAAGTCCTGGAAGTAAATGTCACACCAATTCTGGGGCCAGGAGGCTTAACTGTGGGGCTGCTACTGTCGATGAGGCTAAACCTGTGATTCCTGCATTAAGCTAAAAAACTGAAAAATGCTAAAGTGGTCCTAGGTTAAAACTGCAAATCCCCTCTAGAATAATGAATCCCAAGTGTATGCCATTAGTAATTCTATAGGTCATATTCAACAAAATTTTAGCTCACAATAAAAGGAATATCACCAAACACAAAAAGAAATATGGCATGAGTGACAGCACAAACAATGAGGTCTAAGTCCCCACCTGGAGAGTATAGCTAATGGAATTATCAAACATAGAATATACAGTAGTGATATAGTATAAGTTTAAATAAATAAGAAGTAGAATAAAATATGAGCAAGCAACAAAAGGTTATCAATAATGACCAACCAAATTGAATTTTAGAAATAAGGAAGGTAACTGTTGGGACTTCCCTGGTGGCGCAGTGGTTAAGACTCCATGCTCCCAATGCAGGGAGCTTGGGTTCGATCCCTGGTCAGGGAACTAGATCCCACATGCATGCCACAACTAAGAGTTCGCATGCCGCAACTAAGGGGCCTGCCTGCCATAACTAAGACCCGGTGTGACCAAATAAATAAATAAATAAATAGTTTTAAAAAAGAAAAAAAGAAAGGTAACTGTTGAAAATTAAATTCAATAGATGGATTATATAATAGATTAGACACTGCCAAAGTGAGAACCAGGGAAATGAAAGACAGATCCAAAAAAACTACTCAAACATATTACAGTGAGACACAGATGCAAAATGTGAGAGGTTAAGATATATGGACAATAGAATTAGAAGGTTGAGTATACTTTCAGTACAGACTAGTGATAATGGTGGAGAAGAGAAAATGTCTGAGACCTTACTACAACTTATGAAAGATATGAGCTCACAGATATAAAAAGCACAATACATAAAATGCAGAGATTAAAAAAAAAACTAGACAACTGTGGTGAAACTACAGAACACAAAGTCAAAAGAAACGTCTTAAAAGAAGCTCAAGAGAAAGAACAGGTCAAATGAATGCAAATTAGACTGAGGTCTCAGCAGGAACAAGAGAAGCAAGAAGGTGAATTATATTCAGTTCTGAGAGAAAATCACTGTGAAACTAGAATTGTGAACCCAGCAAAACTATCTTTTAAGAAAAAGTGAAATGAGAGCAGACTGATTCCATGGAGGAGTTTATTTGAAATTGTATTTCTTCTTTAAATAAAATTGGTGGCTTCATTTTAGCCTGGAATTTTCTTTGATGGAAGTTTTATTTACATATTCAACCTTTAAAATAGATAGAATTTCTCCTTGTATAACAACACAATAGCTGTGATTTTCTGAGAATTTAAAAATTTCATCTAAAGTTTCAAATTTATAAGCATATGATTTTTCAAAATATTCTGTTACTGTCTTTTGAGATACACAGTGATATTTATTTTTTAATTTCTGACACTGATTATTTGTTCCTTCTCATTTTTTTGTTGTTCTGATTTGTTGAGGCTTTATCAACTATGTTTTTTTATTTTTAATCTTTGGGCCAGTTGAGACTCTCTATTTTATTATGTTTTTTCTTTTTAAGTTCATTTCTGCTCTTAGCTTTATTCTTTCTCTGACTTTCTTTTGTCTTAAGTTGTAATTACTTTTCTCATTCCTTGAGATGGGTACTCAGAATGGATGACACATCTTTCTGATGTTCTAACACATACGATCTAACTCGGTACTTTACAAAATCAGTCTTTGGACCAGCAGCATTAACGTTACCCAGGAACTTGTTAGAAATGCAATTTCTTGGGCCTAATCTCAAATCTATTAAAATCAGAATCCTGAGGGATAGGACTCAGCAATCTGTATTCTAGTAAGTTTGCATTTAAAAACAGAACATTGTTCGTAACAGTTAATTAGTGTGTAAGTAGACAATTAGGTTAAAACTAGGCTAAAAACAGTAAATGCACATGAAATAGTTCTTTTTCTATCAGAGAAAATTATTGTTACAGAAATACATCCTGAACTAAATTTGGCTAAGAAAACCACACCAACATCAACAACAAAAACAAAGCGAAACCAAACCACACCCAACACAAAATTCCTACTGAAGTTGAATGGCTGATCACTCTAATATTAAATGAGAAGATTCACAATTCACAATCATAATTTAATCCAATCCTGCTTTCTCATACCAAATGATCTTCCTCCTAAACAATGGAAAAGAAATGTTCTTAGCCATTGTGCTGTACTTCAAATTACATAAAAGAAACTTCCTCATTACAATCAGGCACTACGTTCCTTAACGGTAATACTCAAGAAGCAAAATTTTAAGCTATTTCATCAAATTATTAAAAAAATAATTTTGACTAAACACTAACAAAAGAAAACAAAAGCCACCAGTAACATTATCTCAAACAGATGGTTTCAAATAGTTGCAATGTTATTCTTTGCATGTTTCACTAGCTCCTGAAATAATAAATTCATAAATATAAAGAAAAAAGCAAGCAGGCAAATTAGATATAGTACTGAACTTCACTTACAGTTGGTGTGGAGATTGCTGTGTTTTCAAAAGAAATGTCCACAACCAACAGCACATTATGCATTGCTAGATTTAACTTTCAATCTTCATGAAGAAGAAAATATGCCAGAATAGCAATACCAGTAGATAAAGACAAAACATTCTGGTCACTTGAACTTCAGACAAGAGGATATCAGTGAGAGAAAATTATATATGGAATCCTGAAATCCTATTCAAATCTACAGCAAAAAAACCTGTAATTCACCTATGACCACTGTGTAATTCAGGCCGAAAACTACTTGTTTGATTATTAAACTGTACTTGATTATCAATAATTCTTATCAAGATATTTTGTCAGTATGCCTAAATTCACAACTTTTTAACTTTTCACCAGGAAACCCAATGAGTTGATACTTCCATATGGAAAAAAAATCTGATCAAGACTCGAAAGATAACAAATACTATTTTACTTTTTAAGCTAAAATAAAGCAAAAGAAATTCCCAAATCTGTAAATTGTTCCTACTTTGACTACAACTGTTGAAATTTGTCAATCAGTTCAGAAATAGATATTTTCTCTTTTCTTAATCAAATCACTGAAGACTGAGTCATATTTCCCTTTTTCACTTCTTCCTTTGAAAAGCGTTCCCTTAAAATAGTTCTGAGACATTGAAAGGCGATAAATAACGGAAGAATAGTAAGAAAGCAAAATTATCCGGATGACCTAGAAAATGGAAACAAGTTTTGAATTTACGCAGAAAAGTTTAAACCCCATAAGTGCCATATGTCACCAATTACTAAGGAGATTATTACAATCAAACTTCTATGCACAGGAATTATATAATATTTTATACCTAAATCAGTAAGTCATTATAATTTCTACATACTTGACTTTATTGTGTGTATGACAATATTTTTATTTGAGATTCTACGGATGTTTGTTTCCATTATTTACATAGTAAAATATGAATATTTTATACATTTTACCAGTCCTATTAATATTGTCTTATAGTCAGTGCATATTTTGAAGTAAAACAAAGGAATTTATCAAGGGTCTTTGTTCATTTGTGCCTTAGTTATTAAGTGAATATGCCCTAAGTAGATCTAAGTAATAACTTTTATTATTCTTTTTATTCATATAAGTTTTATGACAAATAAGTTTCTACTATACATACTGATTTTTATTTGCCAAGTTTCTGCAGAATGAAGAAACTCCTAGAAAGATAACAACTAATACAAGTGACTTTTACTACTGTATAAATCCATTCTATCTAAAGAACTCACTATATATGGGAATACAGTATGGAGACTGGTTTACAATTCACCAATAATAGTTTCACTGATAGAATATTTTGGTTGTGAAGAATACCAGCTGACATAGTGAGTGTAAACCATGTTAAATGTTCAAGTGTTAGCTTTGAGAAGGGATAATAAGCTGCTTCCTAAATTCTATGTCAAGAGTAACAGTGGCAGGGAGGGAATGAAACAGAAAGTAAACCAAGTGTTTAAAACAGAACAGAAACCAAGGAAAACAATGTGAGATATCAAGGCAAATAAATAAGTGTAAGTAGTGACTATGGTGGAGGGAAGTGTCTTACTGACGGTCTCTTCCTCGTTCTTTGTCTACGTCATCAGGTAGAGGAAACTGTAGTTGCAAGCTGTTCATGCATTGCAGAGGTGTGTGTACACAGCGGTAAATGTATCTCATGGCAATGATAAACTGTCAGAGCCTCAGGGCTAAGTATTTTATGCTCAAGTGGAGATATTTCTGCCAGCTGCATGTTCTTGATGATATCACACCCTAAATGTTACTTGAAAGCCTATCACAGTCTGTGGACTTTATTTTCTTCCAAGACGGACAATTGTGTTAGTTGTTATCAATGTTATAATAAAGACACTGAGACTTGAGATTTTTTTAAAAATTCTTAAAATATAAAACAGAAGTATGCTACTAAACCTGCAAGCCTTACTTCTCTTCAGTCCTGACATGTCGTTTGTAAAGAAATAGAGATAAGAAATAAAAAAAAATTCACTGTTGATAAAAGAAAGATGACTAGATTTGGAATCAGAATAACTTTCTTCTGTTTTTGAGCAAGTTCTTTAAATTTTCTGCCCCTTAGATTTCTTATCTGTAAAATTAGAATAAGGATATGAGTCAATATATGTGAAAAACATCTTAGGAACTATAAATTGACACAAACAGAAAAGTTATTGTTGATATACTATGTTAAGCCTCTCTGGTATTTATACATTATTTAAAAAATACTAATTAAAATGCTTAAAAATTCATAACATACAACATTATTTTAAAACTTTCTAGTTACGTCTAATACTTTCTTTTTCTCATTTTCAAGGATTTATTTTTGATACCAGAGATCATTTTTATTTCATTAATTGAATATGTTTGCGTTAAAGAAAATTTGAGAGGAAAAAAATTAAGAATGCTATACATTTTTAACTTCCATTAATAAATTTTTAAAAAGCAGCTTAACTTATATTCACTCAAATATTTTTGAGGGCTGAGCATTGTTCAAAATGTTCAACACACAGTGGTGAATATGATATGGCTCCCTCCCTTGTGGATCTCACAGTCTCCTAGAGGAGACTAACCTTTAATCATAATAAGCACAAAAATTACAATAGAAACACAGTCTAATGGAGAAAGATCTACTTTACATTTAGTCTAGTGGGTGATACGTTAAGAAAGGCTGGTTCATTTATCTGCTTACTCTGTACAAAGCACTATCTTACTATGTGCCTATTCCAAAAAGCCTCACCTTCTACAGTGGGTTTGTGGAGTAGCAGATGGAAAATCTAGGATGTCAGTGGACTTCTAGGAGGAATTTGGTTTTGGGTGTTAATTACGATGAAAGCAACCTTACCTATCCATTCATCAATAGATATATTTTACATCAACTAACCATATGTAATTTATGCATACTTCCCCAAATGTTCAGAAATTATAAGGAGTTAAAGTAATTGAATCATTCTTTACCATAGGACATATAGTAAGGCTTTCTATATTGGATTGATTAGGGCATGAAAGTCATGGGTTTCCTCATCAAAACGTGTTGGGGGATAACAAAATTCATTCCAGGGGAAGGAAAATAAATAACTTGGTATTTTATCCTAATTTTGTTGTACTAAAAATTGGTAAAATAGTATAGATTTCATGGGCATTACTTTGTATAGTTCTTTGCATATTAAATGAAAATGTTGATCCCCTATTTTGGTATGTGTGTGAACAAGAAGAGGTACTGATAAAAACATCTTAGTTCACTGCAAATATAAACAGTAAAAAACAGCATGTGCAAAGATTAAACAATATCCTATGTAAGCAAAAATCACTCTTTATTTCTTATCATGTTATGACATAAGGAGAGAAAAAATGTTTTGATTTAAAAATCTGTCAGCTATCATGTAATTTAATATGTAGTGACATATACTGCTAAAAGGTATATATTAACATTAAAGACCTAAACTCCAATGATTAATATTATAGTGATGACAGAATGAGAGTGCCTAATTTTAATCCACTGTTTATCTATGTGGGGTAATTTATAGATCACTCGACATGTTTTAATAGTAGACATAAAAAGATATCCTCTAATACCCACTTGCTTTCAAGATCTGACATTTGCAATTACAAATAACAAAGAAATACCAGGGGTTGCCTTCATTGGATATGTATACAAATAGCTAGTCATCCCATACACAGTTTATAAAAAGTGATCTATTAATAACAAAACTGCTCCAAAGACCCAGGGTCTCTTAATATTCTAGGTGAATATCAAAAGGTTGACTTAAAATGAGGCCAGAAACACAAAGAGTGGACAACACATTGATCTGCCTGCCAAATATAGTTTTACCATCATAAATCTCAGGCTGACAACTGCACAAAGCTTTCTTCACCCAAACACTGCCAAGTAAGGGAGTTTATTCACTGATTGGCTGATAGTCACCATGACAACTGATGCCACAATTAGACAAGTACAATCCCACTTTCAAACATGCACACAATTCATTAATTCAGCAGGACTTTGTTGACGATACATTATGAGGGAAATATTTAATACTATTCAGAGACTGATATATTTGCCTCTAATCTAAGGTAAAATAAATTATAAGAAGTGATGAAAACAGCCATTTAATTGAACCAAAGTAAGTTTGACAAGCAATTCGATGAATTTAAATGTTTTTTAAATAATTTAATATTTTTTAATAATTGCAGGTGTCTCATTCTGTAAACTGAATGACTACTGAATTAAACTTCAAGTTATTTTCCTATGGGCCCTTTTAAAAAAGAGCTTGGAAAGAATATGATTCCAATTTTCTACATACTAAATAAGATAACAACAAATATTTCTTTGGCACTTGAGAGGAAATAATTTTACTCAACGTTGAGTGATTATTGAATTTAACAGATATCCATCTGTAGGAACTCAAATGAAAACTGCAAAAGGAATAATTTCCTCATCCTTTGTCTACATAGAAACCATATTTACCAGAGATGGGTCCTAAGACAGACTGACCCTGTAGATTCAGAATTTAAATTCTAATAAGAGTAGTCTAATGAGGAGTCTAATGTAAGGAAAAATTGTGTTTATCAACTTTTACTTAATTTTATCTCGGCCAGTCTTATCAACTAAACTCCTGGAAGGGAACTGCTGACACTTCTAAATTCATTTCCTCATACTGTGATCCAATGGGTGTGTGAAAATGCAGTTAATGAATTAAAACCTTTTATATATGTGTTTAAGGTTTGTGTTTCTGTTTATTTATGTTTGAAAGAATACACAGTGAAAGGTGTGGAAGGCTAGATACCAAATTGTTAATAATGTTTATAATTCAGAGATGTGGGTTAGGGGAGGGTGGGGAAATACTTTTTCTTTATGTATATTTTTTAGTAATTGATTTCATGACAGTGAGGTTTAATTTTTAACTTTAAGTACAAAATCCAATAAATTACTGAAAAAGTGATCACGATATCATTAAAAATCAGGACACCAAAGTATTGTTTAATATGATCTCATTTTATTATATATGCACTATATATATCAATGCACATCTGTGTGTGTGTGGTGTGTGTATATGTGTGTAAAATGGGAAAAAAGACTGTAAGAATGTACTCTAATTATCTGCTATTGATTATCGCTGGATAGTGGGATTATTTTTTATTTTCTTCTTTTTACTTATCTGTATAGTTTACAATGAGAATGATTTAATTCTTTCATTAAGAAGGGTTATTATGTTACAATCAATAAAAATGAGTAAATGAAACATCTGCTTTTTACCTTCTATGTATAACACTCACTGTTAGGAACTAAAGGAGATGCCAAGAAGAGTGTCTGTCTTCAAGATCATAACAATTTAATGGAAAAACACAGTGTAAGTATGAAAAATTATAATACATTGTACGAAGAATACAGATAATGATTGTATAGCAGTTCAGAGGAATCATCATATACCTTTTTAAAGATATACATTTGCCATATTTATACTATCATTTTTGGTAAAGTGTAAAGACTAAATTATTTGATCCATGTATAATCTGAATATGCATTTAAAAAATAACACCAAAATTGAATTTGTTTAGGCAATAAAGGAAGAAATGTAATTTCAAAACCACTTAGAAGCAGGACAACAATTTTTCAGAAAAGAATTCAAGCCATTCCTTAAGAAAAAAAGACTGTCTAAATGGGCCAAGTTTAGAAATACTGAAATACAAAATACTTTACCTTATTCTTTGACTCTGGATGAAGCTATTTTAAAAAGAATGGCTCAGACTTTAATGAGGATGTATAAATTAACACCCATATTTGCTATCAGTCTGCATGCTTTTATCCAACCAGAGGTTCTCCTCCAGGACTTTGAGTTCTGAACTAATGACACAGAATATGGCGATATTTGGAGTTATATTTGTGAATGGTGTTGGACAGCTCTAATTGGTTTTGGTGTGAATGTTCTTTGCTGTAGGACCACTTAGAGGGTTGCAGATTTATGCCTGCATTTCAAGAATTGTCCTCCTGGCTGCCATTAATTTTTGTGAGCCCTTTAGAGCCTGCCAATAAATTCTGTTTTTGCCCAAGATTTACCAGAATCAGTTTCTGTTGCTTGCAACTAAGAATCCTAACTGACACAACTGCTACGTCTCAAGTTGTACGGTGCCCAAATGACAGCACATAGAACACCTAAGTTCCACACGGTTGTAAGTTCCATATGGCTAATACGTGGTCACATTTCACGAGAATACATGTACCGTTGGTTTAAAATTTATACTGTGCCTTAAAAAATTTCAGAATGCATAAAATTGATGATATTAATTAAAAATAAAATCCCAGAGGTTTCTTTTTCAGAAAAGCTGTGTGTTTTTTCTTCAATGGGAAGATCTATATAAAGGGTTTCAATTCTTAAATTTCTTGTAAGTTCATTTTTATAACTTTTTCCCCTTAGATCAGCAACTCAGAAGACAGAGTTAGCTTTTTGCAATTAGCAAATATTTTGATGTAATAATGAAGGAGAAACAAAACCTTTACTTTGAATGTAGAGACACTCTAACTTGCTTGGCTTGTGGTATCCTGAAAAATACTGCCTCAAAAATATTGCCCATCCTCTGCACACCTTCCAGATACTTCTTTTTGCCATCTTATGTTTAAACTCACGAGTGTTTAAGGTTAATACTTTATGAGTCAACAGTCAGAAAAATAGCCCTTCAGCTCATCCTTTTTTTTTTTTTTTCTCCTGCTAAACACTTATTCTGGTTCAAACATGGAGTGTCTCAGACACCATGTAAAAAAATGATGCCTGTCTTTTTCTTGATGTCTTGTACTTTGTTTTAGTAAGCCAGTGAAGGGCATTAAACAGTAATCCTTGTTTGCTTTCTTGTATTTTGCCTTAACTGGACCTTACTTCACGTAAAGTAGTTTACAGAGTGAAACTGATTCAATAGCAAAAAATGAGAGCAAAATAAAAACACCTCTTCTGCTTGCTAACGGGATTCACTTGGGCTAGTCACTGATTTTCTCTGAGCCTCACTTGTCTCAGTCTTAAATAGAGAATTAATACCTGATCTTTCCTACATCAAAAAGTTGTTGTAAGACTCAGACGAGGTAATTATGTACGTGACAGCACTTTATAAATTAAAAAGTATTTAAAAAAATAAGGGGCTTCCCTGGTGGCGCAGTGGTTGAGAATCCACCTGCCAATGCAGGGGACACGGGTTTGAGCCCTGGTCTGGGAAGATCCCACATGCCACGGAGCAACTGGGCCCGTGAGCCACAACTACTGAGCCTGCGTGTCTGGAGCCTGTGCTCCGTAACAAGAGAGGCCGCAACAGTGAGAGGCCCGCGCACCGCGATGAAGAGTGGCCCCCACTCGCCGCAACTAGAGAAAGCCCTCGCACAGAAACGAAGACCCAACACAGCTAAAAATAAATAAATAAATAAATAAGGCTGATGTTCAAATAGGCATAGACAACACTGTGTAAGGCCACCCTTGTCTGAGCAATTTAACAATTCCCACAAAAGAGAATGCTTAAATGAAAAAATATTTACCTTTACCAGGAATAAAAGAAATGTACTTTCAAACAACGAAGAGATTACCACTTTTACTTATAAAGAGAAATGTTTACAAGATAAGTTTACCCAGTGCCAGTGAGACTAGGCTGAAATTGGGACTCTTTCAATGCACGTAAGTTGGTAATAATACTTCTGTCAAATAATTTGGTAATATGTTTGTTGAGTCTAAAACATTTCATACCATTTACCCACTTATTTTGTTCACCCAGAATCACTACAAATGCTTTGCAATGTGGCTATTTATAACAGCAAAAAGTGAAAACAAACCAAATGACCAACAATAGAAGAACAGTTCAGCAAATTTTATTATGTTGACACAATGGACAGCCATACAATGATGCCATTAAATTATGCTTTCAGAAATTTTCAGTAAGCTAGGGGAAATACCTCTGAAATATATTATTGGCTGTATTATACATTATGTACCTGTGTATGTGTGAGCATGTTATAAATTAAATAAAAAGGGAAGGATGTAATATTGATATATGGTATAATTTCAAAAAATTTAAATGTGTCAAAAAAAACCACACTTCAACTAGAACTAACACATAAAAATATTAACAGAGTTTGTCTCTGAGTGTTGGCATTACGGGAGCTTTATTGTTCTATTCCTCTTTATATTTTAGATTTTCTATATTAAGCTTTTTTTTTTTTTTTTTTTTTTGCAATCAGAAATTTAGAAATAGTCATCAGGATCATGACATATAATCAGGGTAAAACAAGATGGCTTCATGTCTTAAATCTTTGGCTTACTTAAAAAGAACAATGATAGTTTAAGGACTTTTTGAAATGTAACTGTATCCACTCAGCTTCCACACAACTGGCTCTCTTCTTGACTGTCCCTTACTCAACACACCCAGAGAGCATACAGAATTTCCATGATGCTATTGAGCTTTTTGACAGTCCAAAGACTCTTGCTTTCATGGAAGTCTTGGGAAATGCTGTACTTCTTTAAAAATAAGTCTGGAAAAGTTCCTAGTTTACACATCTTTGCATCTAATTTATATTTCAGAGGAGACAATCTAACTGCAAGCTACCCAGAAGGCTCTCTGCTTTCATGCCTCCCCATGGGAAGAGATCTACCTAAGAGACATGGGTGTTTTGAAGAGATAACACCATTATAGTTCAGCCCCTGGGTGCAAGGTGTCCAATTCAGTCCTACCATATCATTCCTCAGGGGGAAAACATTCACTGGCTATCATAACTGGCATGACATTATAGGCACAGAGGAGAGGGGGAGAGAGAGAGAGAGAGAGAGAGAGAGAGAGAGAGAGAGATGGCACAAAAAAGAGTCTTTTATCTACTTGTGACATATGTAAACTAGTAGTCCAGAATAAATTCTTCATAATATTCATTGTCTGGTAGTCACACAATTTCACTGAATTCAATGTTGCGTAGTTTATTTTTCTATTTCTGGCTTGAAGCAGAATAGTAATGTGTCTGTGTGTCTTCCAGAAATTCAGAGATTATTTTCAAATTATTTTATTGTCTATTTTGTAGAACATACACATTCAAAAAATAGTGCTACATTAGTCATACTAAGAATCTCGCCAAGAAATCTGTTTAAGTGGTAAGGTTATTATAATAAGAAATCTATTAAGAAAATTTGCAATTTCCTGCTTAGGGTTACTAATCAATCTCAAATCAATATCCAGTGCCATCAAACCAAGGCACTGGAAAGTGGGCCACATCAACAAATGGAATACTCGATCTCTTCCTGTTCTTAAGGCTCACTCACAGAGACATTTCCACAATGTTCTTTGCCAACTAAGTAAATGGTGGAGACAAAAAGGTGGGTTCAACTCCCAAATTCTAGTGGAATAACAATTAAAGAAGTGATCAGGTTGGACGGCAGGGACAAAGCTGGGATAACTCACGGTACAAAGGAAACATTTTCATTTTGGGTGGACAATGGCAGACGATTAGAGAAGTTTAATGATGACTTTCCAATGTGAAAGAGTTGTTGGGTCTACGATAATCAAATGAGATGCATATAATAGGAAAGACTAATGCAAATAACTGGGGCCAATTAAATGGAGCCAGTAACTCCTTTAATGTAGCTTTAAGGACATGGGAGAATTGAAAAGTTTTGCAGTCAGATACCTAAATGTTGGCAGGAGAAAAAAAAAATGGTGGAGGTGGCAGACAGTGAGAAATTTTGTAATTTTCTGAGCGAATTTGGAATGCAACAAAAAGGCCTTTCTGTGCTAGCATAGTAAGTTTTGTTCCAAATGTTTAAAGCTGAGTTTTCAAACCTAAAATCCGGGTGCGGGGGGCAAGGTGGAGATGTAAACAAGAGATAAAGGTATACGTATGAGAATAAGGAACCGTGGGGAACATGGTGCACCAGAAGAAAGATGCATCCTCCAACTAGAGGGCCAGTCGCTACTTGGCTGGAAATTGTCGCCACGCAAAAGCATCACCCTGACATGATTTTTAAGAGAAGCTGAAAAGCAGGAATATACATGAATTTTTATGGTATTTAAAACAGTGGACTGTGGGCCACAGTTTGTAACTTCCAGCTTAAAGATAGAAAAGACATTTCTGAATAACATTTTAGTCATTTACAAAAATGAGGTAACTGGTATGGAAGAGTGACCGTAATATATTGTTTCATGCAAAAACAGTTGCAATTCAAAATATATCGAGTGGTTCCACCTTGTAAAAAACTGTGTATGCAATTATGGGAGATGCAGAACAAACTATTAGCACAGGTTTGGGAATGGAGAATACCTACATAGATGTATGCTGTTCGCTTTTTCTCAACATGCATCACGTGCGATTACCAAATTTCACTGATTCTAAAATATATTTTTTACATATCACAAGAATACATTTTTTCACATTTCTCAAAATTGAGATGAGTCTTATAATTACAGCTCTCAACAGCACATAAAATAATGGTGTGTTCTACCTTCAGTGAATCTTAGATTCAGTAAAATATGATTGAAAAAGTTAAAAGCACAAAATTTTAAAAGATAATTCATTTAACTCTATTTCTTTGACATCTGATGCCTGAGGAAAATAATCTGGTACTTAACGTTTCTCGGAATTTATCTGATTATTTAAAAAACATAATAATAATCAGATAGAAACTGGAAAGTCAGTTACCCTCTTGGTTGACTACACATGATGCCACATCTCTGTATACTGGAATGTATATCTGACATATTTCACTGTTAATTTTAATGGCTGAGGTGTCAAGAATCAAAACCCAAACTCTTCCAGTGACCCACACAATCTCAGGAGCAGATTTTGGTACATATAAAAATTCTTGCTTCTGAAGAAGTTATGGCCCAAACTGTTAAAGGCTCTAATTGTCAGAACCTCTCATTACCCCAGAAAGCAAAACGATCTTTATTGCTGGTTTAAGATCAGAGGTATTATGTGCTCCACATGGCTAACGGCATTACGGAGCTGGGCAGTTCCACTCAGCACCAGCCGAAGCATCCACGGGGTCTAGGGTCTGTCATACTGTGAGATGAAATTATGAATAATTCCTAGGAAATACTTAATGAGTAATTTCTTCCCCCTCATATGTGCCATTATAGCCTAGACCCTAAAGAAATTTCTAATAAAAGTGTATTACATTCTCTTTTCTTCATTAGGAACTACAATATATATGCCATTGGTGTCAGGGGAGTTCAGTATAAGTTTGCAATCAGGTACATTGTGCAAGGTATCACAACAGCCAATATGAAAGTACAACACACCCAGACCTAATGATGTGATGTATTTTTTGTATGCTATAGACCATGAAATTATAGAATCTCCCATAGTTCTGACATATTATTTCTCCTCTTAAATCATTATAATCACCAGCCCCATCTCATGCCTCAATCTCTAAATGATAATGGAAGCAGAAACACAGTATAATCAAGGAAGCTCTCAAGATCCATTTTCAGAAAAATATGATGCTCACCCTCACTAAGTAGAATTCTTCATTAATTAATTGTGTCATTGATGGCATTATGTTACCCACCACCAAGTTTCTGAAAATCTTACTTTATGGCACCATAAAAATCAGAATCTGTGGAAAGTACTATATGAATAAATAGTCATATTATAGTCAAACAGGAACAATGGTCTGAAGAGACTCCAAAAATTCCTCAGTCCTCCCTGGTTTTCAGGAAATGGTTCATTCTCCTGTGTCCTGAACGCATGGACTGAATTTTGGCCCCTAGATTTTTCATGAATGATGCCATGGAGAGGCTCATGGGAGGGACACGTACTCGAGACTACACAAGAGGCGGATTGTGTGAACTTCTCCCTCCCCACCCCCTGCATTCTCAACATGACTACCTTAGTCTAGGCTATTATCAGCTCACTCCTCAACTGTGGCTTAGATATCAATGAAGCAAACTCATATAATGCTTCTAGATTAATTACAGAGCAAGAATGGGATACAAATATGTAGAAGGGTGGTTCCTGGCCACAGCAGGTATATAATAAATACCTGTTAAATCAGTGATTTTTAGACATTGTAAATATAATACATGCTCATTTGAAAAACAGAGAAAAAAAAAGGAAGTGTAATCCTGTCGAATGTCACTCCATCCCATAATCTCTTCCTCCTTTATAGGCACTACTTCCAGTCACGTGTACAGTTGTGATTCTGTCCAGTATACACACATACATATGAATATATGCACACCTCATTCTATAACCCGTTTTCATCTTCATAACGAAGGTGACATCTTTCTAAGTATAGAGATCTGCTTCATCAACTGCAGCGGTTGTGTATACTATTCTACATTCTTCATCTGATCCCCTACTGATGTTCGTAACAATTGATTCTAGTGATGCACTATTGTAAACAATGAACAACTCATACGTTATGAAATACTTGAGCTTTTGTTGGGAGATGAGTTTACCCCCACTTCTGTCCCGTCTTCATCGGACCTCCTTTCCCTCCTAAGTATATAAATTTGATCCATCTTTGATGAAATCTTCTCCTGATTGCTCAAAGACACAGTCTTTCATAGCGGGTAAGAGCTTTGGTTTTGGAGTTAGCCACGTGTGTGGTTGAATCCCAGATCTGCAGTTTACTACCTGGCTGGCCAAACCTCCTTGAGTCTTGGTACCCCAAAACTCATCACGTTATGGGAGGATTAGAAAATAAGACGCGTGTGAAGCATTTAGTGCAGTGCCTGGCACATAGAAATTCTCTCTATTGAAGAGGTTGCTATTGTAGAAGCAGCTTCTACTACAAAATGGCTTGTTAGGGGAGCGGATAATAGCATATTAGAGCAATACCTTAGAAAAAAGTAATTCTTTCACAAAGTAGGAATTAACCCTGTCTGCAAGCCACCTGTACCAAAGGATAGTATACCACCAGCTGAATTTGAGGACAATATCCCATGCTAGGAGACTGTAATCATTATTAATACACAATGAGTACTATATATATAATTTCCCCCTATTTATTTACTTTTATCCTCATTTACAGTCCGGGAAACTGAGGGTCAATGAGGATTTTTAAATCATATTTGTCTGACTTCTAAGCCACTGCTTTTAATTAAAATGCTAACCTGTTTTCTGTGTTATCAACTTGTAAAAAAGAACACCTTACATGAAAATGTGAAAAAATTGCAAATTTTATACTTATAAAAAGTAAAATGATTACTGTGCTTTGTAAGAACTTTTCAGATGTGTAATTCACATACTGCATAATTCACGCATTTGAGTATTGTGTTTTAAAATTTCCTGTTGAATAGGTTAGTAACTTCATAGTAATGCTCATCCTTTAATACGTATTTGTTGATAGCCTACTATGTGACAGGTCTTGTTCTGAGCCCTGGGGATAGGGCGTAATGCTATAAATCAGGGATTATCAACCTCAGCACTATTGGCATTTCGGGCTAGAGAGTTCTTTGTTGTAAGGACTGCCCTGTGCACTGTAGGATATTGAACAGCATCCCTGGTTTCTACCTGCTAGATGCCAGCAGTCCCTTCTCCTTTTGTTGTGATAATCAACGATGTCTCCAGACATTTACAAATGTCCCCTCAGGAGCAAAATCATCCCTGCTAAGAACCACCACTCTAAACCATATGGTCAGGCTCCACACAGGCTCAAGGAGGCTTGGTTATGATCACACTTTCCATACCTTGCTTTGATTTAAACTTATGTATACAAATTACACACACGTTTACATATATATATATATATATATATATATATATATATATATATATATATATATATATGCTTGCATCCACCATAGCACCAAAGGCAGCCTTGGTCCCCTCACTGACTACATAAATATTTGTTGACTCAAAGGGCATTGTGGTTTTGTAGTCAGTTCTCTATCAAGTGGTTCAAATCACTACTTTATTGCACAACCTGTGGTATATACATTAGACAAGATATTTACAGCCTACAATAATCTCAGAAATGAAAAAAAAATTAAATTTCTTACTTTGTATAGTTTGTGCTATATCCCACACCAGTGAATTTATTTATCGTTACACTTTAAATATTTGTATTAGAATGTGTCTGTAGACCCCCCCTACTCAGCATTCATGCAGAAGAAACGATGAACGATTCAATGATTCAAAAAATAAAAGCTACTTTCTCAGGATAAATTTTCTTGTCCAGATGCTGGATGGCACTGATTGATGCCCGCCTGCTGTCACTGTTTAGACAGCTCAAAATTTAAGGCCATTCTGTGGCCTCTGCCATGTCATTCCTAGTTCTAAATTCCTGAACAGATGCCATTTCACTTATATGGTTGCGCCGTCTGTCTTCAGAAACCTCTACTTCCCTTACTGCCCACAATTCATGGTCATCTTTCTCTCTGACTCTGCGTAGTCAAAGGAGTAGAATGTGGCCAGAAATGGTTGCTACAGCCCTGTTTAACTTAAGGCCAAATGATAAAAGCCCAGAAGGAAAACTCCTTTTAAAGTGTGGCAAAGGAAAAGTACTTTATTCATTATTGGCTAGTTGGAAAGGTCCCTTGTGGTATTTTACACAACTCTTTGAGTACCCAGATTATCGCACACCCAGTGCACAGGATTCCCATTTGACATACTTGATAATAATTCCTATCTGGAAATTACACAAGAACTATAATGAGACACCATTACCCAACAGCTACTTGCCTAAATGATTGCATTAGTGAGGTGTAAATCAATAAATGGTGATTAATGAGGTTACATTTCATTTGTGTTAATTCAGTGGTGTTCAATAAAATAAACCTTGGTTGCTTATACTAGTTAAAATAGAAACGTAGCCATAAAAATGTTTCTTTTTCTTGTTTTACTAACGTTCTCTTTTATGATTTGTCTAGTTGTCTGGGTTTCGTTTGTTTGTTTGTTTTTTGTTTTGTTTTGTTTTTGCCTTAGCAACCCAGAAAGGAAAAGAACAATGATTATTAAAAGGTAGGAATGTGCCATACTGAGATCACGCCACGGTCCTTCACTGCAATCAAATAGGTAAAGGTATACTAATACGAATGCCTGGCTTCATTGAGCGCCGCCTATGTGTAAGACACTGTTCAAAGACTTTGGCATGCACTGTGTCCTTCAATTCTCACAACAGCCATCTGAGATCATGTGAAAGGCACTCCACTGCATCAAGTCATTATAGAAAAGAAAATGAAAACCACAAGATGATATTCCAACCTGTCAGAATGGCTAAAAGTTTTTTAAAAAAGCAATGCTAACCATCATTGGTGATACGGTGAAATGACTAAAAGTCTCCTATGCTGTTAGTGGGAGAATAATTTGGTATAACCACAGTGGAAAGTTGTTTAGCAGATTTACTAAAGTGAAATCCGGAGAAAAGCGTAATTCGAAAAGACACACGCGTGCCAATGTTCATTGCAGCACTACTGACAATAGCCAAGACATGGAAGCAACCTAAATGTCCATCGACAGAGGAATGGATAAAGAAGATGTGGTGTATATATACAATGGAATATTACTCAGCCATCCAAAAGAATGAAATAATGCCATTTGTAGCAACATGGATGGACCTAGAGATGATAATACTAAGTGCAGTAAGTCAGACAAAGACAAATATCATATGATATCGCTTATATGTGGAATCTAAAAAAAATGATACAAATGAACTTATTTACAAAACAAAAACAGACTCACATACTTAGAAGACACACTTACGGTTACCAAAGGGGAAAGGTGCAGGGGGGAGGGATAAATTAGGAGTTTGGGATTAACATATACACACTACTCTATATAAAACAGATAAACAAGGACCTACTGTATAGCACAGAGAACTTTATTCAATATTCTGCAATGACCTATATGGGAAAGAATCCAAGAAAGAGTGGATATATGTATATATAAAACTGAGTCACTTTACTGTACACCTGAAACTAATACAACACTGGAAATCAACTATACTCCAATAAAAATTTTAAAAAAGAAAGAAAACAAAAGAAAAAATGGAATGGCAGAGAGAGTTCATTCATTTCTCAAGCAACCCTTTTACAGGTTAAATTTTAATCTAGATTTGAATTGCTTTACAAATATAACATTGATTAAACATGAGAAAATCAAGAACAAAAGAAAGAATAAAATAAATCCCCAGTAATCCAAGGTATGCAAACCAAATTCATTTCTTAAGTACACTTTTACACACACATACACACAATTTCTTAAGCCCTCCAGGCTTTCTAAAAATTTTAGCATGATGGATATCTTGGAGTTAATTGAAGAAATAGTTTAAAATGCACATTGATATACGCTGGGAGCCAAAAAAAATGATAGTGACACCAGTGGCTTAGAATTTCAAAGCATGTTATAAGACAATACTTCCTATGTTCTATACATACACCAGTGGAAAATACCATTCTCTTCACCCAAGGTACTACTTATGATTATTGCATGACAGCCTAGAAAGTTAGCATCTAATTTAAAATTTTATTTAACTTTATCCTACGTGATTATTCTTATAAAAACTTGTTTTAATTTGTTTTAAAGAATTCTGCTTTGCCAGAGTGAAGTTACTAGGTAGTGTTGTATATGTACAAGAAATTTTAGCCTCAGTTATTAGTAGATTTATTAACTGCATCTTACATTACATGACCAGAGACTATCCCATACTTTGACAAACCATTTAGAGGAAAACCTTGAAACAGCTGTTCATACATGATAACATGAATAGTATGTCATATACTAACATTTAAAAAATTTGTCTCATGTTGCTTAGATTTTAAGGTTCCTGAAAATCTGGATCGTGAGAGTCTGTTTCTGAGTAGGATGTAGTAGGTTACTGCAGATGGGTATTTGCACTGACAATGAGACAAAGCTGGGTAAATTGCAACAGTCATGTTTTTACAGGCATCGGAAAGCAACAAAGACCAGATTGACTACAGTGTAAGTGAGAGGAGAACCAGTAGGTGGTGAGTTGACGAGTGAGATGAGCGTTGGTGCTTTTCCTGGGGGTATTTGTCACACTGGGCACAGGATGAGATCTTGGTGCAAGCAGATGGTCATTACAGAAAGAAGGAGAAAGAGCAAAGTTTTTAGTGGTATCGTGAAGCCAGAATAATAAAGTTTGGAGACTTGAGGGCTTTCAACCAGACAGTCCATTTCTATCAATACATGAGCTGATCAATCTAAGGTTGTGTGAAAGGCTAAAGAAATAGACTAAAAGATTCCAGAAGGGAGAATGAAAAATTCCACAATCTTGCAGACTTAGGAAACAAAGACCTTCTGGGGGAGAAGGCCTGAAAACAAATTGAGCAACACATGAGAAACCTTAAAGGAGGGATGAATTAGCGCCAAAGATTTGCAGTTAATGTTACTCGGGTCTGTTTACTGATTCTAGATTCATCTGAAGCTGAGGGGCAAGGGGGATGAGAAACTATGATTTTTTGATATTTGTGTGGGACTGACACCTAGGGTTGGACACTTAGAGGCCTCCACTATGTGGCCTTAATACATTTACTCAATGTTGAAGCTGCATGAGGTAAACGATCAAAGAGCTAAACTGAAGCTGAGGTTGGAAAAGTTACAGCTCAGTCCCAATACAGCACAATCCCTGATTTCATTTAGCCAATCAGCCCTTCACACTATCGGCTTCAGCAGAGGAAAGAGGAGAATTCCTTTGCGGAAGTTGACGATGCTTGAAGTCTCTACAGTATTTTATACACAATGTCTTACATACAGTCAAAAATGCTTCAACAGAAGAAGCGGAATGGCCATAATCAACAACCAAGCGCAAAAATAGACAACAGAAACAAACCCATGGATAATCCGGATGCTGACATTAGCCAACCAAGTCTTTAAAATAGCTATGATTAATGTGCTCAAAGAAATAGAGAAAACGACGGACAAAATAAAGGATGGAGAAATACAAAACACATATTTGATTTTATAAAAGCCGACTCATATGAACAGTTTAGCATTAAAAGTACAACATCTGAATTTAGGAACTTGGAGGAGGGGTTTAACAGAGCGGAAGATCGGATCGGTAAACTAATGACAGGTCAGTAAAAGACATTCCATCTGAAACTCAGCAGGAATAAAGGATGGAAAGAAGAAAAAAGAGCAAAAGAGACACGTAAGACAGTCAAGAGTACTATCATATGTGCAACTGGTCCCAGAAGGGGAGGAAAAAGACAACGGAAAAGTTCCCAAACAAATAAAAGACTTCAACATAAGTATGCAAGAAGCTTAGAGAACCCTAAACACATTTTTAAAATCCAACAGATTGCAAGAATCAGGGAGGGCAGGACCATACTCCAGCCAGCCTTGTATCTTGTGAGATGGGGGGGTCCAAGCACAGAAAAGATGCTTAAAAAACCTTTGTTGAAGTAATTACTTCCTGCACAGGTTCACACTATTGCCATTATTTTTTCAAATATTTCTGTAGAAACTTCACAACATGATTAAACCTATGAATCAATTACCTCCTAGAATTGTGAATGTTCTTATGAAAAGGGACCTTAGGAATCCTCTAGTAAATAGTTTCAAATTGAACTTTGCTGATTCCCAAGGCTTTGATTTAGCTCCATTAAAGAGGGCCATAATGGGAAAGAAAGACATTGTACAGAAGAGCTCTGAGCCACCCATCCCTGCTTTATACAAAGTTTCCCTGCTTTTATCTGTTTTACTGGTTTGCACTCACAATTCATTTGAAAAAAAAAATTCTTCATATAAAAAATGATTGTAGAATCATGAGTCTATTGCACGCCCCCCACCCCTTTATATAACAGACAATAAAACTGAAGGCTGGAGAGACAATGTGACCTTCTCAAGGTTACATTGCTAATTAATGGCAGAACAGGGACCAGACGAAATGTCTCCTGAATTCTGTGTCCATGGCCTTTTCTAATACATCACACCTCTTCTCCTCATCCAAGAATTTATGCAAAAAAGGGTGCTTTTGCAAAATAATCATTAAGACCATCGTACTTTCTACCTTATTTGACTATTTGTTCTGAACTATAAACCCATTACTTTGCTTTCACTGCAAAACACACAATTTCATCTCACTGTTCCTTCCACCCTTTTTCTCTATTTCCATAATCTCTGTCTCTTTTTATCCTCCACGTTATCTTATACTTGCTTGAATGATGTGGCCATACCTTGTACCATATGGATATGGTTATGGCCATCTTAGTTCATGGTAATATTATACTTCCTGATCTCATTTTTAGTTTCAAGTCTAGCTCAAGACCTACTTATTCTAAACCTTTTCTGAAAGCATCATAGGGTGGTCATTTGTCACTTAAAATTTCCCCAGCATTAAACATTTTTTTCTTGTATTTGCCCTTATATTGTCTTAAAAATAACAACTATTTTCAAAAATTAATTACATAGGCACAACAAATAATTGGACAAAATTCAAAATTTACAGAAGGATACAGAGTGATAAAGAAGTTGTCACCCCATCTCTGTTCTCTACACAACAAATTCATCTCTTCAGGGATAACAAGTATTCTTGTGTGCACCTGTAGTGATAGTCTATGCATATGGAAGCATATATGTATTTTACTGTATTTGTTTTTACATAAATGGGAGTACACTACAACACTGATCTGCACCTTGCTGTTTTCATTTGACAATATTCTTAGACGTAACTCCATATTTGTACTCAAAGAGATGCTTCGTTTTTCTAATGGCTGCATAGTACTCCACTGTATGAATGTACTGAAATACATTCACTGCGTCCTCTACACTTAGGTTGTTTCCATGATTTTCCATGATTTTTATATAGCAAGCAGTGCTGCAGTAAGTAACCTGCATTTTGCCCATATGTGAGAATGCCCTAGAAATGAAATAATGTGCATTTTTGGGAGAGATATTGCTAAATTGTTTTCCACGCAGATCATAAATTATCTTCTACTCTTACAATGCTTATAACAAGTTATACTTAAACCCTTGCTAACAAGTTAGTCATAAAACTTTAAAAATTTCTACCAGTATGCTAAATGGTATCTCATTAACTTGCCTTTATCTCATAAATGCTCACCTACGACCATTTCTCAAACATTTTAGTGTCAACTGTATTTCCTTTTCTTTTGTCCATTTTCCTATTATGTTGTATATTTTAAATTAATTTGTAAGAATATTATATCGATTAAAATTTAGTCCTTTACTGTGATATGAATAAGAAAAATATTTGTCTTTTGACATTTTTATGATATTCTTTTGCTGTGTGGATTTTTTTCACGTTTATGCAACAGATTTTATCATTTTTAAACGTGGATTCTGAGGTTTTGATCACACATAGAAAGGCCTTCCTCTCTCAGATACTAAGATTCTATAAATATTTTTAAAAGTCCTTGTTTTCTTTAGTATGTTAATGGTTTCATTTTGCAAATTTTAATCTGATCAATCTAGAATTTATTTTGCTGTAAGCTATGAGGTAGGGATACAGCTTTATTTTTTTCCAGACACTATACTGAATTTTAAGCGATTTTCTCTATTTTACCATAACTTTTCTAACAGGATGTAACTTAAGGTCAGAGACCTTTTTTTCTTTTTTTAAATAATTGGCACAATACCGAGCATGAATTTATCTCCCAGTAAATACTTATAAAACTGAAATAATAAAGGCTGCATAGTACTATAATAATAATATATCTATATTATACATAGTACCATAATAATCACCTTCAATAAAATATGTGGATGTTAGATCAATGTCATCTTCTATTTCTTCCTTTTTTAAGCTCAAATGAATAATCTAATTGATTCAATTTCTTTTTTTCTTTCTAGCTTATACTGTTGGAATACCTATTTTCATATACAAATTGCCTTCTCAAATGTGAATAATGCACTTTTATTTGTATTTGTTATTTTCTCATCAGTGTTATATATTTTTAACACAGAACGTAAGTCACTGTCAAGAGCTTGTAAAAATTAGTCAAAAACTGGAAAGTCAATATAGGACAAAGCAAATCACATAAATTCTCTTAGAAAATGTAGAAAACATTTTTTGTTTTATTTCCATGCTCCTGTTAAATCCTCAGTATTCTCTCCGATATGTATACTATAAGGTGGGGTGTGGAAACCACATTAAAAAGCCAACTTTATGCGTTAGATGAATAATAAAGAAATTGTAGTAAAAAAAATAGGCTGTAATTAGGAAAATGGCTACAGGAGTTAAAAAAGAAATGGTAGTGACCATAAGTTACTAAAGCCCCAGACAGCAGACCCAACACCCATCAATATTTTATGTATGTTTTATTTGCCTATTTATTCCACAGTTCAATAAAAATTACACGTTGCTATGGAAACATGAAAAATCACAGATACCTGCTCCACTTAGAGGTATGACTTTACACTTCCTTAATGAAACACACATATCATAGGGGCTTAAGCCTTGTATTTGGTCATAATTTTTGGAAAGTGAAATTTGTTATAGAATGATCAGTTATTTTTGGTATTTGTACTGATTTAGCCAAAGTGCTAGAAATATTCCATAAAAAATAAAACATAAAAAAGCATACATCTACAACAGGTAAGTAAAATCTCTGTCTTTCTCAAAAGTCTGAAGATTTTTCTTTTTTCACACTTTGAAACATCGTCTCTGGGGCAAGGCCCAGCTGTGGGTCACAAAAGATTCTTTTTAAAAGGGATAGAGACTGATAGTTTGTTTTTATTCTTACAAGGGACCAGAAGGGCAACTGTAAAAATCATAAAGCCCCACCCTTCTTGAGCAGACATATTTAAACTCTGTGGTATTTTCAGAATCCATTCCAAGGGGACTAAAAATTCCACACCAAGATTTCCTGGTACCTGCCACTGGTGCAACCAGTACCTAGTGATGTCTGCACAAGTGTCAGAGAGGTGGAGAAATCCTTCAAATCTGTTAAATGTGGAATAAAGAGGAGAATAACTTGAATTAAATTCCTGTCCCCCCTTGAAATAGACTCTGACTGTGCCTCTGTACCTGGCCCTGATTTTTGCATGAAAATATTCCTTTTGTCCCTATCTGGTGCTAGCCTTCAAAAAGGAACAGGGTTTAAAAAGCAGGAAATAATGTGAGATTTTAAGCAAACAGTTCAATATTCTTTTAGAATGCCCTCTGTATTCAAAAGCACTTTGATTTATATCTTTAGGAGTCTTTGAAACTGTACCTCTTTTAAAAGACCATCCCTGATTTTGGGTCTTTGTTCCTTTATGAGCTTTGTCCCTGATTTCTAATATAGAGACCCGAGAGGCATGTTGTTAAAGGAAGGAAAAATAATTTTTAAAAAGCCTGGCAAACTGTGTTAAATATGCTTTTGAAAATTAAGTTTAATATAAAGTTCAGTATAACCATCGCCATTGAACGTATTGTCTGTGCCAAATAACTCTTCCAATAAAAATATCCTTTGTTTTCCTGTAATATAATTAAAAGTGAGACCAAAAGGGCAGCAATAAATCAAGGTGCACAAAAGCAGAAAAATATTATAATTAATATTTAACATAAGTTTTGATTGCTTTTAGAGTAAGTATTAAAAATATCAATTAGAATATATATTCAAAGTTTTCTTCCTTTCCCATTACACAGTGGAAGGGGCTACAAACCAAATAATACACAGTCCCTAATTAAATAAAAGACTGCAATTGAATTGAGAGTTTCTGCTGATGTCATACATAATGAGAGCACAGCTCGAGGTATGAATGAATGGCAGCCAAACCCTGAGAATGAATTACAATGTTAGCATTCAATCAGGGACTAGGTATTGTTATTTGTAATAGATGTAAAATGATTATTATTATTTTTAAATACAGACAAAGGGAAGGAAATTTGAATTCAAAAATCTGAGACTAGGAGGCAAAAAGATTAGAAAGTATGTGGTTAAAGTGAATACACTGTACTGGAAAATGAAATGTACAAATTTACCAGTGAATAATTGCTTTATATATTACATATGGATAAATAGCTAGGTATAACCATATCCATATCTATGTGGGGATGGATGTGTGTCGAAAGCCTCTAAATAGAATAAGACTTTCAGTTTGCAGGCACCTATTTTAAAATATTAAAAAGAAACATGATATAATGAAAGGGTAAAACGGTATATATTTAACTTATCTAAGATTGGGCATAAAATGCTATGATTTACAGCCTCCACCAGAACATATCAAAGACTCTCTTTTAGAGTCTTATTTTCAGAGGCACATTTTAATCTCTACATATGGGGAATTAAGCATGTAAAGCCAATATGGCCAATTATTTATTGTTGAGTACTGACAACATGCTTGACTCGGCATAAGGCAGAGAAAATAACCCTAAGGGGTTTCAAACTAAAGCAGACAATGAGTTCTACCTCTTCTCTCTTTTCCCTCCTCCTACTTCTTAACTCAGATATCACTATCACACAAGTGTTCAAGAATGTCATTCCCAGTCTTTCTACCTTTTCCTTCGCCCCCAGTTTTTCTGGCCACTCCTTCTGTCTTATTGCCATGTGAATAAAATTAGACTATAGTCAGTATAAGATGCATACCACTCTAGAATGAAAGTGTGGAAATTGTACTTAAAGCACCAAGACAGACAGAAAGGCTGAACGTTTTGAGGGAAACAAGTAGGACCAGGGAGTTGTGAAAAAATTTCAGAAAAGAAAATTAATATGTCAAGACACAGATTGATAAAAATGAGGAAAAGTAATACAACAAAGGGATAATTCTATAGAAAAACTCCATTAGTTCTGTAGAACCAGTGTTTCCTTGTTGTAATATACATCCGTTGAAAATATTACCAGTGTAACAACTTGGCTAGCTGTGTTCAGTTATCTGTCAATGTCACCAATATGGAAAAGAGCCAGTAATAAGGAAGTAAGCAAAGGTTCCTGAGTAGTCAAATGCTCTACTGTAACTGAGTAGTGAAATTCATGCCGTATGTTCTCAAACTTTAATGTGCAAGACAATCACCTTGAATAGCTGTTGAGAACAGACTCCAAACTTTAACAGTTCTCATAACTATGTGACCTTGGATATGCTTCCTACCCTCTCCACACTTCCGTGTCTATAAAATGAGATCATAATAGTCCCCCCTTCTAGCCTAAGGTTTATATTAATGTATGTGGAGCTTTAGAGCAGTGTCTAGTCCATAGTAATCATTAAATAAATGTTAATTATTTATTATTACTAAATGATGAAGGAAATGAAGTGGACTCCCTTTGGTTTACCTTTACTGGTTTACAACAAAATTTATTTTGAAATAATTTCAGACTTACACAATAGCTGCAAAAAAGCCCAAGAACTTCCCCTCTCCTTTATCCTGCTTCTCTTAGTTGTGCCAGCTCACATAACCATAGTACAACGATCAAAATCCGGAAATTAACATAACACAATACTATTCACTAATCTAGAAATTTTATTCAAATCTTGCCAACTGTCCCACTGATGCTGTTTTTTCTCATCCAGGATCCCCCACTGTATTTCGTTGTCATGTCTCCTTAATCTCTCCCAATCTGGGATAGTTCTCCAGTCTTCTCTTTCTTTCATGACTTAGACATTTTGAAGAGTCTAGTGAGAATTTCCTTTTTTGTTTACTTGTTTTTGAAGTATAGCTGAGTTACAATATTGTGTTAGTTTCAAGCGTACAACATACTGATTCAGTTATTTTTTAGATTATATTCCATTATAGGTTATTATAAGATATTGAATATAATTCTCTGTGCTATACAGTAAGTCTTTGTTGCTTATCTATTTTATGTATAGTAGTTTGTATCTGCTAATCTCATAATCCTAATTTGCCCCTCTCCTCCCCTTTGGTAACCATAGGTTTGTTTTCTATGTCTGTGAGTCTGCTTCTGTTTTGTATACGGATTCACTTGTATTATTTTTTAGATTCCACATATAAATGATAACATACAGTATTTGTCTTTCTGTTTGACTTACTTCATTAAGCATAATATTCTCTAGGTCCACCCATGTTGCTGCAAATGGTAATATATGATTCTTTTTTATGGCTGAGTAATATTCCAGTGTGTGTGTGTCTGTGTGTGTGTGTGTGATATATATTCAATATATATCACATCTTCTTAACTCAATCATCTGCTGATGGGCACTTGGGTGGTTTCCATGTCTTGACTATTGTAAATAATGCTGCTATGAATATTGCAGCACATGTATCTTTTCAAATTAGAATTTCCATTTTTTCCAGATATATACCCAGGAGAGAGATTGCTAGATCATATGGTAGCTCTATTTTTAGTTTTTAAAGGAACCTCCATACTGTTTTCCATAGTGGCTGCACCAATTTACATTCCCACCAACAGTGTACGATGGTTCCCTTTCCTCCACACCCTCTCCAGCGTTTATTATGTAGACTTTTTGATGATAGATATCCTGACGGGTGCAACGTGATACCTCACTGTGGTTTTGATTTGCATTTCTCTAATAAGTAGCAATGTTCAGTACCTTTCTGTGAGCCTGTTGGCCATCTGTATGTCTTTTCTGGAAAAATATCTATTTAGGTCTTCACCCATTTTTGGATTGGGTTGCTTGCTTTTTCAAACTTGAGTTGTATAAGCTGTTTGTGTATTTTGGATATTAACCCTTTGTCAGTCACATTGTTTGCAAATATTTTCTCCCATTCCATAGGTTGTCTTTTTGTTTTGTTGATGGCTTCCTCTGCTGTGCAAAAGCTTTTAAGTTTGATTAGGTCCCATTTGTTTATTATTGCTTTTATTTCTTTTGCCTTGGGAGACTGATCTTAGAAAATATCGCTACAACTTAGGTCAGAGAACGCTTTGCCTATGTTCTCTTCTTTGAGTTTTATGGTGCCATGTCTTACATTTCGGTCTTTAAACCATGTTGAGTTTGTTTCTGTATATGGTACGAGGGAGTGTCCTAATTTTGTTGATTTACACGGAGCTGTCCGGCTTTCCCAACACCACTTGCTGAAGAGACTGTCTTTTCTCCATTGTATATTCTTGCCTCCTTTGTCATAGATTAACTGACTGTAGGTGCGTGGGATTAGGATTTCTTTACACGAGTTTCCTATTGCTGCTGTGACAAATTACCACAAATTTAGTGGCTTAAAACATCACAAATTTATTACCTTACAGTTCTATGGGTCAGAAGCCCCAGATGAGTCCTAGAGGGCCAAATCGAGGTGTCAGCAGGGCTGTGTTCCTACCGGAGGCTCGCGAAGAGAATCTATTCCTCGTCTTTTCCAGCCTCTAGAGGCTGCCCACGTTGCTTGGCATGTGGTTGTACATCACTGTAACTGTGCCTCTGGGATCACGTCTCCATCTCTGACTCTGACCTCCTGCCTACCTCGTATAAGACTGTGATTAAGTTAGCCCACCTGGGTGATCCAGAACACTCCTCCCATATCAAGATTCTTAACGTAAGCATATGTGTGATATCCCTTTGCCACGTAAAGTGACACATTCACAGGTTCCAGGGATAAGGATGGGGGCATTTTGGGGGCACCATTATTCCATCTACCTCAGTCGCTATTGAATTTTTCTGATACCTGTTCATGTTTAAAATCAAGGTATGCATGTTTTGGCATGACAACAAAATGGGGTGGTGTCCTTCTCTCAGTACATTCTGCTGCTTTGCTTTTGTAAAAAAAAAAGAGGCAACTAAGAAAGATCTACAATCCCTTCCTCCACCATTCTAAAACTGAAAAAGCTTTGAAAATCCTTTTTTTCTTTCCTCCTGCAAGTTTTGCATAAACTCATTTGGCAGCAAAATGTGACCCAAGTCAATAGAAGCCTATTTATAGGTTTTATTTATTCCACTTAGTGAAAGAATATTCATATATATATTTTTTGCAGAATCATTAATGTGTTTGATTATGAGATGGCTGCCGCCAGCCCTGCTTGGGGGTGGGAGTGTTATATAATGTAGAGTTTTGCACTAAATTACTTTTGTAAAATCTGAAGAATTCTAAAACATATATTGCCTCAAGGGTTTCATGTATAGATAATGATCCTGTATATTTTACCACAATTTAAATAAGAAGACCTTTGTTGCAAAGAAACTATATCACATACCCCTATGACTTAGAATGTTGACTTTTGTCTGCTTGAAAAAATGCAACAAAAAGAATATACATATGATGTTCAAATGGTAAGAACTAAGTGAACTGCTAAAACAACTTTTGTAATTCGTATCCTCTTCACATTGAGAAACTGATTACTACCTCAAAAAAAAGGTACCAAATTCTAAGAGTTATCTTATGTTGGTCATGTTTTATTCCAAATGAAACTACCAAGTCACAAATATCTCTGCACATTTTCTCAGCTTCAGATACTATACACAAGGATATATCATATAAACCACTATTTTAATGACTTGATGGTTTCATTTGGAAAAACAATTATGACCGCCATAATATATATTGTAGATATATGTCATAATTCAGTTTTGACAGAATTTCCAATAATTTTAAAAGTTGAATTTTTGTCCCCATTCCTCTGAATCAGCAAAGGCCAATTTAAATGAAAAGTTAAAATTAAATACTTAATATTTTTCTAAGTTTTAAAAAAAATTTGTGGAGTCAATAATTTCTATTCTATTAATCCTAAAATGCAACTTTGGAAAAGATTAAAGGTAATTTCATAGAAATATTAAAAATCATAAGACCGTATTGAAAAAAAAACATTTTTCAGAAAATATCACTTCTATTGTATTTTACTTTCCTTCCTCAGGCCTTGAATCAACCATATTTCCCTAAGAAGACCTACTTTCTTTTAATAGCAAATAGTATTTCAGGACCATAATGCTACTCATTGTTTCTAGACCTTTCCAGTAGAGCCAGGAAATACCATATATATATTTATATACACACACATGCACGCGTGCACACACACACACACACACACATAGAGATAATGGTTAAAATAGAATGCCTTATGATTTCATACTGATATTTTCAGTTCAAATTCAGGGTCACAGATTTTTCTTAACCACTGGTATATTATATCTTACATGCTGAGAATCCTGGTTCTCAAGGACACAGGGAATGATAGAATTAGCACTATCTCACAATTACTCATTGTTTTTATCTTATATTACAAACACAACTATCTTAGAATAATTATTCAATACCATCACAAACTGCATTCCTGAAAACAGTTAAGTATTTTTTTTGTAATCGCTCTCCTGTTCTTCATCATTTCTTTTAGAACTGTACTATGTCTACGTGGAAAGAGCACGTAAGCTTAGTTATATATACATCCACAAAAGTCCTCTGTCGATGTCTGGTCATTTCGGTTGTCAGAAACTCCCTCAACTCTGCACAGATTCCACTAACAGGCAGATATGGTGGCTTCTGTTGTTCTGTCCTCATCCTATTGCACTTTGGGACTCGTGGTGCTATCTTGTCACTTTATCTTATTGCCAACACTGTCTACAGGGTTCTCGTATGGCTCTCGAGTGGCTCTGTTGATTCTATGCAGGGATTGAGGGACATCTAAAATGTTCCACACGACAGTTGCCATCTTTCCAAAATTCTGTCCTAAAGGTTTTTGATGCATTATTTCACTTAAGTTTCACAAGCCTAGAAATCAGTCTTTCTTTAAAAAAAGAAATCAGTTTTAATGCCTCCATTTTACAATAATAAAAACAGAAGTATCAAAAATGATAAATACTTGTCTAAGATCAAATAGCTAGTTGCTGATGGAAATCCATTTGAACTCAGGTCTATCTGACTCATGTGTCCATACTCTCCGCCCAATGCCACACAGCAATAATTTCATAGATAGCATAAACATTTCCTTAATATCAGATAAACTAGAGCCTTGTGACTTCTAAATAAAATAAACTATCAAAGGAAAATTTCAATGCACTTCAAGTTGTAACAATCTTACCTTATACCAAAAAACACTGCGTGTAGAGTCATACATGCACAGCATTTTCTTTTAGTAATTTTGTATAATCACCAAAGAAATTTCGATTGGATTATTTTTTAAAAAACTCCTTCATGAATGCTCTACGTTACCAGTCAACGGACTGATTTCAGCAAGTCTTTACTAAAGACTAAGAATACGCAACATCATTTGTGGACAGAGCACAAGACAAATGGTTGGAATTCCTAAGTTTCATTCTTGATTCTGTCATCAGCGTACTGTGTGGCCTCCTGAAAGCCCCTTTAGTCATATGATTATAGACTCCTTCAACACTGACATTAATTCACTCCTGCAAAGTTAGTCTCTGGTATCTAATGTCCTTCGACATCATCTTGAGAAAATAGTTGTAGCAAATACGATAAGAGGCACATAATGGATTATGTATCGATGACATGAAGGAGGCATGCATAATAAGGAATGGAAAATAAATTCGAAGCAAGTAGGACAATAAGGGGATTGTTTCATCCTTTTCAAGAGGGCAAAAAGGCATTTTTATTTTCAAAAAGCCATTCATGGACAAGAGTTTCATCAATAAACTAATTTCTCTGATTGCGTTGGTTGGAATCTGAGATGGATTTTTATACATGAGAAACTTCCACGGAAAATAGCCTGTTTTCAGCTTCAAACCTGTGGCTTGGCAATAAAAGTGCCAAAGAAAACCCCAGGTTACTGAGGAGGAATCAGTTTGAGACATACATATATTTGGATATTTGCTTACTATGAGCTGGACACTGGATTACATGTTGAGATGCTCAAAGTAAAACCGTAGGGACAGCAGAGAGTGGTGGGAATTCTTGGGCACTTTGGCTTCAAAGTCTTGAATTTTCATGCAGCTGCTCTGTGTATATGTAATGAGAGTTAAAAGGTAAGTCCACGTTCTGAAATCTTTTCCTTCCCCCTCTCACTCTCAGAAACATATTCCTTGAAGTCTGTTTAGAAACAAATTTAGAATTATTGTGTAATGCTTTTATTACTAACATCTGTCTACGCCAAGTTCTATAGATTATGGAAACAAATAAATCTCTCTGGTTCAGATTCTTTCAAAATGACTCAAAACCTTTATCACACTTGGGGATTTTCTATGTATTCACCGGGAGGAGACATGGAGAAGGAGACAGCCTTCTTAAGAGACACCTAAAGACAGGTGCAAAGCTTTAGAGAAAGCAAAGGAGCCAGGAATCATTTGAACTGTGCCCTTAACTCAGACGATCTGGTTACCTAGCCATCCTTAACTATCCTTCATTGTGAGCTGACATTTTAGAGGGAATTTCACCTAACAGAATGGAAGTTTCAAAGTGTTTTTTTTTTTTTAAATGGGAGAGGGAAAAAACCAGTAATAGAATCACTTCACTTCATGAACAGGGCAAACCATGTTAATTCATTGTAATCTGAGGCTAATTAGGTGTGGATGACACTGAAGAGTAGTAATTATTTTACATCCCAATCACAGTGTCTTGAAGCTATAAGACAAGCAGGGAGGAATATAACCTATACTAAGACTTCTAAATGATTCACTCACACAGTTTAGAGCCCCTTTGAGGCCACTTTTTAGGATCTAAAAGTTTAGATGTTCTTGGGTTGAAGTGTGGTAGGGACGCATGGGGGGATAAGACATTCTCCTAACCCCTCCCCACCCCTCAAAATCTGTCCCATCCCTTTGCACCCTGGCATTTCTCCTGTTCATTTCACTACTTAATCTCACTTTGAAAACACTTACATCTTAACCATTTAATGGTTGAAGTTTAACATTTTCAGGGCAACATCACAAATAAATTCCCACTTCAGCCATGTAACTGCATTAAACCCAGAACCAACAAGTTATATGGAAGAGAACAAGCAGAATCCAAGAGCATAAGATGTAAGTTTTGATGCAAATGGGAGCTTGGGTAGAGTTTTGAACATGGAATCTGCTTCCAAAGCAGCTAAAACTGTAATGTGAAGTTCCCTGGAGCCACATGTTCGACAGGATGAAAGATGATGAGGGTGATGATGATGAAAGATAACACAAGAGAGGGAGAGTGAAATCATTTTTCCTAGATCTGTTCGTTGTTTGTAAAATCTGGTGCCCTCCACTAAAATTCTGGTATAAAATATTTCTACAGTAGATAGACATCACTGTTTTTACTTGTAAAGTGGCCTTCTTCCCACTGGGACACTGCCCCTTATCCACAACGCTCTGTTATCGTGGGACTAGTTATAGAACGCAGTACACATGGAGTTGAGCACATGACCCAGGACCGATCAATTATACGACATCTCATCTTTTTGGCCACAGTGATTGATCTAAGGGCTGCCACACGACTTGAGCAGATAGAGCTCTTTTACAGATTTAATACATGAATACTAGGAAAGACAAGTTCCTCTTCTTTCTGGATAACAAGCTATACAGAGCTACTTGTTGAAGCTAGCAGCAACCTTCTTCCATGTGAGAGGATGTGGACCATCTACTAGCAAAAAAGAAGAAAGCAAATATACGAAAAGGATTTAGCTGTGCCAAAAGTTGGTGAGAGAGCCCTGACACCATCTTTGAGCCTCTGAATCCAGCACTTCCTGAAGCCAGCTCAACATTTAACTCCTTGGTTGCATGAGGCAATCAATTTCTTCTCCAATCACTTTAGGTTTTTTTAAGATGGCTAGTTTGAGATTGTCTTTTTTTACATAAAACTGGAAGAGTTTTAACTAATAAGACATGGAAGGGCAAAACTATTTTTTTTTCCAATTGCATAGTTAAAAACCCCAAAGATAATAAAAATAATCAATGATAGCGGGTAAATTAATTTCATATCTACTTGACTCATATGGTTATTTACCAATAACTGAAACATAAGTAGTAAATTTGCTTAATGAAACTATACAGACTGGAAAGTAATTCAACAATAACAAAAATATATATCACTAAAATATTTACATGTATTCATCCACCTGGAGTTTAGGTGACAGGTTGATAAACTTTTTCCTTAATAGGCCTGATAGCAAATATTTTTGGCTTTGCAGGTCATACAGCCTCTGTCACAACGAATCAAATCTGCCATTAGAGCATGAAAACAGCCATAGACAATATGTTAAAAAGTAGCATGGCTGTATTCCAATAAAACTTTACTTACAAATACAAGTGGTGAGCTAGATTTGGCCCAAGAGCTGTAGTTTGCCAACCTCTATTTAGAAGATCGACTTTGGACTCTTCTCAGTTCACTTCACCATGATTTCCTGGAACAGCTACATTATACTAGGCAACATATTTGGCCCTAGAAAAGATTCAGAGCTGTGTATGGAAAAGTTCTGACCCTTAAGGAGTTTGCAACATAATAGGAAAAGAAGGCAAGTTTATCCCTAAATTATCATTCCAACCAAATATCAAGTGTTAAAAGTAAGATAAAACAAAATTATATGAAACCCCAGAGGTTATGATTAAGTCTACTGAGAGCATTTTTCCCCCAGTGGCCCATAAAGATATTATTTACTCAGAACGACACTTAATCCCATGTTATTCTTTGTTGCTATGTGACAGGGAGAGAAAAACATAATAATCGCACCCCTTTTCTCTTTCCTTGTCCTGAAAGGTAGATCCTCTGTCCTGCTCAGCAAGAGAGAATTTTGTGTGTGTGTTGATCTGAAATTAATGGTGAAAATGTAGAATTAAAGATGAAGGTCAGTGGCTGGTGGCAATACAGCTCGACAAAAGAAAGGGCATGAAGGTACATTAGGAAAGTTTTCTTAGGTGGTAAACGTTTTAGTCTGCTCTGTACACCCTGGAACTTCCCATTTCCTGTTCCAGATCTGGAACAAGACCATTGGGAACAGATTATTAGCCTAAAAAACATCTCAATTGCTTCCGAATGTTTGGAGTCAGATTTCTGCTGCTTTTGAGTGAGAACATGTGACGGAGGGCATTTTGACGGGAGGGAGAAGGCCTAGATGAAATGGATGTGAAATATATAAATGATACTGGATGTTCAGAGTCAGAAGTGTCTTTGGAAGAACAAGCAGCGGGTCCTTTTTCAAACTGTTTTCTGCAGATTCCTCATGCTTAAGAGGCTCGGGTCATGAGCAAGTGGGTGGAGACAAAAGGAAGAGGTTCTGTAGGTTGGATTCTGGGACCCTAGCCCTCAGTTGAACCAGAGCTAATAGGTTTGTTTTAATCTGTTTTATGTACTAGGGTTTCAGGGAAGATAGTTGAAAAGAAAAGGGCTAAGGCTAGAAAAAGAAATGCTTCAACACTGTCAAGTTAAACCAGAGGTGTCACACAGGTTGAGTCAGAGCTGGGACTAGATCTCACAGTTAGTTCCCTTTTGACTACCCAGGATGGCTCTTTCATGTGTGTTCTCAAATAAGAAGGTGAGCTGCCCGAAGACATAAAGGGAATTAAACTGGGTTCAAATGATCAGCTCTGGACTCACTTGTTATGTTTAATATTAGAATCCCTGCTACGGCAAAGTGCTCTTTCCTGTCTTTTTGCTTAGACCAAAGGGCTACATACGTATTTATTGAATCAAATTGACAGTGTTTGTGCCTCCTTATCTGATAAATTAAATGTCAAATTCCATCCTCCTTTGGGATCCATCTCCTTGGAACTGGACATCACCTTTGCCTCTCGAATAACTGCTTCTACCTTTTCAGCAAAAGGTCTCTGAAGGCTTGCTGGCCATCTAAGAAGGGACCCAGATTGTCCTTCTTTACTGTAGTACTGACTTTTGGGACAAGTGGCTCCCAATCAATCTGGTTAGTCTCTGGGACCATATGTAACTTTACTCTTTCACAGTATGGTTTGCTTTTCTCTCCTACCACATTTTCGTTCTGGCTTGTAGAGTCAATTCAAGAGCCCTTATTTGTGTTTCTATTTGCTTCTGCATTTACTATAGAAAACTGTTCCATCTTACATGAACTCTGGACTACCTTGCGTTGATCATTTCCACCTGAAAAATTCTCTCTGCATGGTTTTGGGTAACATTCTCTGACTCAGAGGAAGTGAAAGATGTCTACTCAATGAAATGATATTGTTTATTTCTCTGGTCAACTACTCAGATACCACATTATCCCCTGTTATAGAGAAATAAAGCAAGATCCCTGACCTCATCAACAAAATGCTGCAAGAGCCATTCAAGAAGAAGATGGGTAAGAGAAGAATGGCATTGGTAAAAAAAAAAAAGACTGGAAGTGGGACAAGACATTAGATTTGGCTGTCCACAAGTTCCTACCCCTGAGATACATACCCAGACATAAAGCCTTAACGTTCAGTTCTTACTGATGTATTTTATCTACTGTTTCATTTAACAGCTGTCTTCAGGCATGCTCACCAAGAACGCGAATCCAAAATCCCTTGGTAATCTCTTTAGGGTTAATGAGCAATGGCCCCCACAACTAGAACAGCAATAGCATCAACAACCAATAATTTGAGAGGCTGACTGGGTTCCAGGCACTATTCTAAGCACTTTAAGTTCAACATCTACTGAGTGTCAAAGGAAAAGTATCAGATCCAATCCATTTCTCTTCAAGCTTGTCCTTTAGGCAAAGAACACAAAAAGGACAACAAGGCAGTTCTACAACCGAAGATGCCATAGATCTTAGGAAAAACACAACCTATAGAAATTGAAGAGCACTGTGTTACCCTCCAGGAGATTAACAAGCTGGAAGGAAAGTCTGCCACATTGAAGAACAGAATGGACAATGACGTACCCTTCCCTCTCTTCTCTTTAAAGTGTCAGCATTTGGATCAATCAACAAATTTATCAAGCATTTATTGCACTTTAAGTTTCCCATATTTTATAAAACTTTTCAGAAAGCTCTGTGTGACGTGTTAACCACAAACCATTTTCTGAATTAAGGGTAGACTAGGAACAACCAAAATTAGATGACATGGACCTTTAAGCAAAAGAGTTAAGTATGCACACAACTTTTGATGACTTCCATAGGTGATCTTTCTTATCTAAAAACAGGATAACATATTTTAAGAACAAAATGCTTTCATCAACAGTCATTTGCAGTTATAACATTAAAACATTCAGATTGTAGTAGGAAATAGGAAAGTTTTAAGATTTCACTGACAGACAAATGACTTTAAATGTTTTTTTTTTTCTTTGCATAAATATTTAGTTGCTGGCATAAAGGCTGAAGTATCAGAAGCCAGGGGGAAGGAAACTGTAACAGAAAGGTAACAATAGGCTCAAAATATAAAAAGGGCCAATTCAGCTGGTTTAAAAAAAGAAAAGAAAGCACAATAGCACACCAGTAAGTTCACCTATTATATAATTACAGGTTTTGTATACAAGTGCAGACAAGCAGACAGAATAAAAGCCTCCTCTAGGAAATCCAAAACACTTGGCAGGTCTGGCCAGGTGGGATGTGATGCCGGTACCAACAACAAAAAGAAACAGACTGCAACTAGGGTTTGGCCTAAGTCTGAATGTGGCTTCTCTTTGCTCAACAGCAGTTTGCTGCAAAACTCTGGGAAACAAAGGGAGAATGGAAAGTGCTAGAGAATTAAGGCATAGAGATCAGGTAACGAAAAAAAGATGTTGTCAGTCACAGGCTCTGCCAGGCAATGTTTTTGCCTTCATTTATGAGAGCAACTCACTGGAGATCTTTCAAGAACTTCGGAAGACAGGCATTTCATAAACAAAGCTCTTCATCAGAAGGCAAAGGAGGAGACAGATAAAACTGTTTTTAGAACGTGAAGCTATGGTGACTATGTACAATCCACAGATGTGTTTTGGACTCAAAGCAGCTCTGGTTTGACTGAGGTCATGGCAAGCGATGAATCCAGATTTTGGAAATTTATGGGCAATTTATTTCCTTCCCTAGAATGCTCATCTTTCTGACCAGTTGTTTTCCATACACTGTGTTTACTTGTTATGTAGGGCACTCAAAAGGCAATCAATCCAGCATTTCTACATCTGGGTATACCCCCAAAGGATTGAAAGCAGGGACTGCAAGAAATATTTGTATACCCATGTTTGCAGCAATACTATTCACAGTAGCCAAAAAGGAGAGGCAACCCAAATGCCCGGTGATGGACGCAGGGTTTACATACAACGGAAGATTATTCAGCCTTAAGAAGGAAGGAAGTTCTGACACATGCTACAACGTGGATGAACCTTGAGGACATTATGCTAAGTGAAATAAGCCAGTCACCAAGGGACAAAGATTGTATGATTCCTCTCAAATGAGGTTCCTACAAGAGTCAAGTTCCCGGAGACAGAAGAGAAGTCACCAGGGGCTGGGGAGAGGGGAGAGGGGAAAGTTAGTGTTTCATGGGTAGAGTTTCAGTGTTGTGAGACAAAAACGTCTGTGGATGGATGGTGGTGATGGTAACACAACAATGTGAATGTATTTAAGGCCACTGAACTATGTACTTTAAAATGCCTAAGATGCAAACTGTTACGTGTCTTTTACTACAATTTTTAAAAGTTCAAATATTTGGGGCATGGAGAAAAGAGGCCAATAAACGATGACAGCAGTGCCACTGAAGAAGATCCTAACACCAGCCAGAGTATGGGAACAATTATCGACGTACTGCTCTCAAAGCGCAGCAGATGCTGTCAGTGCATTACCCACAGGCCTTCACTGACCACTTTCTTCCATGTCGGTCAGAATTCCAGTTGCCAACAGCACTAGCACCTCTTGGCCTTCTGGGTGTCAGTAGCTGCCAGAGCCTACTTTTCCTGGGTATGCAGCAAACCAGAAGTGCCTGGGAATTAAAGCTCCTTGGGAACAGACCTCAATCCATGACTGATGGGAACTGGTGTACAAATACCCCAGTTCCCTCACCCCACCTTGAATGGGATGGATAACTGTGAGACAGGTGTTTTATACCATTTCTCGAATTTCCCCAGCAGAACTGCACTCCCATTTCCATGAGAACTTGCTGAGTAACATACCTTTATTGGCCTTTTCCCTTTCCTTTCTGTTGATGGTTAATTCTAAATGTCAATGTGACTAGGCCACAGATATTTGGTCAAACACTCTAGACGTTTCTGTGAAAGTATTGTTTAAATGAGTAACTTTTTAGTAGATCAGCAGATTGAGTCAAGATTACCCTCCACAATGGGAGTGGGCCTGAACTGATCAGTTGCAGCTTTTAATAGAAAAAGACTCCTCTCCCCTGAAGAGGGAATTCTGCCAGCAGACAGCCTTCAGACTTCAACGTCAGCTCTTCCCTGGGTCTCCTGTCTGCCAGCCTACCTCACAGATTTTGGATTTATATGTCCACAGTTGTGTGACCCAGGTCCTTAAAATAAATCTCTGTCTTCCTGTCTCTGTCTACACACACACACACACACACACACACACACACATTCTGTTAGTTCTGTTTCTCTGGTGAACCCTAACTAACATGCTTTTCCACTCCTATACCAGTGCTTCCTGGGATCGATTTCCAACTAAACTATGTTTGTACTTAGTTAGTCAAGGGTTTGCTTGAACCCTTGACTTGGAGAAGTGGTTTTTGCCCCAGAACACCTTTGGTAATATATGAAGACATCTGTGGTGGTCATAACTGAGGGTGCATCCAGAGGCTGGGAATGCTGTTCAACATCCTACAACGCTCAGGGTAGCTCCCCACAACAGAGACTTATCCAGCCCCCAACGTCCACAGTGCCAAGGCTGAACAGCCCTGACTTAGAGTTGGCTTCTGGGGACACCCAAACTAAGGCAGGGACTCAAATGAGAAAGGTGGCTGTTGCTGAACTAGGAAGAAATACTAGATCAGGGTTATTAAAAATCTGCACACCAAACACAAAATCTTAACATTCTCGCAGATGAGGGGTGCAAGGCTATTAGAGGGCCAGGCTTAGAATGCCAACTGAGGGTGCCTCTTCCCTTTGCAATGGCTGTGTCACAAAATGGGAAAAAAACCACTGGGATTTACCTCTGTGTGGTCAATCCTCACACACAGAAATCAGCACTCAAGAAAGGCCTAGTGATATGGTTGGTTGGTGGTGAAGAGATTCTTCCTGGGTGTTTCTGTGCTGTACTAATGTGCTAAGTGACTTGTGTCCTGGTCCCAGCCTCACCTAGCATGGAATTCAAATTCATGTCTCAGCAAAAAGACCAATTATTTAACATTCCTGAGCTTTGGGAACGTCCTCAAAAGGTCACCCTGGCCAAGGTTGCCTCTGTGAATTCCCTGGGCCTCACGTAACGGGTTTCTAGCTCTATGAAAAACATGGCTGGTTGTCATCTGCGTTCACTCAGTTTCCTTCACTGGAACTAAGTTCTTTCTTGGCCACATTAAGAACTGACCCTGTCAACACTTCCTTATGTTCTCCAGGAAGAACGGTCACTCCCTCTCAGGCTGCCTTGCCAGAAAATCTCTTTTCGGTGTTATCTGCCCAGTTCCTTGTTTTTTCTGGGAGATTCCCTTTTCTTCAGTCATCTGGACTGTTTGAGTTCTCTGGGAGTGTGACTTTAACAGGCACGGTGAGGCGTTACAATATCTGTTCCTCTCTATCTGTGTGTTGTTCATTTTCAGACAATCCAATTGCAGAGCTTGCCTTGGCGTCTTTGATAATGGGGATGGTTCCAGGGCAAAAAAAGTGGGGCTAGCAGTTGGTGAGAAAATAAGTGAGAATCAAAGAGAAGACTCCAAGAAAACGTTTCTGGCTGCGTCGCTAATGTTTGGATTAATTTGATGGAGAGATATTCTTGGAGACTTTTGATTATTAATGTGCCTAATTCTACAGCTTCTATGTAGGTAGTGGGTTCTTCTATAGAGTGGGATCCCATGAAGATTCACAGGGGTGGGATCGATGTTAGTTCAGCCTCTTGCCCCAAGTAATATGTTGACCAGACGGCCGTGATTAAAGCTGCAATAGTACCACTGCCAGTGCCAGACTCTATTCTGGGGCTGTAACAATAGCTTCTGTACCACCTGAATCTATTCCAACATGAGAATAGCACAGAAGAATATCAGAACCTGGAGTTTTATAGATAATAGTTTGAAAAGCGATATGAGAGGGAAACAGTCAAACATTACATTTAGCTTTGAAAACTTTGAGCTGAGACCCTTGTCTACTGAAAACCAATTGGTTTGAATTCTAATTTTATCTCTGTTATGAATTACAGCCTTGGAAGGGTTATTTAATTCTACTGGACCTTAGTTTCCTCCACTGTCAAATAAGGGAGTGGGCAGGTCTGGGTCCAAGAACCTCCCAGCTCCTGTATCCTATGATATCTTAGCAAAGATGGGCAAATCAGATTTCACATCATAAATATTGTTTGCATAGAATTAGTTAGCCTATTCTCCAACCACTCAATCAATGGCAAAAACATTGTTGATAGAGAAAAATAATGGAAGAGATGATTTTGCACACATGGGGTTGATTTGGGATTGAATCAATGAATACCTTGTGAAAAAAAGGTTAGATAAACAGTGTTTATAAGCGAGTAAAATATACTGAAGTCTATGAAAAATGATTGGCATGACTGTATGTGGGAAGGGGAAAGCTTTTAGGGGAGGTATTCTCTCTCATCAGATGTTCCACCTCTTACCATGCAGAACTGTCTACAATGACACAATTTGAGATCCAGAGAGCAGAGAGTATTATATATGAATATAAACTGTTATATGTTAAAATGATAAATTGGTCATTGTCTTAATTAGGATGCTCCCCGAAGCAGACCCTAGGATAAGGATTATGGTGCAGGTCGTTTATTCGGGAGGTGATGCCAGGAAGCAGAAGAGGGGGAGTGGGAAAAGTGAGACACGGAAGAGAGAAAAGCCAAGAGGGAGCATGAATAAGCAGGTTGGAAACTAGCGCTCAATCACACTGGCGCTATCCTGAGGAAATGCGTAAGAATGGTATTCATAACTGACTCAGAAGGATAGGAAGCAATGGGCATTTATCCACTCATCCCCATTTCCTTTGGGCTGAAGGCTGTTCTACGGGGTAATCCTGGATTCTATCTATCTGCTGCCTTGTTCTGTTACCCTCTCACAGCTTCAGAGAAAGCAAAATGGAGGAAGCCTCAGCCCTACTGCTCGTGGGACATTGGGGAGTAGAGGGAACTGTCCGCCATAGCTGCCTTGAAATCAGCTGGGCCAACTAGACACGACAAGGTGCATCACAAGCGCCACATTTATTTTAATCAGATATAGTATATTTTCATAATTCAGCTAAGGGGAAAGAAGTGCATGTGCTAAACAATTTTTAAGCATATTGTAAGAGTTAAGATGGGGACTTGAAAAAAATTACCTTTAATACCAAGTTAGAAACATCTTTCAAGGAAGTGGGCTTGGAGAAGAGGGGTGGAAGGTGCCCATGGGTGGATGGGGGTTCCTGTACTGAACACTGTGGACGACAGTTGAGTTCAATAGTCCAGGCTTCTGTATTCCTTATTATGTCATGACTATACCAGCACTGAGAGCCAGAGAAGCATGAGCCAGCACCAAACAGCTGATTGCTTACCTTTTCACCCCTTCCTTCTAGCCCATATATTTTTCCCTCTGGATTTGAAACACATGAAAAGAGGGAGAGACAGTAAATGACTTTAGAAAGCCAGAAGTCCTATTCTTTGTACACCTTTATTTAGTACTGGGCAATCCTACCTGCTGAAGAATAAACTTAAGAAGCTTTGATTTGGAGTTTGACATTCCAACCTGCTAACCTCCAGAAGAGGACAGAGGGAAGATTTTATCCAGTTGAATATAAAAGGAATAGCTCATAACTTCATTGGCTAATTAAGGTCTTTTTGATTCAACAATCAGGGTTCCCCCCCAAGCTCAGATTAAAAAAGGGGGATTTATTTTAATGATACAACACAGATATGGAGAGATTCAAACAAAGCACATCTGGGCTTCACAAGGGCTAGAATCAGAAACTGAAAGCTCAACAATGAAATCTTTCTCCATTTATTGGGGGCTGTGGTTTCTCTCTCTCTGTTTCTCTCTCTCTCTCTCTCTCTCTCTCACACACACACACACACACACACACACACACAAACAGACACTTCTCCCCCATCCCCCAACTCCGCCCCCCAACTTCCTCTACTGACTTTTTTTTTTTTTAATTAATTAATTTATTTATTTTTGGCTGCGTTGGGTCTTCGTTGTGGTGCGCGGGCTTCTCATTGCGGCGGCTTCTCTTGTTGCGAGCACGGGCTCTAGGCGTGCGGGCTTCAGTACTTGTGGCTCAAGGGCTCTAGAGCGCAGGCTCAGTACTTATGGCTCACGGGCTTAGTTGCTCCGCAGCATGTGGGATCTTCCCGAACCAGGGCTCGAACCCGTGCCCCCTGCATTGGCAGGCAGATTCTTAACCACTGCACCACCAGGGAAGTCACTGCTCTACTGACTCTTATTCTAGTGCCTCAAATAACCTTCACTCATAACCTTCCAGTTCTAGTAACCCTTTCCAATCAAGAATTTCCCGTTTCTCTAACACCAAGTTCCCAAGAGAAGAATCCATTGGAACCACTCCAATTCACACTAGACCAGACAGGTCATAAATTGTTAGAAACTATACAGTTAGGCCAAGTTCCCATCTTTCGTTCAATCAGCTGTTGCAAGGGCCAGGGTCACAGAGACCCACACACTCAATAGGGCTGTGGGCGGGACTGGTCCCCACAGAAGAGGGCATGTGTAAGGTAAGCAGTAAACCACATAGTTAGGGCTTCCAGAATAGCCTACTGGAAAGTGAAGGAATAAGTTACATAATTTTCTATACCACTGTAATTTACTGATTGATATACTTTAAAACAAATTTAACTAGTACTACTTTGATTTCACAATCCATCATTTACCTATGAGACCTAAGTAAGTAAAATAACCCTTTGGGGCCTCACTTCTATCTTCCACAAGTGGCAGAAATAATATTTATCACCAGATCAAGGGTTGGCAAACTGGGACCTGTGCGGCAATTCCTGCCAGCTGCCTGTTTTTGTAAATAAAGTTTTATTGGAACACAGTCATGCCCATTTGTTTATATATTATAAGGTAACAATGGCAGAGCTGAGTAGTTGGGACAGAGACCTTATGCCCCATACAGCCTAAAATACTTACTATCTGCTCTGGACTGAATTGTGCCCCTCCCAAATTCAAATACTGAAGCCCTAGCTCTCCCACAGGGTGGTATTTGGAAGTGGGACCTTTGGGAGGTAATTAGGGTTAGCCAAGGTGATGAGGGTGGGACTTTCATAATGAGATTAGTGCCCTTATAAGAAGAGATCTCCTTCTCCATGTCCAATCACCAAGGAAAAATCAGGTGAACAGATTGCAAGAAGGTGGCCGTATGCAAGCCAGAAAGAGAGCCCTCTTGATGATCCAAGTCATCTAAGCACCTTCATCTTGGGCTTCAGCCTCCAGAACCATGAGAAATAAATGTCTGTTGTTTAAGCCACCCTGTCTATGGTATTTTGTTATGACAGCCCAAGCAGACACAATCTATCCTTTTACAGATAAAGTTTGCTGACCATGGCCTAGATTGTTGTGAAAATTAATTGTGATAGTGCCTCCCTAAGTACATAGCCTAGTGAGCACACACTTTCTCAGTGTATATTAAATTCCTTTTGCTGCACTCAGAACACATTCAGGGCTCTAAGACCACATACCTTTGTGGGGGAAAAAAAGTAGCCTACAAATTCAAGATCAAGGAAATGGTTTTTACGCATTTAATATACTCTTGAAATCTTCACAGGTTTTCAGTTAATCTGTTAAATGTAGCAGTGTGTTCATAACTTAATTTGTATATTTTAGCCATTTGCTTTAATGCAAGTAATTGGCAGGTACCACATTAACACACAAAGGTAGTTAATGCCACGTACAAAAAAAAAAGCATATTTAGTTCTTTATTATTTCTGCTAAATAATATAATGCACAAATCATAGAACTAAAGGCTGAAAAGATGTGTGAAGGTGGATTTATTCATCCCTCAGCTTCTGGGTAGCATTTCACATCAATTATCCTATAAAAAAATCGTTGCACGTTAGTCATGAAAATCACCAGATAATGAGATTCCACAGAATCCCTTGGTAATATGCACCAGGGCCTCACAATTCTCTTATTGGGGTATTTTCCCGAAATGGAGCCCAAATTCTTCCTGCTGCTAGGTCTTTTCCTACTGTTCTCAAAGGTCCTAGCTGCTCCACCTGAGTTTGTATGTGGCATAAATCATTGAAATGATTGCTTCTCTCCTTTCCTCCATGGGAAGGGGAGCACCAGCCACGCCACCTTCATAATACCCTGGACCTTGAAGTCCACACTTCTACAGCCACATCCAAGCCAGGGGAAGAAGAATAAAGTCACCTTTCAGGAGCCTCGAGAGGTTGAGGCAGAGAGGCTTCCGGGACAAAGAACTTATTTTTCTTCTGTCTTGCACACAGGAGCCATTGCCTTTTTGCTAACTATAACGCAAGAAGGTCGCCATTGTTATAGTATTATAAACAGTACCACCTTCTACACTGAAAGTGAGTCATCTCTTTGGTATGTTCTGTGATATTTTCTTTTAATATCTGAAATGCATTCTCTTAAACGTATACCCTTGATAGGGAGAGAAACTCCAGGATGTTCTGACAGTAAAATGCTTAAAATGTTGAGAAAAATTAACTGCTACAGGATGAGAGAGGGTGATTTAACAGTCCTATCAAAGAAGAAGTTTGTTTTCCTGAAAACACTTTCTGAGAGGATCAGGTTAACTACAAATATATTCAGATGGATTTCTATGAAAACCCTGTAGCTAAAACTAAAATAATGTAAGTGAAGGCATGATTAAAACAGTATTTGTGTTTTTCTCTATCTTCCCAGAAAACTGGTTTTGTTTTTTGGTTTTTTTTAAACAGGCATGAAAGCACACATTCATTATTTGAGATTCTTCTTCTCATTTTAATGATTAAATTAAAATACAGTGTTTGGGGGCTTACCTGCCATTCCTTGTGCCTCCCCTTTTCCTGTAATCACACCCTATCAGAACTTCACCACAGATAGGTTGTTTCTGTAGCTTAATTGCCATCAGTCATCAGACTTGGTGACAAGAGGAACTGCCCAACGAATTCACAGTTGAATATGCACCTCTATGTAAAGGCAGAAAAGGAAATAAAGGCTTCTACGCAGCAAGAGAGCTGTTGAAGAGATCGACCAGTGACATAATTGGGTAAGACTGGTTCCCTCAAATCTGAGATATATCCATTTACCTCTATCATGAGAACTTTGAAATAGACAGTGGTGAAAGAAGCAAACCATTTGGAGCATACTGACCGACATGGAAACAAACCAGTAAAAATTTGAATGTTTCTGGGTAACTATGTCATATAAGCTAAGCAACATTCCGTCAATTTCTTTGCAGCTCTAAATAATTATAAGAGAGTTACTACATTCCTAGAAATATACATGAGTTGAAAACAAATATTTTTTGATGTTTTTAGGCCATACTTCACTCTTACTTAAGAACATGGTGTTTGTAGGTTCAGCCACTGGATATTTCATACCAATGATAATGTTTAAATCACTAACCTAATGTATAGTTATCATTCAAAATGGGTCAGATAGTTTGTGCAACTGAGCCGTAAGCTTATATTTACTGTCTCAAGGACCTGTGAAGAAATAGATGAAAATAGTTCCATTTGGATCCAGGTAGAATTTTGAAACTTTAAGGATCCTCTTTTAAAAATCTGTTTCTAATTTTAGAATACCATCTGCATTTGTGCCATTTTCTTAAAGAAGATTCTAGGATGACTTTTTAGGTTGGATGGATTCAACTTTCAAATTTGATTAATGAAATATGCTATATGAGAAAGGCTACTGATTTTTAATTTAGTTCCCCATCACATACTCACCAGAACACTGTGAGAGGCACCTTTAATCATGCTAATTTCAGGCAGGTTCATAATGTCCTGGAGATCTGTATATTTCAAATTGAATTAATCATAACCTCCCCTCCACCCAACCCCTTATCAAGCAGTCCCCTTGTCCTATTCCTTTCTTTTCTATTAATGGCACTGCCATCCTCCCAGCCACCCAGACTTAAAACCTCACAATCATGATTGTCACATTTCTTTTCTTACCTAATATTTAACCAAATGACAAGCACCAGCAATGCTACCTTGATAACATATTTTACATCTACTCTTCCTCTTTACTGCTTTACCACACTAATTCATGGACCTATTCCCTTTAGCTCAAACCAGCCAGTTTGTTCTGAAGCCCAAAAAGTTCTGGTAGCCCAAGATTTTTTGTGGGTTTATTTATTTTTTTTTTTTGGTTTGTTTGTTTTTAAATAATTTGTTACCTGAACTGACATGAGGCTTTTATAGCCATCATTTATAATATTTAGTTTAAATTTATCTGGAAATAAAGGGAGCTTCTCTAGACCCCAGTGTTATCTAATATATGGTATATGCCTTGTAGCACCTTTCTAAAATCTGGAAAATTCTGAATCCAAAATACACCTGGCCTCAATGAATTCAAAGGAGTGAATGTGGATTTTAGCTATCATAATAACATCTTGAAGAAGACTCTACTTATGATTTTCCCTTTCTTTAATCCATTCTGTACATTTCTATCAAAGGAGCCTTCTTGAATATATTTACTCCGAAACTGTACTCTTTAGCAGCTACTTCCACCTCGACATTTTGGCATTCAGGCCCCTTGTGATCTGGTCTGCCTTTTCTACCTACAGAAGATGGTCCCTAAAGGACACGAGATTACATACTGATTAGCTCTGAGAAACAGAAGATGTCCAAGTTCAGCATCATGCCCAATTCACTGTGTATACCTATAGGTTAGCTATTGACTGCATGAGTACACAATAAATATTTGTTGAATAAACACAAGAACGAATAACTGGCTGAGAAAAGAAAGACTGAATGAAAGCATGAACAAGTATTGATCTGAAAAGGTATGAATGGTAATGACAAATGACAGGTTTTAGTTCCTATGTCTATGTCAAACTTTGGCCAGGCTCTATTTAGAGTCAATTTTGGAATTCCTTAACTCAAGAGAGACAGTGAAATTTGAGAGAAGACCTAGAGAAGAGGCAACTAAACAGTGAAGGTTTGCTGTTAAGAAAATCTAAATAGGCTGAGTTGTTTTGTTTTTTTTTTTGAGTGAAGAAGGAAACAAATGAAGGGAGTCGTATGACAGGCAGTTGCGGTGGCCTTGACTTATTAATTGCCTATGTGACTAACTATAGAAAGGGCACAGCATCAGAAGACAGGGAGGGCTTACAGTCTGACACACTCAGCAAGAATATGCAGGGGCAGTCAGGGCCCACGGCCATCTGCCTCTCCCAACATGGATGCAAACTGGTTTAAACCCAGTAAGAGGGATTTGGTTTATTGAGATTTAGATCAATAGAATACAGAAAATAGAATATATTTGAGTAATCAATATATTTGAGTAGTTAAGTCAAAAAGAACTTCTTGAAATGGGTTAAAGACATTGAAACAAGTATGACAATTTTATTTTTATTTAGACCTCTAAAAGAAAAAGAGAGACACCTATCTTCTTGGAACAGTCTAAAATCATTCTAGTTTGGAATCAGGCAAGCCAACTCAAGAGCTTTTTACAGTCTTTTATGATGGAGGATTCTGAAGAACTATATTCAAAGGGCATTAGAAGGAAAAAAAAAAAAAAGGCAAGCAAGCAAGTTCCTGGTGACAGAAACAGAAGCAGGAGAGGGGTTTGTGATCCTTCTGACAATTCATAAGGAAAGCTTCATCTGTCATAACCTTAAGCGCAGTAGAATATCTACGAATACTCCAATAACGGTGGCTTATATTTGAATCACCTAGTCAGCAGCTCTGGTAGTATCAATATGACATATATGAATGGACCTGCTCAACCTGCATTCCAATCATTCACTTCACTTCTAACCCAGGACTTTAATGACTGCCAAGCTTCTACGTTCATTGGCATGCACTCATCTCTGTCATGCTCTTCTGACAGCTTGCTCAAACAAAAGGAATATGACTAAACTCCCCAAGCAGGATAGAGGGAGTTCTACTGCTGAAAAGCAAGCCAAATTTACAATTTAAAAAATAAATTCCAGCCCTGTTCAATAAAACCTACTGCATACTGTAAGAATTACATTATTATTGCCATAATAATATATGGCCGTTATTAGAATTACAGCAATAACGTATGCAACTGCTAATGGACTTATAATGTAGCATGCCACTGGGAAATAAAAACGAACTATATTTTTTCCCGTTACCAAACAAACGCTGCTAGAATCTATACAGTAATTTGAAACTGAGTAGTTATAAGTAGAAGTTTATACCCATATTTGCGATGCATATATGGGCCTCTGTCACATAATTTTCCACTAAAGTTAAATCAGAGGAAAATATTACGCACAGACTGTTTCTATATACCCAACCTGTTTTGATTATTTTGAGGGACTCAACTGGCTAAGTCAAGTTATCCAGTTAAAAAAAGGTGACCTCAATCAAAAAAAGTCAGAGAGGTCAAAACAATAATCAAGTCAGTCAAAAATTGAACTGTAATTTCCCTTTTTTTTTTCTTCCTGTAGAGATTGATTTGACTGGTCAAGTCAGTCAAAACAGTCAAACCAGTTTGTGTATATAGACATAACCACAGTATTTAGTCATATCTAGTTCAATGGAAAAAATAGTAGCAATACTTCACATTTATTAACTAAGTTGATACTCAATACAAGCTCTCTGAGGTGGGTGGGGCAAAGGTTTCCATTCCTATTTTTAAGCTGAAGAGTTTTAGACAAAAGTGGCTAGAATGTGTCATCTATAACGGCATTACAGACCACCCCCAAAACATAGTGACTTAAAACAATGATTTATTATTTCTCGCAATTCTGTGAGTTGAATGGATTGCGCTGGACAGTGCATTGGCTCCATTTGGTATAGACTGAGGTCATTCATGAAGTTGCATTTAGCTGGGACCTTTACTGGGTAATGGAATATCCAAGGTGACCTCTTCTCCACAAAGTTTTCTCTCCATATAGCTACTCATTATTTAGTAGTTTAACCTGAGCTTCTAACAAAGAGGTTGACTTCCAAGTGGAAACATTTCAACAGGACACCCCCAATGTGCAAGCATTAACTGAGCCTCTGATTGCATCACGCTTGCTAATGTCCCGCTGTCAAAGCAAGCCCAGAGATAAGGTGGGAAGAGACTCTGGAAGGGCATGAATACCAGAAAATGTGATTCCTTGGGGGTCACCCATGTAACGCTCTACCAAAACACGGCTGGTATGTTACAGAGCAAAGATTGAAACTCAGGCCTCCTTAACGTGGTTTTCTTCCCATCAGACTGACTCCCCAATGTCACATTCGACTTTTCCCTAGTAATATTACGAGTATTCATCATTTTTGCAGGGGTTGTGTCTTTAAACTCGGGGTAGAGATGACTTTAATATCCCGTATCTTGAAGTTACCAGTTAAATTTACCGTCCAGTTTCAATTCCAGTCATTTTTATCTAAGAAGGAAATTTGAGACAAACATATCTTTGCTAGTTTCCATATGCCTTCCTTTCCAACAACTTAAAACCTTATAAAGACCCAAGAATGATCTTACTGTCTATCATCTTGCTGTACACAGGTCCAACACTGGGAGGAAGAACTAGGATTATTAATTCCTATATTGAATAGTCAACAAAACTGAGAATCAGAATGTGAGCTACTTGCTCAGGATCTCACGGCACATGAGGAAGCCAGGCTTCCAAATCCAGAATGTTCTTGCTCTGGAAGAACTCATGGTCTCTTGGGAACATATTTGCATAAACCTTTGAACACATCAACATGGAGCTTCTCTACTTGCTGAATGTTTAGAGCACAGATTGACGGTGCTATATCTGACAGCATTTGAGGAGTTCTATGTCTTACAACACAGCACAAAGGACACACCAAACCAGCAATTCTCCACCTTCTTGGTCTCAAAATCCCTTTAATTCCTAAAAATCATTAAGAACCCCAAAGGGCTTTTGTTATACAATTGTTACTGTGTTAGAAATTGAGAATTTTCTTCAATCATGAGAACATAAAAGCATACATTCTGTTAGTTGTCAGAATGATGACATCACATGTCATGTTGCCTTTGTACACTCCACTCTGAGGGAATGGGAAGGAAAAAAGCAAATTCTATCTTGTTTATTATTATGGGAATAGTTTTGACTCTGAAAGGGTCTCAGAGGCACGCACAGGCTCTTAAACCACATTTTATGAACTGCTGTTTCAAACAATTCTCTCCTTCAAAAATAATAAATAGTGCAATAATGAAATTATTAAACATCTCTTTATTTTCACTCCTAAACTGACCAAAAATTAAAAGCTATCCTTAGAGAATAAAACTGAAGCGAGAGCACAAATCCAGAGAGGTAAGGGAAAATTGATGCTGGGGTACCTGTCCATCTTTTGTGGCCAATAAATTTGACTTTGACAGATATGTTGGGTGGAGAAGACAGAAGAACTGATGAGAGTTGCCCCAAAGTGGTTAATTCAATGGTGGCAACTCCAATGAGCTCTCAGCTTTATGCTAAGACCCCAAAGGGCTACCATATCTCAGCAAAAGGGTGAATAAAGGAAAACACCTGCCCCCCTAGAAAGGAACACAAGGAAATTTTCTTTCAATATTGGTCTTGGAAGGAAAAAGATTCCTTTGAAAATCTGTAACCACAGGCTTGCCCTTTTATGGGTTTTCAGCCCATTTTTATTATAAAGTTGTCCCAGGTCAGTGGTGTTTCCAGGCCATTGGCAAGCACAGATTATTTTATAATCTGACAAGCACAGATTATTACATCTGGAGGAACACACTTTTAACCTGGGCTTCAAAGAATTCCTACACACGTGTCACTAAAAAATAAGCTCACAATTTAAAACAAAAATCATAAAACACAAAGAAACAAATCACTGACTTAGATGGGCAAAGACCACATATATAAAGAGTATAAAATAAGAATGTTTAATGTGCCTATAAAAATAAAAGAAAGTTTAAAAATATGTCAAATGACCAGTCAAATCTGAAAAGGAATAAAATAGAATTTCTAAAGAAAATAATCAAATGACTTTGAGAAATTATAATATTGATATATGAAGTTAAATAGTAACAAGGGTTTAGATCAATTGGAATTCTCACATAGTGCTGATAGGAGGGTAAATGGGTAAAACCACTTCGGAAAACTGTTTGGCAGCATTCTCTGAAGTTGAATGACGTACACTCCACAACAAATCAATTCTTCCAAGTATAAACTCAATAAAAATGCTCAACGTATTCTCACCCAAAGAACTATGCAAGAAACTGTATAGCAACTCTATTCATAATGGTTATAAATGTATGTTTATTTATAAAAATTCATCTAGCTCTGCGTTTAGGATTTGTGTATTTTTCTGTATGTATGTTGTGAATGAATAAAAATTTACACACACACACACACACACACCGCTCACGTAACAAAAATTCCCTAATGTCCAAAGAAAAGGATAACCCTGATAAATCAGAGCAAATGCCACTCTTAAATGGATTTATTGCCCAAAATAGAAAAAAAAGTCAACAAACTAACCAAGTAAACTAGATACCTTTATCTAGTTTATCTAGATAGTAAACTAGATACCTTTATCTAGCTGGAGGAGTCAGGCTCCCCAACTTCAGACTATACTACAAGGCTACAGTAATCAAGACAGTATGGACCTGGCACAGTATGGTACTGGCACAAAAACAGAAATATAGATCAAATGGTATGGGATAGAAAGCCCAGAGATAAACCCACGCACCTATGGTCACCTAATCTATGACAACGAGGCAAGAATATACAATGGAGAAAAGACAGCCTCTTCAATAAATGGTGCTGGGAAAACCGGACAGCTAAATGTAAAAGAATGAAATGAGAACACTACGTAACACCAGACACAAAAATAAACTCAAAACAGATTAAAGACCTAAATGTAACACTGGACACTATAAAACTCTTAGAGGAAAACATAGGAAAAAAACATTCTTTGACATAAAACACAGCAAGATCTTCTATGACCCACCTCCTAGAGTAATGAAAATAAAAACAAAAATAAGCAAATGGGACCTAATTACACTTAAAAGCTTTTGCACAGCAAAGGAAACCATAAACAAGACGAAAAGACAACCCACAGAATCGGAGAAAATATTTGCAAATGAAGCAACAGACAAAGGATTAATCTCCAAAATATACAAACAGCTCATGCAGCTCAATATCACAAAAACAAACAACCCAATCAAAAAACGGGTGGAAGACTTAAATAGACATTTTGCCAAAGAAGACATACAGATGGCCAAGAGGCACATGAAAAGATGCTCAACATCACTAATTATCAGAGAAATGCAAATCAAAACTACAAGGAGGTATCTATCACCTCACACCAGTCAGAATGGCCATCATCAAAAAATCTACAAACAATAAATGCTGGAGAGGGTGCAGAGAAAAGGGACCCTCTTGCACTGTTGGTGGGAATGTAAATTCATACAGTCACATTCATACAGTATGGAGGTTCCCTAAAAAAACTAAAAATACAACTACCCTATGACCCAGCAATCCCACTACTGGGCATATACCCGGAGAAAACCATAATTCAAAAAGACACATGTACCCCAATGTTCATTGCAGCACTATTTACAATAGTCAGGACATGGAAGCAACCTAAATGTCCGTCGACAGATGAATGGATAAAGAAGATGTGGTACATATATATAATGGAATATTACTTAGCCATTAAAAGAAATGAATTAGGTCATTTGTAGAGATGTGCATGGACCTAGAGTCTGTCATACAGAGTGAAGTAAGTCAGAAAGAGAAAAACAAGTATCGTATATTAACGCATATATGTGGAATCTAGAAAAATGGTACAGATGAACCTATTTGCAGGGCAGGAATAGAAATGCAGACGTAGAAAACAGACGTGTGGACACAGAGGGGGAAGGGGAGGGTGGGATGAATTGGGAGATTAGGTTTGACATAAATACACTACCATGTGTAAAATAGCTAGTGGGAACCTGCTGTATAGCACAGGGAGCTCAGCTCGGTGCTCTATGACTTAGAGGGGTGGGGTTGGGGGTGGGGGGGTGGCAGGGAGGTCCAAGAGGGAGGAGATATATGTATACATATAGCTGATTCATTTCATTGAAACTAACACAACATTGTAAAACAATTGTACTCCAATTAAAAAAAACAATAAACTAGATACCTTTAAAAAATTAATTAATCAGAAGTTCCATCGAAAGAAATGAAAGATATGGTCCAAAGAGACTAAGAGATGGAAGTTATGAAAAAAGTTATGAGATAGGTATATCTCATAACATACACATGCACACACACACACACACACATACATACACACACGAAATGCCAAAAGGGGTTAATGGAGAGCATGAGGGACAATATTTGAAGTTAGGCTAAGAATTTCCCAGAAGTGATGCAAGACCTGAACCTCAGAATCTGGAAGAAAAAACTTTCCAAGGTTGTTCTATATAAGGAAATTCATACCAAAATGCATCACTGAAAAATTGCAGAACAGCAAAGATAAAAGTGAGATCCTAAAGGCAGCAAGAAGAGAAAGGGTTTTATGGGGAAAAAAATTATTTTTTAGGCTAGCAGCAACAATGGAAGCCAGAAGATCACAGAACGATGATTTCCAAAGTTCTAAGAGAAAATCATTGTCAATCTAAAAATAGTCTAATTTGGGAGAGAATTATGGAGAATTAAAACACGTAAGCACTTTGTGTTGTCTAAAAAGATACAACATCATGGTACTGTTCTTTTCACCATGATCTGCTGCAAAAAAAAGAGCATGGTATACTCTTTGGTTGTTTGTGAGATTTAAACATGTAGTTAATAAAATTGCTCTGTTAATGAAATGTGCTTGGTCACCTACAAAGGCCCAAACAGATGTGATCAGTCTAATCTAAAAGTTCTTTCACTTTCCCATGCCCCAGCATTAGGCTGAATGTAGATGCTCAGGAAATACGCAAACAGAGGGATGGATAAGTGGATAGATGGATATTTATTGACAGATGGTTGGATAGATGGGGAGAGAGAGAGAGAGACAGAGAGACACCCAGACAGACAGAGATATTTTGTGGACTAATTTGATCACCTGTATCTGGCCCTGACATTGAATACCTCTTTGGCAGAGTCTGATAGAATATAGAGTCCCAAATGCTAATTTTCTGAATTTTCAGCTCCCGGATCTGATTCGTGTTTCTTGGCCTAAAGGAAATGCAGGGAAACAGCTTTATGTGTTCATAATGGAGAGCATTTGTCTCCGTGAACACTCTTTGGGCGCCACTGTTATGTTTTGCAGTGAAATCAGCTGATGAAAGTTCTCTGCCAGGGTCGAGGTCAAGGTCTTTCTCTGAGTGAAATGTGACATCAAATGTTGGGCCAGTTGTGAATATCTTTCTCCACAGCCCAGAACTTATTTATCTTCTCTGGACATGGACCAAAAAAAAACTGTACAGGGCACTTTAAAAAGTGTGTCACCGTTTCCTGAGAGAAATGATCCCCTCTCTAGGATCTGACTGAAAATCATGGGCAATTGAAGGTCTGGTTTGTCCCTGTGGACTATTAGTCACCCTATAAAAGTTAATTTAAAACAAATTAATCCATAAATCTCTACATTGTCTGCAAATACTTACCACTATAAAAAACCTAATTTAAACCCTTTCCCCTCTATTCTAAATTAGGGTTGCACTGCATTTTAGAAAATGTCTTCCTGACTCGGAATAAATTACTTGTTATTTCCTTTCTTACTGATGACAGTGGAAGTTCTAAGGGTAGTATTAGGTCCAATATCACAATCTCTTAGTTCTCAAAGAGAGGGAGAAAGAACACACAGTATTTTACAGAAGCCTTAATACATAAACATTATGTATTGGAGAAGTTTAATTTTAAATGCAGCCCCTTGGGTCATTCTTCCTGAAAGGCACTGAATAGGGTTTCCTAGTTAACACTTAAGTCAAACTTAGAATGTGGAAGAAAATGAAATCAGAGAGGTAGATCTTTGATAGAGACAAACAGTCATTTAAACACAAATTTATAATCCACTCTATCTTGAGGGGCAGGCTGTTGAAAAGGGAGCACTGCTACCTCTGGTAGTTGGGAACTTTTAGAAATGCAATTTTTGCATAGAAGAATCCTGTTCCGTATGGTAAGCGATTTTTATCCCAAATATTTTTAAAAATGGCTACCTTCCAAGTCAGAGGAAGACTCAGGTGGTGAAAAAATCAATTAAATCCAAATGTCCCCAATTCCACTGTCTACAGCCAATGAAGATAAATAAGAGAGAATTTAGCACATTGAGACATTTCACGGAAAGGTGTTCCGGGGCTGTCATTCCATAATCTAAAAAAAGGCACATATCCAGCTGCTAATTATAAAGCTCCTCCACACCACTATACTGGTGTTAAATGGCACTGTTCCATTAACTGTAATTATTCCATTTGTAATAAATAAGCATTAACCATTTTCAAATGTACACTCACAAATCATTTTTAAAGGATGAGTTCCATGCATTTAAAATCATATATTTCAAAACAGCCTAGGCGACCAATCTACGTGAAGGCCTAAAATTCAAACTGGAAGAGCATTTAAAAAATTAAAATATATTCAGTAACAGACATTATTATAGCCTGCAAAACCTTAAAAAGAGAGAGAGAGAGAGACTACTGAAACCAAGTTAAGGAGAAAAATATTTAGATGTTCAACTAGGTGGATGTATTAATTCTTTAAAAGACCAGAATTTCTTTAGAGAACTCAGCATCTGGAACCTGGAAGTGATTTGTATGAAAATAGACTTTGATGGTTGGAGGCCAGATGTATTCACATAACTACACAACTGTCTTTGACCTCTGGATAAGTGGGATGCAAGCTACCATTTGTAAATGCAGAGATACGGATGGGAAGGTTTGGATGTGGAGGAAAGAAGTGGTTAGAATAGGCTAAGACCTTCCCCACAACTGCTATCCGGAGATCGCTTTAAGGAAAGCAAGATTTACTGCATTCACCAATCCTTAGAAGTTTACCCACCTTACCTAAACTTATAACAAAACAATTAACTAGCAATACTATAAAAAGTCATGGAACCATACAGGCATGATGTGTGCACCTTTTCTTATGTATGCCGTAATGCAATGAAATTTACAAAGCAAAGCAAAAAATGAATGAATAAATTAAGTTTCTGTAAAAAATATTGGTGTATCTCTATGTGGGTAAAAAAAAAAAGGCTAATGTTGATGTAAAAGATGAACCCCAACAATAATTTTTCAAAGCAAATAAAAAATAATTGCTTACTTTATTAGTGAACTTGGAGACTCAAAGTTCTGTTTGCTACCAGTCTTGAATGGAAAGGAGGTGCCTACATATTGGTGCAAGGGTTCTCAAATTTGTTCTGGGCATGGACTCCCTGAAAGTCTCAGCCCTTTCGACCATAGAGTAGAAACTATTCTTACATCTCAACTGATTTTACGAACATCGAATAATTTTACTAGCAGGAAATACAACTTGTTATATATTCATAATAATATATACATAATATAAACTGCCAATCATGAAAAAAAACCCTATCAACAGCCATAACAACAAACAGGATTAATCTGTTTGCTCTTGCGAGTGATTGCTTAGTACTGCTGCTGTCCAATAGAGCATTAACGTAGCTATTCAAATTTAAATTAACTAAAATTAAACAAAATTAAAAATGCAGTTCCCCAGTTGCACTAGCCACATTTCGAGCTCTCAACAGACACACAGAGCTAGCGGCTACAATTGTGGACAACACAGACACAGAACGTTTGCATCACTACAGAAAGTTCTACTGGGCAGTACTTTCTAGAAGTACTTCCTAAAAGTCAGCTAGGAGAAGGACAGACCCAAACAGTTCACAGTTTTCTAACCAACCAAAGAAGCTGGTGAGTTGCTTTTATTCCTTAGGCTTTCTGCAACATATATGCTTTTCAAATTTTGTGGTCAATACAGGCTCTAAAGTTAAAGTTTATATTCCTGAGAAATTAAATCAAAACTTCGAATCTGAAGTTGAAGGTCCGAGGGGGCCTTATGCACGTTTTCTGTAAACATTGGGAAGAAGAGCTGTGATTTTCTGATGACAAGAAACAGAACCTGTATAAATTTAAACTTAAACAGATTCTTTACCCCTCTTGCCTGGTACTGTCCGTTCATTGTTCATTTTGCTTCTGCCCTCACCTAAATGTAAATATTTTCTGAATGTCTCTTCCCTACCTTTGCTATAAGGTTAATAGCTAGTATAGTACCTTGAATTTTCAAACATAGGACAAGATCGCTTTATAAGTATTCTCATCAAATGCCACTGTCAATTCAAAGTCTTGGTGGCTTAAAGTTTTCTTTCAAACTATAAACAGCAGGTTTTTTCTTTGTTCGCTTAAAGTACTTTGTAACAATTTAGCCCCCTGAGACAGTCCTAAGACTCAGGATAGAATTTTTAACAGGAGCTGTTGACCTGGTTTTCCCCAATATGGTACCCAAATCTTGACTCATAGCTAAGTAGGGGCCACCCTGTCAAATATATACTACATATAAATATATTAATACATATACATTATATATTATATCATATATATAATGTACATATACATATCTGTATCGCATATATTATGAAATGATACTTCAAGAAATGTGTTTCCTTCCAGTTTTTTAGCTGAACCCACAATCATTCAGGAAATTGGCATAGAGTTTACGCCTCCAATTTATGGATTCTGAGCACTAAGTTATGTGCAGCAACGTTGACTGAGGTCTGTTTTACAGTCGCAGGAACTTGGGAAAGCCACCCAGCATTATCCAGGAAAATTGTCACTGGCTGGTCTGGTCTAGTTGCCTCTGTATGGACCAAGCTGTGCTGGGGCCATGTAGACCTTTGGTCTGTCCTGCAAAGTCCTGTTCTCACCTCAAGGCCTTCATTAGAAGGTTCTACCCCTTCTTATACACTTGCGCCAAATAAGATATTTCTGTTCTGAGTATTTAATCGGCTGATTTCTTCAGGCGGCTTTATTTCCTTAAATTAAAAAAAAAAAAATTGTCTCTTTCGGTAGCTGTAGCTCTCTGTCTCTCTTATTCTTTCTTAAAATGTGATTTTATCTGATCCTTCACAGTTAAATCAGAATCCCTAGGGGTAGAGGCCAGGCAAAAGCATTTTGGAAGAGTTCCTTGGGCAAGTCTAAGTCACATTCATAGGTGAGAAACTGTTCCAATCTGAGTGTGATTCATTTCACTCCCCAGTATGTGGGTGCACATTCTGGTCCCGCCCCTCATTTAGGATGTGATTTGGGCCAAGACAGTACTCAATCTTCCTGTGACTCACTGTCCTCATCTGTAAAATGGGAATGACAATAGTCTCCTGCAATTGTCAAGACACTTAAATAGGATAAAGCTTGCATTCTCTCCAAGGAAATCTTATTTTTTTCTCATCCACCTGTGTTCTTTGTAATGGGAAGGCAGTTTCCAAACTTATTTTGAGTGAGAGGCATGTTCCTACTTGGAGTTCAACGTGGAAGTGGGTTCCTGATTGGGGAATGCCATTAAATGGCCCCATTCTTGTGCTACCCCCACTTGGAGAAACACTACTCTATGCAGTTACTGTGTATTTCTGTATGTCCAGTCTTGCATTGGTTGCAAACTCAGTTCGTTTTATAAATTCCTTATTAGCATTCAGGGAGGTTCCAGTCATTTAAGAAAACCACGGGAGAGAAAAGGTTTCACTTGAGACAATTGGATCCATTTGCTTAATTTGATTTGGTGAACTGCGAAAAGATGATGATCCCATTTTAGTGTCAGAGTACCTTCCTTCAGCCAAGGAGCCTGGTCTGAGGACCACTGAGGCAGTCAACATTTTCTGAGCTAGTTACTAACTATAGGATAACAGAGGTATAGTATACGTAACAGAGGTAATATATAGTTCATGTTGGGGTCTCTAACATGCCTTGCAAATAGAAGACATTCAGTAAATACATAGGGAACTGCAATTGAGAGAAACAAGCAGGTTTTTGATTTCAAATAATAGTCTGAAATTCTTGCTTTTTAAAAAACTGGATTACATTAATTGTTTTCACCTTCCAATTGTGATGTGCTTGAAATATTCTGGCTTCACTGTGTGTTACTTAAGCCCAAACCAACGCATATAAGAGGATGACCTAAAGAGAGGACCAAACACAAAGGTTGCAGTTTTCCATGAATAATCCACAAGTGTTGTCCAATATTTCAAGCATTTATAAAGTAAAATCTGAGTGCTGTGGCAGAGCCACTTATAAGACAGCCTTGACAGATAGATCAATTTGATTCCTGACAGTGTGTGTGTGTGGGGGGGGGGGGTCTGCTCATTTTTATCATCATTATATGTAGCTCTGCAGGTGAAAAATTAGAATTACCCGGAATGTTTTCCCCAGCAGGTCCAGCCACAGTCTCGCTAAATGACCATGAGCTGTGACTATCAACACAGGTTGAGGGTTTGTTTGAGGAATCATGAGATGAGGAAGAGATCTTCTATTTCAAAAACACTCTAGGAGCAAATTCTGGAACCATTAAAAGTTAAAAAAAAAAAACTTCCCAAATCCTAGAAATATAATGGCCTCGACTCATTTTCCAAATAAAGTCAGAAGGGATGAGCCTTGGAAAATTGTAAAAGGCACAAAATGTGTCTTCTTCACCTCTAACCTTTCTCTGCTCCCTCCCCGTACCTCTCAAAGACAATCCTCCCGGTGCCAGGAGCCCCCTGATTTCTTGTCAATCATGTGTGAAGGCTGAGTGACTGGCACTCTCTGAATGAAACCTGTCATACTCAGGTGTTACCTTGAGCTCTCATTTGCATTTAAACCCTTTTTTTTTTCTGTGGAGTTGCCAGCATTTTTTTCTTCCTGAAAAGATTTTCAAGCAGAACACAAGAGAGATCTGGTATGGGGGCTAGGGTTTATGATCACCCCTTGTCTATTTTCTCAGGTGTGAAAGAAAAGCTCAGAGTAGCTTTTATGTTTCATTTTGGGGAAAACAAGAGAAATGGAAGGATGGAAGGATGAAAGAAGGAAATGAAGGTAGGAAGGATGGAAAGGAGAAAGGGAAGGAGGAAGGGAAGGAGGGAGACGATTGGGTTTTTATTCCTGAATTGAAGATTTCCTGTCTGATGTCCCTTTAAGGGTGGTCTTGGGAGTCACATAGGGTAGGAGAATGGGTTCTCTTGGCAATGATTCCTCTAGAGCCTAAAGTCTCTCTGCCTTCCCCCTCAATACAAGTGACTAGAGATCTGGTAACTCTCCTGATTCCCACAATTTCAACACAATCAATCTGATTCCATTCCTTTGGCCCATGAGATGGACGTATATGCATTTTGTTCTGTAACATTTTTGGTGTTTTCTTACACATATATACTTCAGTGATTTTAAAATAATCCTTGCGTATTATTTTATTGTTCCAACCTCTGTTTCTAACAAAATAAGCAGTTTGAATCCCCTCCTAGCAACTTGGGTATCATCACAGAGCAGGCTGTCATCAATTCCTTCAGGCTCATCCACTCAGCTGAGCGCTAGACAGGGAACTAACTTGAGACCAGGCAAGACCAGACTGAAATCTCACATGGAAAGGGAGGCTCTCACATACAGTTCTCTAAAGGTGGATTATGAAGAGTCTGACCAGCCTTGCCTGTTTAGCGGGAAAGATTGATTAGCAATGTCTGCCTCGGACCCAGGGCGACTACAGGACACTTGCTTACCTCCTCTTGTCTAAGCTTCTTTAAATAGTCGTGACACTGTCCAATCAGTGCCCAGGCACTCTAGTCACATCTCACTCTCTCTCTCACTCACTTTGTTAAATCTGACTTGATTAGAGTTTGTCTGTTGTTCGTTAAGCGGCTGAGTTAACAGAGATGACATGTGAATGCTCTCAGCACAGCATCCCAAGACGTCAGCTTCCCAGAGACAACTAATTTTGTAAATGTGATCTAGCCTTTGGATAGGTCAAGATGTCATGGAAAGTCCAAAGTAGTTATTACGGAACTGCAAGAGATCTCACACTTGTAGTTCTGTGATGGCATTCAAATCGCAAATGTTTTGTATCAAGATAATACTAATGATGAGGAGGAGGAGGAGGATGGCTAAATACTTAGCTTTAAACAACAGACGCACACAGCAAGTCAACCAAGAGGGGCTGAGGGAACAGCGGATTGCCAGCTCCCACCTCACTCTCACACCAGCATGGAGTGGGAGGTGGGGAGACAGGCACTACTGAAATTAATTCCCCGACGCCTTTTGGGGGGGGTTGTCGCCAATCTCGTAAAGTTGAAGTCATCTAAGCGAGACGTTCTTACTGTGAATGTGTACTATTTTCCCAGCCACATCCATCCCGGCTAGGCAACCCTGGCACCTTCTTTTAAGAGACAAGACTGGGACGCCATTGAGACGTGCTAGTGACCTCTAGTCCCCCAACACATCCCCAGTCCTGGGTAGTTTTCCTAAAAATGCACTTTGCTAATTAGAAAGGGAGAAGTCTGCGTGTAGTAGAGAATACCTTAGTCAACAGGGGAGATAAAACACAAGATTTGACCATAAAAAAGAATGAAATAACGCCATTGGCAGCAACATGGATGGACCCAGAGATTAACATACTAAGTGAAGTCAGAAAGAGAAAGACAAATATCATATGATATCCCTTATATGTGGAATCTAGAAAAATGATACAAATGAACTTATTTACAAAAGAGAAACACAGAAATAGAAAACAAACTTATGGTTACCAAAGGGGAAAGGGGTGGGGGGAGGGATAAACAGATACAAACTACTATACATAAAATAGATAAACAACGAGGACCAACTGTATAGCACAGGGAACTATATTCAATATCTTATAATAACCTATTTTGGAAAAGAATCTGAAAAAGAATAGATATGTACATATAACTGAATCACTTTGCTGTACACCTGAAATACTGTCAATCAACTATACTTCAATAAAAAAAAAAAACCCCACAAGCTTTGAAGTAAGACAGGTATGAGGTAGAATCCCAGCTCCACTACTTATCAGCTATGGCATTATGTGGCTGTTTAACTTCCCTGAGTTCTTTCTTCATCTGTAAAATGGGTATATGGCACCTACCACATAGACAATAATACAAAGCCGCATGGTATAGTAGGTGTAAAGTGCTTTTCCTTCTTGCACATGGATTCCAAAAATGAATGCATTCCAGTCATTTCAGTGAGAGAAGTTGTTTTGGTATAAGAATAAAATTGGGCTATGGGCATGGTTGTGACGGGGAAAAAAACATGGCCATCAAAAGGAGGGGCATCCATAATTCACTCCACCCAATTTTTGTCAGGCAGGAATCTATCTCAGTATTTCTAGATTTTCTAATTTTTCAAGGCAATTTTTTTCCCAAGGGACAGAAAAACATACATTTTCATACGAAATTTCTCAGTAACTCATATTTTAGAAACACTACCAGATCAACTGCCTAGGCTAGAGAGAACCTGTTCTAGAATATGATTTGGACCTTCGTCCGTCTCTTTCCACCTCTAGACTAAAAATCATAAACAATCAATATATAACAGTCATTATTATTATCATTAGTCTTGCCACTAGTAGAAAAACAACCCAAATTGGAAATCTCTTAACATTTGCACAACAACTGTCTGGTCATATAGTGACGTTGATGCTGGAATCCTTGAAATTAACTGATGGCCCAAGGTCCTGTCTGTTCAGAGCTAACTATGAATTTATCAGTTAGTACCCTCAGTCAATAAGTTCCATGTTATCTAAACTTAAAGAAATGTGCCAAGCCCAAGTGGAAATTCAGTATCATCCCATGAACATAAAAACAAAATGCAACGCATATGCCAGCGTATCAAGAATGCATTCTACTTGGAAAGCAGGAGAAAAAATGAAAAGTGCCCGTTTCTATGTATAAAGCGTACCCTATAAGTGCTAAACGCAGTTTTACATTATAATAGTACATAAGCAAAGTGCTTATGATATATTTATAAACATCCACATAGAGAGAGATTTGGGGAAAAAGAAGCAGTTGTGTTTAGTCAGGATGAATTTTCATCCCATGAGAAGCTGAAGAGGCTTGTTAAGTGCTCAGAGGTACATTTAGAATTTATTTTGTCAAAGCTCTTCCCTTCTTTAGCTGTGTGACAAGAGGTCAAGTGACTCAATCTCTCTGAGTCCCATCTGTTAAATGGGAAGAAATATTAGGTTCTACCTCAGAGGCTGACTCTGAAGAACAAAAAAATTTAATGTAAAGATGCTTAGTACAATGCCCAGAACATAGTAAATGCTGACAAGATTAGCTATTAGGATGAAATGACTAAAGTTAAACTAGAGAAATTAGTATATAGATAGCTTGGCTTTTTTAAAGGGCTAAAATTTTTTATCATGGTATCTATCTGGGAGCAAATTACAAAAATAAAGACTTCTGGCATTTTCTAATATTGACATCTATAAGGTAAGACTTAAATGACTTTATCCAGGACGAATTGTTGGAGGAGAAATATTCTCATGCAACATTTTCGTGTTATGAACAAGGAGCTTTTGCCTGGTAAACTCATGGGGTGAAATCTCATCCCTTGATCGTCATAGTGTGACAAAGAGCTATTGATTGAGAGCATATTGTCATTTAAATTACAATTAGGGATGGGTGAAAGGTGGTTATTCAACAATTCAAACCTTTCTTTTAATACTGTCAAGGACGACTTAACCTTCACCCAAACACACTTCTAAAACTTCTGAGTTTCAATATGTCTGCAATCAATGTGCTTTTCTTCAAGGATGAGAATCATGTCATTACTCTCAAACGCTGAAATTCGGTAGTTTTGAATCTGGTGGTAAAAATCTTTCAGAAGGCTTTGCTCTCAGTCACAAAACACTTGTGTCTCGACACAAATCCAGTACTACATTTGCACCTTAATATGAAATTAAATCATTCAGCACATTTTCCTAGAGTAGCAAGTTAGAAAAGCATATGCATTTTCAAAAATCAAGTGCTATGTGGGTGATGTATGTTTTAATTTAGAGTAGTTTAAATAAAAAACCATCCTTCTGAAGGCACAAATGGCTATGAACCTCATGTCTTTTATTACTGGCCAAACAATGTTCAATTCTAAAGGCATTAGGCAGTACGTATGTTAAATGAGACAATGGATAGAATGGAAAGGGTGAGTATGTGTGTGTCTGAGTATTTATGCTGTATTACGACTTCCTTGCATTTTGCAATACGAATACACTTCTTACATAATTTGCTTTGATACTTCAAACACACAGACAGACAGACACACACGGAGAGACAGATGCACACACACAGACACACACACAAACACGCTATGCCCGCATTGGTAGAATGCTGGACTCAATCTCACTATCTTGCCCCAGCCAAGTTCCCTGCAGCTTTCACAGGCATGCGGATAGCATGAAGACTGCAGCTTTGATCTCCTACACTGAAGTACATTTAGAATTTATTATGCCAAAGCATCTCTGTTCTCTCTTTCTCTTCTCTCTTTTTCTTTCTTCCCCTCTCTCTTTCTATGACGCATGCACCTCTATCTGTTTCTCTAGAATGGCAGGCATTTACTAGGATGACATATAATTCCAGAGGTGCCTTTGGCAGCCTCTCATCCTCAGGGCAACCATTGTTCTGGCAGCAGTAAGTCAGTGAACAGTGCAAGGTCACCCAGTCCCATAGTCTTTCGTCCCCTTCTCTTGTGTGGGGCTTGAGCTCTAAGGTACCCCTTCACTGGCTTGACACATGAGATCATGGAAGACAGTCTCCAGCCCAGGCACCTAACAGGTAAGCCACAGCACTAACAAGAGAGTTGGTGGTTCCCATGGCCGGTAGAAAACCTACTATAGCAGTTCTGAGTAGGAAAACCTACTATAGCCATCCATTCTCACTGTCATTAGATGCTTTCTTCTCACTCGTGAAGGAAACCTATTAAAAGAGCATTTTTTCTGTACTGCAATGGTTTGTTGGGGCATTTACTAAACCAATGGGTACATCCAATTGTACATTTTATTTAAAAACTCCTAGCAGAAAAATCACATGTGAATGCCATAGTCACAGAATATGTTAGGAAGAGAGAAAAAAAAAAAAAAAAAAGTATCAAAGGTAACATTGCTCAAATTGCAACTTCTCATATCAGAAAATTTAGAGGGACTCTTTGTCATCCTGAAAAACAGGAAAGGAGTATTGCTTGTCAATATAAATAGGCACTTCACGTTACCAAAACTTTAAGGATTTCTACTCATCGTTAGTAAGGAAAATTAGTTGTCTCATCGTGACCAACTCATATTTACTAATACATTCTGTTTGGATGGCAAAGTGAAAACTTAAAGGCAAAATAGTTTTTAGGATTATTCAGGCAAGTATAATATCTAAATATTTAGAAAATGAAGACTTAGGAATTCAAGATATTGGGGGGAAGAAAGATGTTTTACTGCCGCCTTGTGGACAATTTAAAAGAACTGAGTATTTATTTAAACCAGTGAGTTAATTTATGAATCTTGCTCAGTAACAGAACCAGACAAAAATGAGTACAGGAAAGAGGTGGGACAGAATTAAAGATTAATTCATTGAGTTTAGTCCAAAAAATATTTCTTAAAGCCCAAGGAGATTCATAAAGTCTTCAAGTGATTATCTCACTGTATTTCAAGGAATTCCTGACATCCACAAACAGGAGATGGGGAGAAAGCGAGGTGGACTTCAATATCGGTTAATAGCGTTTAATCAGAATAACACTGTCCTGCTTTTTTTTTAATCAAAGCAGTTCCATAGACACTGGAAGTAATTCTGTCACTCTATCTCAAGAAAATTTACAAAATCTGTTAGTCACCATAGAATTAACTGCAGCACCAGAAAAGCAGTGATAAGAAAAACTGGACATATTCTAGGGTTCAGTCCAGCAATTTAGCTTACAATGTTTATTTAAACATAACATGAATTTATAAACTTGTTTTCTAGGGAGATTTATAGTGCTTTCAGATTTTGGCTGGATTGAAAAAGTTCAACTCGACTTCCTGCAAAGAACATGCTTGTGTAAACCACCTTCTTCTTAAATTTTGACATGAAAATTTTTCATTACATACATTTCCAATTACAAACAAATGTCCAGGTGGACGCTTAATTTAAATCTAGCTATCAATATCACAGAAACAGCATCTTGGAACTTTTAGCATTACAGCACCACGGAAATCCTTGTTGACAAAACATCAAATAATATATTGTAATTTCTAATTTCTCCTTGTTCATCTGTTGGATAAATACTTGAAACATCTAACTAATCCATTAAGGAAAAACGTATCTTAGCACTTTTGAGTAGTGACTCTAATTTTAAATTGAAAGAACAAATTAATAGATTTTTAATTAAAAAGGTTTTGAAGCATATCAAGTTATACAATAGATGCTTTAAACTTTAGAACATGATGTGCAATGATTTTTGTTGCCACTATTGAGTCATCATATTTTTTTCACTGGAGAGGAGGGGGGAGAAGCTTCTTCAGGGAAACAATCTGAAAATCAAACAACAAGGTAATCTAAATTTTGCTGAATAGTCCAAAATTTAAATTATTCATTTTTTTATTATTAAACAATCTTGACTTGTGTAAGAAGTGGATATAGGAAAATTACTTAAATAAAACAAATATAAAGCTATATTCTCTACCGAACAACAGTCAACACTTCATAAGCTACAAAGCTAGTGTGGTAACAGTCCTGATTTTTTTCTCGGTATTGAGCATGGAAAAACTTATGTAAATATCATTTTCAAAATTTCTGTCCCATTTTCGCTGTAGTAGAGAAAGCTTTCAGACTGGTGATAAACATACTGATTCCTATTGTTAACATAAGGATTTCAGTTCTATCTAAATTATTTTACAAACATGTTCTTCCCTGTCATCAGTAGGATAGTAATCACTTATTTTTCAAGGTCACTGAGTGTTCATTATATGCTGTATATTTTGGCTGCATTCTTATTACATCCTCAAGACCAAAGACCATCCAACAGTGTTTAAGCAAGAACTGAACAAGTGTTAAATCTGTTTATTATTTACTGGTTAATTCATTTAATAAATATTTATTTAATGTCTTGTGCTGGGTATAGTGCTAGGAACAGGGCTACAATAATGCCACACCCAGAATGGTAACTGCATTTTTGGAACTTACAATTTAGACACTAAGTTTGAGAAATAGAGAATGAGCAGGACCCAGTCCATCATGATAGAGGGAAAAGAACAGTAGCTTTGGAATTATATGAAGTTCAAGCGGCTCTGCTATCTTCTGTTTCTGAGAAAGTTAGAAGCCATTTGTCTTCCATCTTCATTTCCTCTTCTGTACAAACAGGTGTATTCAGAGGCTTAGCATAAAGCATGCAATGTCCCTGGCCAAAAGCAGGTGTTCCATACATAGTGACAATTATTACAACAGGTGAGGGGGAGAAGGAGATGAGTAAACAATTCAGTGATCACGTGAAAAGTACCATCCTAATGATACTGACAAAGTTTTCTGGTAACCCACAGGGCCAGGTGCTAGAGAAGGCTGACAGAAATGTCACATCAGAAGTGATACTTGACTTGGGTCTCCAAGGATAAGAAGAAGCCTGCTGGGCAGAGGGACTTTCATGTACAAAGACATAGATGGGTGAGTATTTCTATGGGATCAGAAAGTTAGGACTGGGAAAAGACTGCAGGCAATTTTCAAAAGTCCTCAACGTCACAGTTTAAGGATTGTACTCTGTAAAGAATTTTGTAACATATTCCTCCTGTATCATTTAGGAATCTTTGACTGCAGGTATAAGTAAATGAAATTCAGGTGAGGTTAAATAAATAAGGTATTTCTCAGTTCAAATAACTGGAAATTCAAAAGTGAGACTGGCTTCAGGTGAGGTTTGATCCAGATGTCATCATGCCCTGTTCTGCTATTTTCTCAGCTCTTCTCGCTTCCATGTGGTGATGTCATCTTCAGGCGAGGTGCCACTCTTGGCAGCAACAATATCTGCAAGCAGTGAAGTCAGGTCTCCTGGGCCTAATAGCGTCACGTGCTCAGTCTCTTACCAAACACTCTGTCCTAGCAGGAAGATATGCTGATTGGTATAAGCATGCTCCAAGGGCAGGAGCGCTCCCACCCAAAACACATGGCCACAAATGAGGGAGGTAAAATATAGGAGCTGTGAGCCAAAGGGAAAAATGCAACCGACCAACATCTAATACTCTCTCCTTATATGATGGCGTCTCAGTTGGAGTTGATCCCTGAAAGGGCTGGCATCCAAGTCTCCTTAAAATGATTAAATTAAACAAAACCAAGAAGAAACAGAGTAAGTATATTTTCCTATTTTTACACAAAGAATATATCATTGACACATGTTTGAGACACAGCAATGAATGATATAGCTAAAAAGAATTCCAAAAAAAATTTACTCTCCAATTCATCAACGTGTATCCACAAAGGAAGGACTTCAGTCTGAATCAAGTACATTTCAAGGCTCTTAGAAGCACGTACTCCTAGAATTCCTCTTTAGTTTTTTCATGTTAATGTCTTTAGTTTTTTCATGTTAACAGAGGCCAGAATGAGTTTAAATCTGATGGCAACAAGAAAATTGAAATAAAACATTTATTGTATTTTTACTTTGTGTTTCCCAAAATGTTTCCCTTGCATAAGCTTCTAATATCTATAGCTGTAGATGTGTCATCATTACTTAGGTGGAATGTTTGCATTATTAGAACCACATTAGGCAGTAAGCAAAAACACATGCCCGGGAGTCTAGTTATGAGATTTGTGCATGTTTTCTTTGAGCTGAAACAAAAGAATAATGACCAGCAGCATACAGCAACTTAGCCTTGTCTCTATCCTATTAGGATCGTAGTCCCAGGAGGGAGCTCTGGTTTTAAAAGCTATTTGCAAATGTAGAGCAACTTTTTTATTGTAATTTTTCGCAAAGCAGTTTCAGAATAGAGCAGGGGGAAAGCCCAACACGTCATGACTTGAGGATGTCCTTTTTTTTTCTGAACTGATTCCTGAATGACCAGAATACCAAGGAAAATCATGATTTGTGTTTCTCATTTAGTACTGTAGGGGCATTTTTCCATTTGCAGCTTTTAGCTTGTGAGAATCGGCTTGGAATGTTCAGATGGTTAATGCACCTTGATTAGTTGGAATTACAGTAACGTGCTGAAAGTCAGGCCCTAGTTCATTTTTATTCCTAAGACAGTAACATGTATATTATCTTATCCTTAGTCCATAAATTAAGTCCACGGAAATATAACTTCATGATGTCCCTCAATTCAATGGTGTTTCTGTGTATCTTACTAGAGAGAGTCCCTAAATTTTTGACACTTTGGTTGGGATATCCATTCATTTACTGCATGTTTATCGATTCCTACTATATGCTGGGCATTGTTTTAGGGCTCTGCAGATGTGCAAATCAATACAATATCTATCCTCATAGAAACTGTGTCAGGAGAAGGTCAAGGAATAATTAATTCCGAGTTTGAGGAACGTTTTTAAAAAGAAAGGAGAGACTAATTAGTAAGGAGAGCTCTGAGAACACATGAAAAGTGGATCTAAACTAGTCTATGGGGCAAGTGGTCAGAGATGTTCCTAAGGAAGTGACTTCTAAGTTGAGATCAGATGCAGACAACCGGATTAAGAAGATGTGATACACACACACACACACACACACACACACACACACACACAATGGAATATTACTCAGCCATAAAAAGGAATGAAATTCTGCCATTTGCAGCAACATGGATGGACCTAGAGACTATAATGCTTAGTGACATAAGTCAGACAGAGAAAGACAAATACTATATGATATCACTTATATGTGGAATCTAAAAAATAATGGAAATGAATGCATATGCAACACAGAAACAGACTCACAGATATAGAAAACAAACTGTGGTTATCAAAGGGGAGATGGAAGTAGGGGAGGGATGACTTAGGGGTATGGGATTAACAGATACAAGCTACTATGTATAAAACAGATTACTATTTATATATATATATATATGTATATGTGTGTATATACATATATATATATATATATATATGTATATACACATGAAGGATATACTTTATAGCACAGGGAATTATAGCCATTATCTTGTAATAAATTATAATGGAATATAATCTGCAAAAATACTGAATTGCTATGCTGTACACCTGAAACTAACACAATACTGTAAATCAACTATACTGTAATTTAAAAAAAGATAGATGAGTATGAATTACCTGGGTCAAGTCTCTGACTTGAGAGAGAGCAGGATTCAAGGCAGGATTCATAGACCAAAGCAGACCACCTGCAAGTATGTTCATGCCAGCAGTGACCCTAACGTGGTGGGGTAAGACAGATCCTGGAGGGCCTTGAAATTAAGGCCAACTGTTAGTACTTTATCTTACAGGCAATGGGAAGGCATTGGTAGATTCTAATTTGGGGGGCAACATGAGCAGATCTGAATTGTACATGGTCTGTCTGGCTGCTGTAGAGGGAATGGCTTTCAACACATATGTAGATTACAAGTGGAGTATTTTCATTCTTGGTGTAAAACTCTATTTCTTTCTCCTTATTTGCTTCAAGTTGGCAATAAGGATTCCTGACTTCACGCCTTCCATAACCAGATCGACACCCAGCAGATTCACCCTGACCACTGATTTCAACCAAAACTTTATGGAACTGAGCAGTTTTGTGATTTATGTGTTTTTTTTTCTTTTTTTTCTAGCAGTTTTGTGACTTACGTGTTTTTTTTTCTTTTTTTTCTAGCAGTTTTGTGATTTATGGGTTTTTTTTTTCCTTTTTTTTCTAGAGGCTCTCTAAGTAGTCTGGTTACTGCCAAGTTTAGAATATGTAAGGGATTTCACCATGGAAGTTCTCTTGGAGGTAGCCAGAACTGAAGCCAACCAATTTCCAGCCTTTGAATTAGTTCCACTAAATTATCTTCTTTTAATTATGCCCCCCATCCCATATTACAGCCCCAGAAGATTTTAGTCATATGACATACAAAATTATTGTATGACTGATTTTCTAATTTCACCTTTTAAGAAGTCTATGCCACTCGGTATATGTAATTATGAGAGAACTTAACATGCCCCCAGCAAGAGACAGAAGAAGAATATATGGCCCAGAAGGATAGAAATGTTCCTCTTAATTCAGCAATTCTGCTCTTCAAGTCATTAACGGAAAATCAAATATATTGGGCCTGATTATACAGAAAAAAATAGAACTTCCCAGTATTCAGGTGAATTAACTTTCCAAGGTGCAATTCCCTTTTTGCTTTGGCCGCCAGGCATCACAAGGCTAGATTCAGGCGCATATCTGCTCCTGTAAATGACACTTAACGTGCTTCCAACAACCTAATAAACCTAGAATTCACTAACGCTAATTTTTCCTTTCATTCTTTTGCCCAGGTTTTCTCTTTATTTACTTCTCATGAATGTATTTCTATAAGTCACCTAAAGGAATTTTTTTTAACAATGTGGAGGTATAAATAAATTAAGGTTTGGCTGTCTTAGATTCTCCCAAAAAGATGCCCTTTTAAGTGTATTAAAATATGTGTTAAATAATATTGCAAAATCAGGTTCCCTACTTTGACATAGCTGTGGGATTGAAATGCTCCAAGGCAACCCAAACAAATTAACTGCACAAACTGCGGCCCCCGACCCCAAATTCTGTCTGCATGTAGCCAACAAGACGGTGAATGCTAGAATTTGGCCCCAGGCTTCTCAATAATTGATCTAAATGGGCTGTGCATCTCAACAGACTTTGCAACTGCAAGGTCAGATGGAAGGAACTGACCTTAGTGAACTAGGCCGGAGAACATTTCCCTGCTGTGGCCGCCCCTTCTGTGAGTATAAACAGGACTTCAAAGGGAAGGGAAAGGTCGGCCTCAGAGGGGTTTAGCCACCGGCACCGTCAGCAGCCCCCCTTCCCAACAATCAGCAGAAATCCTACGGGCCCACCAGCGTTTTTAACTGAGAAGGAAATATTTTTGTCCCGTGGTCATTACAACCACAGAAGAAAAAGAGAGGCCATCCACTTTTTATCCTTTCTTCTGTAATCAACAGGTCTTTTCAACAGATAATATTCGATTAATTTTCTTTTTCTTTTTTTCTTTTTTTAACATTACACGGTTGGTAGTTTAAATGGGTTTAGTCACTTCTAGGCCATGGCTAGTTAGGATGTCAGCAGTGCCCCCAACCTAATGTCATGAAATGTTCAACAATGACTTTAAAATAAGTAGCTTTGGGGAAGTTATGTCTTTGAAGTTTCATTAATTAGTCATATCATCGGGAATGTATGGCTAAAGTAAATTACAGTGTTTAAAATATCTACTCTTTCAATGTGAAAAATGAAAGGATCCTGCTACCTTGTCTTTACACTAATGAAGATATTATTAATTGGTTTAGCAAAAACATAGATCTAACCATAATGTGCAACAGTTATTAAAGATAATTAACTACAGATCATTGGTTTGAAACATCTAGTCCAAAATGATTTCTGAAGGGCACATTATTCTACGAGATAAAATAATTAAATTTCTAACTGCTGCACGAGACAACTGTGGCATATCTAGCGCTTTAATTTCTTTTGTTCTATTCTCAGGGTACTCTTACTGTGTTAGGTTTTGAAAAAGCTACCCGTGTTTCACAGGGAGCTCTCTGTTCAGCATGTTTTGCCGAAATCTTTCATGTCTGTGGAAAAATTATGATTGAAAGAAAAGGATTACAATGACACTAGACCTCACAAAAAGCCCGCATAAATGGAAAGCCTCACATTTGCAAAATAAATAAGGGAAAATATAAGAATGAACTCGTGGATTAATGAATGATGTAATTATGTGCATACACAGAAAATAAAATTAAACAATTAGAGTAAAAACAACTGAGGCACTGAAACAAAAGGCTGTTTTTTAAAACTGTAAGATTAGAGGCAAAAAATTCTGACCATATTTCTCAAAATTGTTTTACTTGGTTTTTACTATTTGAAGATCAGTTAAATCAATGGGGAAAAAATTAAGACTCAGATGCCAATAATAGTAGTTTTGTGAATCCTTAACAAAATTAGGATTATAATATTTAAGACTGCTAGCACATTAAGACGTGCGTTGATGACCAAGTGTAAAGTGAGGTCTGAAGACCATATTAGCCTCAATGTGAGACGTCCAAATTTTAAAATATTTACTGCACTATCTTGTGACCAGGAACTGGCTTTGTAGCAAAACCAACAGTGAAAAATAGTAGGGATGTACTTTCTTTTTTGAAGTAATTCTAATTTATATTAAGTCTCAAATCATAAATCCTGTCTTAATTTGTGGGAGGCCTGGAAAAGGCAATGTGCTTAAAGGCCCACCTCAAGGCTTAGGTAGGTATAAATTATTGTTTAGAGAAATATTATTAATAACTTTAATCCAGTAAGTGTGCACTTGGTAAAACAGACCTAAAAAACCATAAAAATAAAGGCATTTCTTACTTGGACTAAAGTTTAGAGACATGACTGAATATGAAGATTTTGAACTTGGGAAGTTTATACTGATATTGATACTTGGAAAGAACAAAACCAAAATATTTAACACATGTCTTTTTTTGTCCAACATAAAAGCAGTAATGCCAAAAAAAAAAAAAAAAAAAAGAACAGGTTTTGAGGCTAAATATGAGTAAAGCCACTACAAGCTCCTTACTGTAGATCAACATTTCTGAAGATGTGTACTATGGGCCACTAGACCCCTACCAAGAAGGAAGAAATGTCTTTTGGTCAAAGGTTTGAAAACACAGCATATGGAATGCTCCTTATTTGCAGTGCACATAGGCAAAATCAAAGGTTCTGAAAAGTCCCGTAATCACAATATTCACTTAACCGAGCTCTCAAATGTTTATTTTCCTAGAACAGTGATTCACAGGGAATTAGTATTCTGTATAACACTTAAGGAGACCGGGCTTTAAGGTCCCTTGGGAAGCTAAATTTGATTTGATTTCAGGGCCCCCAAAGTCCCTTTTTTTATTCCTCTGGTGTCACATTCTCTCACCTTCAGCCACAGGTTCCATCTCTTCTTGCTGAAACCACTTTTAAGGGTTTTGTTAGCTATTTGCAACTCAGGGAGTATTTCAGTTGCTTTATTGTCCTTCCTAGGGATATTTACTTTTCAATGTCATGTTCTAATTGTAGAATAAAAGACTTTAAAAATAAGAGAATACCTGGCATTGCAGAGCTTGGGGTGGGGGATTTTTAAGTCTCCCTGACAGTGTGACACAGGTCACTGCTCTTTTCATAGATGGGGAGGGCAGAAGCTCCCACGCACAATGCTTTTGGGCATGTAGCCACTAACGTCTAAAGCTGAGGCTTGACCCTGTCCTCTTACTGGCAAATTCAGGTCTGTGTTCTCTTATATTTTTGTATATACATCTAGAGGTAAATATCCTAAATGTAACCAGAAGTCCCAAACTTGTAGCCTCCCAATTGCATTCGACATGCAGATATATTTGTTTGTCTGCCCAGTGCTTAATGTAAAAATGACAGAGATTTAGTTGGCAACAGTTAAAATGCAGGAGATTCCAAATAATAACCTAGATTCCACCTTCTGAGAAAGCAGAGGGTCTTGTGATAGCAGACCCACTGGCTGGAGCTGTTATGGTCATCCAATTTAGAAAGGGCATCCCGGACTTCCCTGGTGGTGCAGTGAAGAATCCACCTGCCAATGCAGGGGACACAGGTTCGAGCCCTAGTCCGGGAAGGTCCCACATGCCGCGGATCAACGAAGACCGTGCGCCACAACTACTGAGCCTGTGCTCTAGAGCCTGCGAGCCACAACTACTGAGCCCACGTGCCACAACTACTGAAGCCCGTGCACCTAGAACCTGTGCACCACAACAAGAGAAGCCACTGCAAAGAGAAGCCTGCACACCACAACGAAGAGTAGCCCCTGCACGCCACAACTAGAGAAAGCCCACGCACAGCAACGAAGACCCAACACAGCCAAAAATAAATAAATTAGTTAATTAATTAAAAAAAGAAAAGAAAGGGCATCCCCTTCACTCTCCCTTGAGCCCTAACGCCCATCAATCCTTAGAGCCCTGCCTTGACATGAAGTGAGAGTAGGTTACCATTTATTGTTGTTGGTGACTTTGTACCAGGCTTGCTTCACTTATTTACATTTTGGGACTTCTTTTATTTTCAATCCTCGATCTCAACAACCTTTCTCTTATGGTTCTTTTCTGTTTGAAAATTCTCTTTATCTCCCTAATAGGGGATGTATTTTAAGCTGGTCACCAGAAAATTACCTTTAGCTAAATAACTGGAACCTAACCACACTCAACATTACGGGTGAAATCAAGGGCTCACCCAGTACTTTGGGTCACCTTGATTAAAACCTTTGGCTAGACCAAACCCAGCCTCGCCAGCCTGCTGGCTATGTCCCCCACCAACGTCGTACGTAGCAGGTGTGTGTCACTCACATTGCACGGGGCTGGGAAGGCAATGGTCATTTTAACTAGTGACCCAACGGTCTTCAATCAGAAGGTCTGTCCTCTTCGTATATGATTCATTCCGCATCTTTTCAAAGGAAAGACATAGCAAATAACTGGAACAATAGCTCAAGGGTTCATGACATTTAAGAAATATGGATGTTTCCTCCTCTGCCAGATTTCACTTTATATGGCCTAAAGAATGTGTGATATGGGACTTCCCTGGCAGTCCAGTGGTTAGGACTCTGCGCTTCCACTGCAGGGGGCAGGGGTTCGATCCCTGGTCGGGGAACTAAGATCTCGAGTGCCGTGTGGCGCAGCCAGAAAAAAAAAAAAAAAAGAATGTGTGATATATGTTTTCAACTAAAACAGTAGAACTCTCCATGGGTCACATATTCCTGCGGATGGTGCACCAGCAAGTGATGATTCTGTGTGCAATAGGCAGCTTGCTTGCAGTGCATTCCTGAAACTCAGAAAACTGAGTGGTCAAGAGACACATTATTAATGGGCTTCTAAACGCAGCCTGAGCTCCGAAACCTGAGCTGTGGCTCTTCCTGCCTCCTCTTTGGAGTGGCTGCCTTGCACCCGCCTGTGCTCTGTGGCTGCAGGACTGAGCTGCGGGGAGGGTACGGATGCGCCGTCAGCAGATGGAGAGGTGGGGCCATCTGCTCGAACACCCCCCCCCCACTTATTGTTGGCTCAGTAGCAGCCGCTTTGGTTTGGGTCTTTTAACAGTTCATTTAACCGAGGAGGAGGGAGTGGATTCAGAAGAGGACACCCTGGGTATTGGTGAAGTTTCCTCGCAGATTTTCTGCTCCTCTTTCTAACTGGCCCCTTCGTATCCCTCCTCTTTTCTCTAATCCACTCTTTTTCTCTTCCTTTCTTTCTTGGCAAGAAACTGCTACTCCTGGATGCTTTCTGAGTCAGTTCTTCCCAGCAATGACCCCAGGACACTCACCACCAACTATCACTGACTCATGGTATTTAAAATGCTGGGTACACAGTGTCTTCCGGGGTATTTCTGTTGCATTTGAACTGCATCCAGTAAGACTGGTTCTTACCAAATTGTCAATACCACAAATGTGTCTTGTTAACTTAGGTTTTCTAGAGGTTAAAAAAAGAAAGACTCTGGAGCATTATTTCTGTTGAACTTTTTTCATAGTTTATATTCTGGGTGGAGGAAAGATTAGGTGGAAACTTCCATTTTTCAGTCCTTATCACTTGTCTTTCCCTTAAAATTTGTCCTTTATCCTCTCTCTCTCCCATGTAAGACACTTCACCTTCAGGACAATGGAAATTGTGTTTAAATGAGATCATGGTGACTCCAACCCGCTCTGAATGTTTCCTTGCTTTTTGACTGTGCAACTGAATCCTTATACAAAGAAATATTTGACTTTCTTCTGGCTCAGTGACAAACCTGTACAATGATTTCCTTCCCCTTTTCCTTAATAAAATTTCTTTTTTATCTGGCAGGTTTCTTTTAAAATTTAAGGAAATAGCAAGAGCCAAAGACAAAGAAAGAGGCTTGCAATTTGAAAATGAATAGATAGAAAGTAAAGAACACTGAGCAGATATTAGGTCTTTTGTTTTTAATCTACTGTAGAAAAATACGTAAGAAAAGTCAATGCTGAAAGAGAAGGTACAATTGGAAATTTCTTCCAAGAGGAAGCTTATATTGCCAAGAAGAAAAAAAGTGTCCTGATCAATTTACCGATAAAAAAAAATACATTATGACACAGGCCACGATGTTCTCCCTTCTTGGCTATAGTTTTTCCCCGGTCCGCTCAAACGTATCCACAGATTCCTTCTTACCTCCATTTCCCCAGGTGGGCAAAGACAACAGAACCACATGGACTGGGGCGATGGAATCCCTTTGACATTCCTATGCTCTTTGATATGACTTTTGATATCTTGACTCCCAGCCAACCAGTCAATATCTGTGGACAGGAACCATGTCTAATAAATTGTCTACTGTGTAGGTTCAAAAACTGTATCCTAATAGACCAACTTATTTCATTTCAAAGGAATGGTGCCTTCTGCCACATGAAGGATGAAGGGTAAAAGTTATGAAGACTGACGACGTTTTAACAAGAATATTAGAATCAAGAGACAAATCTGAATCCTGCCTCTGTCAGTTACCAAGGAGTCACCAGGATTATCTTGTTTCCAGGTTCCTGTAAGACAGTAGTAACAAAACAATATTCACTTCATAAGGTAGATTGGGGGAATTGAAGGAGATGATGAATATATATTAGGCTTGAAAACTCAAACAGGAGCTGGGCAGGCAAAGTAAGTGAATCAAGTAGGCTGGGTATAAGACAATACACGGCAGCTGGGAGTCTCTGATTCCGAGGCAGTGGTGGAGCCACACCCAATAATCCCAAGGCCTTCTGTCCCTCTAAACCTCTAAAGGGGCAGCTGTTTTATTCGGTTCCAGCCAGTTTCTGCAATGGAAAAAATGGAGACCTGGTATTGCCAGATTTTTCCGGGAAGCTGGAAATCCGGACTTTTAAGTGAAACCTTCCAATTTTCAGTTGTTGGCAATTAATTCAAATTTAAAGCACTGTGCAAGCCAAATAAAACACATCTGCAGGCCCCGTAAGCCCAGGGAGCCTCCACTTGTGACCGCTGATAGATGCGAACGTGTCTGTAACAGAACCTGCCTCATTACAGACATACCATAAAATATTTCTCATTTTTTCCTTGTGTGTGATATCCAGCATGAGAAAAAAAAAATTGATTTGATCTTTCTAGAAAGGTATCAGGTTGCCCTCTCTTAAGGCTCGGATTTATTAGTTAAGACACATACTAACATGTTTACTGCATCTCACTGACCATGGAAATGTTTAACCTGGTTATAGCTTGCGCTTTAGACAATATAATTGGATCCTGTGACTTTAAAACAGAAGTTGAATTTTTGTTAGAAAACACACACTTCCAAGATAGCCGAGACACTTCTAAATCACGTCAAGGAAAATTCACCCTTTCTGATGCTGAGCTGAGTTCCTTTGGATTCTACTAACTGAGCAGTTCCGGTCTGGATTATTTTTCTTTGTCTTCAGAGAAGGAGGATCTTGTCTGAACGGGTCCATCTTAGTGTCGCTCCCTCCTTAAGTAGCTGAACTTACTTTTTAACTGTTACATGCCAACAAAACAGGTTGCTTAATTGGTTTGACCTTTCACAGTATTTTTTAATTTTTCAATCTTAGTTTCATAGTTCCATCTGGCCCTTTAAAACGACATCTGGTTAACTGTACTTAACCAGCTGAGCACTGTACAGTTATTTTTAAATGTAATGTATGCTTAAACAGATGTTATTTTTATAGATGTGGATCTAAACTGCACTTGTGTACGTGCTATGTCTGCATAAACTCTTTCTGCAATTCAAATGTTGACACCCAAAATTACATGCCAGAATGCTTATGAACTCCACTATTATGGTACTGCACTTTTGTGCTGCTTGTTAGGTAAACATCAATTCAGTTCTTTTTTTCTCTCTTCATTGCACATAAATAAAACATTAGCATTTAGTTTATAAAGTGATGAACATTTTGCTGTGTTGGATTTAGCTTTATAAATACAACTGCTGTCAGCAAGAAAAAAGGATTTATTGAATAAATAATAAGAAAGCTAAGGGGAAATGAAAATATATATATTATGCAAAACATGGTGTCTGTCAACAGGTCACAGAAGGGCCTCCATGCTTTTGGTGTTGCTGTCGGAGATAACTGCATCTCTGACATGCTGCATCTGAAGTATTCTAGACCCTTCTCTCACGGTATGGGTCTTAGATTTAATCCAGGAAGCACGCTACAGAAAATGAATTTACTTTGTAGAACTCTGAAGGCTTGACTGTCTGGGGCATAATTAACATTTAGAACAATTTAAATGTCTCCTTACAAAAGCAAGGATGACGCTGAGAAGACCTGAGAAAAAGAAAACCTAAATGGGTCATTCCATCCCACAGTTTTATTTTTCTCTTTTTCTATCAGGAAAGAAAAAAGCAAAGGTGACAGTAGTCTGTGCATCAATGGAAAGGTTTTCCGATCAGGAAAGCATCCTAACATCCAGTCTATCTGGTTTCAGGGAGAACGCAATCTCGCGGGACTAAGAGATCTCCAAAGACTATCAGCATGGGTATAGTTTGCCTAGGACACCAGGTTGAGTCTGCCTTGGGACAAAGAAAATGGTCACAGTTGAAAACAGTTTCCCGAGAACTTGCAAAGTCTCATTCTCAAGGTTAAAAATTGCTGTTATACATAATACCTCAGTAATTGATAGACATTTTCTCTCTCCAGAGTCCATTTTCTCTGAAAAACACCACTGAACATCTGTTCATAAACAGTCCTTCTGTGAAAACACTGACACAGGCCTTGAGCTTCTACAGGCTCAATTCCCCTGCCATGTGCAGATGGCACGATGTATTTATACAGCTGAAGCCTGGGTAACAGAAGCCCAGCCATATCTCCAGGTAAGACTTCAGGCCACCACGTGCGGCTGTTCTCCGGCCTCGCCCCAAGTTGTCCGAGGGGTTCCTTCTGACACAAAGACAAATTGTTTCCTACTCATGTGTGGGATTCGTTGAAAAAATGACCTTCGGCAATCAACGTCTAACTCTACAGAGGAAAGGACATTTCTCATCTTTTAAAAAGATTCCACACATTAATGAAAAACTAATTAGGTGACAGAGGTATTTGGGAAACTAAGTAGGACTGTGATGATTCGGTCGCTTTTTTTTGGCCTCTATGCTTTATGTGTGATGTTGAACAGGAATTAATTATTACCACTAAAAGCAAAAAGTTTGGGGTTAAGGGTGTAAATCATTAACGCGCAACTTTTCAAGAATGACCATGAGGGGGGAACATGTCATTATAATGAAAGAAATGATTTCCCACATAACTTCCTTTCGCTTCTCGTGTTACACGTGAAATGGAGATGGGTGCAAGGATTGGTTTTTTTTTTTTACTGAGCTTTTGTGGGGAAATACTCAAGAGGCTTGCAAACCCAGGTGAACTTTGGTTACTTTTCCAATCTGGTTGCCCTATTAATCACGGGGAGGGTGGTTCTTTGGCATTCTTTCTTAGAAACTAGACAAATTCCAAGGACAAGCATAGCGAGCTCCTTACAACCTGGAGAAACATTGACTCTAAGTAAAAGCAGGATGCTGGAGCTTCCGAAGGGTTTAGGGGCCCCGAAGATCACCCAAATAAACAGAACAAGGGAGCTATACACACGCGTAACCTGGGTTTATTTGTACCTGTCTCTGTGCCACAGCTGCATTGCACATGAGAGCTAGGATCAGGGAAACATATCTACGGTACCTTAATATAATATAAACTATTCATATTTTATTCTCCATGAACACCGCAGGCAAATTCTTGTTATATTTGACCAGCTGGGGTCAAAAACGTTACGCAGTGCTGGGAGGAATTTTGCCTTAGCTTCAATCTCCATTGCACACACAAGTTTTTGGGTTTGTGCGTTTCAAAGATGCTTTTACACCAGGTATGAACCTCCAACTTATTCAATAATCTTCAGATTGGCTTACCAGTTCAGGCTACAGAATCAACTCTGGTAGAGATTTGCAAGAGAAAACAATTTTGCCTCTTGAGTATATGACGTTTTAAGTGTCATATCTCACTGGAGGAAGGCAGATGAACTAGAGGACCTCTGGAAAACTTCTTCCAGGGGGACAACTGTAGGAGTCTGTTTCTATATTATGGGAAAACCTCAGTGACATTTCCTGTTAGCCCCTCCCTAGTTATTCCTCACAAGAAACCCCAGCTAAAACAGAAGAAATAATCAAAATGAAAATAAAGCTGAACCTTTAAATCAGACACCAAGACTGCTTGTCACTAAGTATTGAATTGCACTGTGGTTTAAATGAAATTATACAGTTAGGAGTATTAGAAGAGACCAAATGCAAATCATGTTTTACACTTGAGAAAACATGTGTTACGTTGGGCCAAATTTTTCTGGTTTTGGTTATTAACTTCTCTTATGGATACTTCATTTTTTTTCCCCAGGAAAATTAAAAGTTGAGGGATGTACCTTCTCTTCTACCTGATGTATGCACATAATAATAGGAGCCTAAATTTGTTGGAAATATGTTTATCATATTCTACATTACCATAATATAATGGGTTCATTATGGCATTATTTATAATAGTGAGAAAAATGGAAAGAATACTAATATCAAATAACAGGGCCTCATTAAATAACTATTGACATGGGAAAATTATGTCATACGTTAAGTGGAAAATATAAGAATAAGTAATTGCATATACACTCTACAATCTCAACTAGGAATATGACATAGATAGGCATGGGAAAAAAACCTGGAAAAAATATGCTAATGTATTAAAAATAACTATTACTGGGTGGTAGGTTTATGGGTTATTTAAATTTTCAGCTTCTTATATTTAGGTATTTCCCAAATGTTTTACACTGAACGTATATTATTTTAATAAACAAAAAAATGTGATGAGAACATAATAAATATACTTCTCCTAAGAAATGCATTTGCTATCTTAACAAGAGAAGTTTGGGCACATTTAGGCCAGAATATAAGTAGATATGGAGTATACTGAGTTATACTGTGGACAGAAATTTATGATATTTGGAAAGAGATGATTTAGGGAAGTCTTTTTCTTCCTAATAAGGTACCGTAGGATACAATCATCATTTGCTGCCTAGACACTGAAATGAATCCTAGGTGACCTTCCTGACTTTATTAATCTCTCCCTCCTTCTCTCCCTCCCTTCCTTCCTTTCCTTGATAAATATTTACTGATTACTAACTCTGTGCCAGTTACTCAGAATAGGGGTTGAAACCTAGGAATTTGTAGCCTAGGAAGTAAGATGGTCAATGAACAAGCAACAAACTATCCAATGAATAATGTCACAATTGTGACAAATAATAATGTCACAATCGTGAGAGCCTGTACACCTGGGGAAAGCAGGGGTGAGCGGCCCTGTCATTTGCAGACGAGGGGAAGTCCTCTATATGGCAGCGACATGTGTGCTGAGAAAAGAAAGCATCAGGAAGAGCTGACTGGTTGTACCAAAGGTGGGAGGACGCTGGAGGGAGCGTGCTGGTCCCACACTGAGTACGTGGCATTCCTGTCGCACACCCGCTCGGCACCCCAATAGGGTCTGACCCGTAGGAAACACTCAAATATTTACAGAATTGGCTTGATTTGGAAGATATGCCATTTAAGTCTTCAAAACAGTAGGCAGACTTCATCAAATCCTACCATTCGATAGGTAACCTGATTTCCACCTCTAAAAAGGCCTGCCTTCCATGAGGTCCATCTGACAACCAGACATACTCTGACTCACTGTTAACTAAATACAGTGGCTTTACTTGTAGAATTATGGAGAACTTGGATAGTTTTAAATGTACCCTCCATCTAAATGCAGTGCAAGTTTGTCTCTATATTGTGTTTTGACGTACAGTCAGTAATACATATAAATATCGGGTTGTAAAATTATTACCGAATTCCTGGAATGCTCCAGTCAAATTTCTAATCATTATAATGCAGTGTCAAATGATCAGTTAGTAGTGTCAGCCTATGTGACTAGCTGCTTATAATTCTGAGTGTTTGTCCTCAATAAAAGTATTTTGGCTCAATCTCAAAATCGTCAAAAAGACTAGACATAGGTTGGCCCAAACCACTCATTCTTTTTGAATTTGTAGAAATTGCTTTCCACAAGGAGGATGCCCACACAGCTGGAAGAAAGCTGAAAGAACGAAAGAATTTTTGCTCTGATGGTTGCCAAGAGTGACTGTTCCCCACTGGGTTGGTGAAATCAAGCATTTGCACCCTTCAAAATATAAACAGTTCTGTCCCTTGTCTTGGGGAGGGCAATAATTTATCTACTATTAATGAGGGAATATCACTCTCAAATAAGATCAAATTCAAGAGCTAAGAAAATATATACTTTGTGATCATGAGCAATAACATATTTTGCATAGAAGAATATCGAGAAAGAGAAGGTCAGTGATGACAAATATGGGAAATGATAAACCTTCCACCTCCAATGAAAACAAGATGTTGAACATGAAACTAATATTTCTAGTGCCTAGTATTTAAAAATCCATCATATATAAATATTGCCTTCCAGACGTGTATAATTGATCCTACTCATATCAATAGTAAGTTCCTTTTCAGTTTTTTCCTTACGTTAACTTCTTTTTACATGGTATTATTTTCCTTAAATGGCATTTCCACTGACAACCTCACAGAATGCACTGTATAATTATCGTGTCTTCAGTTTCTTCTTCTACAGTTCTTTTTAATTACAAAATAATACCCTTTTGAAGCATGCATCTTTGATATCTTAACCATCGTTGGGTCAATATAGCGGTGTGCTCATTATCAATATATTTTAATTATTTCATCCTTTCTAATGCCTCATTTTGTTTTCCATGAACTGCCAGGTAATTATGTTTGTATCAGGATAAATAATTAACGTTCTCTGGAGCAGAACGGCTATTACTTTCCTTTTTTCTTTTTCTTTTTTTTCCCCTCAGCCATGGCAACATAATAAATAGGCATTTACCTGGAGTGACTAAATGTGGTCTTTTCTTGGGGCAACAGTAACTTGGTGACTCAAGAACTGTTTTTGGTGAAGCTATGAATTACCCAGATCCAAGGCTTCTGGCTTCCTAATTTCTCTTTAAACAGAGCAAAGCTGCTTTCGTTACACTGTTAAATTCTCCTCTGTCCTATTTCATGTCCTAATTCATCTCCTCAAAACAGGGTGTAGGTTCTTGAGGCTGTATATGCAAAGGCTATTTACATGCATAAAATTACTTTATTATTTTCTCATTCAGAAAAATACACCTTTAAAGTAAATCCTGACTATATAAGGCAAGAAAAAAACGTGAATGCTTTCAAAAACATTGATTGAGAAGAACTTATGTGCGAGTGACAAGTTCAAAGACAAAGTAAAACAAGGTGAAGTTCAGTAGGGGAGGCTTTAGAGAAAGACCACGAGATAGGTGAACGGAGCAAAGCAAGCTGTGGCACAGATCGCAGTATATTTCATTTCTTCATTGTGTGAAAACTGCATCCTAGCAATTTGGAGTATACATTCCTCTAAAGTGTTATTGCAGAAGGAAGGGAAAGTTACTCTAGTACTAGTTGTGTGACCTTGTGCAAGTTACTTAACCTCTCCGTGCTACAGCTTTCTCATCTGTGAAGTAAAGCTAATAAGAGCAAATGAGCACACTTCCATAATGCCAGTTTCGTAATGCAGGTTGTTATTTAAAGACAGCTTTCAAGCCTATAGTCCTTCAAGCCAAACATCCCAACATCTTCGGCCATCCCTCAAATCAGAGGCTTTCAAAGATCCTCACCACTTTGGTCACTCTCCTTTTGTCTGTGCTCAAGTTTGAAGGTCTCTGATGAACTCTGGATGCTCCAAAAAGAGTCTGAACTGCATTGAGCAAAACAGGGTAACTCTCCTCTCCCCTTTCATCCAACCAGAAAACTTAAATAGTCATGCTTTTAAATATTCAGCTTTCTGGTTTGATCTGTTTTTCTTCCGCCCTTTGTATTATTAAGTCTTATAAATGTGTTGCTGATTCTTTTCAGCGTCCACACATCTGCTGATGACTGGGCTTAGTGCCAGTGACACAATGTGGTAACGCCTGTTCTAATCCCTGCCTTTGTAACAGAGTTAAAGTGGAGACAGCCAAGGGTTTGCCTTTATTTTTGATAAGTCAATATTCTCATATACGTACAAGAAATAACTATATGGTTAAGTCAATAAATCCCCCATTAGGAATGAAAATAGAAGAACCAGATTTTCCCTTTAAACCAATTAAGTGAGATGAAACAGGAGAAGAGCCGTTTATGGACATTTTAAAGACCGTGATATGGGGAAGGGGATAGTTTACTTGAAGTGCTAATCTGAGATTGGTTGGTCCAAATTACATACAAATACTGTAGAAAAAGAAACTTCAATAAAAGGTTGAATTTCATGACTCCAGTGGAACAATTCTGCCTAAGATTTATGGGGTAAGTAAGTATGGTCATTCCTGGATGATATGACAAATACTACTACCACATTTTATACTCTGAACCCTAGACCTAGATTAAGAATAGGGCACTATCTAATCCTCATACATATTTCACTAAATTCATGCTTATGTCATTTCAGAATCTCACCTGTCCTAAAACCATGTTCATTCTTTTATAATTCATACAAAAATATAAATGAGCACCTACTGACTGCAAGGGAATGCTGGGTTTTGATAAGAGCTTGTGTAATAGCATTTAGCCAGTATAATGTCAAACGTATTATTGTGTCGTCCTTCATGAGGGATTTGCTACATTGCATGGTTCAGATCCGAGTATCTGCACTTCCTTCTAGAACCCTGCAAATGACATCACCATCTCCACTCTTACCATTTGCAATATTTAAAGAAGTGGCAAAAAGGAAAAAAAGAACAACAAGAAAACTATGAAGTAATTTCATGCTCAGTGATATAAAAAGTGTTTCGTCTTTCACAGAAAGAGTTTTATGCTGGGACTTAGGTAAATTCCAATGTAAAGAAAAATTTGCAGTTTCCTCTATGCTCCAGCTTTTTCAAATACAATTTTTCCAATACTGCTATCTGAGGCAATATATAAGAAATCTTTAAAATGCACAGTTAATTTAATTACTATCATTTGTACTTTATTAAACAGCCCCTTCCTAATAAGAGCATTTAACAAGAGGAAAATATAAAGAATTACTAAGATTGCAAAGATTTAAATCAGACAATTTACATATTTAAGACAGCCTGAACCTCTTAAGTATTGTCATTTGGAGGCTGATGACAATGTAAATGAACACTTTTAAACAAGATCAGGCAACATAATTTTGATCTTTGTATGTTCATCGAATCAGAGAGAAACTTATACACTTCAGGAAAACTAGATTTTTAACAGAAAAATTTTAAAATCCTGGTAGTAATGTGATTTTAATAAAAGGCTCTCCCATGTAAAGGCTGTCCATTTAGTAACAGCACCCATTTAAGAAATGGTTAAAATCCTCTAGCAGCATAAAGATTGTCATTGTTTATCTTGTAAAATCATCTTCAGAGCAGGAAGATAATGCTTAGTTTTACAAGATCCATGCCTCAGTGGTGGGTGTTTATAACCAAATAACAGGTCTAGGGCAAGAAACCTACATAGTCAAACTAAATATCTAAGAAATCTGATGCAAAAAAAGGGCAGTTTGCACACATAAGTTTTAAGCTTTGTATCTTAGAAATCAGATGGCTCTACAGTACTGTAAAAGTACCGTGAGCCACCACGAAGTTGTCTTCAAATGGATTCAATTGAATCCGGCATTTATATACAGTCACTCTGCTTTCATTATCTCTTACCTCATGTTCTCACTCTGTTTGTGACTTTATTTGTAAAATTGAGCTCCATTCATGCTTGGAAATAAGCATTTTAGGCACTCCCAAAAGAAAGAACTCCAACTGAAGAAATACTTTAAAATATTTGAAATGATAGGGCATAAATTTTTCCCTGATTTCCAATGATACGAGATTACAAATATAATAATGTTCTTTCTCCAAAACTGTTCTAAAAAAAACAAAAAAATATAACATGTATACCTCTTGGGAAAAAAGGCTGAGAGTGTTGCCTTTAGCAGACAAGTAGAAGGGAAAATTCTGTCTGAATAAACTTTTCAAAAATTGCTTCTTTGCATGTTATAAGTTTTGTCTATCCTGGTTGAACATAAAGAGGTTAATAATCTTGCACAGGAAAACGGTGCTAGCAATTCAGTAACTGAATAAATATTCCCAATAGAAGGACCCATTTTCTATCAGAAATAACAGAACATGTAAAAGTAATATTCATTAGGGAAAACACAAGTTTTTGTATATATCTGAAGGGACAAAAGGGTAAATCAATTGAGGACCAAATATGGAGCTGAGAGATGACCGAATGTAGAAGCTGTGGTCTTGTCTCTTTACACTGACCAGTGACGATGGGGCAACAGGGACCATCAATATTCAGAATTCTGAATGGCTCCAAGGTTTTTGAAATTTTTTGAAATTACAGAATATGTAGTCACTGACAACTAATCTTAATTTTTTAATGTGAAATTCTATGATAAAAGTTTTCACACTCCAAGAAGATGGAAAATATTATTACATTATCTTCTCAACAAATTAATATTCTGAAAGCTGTCAGGGTACCAAAAAAGTAATGTAGTCCTATATTTTCCAGTACTCTCTAAATTATTCAAGTAAAGAATACAGAAAAACATTTTGTACGTAAAGAGGAACTTAATGTCAAATGTGGTAAAACATAAAACTCTTTACAAATTATACTTTTATAAAAATTTGCCCCCTGCACTCTTCCTCTGTGCCCATGTATTGTTCACATTTAACTTTTGTTTGGCTCAGACTACAGATTCTGGCATTGGAGGTTCCGGGTTCAAACCTTAGCTCCACTATTCACTGGCTTGCTAACCTCAGACAAGGTTATTTGTTCTCCGAGGCGCAGCTCTACCTCTGTAAAAATGGAAATTACAGTCTATATAAGAGTTCATGAAAAAAGATCAATAAATTCAGTTGCTATGTTATCTTTTTATTACCATTATTATCATTATTACTACTACTCTAATTATTAATCCTAAAATTCCCATTAAAATACTTTTCTATAAACAACAGATGGAATATTTTTAACATGGAGAATAGCATAGTTATTTGAATGATTTTAATCTGTGTCCCAGCTTTGTGAGGTCCTACCTTTGTGATTTAAAAAATATCATGATTTCTAAGTGAACATTTGGTTTCCTATCTGTAAGAAGGGGATATGAATGTTTGCCTCTGGGTTTTCAGCGAATTAAATATGATTATGTATGGAAACCATCAAACACCCTGCAAAGCCTAGTAACTGTGAGGAAAGTAAGCAACTACAACTTTTGAAAGAAAAGATATTACCATTAAAGGTCTATAAATATTGTGGCAATGAAGCAATTTTTAAGATTTATGTGGGTTTTATCTGTCAGCTTCTCTCGACGCACTGTGGTATTAAACGTATTACATTAAGTCGTTGAAATCAGATTGAATACAATTCATTCTGGTCCACTTGCTGAAACATGCCAATCCAATGTTTTCCAATTTTCTCACCTAATATTTCTCTTGTCCTTTGGGGTCATAGGGTAATTTGTGCAGGGAAAATACTCTAACCACTGTAAAACTGATCAAAGTGTGACTACGAATACTGCCTTAGGACAAATGATTTGAACCCTTCCTTATCAAAACATCTGCAAATGTTCTCTTATATGTACGAGTCAATGAGGGAACATATGCTGAATGAATTCCCTTCTCCCTCAGAACACCTGATACACACCTGACACATATAATTGAATTCAAGAAAAACTGACAAATGATGGGAATTTTTAGGAATTAATAAATCATCTAATAAGACAATACTCAAATCCTAGAAAGCCAGAAAACATTCTGCATAGTCTTAACTGTAAATCCATTTTGCAATTTTGAGTTAATATGCTGGTTCCTAAAATATTACTGTATATAAATATTGCTTTTGTACCTTTTCCAGAATTATGTATGGTGGTCTATAAACCTCCCCATGATGTAGGCCACCGAAGGTCATTTACATGCAGTTTTAAATAATCTCACCTTGATTTTTGTCATGTATTGGCATAGTTCATGTTTTTTTAGACATGTGTTTTTATTTTAAAAGAAGATCTACATCGTATTTTGCTAACTGGAGCCTTAAGTAAAAACAGGTAAAATATTTGCTTTGACTGTAACGAATAATATGTTTCTTTCTTTGTGCATGTGTGTGCACATGCACATGTGTGCAGTACGTATCTCTTATTGAAAATTAAGCTTTAAAATTACAATGTAATGAAAAATGGGATGATTGGTTGATTTTTGCCATCTTTTTGTTCTACTTGATTGTCATAAGCTAAGTCATTGCTTGATGCTTTGCCCATACATTTTAAGGATTACAAATGAGTAGATTGGTCCTGGCCCATTTCACGTGTATGTGTCATTGAAGTGGAGTTGCGGTAAAGAAATGTAGAGCAAAAAAGTGACAATTTCCTTCTGAAAATCTAAATGTGAAGATATGCCTGATAACGTAACTGTCAAAATGGCAAATAAGAAAAAATACTCTAAAATCCAAATGGAATATATTCCAGAAGGTTGGATAATATGGTCCATGTATCGACTACATACACTGAGGGCTCCTGCTCTATTTAAAGATCCAATCTCCATCTTCACATTCTGTTTAACCTAATCTTAATGCTCACAATTCTAGGTTTTCAGCTCCGTGGTTTTACTTTCATCGATTTATTACTGTTTCTATTTTTCTATATCAAGTTTCTTATTCAATTATAAATAAAAGTATATGTTGATGGTGGTATTCTAAACATATTACTTTGAATAATAGGACTGTTTATTTCCTTTCAACCCTAAATGACATACTTGGTACTAGTTAAATGTTCTCTGACAATATAACAAAATATAAATCACCTGGTGGAACCCACATCCTAAAATATAACCCAGTCTATACTCATATGAACCGATGGAAAATTCTTTTCTGCACTGTTTGAGAGTGTATGCTTGATGTTTTACTATTGTTTATTTTTCAATAACTAATCACCCTTCTTGGTCTTCCAAAAGTCCCTGGTATTTCACTAGTTTACACATCGATTGAATACCGTTCCCAGAATTGCTTTTGGCTCTAGGCCAACAGCTGTGATAATCAGCTATAAGATTTATTCCAGGAGAGAAGTGTTATAAACATAAGGATTCATAAGGCAGCATGCTAAAAATGAATACTGATGCTTTCTATGAGATGCCTGAAAACTTTCTGGGCCTTCAATGAGCGCTAACGCCAGTCTTTACACTCTTCAACTCCATGTGAGCTTTGATTTTGTGGAAAAATGGCATGTTCATTAGATTTGGTGATTTGATATTTGCATTAATCATTATGAGCCGGTTTAGCAAATTGAAATGATTTAATTTCACAAAGGCAAATATAGAAAAATCACAGAGAATAATTTAAAAGCCCCACCTTTATGGAAATTAAGGGATTAACTGCTATGCATGATCTGACACATTTACTGCAATAGGATATATTATTATATTGGTTGATGGGTGGAGTAAAAGTACAAAGGAAGCCAAAAAAATTCAAAGGGAAACAGTTGGCAGGTAAATGCACTGAGCTAGAAATTAACAATAAGGAGAAATGAGCTGAGTGGAAAACAGGACACACAATCAATTCTTAAAGACAAGACACAGAAATAAAGAAAAGTAACTCAGAGTTTATAGGTTGAGAAGAAAAGGTTGCAGAATATTAATCTTAAGTAGGGCAAAAGAAAATAGATGCCACTGAAACATCGGAAAGGTATAGAAATATAATTCAATTAAGGTAATTTACGGCTACATAAAGACAGGTGTTTGGGGAAATTTGGGGGGCTGCAGAAGAATTAAGGAAGAAGTCTAGAAAGCACAGTGTCAAAACTACAAGACTAAAATGCTTTCCACTGTATTCATCCCTTTGGTGGGCTCTATGGGTACCCTAAGGTCATTCAGACTTCACCAAAACTTCCCCAGGAAACATCCTCAGATTTCCCAAACATGTGTTGAAAAGCTCTCTTAATTTTTCCTTTTCAGTCTGTATCACCACTTGTAATTATTTACCTGTGTCATGACATAATTTTCTCTGCCAGGGGAATATAAACAACAGAAATTCTGGTAGGGCAACCTCAACATTAGAGCACAAAGTTTACTGCAGCACCTGGAGGACAGCAGGCATTCAGAAACAATTTTTAAATGAAAAAAATAAACAAATGAATGAGTACACGGTTGAGTGAAAGGGCTAGCTTCCCCATGTTCAGTAATCCTGTCTGAAATTAGGAGTTAGAATAACAGGAAGAGAAAGGAAGGGTTAGGTACAAAGACAAAGAAGGATTCTTAGGAAGGGCTTGCCGATATTTGGGAAGGAGGCAAAAGAAAAGACCTGGGGAGATAGAGCTTTAGAGGTTGAAAAAAATAAAGGTAGACAGTGAAGGAGATGTGGAATATAGGAGATAAACAGAAATTATAGTTGAAATGTAATTCCGTACCAAAAGAGGCATCTAACAAAATATGTTGCAACACTTATATGTTTTGAATATTAAAATCTCAAATATCGTAAACATTGAAATTATAAATAGGAAGATCATAAATTCTTATACTTTTGGCTTTTCTCCAGTTCTTTTTTTCAAGCAAACTTCAAATGAAAGGATGACAATAGTTCTCATTTACTGAGTGCATATTATGTGCCAGCTACTGTGTGATTCTTGCGTGTGTCCTGTTAATCCTCATGATGACCATAGGCGGGAATTACTATTGTTATCTATGTATTCTGGCTTTACTAGCTCATTTCTCTCTCACTCTAGGACTATCCACAGCCCGTATCCCAAACCCTACTCCCCGGAAATTCTTTTTTAAGAAGTCTGCTTGTGTCCTGAGTGTTGCCAGCTCTTTACAGAACTTGTTTGACCTGTTCACAGACCATAGAGTGAGCATGTGAAGATCAGATTTAGAATGGCATTGCTGACACACTACCACCCTAAGGATATCTCTGGTGTCTTTCTCTGCAGAATGATTCCTAAGAGAAAGCAACTTATTAAGTGCATAGCTGTGCCAGCCACGTGCATCCGAAACAGTAGCCCACAGCTGCTAAAAGCAGAAGCAGTGGCATGAAATGGGCGTGTGTGATGACTTCCTTTCTGCCTATCCCGTTAAGCCGCTCCCCTGTCTCTGCAGAGCACCGCAAGAGAACCCCCCACTAAGAAGGGGGGTAAAAACAAAAATTTTCACCTCACCCTAAGAATACTAGAGATTTCCTCAGTTGTAGGGCATGGGGAACAAAGATGCTGAGGTGACAGAATAAGGGACAGAGGTATAGTGAAAGCGCTCTTCATTCAGAAGTACAGTTAATATCCAGTCACCCAGCCTTCATCTGAACAAGCAATGCCCTGGAATCAACTGGGAGCTAATTCGGTGCCCTCCAAACCATGCAGTTTCATGCCATTCAACTGAACATCATTTATGCCAGCTCAAAAGAGCCATGTTACTCACGGAAATCTAAGTTTTTCATATTAAACACTGGAAGAGATTTAACAAGAATATAAAGGATCTGAATGAACTATATGTATCAAATATGAATACTACAAAATGATTGAATATATATTTACATACAGACATATATATAAGTACTGTATACATACGGTACTTGAATTAGAGACAGCCTACAAGAAAAGCCTTAAAATTACAAAAATGCCCATGTCTTCATTTGAAGTCTAATACAAATATAATCAAATGTATGATGGAAACTGGAGAAGTTGACAGAATAATTCTAAACTTTAGTAACTCTTCACACTCAGCTTTCTTTCCTCCTGTCTCTTTTACAATCTTAACACACGTACGGCAGCTAAAATGGACTTCTCGGTGTTTCCTGAATAAATGCTGTCCCCTTTCTTCCTGGTGGGTAGTCCGCTTGAACTCATTCCTCCAGACCTCTTTCAAGTATCAGTGGCACAGCCCAGCACTGAGAACAAGGGCCCCAGGAAACAGGTACACGGGCTTTACGGTTTCTTCCAGGTGTTGTGAAGTTGGACAATTAACTCACCTTCTCTAAGCCTCCTTAAGCCCAACTCTAAGACTGGGAAAATATCTGCACCATCTACATCCGGAGAGTAGAAAAAAGAAAGCCTAGGAAAGTGCTTTGTAGTGTCCACTGGATACATCCAATCATGATACCTGTCCTTCTCAACTCTCTTTGGAAAGGAAAGGCTGCTAGGGAGACGATTCAATCCCACTTCTCAGTAAACTGAACTGAAAGGACTGAAAAAATTTCCCTGGTGGGAATAAAAAGAGTAAAGGGAGAGGAGAATGTGGAGACAGCCGAACTACATTAATAGAGGGTCACCAGAACAAAGTGTTTGTACAACTTGATGTCAAACAATATTGATGGGTGAGACTATTGAGACCCAACCCTCTGCAGAAAACAACGGAAAATACTGAAAAAACAATTTTAACACCTTCTTTGGCACTTGAATTTGCTAATAAGGTAGTAAGGAATTACCACAACAGTAACTGAACGGAAGCGGGAACCCAGATAGACAGTGGACCCTCAGAGAACGTGTATAGCCAAGAGAACTTGAGCTGTGATTTTGGAGATTTCACTGGATCCAGAGAATTCAAAGCTGGGTCTCCCCAAAATACAAAGTCTAGGAAGACAGCTTCCCTTCATACCACTGAGACCCAGCTGGGCTTCACCCTCTATGTAAGCACAAATCCAAGGGAGACTCACCACATCCCTCCCAAACCCAAAGGCCTTACAGGAAATTGTCCTGTTGCTGAGCAGAGCAGGGAGAGAAAAACATCTCTGAGAAATGACAACCACGAGCCTGTTGTTACAGGGATATTCAAGAACAAGTAAGAACACCTGGCTGGTCCAAAATTCTTCTTGCCCCCAAACCCTCAGGCCTTGAACTGTTCTGTACTATAATTGTTGTCATTATTATTGCAAAATACATAGAAAATAAAAATTTACTACTATAGCCATTTTAAAGTGTACAATTAACGGCATTAAGTACATTCACAATACTATGCAACTATTACCACTAGTTCCAAAACATTTTCATCACCCCAAATGGAAACCCCATACCCGTTCATTGATTGCAAAGGTTCAGATACTGGAATTATCAAGGGCAGGTTATAAAACAACGCATTAATTTTTTTTTTTTAATTTAAACTTTATGCAACGAGTTGGATTAACAAAAAGTACTCAATAAATAATAGGATAGTTGGAAAGTAGATAAGGAAAAAATTAGGAAATCTGCCTGAAAATGCATAAAGTTGGGCACACCAAAAACTAGATAATATCAGGTACCTGAATAATCATTCTATGTCTTGGAGAATATATTTATTATTTCCAATTCCCCGAGATCCTACATCTGATCTTTCTCAAAATATTATTACTCCTTAATATTATATTGTGCTTGATATTGAGCTCCTGACCAATTATAACATTGTTCTTAGGTGAAAATACTAGCTACTTTATGATATTCAGCATTTCAAACGTATTCCTGGAATGTGTTAGGATAAAAGACAGACATTGTTGTATAGTTCATTCTGTAAGCTCCAAGATCCATGGAAGGACTTGGAAATGGAGTAAAATCCACTACGTAGGGCCAAAAGGCAGTTGTAAAATATTAAAATCTAGGAAGTCAGGTAGCTATTAAAGCTTACTTTTATTTGTAAAATTAAACATGGGCACAAAACCAGGTGAATAAAATTTAACAGGCAAGCAAATAATAAAATTCAGGGTATTTTAAAAATTATGACAAATACCTTGAGGCGTTTTATTTGACTGAATTTTAAGAATTCTTTCCAAATGTGATCCCTAACCTCTTCCTGATAAGTGTATGCACAAGGCCAAATCAACTGAACGACAAATGAAAACTTAACCCATCACTAGATTGCCTTGTCTCCAGAATGTTCCATATCCAGACGACCCATGTCAGCAGAGCTTGTATCCTGTTATATATCCACCCACAATGGAAAATGAGGTAAGCATTAAAGATTTCAAGGAAAAAATATAATTTTGATCATCAAATTAATATAGCAAGATATTCCATAATATGATATACACTTAGGCAAAACTGGTTCTATTCGACTCCCGCCTACTTAAAGAAAGAAATATCGATTTCTTATCTCACGTGACCAAAAACTATACAAAATTTTACGTTCAAAACTGAAGATGCGTAATAGAAATTAAACAAAAATATCTGAACACAGGCAGTCCTCCCTTTGCATGGCATTGGGTTCACTGAAACTCACACACTGAGTCCTCTCTAAATCCAGCACTGCCTGTATTCTACACAGCTATTTTGCACAAATATAAGCATACGCCAAGGAGCAAAATGTAATAGTCTCACTATGTGGGTGAGATATGGAACCCTCTGAGCTATTTAAATTGTTCTCTGTTTTCCCAAATACCATTCTGTTTTTGTAAAATACGGAGGGAGGAAAGGAATTTCATTTGCACACAGTTACAATGATTAATAAAAAAAAAAATGCTGTTTTTATCTGAGAATATTATTCTGGGGTCTATTTAATGTGACTGAACAGACACAGATTACCATATATAACCTTAAGTGAAACTGAAAATGCTCATTCCCGCGAGCTTTATTTTATACTCTGAATTCAGTTAAGTATCTCCTATTCTGAAAGGCTCTCTTTTAAAAAGGACTCTACAGGCACAAACAGATGGATTAATTACATTAAAAACTGACACGTTAAGTATAAAGTTAAAGAAGCCAAACTTATGCAAATAGAAAATTTATCATTTAATACCCAACTGAATCTAAATGAATTCTTTTTTTTTTTTACTGTCATCAGGTTTCAAAACATTTCAGGCATGGGATAAGAGGCAATTTATCTGGCATCATAGAAATCTAAGAAAATAATTTGTCCTTCCTTTTACATTTTGAGCAGAATCAACTCCTATGTATAGACTAATAAAAATATAAAAAACTTTAGGATAGACTCTTTTTAGAGAGCAGGTCAACGTAAGGAAAATATAGACCATTCATTTCCCCAAATCAGCATTTTCTTTTCCAAACCTCATTGTCCTTATCTCATATTGCTGGAAAAATAGCAATTACAGAGTAACAGAAGGTTTGCTTTTCTCCAGAGCACTTTCATGGGCAGAGTCACCAATTAAAAGTATTGCCAGATTTCAAACGATATCATAAAAGACAAGTAATTTTTTCTTTCTCATTTTTATAAATCACAAGGAAGGAACATAACTATCTACTATAAGCCATAAATATATTAAATTTCTCTACTTATAACTCACTTATTTGCAAAACGGTAACTGTTAACTATCCCACCAGATATTCAGTGCAGCGGTTAAGAACACAGACTCTCAAGCCACACTGCCTCAGCTCACATCCCACTTCTGTGATTATCAGCTATACAACCTTGGGCAAGGTTACGGAACTTTGCCTCAGTTTTCTTCATCAGTAAAATGGAATAATCATAGTTAATATCTACCCTATACAGTTAAGAGGATTAAGTGAGTTAACCATAAAAAGCACAGAGATGAACATAATAAATGCTCAATAAACACTGCAAAAATAAAAAGAAAACAATCAGACATCTGGGTGATGACAAAACTACTGTAAATGGATAGATTTCCAATTTGACGTAATTGTTTAGAATCTTTCTATTTACCATTCTATTTCTAATCCTCCTCTTCCAAAGTGCCCTATTTGGATAACAATAGGGTAGGCCCATATTTTATCTTATCTTCAAAACTCAGCCAATTTTTCTCAGTCACAACAGGAGGAGAGCATGAGAGGAGAGGCATGCACACATCACAATCTGCAGGGCGTAGTGTGAGTTGGCAGATGAGTTATCTGAAAAGGTTCGATGGTCATTTTAATTCAGAGACTAGTCCTCATACACTGACCCAAAGAAATAATTTGTTCCTTACAAAACAGCAGCAACCACAGTTTAGCAGCTGTCAAGGAAAATGGAGCTCTTTTAAAGCCAAGTCTAGAATTGGAAGTTTTATAAAAAAGCAATTAAAACAAGACTTGGAAAATTATTTAAACAAATTTGTCAATAATGATCTCATAGTTGCATGTGCAAATCTGAAAACTCCCTTATGAACATACCAAATGTGAAGACTTCTTTTATTTGCAACAATAACTTAATAATAATGGCTGCTATTTAAGATATGGTAGCATTTTGATAAACCCTCTGTATGGATTATGTCATTTAATTCATATAGCTCTGTAGGGCAGTAACTATTAAACCTTATGACATAAAGATTTCAAGTTACTCATCAAGTGGCCACAGTCCAGATTTGAAATCAGAGTCTTCTGACTTAAGAGGCCATGCTCTTAAGCCCTGTTCTATAGTCACAAATTTTTGTAAATTATTTGCTTGATCAGATTCCTCTTGCTGTAGAAATGATCATGGTGCCCTTTCTAACCTTACTCAGACAGAAGAGAGTTCAGCTTTCCTCGGGAGAGGTACCTCCACCTGAAGAATTTCCAGGGGACATCTCTGTGCTACCTGGAACCTAAATTCCAGATAACTGGGTTTATTGTTACTCTAATTTTATTCCTCAGATGTCAACCCTGTTTCGGACATAAAAGAGCATGAACTTTTGAAGCAATTTTCAAGGACTTCCGATCTCTTTCCCTTGTTAGAACTTTCAAGTACTGAGATTTGAATTATATGCCAAATTCTCAAATCAGATGTAAAAACTTTGAAAGACTTAAACAGCTTTCAAGATCAAGTTGAGAGGCTAGATATATTTGAAGGGGAAATGAAATGGATTGAATTTTCATGTTAAAATTCAAGTTATTTAAACTTAGCTGAGGTGGTTAGTCCCAAGGTTTGTGTGTGGAAAACAGACAAAAATATTCAGTCCATTTTAACAGCGAGAATATACGGACTAGATGGAAAATTTAATGTGCGCATCTTTCTCCTGGTTTTCTTCTTTGTTATTATATTTCAAGCAACAGCTCCATGCTGCCAAGTCATCACACTACACGGAATTTAGAACTCTTAAAATGGGCACATGCTTTCAACAGAAAGACTCCCTTACCATAGTATTTGTAATTTCAGGCACCTTATTTGAATGTCAGTGGAAATTTAGGTTGCCCCTACAATATAACAACTTCCAAAAGAAGAAGTGTGGTTCTAATATAAATACTTGCAAATATTACTGTCGTCCTCTCTTGAGCTATATTTATTTCTGAAAAATGAAAATGATAGTTTTATTTTAGCAAGAGCAAGTATGGAAATCCTTAATTTAAAAGACATTGGTATACCTCACACCAGTCAGAATGGCCATCATCAAAAAATCTACAAACAATAAATGCTGGAGAGGGTGTGGAGAAAAGGGAACCCTCTTGCACTGTTGGTGGGAATGTAAATTGATACAGCCACTATGGAGAACAGTATGGAGGCTACTTCAAAAAGTAAAAATAGAACTACCATACCACCCAGCAATCCCACTACTGGGCATATACCCTGAGAAAACCATAATTCAAAAAGGCACATGCACCCCAATGTTCATTGCTGTGCCATTTACAATAGCCAGGTCATGGAAGCAACCTAAATGCCCATCGACGGCTGAATGGATAAAGAAGATGTGGCACATATATACAATGGAATATTACTCAGCCATAAAAGGAAACGAAATTGAGTTATTTGTAGTGAGGTGGATGGACCTAGAGACTGTCATACAGAGTGAAGTAAGTCAGAAAGAGAAAAACAAATACTGTATGCTAACACATGTATTTGGGATCTAAAAAAAAAAAAAAAAAAGGTTCTGAAGAACCTAGGGGCAGGACAGGAATAAAGAGGCAGACGTAAAGAATGGACCTGAGGACACGGGGAGGGGAAAGGGTAAGCTGGGATGAAGTAAGAGAGTGGCATGGACTTATATACACTACCAAATGTAAAATAGATAGCTAGTGGGAAGCAGCCGCATAGCACAGGGAGATCAGCTCAGTGCTTTGTGACCACCTAGAGGGGTGGGATAGGGAGGGTAGGAGGGAGGGAGACACAACAGGGAAGAGATATAGGGATATATGTATATGTATAGCTGATTCACTTTGTTATAAAGCAGAAACTAACACACCATTGTAAAGCAATTATACTCCAATAAAGATGTTAAAAATAATAAAAAAATAAAAGACACTGGTAAATCTTGTGTAACTGCTTCAGCATTGAATTTAACACTGAACTTTCCTTGTGAACTCATTTATTCAAACAGATGGGTAGAGTAGGACTCTCCGTGAAAGATTTTAAAGATTAACCACATTGACCCCATTTATCTAGTAAGGTATGGGGAATTTATGGTAGGTATAGGAAGGGGTGCTGTATGTACACACGTGGCTCAGAAGAAAGGGCACCCATGGGATGAAGGGAGAAATTCAGGAAGTAAATGCAGAAAATATTGGTTGCTGAGGAAGAGGAGAGAGGTATAACAGGGGTTTTTCTCTGAGCATCTGCTGTATAGTTTGGCCCAGACAGACACTCAATACCAACTGTAAAACTGGCAAAGGAGTAAACAGCCATAGGAAGGAGGATAGTTTTGTCTTCTGATGAGTCTAGGAAGTTGTATTCTGCTACAGAGTAAGACAGCTTTTGAAATGGGCTATACTTTTAAAAATGATTCACTATTTTAAATAATCATTTCCTTTCATGAATAAAGCAAAGCCTTTTCATAGTAGGAAATGTAGAAATATACATATACGAAGAAATAAAAAATATAAAAACTGCTTATAAAACTACCTTCAGAGATAACTAGTATTAAGAGTTTCATGCACCCTCTAAAATGTCTGTGTGCATGTGTGTATATGTTTGTATGCTCACATGTTTATATAAAGCATGAACGGAAAGAGAAATACACACAATATTTTGTAATCTACCTTCTGCATATGTTGGGAACATTCTCCTCAGTGATAATAATTTTTTTCTTCTAAATTTAATGTCTATTTGTAGGGCAAACACGAAGAATTCGAATTCTAGACTTAATACTGGACCATCTTTCTTCTAGACCAAAAAAGTGGCTGGAAATGTTGAAAAGACATAAACTTTAAAGGGAAGAAATCTTGTTATATTGGATTTACTACAATCTAAAGAAATTAATGCTGGGCAGAACCAGAAATATATTATTCACACATTGGATATTGACAACACTCCAGAGATAATGGTAAGATGTGCTACTGAATCTAAAAAGGAATATGACTCATATTATTTCTTATCCACAGATTTATCTAATAAGCATTCTTTCCTTTAATATTTAGGAGACAGTAGAAGTACAAATAGAAGTCAGACTGCCTGAGTTTGAATTCTGAGTCCTAAGCCTCAGTGTGCTCCTCTGTAAGATGGGTATGATTAATAGGTTGTTGTGAGACCAAATGAAATACAGGACTTGGAACAGTGCCTGATGCAATCCACATATTCCATAAGTTAGGCTGTTACTGTTATTGTTTGCTTAGACTCCAGTAACTGACTACTGTCATTTGATTACTTGGAACTCCACAACAAAATTTTCCAAATAGAATTACCTTCCTTAAGGAGACGAATGACAACTTGGTAGCCGCCTATCATAGCTGACTTATAATGGGGTACAAAGATAAACAAGAAAAACAAATCAGACAAAGAAAAGTTCTCCTTGGACCTTACTTATCCTGCAGGCTTTAATTCATCCTATGAGCTACCTGATAAAATCCTTTGATTAAATTTTAAAACTTAAGTTAGCCAGTGCTGTTTTCTGTTGTTAGCAATTAAAGATTACTTGTTGCTATACTGACTCGGACGCTCCCAGGGCCAGAAGAGATGGTAGTGTTCACTGGTGACAAATGTTTAGAGGGAAGTTATTTTGTTAGTTGGTCAGTTCATAGGGAATCTTTTCATGTAATGACAGTGTTTCCTTCAATATATGACCTCAATGGTGGGAATGTGAAAACTGAAAACTCATGTAAGGCACCATTGCAATTAGGACCACAGATTTTGGACTTGATACCTGGGTTCCAGGTATCAAGTATTCTGCAGCAAATCATGGAAATTCTCACCACTCTATTTCTTTATCTATAAAATTGGGAAAATAATCATTCTAAACTCAGGGTACTGTAAGTGTATTATGTGCTCAGTATACTTACAGGATTGCCAAAAACAAGAGGGTTGCCAGAAACAAGAATTCAATAAATTCTAGTAATAACAATTTAAATAATGGTTAATAGCAAGAAGAAGAACAGCCTAGCACCAGCTCTGTGTCAAGTCGGTTCTGTAAAGAACAATGTTAGCGAAGTCCAGTGAGGGCCCTTAGTAAGTGGGCTTACTGCTAAACCCAACACTAATCTGAATCCTCTGCTTTACCAATGCACTTTAACGGATGCTTAGTTCTGGAGGAAACAAAATGAAATATAGTAGCCATTAAACTAAATGTGAGTGATTGACTTTTCCTATTAAAGGGCAGAGATTATATCACTGGATTAAAAGAATCCTAGCTATACACTATTTCTCATTTAAAATAAAAAATGTTAAAAAGTAAAGAATGTACAAAGAGTACCAGTGAATACATACGAAGGGAAAGTAAAAATAGTAGTAATACACATAGCAGACACCGGAATTAAGGAAGGAAAGCAGTAAGCAGGATAAAGAGGGTCATTATGAAATGTAAAGAGGGAAAATTTACAGATATAACTAACACATCTGCATCTCCAAACAAGCTAGCAACTAACACTTAGAGGAAAAACCATTAGCTACGCAAGATCTTAATAAAAATAAAACTATAGTGAGAATTTTCTATAGACTTGAAAGAATTAAACAGATCTACTAAATGAAAAAGTAAATGGGCTTCCCTGGTGGCGCAGCGGTTGGGAATCCACCTGCCGGTGCAGGGGACGCAGGTTCGATCCCTGGTCCAGGAAGATCCCACATGCCGCGGAGCAACTAATCCTGGGCGCCACAGCTACTGAGCCTGTGCCCTAGAGCACACGAGCCACAACTACTGAGCCCAGGTGCTGCAACTACTGATGCCTGCGCGCCTAGAGCCCGTGCTCTGCAACAAGAGAAGCCACCACAATGAGAAGCCCGCGCACCACAACGAAGAGTAGCCCCCACTCGCTGCTACTAGAGAAAGCCCGCGCAGCGGCGAAGACCCAACACAGCCATAAATAAATAAATAAATAAATAAATAAATAAATAAATAAATAAATAAATAAATAAAAATTAAACCAAAAAAAGTAAGTAAAGACAGAGAGAGGAATTGATTAATAAAATGATTTAATAAATATACAGAGACATTTTCATCACTAGAGAATACTTTTTTTTATGTCCAGTTACTATTTAGAAAAATTAACCATTAAAAAAACTTAATACATTTTTGTAAAAGTAGAGCTCTAATTTTCAGGCTACTTTTTTTAAAATCAATGAATACAAATGTCTAATGCAATTAGATATAAGCAAAATATGATCAAAATAATTTTATATTTAAAATTAATTTTCTAGACATTTCTTTAAAAAATGAAATTAAATACAATCTAGAAAATACTGAGATAGGGACTATTTCAGCCCAAATATAGTGGTTCAGGGAAAGCTATACTACTAAGACTAGTTCTGACCTTAAAAGCCTTTATTATTAGAGAAGACAGATAAAAAATAAAATAAAATCATTATGTAGCACCTTAAGAAATAGTAAAAGAACAAGATAAACAGAAAGAAGCCAAGACACACTTAAAATTAAAGAAAGAAAATTAATATGAAGTAGAATGAATATATAAAACTGAAAGCTGGTTCTTGGCAACAGCTAGTAAAATAGATGTCCTTCTTGTAATTATGAATGGTGTAAAAAGAAAAAAATATAACAATAGATATGAGTAAGAATGAAAAGTGGGACATATAACCCAAAGATTCAGGAGAGATGAAACAAATATGAAGGCATTTCTGCCTGAAACTTTATGGCAGCCAATTAGAAAACCTAGTGAAAATGGGTGATTACCTGGCAAAACACATATTAACAAAATTACCCCCCAAAGAAAGGGATGATCTATTTACCCCAAAACACACTAGAAGGTGGTTAGAAATGTGCCATGAAAGAGCTTCCATTTCCAGATGCCCTCAAAGCTGAGGTTTATCGATCTTTATGGAGATACACACTGTTACCGAAAAATATGAAAATTCTCCCCGAGTCATTTTATGAAGTCATGTTTGTGTGAATACCAAAACCTGGCAAAGATATCGCAAAAGAAACAGAACAAGACTATAATATTAACTCAGTTTTAGAGACAGATGCAAAATTCTAAATAAAATGTTAAAAATAAAATCCAGCAGTGTATCCAAAAATAATGCATGTGATCAAGCAAGTGACTTAGTATCAGCAAAGTCTATTAAATGCATGTGATCAAGCAAGTGACTTAGTATCAGCAAAGTCTATTAAATAGTCTCTCAATAAATTTAAGGAGAAAAAAGGAATTTATGATAACATTCATAGCCCATGAAAACATATTTCTTAATTTCTAATGAAAAGTCTAAGTCAAGTAGGAATAGAAAGTTACTACTAAATTAAACAATACATATGTACCATGAAACAATACTAGAATTATCTGAAAACCATTTTACCTTCAAGTTTTACTATTTCATTTCTAACCCATCTCACTGTATTTCCACCACTCCTTCCTCCCTTCCCCAAGCAAACATTCATTGTGTGCCTAGTATATTTCAGGTACTGGGCTGGGCTGCAATTCTAAGAAATTAAATACATAATCCAAAAAGAAATATGAAAAACAAGTAGCCAGTGAAATCACCATACAGAGAAGGTGACAGATGAGGGAGCAAGTTAAAAAATACTAACCAAGTTGAACTCAATTTCCCTCTTCCGAATTGGATAAGAATTGCAATTTAACTTTAAGCCTATCACAAGTTAAGAAGTTTTCCCCAAATAGGGTTCAAGATGCGTTAACAATGAAATGATTTCTATTTTTCTCATATATTATAACACTCTGAACCAAACCAAAAGCAAAACCAGTAACAGCATATCACCAAAGAGAAGAGGATCATTTCTATAGCATTTCCACGTTCCCTGCGCTTCTCTGGGATTTTACAAAGTTTGCATTTAATGAGAGCACCCTGAAGTGACTGCAGGCAGCTGAAGCTGCTATTATGTGGCAGGGAGAGCTGACAGACAGCTTCAGGAGCGTTTAGTTAACAAATCATTACACAGTGTTTGCAAGACTTCTACCTGAACCCAAACAGAGCATGGAACTGTCTTGGGAAGAACAAAGCCATCAATTGTAAAACAAACCTTGGTAAAGGCAGCTAGGATCAGTAGGGAGGGGAAATAAAGCAATTTATTCAAATTGTATATTTGAACACTATGAACTTTTTTTTTCTCCTAAAAATAACTTAAATTTGGAATCCTTTAAAAACATGAACGGTAAGTCTTCGCTTGCTTTTAAGGACAAGGAGTATATTTGTTAAGTTGAAGGAGAATGAAAATGAAAATGGGAAAGAATATTAGTAAACCACTTAACTAAGAAATGACCATGTGTACACGCTCTAACTTCTGTGTAAAACATGTGGCAATGTCAGGTTTAGTTTTGTAACTGAAAAGAGAAAGGCAAAGTTTTAACGCCATCCCATCATTGTGATTTCTTAACTTTTGCCCTACTGAAGACACTTCATCTTTTTTTTTTTAATTGCATCAATTTATTTTTTTACATTTTTTTATTGGAGTATATTTGTTTTACAGTGTTGTTAGTTTCTGCTGTACAACAAAGTGAGTCAACTATATGTATACATGTATCCCCTCCCTCTTGAGCCTCCTTCCCACCCTCCCCCCCATCCCACCCATCTAGGTCATCACAGAGCACCGAGCTGAGCTGCCTGTGCTATACAGCAGCTTCCCACTAGCTGTCTATTTTACACATGGTAGTGTATATACGGAAGCTGCTTCATCTTCTAATTGCCAAGGCCACACATAGGCAGGGAAGAGAGGGCAGGGCTGAGCCAAATGCAGAATAGAAAAAAAAAGGTCAAAGCAGCAGAGGTAACTATTATTTTTCAAAGACTACTCGAAGCATTGAAATTCTGATACCTCATTCCTGTGACAAAAATTGTAATGAGAACAGGAAATGGTACCCCATGAATCCATTGTCCTGACAATGATTTAATGAGAATGGGAAATGGTGAGAGCATAACTAATTCGCATTATGATCCTAAAGTTGTCATCCTGCGGTTCTGCTCAGATGCTGCGAAATGAAGGATGTCGGACATCAGCTGGGAGAGTGGGAGGAAAAGCATGAAGACGGTGACACTGCGTGGCCTGAAAGTAATGGGAGAATGTGTTAGTGATGGAGGGGTACGGTGTGGGAGGGGCAGGAAGGGGATACAAAGCATGGGGTTTGTCTGCTGAATGACAAACTAGGAATCCATTTAAAGATGGCATGGGTGCCAACTAGAAGGAAAAGACCAGCAGGTAAGGCAAAGGCTGTGATAGAAAACTGAGCTAGGAAGTACCCAAAAGATCAAATGAGATTGCACAAACAGGTGAAATCTGGCTCATTTGGACATTCTGTGTTTTATCTTCTCTTGGAGATATTCAAGTTTGTTGAGATGCAATTGATTTTGTGGTTCTAAGGCACTATTTCTTTTCCTCCCTCAGTAAATAAAGTTTTACATCCACATGTCTAATTTAAACTGTGCATTTTGTAAGTGAAGCTATCAAAGATACCCCATCCCAGCTACAAAAGCTCTGAAAGAAAGTGGTCAGTGGGAGAAAGAAAGAACATCATTCAACTCGATTATGCTGGTAGAATCCAGCACGTGGTATATCAAGATTATGAAGAATTTAAATTCCACAGATGGCAGAAAGTAATTTACTTCTTGTTAACAAATGAGTTTTAACCTATTTCTCTAAATAGCACGACTCAGGTTCTAGACAGTTTTGAGTGCCGAATTATTCCAGAACTTCTAGACTTTTTTGAGCATGCCAAGGCAATGTTCATCGTCTGCTTACATTTCAGGAAACAGGTTACCATACATGGGAGTGGTTGGAAATCAGCAGGAAAACTGAGACATAAAACTTTTTAATTATGCATTTTCAAGTGTGACTTGCTCCTCAAAGTGCTAGCTAGTCATTTAAAGTGGTTCCTTAAAATTCTCTCTGGGGACTTCTCTGGTGGTCCAGTGTGTAAGACTCTGAGCTTCCAATGCAGGGGGCCCGGGTTCGATCCTTGGTCAGGGAACTAGATCCCGCATGCATGCCACAACTAAGAGTCCACATGCCGCAACTAAGAAGCCTGCGTGCGGCAACTAAAGATCACACATGCCGCGACGAAGATCCCACCTGACGCAACTAAGAGCTGGCACAGCCAAAGTAAATAAAATAAATATTAAAAAAACTTTTTTTAAAATAAATAAAACAAAATTCCCTCTGTAAGGCTGCCATAACATTTAGCATGCTTCTCACAGGTGAATCCTTCCAGCAATAGAGAAAATAGAGTCATGAAGGAGATCAAACGCTGAAATCCTCTTGGAAAAGAAATTGTTTTTTTACTAAGTACAATACCAAAGCAGCATAGTAATCATGTTCCACACTCATTCTGTAAAATAACAATAATAATGGTAAAGGGTGGTGCCTTTCCGTTCAGTTTTCTCTTAGCACCTTTTATTTAAATGCAATCATAAAGAGTGTATTTTTGAAGATGAAAAGCAACTTTCATAAAAGTGAAATTGACTGTGATTCTCTCACCACTAGTCAAAAACCTTTCAGACTAAGATAAATGGCTCGAAGCCATTAGAAAAAAATTATTGCCAACTTATGTGTGCCTAAGCCCCCCTACTTTGCATTTTGATTCATATTTAAAATATTGATTCCATCAAATGGAGGAACAGTTAGTGTCAGCAAGAAGATGATGGAGAAAATGAAGTCAAAGGCGAACAATGTAAACAGTGGATTTATTTATTTACCCTTAGGTGAAGGTGCCATATTTCACTTCTATTGAACACTTGCTCAATTTATTTTATTAATTTAATCCTGCTAAAGTACTACTTCACGCTCTGATGCAATTTCAGATCAAACAGATCACTGTGTACTTGTTGAATGCATGGTGAACGATACATGAATTTATAATCCAGAATGATTCATAATTGAGTGAGCTACCTTATTTTACTCCCCTATTACAGGAGAGGTTCACAATGAAAGACGATAACGTTCAAGGAAGAAATGTGAAAGATATTCTCAAAAGTTGAACTCTATGATAATAATGTCTAGTGACGATGAAATATTTAATGTCCATATTTAGGTTCTCCATCATGCATTATGTGGTCATGTAAGGGGTGTCAAATGCTGATGAGAATTTCAATTTGACCTGGCAAAAATGAAGTAAGCAACATACAGTATTTCATCCATTATGTCCATTTTCACAGTGAAGGATGGGTTCTATAATACTTTTTTTCCATCCCATGTCAAGGTCTTAAAAACAAATTTTGAAAGCATGTAAGAGGTTCTTTTAATGGCTGTATTTAGTAACAAATGACAGATATCTATTAATGCAAGTACATCTTATATAAAATATTTTAATATGGATTTTAGGTGACAGTATATTCTTATTAACATCACGTGTAAAGTGACACATCCGAGCAGCTCTTTTAGATGAAAGATCCATTTAGTCCCATCTTCAAATTATGGATTGATACAATATTCTACGCCATAATGGTTCCAAAAGTATTGTTAGCACTATGTATTATTCATGTTTTCAGGTACCATTGTTTCAGCTCATAATAGAGTATCTCACAATTGTGAGTGACGCTTATAATGAACTGAAGAAAACTACTTAACTGTTGTATTTTAATAGGTCACCTAGTTGGCCCTGAGGACATCTGGGCACGAGAACTGTATCAGTCCTTGGCACTGGGCTCAAATTTGAGAAAATAAAAAATTTCAGCTCTGAATGATCTACTTCTATCACATAAGCACAATGTATTTAAGGTGGCACTTTTAAAGGTGCATATAATTATCAAGTAGTATGGCTATTGTGGGGAATTCAACTTGTAAATTAAACTGTTTAATTGAATTAAAATGAACGTGGTTTAAACACAGGCCAATATATGTCCATTAAGAATAGAACAAATTATACTAAGTAGTTATGAAATCTAAACATTATCAAACTTGCTTCTCAAGCTTTCCCATGCATACAATATCCCCTGGGCATCTTGTTCACATACAGATTCTAATGCAGGAAAGCTGGGGCAGGGCCTGAAATTTTGCATTTCTCACCAGCTTCCAGAAGATGCTGACTGGTGGTTCAAAAATCAAAAAAGGATTGGGAGGTATTAAAACGGATGCTGTGGGTTCTGGGTTTACTACGCCATGCCTATGACTAAAAGCAGCTGTGGCTCTGCCCAAGGGCTCCTCACGTCCAAGCTGTCAATCAATCAATGAGGTTTCCGCCCACTGCTGGGGTCACCCTGATGTGCAGTTCACACCGTCTGCCAGAGGATGCCAGTGGGGTGGAACTGCTGTTACTCATGGTGGTAACCTGTTCAATCATTCATCATCTATCGCTTCCTCCCCTTCTCTGCTCCCCTGCCTATGCTTCCTGGGATCTCGTCCTAGAAAGCTACAATGAAAATCGCCAACTCAAGGTCAGCTTCTGGGGGAACCAGATCAAGTCAGGGCTGAAGTAGAAAGTCCCTCTCGGGTCCCAATCCTTTTCCTCCCTCCACCCAGTTCTCACCCCCAACAGGTAAGATATGTTCTTAGTTTCCAAGTTTTAATTCTATGAAACTCTAAGCAAATACAGATGCTTATTCCTTTTTTAAAAAAATAAAATATACCAAATATACCCACACTATTCTGCACTTTTTTTTAACTTAATGTATCTCGGACATCTTTCAATAGCAGTGCACAGAGAACCTTCTCGTTCCTTTGTATGGTTGCGTGGTATTCCACTGTATGTAAATAACCCACGGGTCCAAACCCCTTTTGCCATTTCTTCTCTAGCTTATGTACCTCTGTTTTATTTGATTACTTACTGAATGACAAACTTTAATCACTCAATGACCTCTAGCCACAAACCAATTTACTGATGTTATTCTCAAAATATTACACCTCAGACTGAATAATTCTCTTAAAGCATATTCTCCCTAGCACAACAGAGGTGGGATGCTATTCCTCTTGCCCGAGACAAAAATAAAGTCTAGGTCAGCTTGCTCACACTGTTACACAGTAGGCTGATATTGAATTTGTGAAGAGGCAAAGCCCTTAAGGCTTGTTCACATGGAATTCCTCATCCTGTATTTATATAATCAATTTCTTTTAAACACAGGCCTGGAACTTTACCTTCTTTGTGTACATTACATGCCCATTGCTTCAGCTCCTTGCCCTAGGCCATATTCATAACACAATCATTAACTCCCACGTACTGAACATATGTCCCAAACCCTGTCACTTGTACTTCATACTTAATATTTATCAATATATTAATTGTCTTATGAGTCAATTATTATCCCTATTTACAGATGAGGAAACGGATGCTCAGAGAAGGTAAGTCATTTGACAGAGTCATGTAACCAGCAAGTGGAACAGCTCAGGATTGATATGCTTCAGTCTGAATCCTATTGGGAAAAGAACAAACTATCCTTCCCAGCTTTCTGTCAAGTGCACAGAACAATCGCTGTCTTCAGTTAAGCCACTGATAAAATTACAAATTAGTCTATGACTAGGGATTGGCTCATGAATGGATATCTATAGAGAACACTTTCCTGTTACATTAGTCAAAGTTCTCCAGAGAAACAGAACCAATAGGATATATATATACACACACACATATATATACAGTTCTCTGACGACATTTTATATGCATATATACAAATGTATACATATATACGAGGACATTTATTATAGGAATTGGCTCACACAGTTATGGAGGCCGATAAGTCCCACAATCTGCCATCTAGAAGCTGGAGAACTAGGAAAGCTAGTGGTGTAACTCCCAGTCTGAGGCTGAAGTTCCATAGTCCGAGGTCCCAAGAACCATGAACTCCAATGCTGGAAGGCAGGAGAAGATGGGCGTCCCAGTTCAATAAGACAGGGACTTTGTCCTTGCTCCTTTTTCTTCTACAGAGGCCTTCAAGGTATTGGCTGATGCCCACCCCCATGGGTGTGGGCGAATCTTCTTAACTCAGTCTACGAATTTACCTACTGATTCAAAGGCTAAACCTCTTCCAGAAAGACCCTCACAAACATATGCAGAAACAATGTTTTACCAGCTATCTGAGTATCCCTTAGCCCAGTTAAGTTGGCATGTAAAATTAGCCATCACACCTGTTGAGCACTGATCAATAATCAATATGATTTAGATACTGTCCTTCAAAAAGTTAATATGCTTCTATGGATATTACTATACCCTTTCACCGTTGCCCAGAAGAGTATCACAGTTGTTAGAGACTGAGAAACAGTAACATAACAACAACAAAACCCCAAACCCTTTATTTTTTTTTTTAAAGGTAGATTCCTATTTTTTTTTTTTAATTTTATTTATTTATTTACTTACTTATGGCTGTGTTGGGTCTTCGTTTCTGTGCGAGGGCTCTCCCCAGCTGCGGCAAGCGGGGGCCACTCTTCATCGCGGTGCGCGGGCCTGTCATTATCGCGGCCTCTCTTGTTGCGGAGCACAGGCTCCAGACGCACAGGCTCAGTAATTGTGGCTCACGGGCCTAGTTGCTCTGCGGCATGTGGGATCTTCCCAGACCAGGGCTCGAACCCGTGTCCCCGGCGTTGGCAGGCAGACTCTCAACCGCTGTGCCACCAGGGAAGCCCAAACCCTTTATTATATTCACTTTTTCTCCTTTATCAGGTAAAGAAAAGGGGTTTGTTTGGTATGACGTGGTATTATAACCTCTACTGTGGTAACAGAAAAAATGCTTTGCTTTCTGAGCCTCCCCATCTGCCACTTAAAGAACGAGTTGCCCAATTTGGGTAGGAATCAATGCAACCTCATTAGGTTGTCTCTTCTAGATTTTGAATTTTTCTATGCTTTGGAAAATTATAACAGGAGTTACTCATTTCTAATTTTCTAACACTTCTCCCCTCCTCCAGAATTCCTTGTAGATGACTGAGATATGTTCTAGTATTATAACTCCAAATGGTACCCTGGACAAAATCCTTATGAGCTTCAGGACAACCTACTCTAAAGAGCCCCATACAGTCTGTTTACTCCCTCTTCTGGGCCTCCTGATTCTTCCTTCCATCTCAGTTTGAAGATTATTTCCAGTGGAGGAAGCGGAGAGCTGGCATCCAGCAGTCTGCTTTCTCACGGTCATTAGTTATCAATACACCATCATCAGCCTCATCTCTTCCCAGTGCTTTCTTTTCCTCCAAACAACACACAAAAACCTTCTTTTCAAAAATTATTTTTAGAGCATTTTGAAAGCTGCAGATCATTTTAAACACTGGCCTTTTATACATTGCTTTTCTGTTTCATGTCATCATTTGTTCAAGTCCTTTTTTTTTTCCGTTACTAACTCACTGCAGGTCATTCTTTACAGACCCATTACTCCTATCTGATATCCTGCGAGAATTTAATTTATAAGAGCCTTCCATTCTTGGAGTCACCTTTTCTTCTGCAGTCACTAGCCATGGAATTTTATGCATCATTCCCAGCAAACTTAAACCTTACTGTGATCTAGGTTTATGGGTTTTAAAATGCCCTCTTAGAATTTTGTGAAGATAACAGTCAACTTCTACAGAGTAGGAAGCAGGATGATATCTAGCAAATAGCACCTTGTTCCCCTTAATTTGATATTTGTATCAGAGCAAAACAAACGTACAGTTTTAATATCTAGTATTGTGTGATCTACTTTTATGAGAACTTGAAAGAGCTAAATTGAAGTAGTACAACAAAAAAAGTATTAATGAAGTCTCACTTTATGCGAAAAGTTGAAATAATAGAAATTCTCCCAAATTTTAAAATTTCATCAGGGACTGCAGTTAAATGTAGGTAGTCTCAGTAAATTGTGTCTACAACACTCCCATAAAAAACTACCCCCTCTGGGGCTTCCCTGGTGGCGCAGTGGTTGAGAATCTGCCTGCTAATGCAGGGGACACGGGTTCGAGCCCTGGTCTGTGAGGATCCCACATGCCGCGGAGCGACTAGGCCCGTGAGTCACAACTACTGCGCGTCTGGGGCCTGTGCTCCGCAACAAGAGAGGCCGCGATAGTGAGAGGCCCGCGCACCGCGATGAAGAGTGGCCCCCACTCGCCACAACTAGAGAAAGCCCTCGCACAGAAACGAAGACCCAACACAGCCAAAAATAAATAAATAAATTAATTAATTTAAAAAAAAAATTACCCCCTCTGATGTTATCATGTGAAACAAAGCGGGGTTTATGTGTATCTTTGGCGACTACTGTGCTGGTTTTCAACATTCTAATATTCACTATTATATAAAAACATTTAAGCTCTCAAAATAATCCATATATCTTTAATTATCCACCTATCTTTTTTATTGAACTATAGTTGATTTCTAATATTGTGTTAGATCCAGGTATACAGCTAAGTGATTCAGTTTACATATATATGCATATATGTATACATATATGCAAATATATATACACACACACACACACACACACACACACATACATATATGGACTAATCATACTGTTGGAGACCCAATAGGAGAATGTGGTCCTGCTAACTGCCAGAGGGCACAAGAAAGCAGTAAGCAGTACTGTTGATGCTGAATGATGCCTCTCTTCTCCTGTGTATTTAGCACATACTTGAAATTGACTGTTAATTTCATAAAATGGAGTTACTCTGCAGGAGTTTTTATATCAATAAATGTCTTTCAGCACATTCCTTAAAAACAAAAACAAAAACAAAACCCTCACCAGGCTCAATCCTGCCACATGCAGGCCCTGTGCAGGCTAAGAACAGGAAAGTATGGAGAAGCTTCCTGAATGTGTGCCTGCCAAATATATATATCTTTTTCAGATTCTTTTCCATTGTAGGTTATTACAAAATACTGAAAACTGAATATAGTTCCCTCTGCTATACAGTAAGCCACCGTCGTTTATCTATTTTCTATATAGTAGTGTGTATCCGTTAATCCCATACACCCTCCCCACAGCTTTCCCCTTTGGTACCCATAAGTTTGTTTTCTATATCTGTGAGTCTCTTTCTCTTTTGTAAATAAGTTCATTTGTATCATTTTTTAGATTTCACATATAAGTGATATTGTATAGTATTTGTCTTTCTCTGTCTGACTTACTTCACTTAGTATGATAATCTCTAGGTCCATCCATGTTGCTGCAAATGGCAATATTTCATTCTTTGTTATGGCTGAGTAATATTCCATTGTACATATATACTAGATTTTCTTCATCCATTCATCTGTTGATGGACACTTAGGTTGCTTTCCTGTCTTGGCTGCTGTAAATAGGGCTGCTCTGCACACTGGGGTGCAATTAGCCACCTATATTTATCTACGCATCTTTATTTTAAAAATCTCTGAAGCATCTGTCTTCTCTATCTATCTATTCTGTCTATCTATCTATTCCCCTGAATCCTCCTTGGTCCTAGAGACCTCCCTTACCTCTGTAGCCCTCCATCCTTTGTCCTACTCTCTGTCCTCCCTCTAGACCAGCAAGCAGCTTTTCATCTGTTTGTTCTACATGAAGGCTCCTGCTTCGAATGGCATTTGAATAATTGTTGTATGACTAGTGATATTTGAAGACCAACTACCTGGTATCTATGTCTAACTAGACTGAGTATTCTCTTTCTGGACTAGTTTAAACTGTAATGAGACATAATGGAAATATGTGGTTTGACAAGCTAGGTGAACAAATCTGCTTCATCCATCCACTCATCAAAATGTCCGATAAACATGAAGACAAAGCTATCCAAAGCCCAAATAGAATTTCCAGTAATTCCATCCTTTAGGGAGGCGGGTGGCTAAGCATCTTCTTGCTCTGTTAACTTGGTGTAAGAACGAAGTCCTCACTAACAGCATCTTACATCAGAGACAGAAGCTGTGCCGGCCAGATAAACAGAAGCCCATCTCTAAACTCTTTTTGGAGTCATCTAGAATCAGTATCCTTCTACCTTCAATAGCTCCTCTCGATAAATTCATTATAAGGCCACTGAAAAAAAAAACTTGATCTACAGAGATAAACGGACAGATATACAGTCTTGTGGGATACTCCCACACATTACTATCAGTCTAGGATAGACAAATTATTTAAAAATAAATAAGGATTTAAACGACATATAATAACGTTGAGTAAAAAAGCATATACCAGTGTTCATGTGCTATATAAAACTATCCTTTTTAAGCATGAATGAGCTCTATTCAAAAGAATATGTAACAGACTGAAAAATACTGAATACACCCTGTACACAATAAATGACACAGAATATAGTCTCTGAACATGATAAACAAAGTAAGATTAATATTAAAAACTAACATTATAAAAACTAGATATTAAAGAGCAAGCAATCTCCTCCCTAACTCCCCAAAACGACTGGCCGAAAACAAAATCAAATATATCATTATAAACTTTTTTGGAGATAATAAAAGTGAGACTTACCACCTTTTGTGAGATTCCACCAAACCTAAGTTGAGTAACAAATTCAAACCATGACATTTCACATTTTACAGTTAAAATATAAAAACAGGCAATAGACCAGATTTAGCTGCTTACCCATAGTTTGCCTACCCCTGTTCTAAGAGATGGCGTTGTTAAGAGACATACGAAAGTTTTAACAGGTGCTAACCTCCAATGAGAAAAAATAAAAACGCGCAGGAGGTGAGAGAGCTGAACCCTTCTGTCAGCACTTTTACATCACCTTTGTCACCCAATCTTGAACACATATAATGATAACGCATGACCTCCTTGCCAGACAAACCCAGCACCATTTCCCACTGGGCCTGGATAAGCCCTCAGAATCCTTCTCAACCTACTTCTCAAGGCAGCCACAAACAATGAGAATTGACAGAAGACATAAAACCTATTTGCCATCCCTGATCTTCTACCCTCTTAGAGTATATTATCCAGAATTTGATCCAGCAGTTTGGGACTTTGGGGTCCCAGAATAGAGAGGAGCCATCACCTTGCTTGAGCTAAAGCGTTGTACCATATGATCACAAACATTTTTCAACCCCATCATGCCAGTGACACGCATTCAGCTAACAATCAACTAAAACCTTGAAGCCTTCTCCATACCAGTTGCTATTAAGCCATACCTTGAATGCCTTATATGTTAGATTCTAATGTATAATCTCCCAACTTCAACTCATTTAAATCAAATTAGCATTGCCTTTGGAGCTTTAAGCCAGTTCAACACGATGAAAACAGTGGTCTCAAAAGGGATCCCTTAACACACCATTTGGAAACATCTTCTTGATAACCAAAATAACCATGTTTTAAATTACTCTCCCCACCGGGTGTTGCAGTCTTTGGGGTAATATTTATATCCACACTGTATATAGAATCTACACCCAAAAAAAATACATTTTTTGAGCACAGAGAGTTTTTTTTTCAAAACCATTATCACTGTTTTACTAAATTAAGAAATAAAGATAACTTTAAGATTGTTCTAGTATCTTAGAGCCTCAAGGACTGACTCCAGCCAGAAAAAGCTTTAGGCAAGTAGTGTATTCCAGGAATTTCTTGTTTTCCAACTTAATCTCTCGGTCAAGCAACAGAATACCTGTCATCATGAAAGGTAAAAAGAATGTACACACAACTGAGTTTCATAGTGCTAAACAATAAAAAAAATGTGAGTTACTGCTAAAATACAGCTATAAGACATTAAATACTATCATGAGAGAGCTTTGAAAAGTTACAGGTGTTATACGAACATAACGAATCATTTCTGTATGTATTCTGTGGCCTTAAGGTGGACATTGTTATTCCATCTATATACATTTCTAGAAAAGAGATAGAAGAGTAGCATTCTGTAGTCTTAATTTACAATCCCAGATCGTATTTTCTTCATTTTAAGTTTATTTTTCCAAGATATAATTATTTTCCTTTTAGGTCTAATTTTCTTCATGAAAAATGTAGTAACCCATTCAGTAAACTCTCATTTCTTGGGAAACCGAATGCTTTCAATACAGAAGTCTTATTTAGACGTATTCTTGTACAGGGATCAGCAAACTTTTGCTGTAAGGGTCAGAAAGTAAATATTTTAGGCTTGGTGGCCAAGAAGCAATGTCCTCAACTCTTTTAACATCTATCCTCCCTGAAATACTCACCATCTTTCTTACATTCTACATTTAAATATGTAAAAACCATACTTGGCTCACAAACCATACAAAAACAGGCGGTGGGCCAGATTTGGCCATTGTTTGGTGATGCCTGCTCTAGAGTACTGACCACTGAACGAAAATAAGATCACAGTTGTCTGGCCATCCACCAAAACCTGCAGCTTAGTAATTTCCATTTGTTGTGTGTGAGTGACAAGACAGATGACACAGTTCAAAAATCACCTCCATTTTGACCAAAGAAATTTCATGTGTCAAGTTTTGAAATCTTCCAATGGAAAAAATTAGAACCCCAAAGAATCCTATTCTTTCTCTTTCGATTAACAAATATTTATTGTCATTTGTAGGCTGTATGCCGGGCAATATGAAGAAACAGATAACAAAACCAGTACCATGAACCTAACTAAACCCCAGCCCCTTCCACTGAAAAACTGTAGCATTTATCGATGATATTTTCCTACTTTACCTAAAGATAGATGTAAGTCTCATAAAGGAATATATAAAAGGTTTAAAAAGAGCTAGTCACAGAAAAATCATGAATGAAACATGAAATCGTTTCTCTAAATTTTTCAAATCTAAGTTTTTCTTCCTACACAAATAATTTAAATATAAATACCTTTAAGGACTCTGTAATAAATAATTACACAGCCAAAAGCTGAATACTCACAGGTTTTAGTCTGATAATGAACTGTAAAGTCAATGTCCACCAATGACAAGGAAGAGTAAGGAAAACTGTATTTTAAGTGAGAAAATATAAAGAGTCACAACAAGCTTCCCAAGTCAAAACTTTTTGTTTCTTCTTTTTCCAAAAAAGAATGAAACTCATGTCTAACAAGGCAGAGAAGGTTCTATACAACCTGAGGCATTCTAATTTGTCACTGAGTCGAACTGTAGTGGTGGTTTGTGCTCTCTGTGTTCTCTGCCTATGTTGCACATTTTGAATATTCCTCCTGTACTGGAAGAATGTCTCATCTTAAGAGTCCTGCATTGCCATGATAGAAGGTGAAAAACTTGCTTTCTCACCTCCCTTTCAGACCTTGGCTTTTTCCACATGAGACTTCACTTTGAAAGAAGCAACATGGAGAAACTGGTGCCATACACAGAGCTCATATTCTCAGGAGAGCAGAGGGGCCTGCCTCTTAAGGGCAGGAAGGCAGACGTTCTAGAATCTCACACACAATAGCAGCAGCAGTAACCAAAGCTGTGGTGTCCATAGTAAGCACAAGTGTCTCTTCTTGGGAACCATTCCTTTGTGGTAGGGTGGTGTTCCTTGCTTTGCAGTCTCCAAGGCTCAGACTCTGGCCCTTCCTATGAGCTCCCTAACTTCATCTGTCTTAGGTTCCTGTCCTGGACTGACTTATGTCTCTCCAAATAGATATGTGGGGAACTCCTAACTCCTGGCACCTGTGAATGTGACCTTATTTGTGAAATAGGGTCTTTGCAGATGTAATCAAGTTAAGGTAAAGTCATCGGCTCATAATCTAATATGATGAGTGTTCTTCTCAGAAGAGAAAAACAAAAAACACACGGGGAAAATGCCACGTGACGACAGAGGCAGAGATTGGAGTGAGGCAGCTTCAAGCCAGGAAATGCCAAGGACTGTGGCTGCCACCAAAGCTGAGAAGAGGCAAGAAAAGATTCTACCCAGAGTCTCAGAGGGAGCTTAACCCTGCTGGCACCTTGATGTTGGACTTCTAGCCTCCAAAATTATAAGGGAATAAATTTCTGTTAAGCCACCCAAGGTTGTGGTACCTTGTTACGGCAACCCTAAAAACCTATTACAGCGGGGTTCCTCAGAAGGAGACCCTGAGACAAGGATTTAGTATACATGACTTTTTATAGTGCTTCCAGGAGAAACCAGTAAGAAAGTAGAGAAAGCAGGACAGGGAAGGATTTCAGAACCAAGTATGCATGAGATCTCAGGCAAAGTCCCAGCCTCAGCCCCATCCTATTAAGGAGCTCTGGGGTTTAAATTACATCCAGAGTTTGTCCCCACTGGAAGCAAAGGAGCTACTTTCATGCTTCCTGTCAGGGGAGCCGGTCAGTCACTGACTGCCCCACTGGACCTCATCTCCCTGGCACTTCAGGCTCTCCGGACTGGCAAAGCAGCAGGAGCTGCCATTGGGCAGGTATCTGAAGAAAGCTGCAGGTGCCAACCTCAGAAGAAAATTACTGGAGAATCTGGGTATGAAATACACAAACAGAGTAAGAGGAATTTCGGGGTATTTGGGCAAAGCACAGGTTGTATTTACTATACCCATTAGTAAATTTCTTTTCTGCTCAAATTTCCTAGAGTGGAGCCTGTTGTTTGCAACTAAGAACAGTAACTGATACGCCACCCAAGAGAATAAAATCATCTGTCCTTTTTAAATTTACAATAAGAGCTCAAAGTCATTCACCTTGTCAAACATAGATGAGTTCCTAGAATATTGTGGGAAAATCCAAATTTTATAAAGCAAGTCACATTTTAAATGCATTAAAGAAAACTCAACATTGAAAGAAAAACTTGTGAAATATTGAGTCAAGTGAAGACTATTCCTATAAATATTTAAGCATATCAGTTTTGTTATTACATATATCTATAAACCTACTATTATCAACAGATATGTTACAAGTGCCTCTTAGTTATAGAGCACTACTCTTGCGACGATAAAAAATATAAGTTATGCTTCCTGTTTTCAAAAGTTCATATGTTAACATCTGTAGGATCTTTGGTCAAGTCACTTAACATTTCTGAGCCTCAGTTTCCCTTCCTGTGAGATGTAGATGATAAGGTCAGTACGAACTGCAGGGGAGATCATGATGTAACTTACGTAAATGCTTTTTGTGAATGTAGAAGGTTATATAAATATAATGATGTTGAGAAACACATAAAAATATGATGTAAATAGAAAGTCCCACAGGAATTCCAATTGAAAAAAATATCAAGTCCATGGGACCTGTGGAGTCCTAGCAGCAGATAGATTCCTCTCAAACATACAGGTTCACTGGACAATTGTCAATGGATTCTAGAAAACCCTTGAACCATACATATTACTCTGCTGCCTCTAATTCAAAAAACATCAAATAAAATTCTAGTTACAATTTGTCTTCCCACACAGCTTGCCTGGAAAGAGATAAAGTGCCAAACAGAGGACAGGCACATCCTTGAGGCCTTGACAATTACATTTCTCAGTGGACTTTGAGAAGACGGTACTCCAGTGAGTAAGTCTGTGTGTTACCAATTTGGTTAATGTGAGTTTGGCCTTAAGAGGTTACTCTACTCTTAGGGCATAAAGTCAAGTTTGTGAGCCTTCAAAGGGATAACCAGACTCTGAAACTTTTTCAATTCACCAAGATACCCTAGGTCTTGGCTTGGCAAGTAACTAGCATCTTCTTCCTTGAAATTTCTGCTCGCTTTCGTACATTTTAAATGTGTTAAATGCCATAATTTTCTTTAGGTTCTTGAGATTCCCTTTAATTAAACCTGCAGGATGCCTATAGAACTCAAAAAGTAATAATAGTCTATAGAAAAATGTTCATCAGTTCTGACAGCTACTTTGAATGCAGACAGTCGTTTCATGGACTGCTGATTTCCAAAACAAAAACTATACAAAGCCCCTGTCTTTTTTTCCTCTTTGGATAGAATCCCTTGTTCACTGATATTTGAAATGTGCTTACAGTAATTTGATTCTTGTTTGTTTTTCAATCTATTCTTAGTGTAGAGGAATGGCAGGAATTTAAACACTCCTCTACTTTTACATCTAGGCAAACATCAATGTGAAATAATATCCGTTCAAGTTCAGTTAAGATTTTACATTGATATCCTGGCCTGGCCACTCTGGCCTCAGAGAGAGGATTATGCATTCTCTTTTCCTTCCTTTCCCCCTTCTGTCCCTCTTTCCTGCCCCCCTTCCTTCTCCCCCTTCCTGCCCCCCTTCCTTCTCCCCCTTCCTGCCCACCTTCCTGCCTCCCCTTCCTGCCCACCTTCCTGCCTCCCCTTCCTGCCTTTTGTAATATCTGGATCACATTTCTTCTTTATCATTTCTATTCTCTTTTCTCTTTCTAGGTTCTTCAGATTCTACTAATCTACACACACATTTTTCCTTATTCGTGCATGCACAGGCCTCTTCTTTGTTAGAAAGGAAAGAAAAATAAAGCAAAAGACGAAGGTGGGAAAAAATGGAAGGAAGGGAAAGAAGGAAGGAAGGAATAAACAGAAGGAGGAAATACAGAAAACAGCTGGATACATATATCTTTTAGTCAGGCATGAATACATTACTATGTTAAAAAATTTTTTTAATTAAATGCCTGCTCCATGGAAGACTTTGGGCTCGGTGGTGGGAAAGTAAAGTTAAATAAGACATGAATTTATCATCTAATAGAGCAGACATCAAATCGCTGTAAACAACCTAACACAAGGCAAAAGGTGGACAAGTTCCCTAAGAGAGGAACCACGACATGGTAAAGAAAGAAAGATGACCATGACAATGAGAAAGAAGGAAAGATGACATTTAATTAGGTAGAGGATGGAGAGGGCAGAAAGAGTCTCATGGAAAGATGGCACTTGAGACGCACCTTTGAGGATAAAATTTGCTTTCCCTTCCAATTTGTTCCATCAGTTTCACTACAAAATTCTTCAGCAAGTTCTGTAGATGCCTTTTCTCATCACCCCTTCACGTCCTAGCTAATCTGCCTTCTACTTATACACCATCCTCAAAATTGACACTTCAAAGAATACCCATAACACTTTTATATTCAAACCCCACATCTTAGAGACTTTGATTTAAAAAAAAAAAAAAAAAAAACTTTTTAAAGAACAAAACTTGCTCTCTTCTTAACATCCCCAACATGGCAGTATCCCAGGTTTCTACTCACTTTGACCCAGGCCAGATACTCTAATGAGAAATGCTTTGCGATTTTATCACCGTCAGTATCAGGGATTTACCGTTGTATACAACCCTGAAAGATTTACTCCAAGACATGCCAAAGGGGAAAGGTGGGGAGGGAGTGGGGGGATAAACTGGGAGTTTGGGATTGACATATACACACTATTATATTTAAAACAGATAACCAACAAGGACCTGTTGTATAGCACAGGGAACTTTATTCAATATTCTGTAATAACCTAAACGGGAAAAGAATTGGAAAAAGAATAGATATATGTATATGTATAACTGAATCACTCTGCTGTACACCTGAAACTAACACAACATTGTAAATCAACTATAGTCCAATATAAAATAAGTTTAAAAAAAGACATGATTCAAGACTTATGTATATACTCTTTTAACCAAAGTGTGATTGCATCACCTTTGAGAATCTTTTTTGATCCATGCTCACCTTTGACCAAGATTCAGCACATGAAGTCACCTTTAAAAAGCATATTCTACTCCAAACTCCAAAAATTAATCGATATTTTACTAATGATATTGAAGAAAGACAGGAAACAGGATCTACATCACCCGCCGCCCTGGAGAACCATACCACCCACTGTGTACTACCATTCCTCTTATAAAATGCCTTCCATTGGCTGTCTAAGCCCCTTTCTCTATAGATAAAAATAGAAGACAAAATTATCTTTGTAGAACAGAATGAAAATTATATAAAGATTCAAGTTGAGATGTGGTATTATAACTAGGAAGAGACATATGGTAGAGAAAATAGGTGGAGAGAAAATAGGGGTCCTAATATTTTCATCTTATATAGTAGGGTGTTGAGGGTAGTCGGTGAACATGAAATGGCAGTTTAAATACACTATTTAAAAGTATAAAGTTCTTTAGAGAGGCAAAAAACTTATCAAAACTTGGTAGTAAGTGGGGGCAGGGTAGGATAAATGTGGTAGCATAAGCCTCCCATCGTTTATGTCCAATATTTTACATTCAAATGTGATAAATTGAGATATATAAATTAACCATATTATTTAACTTTCGGAAGCAAACACTCCAAAGAACTGCACAGAAAACCCTTGAAAGTGATTTCCTCAGTGAGCAAGACTGGAGACACTGAGGACGGAGGTGGCCAACTACTCCTTTAATTATAAGCCCTTTGTCCCATTTGGTTTTCTCGAACTAAGTACACGGATTCATGTACTAAAATTTCACAAAGGAAAAACATACTGGGAAAAATATTTTTAACATCAATTACTTGCATGAAAGGTTTTTATACATTTTTGGTTGAAAGGCTCTACCTTAAAATACAGATCTTTTTATTCTTAATGTAACTAAACAGCTATTTTCATGCTAAATCTAGATGCTAGTAGAGATAAGCAGAGTCAGATATAAAGGTTTAATTAAGAAATAATGGGAGAACAATCTTCAACGGGAGATTGTTTTATTGACAAAGTATTTTTTTCTGTGTGAATTAGATCATTTAAAAATATTCCGCTTCAAATGTCCAGTGCAAGGGCATCATCTGAGAATCAATGTCCTAAATATTCACCACTGGGTATATCTCACCTAAAAAGAGAGAGCCTCTATTTTATCAGAATAGATGCCCCTGTGGGTAGTGGTTGTGTCAGGCTCCCTCTGTGTCTCCTCTTTTCTTTCCATTCCTCTATGGGGGGTTCCAGTCTGTTGGGTGTTTTGCTCTCACTGCTCATCTGTTCTTGGTCTTTTTATTTCCTTTTTTCATTCAATTAATCTTTCTCTAATTGCCATCCATAGAACAGTGTCTGAGTATGTTTTCAATTATGTGTTACATTTGGTGAACAATTTGTTATTCCTTGCTCTCAATTCAAAAAGTAGAGCAATGGACTGCTTCTGTATTTCTGTTATTAAGATAAGAAAGGAGGGCAATCAGGAAGGAAGAAAGGCTGGAAGGAAGGAAGGAGGCAGTGAGGAAGAAAAAAAGAGAGAGAGGAGGAGGGAAGGAGGGAGTATGTGGGCAAGAAGAAGATACAAAAATAGGCAGAAAGAAGAGAAACATCTTTATCTTTATGCTTTTTGGTGCACAACAGAAACTAACACAGTATTGTGAAGAATTATACTCCAATAAAGATCTATTAAAATAGATAAATAAATAAATAAAGTAGTCCTGGTTTAATTTTGCTTTTGATGCTTCAGTGGCCTTGATGGAAAAGAGCTACCACAACTCTAGTTGAAGTGGTCTAAATATTCTGTTTTCAATTCTAAGAAATGAAATTTTTCTCAGCTTTACTGGGGTATAACTGACAAATAAAATTGTAATATATTTAAGGTGTATAATATGATGGTCTGATATACGTATATATAGTGAAAGAATTCTCTAGGATATGGAAATGTTGACTAAGATATTGAACCACATATTCAGAGAAAGGCTATCATAAGGGGACGAGATCCTCATTTTTCAAAGTTGAGATAACTTAAAAATTCAAATTTGATACATTAAGAAGGAGTGTGTAAGCAAATAACTACTAACGTCATCAGGCTAGGCTGACCTGATCTTTTGACAAGTTTCTAAAGCTACAGCTACCCTTTCAAGAAAATACATCTTTAAAGGTGTTCTCAAGTACACATGGCCTGAGCACAGATCTAGAATCCTAGAGTGGGCAGGGGCTTTAGGAACAGTCTAATCCCTTATCACAGACAAAGTCTGAAGTCCAGGGACATCCGAAGACTTGACTATTGTGTTATAGTTTAGTACTGGGAAAAGGCAACCTATGAAAAATCAATATATTCAAAACTACTTAATTCAAAAGCACTTAAAAATGGGTGCATTTTATTTATTGCAAATCGGATCTCATTAAAGTTGGTTAGAAGTCAATGTATTCACCTTTTTACTCACAGGTGTATCATGTCTCTGGATTAGTCAGCATGATATTCATTATCCTTTCATTATCCTAACATTATCTTATACTAGGGACTGTCATAGGTACTGGGAGAAAATGATGAGCAAAAGCAGACATGGTGCCTGTCTGCATGGAGCTTACAGGCTGTTGAGAAACAGGCATTAATCAAAGAATGACACCAATAAAAACATAATTCAAGTATGCAGACAACTGCTACCAAGGAAGGTACCGTGTGTCCCAGTACCATGCAGTAGAGGCTTTCATCCTAGTCACAGAGGTCAGGGTCTCTTCCTTAGAGAAGGGACCACTAACTTTAAATCTGAAGACATACTGAAACTGGGACAGGGTGGGGCAAGGGAGTGAGGAAACATGTCCATGGGAAAAACATGTTTAAAGACCCTATGTTGGTAGAAACAGGTACTTTCAAAAGTCAGAAAGACAATGAGGGAGGAACCCAGAGAGCAAGGGGGAACATGGTGGAAGAAACTGCCTGAACTCAGTTAAGAAAAAAACAAGTTGGGACTTCCCTGGTGGCGCAGTGGTTAAGAATCTGCCTGCCAATGCAAGGGACACAGGTTCGAGCCCTGGTCCAGGAAGATCCCACATGCTGCGGAGCAACTAAGCCCATGCACCACAACTACTGAGCTTGTGCTCTAGAGCCCGTTAGCCACAACTACTGAGCCCACGTGCCACAACTACTGAAGCCCGTGTGCCCTAGAGCCCACGCTCCGCGACAAGAGTAGCCACCGCAATGAGAAGCCCGCGCACCGCAAAGAAGAGTAGGCCCCGCTCACCGCAACTAAAGAAAGCCCGCACGCAGCAACAAAGACCCAACGCAGCCAAAAATAAATAAATAAATTTAAAAAAACAAAAAGAACCTTCTTTTAAAGAAAAAAGAAAAAAATCAAGTTAAGTAAGGTTGCGTTGATGCCAAAGAACCGTAGAGATCAAAGAACCCCAAATGCCATTATTTCCATTTGGCATATTTACCTAAAGTAATTAAATGATGGAATTAATTCATTGAATGTTTCTATCAATGATGCTAAAGAAAACAACAAACTGACTTGACAAATTTTGAGTAAGTCCCTTTCAGTTCGTACGGTGGCAAACAAGCACTCTATTTAAAGGAATATTCCTCTCAGCAGTTGTTTGATTGGCTTAACTACTTACTTGAAAAACATTCTGGTCTGACTGAAATGGTAAACTTTAACTGACTGTATTTTCCACCTAAATGGAATACCCATCAGCACTGATCACTGGAGGAGCTGTACTTTATCATACAGCTAGTCAAGTCAATGATGTTGAAAAAAGAAAACCAGCAATACTAGTCTAGGGGTCATATTTAGGCCAAAATTTGGGATTAAAATGTTTACTTTTAAAGCAAAGGATCTTTGAAAGCAGCCTGTTGAAAGGCTTTTTGTTGAGGTTCAGAAGCCCCCGTCTGGGACATCAATGTGAGCTGAGAAAAGCAAAGCCTGGGGGCAGTATTGCTCAGGGGCTAAGAATTCAAATTCTGGAAGTTCAGAGATCTGGTCCTACATCTGATTAGACCATCCTCCAGCTCTGTGACCTTGGTCAATACACTTAATCCCTTAATTTTCTAATCTGGATATTGAGGATAACGATAATTTCATCGTGGGTTGCTTGAAAGACAATAAGTACGTTATCCAATGCAAAGATTGACACTCAAATCTTAACCATTATTCCTAGGCAATAGTAAGTAGCTTTTCATAGTTACCAAAGACTACAACATCAGGCTCCTTGGCATATCTAACAAAACTGTCAATTTCAACATCCAATGAGGTTGCAATCTGTGTGGATATGACCTCAAAAGTCAGAATGAGACATCTGTGCAACTGTTTGTGATCATCAACTACCTGGGTCAAAATCCATGGAGGCAAAACATCCCATCTCTTCTAGGATGTGGACGCTCCCTTACACAGCTCTCTGAAAGCTGGCAGCCTCTCCAGGCAGGTGGGGATACTCCAGGTCTAATCTATGATAAGACTGTTTTAATGAAACTGAGCGTGTATCATAGATCAGTGTCTTGTATTTTTCCACACTAGGCCACTTTTCGAACAAGATGTTTTATTTTCATGGTAATTTAATCATTAAATGTTATTAAGTAGGGGTTATAAAAAAGCAATTGTTTCTCAGAACCTTGAAATTCAGGAATCTCTTTTGAGTTGCCCCTGATTCCCCTTTTGGTTGTGACCTTGGGATTAGTTAGTTAGCTATTCTATACTCTCTTTTTATACAAAATGAGAAAAATGCCACTTTTACGAGCAGGCTGTAAATTCCTAACTAATGCTTAAAGCACACTTTAGTTCCCTTCATCTGAGAAAATTAAAGTAAATGAAAATATTTCATTATTAATAATCTAATTCTCTTTGAATCTTTGACTAATACCATTTTAATATATGAGATTTTCAAAATTGGGTCATATTCTTATAAATTTTTGAAGGTGGAAGCTATATACAAATAGATAAATTTGAGTTAAAACTAATTCTCCTAAGAAGATTTAATATGGACATAATACCCCGTGAATTAAGCATAAAATAGCAGATTCAGGGATAGCCTCTTACAGAAACCAGCAGTGTATTGCTACTTTAAGTATTTTACTTTCATTAGTGGTGAGATAACCACTTTTACAATTTTGAATTTTTTGATAATATAAAACATCACACACACTCTGGTGAATTTTTTTTTTTTAAATAAATTGAGGTTGTGTCAGAGGCCTAACATACCTGGTGCAAATGGTACACTTAGAATGTCATTTTGGATTGGCAAAGTTTTCTTTTTCCCCTACGTCGCTAACTCAAGTGTACTGCGAAGTATTTCTCACCACTACATCCTTCCTCATGATACTCTGTTAAAAATACAATGATTTAATATGAATGGATATTTCCAGGGAATCTTAAGGAATACTGACATTTCAGTTAGAGCTCATTTGGCTAGTTCAAACTTTCTTAACATCCTTCTATGGCATGTGTAAATCTACTAAAATGTAGGGCACATTCCAAAGGAAGGGTTTGAAAGTGTTAAAGGAAAGTGTCAAATATGTTATAAAGTCCTACCATTGAACTCTGCATTACCCTTTCCCTTTCATATTTAACATGCACGCAGCTGCTCATGCCATGTAATCAACTGATTGTTACACAAGCATTTTCTAAAGCTATGACAATCTCAGATTTATGAGGTCAAGAAGTGCAGACTTAATCCATTCAATAGCTGCAATTTATCGTCTGATTATAATTGTATACACAAACACAGTAATGATTTAGATGACATAGTGTAAAGATGAAATCCGTTTATTTTAAAAGGGTTTCTAACCTTTAAAATATGTTGCCATGAACACCTTGCAATGTCTGCTTTTAACAACACAATTATTATTGTTTTATTGATCAGGGTTTTATTACGGATTTGACACTTATATTTCATGCTAATCGAAAAAGGTGTAATTTTTCTGAACAATTTTAACAAGAATATGACTGTAATTAATTATATCACTATTATGTTTTCAGTGTCTAGAAAGAAGTGCTTAATTTATCACAGATGTCTCCTACAGCATATGGAAACCTCTTTTAAAAAGACAGGGTGCGTGCTCCTTCCAGAGATGATAGGATATGACATAGGCACTATATTTATAGATTTCTGCTGCCATGCTGACCTGATTTTATAGTGACAGCTCTCCTGGAATGGGATTGTACATTAGCAACTCAGATAGCCTGGGTGGCACCCAATATTACCATCGTTTGGTCTTATAACACTAATTAGTGGTCATTCCCTAATGCTTTCATAGATCAAGAAAACAACCTGCAGACAAAGGCCAAAGTGGTGTTGAATAACACCAGCCATATATACTTCGGATATTTTTTTTCCCGTTTGCTAGTTGTAACAAATGATGAAATGCCGTTACCAACTTGCTCGGCTATATATGGCAGTTTTGTTCACTTAATATTTACTGTTATACATCAGCGGTTATAAGCTATACCTACAACACACACACACACTAACAAGTATGTATGTAGTATTTATATTGATCTTTAGTTTATTGTTAATGATCTTATCACTTTTCCAAAATATCATGGCTCTATTATATAAGAGAATTAGAACCCTTATACATAGCAGTAAAATTTATGTTTCAAATAAAATTTTAAAAATAATTTGTATCCCATGCTAATAAAGCCAAGCTTTTCCTTGTTCAATTTTTATATGTTGTTCAATAACAACCTTATTAAATCACATAAATTTACATTTCAGTTTCCATATTACCTACATATATGAATTACATTTCATTATATACTGCTGTCCAGTATTTGTACCATTACACAGAGTTTCTATTACATGAATCTATAAATTCTAATTAATACATATAATTTGGTACATTTAATATCGAGATACACAGTTTTGCATTTTCTAAAAATGCTCAAAATTGTTATATATCATAAGGTTTGATCTATAGCTATACCTTTTTCCTAAATTTTCAGCATGATGCTGATTATTTTAGTTTATTAGAAAACATTTGATTTAAAAACCTAAATGGGAAGGCATTAAATATTAAAATAATTTATAAATATGAAATTCTATACCTAACATTATGTAGAATGGATGAAAAAGTATATAATATATTATAAGATGGCAAATGAAGTAAAATCAATAGTTGAATTGGTAGCATGTTCTAACTGTAATTAAACAGTCATGCTCACTTGCTTTTCTGCCACACTGTTTTAAATAGCACAATCCCAACGGAAAAACACAGGCTAAGAGTTTTTCTTCCTTCTTTGAAAGAGCTGAATCAATATTATTATAGTCAATATATCTTTATCTTTAATAGAATGGTGAGGGGAAAACATCACAAATAACAATAAGTATTTCCTAGTAATTAAAATTTAAAAAGACAAATTATGTGTGTTCCTTCCAAATGTCACCTTAACATTAATAGATTTTTTTACTTCTGCTTTTATGTGAACAGTCCCTATCTGAGTGTTTTCATCACCAAAACTGCAGTTTTAGTGCTCGGCCTGGCTGTACTTGAAACTTTATTTTCCGTTTCATCATTACCCTTCTAGTTTTAAGCCTGCTGTGCTTGCTGTTAGTGAACTTTGAAACCATTAGAAATACACTGCAGCAGTAGTAGAAGGATTTGTGAAATGCTGATTAACATTCTTATTCATTCAAGAGTATTTATCGGGCACCCACTGTATTCTCGGCACTATTCTAAGCCCTGGCAACACATCAGTGAACAAAACACAGAAAGATCTCTGCCCTTTTAAAGCTTAAGTTTTAGAATGGGAAAGATGGGCAATTAACATAGAGTGAAAACTACAGAGTAGGTTAGGAAGTGAAGGTGATACGGGCAAAGAAAAGGGAACGAACCAGGGGCGTGGGGGGAGCGTGTGGAGGTTGAAATTTTAAATACTGTAGTCTGGATAGGGATTATTAAGAAGGTGTCATCTGAAGGAAGCGCTCAAGGAGGGGAGGGAGGGAGCCCTTCAATAGCTGCAGGGTGATGGTCCAAGCAGAGGAAGCAGTGCACAGAAAATATGGGAGCGTTCTGATAGGTAGAAGGGTCAGAAAGCGCTGAGGCTGGAGCAGAGGTGAGAGGTGGGCGTAGGGGAGAGAGGACTGGGAGATACGGGTCCAGGACAGAGAGGTAAGAAGGACACAGAGCCACGTGAGCGAAGGTCACTGGCTTTCTACTCTGAGCAAGATGGCGGGCTATGGCAGGCTGCCCAGCAGAAAGGAGCCTGAAGTCATCTAATTCACATTTTAAGAGGATTGTTCAAAGGGGCTGTCTTGAGAGTAGGCTGTCAGGAGATATGCATGGAGAGGGGAGAGGACGGCAGGAATCCACTGAAGAGGGAAGGGAGACTCGAATCCAGGTATAAGCAGTAACAGTGTGATGGAAACACAGCATAGGCTTAATTTAATACCATTCCTAATTGTTTACACCTATCTAAATGCCTTTCCTAGGCAAAGCTAGTTAGAAATCAGAAACTACTTAGGGGCACACTTCCATTTTCAGATCTTAAGATCAAATGCAAGAGACAGGACTTTCTTAAAAAGCATAATTTATGCAAGATTCTTATAGGTTCCTTTCTCTCCCTCCTAGCCAAAATAATTGTTTCCATATTATTCTTGTTTTATTATTTGTAAGTGATACAACAATATAGAGAATTATTGATTAAATATAGTCTTATCTCGGAACTTCCATATTAACTGATTATCTCAACAGATCTATGGGCTACCAATTACCTTCATAACCATTCACTATTTCCTTCATTAAAGATTTGAGTGCATACTATCACCCAAGCATTGTGCTTGGCAGTTAGGTGTTAAACAACAACTTTCATCCTAGTTCACCTAAGATGATCTCTTAGAACCTTTATTTGTAGCAAGAACTCTTGTAATTCCACACAAAGCATTTCTTAGGATTCACACCTTGTAACAGGTTATAACAGCAAACATAGAGTTCCTGCCCTTCGCCTATAGTAAAAAGAAGAAGGACATGCATGTCTCACCATCACACAAAGTAGAGGGATAAATGCCAAGGTGAAGACATGAGTATAATCCAGAAGCAGCACAGTGGCAGGTTTTAAAGGATGAGGAGGACTCAGGAAGCAAAGATGAGACAGGGATAACTTTCTCTTTCCCTCTCCCATGAGGTAGGAGTGGTGAGAGATATGTGCTGAATCATACACACCTCTCTTCTCTCCTTTTCTACCTTGTGACAATTTCTGCTATTTTAGGTTTAGACTGTTTGGGAAATAGCTTCTTCATGGCTGGAACTAAATACATCAATTCCACTATAATGCAACATAGGCGCTGCATTATAAAAATTATCACATTATGCAAATTCACACAATAAAGACCCCAAGGCTTATGAGAAAAATGGGGTCGGGGTGCAGCACTCAAAAACAGTGACACATAAAAATAAAAAATTTTAAAAGGAACCTAATAAAAGCAGTGGCATAATTTTACACATTTAATAAATACAGAAATATGACAATAAATATGGCACTTTACAATAGATACGAACTAAAGTTTGCTCTTAGAAGTGGGTGTTAGGAGGGTTCAGCTTGTAAGTTATTGTGAGCGGTAGAAACAGGGTTATCTGGAATTGAAACAGGGTTATCCAGATGTGAATGGGTGTGTATAACACATGCTGAACTGAAGTAGATGGCTTAAGGTATGTTTGCATGTGCATTCTGTATATACCTGTGGGACTGGGTTTAGCTAGGTGCATTTCCTGCATTTATCGAGCGTTTCTTGCAGACAAAAGCACACATATGCAAGTGCAAAATTCACGTTGTGCTCAAATGTTCCCCAACATATCATTTGTGTTGTAACAAATCACATTTTCAAAGCAAGCATTATAGCAGAACTTCCGTAGTTTGCATTGGCTCTGCACTTAAGATTTAAATAAGACTTACTCAGACAACTGGTTGTCAAAGGGCTTGAATCGACACCTTCAGGGCTGATGCAGTCTCCCTAGAAGGCTTTTTTGAGGGACGGTACCTTTGATTGATTAGAAAATAGTGCCCCTACCTCCGGGGGTGCTGCCTGCTGAGTGCAGGGCCAGCTGGCTAGATTTCCTGTCGACCTGCTTTCTCAGGCAGGCTGATATTATCTAAACTAAGGTGAACTCTGAGGGGTTTATAAGCTAAAAATTCACTGATTGCTTTGCCAGAGATTCTATGGTTTAATGTCCATGTTCTGTTTCTTTTCCCTTGTTACAGTTGTTTGTTAGCGTGGCTTATGAAAGAATTCATTCTGAGTAATTTTTAACGGCTCCAAAGTGCTGCTGTTAAAAAGTCCTAAATTATTTCCTACTATTTTACCGGCTAATGATGAAAGAGAATCCCATTACAAAGAGCCCAGATAGGACACAAAAAGCAAAAACCATAAAAAAAAAAATGAATGAGATTTTATCAAAAATAAAAGTTCTGCTCATCAAAAGATAGCTTAATTGAAAATTGATTAATGTACAAACTATCACATCAACAGGCTCAAGAAGAATAATCATATGATATCAGTAGATGCAGAAAAACATGTGACAAAATCCAATATCCATTCATGATAAAAACTCTCAGTAAACTAAGAATACAGGTAACTTCCTCAACTTGGTAAAGATCACGTGCAAAATACCAACAGTTGACACAGTACTTAGCGGTAAGAAACTAAATACTTTTCAGCTAAGATGAGGAACAAAGATATCACCTCTCACCACTTCTTTCAACAGCATACTGGAAGTCCCAACTAATGCAGTAATATAAGAAAAAGAGAAGAAAAAAATAAAACTGTCTCTGTTCACAGATGACATGGTTGTCTATTGTCTAAGTAGAAAATCTTAATCTGGAACTAAGCAAGGTTGCAGGATACAAGGTTACCATGCAAAAATCAATTGTTCTTTTATATACTAGCAACTGGAATTTGAAATTGAAAACGTAATACCACTTACATTAGCATCCCAAAAAAAGACATACGCAGGTATAAATCTAACATAATATGTACAAGATCTTCATGAGGAAAACTGCAAAGTCTTTGATGAAAGAAATCAAAATAAATGAAGAGCTAAATAAATGAAGAATATTTCATGTCATGGATAGGCAGACCCAATATTACCAAGATCCCAGTCTTTTCAACTTGATCTATAGATTCAATGCAATCCTAATCCAAACCCTAGGAAATTACTTTGCGGCTATCTACAAACTGGTTCTAAAAGGAAAAGGAAAAGACCCAGAATAGCCAACATGATATTGAAAGAGAAGAATAAAGTTGGAGGACTGACACTACCAGACTTTAAGACTTAATATCAAGCCACAGTCAACAAGACATTGCCATACTGGTGAAAGAACAGATGAACAGGTCAAGAGAACAGACTGAAGAGGCAAGCAGTAGACCCAAACAAATGGAGTCAACTGATATTTGGCACGGAAGCAAAAGCAATTCAGTGGAAAAAGGCTAGTCTTTTCAACAAATGGTGCTTTTCAACAAACTGGACATCCACATGCCAAAAAAAAAATCTAGATACAAATCTTACACCTTTCACAAAGATTAACCTGATATGGATCATAGACTAAACTGCAAAACTATAAAACTCCTAGAAGATAACACAGGAGAAAAGTCCAGGTGACCCTGGAATTGGTAATAACCTTATAGATATAACACCAAAAGCATGATACACGGAAGAAAAAAACTGATAAGTTGGACTTCATTAAAATTAAAAACATCTTCTATGCAAAAGACACAGGTAAGAGAATAAAAAGACAAGCCACAGACATGAAAAAAGTCTTTGGAGAGCATACATTGGACAGAAGATTGGTATCAAAACTAGATTAAAAACTCTTAAAGCTCAACAACATGAAAAAAAGCAACCCTATTAAAAAATGGGCAAAAGATCTGAACAGACACCTCAACAAAGATGCAAATACAGATGGCAAAGAAGCACAAGATGCTCCACATCATATGTCACCAGAGACTTGCAAATTAAAATAACAAGATACCACTACATACCTATTATAATGGCTGGAATCCAAAGCACTGACAACACCGAATGCTGGCAAGGATGTGGAGCAAGAGGAATTTTCATTGCTGGTGGGAGAAAAAAAGAGAACAACCAGTTTGGACGACAGCTCAGCAGTTTCTTATGAAACTAAGCATACTCTTACCATATGTTCCAGCAATTTCACTCTTTTGTATTTACCCAAAGGAGTTGAAAACTTATGTCCACACACAAACCTGCACACAGATGTTTATACCAGCTTTACTCACAACTGAAAGCAATCAAAATGTCCTTCAGTAGATGAATGAATAAACTGGTACATATATACAATGGAATATTACTCAGTGATAAAAAGAAATGAGCTATCAAGTCACAGAAAGACAGAGGAACATAAAATGCATATTGCTAAGGGAAAGAAGCCTATCTGCAAAGGCTACATACTGCATGATTCCAACTGTAGTACATTCTAAGCAAGGCCAAACTATGGAGACAGTAAAAAGATCAGTGGTTGCCAGGGATTTGAGGTCAGGGAGGGATGAACTCAGTACTCCCTCCTCAGCATCAGTTCCATTTTCTGTGCTTTCAGTTACCTGCAGTCAGTTGTGGTCTGAAAATGGAAAATTCCAGAAACAATGAACTCTTAAGTTTTAAATTGCACACCATTCTGAGCAGAGTGATGAAATCTTGGGTTGTGCACTCCCTCCTGCCCGGGATCTCCAACCATAACATCACCTGCTCCGGACATCCAACCACTGACAACATCATGGCTGGATGATCCAGGATCACCCAAAGGAGCTGATACTCCTTCTGACATGTTGTGAGCAGTTCAACAATAGCCTAACGCTATGTCACAATGCCTTTAGCATTCACTTGTCTTCATCTCATCATGTGGGCATTTTATCATCTCACATCATCACAAGAAGAAAGGTGAGTACAGTATAATAAGGTATTTTGAGAGAGAGACCACAGTCACATAACTTTTATTACAGAGTAATATTATGAACGTTCTATTTTATTATTCATTACTGTTATCTCTGACTGTGCCTTTTTTTTTTTCCACTTTCTCACTTCGTCCCAGCTTACACTTCCCCCTCCCCATGTCCTCAAGTCCATTCTCTACCTCTGCGTCTTTATTACTGTCCTGCCCCTAGGTTCTTCAGAACCATTTTTTTGTTTTTTTAGATTCCATATATATGTGTTAGCATACGGTATTTGTATTTCTCTTTCTGACTTACTTCACTCTGTATGACAGACTCTAGGTCCATCCACCTCACTACAAATAACTCAATTTCGTTTCTTTTTATGGCTGAGTAATATTCCACTGTGTATATTTGCCACATCTTCTTTATCCATTCATCTGTCGATGGACACTTAGGTTGCTTCCATGTCTTGGCTATTGTAAATAGTGCCGCAATGAACGTTGTGGTACGTGACTCTTTTTGAATTACGGTTTTCTCAGGGTATATGACCAGTAGTGGGATTGCTTAATTTATAAATCAAACTTTATCATAGGTATTTATGTACATTAAAATTATAGTATACATATATATGGGGTTTGGTACTATCCACAGTTTAAGGCCTCCACTAGGGGTCTTGGAACATACCCCCTATGGATAAGGAGTACTACTGTAGATGGGGCACAGAGGATTTTTAAGGCAGTGAAAGTGTTCTCTATACTGCAATGATGGATACATGTAATTACTCATTTGTCAAAACCCAAAGAGTGTACAACACAAAGAGTGAATGAGCTCTAATGTAGACTACTACACTTTGGTTTACAATAATGTATCAATATTGGGTCTGCAATTGTAACAATTGTACCACACTAATCCAAGATAGTAATAAAAGAGGAAACTGTATTTGAGAGGCTGAGGGGTTATATGGGAACTCTTTGTTCTTTCTACTCAATTTTTCTGTAAATTAAAACTGCTGTAAAAAAATAAAGGTTATTAATCAAAAAAGAGAAAGCTTAAGAAAAATGAGTAAACAAGCTACATATTATATATACACACACACACCCCACATATTTCTTTGTTAAATATTTGACAATTCTTGTAAATATATATAGTCACAGTACATTATACATGTACATATATGCCTCAATATATTTTCTTTTATGAGTTATCTGTTAACATTTTTTTGTTTATTAGGTTATTCCTCATTTATTGTTAATGTTTAGGAGTTCTTTCTATATCCAGATATAATTCCTTTGTCAAATATACGTACTGTGAATATATATATGCACATACACGTGAATTCATATATGTATATATGTGTAAGTATATATACATGTATATGTGAATTCATATATATATAAAATATATGTGAACATATATATATTCATAGTACATAGATTTGACAAAGGAATTGTATCCAGATATATAAAGAACTCCTAAAGATCAACAATAAAAGAAAAATATCCTAAAGACAATTAGCAAAAAAAGCTTCGATACCTCATTAAAATATATATATTAAGGGACAATAGGTATATGAAAAACTCCACAATGAGCTAACACTTCATATCCGCTAGAAAGGCTAAAATTAAAAGGACTGACAAAACCACCTGTTAACAATATGGAACAAATGGAACCTTCAAACATTAATGGTAGGGATGTAAAACGATACAACCTCACTGACACAGTATTTGGCTTTTTCTTATAAATAGTCTCACCCCATGGCCACCATGACCAAGTAATTCTATCCATTAGTATTCATACAAAAGAAGTAAAAACCTATGTTCACAAAGACTTACATCTGAATCTTCTTAGCAGCATTATTCATAAGAGTGGAAAAGTGGAATACATTGTGGTATATCTATACAATATATAAGCACTCAGCAATAAAGGATGAATGAACTAATTATATATGCAAAAATATGCAAAAAAATCAAAAACATTCTGTTAAGCAAAAGAAGCCAGAACCTAAAGAACACATATTGTGTGATCCATTTTTGTGAAATCTAAAAACAAGTAAAACTAATCCATTGTGATAAAAATTGGATAAAATAGTTGCAAGGGAAATTGCCTGGAAAGGGGCATTAGGTAAGTTTTTGGGAAATATTCTGTCTTGTTTGAGGTGATCATTGTATGGGTGTATACAATTGTCAGAACTCACTGAACATTCAAGACCTATGTACTTTACATTATGTTAATTACAGCTAAATATAAATGCCCAGATGCCAGCACAATAAAATATACACACATGAATTAAAATGTTTCCTACTATAGAATTTGGGCAGACTCTGTTCCCAAGCTAATCATTTTGGAGACAGATTGAAATATTTTATTATATTCTTATTACTCTCAGCAATTCTTATCCTGAGAGAGTTTCATTCTATACTAAACCAGCAAAAATGAATGTCTCACAAGAGAATCATGTAATGCTCCTAAGTGTGAGACACGAAGGTATGTTTTACCTAATGAGGTGTCTCAGAATTTTGTTTCACCCGAGACAAACTGATGAACTTTTGTAACTACCGATGCCGTATTTCTGAACAACATCACCACCTTAACATGTGAAACTCAAAGCTCATAAGAATCAACACTTTAGTGAGAGCTTTCTTTCACTGAAGAGGGACACTTCTTCAAAATTTAAAGCATTTTGAGCTTTTCTGAGGACTGCATCTATTTTTTAAGTGTTTCTTTGTTCTTCTCATTTGAGCTTTTTCAGTGAGTTTCTGCTCTTTTCAATGAATATCTCAATAGGTTGTCCAAACTATTCTCTAAGAAACCAGGAACTCAAAGAAAAATTCAGTGATCACCCACCCACGTCCAATCACCAAACAGTGGAAATGTATTTAATTTCTTAAGTGAAAAAAAAAAATGGAATGAGGGCCCAGGTATTGAATTAAATGAAGTACCCTCCTTGTTCTAAACCCTGCTAGAATTATCTCAAAACTAAAATGGAAAGATAAAAAAAGATTGAGTAGAAATTATAACTATGAGGATTAACCAAGATGGTGGAGTAGAGGACGTGCTCTCACTCCCTCATGCGAGAGCACCAGAATCACAACTGGCTACTGGACAATCATTGACAGGAAGACCCTGGACTTCACCAAGGAGGATACCCCACATCCAAGGACAGAGGAGAAGCCACAGTGAGACGGTAGGAGGGGCGCAATCAGAGTAAAATCAAATCCCATAACTGCTGGGTGGGTGACTCACAGACTGGCGAACACTTATACCACAGAAGTCCACCCACTGGTGTGAAGGTTCTGAGCCCCACGTCAGGCTTCCCAACCTGGGGGTCCGGCAACGGGAGGAGGAATTCCTAGAGAATCAGACTTTGAAGCCTAGTGGGAATTGAGTGCAGGACTTTGACAGGACTGGGGGAAACAGAGACCCCACTCTTGGAGGGCACACACAAAGTAATGTGTGCATCGGGACCCAGGGGAAGGAGCAGTGACCCTGGGGGAGACTGAACCAGACCTACCTGCTGGGTTGGGGGGTCTCCTGCAGAGGCGGGTGGTGGCTCTGTTTCACCGTGGGGATAAGGACACTGGCAGCAGAGGTTCTGGGAAGTTCTCCTTGGCGTGAGCCCTCCCAGAGTCTGCCATTAACCCCACCAAAGAGCACGGGTAGGCTCCAGTGTTGGGTTGCCTCAGGCAAAACAACCAACAGGGAGGGAACCCAGCCCCACCCATCAACAGTCAAGTGGATTAAGGTTTTACTGAGCTCTGACCGCCACAGCAACAGTCAGCTCTACCCACCACCAGAGCCTCCCATCAAGCCTCTTAGATAGCCTCAACCACCAGACGGCAGACAGCAGAAGCAAGAAAAACTACAATCCTGCAGCCTGTGGAACAAAAACCACAGTTACAGAAAGATAGAGAAGATGAAAAGGCAGAGGGCTATGTACCAGATGAAGGAACAAGAAAAAACCCCAGAAAAACAACTAAATGAAGTGGAGATAGGCAACCTTCCAGAAAAAGAATTCAGAATAATGATAGTGAAGATGATCCAGGACCTCGGAATAAGAATGGAGGCAAAGATTGAGAAGATGCAAGAAGTGATTAACAAAGACCTAGAAGAATTAAAGAACAAACAAACAGAGATGACCAATACAATAACTGAAATGAAAACTACACTAGAAGGAATCAATAGCAGAATAACTGAGGCAGAAGAACGGATAAGTGACCTGGAAGACAGAATGGTGGAATTCACTGCTGCGGAACAGACTAAAGAAAAAAGAATGAAAGGAAATGAAGACAGCCTAAGAGACCTCTGGGACAACATTAAACGCAACAACATTCGCATTATAGGGGTCCCAGAAGGAGAAGAGAGAGAGAAAGGACCAGAGAAAATATTTGAAGAGATTATAGTCGAAAACTTCCCTAACATGGGAAAGGAAATAGCCACCCAAGTCCAGGAAGCGCAGAGAGTCCCATACAGGATAAACCCAAGGAGAAACACGCCGAGACACATAGTAATCAAAGTGGCAAAAATTAAAGACAAAGAAATATTATTGAAAGCAGCAAGGGAAAAACGACAAATAACATACAAGGGAACTCCCATAAGGTTAACAGCTGATTTCTCAGCAGAAACTCTGCAAGCCAGACGGGAGTGGCATGATATACTTAAAGTGATGAAAGGGAAGAACCTACAACCAAGATTACTCTACCCGGCAAGGATCTCATTTAGATTTGATGGAGAAATCAAAAGCTTTACAGACAAGCAAAAGCTAAGAGAATTCAGCACCACCAAACCAGCTCTACAACAAATGCTAAAGGAACTTCTCTAAGTGGGAAACACAAGAGAAGAAAAGGACCTACAAAAACAAACCCAAAACAATTAAGAAAATGGTCATAGGAACATACATATCGATAATTACCTTAAACGTGAATGGATTAAATGCCCCAACCAAAAGACATAGACTGGCTGAATGGATACAAAAACAAGACCCATATATATGCTGTCTACAAGAGACCCACTTTAGACCTAGGGACACATACAGACTGAAAGTGAGGGGATGGAAAAAGATATTCCATGCAAATGGAAATCAAAAGAAAGCTGGAGTAGCTATACTCATATCAGATAAAATAGACTTTAAAATAAAGAATGTTACAAGAGACAAGGAAGGACACTACATAATGATCCAGGGATCAATCCAAGAAGAAGATATAACAATTATAAATATATATGCACCCAACATAGGAGCACCTCAATACATAAGGCAACTGCTAACAGCTATAAAAGAGGAAATCGACAGTAACACAGTAATAGTGGGGGACTTTAACACCTCACTTACACCAATGGACAGATCATCCAAAATGAAAATAAATAAGGAAACAGAAGCTTTAAATGACACAATAGACCAGATAGATTTAATTGATATATATAGGACATTCCATCCAAAAACAGCAGATGACACGTTCTTCTCAAGAGCGCACGGAACATTCTCCAGGACAGATCACATCTTGGGTCACAAATCAAGCCTCAGTAAATTTAAGAAAATTGAAATCATATCAAGCATCTTTTCGGACCACAACGCTATGAGATTAGAAATGAATTACAGAGAAAGAAACGTAAAAAAGACAAACACATGGAGGCTAAACAATACGTTACTAAATAACCAAGAGATCACTGAAGAAATCAAAGAGGAAATCAAAAAATACCTAGAGACAAATGACAATGAAAACACGACGACCCAAAACCTATGGGATGCAGCGAAAGCAGTTCTAAGAGGGAAGTTTATAGCTATACAAGCCTACCTAAAGAAACAAGAAAAATCTCAAGTAAACAATCTAACCTTACACCTAAAGAAACTAGAGAAAGAAGAACAAACAAAACCCAAAGTTAGCAGAAGGAAAGAAATCATAAAGATCAGAGCAGAAATAAATGAAATAGAAACAAAGAAAACAATAGCAAAGATCAATAAAACTAAAAGTTGGTTCTTTGAGAAGATAAACAAAATTGATAAGCCATTAGCCAGACTCATCAAGAAAAAGAGGGAGAGGACTCAAATCAATAAAATCAAAAATGAAAAAGGAGAAGTTACAACAGACACCGCAGAAATACAAAGCATCCTAAGAGACTACTACAAGCAACTTTATGCCAATAAAATGGACAACCTGGAAGAAATGGGCAAATTCTTAGAAAGGTATAACCTTCCAAGACTGAACCAGGAAGAAACAGAAAATATGAACAGACCAATCACAAGTAATGAAATTGAAACTGTGATTAAAAATCTTCCAACCAACAAAAGTCCAGGACCAGATGGCTTCACAGGTGAATTCTATCAAACATTTAGAGAAGAGCTAACACCCATCCTTCTCAAACTCTTCCAAAAAATTGCAGAGGAAGGAACACTCCCAAACTCATTCTATGAGGCCACCATCACCCTGATACCAAAACCAGACAAAGACACTACAAAAAAAGAAAATTACAGACCAATATCACTGATGAATATAGATGCAAAAATCCTCAACAAAATACTAGCAAACAGAATCCAACAACACATTAAAAGGATCATACACCACGATCAAGTGGGATTTATCCCAGGGATGCAAGGATTCTTCAATATATGCAAATCAATCAATGTGATACACCATATTAACAAATTGAAGAATAAAAACCATATGATCATCTCAATAGATGCAGAAAAAGCTTTTGACAAAATTCAACACCCATTTCTGATAAAAACTCTCCAGAAAGTGGGCATAGAGGGAACCTACCTCAACATAATAAAGGCCATATATGACAAACCCACAGAAAACATCATTCTCAATGGTGAAAAACTGAAAGCATTTCCTCTAAGATCAGGAATGAGACAAGGATGTCCACTCTCACCACTATTATTCAACATAGTTCTGGAAGTCCTAGCCACGGCAATCAGAGAAGAAAAAGAAATAAAAGGAATACAAATTGGAAAAGAAGAAGTAAAACTGTCACTGTTTGCGGATGACATGATACTATACATAGAGAATCCTAAAACTGCCACCAGAAAACTGCTAGAGCTAATCAATGAATATGGTAAAGTTGCAGGATACAAAATTAATGCACAGAAATCTCTTGCATTCCTATACACTAATGATGAAAAATCTGAAAGAGAAATTATGGAAACACTCCCATTTACCATTGCAACAAAAAGAATAAAATACCTAGGAATAAACCTACCTAGGGAGACAAAAGACCTGTATGCAGAAAACTATAAGACACTGAGGAAAGAAATTAAAGATGATACCAACAGATGGAGAGATATACCATGTTCTTGGCTTGGAAGAATCAACATTGTGAAAATGAGTATACTACCCAAAGCAATCTACAGATTCAATGCAATCCCTATCAAATTACCAATGGCATTTTTTACGGAGCTAGAACAAATCATCTTAAAATTTGTATGGAGACACAAAAGACCCCGAATAGCCAAAGCAGTCTTGAGGCAAAAAAATGGAGCTGGAGGAATCAGACTCCCTGACTTCAGACTATACTACAAAGCTACAGTAATCAAGACAATATGGTACTGGCACAAAAACAGAAACATAGATCAATGGAACAAGATAGAAAGCCCAGAGATTAACCCACGCACCTATGGTCAACTAATCTATGACAAAGGAGGCAAAGATATACAATGGAGAAAAGACAGTGTGTTTAATAAGTGGTGCTGGGAAAACTGGACAGCTCCATGTAAAAGAATGAACTTAGAACACTCCCTAACACCATACACAAAAATAAACTCAAAATGGATTAGAGACCTAAATATAAGACTGGACACCATAAAACTCTTAGAGGAAAACATAGGAAGAACACTCTTTGACATAAATCACAGCAAGATCTTTTTTGATCCACCTCCTAGAGTAATGGAAATAAAAACAAAAATAAACAAATGGGACCTAATGAAACTTCAAAGCTTTTGCACAGCAAAGGAAACCATAAACAAGACGAAAAGACAACCCTCAGAATGGGAGAAAATATTTGCAAACGAATCAACGGACAAAGGATTAATCTCCAAAATATATAAACAGCTCATTCAGCTCAATATTAAAGAAACAAACACCCCAATCCAAAAATGGGCAGAAGACCTAAATAGACATTTCTCCAAAGAAGACATCCAGACGGCCACGAAGCACATGAAAAGATGCTCAACATCACTAATTATTAGAGAAATGCAAATCAAAACTACAATGAGGTATCACCTCACCCCTGTTAGAATGGGCATCATCAGAAAATCTACAAACAACAAATGCTGGAGAGGGTGTGGAGAAAAGGGAACCCTCTTGCACTGTTGGTGGGAATGTAAATTGATACAGCCACTATGGAGAACAATATGGAGGTTCCTTAAAAAACTAAAAATAGAATTACCATATGACCCAGCAATCCCACTACTGGGCATATACCCAGAGAAAACCGTAATTCCAAAAGACACATGCACCCGCATGTTCATTGCAGCACTATTTACAATAGCCAGGTCATGGAAGCAACCTAAATGCCCATCAACAGACGAATGGATAAAGAAGATGTGGTACATATATACAATGGAATATTACTCAGCCATAAAAAGGAACGAAATTGAGTCATTTGTTGAGACGTGGATGGATCTAGAGACTGTCATACAGAATGAAGTAAGTCAGAAAGAGAAAAACAAATATCGTATATTAATGCATGTATGTGGAACCTAGAAAAATGGTACAGATGAGCCAGTTTGCAGGGCAGAAGTTGAGACACAGATGTAGAGAATGGACATATGGACACCAAGGGGGGAAAACTGCGGTGGGGTGGGGATGGTGGTGTGCTGAATTGGGCGATTGGGATTGACATGTATACACTGATGTGTATAAAATTGATGCCTAATAAGAACCTGCAGTATAAAAAAACAAACAAAACAACTAATACTAAACTTTCATTGGGTTATTTGTATGGAAATATGTTAATATAAATGTTTCAGACATTACATGAAATTTCTAAAAATCTTATATGTTCTGGTATAATGTTATATGTAATAATCCTAATTATTACTTTAAAATGTATATCTCAGAAATAACTAATTTTCTTGTCAACTGCATTATTATGAACTTTCATCAAATTTTTAACCGTGGTCATTTTTAAGTCTTTTGTCATTTACAGACAGTTCTGGGCGTACTCTGATGATTTTGCAAATATGTTCCTATAAAAGGGTTTCATCTTCAAGAAATTCATGGAAAAGACTCTGACAAGTACAGGTTTCTGGTAACTGACTGTACTGCTGAACTGAATGAATAAGCATTTTCAGAACTCTAATGAAAAACTGATGAACTCTTAAAAGTGCTAACAAAAGATCAAGATGAAAAAAAAATTAATTACATGGGACTGAGTGAACTGATGAGGATGAGTATAATTTTTGTCACTTTCTGTCTGAATTTAAAAAAAAAAAATCCCACAAGGACTCAGAGGCAAAGAATATACAAATCAATTTTCACTGCAAAGTAAAGGAGCTGTTACAGTGGAGGATTACTGGACTGAATGTCAATATTATGACATAGTATGAGTGTGTTTCATGTTTGGTAATTGCAATCATTGTTGCTTTTGTTGTGGTCATCCATGTACAATGCTTGGTGTCAGTCTATCTCTTGTAAAAATAAAATACAGTGTGTGTGTGTGTGTGTGTGTGTGTGTGTGTGTGTAAAAAAAAAAAAGAAATTATAACTATATTGTGATGAGGCACAAATGCAAAACCATATCCAAAATATTTATCAACCAAATCCTTGATGAATCTGATGAGGTGAAGGATACTTTAAAACCTGACTTTGTCTGAATTTGTACCTAGTAGATATCCACAGGTGCTCCCATGAACAATAAAAAATAATGGTCTTTAATGAGTCCAAGGTTAGAAGCTTACAGTTTAGGACTTGGGTTGTTCCTTTGGTTTCATCAACTCAGGGGTTCCAGTTATGATGTTTTGCACACTCTTTGCCTGGCTAAGACAAAAACTAATGGCTAAGAACCATTCAGGTCTCAACCTCAACATCTCTTTTTCTAAGAAACCTTTCCTAACTGCTCCCCCAGCTCTTTCTACTAGGTTAATCTCAAGTCACATGCTCTTATAACAACTTGGAATTTGCAATCAAACATATTAGGATTTTTATATAACTAGCGTTGTGATGATTTATTAACTGTGTCTCCACCACTTACTATCTTCAAAGATCCATCAGGATAGGGATCATGCTTATCTTGTTCATCACTGTAGCTCCAATCTCTTTGATGAATGAATGAATCATCACAATAAGACGGGAGAATGACATATAAAAGCCTTCACAAGAGCCTATACTAGTGACCTATATCAGGTATCAAAGAAAGAAGAGAGAAATCCCATTTATAGACTATAACATCCTCACTGGTGATATCCATTAGATTTCAAGCTCAATTTTTTGCACATAGACACCCAACTGTTTCAGTATCATTTGTTAAAAGCACTTTCTACTATATTGCCTTTGTACCTTTGTCAAAAGTCAGTGGTTTATCTATACGTGGGTTTATTTCTGGATTTTATTCTTTCCACTGATTTATCTGGGTTGAAGACAATTCTACACCATTTTGATCACTGATTCTTGAAACCAGGTAGTTTTAGTCCCCCAACTTTTTCTTCTTTAAAATTTTTTGGCTATTCTAGGCCCTTTGCATTTCCATATGAAGTTCAGAATCGGTTGTCAATCTCCACACAAGCCTGCTGGTATTTTGATTAGATTGCATACCATCTATAGATCAATCTGGGGAGAAGCAACCTTGATTACATTGAGTCTTCTGACCCATAAGCAAAGTATATATCTCCATTCCTTTAGATTTTCATTAGTTTCTCTCAGCAATATTTTACAGCATTCAATGTCATGGTTTCTCACATATTTTGTCAGATTTACCCCTCAGTAATTCATACATTTTTACACTATTTTAAATAGTATAAAATTCTTATTCTAAATTTTGTTTCCTGATTGTTGGTTGCAAGTCTATGGAAACACATTTATTTTAAATATTGATATTATATCCTTCAACCTTGGAAAAAAAGGATTCTACATTGATTGAAAAAGATATCCTTGAAGTTACCAATGAAGTCAAGACATCTACAAATGTCAGGACTTTACAATTTGTGTGAATAATGGAGATTGTTGATACATTTTTATGAGGATAGTTTCTGGGCGTTACTATACTTGTATCACTAGAACATTCTGTTCAGTGCTTTTGCGTAAGTGAGAAAATATGGAAGAAATACACATTGTAAACTTTAAAACTCTATACAAATACCATCTAGTACACACTACTAACATATCACATTTGAACAAATGAATGAATAGATGAGGAGTACAACAATGAATGCTTGGAAGATCAACACTGAATACAGAAAATTTTGAACTGTCTGCCACCACTGATTTTAGAATATGCTATGCCATCTTAGTGGAAACTCAGATGTTAGAAGGCTTTCCTTACGCATCTCTTCAGTCTGATCACATTTTATGATTAGCAATATGTGTCACATGATTTGTCTTTGTCTTAAACTATACGGAGATTGAGAAGCCAGCAGAGTAACTCTTTGAAGAATTTATACTATTCATCAATTATTAGTATATTTATCATAGATACCTTTTAAGCAAAAGTTAAAGCTTTATTCCATAATTACCTTGGACAAGCTGAATATAATCTATTTGGGAAATTCTGAATGTGAAGGTGATCTGGATGTGAGATCAGTTGCTCAACGAATCATGAGCATTCTTCTGTGTGATCCAGTTAGTTAGGCAGGTTTAATTTTCTTCTACATAGTTTCACACTCATCCTTTCTGCACTTAAGGTCTCAAAAGATGCCAAGAATCCAAAATAGACCAGTGTTCTTCAGGGCATACAAGTAGCTCCACTATCTTAGGAAAACGTTAGTCTGGGAATGGCCAAAAGCTCTGTCTACTGACATGGAAGTGATGCTGATATTTAAAAAACTATTAGTGGGAGAGGAATTTAGACCATATCCTTTGTCACACTTATTAGAAGAAAGAGAAGGAGGGGGAGGAGAGGGAGGGGAAAACGGGAGGGGATGAAAACAAAATCCTTGCCTTTCCATGTTAAGTATCTAAGTTTAACAGCCTCAGAATCCTCAACCCAGGAATCCTTGCAGATTATGAAGAGAGGCTTTCTTGATCAGGGTAGGTCACCCCCTCAAAATGATTTAGTTTGCAGTTCCTCTTCAAATCTCTGCTTCAGTTATCATAGTGGTTGTGTGCAATATACTATTGTTTCTAATAAAAGATATGCTCTGTTGAGTTAAAGCAATTTGGGGACAGGAACCTCATCCAAGCTGTCAGATTAGGTCTCTTCACTGTCAGACAAATGGTTAGGATCAAAAGGACTCAGCCTTGAGAAACAGCCTGTTGGATGAGAGAGGACAACAGGCTTGCCACGTTTCTTAATATATGTCATGCCTGTTGGATGAGAGAGGACAACAGGCTTGCCACGTTTCTTAATATATGTCATGTTGTTCCACGTTCAATAAAAGGACCCAATCCTACTGAATTACTGAGTGATTTATAAAGGCTTAAGCAAGCAGTTGCCAAACAAGAAAATATTCTAGATGCTACATTTCTAAACCTTTCCTTCCAATCAATATTGCTTCTGCTAATTTTTCAATGAGAACTATAAATTCAGGTCAATGTAGGTTTTTGACAATATCACTGAATTTAAAGAGCCATGGATGCGGATGGTAAAAAAGTAACTTCAAAAATATTTCTCTGTTGAACTTGACCACAGGAGAATTATTAGAATTTTTTTCTTTCAAATAACATACAACTAAATTTTAGAGGTTACTCATCCTGAGTCCTCACACAGGCCTCAAATAAGAAGTAATTCTTATTGGTTTAAAATAATTGCTAAATTAGTGTTCCTAGGTATTTTCATCAATTAATATAGAAAATAGGCAACTCTGAATAGGCCATTAGTCCACTGGTTAACAGAGTATACAAGCAAAATTTCACGGTGTGACAGGGAACTTCTTGGTTCAATTTCTTTGGTGCTCTTAATAGAGAAAGGTAATAGTGCTAAAAAGTGAGGTTGGAGATCAAGAGGTCCAACATTGTTATTTCACAAATGAAGAAGCTGAGAACCAAAGAAATTAAATGATGTGACCATATTCTCAGTGCTGATTCCAAACAGGGCAGCGATTAGAACACTCATCTCTTGACACATGGTCTAGTGCCTATTAGGTCAATCTGCCTCCTACAAATGTTCCTTGCTCCTCTCCTTCTCCTCCTCCTCTTTCTCCATCTTCCCCTCCTCTTTCTCCTCCTTTTTCTTCTTCAGTCCTTCAGTTCAGTGGTTCTCAAATGAGGGCAATTTTGTCCCTCAGGGGGCAATGTCTGCAGACACTTCAGGTTGTCACAACTGGGAAGGGAGTGCTACTGGCATCCAGTGGGTAGAACCAAGAAATGCTGTTAAACATCCTATAATGTACAGGACAGCCTTCCTGCGCACCAACAGCAACAAAAAAAAAATCAATCTGGAAGATCAAAAATGTCAATAGGGCTGAAATTGATAAAGCCTACTCTAGTTACATTCTGCAGTGATTAAAAGTGGGTATTATTTAGATTAGTTCTTTTTTTTTTAGGGTAGAATCTTCTATATTCTTAATGATCTCTTACGTTTAACTCCAGTATGCAAATAAAAGCAGTTCTGATTTGAATAGATTTATTTTATGAGCACAGATCCACAATTTTTACATATTATGGAGTCATTCAATGAAAACCCACAGTTACTATGTCAGTGACATCCAGTGCGGGGTGGGGGGTGGCGGTACTTGGTATTTAACACATTTTAGTCTGTTTTTCATTATCATTTGAAAAAATATGTAAAAATGTGTTTAAAAGTGAGATCCAAATCAAACATTTTTAAGATTCCTAAATGGACCACCTCTTGCTCTGATCTGTTTGCTATAACCTGCAAATAATATAGTCCAAGTACTAAGACCCGATTTTTCAAAAAATATAACACATGACTTTTATGCAAATATAAAATTAACAAGTCAAAAAAGTATTTAATCAATTAATGAGGGAGCCAGTAAAATTACTAAAACTGGTTCAAAGGAGAATTTGAATAACATCAATACACACACACACACACACACACACATACATCCAGTCAGAAATGTTGACATGGCAAAACTAGTTACTAATCCATTGGGCAAAAAAAGGTAACATTTGGGGCCTTTTCTACAGGATGGAAATTAATTGTTTATCTACTGGAAGAAAATTCATTTACTTCATTATGAACAAAAATCACTGCAACTTAACCTCTATTCCAATAGAGGTGTACAGTAACTTAGACACAGACCACCAAAGGTGCATACCCCTATACCCCTATAGGATCTCATAATCCCAGACCAGGAAGGTCTGCTAAACAATGCCCAGTACTCCACTCAAAGACATGCAGTAATCTCTTTTGCCCATTTCCAAGTCACTGACAGTTTTTCCTGGCACAAGTCAGTCCAGAAGCTTCTGTATTACGAAGAACCCTTAGAAGAACTCAGAGTCACTTCCAAGTTTTATTTAAAGATCTCATTCCTCCATTCTACCCCCACCTAACCCTTCTGTTTCTAAGAAGTCCTACACAATTAGGTCCACAGAGCCTATACTTTTTAGACCTCATGTGAGTTAGAGAGGAAAATGTTAATTACTTAATGTAAAAATAAACCAGGAGAACACATTTTTTTTCACTGATTGCCTGACTGTTTTCTAGTACTTACAGCTGAGAGGGAAATTAAATTATCATCACTGATTGGAAGCTCTAGGCTTGTTTTTATTTGGGGAGCAATCTGGAAATGGGAGAGGCTATTAGATAGAAAGGTAAAATGTGATCTCCATGTTGAGCACTCTGCATGCCTACCTGCAAGGATGCAGCAGTATTTCTAGAACTGAAATTCTTACAGGTCATAAACCATCTTGGTCCTATTTCTCCATGAAAAGGCAAGGAAAGGGACTATTTTTATAACCTTTTATCTGATTAAAAGAGAAACACATTCATTCTAGAAAATTTGTAAAATACAGAAAAGCACAAAGAAAAACACAAAATATATCTGTAATCTCCAGACCCACAGGTAAACACTGCTAATATGAGTATGATATATATCTTTCCTTCTCTTTCTCTCTCTCAGACAACTGACCTCTGTTTCTCTCTCTGTCTATTTTTCTGCCTTTTTTATATACACATATCAGTTTATTTAAATAAACTTAATTTTTAGTACCCCTTGTATACATCGTTTTTAGTAACTTGCTTTTTCATGTAATGATATATACTTCCTGTATCACTAAAAAATTTTGCAACTCCATTATAAGTATGTGAATTCTATTATAAACATGAATTTCATTAAAATTATATTAACATTATAAAAATTTATAATTGCTTGCTTTTGTGTCAAATTTTAGGATATATGGAAAGAAAATAAAAAGTTTAATTTTAATTATTATTTATATAGGTACTAACAGAAGAAAAAGTACATACTGTATTAATCAAATTTTAAAATCATTTTTGTTTTAAATATTCTGAAATGAATTCTCAGCTTTATTATCATCCTGATTAGTTTTCATAGGTGAATCTGACAGAAATGAAATGAGAAAGCCTTAAGTTTATTAGATAACTTACAGAAATTGTTATGTAAGGTTCACAGTACAATGTGGCTACTGTTTAATTTTCTAAATTCAGATAGTATTATACAATATATTTGTGCCAAATAACTCAAACTGTTCTTTTGTGTTCTTCTAGTACAAATTCCATAATCTCAGAGATTGTTATAAATCAGAGATTACTAAATAATATGCCGTTTAGAATAAAATAGTGATTAATATGAAAAAAGGAAAGCCAGTTATATAATGTGTGATCGTCAATGAAGATAAAAACTATTCTCAGATTCTAAAAACAATATTTGGTGTTGATTATCTCTTTGTTACAGCTAAACCTGAAGTTGTGGGGATTAGGTGTGAGGCAAATGGGAATCAAAGAAGATAATCAAAGAATAACAATCCATATATTTCTCATTTGATTCCTCTGTCCTCCTTTTTAGTATGGGTTTTCCCTCACACAGACTTTATTAAATACACAAGTGCCTCTATTTTTTTTTAACTTTCTCAATTGAATATCATACCTTATCTAACACAATATTTTAAAATTACGGTTTTATAATTTTTAACATACTAAATACAAGGTTCTTAAGTACCTCATACTGACTTTCTCTTTTATGATATTTGCGGGTTGTATTTTTTCAACAGACCAGGCATGAGTCAATTCCATCTACATTTTTACTGGTGTAAAATACTGGCATAATTTATTTTAATCAATGTAGCCCTCAGCCATTTCATGTTCTTAACGGAAGGGAATGGAAATCTCTAGAGAAGAAGAAAACTGAAAAGTGTGAATCACCTACATTTCTCATTTACCCATGCTAATTAAGACCAAGCATTTGAAAGTTACCATCTGAAGGAAAATTAAGCCAATTAACCCACTGATGAAGATAATTTTCAATATTCTATCAGGAGGCAAAAATCTTCACCAGCCGTTCTTATTTCTACTGTGGAGGTAATTTCCATACTGTCTCTGAGCGTTAAGAACTCAAACGAGTGTCACGCCAGTTCTGGGGGTTCTAATTGCAACTTTTATTTAAATTCTGATTTTCTGCCCCACAGCTTGATTTCTGATTGGCTGGACCTGATTGCTTTCAGACCTGACAAGATTTTATTTGTAGGCCCTTGGAAACTTGCATGGATGAACATTCTCTGAGTTTAGAGGGAAATCCTCCTAAGATCTAGCTTTCCATGTCGACTGGAGCATAAGAACCACTAGAGGTTCTTTAGGAAAGGGATTAATTTGGGAGCATTAATTACCAAATAATTATAGCCTATGTATAAGTTACTCAAGAAGATGTATTTCTAGATCTAAAGCTGTTTCTCAGATGAATATGTTTCTTTTTAATTTCAGCATAGGCAGCATTTCGTCTGTTTATCGTTTTTCTTTATGCCTGGAGTCAGCTACCATGGCTAGCATAAAAGACACATTACAGTAAAAATGTCTTTGCTAACCGAAATTGGGCAAGTTACTTTGCCCATTTCTTTGTAAAAATCTTTCCTTTTTGGGGGAAGGGAGATTGAAAGAATTAAATGAGATATAGTTTAAAAACCTGGAGCCTTTTAAATATAAATAAAAGGTGTAATTATTATTTATCTAAATATTTAAACACTTTCAGTTTTCCAGACAACAATGAACTAGCTTGCACAGAATAAAATTAAATTAAATTAAAATTGTTATTTTACATGTGGCCCTGTTCATGTTTTTAAATGATCTGCAGGGCTACTCTAGGCTTTGCGTGTATGATCCTTGCTCTGGGTTCTCCACACTGGCATACATGTCCGCTTAGTCTTGTTGGGTTCCAGCTTAAATAGTTTTGGAAAAATGTTATTACCCCTGCTCAATGACGACAACAAATCAACAATCTCTATCTAAGTTCCCACAATCTCCTCCTATACGTTATTTCTGAAACTAGACCATCTTAAACTGCCCTCAGTGCAAGCAAGAAGAGATAATAATGCTATGAGTCTCTTTGGAAATAGAGGTTGACATTTTAGGGTGAAGTTTTTACACAGCTAAAATCTGATTTATATTCTTTTAATATTTTTATAATAAACTTTTAAAAATAAAAACTTTAAGCAATTTGACTATAATACTACTACATTAGAGACATTCAAATAGCCTTTAGGAAAACTCTGTTATTCCTAATCAATCACGATCATCTGTCGATGGAAATAACTGAACATTACATTGAATTATATTTACTATTAATGATAAGTTAGGAAATAGTGGTTCTTATTGTACATTGATTTTTGGAAAATCTACACGAAGAGACAGTTGCTCTCTCTACTTTAATCAAAGCAAAATCAAATCATGGACCCACAAGCTACCAGCACACTTCTGAAAATAAATGGTTTCTTCTTCTTAAAAGCATGCAATGAACTCCTTTGAAATTTCTTTGACTTTGTGGTTAGTTTGGAAATGTCTACATGTGTGTCTTTCCTGGTTTGGGCTTCATGAGTTCTCTGACACAGTGGAAACAACTCTGAAAGTACACCAGAAACCACCAGGTATATACAAGGACACGGGAGGCAACTAATCATTCTATTACCATTTTGCTACAAGCCAGTTAGCCTGTACTACCTAGGGCCTAGCCAATGAGTCATAAAATTTGGAGACCTCTCACCAGAAAGGCTCTTCATACAGGGCATATGCCTCGCTTCAGTCTCTTCTGCTTCTCTCTCAAAGAGTTTCTGGAAAACTCTTAGTCCCTTTCTTAACAAGGAATATGACAATAAACCAAGATAAAAGAAGAAGCTCTATATGTATAATACCATTTTGCAGAGAGTATAATTGTGGTTGGGTTTTCACCTGTTGGGGTCTCTGTTTTTATTTCCTACATAACCTATATCCTGCAATTGACTTTCTCAAACCCTTCTTCCCATCAGCACCAGACTGGCAAACACGGAAACATCTAGTCACAGCGCTAACCTGAGAACTGATCAAACAGAAAGGGAACCATCTGGGGGCAATAACTATGTAGTAGAATGAAATTTGGAGATCTTACGTGAGACTTGTTACTCCCATGCATTACCTCATTGACTCAATGAAGAAGGTAAATAGACCAAAGAAAACAGAGTTCAACTTCTGGGTTTTGAGTTCTATCATCATTTTTTGATATTTAAAAGAAAGAGGATACATTTTACTTGTAACAGTTGACCATGGCGCACGGAAATCAATGAAGTTAGAACACTCCCTCACACCATACACAACAATAAACTCAAAATGGCTTAAAGACTTAAATATAAGACAGGACACCATAAAACTCTTGGAAAAGAACATAGGCAAAACATTCTCTGACATAAATCGTAGCAATGTTTTCTTAGGTCAGTCTCCCAAGACAATAGAACGAAAAGCAAATATAAACAAATGGGACCTAATCAAACTTAAGAGCTTTTGCACAGCAAACCATAAACAAAACAAAAAGACAACCTACAGACTGGGTTAAAATATTTGCAAATGATGCAACCATCAAGGGCTTAATTTCTAAAATATACAAGTGGCTCTTACAACTCAAAAACAAAAAAAAAAACCAAACAACCCAATCGAAAAATGGGCAGACACCTAAAAAACATTTCTCCAGAGAAGACATACAGATGGCCAATAGGCACATGAAAGGATGCTCAACATCACTAATTATCAGAGAAATGCAAATAAAAACTACATTGAGGTATCACCTCACACCGGTCGGAATGGCCATCATTAAAAAGTCTACAAATAATAAATGCTGGAGAGGGTGCAGAGAAAAGGGAACCCTCCTACATGGTTGGTGGGAATGTAAATTGCTGCAGCCACTATGGAGAACAGTATACAGCTTCCTTAAAAGAATAAAAGTAGAGTTGCCATATGATCCAGCAATCCCACTCCTGGGCATGTATCCAGAGAAAACTTTATTTTGAAAAGATACATGCACCCCAATGTTCACAGCAGCACTATATACAATAGCCAAGACATGGAAGCAACCTAAATGTCCATGGATAGATGAATGGATAAAGAAGATGTGGTATAAATATACAATGGAATACTATTCAGCCATAAAAGAGAATGAAATAATGCCATTTGCAGCAACATGGATGGACCTAGAGATTATCATACTAAGTGAAGTAAAAAAGACAAGCATCATATGATATCACTTATATGTGGAATCTAAAATATGATATGAACGAACTTATTTACAAAACAGAAACAGACTCACAGACATTGAAAACAAACTTATGGTTACCAAAGGGAAAATGGCAGGGGGGAGGGATAAATTAGGAGTTTGGGATTAGCAGATATAAACTACTGTATATAAAATAGATAAACAACAAGGCCCTACTGTATATATAGCTCAGGGAACTATATTTGATAGTCTGTAAAATAAACCATAATGGAAAAGAATATGAAAAAGAATATATATATAAAACTGAGTCACTTTGCTGTATTTTGCTGCACACCAGAAACCTAATACAACACTGTAAATCAACTGTACTTCAATTTTTTTAAAAATGTAATTTCATTTAACAACAACAACAAAAGAGTTGGCCATGGGAAAATCTACAAATTTGTTATATTACAAAATCTCAATGGTGAACATCAAAAGCATGTTCTGAAAAATCCACGCACGTCTGGTATTAGGTTCCCTGGAAATAGGCTCCCCATCAGAAAGCTGCCTGAGGAAGGTTTACTGGGGTGCACTCCTGGGATACACACTTGTAAAGCAGTGAGGAAAGCAGGACTGGCCTGACAGAGAAGCTGACCTGCAGTGTGGTTGTGACTGAGACCTCCCCGTTCCCACGGGGAGCTCTTGAGCTGGGGAGGCCCTTCAGAGTGGTCCCAGTCCGAGGTAAGGATTCGGTGCCTTTGCATCCCCCTTTATTTGTCAGTTGCAGGCTGACGGCCACCCCTAACCCTAACTATAACCTTGGGGAGGCAGTTCACCGCTGCAGAGGGACACAGCTGTAAGCCATCTGCAGCCGGTATTTGCAGCAGCTGGAAGATGGGTGCATTGGGCCCTGAATTGTGGACCAGGTGCAACACCAAGGTATCTACTGCAGGGCCTACAATTTATTTTATAAATGCTGGAAAGAGAAGGACATTAGCTGACCACCTCTTTTCCAGATAAATCTTGCCCGAATTAGAGAGGAACAGCTGGAAGGAAAGGAATAGAGTTATATTCTCCCAGGTTTCTAAAATGGGGCTTGTACTCTGCCATGTGTCTGGGCTAAAAACCCCAGAGGGAAGGGAGGGAGGTAGATGGAGAAGCATCTGAATTTCCCCACCCACTGAGGGAGACTGAGAAGTTGACTGAGGAATGGCTATTAGACTTCAAGAGGTCTAATGGATGGGGTTGGGAGAAGACAAAGTAGCAGACTGTCCATTAAAGCCATTGGGAAGCACAGATGCCCCAGCCAATGTTAGAATGGCAGGGTATCAATGCCCAGGACCTCAGGAGAAGGGCTGGATCTCAGCAGAGCCAAAAGTAGGAGAGCTGGGCCAGGGGGCAGATGCCCTGACACCCATCCCCACTTACAAATAATACAGTAGCACCTAACCACCCTAGGAAGAAGGAAGATGGAGAAGGGAGACTCACAATTGACAAAGTATAAACCTGAAGTGGTGAGTACACAGAAGTGACAGGGCTAAAGTGGACTTTCCTAGGTGAAGTTGTCCAACATCACACGCATGAACAGGCTTTTAGTTATGAGGCAAGTTACGTTCATTGTACCTGAGTTTGTTCACCGCTTTCTCTGAAAGGGAAAAATAAAGACCCCTTCAGAAGTCAGCATTAGTGAGTATTATCAAAGATTGAGAAGTACTTGAGGTTAGTAGTCAGACCTTTGACACGACAACGTGCTAAGGTCCTGGGATGAGAAGGGTGAAGGACCGGATGGACAAACGGTGACAAAGCTTCCCTAGTGTCTCTTTTATTTCTTCTATTTAGAGAACCATCTATCTCTTATCAGTCTGGCCCTATCCCATCAGGATAAGGTAGAAGGCGGACAGCTGCTCATCACATGTCCTCTGTTCTTTCAATACAAAGTGGGGGCCTATGACCCAGTCTGGCTTTAAACCAAGTGTCATTTAAGCTGGGAGTGGGCATGTCATCAACCAGAACCAATCAGAATCCTTATGGGGGACAAAGAGGATCTCTCCCCTTTGATACTCAAAGTCCTTATAACCATAAAGACCTTCAGTTACTGGTCTTCACTGCCATGGGGAAAACGGGCTTCCTGGAAAGGAAAAGAGAAAGTCAACGAGAAGAACACAGAGAGGAGGAGAAATGATTCTCTTGGTTGAGCCCCTGGATCCAGCCATGCTTGAAGTCAAGTTCATTCTTTTCTCTTTTTTTAAATGAGAAAAAAAAATCCCCATATTTTAGTTGAGTCAGTTGGAGTTTGTTATCAGTCATTTGGGACCAAAAAGTTCTGATGAATACATCTTCCTATAACCCCAAATTAAAGGAGGATTCAAGGTACTATTATAAAGAGAAAAATAAGGTGGCCTCAAACTGACAATTGCCCTGGGAAAGACTGTGTAAAGGACACTTGAATAGAATGATTTTACACTTTGTTCCGCTGAGGGTTCCTTAACTTAATAAATGACATCCATTTTAAACGTGTCCTAAATCATTTTTACCTGACTGATGTTTTGGTTCGAGGAAGGAGGCTGAGTAAGTCCCATGATGATTGACATGGGCAAAGGGGTGAAATATTCTGAGGGGGTAAGTCTCCCTATTCAGGAAAGGGTGCTGGGTTTTACTCCTGGGGCAAGCTATTTGACAGCTTTGTTCCAGGTGGCTGCCTGCAACAGTGTGTAGAAGAGCATTCTGAGACTGGGTCTGGGATCAGTAGAAAAGTAGTCTCAGCTGGTTACTGCTGTCTGTCACAGGAGTTGGAGGGGGAAATGGTATGATCTACGGTAGGTGTTTTTGCTATTCTGCCTGGCTATAGAGTCTTATTCTCAAAAGCAGAGCCCTTGAGCAATGGCTTTTACTCCAACAGGAATTTCCTGGGTCAGTGAAGAAATTCAATAGCTTCTGTTAGCTTCCGATATGTAAACTTGCAATACATTACATTACAACCAAAACAAGATTTAATCCTTGGCCTGAAACTTTCTCATGGAAAATTCTTATGAATTTCACTAAATTCAAAGGGATGCTTCCCGGTGATATGTATCCCTTTCAACAGTTAAAATGAGGGTGAGAGGAGCGGGGGAGGGGAAGGAGGGGTTCTATACCACACAGATGAGTAGCGATTCCATTTAAATCAGCCATAAAATTATGTGGTTGTTTAAAAAAAGAAGAAACTGACCAAGGTCTGCACAACACATGCAGTAAAATCACCTCATTGTATTTAGATTGATTTGGATGACAACAGAAGGAGAAATGTAATGTAAAATACCGTAAATTTTACCACCCATCCGTGAGTAATACACTGCTAAGATAGAGCATATTTACAGTAGAGAGAAGGAGTCCAGATTTGTCCCAATTAACCTTGTAACTAGATGTACTCCAGTGCTTATTAATGACAGTAATGAGATGCAGACAAGACAATGCATTAAACATCATTGGCATATAAATTAAATTCACATACAGTTTAAAAGGAATAGATACCTTTATGTACTGGACACGAAAGGAAATTATTAAGAAGCTATTTCATAAGAAAAAGCTAATTAGAAAGAAAATTCAATACTTTCTCTAGTGTTCATCTCCATCAGTGTTGGAAACAAGTTTGACCACGAACTAAGAAATTGTTCCCATTGAAATTACTGTGCAAGGTATGAAATTAATTTTATGATTGTCCCAATGGAAGCTACAGTAGCTACAAATACTTATATGCCCATTATCATTTTCCTCTATATTGGCCTACATTTTAATTTGCTTAGGTTTCCATCTAAAGCTTATGAATAATTTAAAATAGATCTGCTGTCTTTACAGCAAAATCATGATAGATAGAAGAACAAGATAGACATTCTGCTGTACAAAGAATCCAAACTAAACAGCAAAAACAAAATGTGAAATATATACTGGAAGACTGTTTTAAAAGGCCATTTATAAGACTACATAATTAAAGGGTAGCTCAGTATGCAACATTTAGCAATATGACTCTTGTTCAGTATATTTTATAATTAGTGAGAAGGAATTCAGGCAAAATTGGGGTGTTCTGTGATTTAGCCTTTAGAAGATGGTGTCCCAGACTTTACAAGAAGCATCTAAATTTTTTTCAGGGCTAAAGACAGTGAAATTTGATGAGGACATTGACCTCTCCTGACAGTTTTTAGAAAGTATTACCATAGTGAAAGGCTGAACAGAAAACTGGGTCTTCCCAATTGTCACAGGCTAACAGCTACTGCTTTTTCCCTGAGATCTAACTAAAAATGGGATCCAGTCTTATAACAATAGCAGCAACCAAAAAGGAGGGGGGAACTCCTCCCACTCACCTATGTAATAAACATCAAACAATCAGGTTGGCACTGAGATTAAGTACAATCGTGTCAGAGCCAACATCAGAAATCAATCAAAGACATTTTTCTTTTGTGGTGGTGTTTTTTTTTTTTTTTTAAATTCACAGCAACTCAGAGCACCAAAGAGGGGAGGTAAGCGTCTAAACAAAAAACGAAATTAGTAACAGCAGACCCATTGCCAAGGGCAACATGAATCTGACAGAAGATGCAATGATGACAGATGAGCCCTCATTCTCAGTCTAAATTTCGTCTACAAAATGAATTCATAATATCTTAAATATTATCAGCCATGCTTCACTCACCTTTGTTCTATAGAATGGAAGGGGGCTGTGTGGGCAGAAGTCAACAGAGATGTAATTTCCTCCATTTCCCCCTTACACTTACAGTGGACAGTAATTGTTATAGTTTTTCCCCCCTCCCCCACTCCCATTCTCTTCCTTTGTTTCTCTGTATTCATGGATCTTTTTCCCTCTTCTCTCCTTTCTGTTACAAAGTTGCAGTTGTCTAGTTTCTGCCACTGGGACCATGAAATTTTTAACTGATTTGAAATACTCTTAACTAAAATCATGTTTCATTTTAAAATTTCCTCCTTTGAAAAATGTTACTTTTCATAGAATTCAATTCAAATGATTTCTTTTTCTGTTTGTTTGTTTGGTTTTTTTTAACACTGAAAGCTGTCAGGGTTCATCTAGTGCAAACTCATTTTATAAATGAGAAAACTAAGATCCAGGTCACATTAAATACCTAATATTGGCATAGTCTCAAAAATTGTCTAGCAAACTGTTTACAGTTGTATTTTGCTCTCCGATTTTGATGATCTCAAAACCTCACAGGAAAACCAGGTATTAGCCATCACCACTTTATAGATAAAGAAATGCAGGCTCAGAGAAGATAATTCATTCACCCAGGGTCACACAGTAAGTGACAGCCTTGCTCACTGCAAGTATGAACACCTCCCCATGGGGTTTCCCTTTATTATGATACCATAATCGGTAAGTTATTTATAAAAATATAAATGCCCATTTTTATATTACATACTAGTGTGTTTACTTTCATTTTCAGTCATTTCCCCCAGCTCCAAAATTCATAAATTAATCACTTTGATAAAGACTCTCATCTCATTGTACTTATCAGCCCTATGAATCCAGTTAGAAATGGACCCAGAGAGATTGTGCCTCAATACTTAGGTCCTGGGATGAGCTGAAATGACCCCATGATAACAGGGTTTTACTTCTAGACCAGAGCAAATCAGTTTTTTTACTTGTCAAAAATGTGTGCCCCTCACAGGAGCCTTTACAAATTGTCTAATAATCAGAAACTAGAGATTTTCAGAGAGCTCTCAATAAAACAAAACTATCTAAGACAAATGTAGGACAGATATCAAAAATTACTCTAGTATTCTATTTATCAAGCTCTTTCCTACAAAAGACTGGATTCTCCCTTCTCCCACTTTTTCTTTGCCTGATAAGCTGCGGAACAGTTTCTACAAAGGACTAGCTGGAAAACAGTATCGAGCTTTCAAGCACACTATGTTTAGACAGACTGTAAAGGTAACAAAAGGTACAATTAACAGAAGCCACCGCAAACTAATAATGGCAGAGCTATTTATTATTGAATCATCTTCCTCTAATTTTAGAAACCGAAGAACCTTCACTCCCTATTGTCCATATTTTAATTAATGCCCATTATTTTCCCTAAATAGTGCCCTCCTTTGACATGCTATTTATACACACCATTTCTGAAAATACACAGAATATGCATGGCAAGCAGAATCTCCACAAAATGTTTTGTAAGAAGTATTTGGGTCCCTTTTGTCTCAGGAATGTCTCGAGGACAAATTTCTGGTTGTGCCCTCTTGGGGGGTATTCCAGCTTTCAGCTGCTTTTTATGTAATTTTAATATATTTGATGTTGTATTTTGATTACTCTGCATACATTTTCTGCTTCTAACGATTAATTTGGCTTCTGTAGGACAGGCTTATAATAAGCACTTCAGCTGGGTGCTGATCTGACTTTTTCTGGTCCTTTTCAGGGCGACTTTGCAGAAGCCCACTGGTGCTATCACACACAGAAAGAGAGTTTTTAGAAAGCCTATTTACAGAGAACAAATGACACAGGATATCTGTCCAGCCTGAATGAAGTGTAGCCTAAATGTCTTTTGAAGCAATAGAGCTCAGCTTGATAGATAGAAAGAATTAAAATGGAAGGCTAGAACAGATTACTGAAGAAGAAGAAAGAACCTCCATGTGTGGGTATCTAGAATTATAGCCCTTAAAGAGAATTTTCAGGGGAGAAGCTTCAGAACACACCCAATAGTTGACATCTCCTCCATTTGTTTAATATTTTGATTTCCTTTTTCTCAGTTTTCTTAAATTAGGAAAAAAGGGTTTGAAAAGACTTATCTTTAGGATATTTCCTTAAGAACTGCAGATTCTATGTTTTAAAAAAACTGTCAAGCTGAAGATGTTGTCATTCCCAAAGTTGGCTTTCCAGGCCTCAATTTTGAGGTGAAATGTCTTATTTTATGATTGGGCAAGTTAAGAATATATATTTTTTCGCAATCTCTAGAAGTAAGACACTGGAATATTGGCGATATATTAAGAACACCTTTATTCAGCAGAGTAATTTAAGTCCCTTACTTCATTCAGGATGTCACCAGTTGCTTGATTCTAGGTGTTTAAATGAGTTCCCTTGGGCTTCTAAGACAATTCAGACCTACGAACTATATTATGTTTAATCTCTGCCGTGTCACAGCAGGTGCATTACTCTGACGTCAATGCAGGCAAAGGAGACACTGCGTTTAAACACTGTGAAGGTGCCACTGAGCTGTGTTATTGTGTAAGTCCTAGTCAGAACCCAGCAAGCATACCTACTTGTACCTTACTTTACAGCAGACATTTCTGCATGTTCGTCATTATATGAACAGAGAAACCACTCAGTAAACTGACAACTCTTTATACATGTTAAATGGGCTTTTGGCGTTATCCCTTTGTATACATCAAAACTTTTCTTAAAGTTTAAAGAAAAAGTGAGCATCTAGGCATTTCACTCTTTTGTTTCAAAACCTATTTTAATGATCAAATATGTTGTTAAATGTACCATGCATTGAGAAAATATTAAACATAAAATTACGGGACAGTTGACAGTCTGATATGTTTAAACTAGGATGGATGTGTGATAAATAGTAAAAATAGAAGTTTGACTCCCAAACCACTTCACATTTAAAGAAGTCTGTCTGATCACTTTGGTAAGATAAGTCCATAATGGTTAATATGTTTCTACATATTCAATTCATGAAGTTTAACTGCTTCTTTTAATTTCATCAGTGTTGAATTAGTCCTTTAAAAGCTTCCCCTCATTAACCTGAAAGGAAATTGAAAGGAATAGTGAATAGAATGGGTCGTGAGATCATTAAAACTGTTGGAAATAATAATTCCAATTATTATTGGAAGTGTCCTTCTTGCTTGCAAACATCCAAGGACTTTCTGTTACATATTTCACAGGTACACACATTTCCCTTCATTATAAAGCATAAGCAAAACCATTCTCATCATTATACATATACTATCCTGTCCACTTAGCACCAGAACCAAAAACTTCCAATGTCTAGAAATAAACAGTGAAGAAAAGAGTTGTAGATTCTGTTCGTGAATGGACACGAATGTTTCTCATCTAACTAAGAGGTGGAGGAAAGCTTTGAACTGAAATATTCAAGATTTTTCTCTAAAATGAAATTCCTATCCACAAAGCAAGAACTAGTTCACTGATTTAAAATCTTAATCTCTAGAAAGACTCAAAGCTAAGCCACCTAAGACAGACTGAATCTGACAAACAAAATGCAAAAACCTCATTTGGATATAAACCTTAAATCTCAATAAATCTGTCTTCGTTTTAGCCTAAACACTTCTGCAGAATTCTTGCTTCTGTTGGCTTTTCAGTACTACCAGCTTTCCAGTTCATACTTGTGCAACTGTAGGTAAATCAATGGCGGCCTTCAGAGGAATGGAAATCCTACTGGGGAGGTGGAATAGAGGAAATTCAAAGGCAGTAGATAGTCTGAACCACCGTTCACCCCGATGCTTCTTAGATATGATGGTGAATGATACAGTGTTCTGGCCCCCAAGAAGTATACAGCCGAGGGATGATTATGATACAAAGAAGCTATAGCCTCACCAAACTTAAGTGATCATAACAAATTATAAAATGGTGGCACTTCTATTTTATTGCCCTTTCACAATCTTCATTACCACATGGAAGGTTCTAAAAAGGCCTGCAGTCAATAAATCCGTTTTGTCTTAATTACCACAATGTATCAATATCTCTAACTTGTTTGCTTCTGGATCCCTTTTCTTCCTTCTCAAGTACCTTATATTTAGATCTCCTGGGGGGTCATTTCTAAACACATTTTGGAAAATAGACCTTATATTCGTGTTCTATGTCCCTATTGTTGACTGTCAATGTCTTATATCTGTTTTTTTTTTTTTTTTTTCTTTAATATCCTAGCAGAGGATAAGCCCAGAGGAATGATTAGAGAGCAGGGGTGAATAAGAGTCAAAGCGTCAGGACTAAGGGCTGTGTCATCTTCATTTCTGCAGCTATAAAAGGAACAGATTACCTGGTTTACCAGAATACTGCATTTAGCTTGGTAGAAAACAGGTTGTAGAAAGGATTCACAAGCAGGGTCTAGTGAGGAAGTCAAATATGGATGCCAACAGCATAAGGCAAGTGAAGAGGTAAAAAAGATACTGGAAGATCAGATGAAGAATAGTTCAGGCAGAAAAGATTTTTGAGCTCAAAAGCCTGAGTCTTGAGTATCAAAAGCCATCTCTGAATGACACCAGGGTTAAATATATCTCATTCTGTGAGACTCTCCTAATTCCTGAAGCCACAAAGGATAATGAAAGCAGGAGTACATTTAAAAAATATTAGATAATTACTGATATATTAACTGCGCCTTAATTTGATTTTTGGTCCCAAAGCACCTTAATAATACAGACCCTACTCTGATTTTATAGAAGAGGATGCCAAGTATCAGAAAGCCTAAATGACATGGATAAAGTCACACGGTTATTTGGGGACAATGCTGCAACCAGAATACATGTCTATATCTTCCACAGTCAGCAACTAAAGATTTAAATTTTTCTTCAATTCTTTTCCTATAGGAAAAGCGTTTTCGTTTTCTGAGACTTTTATTCTTTCTCTTAAGTGATTTTGGTTTTGTAAAATTTGGTTTCTCATGATATTTTTAAAAGGTAATCATATTTCATGAAATTAATCTAAGAAAATTAAAACTTCATTATCCAATTATTGTGCCTTCCACTAATTTATTTACAACAAAATACATTTTGAGGAAACAGTCACAAAAGAAAATAATGGTTGGTACCAATCATTATGTTGGATCATCAAAATACAGGCTCACAGCAAGATCCTCAATTATATGAGCATTTAACGATACAACGCTGCACTTTGTCATTTCACTGTTTTCTGCTTGCCAGTTCTGTCCTTTGTTCTCTTCTTACTCCTTTCCTGCCTTCTTTTGGATTAAGTTTCTTTTTAGATCCCAATTAGTCTTCTCTATCAGCCTATCAGCTTTCTTAGATGTACTTATTGGCTTTGTTTCTGAATGGTTGGTCTAGGGTTCCATAGAGTCTTTAACTTGTCACCATCTACCTTCAAATAATATTGTATTATATCATGCACAATGTCAAAATCTTCCATTTCTCTTCTATCATCCTGTGTGCTCTTGTTATCATAAATTTTGCTTCTACATATTCTCTCATGTTCTACATATTCTCTCAATACATTATTGCTATTTTAAGTGGTCAATTATCTTCAAGGAATTTTAAAAACCAAGAAAGTAAAGTCTTTAATTTGCTCCACATATATACCATTTCTGGACTCAGAGCTCTAACATTTTTTGAAATACAAGTCTGTTGGCAACAAATCCTCTCAGATTTCATCTGTCTAAAAATTACTTTTATTTTTTAAAGAATATCTTCATTGGATACAGAATTCTAGGTTAACTGTACATTTTTTCTTTCAGCACTTTGATGATGTTGTTTCATTGTCTTCTGATTAGAATTGCTTCTGATGAGAAGTTAGTAGCGATTCTTATTTTTACTTCCCTGTATTTAATATGACTTTTCCTCTTTAAGATTTTTCTCTTTATCATTTGTTTATAAAATTTGATTATGATGTGCCTGGGTATAGTCCTCTTTGGGTTAATCCTACTTGTAGTTCATTGAGCTTCTTGGCTCTTTGGGTTTAAACTTCTAAGAAAACATGGACAAATTTTGGCCATTATTTCTTCAAACATTTTTCCTGCTTCCTGTTCCTCCCTTTCCTTCTGAACTCCAACTACATGCGTGTTACACTGCTTGATTTGTTCTACAAATCACTGGGTCTCCATTCATTATTTCAATTTATTCCTCTTTGTGCTAAAGTCTGGATAGTTTCTATTCTATTGCTATGTCTTCAAACTTATTGATTTTCTTTCTGCAGTGTCCAGTCTGCTATTAAACATATCCAGTGAATTTTTTATATTTGTTGTTGTATTTTCATCTTTAGAATTTACATTTGGTTGTCCTTTGATAATTTCCCTTTCTCTACTTTTATGTTTTATTTTTTTCTTTTGCCCTAGCCAGGTACGTGGGGGAGTTTCTTGCCTTTTGGGAGGTCTGAGGTCTTCTGCCAGCGTTCAGTAGGTGTTCTGTAGGGGTTGTTCCACATGTAGAAGTATTTCTGATGTATTTGTGGGGAGGAGGGTGATCTCCGCGTCTTACTCTTCCGCCATCTTGAAGCTCCTCTACTTTTATGTTTTAAATAATGTAACATGTTCATAATAAGTATCTCAAAATGCTATCATCTCTGTCATTTCTGTGTCTGTTTTTATTGAATGATTTTTCTTCTGGTCATGGGTTGCATTTTCCTGCTCCCTCTACCAGACTATGTGTAGTAATTTTTTTTTATCAGATTCTGATAATTTTAAATATTGCTGAGTGTTTGGATTTTCATTTCTGTAAAAAGTGTCAAGGATTTTAATTTTTTTTTTCTGGCCAGCAGTTAAGCTTTATCCTTTGGCTCTTATTTTAAAAGTTTGCTAGGGCAAGTCTAAAATAACCTTTAATTTAGGACTTGTGTAGCCTGCCTAATACTATGGTGTGATCCTTTCTTTGGTATCTACCAAACATCCCATTGTTTAATGAGGTTGTGTCACTTTAGTTGGTTGGAACTTGAATGTCTCCTAGGCTTGTGAGAGCTCTGGGAATTGTTCTACTTACAGCTACCTGGCAGTTATTCTTTTACTAGTGTTTTTTGTTTGCTGGCCTCATGGATTCTCACCCTACACGTGAACGGTTACATATTATGGCAAAGATTCAAAATAATCCTTTACAGATTTCTGGGTCTCTTTCTCAGTATAGTTTCCTTCTCGCCTATGCTCTGCCCATCAAACTACAGCTGCTTCAGGTTCACCAAACTCCGAACTCTGTATCCTTAGCTAAGGAAAACTGTTGTGCTTTGCTTATGTTTCCCACCTTACACTGTTGTCTAGAAATGGCCTCATATAGAAATCAAGGGCAATCATAGGGTTTGCTTTCTGTTTCCCTTCTCTTACAAATTGCAGTCTTGTACTGCATTTTAGCTGATTTCATTTCTTAAATTTTGTTCAGATTCTGGTTGTTGATGATAGGAGTGCAAATCTGGTACCACTCCTCCATCATATTCAAAAGCAAAATAGAATCATACTCAATAAGATAACATCTAAGCTAATTCAAACTATATACAATCCTTATTATGGTTTTATTCTTATGCCTGAATCCCAAGAAGATTAATTTTATCAAGTCAGCATAGCTCCTTCCCATCTGGTCTTCTATGTCTACCAGGTATCTCTGAATCTTGACAAGATCAAAACTGCCATATGGAAGGATATCTACATGGGTCCAGGTCAATACAAGGTTCATATGGGTTAAATTTGATGTACAACGTTCCTTGGTCTCAAATTCACACATAATGAGTTATTTCTCAATTGCATGACCCTAAATATCAACAAATCCTCCAAAAAGAATATAAGCAAACATTGTGGTAGTGATGGTAATGATACGAGGAAAATAAGAAACTATATAACATCCATGATTATATAATATATAATTTAGCATGCTAAATTAGCTTAAACGTAATAGCGGTAAAAGTTTTAATCACTCAGATATTTAACACAGAATCAAAAATTCATTCACAGCTCATCTGAATGTTTCAATATAATTATTTTGAAAGTTGATGAAAAAAACATTTGAGACTGCTTCCAGACATAGACCTTGTATTTTGAAAACTCTAAGCTATTTGTCAGAATCTAGAAATTTTATGTAGATCCTAAAAGTGAAATTTGATAGAAAACATACCTGTTCTATGTCAAGAAGGTTAGCAAATGTAAGGAAGTTTCTACTAACATATATATATATACACATACACACACACACACACACACACATATATATATACACATACATATATATATACACATACATATATATACACACACCACATCAATATTATATACATACACACATACATGTGTACATCTTATCTATGATCAGATGACCAAAATGAAGACATTTGGTATTCTATTATGAGATTTCTTTACAGCAGGAATCAGCAAACATTTTATGTAAAGAACTCTATTGTGAATATTTCAGACTTTGTGGCCATAGAGTCTATCACAAGTGCTTGATTGTGCCATCACAGTGTGAATGCAGCCATGAAAGATCACTAAGCGAATGCATGGGATTGTGTTCCAATAAAACTTACATACACAAAAGGTGGTGAGCCAGATTCGGCCTGGGAGTCATAGTTTGCCAATCCGTGATGTTTAGCACTAGTCCCAAGCCACTTTAAAACAGACACTTTTCCAGGCATTAACTAAGGTCAGCTTTCAAGTATTCAGACAGTCAAACGTGGGTGCCCAGGTCTTGTTGAAGTGCCAACAAGAGGGTATCAGTAACACTCAAGCGCTAGAAATCAACTCAGACACTTTTCCATCTGTTCCCATTCCAGTCCATTTTTGTGCTTGTTTTCATCTTCATTTTTGGCTCCACTCCTGGCTTTGGGTATTTGGTCTCTTTAGCAACTCTCTAGAAAAAAAATTTGACCAGGCCTCTTATCTCCAGCTTTTTCTGCTTTGGTTGCTTCAGGCAAAACTATCAAACATGGTTTTTTCTCTATGTCCCAAACCTTGGATGGGTCTACCCAGAGCAAGGTGAGGGGTGGGCATCTGACCTCTTAAGACCATCATTTGAATTTCACAGATCATTATGCAGAATAACGTGACCCAAACCATCTCTTTTTTTTTTCCTGCACCTTCCTAAACTAGTTTTAGTAGCAAAATGGAAATGATTTATGAACTGGATGTCTGTGACTATAAATTAGTAGTCCTGCCCAATATCAAGATGATTAAGGGAAAATGTCCAGCAGGCACACAGTTTCTAATTTTGAAATAAACTATCCTAAGAGACTCTATGCTATACTCCACCAGTCTTGTTAAAGTATTTTTTTAAAGTTTTCCGAAAAATATGCCAACTTAAACCCATGTGTGATGAGCGTCCTGAAACAACAGTGAGTTGTTGGTGAGATTTTAATTAAGAGAACATACAGAAGTGCCCATGATAGTACATGGCAAGTGGTAGGCACTCCAACATGAATTCCTTTACCCTAACATATGAAATGTAGGAGAAAATACCAACAGGGCCAATTCAATTTATGAAAGTGAATGTGTATTTTCAGATGGTGTTTCGGTAGGAAATTCCTTAAGCCTAGTTCTATTACCCCAGAATGAATAACAAGTGAAATGACAAAAGAACCAAGATTTTGCCAATAGCCACACACTCCCCTAGAAGGTACTCTATGTAAGTAAACATATTACCTCTGCAGAACAGATGTGAGGTAATGGATAATACGTAAAGACAAGGACCTAAGAGATTTTAGCAGAGCGCACAGGGTCACACTTTTATGTAACCTGGAGAAATGGGGCTGGTTAATTATCTGTTGAATTTTAGTGAGTACTAAAGACAAGCTCAAGAAATATGATTAGGAAGAGAAGAACAAGAAACACTTTAGCCAAGGTTTATAAAAATAAACTTCAGTATAAAGAAGAACCTTGTAAATGTTTGCTCATGACTTTTTTCAAAAAAGCAAAATAAAATATTTAATAATCTCTTTCATATGGCATAATTTCACTTGTTTTTGCCTTAGGCAAAAGGGAGATTTTTGCCAATAAATTTGCTTTTGAGCTTTTTCAAAAAGGAAACCTAAGCTAAAAGCTGTATTTCAGCGAGAAACAGATCCTCACACTAAATCTTAAACACATTTTCAATAATGTTTTTGAATTGTAGAAAGTGATTATTTTCACTCGGAAAAAAAATTCCAGAAAAAATTAGAACAAAATTTTGAAAAATTAGAATTGGGCATTAGCAAGAAGAATTTTTTTTCTCAAAAAATAATCTGATTTGTACTTACATTTCATTTTCGTATGATTTTGAGAAAACAATAAACCATGTGACTGAATTAGTTTATCCAAATTACTAGGGATTATATTTTATCCAAAGAATATTAATGAGAATTCTTTAACCCAAAGTACTAGAGACTGCCTTACGTGAGAGTAAGGCAAGAGCCTACGTTGAAACTTGCATTCTGGAATCGCCTAGAATTTCTTCAGCATTGCCAACTTCATTATTTACCCAAGTTATTGCCTAACCTAGCAAATGAGTTGTAGCTCTTCATTTTTACTTTCCTACCTTGGATTATATAATAATATGAAGACTATCCAGAAAAATCTGTGCTCTTTTGGACTCTACTAACTCGTAATGGGAGATAAATGTTTTCCCTGTGGGGAGAAAGAAAACATCTATTTTATAAGTTGTCAGTATGAAGTGGAAAAGAATTTGGCCTTAGAAATGAAGGCAACAACAGAGTTAAAGAAAAAGAATAAGACTAATAGTTTAAAACACTGGTGGACCATATTTTGACATTAATCCTTAACTGCAATAAAAATGATTATATATTATAAATTGTCTGATTATAAATGATTATATATTCTCTTGAAATTCTCAGTGACAATCATCTCTAACTCCCTTTAACGTTCCCCTAGGTTAGTGGTTTCCAAATCACAGTGACTCATGTATCAAATTCGAAATTCTTGCCTTGTTTGTATGCAACGTCGAATTGTTTTTTTTTTTTTAACATCTTTATTGGAGCGTAATTGCTTTACAATGTTGTATTAGTTTCTGCTAACTGTTTTTAATTGACCTGATCTTTTCTTAATTAAATGCATTTACAAAGAAAGCTTACTATCACCATGAAATCAAGGGTTTGATGTTCCAGCTATATTTTGAATACATATTAAAATAAAAACCATATTATTACAAAATGTTGTAACTATTATCACATAAAACTATCATATACTCTGCTTACCCTAAAGAAAAACTACCCTATATTAGAAATGTATACTGCACATTAATGAGAAAAAACTGATATCCATTAAAGTGTTTTTATAACTGTGAACATTTTGGTAAAATGCTATCAATAGGTATATTCGTTGTGGTTTTCTTTTAATTGCATGAACCTCTAGTTTGTCTATAGCCTGGGAGAAATCCAAGAGTAAATAATAATCAAGTCCTTTTATTAACTGCTATCATATCTCCTGGCACTATATCAGGCTCTTGACTTACATACAATTCATTCACATGATAACTCAATGAACTTGGTACCTTTGTCACCCCCCCACCAGCATTACAGATGGGAAAACTTATGTTCAGAGAATTTGAACAATTCGCTTAGGAGTATATAACTGGAATTTGCCGGCTAGGGTGTCCTGTTACAAAGTCTCCCTCTAAGAACTAAAACAGGAATGTTGTGGAATATGAGGGGGTGGCTTGCCAACCAGCAAAAGGAGAAGACAGAGAGGGAGTGAAAGTGGGCTGGCTGCTGACTCCAAGGAAAAATACTTCTGCCTCTATTTCCATTGTAAATATCTCAGAGACTAAAACCGCAAGATTCATATATTGTCTTTCAGATGTTTCTAGCTCTAAAACAGAATGAGTCTAAGACTCACATTTTCAAATGATCTCTAAAAGACAAATTAAGACACACTTCTCATTTGCTCAAGTCCATTTTTTTTTTCAGCCTATTACCTTGTGTATATGGAGGCCCTAGTTTCACAAAGCAATATAAATCATATTGTCACATGCTCATACTTTTGGAATTAGGGAATTCTGGCTCCAAAAGCCACGAGGCTGACAGACAGCTGTAGTAATTCCAACAAATCTATATTTATGTGCGTCTCAGCAGAGCACTGAGCATTTACATTTTCTACCACACACATTCCCTGTGTTGTTGATGAAGTGAAAAGTCAAATTTGAAGGGATGGGTATCAAATTTACAGGACATTTTTAGGATTCCAAAAATTATGAAGAATAACTTCAGGTCATATAAATGCTCTTTTATAATATATTCTTTTAATGTGAAAAAAAAATGCTTCAGAAACATCTTCTATCCACTTAAACTGGTCAAACAAATAGTTTGGTTAAGGATCACAAGGACATGTGCTGCTGAGAAGAAAACTAGTAATAAGATTGTGCTATGTTTAATTTGGATTGTTAAAAAAGAATTATGTGAGTTGAGAAATTTCTCTGTTGATTTGTGGAAGAAACCAGGTTTTGTAAATTACAGCAAGAGCGAGAAATACATCGTAAGATATCATCTGCAAGATGATTCTGAATTCATTTTGGATGAAAAGCCTTTGATTTTATTTAGTCCAAAATATACAAGAAACCTCATTCACTCTGTACTGAGATCAGTAAAAATGATTGCAGGTTAAAACCAACATGAGTAAGTTATCTCTCTTTTCAAGGAACAAACATATTTAAACCACCCACAGCCATGCGTAGTTTTATATTTTTCGTTTAACATCTGCTCTGTAACTTATGTAATTTGTTCCCACGTTGCTCTGGTGTAATTGTTGTGTACCATGGCTTTGCTTCCAGACGCTGTGCTCCTAGACATTGGCCACTATGACCATTGTTAATTAACGTTGTTTTGGAAATTATAAATAATTCAGTAAGGAAAAATATATAACTATTAGAAACCAGGATATAAAATTATGAATATTTGCTAAGATACTAGAAAAGCTCAGAAAATCAGAATTCACAAGCACATTCAACATTATTCATAATAAAAAATGCAAAGAAAAGATTGTGATATTATATTTTGTCTAATATATCATCAAGTAATAACCAAATACTCTCATGTGGGCACTGGGAAATGAACTCTCTTTTTTCCGATGTTGAAAGTGTAATTGATATCATCTTTCTCAAAGGTAGTTAGATCATGCATATTAAGATATTTATACCTTTTGATACAGTAACTTCACTTTTAGGATTTTTTCTAAGAAAATTAGATGAAGTCATATATATACTTCATATATATATGCATATTCACATATACATGCACACTATTAATTGAAAAGTGGAGACAAATTTAGTTTTCAACAGCTGAGGAATTGCTAATGGATCATTGTATATCCCCTCCATCAAACATTCCCCCAACATCAAGAATAATTTTTCTAAAGATTATTAGAGAACAAATGCTGAAAGATTAGAGAATCTTCTGGTATAAGAGTAAGCTAAAAATTGAATACTAAACTCAAAATACAGCAATACTCAAATCTTGGCTAAAATTATATATATTGCTTATGAAAAAGGAACTCTGAGAAAATCTATCAATGTTGTAATGGTGACAATTTTTTTGTGGTGAGATTTAGGGTGATTGCTGTTTTCTTTATCACATTATCTACTGAAGAGTGTGTATGTGTATATATATAAAAAAACAATTTGGAATGCTTTTTCACTGTTTTATGATTTTATGTAGTAGACCGTAGTCCAAATAAAGGACTCATTAAGCATTAGCTAAGTTTATGGAATTTTCTTTTCCACTCAAAGCCAAATTAAAAATTAGAAAGATAAGCAAGTATCATTTTCTTTTAACTTGTTCTCCTGAGTGATTATTTCTTCCTTTCCCAAACTCTCCCTCCCCCAACATTTAAGGATAAAACAGATGATCCCTTGCTTTTTTTTTTTTTTCCTTTTAAGGAAAAAAAAATATCGTTTTTTTTTTTTTTTCTTGATTTGGAAATTAGAATTAAATTTTAAGATGATGCCCAGTTTGACTTTGCAAAATATTATCTACTCTGATTATTCCTGAATTTGTATTTCTAAGCCAGGCTTCCCTCTTTCTGCAACCCCAGAATCCTACATTTAGCTGCCCACTTGAAATCTTAATTTGGTTATCTATAGGCTTTTCACAGTTACAATATCCAAGGCCTAAGATATTCTGGCTTTGGTTTACTCACTGCCCCATATCCCTAAAACAATGCTAGAATCATGTCTTGTATATAGTAGCTGCTCATTAAATATTTGCTGAATGGATAAATACACGAATTATTGCCCATAGGGCCTGTGGGCTCCTGCAATAGTCACAGAACAACTCAACACGGCTGAGGATCATTAAAGGCTTTGATTTCTTGAGTACTCTACAATTACAGTTATTAGTCACTGAATGATACTTGGGAGTCATTGTAAAGGAATCCCTTATACTGGCCTAACCCTTTATAATACATAATGCCATTTTTTATTTATGATACCACTTCAGTCTTTCAATAAACTATGAATCAGCCATGGATGACATTCTTTTTTTCTGTTATAAATGGAGACAATATCATTTACTGAACACTTGCTATGTAGGAAATACCAATGCCCAGTGCTTTGCAAGCATGATCATGTTTAACCCTCAGTGTTAAATATCACATTTCAAAGATAAGGAAATGGGCTTGGATGAGCCTAGTATCCTTGTAAGCTAGGTGCCTTGTAAACTGGGGATTGTAATTATTAGGAAGTGTAAAGAAGAGAAAACAGGCTTAGAGAGATGAAGTAACACCCAGTGTCTGATAGGAGGGGTGGGATGAACCGAGCAGGGGGTTAGACCCAGGTCATGTGATTCCCAAACTCATGCCTTTAAACACCATGCAATGCAACCTCTTAGTGAAGAACCTGGTTCTTTTGGGGCTGGTCACAGCTAGAAACCAGACTGCTGAGTCCTGGCCTGGGGCACTTAATACTTCACCTTAAGCTTATTTAATCATACTTAGTGGGATGATGATATTGGGGCTATTACATGGCTGTCTCTGCCACTCCAGGCTGCTTGAACCCATTACACTTCCTAACCATTCAGCTGCTTCAGGGAGAGTCACATAAAGCCTACATCAAATACATTTCTGCGTGGGTTTTGTATAACTACAGCAGAGGTAATAACCTGAATACCGAAGTGCTTTTAACATGCAAAAACTAGGCACTTTAGGGAGAAAATAAAGGAGTTTTGCTGGCATTTCTTAAGCTTGGTTTGAATATCAGTATCACAACTTTAGAGGGAGAATTCAAACCATAGGCTGTGGGCTAAAGACACGAAGTCACTTTCTTGCCACACAGGGAAGAGATCAAAGTCTTTTATGGGCAAGTGGGAAGTACAGGAGGGAACAGTGACAAAGAGAGAGACAGCTGGGGAGAGGAGAACTGGTGCAGGCGATGGGTTCCCTACCCCTCTCCCACCTTGGCTGCGTCCTTGGGAGAGGAGAAGAGTAGCATGGAGAGGAGAGACAGATACCCTTGGCAGGATTAAGGAGGCTTAACAGCAACAGAGAACGATATTTCTCCCAGGGTGAGATTGAGAACAGCTCTGTTTCTGAGAGACTCTTGGTCCACTGCAAGACTGCTAAGCAGTTAGGTGATGGTTCTCAAACCGTAAACAAAGAGGTGAGTGAGATCCTGGCCTTGCCCGTAATACTTAAGGGAGGATCAAAAAAAAAAAAGAACCCCAACAGTCAAAATAAATATTTTAATGCGTGATTTAAAAAAGAAAATTATACGGCAGAAACTAACGCAACATTGTAATTCAAGTATACTCTAATAAAAATTTTAAAAAAGAAAATTAATACAGAAAACCAATGATAAACAAAATATAAGTGGCTGGTGCTCCTTGACATCTGCTGCTGCTGGAACCCAAGCCATCAACATCCTTCATCTGCACTCACCTGCAAGTTCCTCCTCTCTCAGCACTTTTGCACACGTCTCCCTCTAATCCAGCCTCCACATAGCTACCAAAGGCATCTTTAAACAACATTGCATCGAACCATTTCCCAGCTTAAAACTCCTAAGTTTTAAGTTATTTATTCTATGCAAGTAGAATAAATCCAACTCCTCAGCAAACCTCACACTGCAGCCACTTCTCCGAGTTCAGCCCCTCCCTGTCTCGTGTGTTTTGCTTTGCTCAGAGTCAGACCAGTGAAGCTCACTCCCACCTCCAGACCTTTGCCCTTGGTGGCCCCTCTGCTCTTTGCCTGGCTGACCCCTTCTCATTCCTCAAATTTCCACCTGTCTCATCTCTTTAGAGAAGGGCACTAAATTATTCTTTCACACCTTATTTTTTCGGAAGCTCTTATCATAAACCTTGTGTAATTATATCATTCTATTTATGGGCTTATATATTTATTTTTCTCCACCTCTAGAAAGCAAGTGCTACTAATTAAGGGACCACGCTCTCCTTGCTTACGGCATGCAGTTGGTGCTCAAACAACGTGCTGAATGACTAAACAAGTGCTAGAGCTTTGATGAAAGAGAGTAAAACAGCCACCATTGGTTGCAATCAACTGAGTGCTAAACATCGCACAAGGCACTCTCCGTATACTATCTCATATTAGCGTCCCCATTTGATGTGAGAAAATGGAGGCTCAGAGGGTCTTATGGACTTGCCTGAAGCCAAATATTGCAAGTTGAGCTTTGTGAATTAAAAACTGGTATACCAGTCTTTGAGAACCCAGAAAACGTCAGTGCAGAGTGAACATAAAAACTGACCACAAAGCTTCACAGTACGAGTCATAAAAGGACATAGTATGGGAGAATCTATCAAAAGCATATTCAGATATTCAAGCTTTTTTTTTTTTTTTATCAGAAGCATTCCCGTCAGTCCCTACTCTTTTCCTGCTTGAATCACATTTCCTTGGAAGAGATAGGAATTACCTTTTCTGAGCAAAAATCTTCAGTGGAGGTCCCCAAACTCGCAAAACTTGCTCTGGGAAGCAAATCAAAGTCCGCCCGGCTCCAAAGCCTGAGTTTGTCGACTATCCCATGCTCCCCTGGGGCTTCTGCTAGTTGAAGCCTCAATGAGTTAAATTGTATTCACCTGGTATCGTCCATCATCACCTGGCCTGAGTCAGAATGATCACCGGTTTCATCTCATTTCATCCCTTACCAACCCTATGAGGCAAATCCTGTCATTATCTCCACTCTACAGATGGGGATACTAGGAATCAAATCTTTTAGTCAGAATCACGAAGCTGGTGGTACAGGCAGAATTCAAACACGGGTGTGACTTTGATAGAGCCTCCAATTTTAACCTGTTGGTCTCCCTTCAAAGGTTCTTCAGAGCAGCTCTGTGGGACTGCTCTGGGGGCAGAGCCATGGTCTACTAGCTACCACCGGCTAGAGTGAGTCTTATAAGGATGCAAAGCCCCAGATGTCTGCCATTAGTGAATCCTTTATCCCCAGGGAGGCCATATGCACGTTATTTACTTACAAGGGATTTGAAGTCTGGTAACCCTAGCTATATGCTGCAACTCCCTGCGTGACCCTGGCTAAGTTACATAACCTCTCTGAGCTGCAAATTCATGGAGATAAAATAGCACCTACCCTCTATGGGATGGTGAGACTTTGAATGGGATAAAGGATGAAAAACACTTTGTATGGTATTTGTCACAAAGTATACAAAAATCAGAGGATTATTGTGATTAAGATCTTCAGGGACTTCCCTGGCGGTCCAGTGGTTAAGACTTCCCCTTCCAACGCAGGGGGTGCGGGTTCAATCCCTGGTTGGGGAGCTAAGATCCACATGGCTCACAGCCAAAAAACCAAAACACAGAACAGAAGCAATATTGTAATAAATTCAAAAGACTTTAAAAATGGTCCACGTCAAAAAAAATCTTAAAAAAAAAAAAAAGGATCTTCAATATTTTTCAGTCCTCTATTTATATTTGCAAAAAGAAGAAAAAAGTTCCAAAGACAAAAAATTATATCAATTTCCAATCTGTCTCAGGCCAGCCTAGGTGGTAATGCACCCACCTCTTTCTATCGCTGGACCCAGGAAGCTTGGTATTTGTGAGCAGATGGGCTTATCATTCATGGAGATAAATAGCAGGGCTCTCCTGATGCAACAGGAGTCTATGTGGCATCTAATAAGAATGAACCAATAAACCTTGTAAAGACTGTTTTAGGGATCTCTTCAAAGGTGAAAATACTTCATTATTTTATACAAAATGTATCAAATTCTTGCCATAGATATATGCCACGATGGGTCAGTAAGGTTGCCTTTGTGTAACAAAAGTAAAGAGAAATTTTAATTGGTATAATTAAAAGTCCCATTCTTTTTAAGGGGACACATTTTAGCTTAACACCAGGAAATTGAAACAAATGAGCTTGAAAAAAAACATGAAACTCTGTTCCAAATCCCCTTTATTAGAGGGAAATATGATTAATTATTAAAATAAAAAGGAAGCAAAACATAACCCTCAATACCTGACAATCAAACTTTGGCTATAGTGAACACAGACAATTATGCACATATCATTGGATTACAGACAACTTCCGTCTTGCAATTACAAGAAGAATTTCCCTACAAATCCCATGAAAGACACCATATAAAGACATTACTGGCACTAGCCTAAAACACATGTTGTGCCATTGAGAACCCAGAAAGCAGGTGTCAACATGAAATGAACCTGAAATTGAACACAAAATATTATGCCAAAAAGGGCATACTTCTAAAGAATGCATCAAAATGAGTATAAATATTTATTCAGTTACTTTGAATCTTTTAACTCCAAAATATTCTACTCATTTATCCATTCCTGCTTTAATTACATTTTTGTCAAAAGAGGAATAGGGATTTACTTTCTAAAATACTGTTTTCAAGAGGTGATCTCAAACGATAAAGAAACAGCATACATACATGGATTTTTTTTTTTTTTTTTACAAATGGAAGAAGGTTTACTATTAAACATTTTTTTTCACTACAAGAATTCTCAGCAAAGTTACCATAAACTGGCAGTATTGACCCACATTCTCCCTATTTATTTTATTTATTTATTTATTTTTCTTATTCTTTTCTTGATTTTTTTAAACATCTTTATTGGAGTATAATTGCTTTACAATGGTGTGTTAGTTTCTGCTGTATAACGAAGTGAATCAGCTATATGTGTACATATATCCCCATATCCCCTCCCTCTTGCGTCTCTCTCCCACCCTCCCTATCCCACCCCTCTAGGTGGTCACAAAGCACCGAGCTGATCTCCCTGTGCTATGCAGCTGCTTCCCACTAGCTATCTAGCTTACATTTGGTAGTGTATATATGTCCATGTCACTCTCTATACATGGAATGTTAAATATATAGTTTCAGCTGCAAAGGTGAGGGGATTCTTTTTTTGCAATGGCTCTTAGCCTTTCTAAATTATCACCACTCTACCCAAGACATGGCCTGACTGTGAGAAAATATTTTTTAAAGATTGTAATGGCACAAATAGGGTCAACTTAATATAAATTTATTAATGGACTATCTTGCTGAATATAGTAAAAAATAAATAATTACTAATTTAGTTTATAATATTTTCAGCTCCCACATATACTCCTCCCATTTTTTAACTGACATATTCCTCTAAAATTTGGGGGAAATCATAAGAATTAAGAAATCTTTTATTTGGTACCTTGCTTTGTTAAATAGAGAAAAATATCTTATTTATTAATGTTTCTCGACATCAGTTTTTGTATCTTATACCAAGTTCAAACAGAATAATCTGGAACAATGAGAACTATCAAATTTAAAACCACAAGTGAAGAAATTTTATAAGGGCAATTACTCTATAAAATGATCATTTTTATTCATGTTACAAATGCAGAAACTGAAATACAAGGAAGATAATTTGCCAAGATAGTACGTGCCAAGCATTAACCTTGCTTTTAGGAATCCTGTTTTTACAATGAGTCCATACTGTCTTTAAACTATAGGTTAAACCCAAGAATTCTTATTACAGGATTTAGATAAGTTGACACCACTTCTGCCACCTTCAAAACTTGTTCTTGCCCTATATCATCATCCCTCCTTCAGTTGCTCTTGGATTTTCAGGAAGAAATGAGTTACTAGTACTCATTTGTACTCATTTCTTTCTTCCAAATTTTTCTTGAAAACAATTCGGTTAGGACATTGCTCCAAGCACTCCACAGAGATTGCTATAATCTGGGTCATGAATGACATCCACCTTATTACATCCAACCACCAGTTCCTGATCCTCTTCCTACGTGAACTGTCAGTAGCATTTGACACAGTTGATTACCCCCTTCCTCTTTGAATCACTCTCTTCTCTTGGTCTCCAGAAAACTCTGCCAGCCCTCTTAAAGCCCAGATGTCCCAGAATGTTACTTATACTGCATTTAATTGGTCAAAGCAAGTCACAAGACCACTCTAGATTGAACACAGACTCCAATGTATGAGTGCCCAGGGAGGGAAGGAGTTGTTGGTAGCCTTCTTTGGAGACTATAGCGTAGACCTCAAAAGTAAATTGAACTTAAACAGGTGGATGAAGGAAAGGGGAAAAAAAAGGGATAGGAAGAGAGGAAGAGAACTATGTCCCATTTAGAGAGTACAGTCATAATTTAGTACAGTATGTTTAGACTTCATCAGACCACCTATTTTTACTTTAGACTGAATTTGTGGTGACTCTCCTTCCCCATTTACTTTCCTGCCCCCCCCCCAACATTTGAGATTTGTAAGATTTCAAATTACCATTTCATATTAGATAGGCTAATTTATGATTGTGATTAACAAAAATCAAAGAGAATCAGGACTGGTACTTTTGCTTTTTCCTTGACCTGTCCCACACAGATCAACATAGCTGCCCCAACTCAAGGTTTCATGTTCAGACTCAAAGCAAGAAAGTGGTGCTGGCCATGGTTGTTCTCAGAATCCCACAGCCACCTTTCAATCCTATATCAAGGACTAGAACTGAGTCATATGGCTGCCTTTAAGTATAAAGAAAATTGGAAACTGAGTGTGTAGATTTTCCCAGTCTATATTTTAGAGATAGTGGCAGAGAAGTGGGTTGGACTAGCTTTTGTATTTATGAACCTCTAGTGATTACTACATTTAAAAGAAAAAAAACCCAAGACAAAATAAAAAGAAACACATCAAAAACTATCTTTTACAGCATGAGTTGGATAACTTCTTCCGTAAAGGCCCATACAGTAAATATTTTAGGCTTTGAAGGTCATATATCTCTGTCAAAATTACTCAACTCTGCCATTATACTGCAAAAGCAGGCATAGACAATACATAAACTAATGAGCCCTGACTATGTTCCAATAAAACTTTATCTAAAAAAACAAGTGGTGGGCCAGAGTTGGCCCTGCGGGTCACAGTCTGCTCACCCTTGCTTTAGAATGATAATTTGAACAAACATTGGTCTAACCCATGTATATCCTCAGAGTCCTACACCTCTACTCAACTAATTTGCATGGTTGCTAAGAACTACACTTCCTGTTTGGACCAAAAAAGCATTCATCACTTCATTGTTCCTGGGGGGTGGGAACTAACAAACAAGCAGTAACAAAACAAACAAACAGAAACAGGCTCAAACGTAGCAAATGTTAAGTTGGGATGTCATTACAGAAAGAAAATATATTTTATAATACATTTTAGTCCTGTTCTACAATAAAATTTCATATAGGCACTTCAAGTAACTCCTCTATCTTGATGATATTCGGTCATTGGAGAGGTAGCCAGACGCACTGAATATAGCCCCTGTAGGACTGCTAGGATGGGATTTATATAAATACAGCCATAAGAGAAGAAGAAGCATATCTATACGACCTGTGTACCCAAAACCTTTATCCTCAATAAAACAATTTCAATCGCTATTTCCAAATTCTTCATGTGCCCCAGTGGTTACACTTTGCCCTTAGCTATTCAGCATCTTTTAACTTAAAATCAACAGCATTTTCCCCAAGTATGGTATCAGCATAATAGCTGAAAATGAAAACGATTCCAAAAATAACTTCAAGTTAATTGTGCAGGTGAGAAAATACATTCACCCACACATCAACCAGTGCCAAACTGTCTGAGTGAAAAAATGAAAATCTGGAAAGGGAGCAACTAAGCCCCAATTCAAAAATATGCCACAATATATTTAGCACTCCTTACTACTACAAACACCATTATTTAAAGCATTTTACGGGACAGAGCTTCCTTCACAAAAACTAGATCAGAAAAGTTCTTTTCAAAAGTATGCAAAGAACAAAATGATTTGTGCACTCTCCTCTATCCAGAAGATTATTTCCAGGGGTTTCCACATATGGCATGTGGCATTCATGATTCTACTTTGTCTCTTACATCAACCTTCTACACTGTGACAATAACTGCTTAAATTTTTTTTTTAAGAGTTTAATTCTTATGCTAAAAAGAGCTCTTGTGGTGATCTCAGGAGACCAACTTCTGGCCAAGAGTTAGATACAGTCTCTACTATTTCCTTTCGTTGCCATGTCCCCCAACTTGTTTCCAGAAAATCTGTAATATGTAATGATTTAGAATTAATACCCCAATTCCCTAGGTCTTTTGATGAATTCACTTACACTTGGGGATCTGACCAAGGCATCTGTTCATGAATAGTGGAATGATTACCAAGTCCTGATGGGGAAGGCACAATGCCATCTTTTCCTGAAATACATCCCAAATGAGAAATCAACTGTCTCATGCCTGGATTTGTGTGTGTGTCATTTTTTTTCATTAACTATAAAATGTTTTTGGACATTTTCTTCCAAGCTACTGCCATTTACCCTCTTATATCTGTTACATGGTAGAGAAAAAGATCCAGTATCTGAAACTTCCCTCATGCATCTATCTACACCAGGTCTTTGAGAATTTAGCATTTGAATCAATTAATAGCCATTGCTAGGCCAAATTTCAGAAATCATTTTTTAATTACACTGGGCTGAACGGACACCTCCTCCTTCTCCATCTGCCAAAAACTTAACATGAGATGAATCATAGTTCAATTCCTGCAGTACCTCTAGTCCAAGTAGTTGATATTGGAGGGCAACACACAATCCTGATTTCATCGGTTTGTTCATTACTTATCAAATCTTTCAAGCATTAAAGTTCAAGTGCATTTAGTTTTTTCATCTTATATACTTAAAAACTAAGTCAAATCCCTTCATGAATGGCATATAATCTCCACAGCACATGTTTTCTGACTCTAGTGGCCTCAAGAAAACCAGCTGGGAGGAACAGTGGCCGATAACCCAACTCCCCTCTTGAAATCAGAGTCAGGCAGAGCTGTTGACTCTGAGATGGGAGATGAGGTCGTGCAGGTAGGGACCCTGACCATCATTGGAGCTTCTGTCACTGTATGTCTGGTGTGAATTGAAATCGTTGACCTGATAGCATAAGGCTGAGATTTTCACTCACATTTTCCAGGCTGCTTCAAAACTCTCTTGCCAATGGTATTGTACGGTCCTGCTCTCTAAGCACGGAGGCAAGCAGCCAGTGTGATTCCCCACAGTGAATAAATATTCTAACTCTCGCAGATTTGTGACCCTGAGTTTGGATGTTTGTTCAAAAGCTTAACTCATGTGTCCTGGGCGTGACACTGCTAGTTCAAAATTCATGATGGAAAAGCACAGCTGAAAAGAGACTATTAATAGTGCTCTCCAAGCATCGTTTGACACCGGTTCATCTTTACCATCCATAGGAATTTTTTGAAAAACAGAATGTGAACTCTGCCACTATGTAAATCAAGTGAGGGCAACATAGCTGTCCTTTAGGAGCATAAAATCAATAATGGGCAAGAGTGAAGAAATAGGGAGTATACTGAATTACCGCCACTAATCAGGTAGCTCTGGTTTTGACATCCTTCACTGCATAGGTCATGTCATTAGTCAAAATTTTCACTATTGACAAACCATGGCTGCAACCTCTCAACTCACATAATCACAGGCTGTCCTGAACTATACGCCCTAAGAACCCAAGAGCTGACGGTACTCTTGGTGTCTCCTCGTCACCCTCACGGTGCCTGGCAGAGTGCTGTGTCCAACCTGGCACTAAGATATATATTGAATGAGTGAGTGGAATACATCTAACCTCTGAATGAGTTTACATACACAAATTTTGGCTGGTTTCCCAGGAATCCATCCACACCTACAATAATTAAAACTCTTTGGCTAATGGCTATGCCCAATTTAGGCCCAGGTTTTCAATCACCTACGTATTTTTAATGATTAAGAGGAAGGATTAATAGTTGATGAGCACCTCTTATATGACAGGACTTTTGCTAGTTGTCCTAAGAACATTTTCTCTGTTAATCTTCACAACAAATAAAGCATTGTTACTTTTATTTTACAGAAATTCAGCCTTAAAGGAAACTTGTCCAAAGGGCAGAATGCCAAGACTGGAACAGTGACGACTGGACTCCATCACCCCTGTTCTTTCTCCTACATCATCTTGCCTATCATAGAGCACGGGTCCAGTGTTTCCTTAGAAAGGATGGATACACTTTGGGTTGGAGACGCCTACTATTTTGACAAACTCATTCCCCTGATGCCTAGATTGTGTAATCCCTTATGTTGACCACTTAGCACATGGGGCCATTAAAATTAATGGAAATTACATAAACATGATTTCAGAAGTGCTCAAGAGCCACCAGTGGCTAGTGCCTGCCTTACTGGGACAGCACAGATATAGACCATTTCCATCATCACAGGGACTTCTATCAGATAACACTTACTTAGAAAAAAAGCTCTTGATTCTCTAGGACTCCAACTAGAAAATCTGAATTCTACCACCTTTAGATGAGAGAGGAAAGGTAATTTAGAGTAAGCTTGTTCTTCATTCTGACAGGGAGTAGGATGCTTCTCATTTAACCTATTGATTAAAATGTTGTATTTTGGTTTATAGCTGTTATTGGCCCCTTACTAAGTCAGAGGTACACGTGCTTCTCCTTGCTGGTGACAATGGAAAGGGATTTACAGTAATATGCGTTCAAGCTCTTCTCTTTGACCTTTATTTCCAGTTTGAGAGTGAGCTGACTGGTTTTGTGTCCAGAGGAGAACAAAACTATTTCATCTACTCAGAGATCAAAGTCAAAATACCTCAACCAAAGGGCTGGCCCCAGGTCACCAAAGTGACCCATATTTATCTCTCTGATTCTAAGGATGTAAACACCAAAGAGTTCTATATTATAATAAATATATAGAACTGCAAATAGACTTCACTGCATTCATACTACTTGGTTTTCCTTTTTCAGGAGGTTTTAAAAGGTGCACTGGCCACCTTCAGATCACTTTCATTTCCCATTAAGAAAAAGAAATCCCAATGTGTTTTATTAAAATTTTTCAACACGCATATTACGCTCCAATTTCTATTTTTTAACTGAAAAGGACTGATTAAATCAGCAGGTAGCAACTCAATCGTGTTTAACACTCAGTGTGACTGAAGTAGATTATTTTTTCCTTTTTTTTTTTTTTTTTTTAATATCCCTGGGCAAGGCTTGCTTTCTGCTCCTTTATTTACTGGTACTTAAATGTTGCAGCTCTAACCAAGGGTTTTTTTGGTCATTTCACTCCCCACCAAGGACATCTAGCGTAAAAAAATTCAAAATGCCTCAAATTACTTGGCTTAATAAAAATTGACATGTAGTGTTGATACAAGAGAAAGAAATTGTTGGAGGTGAAGAATGGAAGGCAGAAAGCATGCCTTGCTGCAATACTGTTGGGCAGATTTAAAGGCTCGTTGTAACTTGTAGCAAAGTTAAAATAACGCTTCCGTAGTAATAATGCCTTTCCTATTTACAGCATTTTCATCTACAGTTAGCCTAAGGCTTTTTACGTTCTATATATAGATACCACTTGAACTTCCACTGAAATCCAGCTACCTTTGTGGTGGAACCAAACATCTTCTCTCTGCCAGCAATATTACACAACAGTTTTCAGGAGGGAAAATGAAGAATAATTTCTCCTGTTGAAACTGCAAGAGGAATTTCTGAGTGGGAAGAATGTAATTTCTAAGTTAGAATTGGCACTGACACTAGGACTCAACACCCCAATTCATACAGAAAGTGGGCGTGGAAACTTCAAAGAACACAAGGGGTCACTGCCAATAGTTTTATTCCTCAAATGATTAATTATAGCATTTATGAAAATGAAAGCTATTTCCCAATATGACTTCTTGCTTTTACCTGTTAAGCTTGAGAGGACCACAGGTGTTTTGTTTTGTTTTTTCTTTTTGTAAGGGAAAACAATTATAGGAACACACCTACACTTTTAATCATGCAGAATGGTCAACAAGGGTAACGTGTATTTAAGTCCTGGTAGGTACTGGCGGAGCGGTATATCTTTTCATATGTAATTAATTGTTTTGTAGGTTTATGATTTTCAGAGAGGTATAAAAATTAAAGGTAAACAATGCAAATGAAAACTATTGGAAAACGTAGAGATTTACGCTTTGGGATTTTTCCTACATCTAATTTCCTATAGAAAGTATTTATCAAGAGAAGTTACCTATTAGACAATAAGCAAGGAAAAGAGGGGCCAGGGTTGAAAAGAGTGGGAAAAGGGAGGAAGAAGCAATTTTCACGTATTCAGAAGTAAAAAATAAACCAACATGAAACACAACAACAACTTTCACCTTCCAAACTAGAGAATGACTAAATACTCTTTTCTCTCTAATATTCTCTCAAATTACTTTTGTCTCAAATTAATCCTTCTCAAGGCCTGCAAAGGAAAGGGCTCAGAGATTTATATAATTTAAACCAAGAGCTGAGTATTTGAACCATATTTGAGTACCTGTGATGGAAATTTTAAAAATCGGCTCAAGTAGGAATTAAGAATAAAACTTCAGAGCGAAGAATCCCAGAATTTCAATCCTTTTTTTTTTTTTTAACTTTTTTTGGGGTTTATTTATTTATTTATTTATTTATGGCTGTGTTGGGTCTTCGTTTCTGTGCGAGGGCTTTCTCTAGTTGCGGCAAGCAGGGGCCACTCTTCATCGCGGTGTGCGGGCCTCTCACTGTCGCGGCCTCTCTTGTTGCGGAGCACAGGCTCCAGACGCACAGGCTCAGTAATTGTGGCTCACGGGCCTAGTTGCTCCGCGGCATGTGGGATCTTCCCAGACCAGGGCTCGAACCCGTGTCCTCTGCATTGGCAGGCAGATTCTCAACCACTGCGCCACCAGGGAAGCCCGTCAATCCATTTTTGATCTGTGATATAGTCATTACAACACAAAACCCTCACCCTCTCAAACTCCAAATTACTGTACAAATATCTACCTACTAACAAACAAAATTGCATCCCCTTGAGAAAAAATTCTAATAAAATGTTTTAGGGTTATCAGAGGAGCGCAATGATCTGTCAAAGGTTTCCTGGTTTACCGCACCAGATTATTTTGGTTTTCATTTATTCATCAATTAATTAATTAAATAATTATTCGCTAAATGCCCGTAGTACCCCACACTTGCATCAACTACAAATATCTCCAGATATTGCCAAAATGCTCCCAACTGAGAACACTGATATAACCTATGAGTATTTAAGAGGTTAATTTCTTTGAGTTATTAAGGGAATATATGCTTGAGTAGAATTATGAAAGAGCACTTCAAAGAGAAAACTAAGAAGAGGTAATATATCAAACTTAAAAGAGATTGAAAAGAAATATCTGTATTAAAATGAAATCTCAGATAAGTTTTCCTTTTTCCTTTTTATTATTTAAGTTTTCAGACACATACAAAAGTAGAGAAAATTAAAAAGTGAACCTTTAGGAACCCTCCTACACTGTTGGTGGGAATGTAAGTTGGTGTAGCCACTATGGAAAACAGTATGGAGTTTTCTCAGAAAACTAAAAATAGAATTACCATATGATCCAGCAATCTCACTCCTGGGAGTATACCCAGACAAAACTACACAGCAAAGAGATACGTGCACCCCTATGCTCATAGCAGCACTATTCACAATAGCCAAGACATGAAAACAACCTAAATGTCCATCGACAGACGAATGGATAAAGATGTCGTACATATATACAATGGAATACTACTCAGCCATAAAAAAGAATGAAATAATGCCATTTGCAGCAACATGATGGACCTAGAGATTACCATACTAAGTGAAGTAAGTCAAAAAGAGAAAGACAAATACCATATGATATCACTTATATGTGGAATCTAAAATATGACACAAATGAACCTATCTATGAAACAGAAACAGAATAATGCACATAGAGGACAGAGGTGGTTGCCAAGGGGAAGGGGGTTGGGGAGTTGGAGTGGGAGCCTGGGCTTAGCAAATTTAAGCTTTTTATATATAGAATGGATAAACAACAAGGTCCTATTATATAGCACAGAGAAATAATATCCTATGATAAACCATAATGGAAAAGAATTTTTAAAAAAGAATGTATATATATATAATATATATTATACATATAATATATATTATATATATGTATAACTGAATCATTTTGCTGTACAGCAATAGTTAACATAACATTGTAAATCAACTATACTTCAATAAAAAAATTTAAAAAGGAAGTGAACCTTTATATACTTTTTATTTTATACCTATTATTGAGATTGATAATTATTTACATTGATATCTTATTTACATCTTCTATATGTGTTTCATCTATCACTTTTTAAAAAAACAAACCTTAAGCATCATGATATTTTATCCCTAAATATTCACTATGCATTCCTAAAACATGAGGACATTTTTATACATAATCACAATGTCAGCCTTACTCCTAATAAAACTGGCAATTCCTTAATATCATCTAATATGGCACATACCTGTATTTCCCCAATTGTCCCCAGAATGTCTTTTTATAATTATTTCATTTGATTCAGCACCCAAATAATATCGACAAATTGATTCCATTGTTAATATCTTCTAAATCTCTTCCCCCCGCCTTTCCTCCCAATGCTATAGACTTGAAGAAACAGGATCTGTTTCATCCTATTTCTTTTAAAATGTTCCACATTCTGGATTTGTCCAATTTCTTCTTTTTGGCACCATTTAACTTGTTTCTCTCTCCCCTTACTTCCTGCAATCCTTCCATTATGTTCAGATACTTGATTAGATTCGAGTGCAACTTAGTTCATGTACAATATGTACTCCGTATTGTCTCCCATCAGAGGTACATAAAATCGGGCTGTCCTTTTAGTAATTCTAAAATTCATCAGTGGATACACATGGGTTCATGTGGCAACAACCAAAAGCACAAATGTGAAGTTACATTTTGCCCAGTAAAGTTATCTGCAGTGGGGTTCTTTGGCAGCTGGCAAATAACCAGTTGTCCGTCAATCTTTCACTTCATGGTTTGGGCATCTGTTGATAACCACTGCCTGAATTACTTCATTAAGGATTGCAAAATGATGATTTCTAAAAATTTTATCATTCATTCTGCATTCATTAGTTGGAATTCTTCTTCAAGAAGAATTCTTCCTGCATTCTTTTCTTCACCAACCAGTCTTTATTTGGTTGCCCTGAAATCCAGTTCATACGGGAAAATCAAAGGTAGAATACATTACACACATTTTGGCACTTTGCTTTCTTCACTGTGAGGGATATAAAAGTTAGTCACCCAGGTTTTCTTTTGGAAAAGGACTTTTTGCTCAGCTGCTGGGAATGGAATAGGCAAATGGTCTTCAGCTGTTGGCCCCTTCAGAGCTCTGCCTTGACCACATCCAATGACTGACTGATGAAGAAGCTATAAAACCCAGCCATTTAGGCCCAGTGGAGGACACTCCAATGGACCACGTCAGCTCTAGAGCTCATTGTGGGATCATCTAAGGTTGTCATTTGGACTTTCACTGCAATATCACCTCTCTCTGCTTAGTCTTTTCCTGCATTGATGGGTGTTTATACCAGAGGCACTGCTACAAACATCCTGCACACTGAACTCCATCCCAGAGCCTTCCCAAACAGGGCTACCAAATCTAGCAAATAAAAATATGCCCAGCTAAATTTGTATTTCAAATGAACACTGAAATGTTTTTAGTATAAGTATGTCCCCTGCAATATTTGGGACATACTTATCCTAAAGAGTACAGAGTTCACTTAACAAGATATTCTACAGATCACTCTGCACTTGTGTATATATCTTTTCTTTATTTCTTTTTGCTACTTATTATAAGAATCTACTGGTAGATATTTGGGATACTTACAATTTTTGTCATTACATACAATGTTACAATGAATAACTTATGCACATATTTCACACTTTTTTAAACATCTTTACTGGAGTATAATTGCTTTACATTGTTGTGTTAGTTTCTGCTGTATAACGAAGTGAATCAGCTATACGTATACACATATCCCCATATCCCCTCCCTCTTGCGTCTCCCTCCCACCCTCCCAATCCAGCCCTCTAGGTGGTCACAAAGCACTGAGTTGGTCTCTCTGTGCTATGCGGTTGCTTCCCACTAGCTATCTATTTTACATTTGGTAGTGTATATATGTCAATGCCACTCTATCACTTCGCCCCAGCTTACCCTTCCCCCTCCCCGTGTCCTCAAATCCATTCTCTATGTCTGTGTCTTTATTCCTGTCCTGCCCGTAGGTTCTTCAGAACCTTTTTTTTTTTTTTTTTTTAGATTCCATATATATGTGTTAGCATACGGTATTTGTGTTAGTCTTTCTGACTTACTTCACTCTGTATGACAGACACTAGGTCCATCCACCTCACTACGAATAACTCAACTTCGTTTCTTTTTATGGCTGAGTAATACTCCATTGTATATATGTGCCACATCTTCTTTATCCATTCACCTGTCGATGGACCCTTAGGTTGCTTCCATGTCCTGGCTATTGTAAATGGAGCTGCAATGAACATTGTGGTACATGACTCTTTTTGAATTATGGTGTTCTCAGGGTATATGCCCAGTAGTGGGATTGCTGGGTCATATGGTAGTTCTATTTTTAGTTTTTTACGGAACCTCCATACTGTTCTCCTTAGTGGCTGCATCAATTTACATTCCCACCAACAGCGAAAGAGGGTTCCCTTTTCTCCACACCTTCTCCAGCAATTATTGTTTGTAGATTTTTTGGTGATGGCCATTCTGACAGGACTGAGGTGATACCTCATGGTAGTTTTGATTTGCATTTCTCTAATGATTAGTGATGTTGAGCATCCTTTCACGTGTTTGTTGGCAATCTGTATATCTTCTTTGGAGAAATGTCTATTTAGGTCTTCTGCCCATTTTTGGATTGGGTTGTTTGTTTTTTTGATATTGAGCTGCATGAGCTGCTTGTGTATTTTGGAGATTAATCCTTTGTCAGTTGCTTCATTTGCAAATATTTTCTCCCATACTGAGGGTTGTCTTTTGGTCTTGTTTATAGTTTCCTTTGCTGTGCAAAGGATTTTAAGTTTCATTAGGTCCCATATGTTTATTTTTGTTTTTATTTCCATTTCTCTAGGAGGTGGGTCAAAAAGGATCTTGCTGTGATTTATGTCATAGAGTGTTCTGCCTATGTTTTCCTCTAGGAGTTTGATAGTCTCTGGCCTTACATTTAGGTCTTTAATCCATTTTGAGTTTATTTTTGTGTATGGTGTTAGGGAGTGTTCTAATTTCATTCTTTTACATGAGGCTGTCCAGTTTTTCCAGCACCACTTATTGAAGAGGCTGTCTTTTCTCCGTTGTATATTCTTGCCTCTGTTATCAAAAATAAGGTGACCATAGGTGCATGGATTTATCTCTGGGCTTTCTATCCTGTTCCAGTGATCTATATTTCTGTTTCTGTGCCAGTACCAAACTGTCTTGATTACTGTAGCTTTCTAGGATAGTCTAAAGTCACAGAGCCTGATTCTTCCACCTCCATTTTTCTTTCTCAAGATTGCTTTGGCTATTTGGGGTCTTTTGTGTTTCCATACAAATTGTATAATTTTTTGTTCTAGTTCTGTGAAAAATGCCATTGGTAGTTTGATAGGGATTGCATTGAATCTGTAGATTGCTTTGGGTAGTATAGTCATTTTCACAATGTTGATTCTTCCAATCCAAGAACATGGTATATCTCTCCATCTGTTTGTATCGTCTTTAATTTCTTTCATCAGTGTCTTATAGTTTTCTGCATACAGGTCTTTTGTCTCCTTATGTAGGTTTATTCCTAGGTATTTTATTCTTTTTTGTTGTAATGGTAAATGGGAGTGTTTCCTTAATTTCTCTTTCACATTTTTCATCATCAGTGTATAGGAGTGCAAGAGATTTCTGTGCATTAATATTGTATCCTGTTACTTTACCAAATTCATCGATTAGTTCTAGTAGTTTTCTGGTAGCATCTTTAGGATTCTCTATGTATAATATCATGTCATCTGCAAACAGTGACAGTTTTACTTCTTCTTTTCCAGTTTGGATTCCTGTTATTTCTTTTTTCTTCTCTGATTGCTGTGGTTAAAACTTCCAAAACTATGTTGAATAATAGTGGTGAGAGGGCTTCCCTGGTGGCGCAGTGGTTGGGAATCTGCCTGCCAATGCAGGGGACACGGGTTCGAGCCCTGGTCTGGGAAGATCCCACATGCCGTGGAGTGACTGGGCCCGTGAGCCACAATTACTGAGCCTGCGCATCTGGAGCCTGTGCTCCGCAGCGAGAGAGGCCGCGATGGTGAGAGGCCCGCGCACCGTGATGAAGAGTGGCCCCCGCTTGCCACAACTGGAGAGAGCCCTCGCACAGAAACGAAGACCCAACACAGCCATAAAATAAAAAAAAAAAAAAATAAGTAAATAAATTAATTAATTAATTAAAAAAAAATTAAAAAAAAAGAATCAGAAGAAACATTAAAAAAAAAAAAATAGTGGTGAGAGTGGGCAACCTTGTCTTGTTCCTGATCTTAGTGGAAATGGTTTCAGTTTTCCACCACTGAGAATGATGTTGGCTGTGGGTTTGTCATATACGGTCTTTACAATGTTGAGGTAAGTTCCCTCTATGCCTACTTTCTGGAGAGTTTTTATCGTAAATGGGGGCTGAATTTTCTCAAAAGCTTTTTCTGCATCTACTGAGATTATCATATGGGTTTTATCCTTCAACTTGTTAATATGCTGTATCACATTGATTGATTTGAGTATATTGAAGAATCCTTGCATTCCTGGAACAAACCCCACTTAATCATGGTGCGTGATCCTTTTAATGTGCTGTTGGATTCTGTTTGCTAGTATTTTGTTGAGGATTTTTGCATCCATGTTCATCAGTGATATTAGCCTGTAGTTTTCTCTTTTTGTGACATCTTTTTCTGGTTTTGGTATCAGGGTGATGGTGGCCTCATAGAATGAGTTTGGTAGTGTTCCTCCCTCTGCTATATTTTGGAAGAGTTTGAGAAGGATAGGTGTTAGCTCTTCTCTAAATGTTTGATAGAATTCACCTGTGAACCGATCTGGTCTTGGCCTTTTGTTTGTTGGAAGATTTTTAATCACAGTTTCAAATTCAGTGTTTGCGATTGGTCTGTTTATATTTTCTATTTCTTCCTGGTTCAGTCTCAGAAGGTTGTGCTTTTCTAAGAATTTGTCCATTTCTTCCAGGTTTTCCATTTTATTGGCATATAGTTGCTTGTAGTAATCTCTCATGATCCTTTGTATTTCTGTAGTGTCAGTTGTTACTTCTCCTTTTTCATTTCTAATTCTATTGATTTGAGTCTTCTCCCTTTTTTTCGTGATGAGTGTGGCTAATGGTTTATGTTTTGTTTTATCTTCTCAAAGAACTAGCTTTTAGTTTTATTGATCTTTGCTATCGTTTCCTTCATTTGTTTTTCATTTATTTCTGATCTGACCTTTATGATTTCTTTCCTTCTTGATTTCTTTCCTTCTGCTAAATTTGGGAGTTTATTTGTTATTCTTTCTCTAATTGCTTTAGGTGTAAGGTTAGCTTGTTTATTTGAGATGTTTCTTGTTTCTTGAGGTAGGATTGTATTGCTATAAACTTCCCTCTTAGAACTGCTTTTGCTGCATCCCATAGGTTTTGGGTTGTTGTGTTTTTACTGTCATTTGTTTCTAGGTATTTTTTGATTTCCTCTTTGATTTCTTCAGTGATCTACTGGTTATTCAGTAGTGTCTTTTTTAGCCTCCATGTGTTTGTATTTTTTACAGATTTTTTTTCCTGTAATTGATTTCTACTCTCATAGCATTGTGGTCAGAAAAGATACTTGATATGATTTCAATTTTCTTAAATTTACCAAGGCTTGATTTGTGACCCAAGATATGATCTATCCTGGAGAATGTTCCATGAGCACTTGAGAAAAAAGTGTATTCTGTTGCTTTTGGATGGAATGTCCTGTCAATATCAATTAAGTCCATCTTGTTTAATGTATCATTTAAAGCTTGTGTTTCCGTATTTATTTTCATTTTGGATGATCTGTCCATTGGTGGAAGTGGGGTGTTAAAGTCCCCTACTATGATTGTGTTACTGTCGATTTCCCCTTTTATGGCTGTTAGCATTTGCCTTATGTATTGAGGTGCTCCTATGTTGGGTGCATAAATATTTACAATTGCTATATCTTCTTCTTGGATTGATCCCTTGATCATTATGTAGTGTCCTTGTCTCTTGTAGTAGTCTTTATTTTAAAGTCGATTTTGTCTGATATGAGAATTGCTATCCAGCTTTCTTTGGATTTCCATTTGCATGGAATATCTTTTTCCATTCCCTCACTTTCAGTCTGTATGTGGCCCTAGGTCTGAAGTGGGTCTCTTGTAGACAGCATATACATGGGTCTTGGTTTTGTACCCATTCAGCCAGTGTATGTCTGTTGGTTGGAGCATTTAATCCATTTACATTTAAGGTAATTATCGATATGTATGTTCCTATTACCATTTTCTTAATTGTTTTGGGTTTGTTATTGTTGCTCTTTTCCTTCTCTTGTGTTTCCTGCCTAGAGAAGTTCCTTTAGCATTTGTTGTAAAGCTGGTTTGGTGGTGCTGAATTCTCTTAGCTTTTGCTTGTCTGTAAAGGTTTTAATTTCTCCGTCGAACCTGAATGAGATCCTTGTGGGTAGAGTAATCTTGGTTGTAGGTTCTTCCCTTTCATCACTTTAAATATGTCCTGCCACTGCCTTCTGGCTTGCAGAGTATCTGCTGCAAGATCAGTTGTTAACCTTATGGGGATTCCCTTGTATGTTATTTGTTGCTTTTCCCTTGCTGCTTTTAATATTTTTTCTTTGTATTTAATTTTTGATAGTTTGATTAATATGTGTCTTGGCGTGTTTCTCCTTGGATTTATCCTGTATGGGACTCTCTGTGCTTCCTGGACTTGACTGACTATTTCCTTTCCCATATTAGGGAAGTTTTCAACTATAATCTCTTCAAATATTTTCCTAGTCCCTTTTTTTTTTTCTTCTTCTGCGACCCCTATAATTTGAATGTTGGTGCATTTAATGTAGGCCCAGAGGTCTCTGAGACTGTCCTCAATTCTTTTCATTCTTTTTTCTTTATTCTGCTCTGTGGTAGTTATTTCCACTATTTTATCTTCCAGGTCACTTATCCGTTCTTCTGCCTCAGTTATTCTGCTATTGATTCCTTCTAGAGAATTTTTAATTTCATTTATTGTGTTGTTCATCATTGTTTGTTCTTTAGTTCTTCTAGGTCCTTGTTAAACACTTCTTGTATTTTCTCCATTCTATTTCCAAGATCTTGGATCATCTTTACTATCATTACTCTGAATTCTTTTTCAGGTAGACTGCCTATTTCCTCTTCATTTGTTTGGTCTGGTGGGTTTTTACCTTGCTCCTTCATCTGCTGCGTATTTCTCTGTCTTCTCATTTTGCTTAACTTACTGTGTTTGGGGTCTCCTTTTCGCAGGCTGCAGGTTCGTAGTTCCCGTTGTTTTTGGTGTCTGTCCCCAGTGGGTAAGGATGGTTCAGTCGCTTGTGTAGGCTTCCTGGTGGAGGGGACTGGTGTCCATGTTCTGGTGGATGTGGCTGGATCTTGTCTTTCTGGCGGGCAGGACCATGTCTGGTGGTGTGTTTTGGGGTGTCTGTGAACGTATTATGATTTTAGACAGCCTCTCTGCTAATGGGTGGGGTTGTGTTCCTGTCTTGCTAGTTGTTTGGCATGGGGCACCCAGCACTGGAGCTTGCTGGTCATTGAGTGGAGCTGGGTCTTAGCGTTGAGATGGAGATCTCTGGGAGAGCTCTTGCCAATTGATATTACGTGGGGCCAGGAGGTCTCTGGTGGTCCAGTGTCCTGATATCAGCTCTCTCACCTCAGAGGCTCAGGCCTAACACCCGGCCAGAACACCAAGACCCTGTCAGCCACACGGCTCCAAACTCCAGAACTCCATACTCTGAAGGCCCTCTTTTGGAGGTGCTGCCTCTCCCCTTCCACGCAGGTCCTCTATTTCACACTTTTACCAGTGTACTTTGAGGAACATTCTTAGAAATGGGATTGCCATATTTACAAAGTAAATGCATATGTAATTTTGTTAGACATTGCCAATTCCCCTTGATAAGGATTAACAGCATGATATGATGGGAATGATAGAGAAAAAAATGCTAGCAATATGTTTCTCCATAACAGTGGGTTATTGATTAGTCTTAACAGAGCTTGCTCTTTTTTTTCAATGCATTGCATATTTAAAATTACTACAGTTGTTTTTAAGTGTGTACACACTAGAGTTTGAATTTTAAAAACAAAAGACTCTCCAAAAAATGTAAGAGAAAAAATATAAGAAATAGCATGATCAATTCAGAAACTAATAGAGGAATAAAAGCAGGCAGAATTCGGAAGTATTATTCTCTTAAAACCTGAATAGTATATGGTAGGAATAATTTCTAAAAGCATTTGGCAACAGATATTGAGAACTTTCAAAGCAGTTGTATATCTTAGTCTTATATTTATGCTTTTGAAATGTTTTCTAAGAAAATACTCTGAAATATGGATGATTTACATACAAAGTTGTTCACAGCCCACATTTTGGATACAAGTAAAATAGAGTGTGGTCATAAAAATGAATGGTATTTTTAAAGAATTTAATTCAAACCCGCTATGAGAATAACAATGACAACCCAAAGGAAAATTTTCCAGAATTTCATCACCCAATCCATGTTTCCATTTTTATGGAGAACCCTTCAGTACTTTTGCATGTATATGCAACTTGGGCAAAGTTACAATAAATTAGAACTTGATATTTTAAATTTTAGAAAACATACCATCAGTCTGTTTCTATTTTGCTACTGTCTTGGTATTTCTTACCTCATTCTGACCCCATTAAGATTAGCCTATTTACCAATGTGTTTGTACCTTTCTTCACCTTTCTCCAGGCTCATAGAAGTTATATGCACAAATTCAATTCACATGCAGACAACATTTTTGTCTTTGCTTATTTTTATATAAATGTGATCATTCTATAGACATTTCCCGATAACTGGCTTTTCTCACTCAACATCATACATCATGGACATGGGTCACGAGGTACAATTCTAAATCATTCTTTTTTATTAGCTGAATGATATTTCCTAATGTGAGTGAAACATACTTTATTTTAACCATTCTCCTATTTATTGGCATTCAGTTAAACAGGTTTTTGTTTTTATTTTGCCACCCCATGCTGAAATAAACATCCTTACACATATAACCACATATGAGCGATTTTTATTTTAATGGAAAAGTTTCTTAGGAGTGGAGTAGCTAGGTCAAAGGGGATGTACTTTTTAATTTGAAATGCATATTTCCGTATTACTTTTTTAAGGTCTATACCTATAAACGTTCCCACCAGTAGTGCGTAAGAGTGACTTGCCTCCTTGTACTCACCAGCAGCTTATTAAATTTTTGCCAATCCGATGGGTGATAAGTAGTATCACATTGTTATTAATGAAATAATTCATTCTTTCATGTTTATTGGCCTTTTGAATTTCCTCTTATGTCAATTGCTTATTATGAACATTTTTCTATTGGGGCACAATGCTTTTGCTTATGTAATTGTATGTATTTTATAATATTATAGCTAACATTTTTTTCCTGTCATATGTGTTGCAACATTTTCCTCCAGCTTCTCATTTGTCTTTTGATTTGGTTTTAGTATAGTTTAACATACAAAAATACTTTATGGATTTAAATGTCTCTTTCCTTTTATGGCTCTGAGTTTTCTGTCTTGCTCAAATTGCTTTCTTTCACCCTAAAGTTATAAAAACATTCACCTAAATTCTCTTACCAGGTTTTTAGTTTTATTAAAAAGCATTTAACCTTTTTAATCTACCTGGAATTTATTTCTGTTTATTGTGTGAGCCTGGGCTGGGGGTGGGGTCCAAGACTGCTGTTTATCCAGGTGGATAGCCAGTTTTGAAAGCACATTTAATAAATAAATAAACCACTCTTTCTCTACTGAATCAAAATGTCATATTCTTTATATAATAATTTTCTAAGTATACTCAGATATATTTTTCCACATATTTGTCTGTTCCTCTGCTAGTATTTTAAGATTTTGATTATCATACTAAAATACAGATTTTAATTTCTAGAAGTTAATCACCTCATGTAATTTTTTAAACACAATTTTTAGATATTTTGAACATGTACTCTTCCACATGGATATTAAGATAGTTTGACCTTTTTCCTTCCACTCTTTCCAAAAATAGTTTGAAAGAAGTTTTGAACTTCTAACTCAGATGATGTTTTACTTATATATTAATATACTAATTTTTGGATGACTGACATTTTTTGATACATCTTGCTGTCCAAGAATGGTATGCCTTTGCTTTCTTGTGGTCTACTTTTATTTACTTAAGCAAGAGTGAATAAGAATATTCAATGACTAGAATGACAATTGTGAAGATTCTTAATGACATAGAATAACATTTAATATTAAACCAAATAAAAGCAAAGAAGCAAAATTACATGGACAGCATGATGCCAATTAAGTAAAAATGCATGGGAAAAGACCGAAAGGAAATATTCTAGAATGTTAACAGTGTGACATGTCTGAGTGGAAAATCTGTAGATGACCTTTATTTACCCTGTATAATTTTCTATAGCTTTCAAATTTTTATTGTGGGCTGGATCCAGAGCATGGCTCTGGATGAATAAAACGCATATAAACTCTCCTATTTTGCCCACCGAAAGAGGAAGTGAATTAGGGATCCTAGAATCAATAATGAAAAATAAGCGGCACCTCTTGCTGTGTGCCAAAGTCCCATTTTGTCAGAGAAGGACCTATAAAAAACCTTCTGTGACAAGGTGTCTGATGGATTCAGTCAAACTACATAGCACCATTATATATGTAGAACGTTTCTTTCCTTATCAAACAGAAACTCTAAAATAAGCATACCAGTTCAAGCTTCCAACATAAACGTTATGTTGGAGCTCATGGGAAGTAATAGCAATTAGTGTATTGGGCATTTATAACTTCATTCCGACATATAATAAATGCTTCACACAGAAATTTTGAAAGCACTTTACCTGAAATCACCAACTAGTCAAAGGATGAACCGGAGATAATGCTTAGTTAACTCAAAAGAAATTTCTGTGGATTTTCTAGAAAGTATTTTCATGAAGGCTAAATTGCCAACTGAAAATTGTTACCCCCGAACAAACCCTATCTACATGTTCTTTGCTGTCTCATCTTCCAGTATGTCTTCTTTTGATTCTTCTGAAGTATGAAAATGAAAGGCTGAAACATTAGGTACTCAATAAACGCAGGTTAAAATTTTCCACTATGAAAATACCTCCCGAAGTCAGCATTTTTTTCACGTTCTGCTCTTGGAAATCATATAACAGCAACAAGAAGTCGGGGAAAAAAGTCTGCAAACTCCATTTACAATGAAGCTAAGGTATAGACGTTAACACAGAGACACGTATATGATCTGCTGAAACTGCTTTGATAGGGAAAAAGTGAGGAAAATTTTAAAAAATGAGATGACTGAGAGGGCCCAGCAACACTGGATACCAGAAAGAGTCAGGAATGATACACTTCCTGAAGGTGAGAGCCTCTCCCTGTGGTAAAAGAATTATATCCGGCATTGGCAATAAGGGGTCAGAAAATGTAGTAGACAGGGTTGGCAACTGAGAAAACTCTTTGACTTGGTTCAATTTACAGGAGCAGACGAGGTGGGCCTATACGAATAATCACATCAATACCATATTTTTAGGAGTGCCATATTTGCATATTTGTCCCTGTGGTAGTAAAGAAGGAGACAGCTTTTAGTTTGTGAACCTGGAGGACTTCCCCTGCTCTTCCCTGTTCTGAACACTTCCACCACAACAAATCTGCAAATAGCCAACTCACTCAGATGAGTAATAAGAAAGTTCTAGACATGCATCAACACAAAGATATAACATGAAAGCTGCAGCAAAGAACAGCAAACTGTTAATAGATTTAAAAAACACATTTACCATAAAATATTGTCACAAAGCAGAAAAAAAATTACAGCTAAAAATATCATGGAGTATTCTGAAAATGTGAGGTAGCAACCACCACTAGGAAGACCACAAAGAAAAATGCAAGAACACTGCATAAATGCAAGAATTTAGGGAAAACAATGAGGGATAAAAAAAGAGGATATAAAATGGGACGTGTATGAATAGAACATAGAATAGAAGTAGAATACAAAAACAAAAATTTAGGAGGGACTTCACTTATAGCAAGATGAAGCAGATGTACTTTTCAATATTCCTCCCACTAAGTGCAGCTAAAAACTCTGGAGATCGATCTATCTATCAATCTATCTATCTATCTATCTATAAAACAATCATAGGAAGATTCTGAAAGTTGAAGAGATGGCAGGCTCATTAAGGATCTTGGGACCCAAGGAATAACACAGTGTTGTGTTCCCTGGTTGGTTTTTTGTTCGTTTATTTTGCCTCATATATATCAGACTGAATATTAGAAAAGCCAGCAATCCAGAAATGCCAAAGGGTGCAGACAAAACTAGGACCCAACCAAAGCCTGCTCTCTCTAGCCAAAGGATCAGGTAAGGGGACAAGAAACATTTCAATAATGGCCACTATACTCCAGCCAAATAACATATGAAAAAACTGTGGTCCTTGCCCCAGCCATGATAGCAAAGGCCAAGTTAGAAGCAACTCAGTGTCCCTGCTGGGGTAGTATCACAGAACAGAGTCAGGAGTTTCATGCCTTTTAGGCATCAATAATGCTTCTCCTACCTTGTGGTATCAGTGGAGGCCACATATAGAGATCAATAACAAGGCACCCTCCCAAACAGGTTTTTACCATCAGAGGTCTAGTGAGAAACTAGAAATCCTACTACCACCTAGCAGCAATGAGAAGCTCTTCCCATCTTGAACGTCAACAGACACAACGAGAGGAACTTGGACTTCCACCCCCCTAGCAGTAAGGAGGCACCCCTCCTTCCCCTATTGGAATGGTGTCAGAAGAGACTACCTAAAAGAAAAGGTTTAAAAAAGATCCAGAGTCACCTAATAATTCCAATGTTCAGGTTTCAATGAAGAAATAATCACTCATTATACCAAGAACAAGAAAAAGCTCTTCTTTAAAAAAGGGCAATCAATAAACACAAACACTGAGATGACAGCAGTGTTAGAATTATCTGGCAAAGATCTTAAACAACCACCATAAAAATGCTTCAGTAAGCAATTATTAACACAGATGAAACAATTTTAAAAAGTAGAAAACTCTCAGCAAAGAAATAAAAGATACAGAGAAGGACCAAATGAAAATTTTTGAACTTGATAAGTATAATAACTGAAATAAATAATTTAAATTAAATAACTCAGTGGATAGGCTCAACAGAAGAATGAAAGGAAAAGAGGAAAGAACTAGTGAACCTGAAGACAGAACAACAGAAGCTAACCAATCTGAAAACTGACTGGGAAAAAAAAAAAAAAGAACAGAGCCTAAAGGACCTGTGGGACTATAACAAAAGACCTAACATATTTGTCATCAGAATCTCATAAGCATAAGAGAAAGAGAGTGGGGCTGAAGAGGTATTCAAAGAAATAATGAACCAAGTTCCCAATTTGGCAAAAGACATGAACCTTAAAGAAGCTTAGCTGGGGGACTTCCCTGGTGGCCCAGTGGTTACGACTCCACACTTCTACTGCAGGGGGCATGGGTTCGATCCCTGGTCAGTGATCTAAGATCCCACATGCTGTGGCCAAAAAATAAAAATTTGGGGAAAAAAAACTTTTTTAAAAAAAAGACGCTTAATAATGGCCCAAAGGACAAACCCCCAAAAAGTACCCACCAAGGCATATCAGAGTCAAACTAAAAATGAAAAACAAAGAAAAGAATTGAAAGCAGCAACAAGAAAACAATACCTTACCTATAGGAGAAAAACAGTTCAAATGTACAGTGGATTTATCACCAGAAACTAAGGCCAGAAAGATGTGGTACCACATTTTTAAGAACTGAAAAACGAGAACTGTTAACCCAGAATTGCATAAAAATATCCAGTGAAAATATCCTTAGGAATGAAGGGGAAACACAAAAGTTATATGCACCAAACAACAAGGCAAAAATTGATAAAACTGAAAGAAAAAATAGACATATCCAAAATTATAGTCTGAAATTACAACATCTCTCTCTTTCTCTCAACAATTGATAGAACAAGACAGAAAATCAGCAAGGATATAGGACAAATCAACACCACCAACAATCAACAAGATCTAGTTCACATTTGTTGAACACTCAATCCACTAATATCAGCATACACAGTCTTTTCAAGAGCCCGTGAAATATATACATTTACCAAAATAGGCCACATTCTTTCTCATGAAACAGATGTTAACAAATTTTAAAAAATTTAAACCATAGATAGCATGTTTCTGACTAAAATGGAATCAAAACATATAGAAATAAATAATAGAAAGATAAGAGGAAAATCTCAAAACACTTGGGGAATAAAACCACACCCACATGACAAAATCCAACATCCGTTCATGATAAAAACTCAGCAAACTAGCAATGTAGGGGAACCTCCTCAGCTTGATAAAAGAACATCTACAAATCAATGAAGACTGTAACAAAACAAATGCATTACAAATGTACAGAACAACTCACTGAAGGGGTTGAGCAGAATGTGCTGACCTAGGTAACTGAGTTACCTAGGTAACTGAGTGGATTTTTAAGATGAAAGACAAGAGAAACTGTAAATAAGCACTATATTTTAGTTGATAAAGTTATTTCCTACAGGGGCACTGGTTAATAATTCTGATATCTTATAAATGTTTACTGGAATTAATAATAAAGTAAATGGATGACAAATGGTAGGAGTCAGGTTTCTTACTGTTTGAAGGGGATTTTAGAGATAAGGAAAGGGAGGAGGCTCTACTGATATATGTGGAAATGAATTAGAGGTGGGCACATTTCTATGAACCCATGTTTAGTCTAATATAGATACAAACAGTTACACATAAAAATATTCATTAATATGAATTCACTTTTAACAGATACAGATAGGGAAAATTATCAAATGATACAATTTTTAAAATGGATAAAAGACATAAACAGAAATTACAGTGAAAAGGATATACAAATGGCAAATAAGCTCATGAAAGGATGTTTAATCTCATCTATTGGGAAAATGCAAAATAAAATCACAATGAGGTTTAACTACATACCTATCAGACAGGTTATAATAAAAAATATTGACAACACCCAATGCTCGTGAAGATATAGAGAAACCGGGTCCCTCATACGTTGTTAGTTGGAATGTAAAATGGTACAGCCACTCTGGAAAATGGTTTGGCAGCTTCCTAAGAAATGAAACATGTAATTACCATAAGACCCAGCAATTGTACTCCTGGGCATTTATTCTACAGAAATGAAATTTTACGTTCACACAAAAACTGTACATAAATACTTTTAGCAGCTTTATTTGTAACAGCCAAAAACTGGAAACAACTCAGATGTTCTTCAGCAGATGGATGGTGAAATATCCTGATACCCACATCCCAGGGAATACTACTCAGCAACAAAAAGGAACAAACGATTGACACAGCAACCACCTGGATGAATCGCCAGAGAATAAAGCTGAGTCCAAAAAGTCAACCTTAACAGGTTACATACTGTATGCTTTCATTTATATAACATTCTAGAAATGACAATCGTATAGAGAACAAATAGACATCAGTGGTTGCTAGGGTCATGATTGTTAGGGGGCATGGAGTAAAGAATGAAGTGGGTATGGCAATAAAAGGGCAACATGAAGGAACTCTGTGTTGATGGAAACTTTCTGTATCTTAAGTGTATCCATGTCATTGTCCTGGGTATAGTATCATATTATAGTGTGGTACTGTTTTGTGCCATAGTTTTACAAGATGTTATCATAGGGGGATTTCTGGGTAAAGTTTCCATGGGTTCTCTCTTCATTATTTCTTACAGCTGCCTATGAATCCACAATTATCTCAAAATGAAAAGTTCAATTTAATACCAACCCCCCTGCAAATTACCAGAGAAATGAGCATAAAATTGGAAGGAAAACAAGTGGAAACAGCTACTGTGGAAAACACGGTAGGAGATTCAGAGGATAGAAAGAGAAAACAAACAAAACTAAGACAAAAGGAAGCTTAGTTTAAAAAAAAACAGCTATAGGATGTAGGGAAAGAAGATGAAACATCTGTATTATTAGAGTCCCACAAAGAAGATCAGAATAATGGGAAATTAAATGCAGTTGGCTTCTTCACGTTGATACTTTTAACACCAGAAGAGGGTCGAACAACATCTACAAAATACTCAAGGAAGTAAAGGGTGATGCAAAGATTTTATATCCCTCCAGGAATAAGGCTCTTAAAACACACATGTATACACACAGTTTTGAACATTGAAGAACTCAGAGATGATGTTTCCTATGAGCATTTCTTGGTGACACTCCCAGAGGACAAACTTCCTCTTACAAAGAGATAACCGAGGAACTATGGCAAAGAGACACTAGTGGGCACTGAATAGGTTTAACTGTAGAAATAAAACAGAAATGAACACAGGAATTAATCATAAATATTGTATGCTTTGCAATATAGGAATGATAGAAATGATAGGTATTAGGAAGGGGGAGGGAGGATTGAGATAGCAATAGATAAGACCTCAAGAAAATGAAAAACATTTCTAAGTTTTTTAAAACCCAGAGCCAAACTAAAGAGAAAAAATGCTAGACATATATTTGCAGCTCATACTACATGAAATGGCCCATGTAAAACAATAAGAAAATATTAAAATCTCAAAAAATATATGGGAATAGGTTACAGGTAAATCCTCCCCTCTCTTTCACACACACACACACACACACACACACACACGTACATATAATGCAATAATGCAATTAAAAAATACCAGCTTTTAAAAAAATGATAAATTACACATGCTAATGAGGGTCAGTGAAACGGACACTCTCAAACAATGCTAGTGGCACTGAAAGTGAAAATGACTCTTTGAAGAGCAATGTATCAAATATCAAAAAAATAAAAACCTTGTACTAAGACCTTCAAATGTTTATACAAAAACAATGTTCATACCCAGTAATTTCTTCCGGGTCTCTATAAAAAGATAATTCTGAGCTTAGAAAAGGGCATATAACAAGGCTGTAATTTATGGAAGAGTAAGTATGTGCCATTCCTTCTCATGAATTTTACATGCACTAAATATTTTAATCCTCATACCTCTATAGTACTACGGTAGATACTAGAAAAAGATAGATAACAAGACAGAAATGCTTACAAAATAACATTAAGAGACAAAACAGGAGTTTAGCAAACATATACGGATATATTCTATGATTGCTGCCACATGAAAACATTTAGCAAGGCACATGTAGTACTAAAGCTCTGGAATATGTTTACCAAAAACTTTGCAGAGTTTTCTTTATAAAACTCAGTAATTTCTTTTAAAAGATAGCTAGAGAAATAAGTAGGAGGAGGGGAAGATTAAAAGAGAGAGAGAGAAAGAGATGCATGCAGCTTGACTAAATGCTTGCAATTTGGAAAAACATACCTTAGGGCCCTTACAGGTTTCTTTTCATTATTGTTCTAAAGCAGAGGTAGCAAACTGCCTTCAATTTCACCATGTGGCCCACTACGCAATTTTTATTGGCATTCTGCAATTCACATATGCTCTACTTCTCTCTCTTTCCTGCTCTGCTTTTCCTTTCAATTTATTATTCTTTCAATCCTCTTTTTTCTCCACTGTGGTCAACACTGTAGCCCATACATCTGATAGACCACTTACTTCATCAGAATTGCCTGGAGGGCAACTGACATCCATAGAGATACCTGGGCTCTACCCTAGGCCTACAGGTATCAATATCATTGGAGATGGTCCAGGAATCTGCATCTAACATGTTTCCTGTGGGATTACTGCTCACACGACACTTTGAAAACCACTCTTGAATCGAACACAGAACACTTGTTCCTGAAGTAGCCATTGGAAGGAAGAGATGAAGAACAGACAAACACAGATCTTTCCTGGGTCGCCATAACTCCACAGAACCGGGTAAACACACTGGGTTAGAGTCAGAGTTCTTTAGATACAAGCTATGAGCAATTAAAGCAATTTAGGGACTTAGGGAAATCACACACATACACATACACACACACACACACACACACTTTTTTTTTTTAAACAAATTCAGGAAATTTCAAACAGTACCATGTAGGTGGTCTTTTCTTCCTGTCCCTTACTTCAACCAGACTAGCTGTCTGCCTTTATCTGTTTCACACTTAGTATTCCATGAAATTTTTCACTTAATAAAATGTTCTGCTTCTCAAGGAAAAGGCTTGAAAAACTATTGGTATGGTTCTACCAAAAACCTCTTAAACTGATTTGCCATATCCACAGTACACAGAAATATAAGGTCAAAGATAGACATGTCCAGGGCTTTAATAAGAGAAAGAAAAGCAAATCATCTGCTCCCTTCTAGTTTTCTGAAATGTAAGATTGATCCCTGTTGAGAAATCTAAACATCATGGACTTTATTTCTCAGATCAGTTAACTTCTTATGTTTGATCTTAGACTTGATCTGTTAGGTCAACTGATTTCTACCTCCTCTAATGATTGACACAAAAGAAAATCCAAAGGTCTACTCATCCTCCAAGAGTCAATTCAAATATTATATCCCCAAGTGAAGATGCTTTAACGCCTTCAGTCATATTTAAAGAATCCTTCCCTTTTTGCTGCTGTACTTCACAGGACTTTAACACAGAACTGGAAATGATGGTTTGCATATCTATATCCCCTTAGACAATGGCCAAGGTGTAAACATCCATCTCAGGAAATCCTGGCATAATAGATACATTAAGATGATTGCATGAATCTAATTACAGAGCAAAAGATTCAGTCCTCTCCTCTAGATAATTCTGTAGTAGCTTCAGAACATATTAGGAAAGTGTTACCCATTTAAAACGTGTCTTCTATCTTTGGATTTATTTTCTTGCTTTTTGATCTTCATTTGTGGTGAAAATGTTACAAGAATGATGTTGCCTGCTGCCGAGTTCAAGTTGAAAAAGGCACTATATTGAGGTGCAGTTTGAAACATGACAGCATATGTAAATGTGTTGGTGACGCTAAAAATACATGGATAAATGATGCATGACATCCACAGAGTATGCACAACTTTGTATTTATATAGTACCTACATGTAGACATTAGGATTCTATTTATGCGTTTGCCAAGAAAGGGAAAAGTGTCTACATATGTCTCGTAAATATGGATCCGGGCTCATGCCCAATGCAGATGCTGCAGAGAGACGGGAGTGGGGAAAGGGGAGAGCTGCTCTGGGAGCAGCCTGTCTGTCAGATCATTTCCCCAGAATAGGTTTCTGGAAACATGAACAAAGATGATGGCCTGTAGACAATGGAAATTTATCCAAAGAGGACGAAAATTGTCTTCCACAGGGTTTCAGCATTGTGTATAATTTCTTATCATTCTTTGAAAATTGGCAATCTAGCAATGTCACGTGCAGTTGCCTTTAGTTAAGAGAACCCAAGCATCCTCATTTCCCAAGTACGAAAACACGAGAGCTCTGCCTATTCCTTGTCTTATAACCAGGATAGTGACTTGTAAGGAGACAAAGGTTTTCAAAAAAAGAATGATATCACTGATGCGTTATGTGTTTAAGGACTTTAGCACTTAGCATCTCTGTGACCTTGGGCCTCCCAGCCTGACTCTTCTTATCTGTAATATGGGCATGATTAAGTACCCACCTCAGAGCAGAGTTTTTAAAATTTAAATGATATAACGGTGGTAAAATGATTAGCACAGTGACAGAACATTTTAAAATGCAAAACATTGTAGCTATTCATTACATTTATATTTTACTAATCTTTCTCCTTTGCATACAATAGGGTTTACTTCTTCATTTAGAGTGACATTAGACTAAATAATATTTTAATATTCTCACCCTGAAATATGAATGTATAATTTCAACAAAGTTTAGAACGTACATGCCTTCCCCAAATCTGGATTTTTTTCCATTTATATTATTGTTTTATCACATCTTACTCTGAAAAGTCTTGGATTGTTTTAGTCCATTCAAAACATCCATGATTAAAGAGTTCACCTTATGACACTCAAAAAGTTAAATCAAATTCCAGGTCAACCATCTTATTCTACCTTCTGATATTCCTTTCAAATTAGTATGGGAAACGTGCTGGGTGTGCCACCGCTGATGGGGGTGGTGGAATAGAGCGCATTTAGTCCGGGGAAGTGAAGGAGTTTCTATAATCTCCTTCTTTCCCTTGGCAGCCTCAATGTAAAGTACATAACTGTCATTTTTATAATAGGAAAAATGACTGACTTGTACAGTATCAGCTTTTACTGCAAAAGAATTAACATCTAGGGCTTCCCTGGTGGTGCACTGGTTAAGAATCCGCCTGCCAATGCAGGGGACACGGGTTCGATCCCCGGTCTGGGAAGATCCCACATGCCGCGGAGCAACTAAGCCCGTGCGCCACAACTACTGAGCCTGCACTCTAGAGCCGTTGAGCCACAACTACTGAAGCCCACGTGCCTAGAGCCCATGCTCCGCAACAGGAGAGGCCACCGCAATGAGAAGCCCGCACACCGCGACAAAGAGTAGACCCTGCTCACCGCAACTAGAGAAAGCCCGCACGCAGCAATGAAGACCCAACACAGCCAAAAATAAATAAATAAAATAAAGAAATTACCAAAAAAAAAAAAAAAAAAAGAATTAACATCTATAACCACTTGATTAGCATTGTTTCCAAGAAGGTCTTGTCCTTATTGTATACGTGAGTCGTAATATTCAATGATGCAGAATGCATACGCTGAATTGGGAAACTTGGCTTTTTACAAGCATAACTTTACAGTCTAATCCACACGAGGGACAAGAAGGAAACAAAATAGTGTGGGGAGAGAAGGGATTTTTGCTCTTCTCCTTTTTATTAATTCTTTGACTTTTCGTCATCCTCTCCTCCATCCCTTCCCCTCTAATCTCCTTCTTCATTTCTTAATGACATAAAAAGAATATGGGGCAGGAAATAAAGGCTCAGACACTGAACAGCAAATACACTGAGAGAAGTCTGTTTCATTTACTAGCTCAAATTCCACAGATGAAGGATTTGATCTTTATAGTAAAAATATTCCAGAGTAATACCATTCAAGCGTGAGTCCCAAAGTGCCAATTCACCACCAACTCAACCTATTTGACAGTGGATTTCTACTCTTCTAACTCCGGAGAGCCTGACAAATATAGAGATAAGTATATGCTAAACTAGTACATTATAAGGTCTGATATGCCACAGTCATTATTCTCTCTAAAAGAATTTTCTTTAAATATCACAAGAAATATACTCTTCTTAAGTATACACAAGCACTATCTTTGTACCATAATTAATAATAAATAAGGAACCTAAATATTTTAAACAAGTACAGGAATATTCTTAAATGTGGTAGCTTAGTTTACAGAACACAGTAAAGGCTCACTATCATTTTAAATAATAGCAATACAATTTTAATAATGTTGCATTTTTTTTTTATTAGGTACATTTAAACACTCCTTCTGATCTTTCATATTATACTCAGCAGTTAAGCAGATTTACTTGTGGAGCTTTTGTAACCACCTCATTTAACATTAGGTATATCTTTTAGTTTAATTAAAGCATTCCTCTCCCTCCATAGTAAATTGTTTTCAGTTCACCCATTACGTATAATTGTTTTCTTTGATCCATTCAAAACCTGGCTATTTTTCATGGTTAATTAAATCAACACTTGACCACTGCATTTAATGCTTAACTCAGTTGTATTTCTAATCTTGCGTACCTGGGCTCCTGCACCTAACATGCCTTGAAAAGACTGCGCACATTATATTAAGTTGCATACCGCCTGCAACTAGTCCCTGGAAGTAGAGGCAAAGTGTATATTTCAGGATTTCCAGCAGAGGGCAGTCAAGCAAGAATAATCACTTTTGCAAGAGGAGAAATTGATGATGATGTTTCCTGATATTTTTTCAAATCAAATTAACATCAGAGTATGAGTATATATGTGTGTTCGGGTTGGGAGTGGGTGGAAAAAATGTATCCTTTGCGAGCCAACTCATTTCTCACTTAACCTCTTTCTCAGCTGAATAAGAGCCACTATGTGCACAAGATAAGAGACAAGATATTTTCAAAACACTCTTAGTATTAAAACCAAAGCCATAAATTCTGTTACGACAACTGACATTTTCATCACTCTACTTTGGCGTATTTTACATTTTAAGGATTTTAAGAATAAGTTCGCATCACTGAAGAAAGTAATCAAACTTTTGAAGCATATGATTCCTTGCCAAGATATGACTGAAATAAATACATTTCAATTAAAAATTAATAATCGAAACAAAAGGAAGCTGGATTCAGTTTTCACAAGAAAAACAAATAAGAAGATATATTCTCTAGCAGGAGGTGGGATTTCTCACCCACAAAATGCTCAGTTATAATATGATTAACAACTCCTACCTGCTGTCCCTTGTAGATGTGTTCTCAATTCCTTACCATCTATTCCTTTTCAAGGAGGTCTTCACTACCAATTAGAAACATTGCACCAGGAGTCACTTGGCTAGGGATATGGAAGTTCAGTTCCTTTTACTCTTATACCCAGTGGTGTGCTGGTAATTGTTTAATAACCTTTCCTCCAGAAGGAAAAGGCCCCAACTTGTTGATTTTGCCCATTTCCACAGTGTAAATATTCCCACCTGGTTAACTGTGAATTGCCAACATGAAGTTACTGAACACAGAACTGGAAAGAGATGTAGGGTAGCACACCATGAGACCTTATTTCCAATCTAGAGATACAGCAGATGTAAAAAAAACCTCAAGAGCAAAGAAAGTAGTAAAATAATTAGGAAGTGATGAGTTTTGAGTATTTATTACCTTTGTTTATAATTTATTTAATGTTAAGTTGGTACAATTTAATTTTTAATAATGGCTATGTTTAACAATGGCTCACAAAATTATTGAAAATTTAACAGTCAGCTCTCGGGAGCTGGTATGAACTAACTCTAGCACACCATGAATGTGCCAGACCTTCCAGGTCTTAGACCTAAGAGAAGCAAGGCAAGGAAACAGAAGGCAGTCAAGAAGGAGAATCAGTGCCCTTTTCATTTAGGGCATTTCATCATCTCTTACAACCAAGTTCTCCAGGCATGTAAAACCCTATCCCCTTCATGGATTATACTCTAATTTTTAAAATTAATTTTTCTCCTAGAGAAATATTTTCGTATTTAATAATTTATAGGCCACCTTCATAGTTTTTTCTGCCATATCTGTAAACATCTTTTGTTACTTGACTCAAAAAAAGAAAAAAAACCCTCAACTTCTAAGAAAAACATCACATCCATAAAGGGAAAATCATTATCATTTTTTATAAATAGGCATAAACCTAACAAATAAATGATGAAAGCAAATTGTCAGTAAATTCTAGCTAGATACTACTACTGACTGAAAGCTTTATATCTGAGGCTTGCTCTCTTTTTGTCAAAAAGATATCATAGCAAGTTTTAATAAGGAGTTAAAAACATATTACCGAAATTACTTTTAAGATGGCGGAGTAGAAGGACGTGCTCTCACTCCCTCTTGCGAGAGCACCAGAATCACAACTGGCTGCTGGACAATCATTGACAGGAAGACCCTGGACTTCACCAAGGTGGATACCCCACGTCCAAGGACAGAGGAGAAGCCACAGTGAGACGGTAGGAGGGGCGCAATCAGAATAAAATCAAATCCCATAACTGCTGGGTGGGTGACTCACAGACTGGCGAACACTTATACCACAGAAGTCCACCCACTGGAGTGAAGGTTCTGAGCCCCACGTCAGGCTTCCCAACCTGGGGGTCCGGCAACGGGAGGAGGAATTCCTAGAGAATCAGACTTTGAAGCCTAGTGGGAATTGATTGCAGGACTTCGACAGGACTGGGGGAAACAGAGACCCCACTCTTGTAGGGCACACACAAAGTAGTGTACGCATCGGGACCCAGGGGAAGGAGCAGTGACCCTGGGGGAGACTGAACCAGACCTACCTGCTGGTGTTGGGGGGTCTCCTGCAGAGGCGGGGGGTGGCTCTGTTTCACCGTGGGGACAAGGACACTGGCAGCGGAGGTTCTGGGAAGTGCTCCTTGGCGTGAGCCCTCCCAGAGTCTGCCATTAACCCCACCAAAGAGCCCAGGCAGGCTCCAGTGTTGGGTTGCCTCAGGCAAAACAACCAACAGGGAGGGAACCCAGCCCCACCCATCAACAGTCAAGTGGATTAAAGTTTTACTGAGCTCTGACTGCCACAGCAACAGTCAGCTCTACCCACCACCAGAGCCTCCCATCAAGCCTCTTAGATAGCCTCAACCACCAGACGGCAGACAGCAGAAGCAAGAAAAACTACAATCCTGCAGCCTGTGGACCAAAAACCACAGTTACAGAAAGATAGACAAGATGAAAAGGCAGAGGGCTATGTACCAGATGAAGGAACAAGAAAAAACCCCAGAAAAACAACTAAATGAAGTGGAGATAGGCAACCTTCCAGAAAAAGAATTCAGAATAATGATAGTGAAGATGATCCAGGACCTCGGAATAAGAATGGAGGCAAAGATTGAGAAGATGCAAGAAGTGATTAACAAAGACCTAGAAGAATTAAAGAACAAACAAACAGAGATGACCAATACAATAACTGAAATGAAAACTACACTAGAAGGAATCAATAGCAGAATAACTGAGGCAGAAGAACGGATAAGTGACCTGGAAGACAGAATGGTGGAATTCACTGCTGCGGAACAGACTAAAGAAAAAAGAATGAAAAGAAATGAAGACAGCCTAAGAGACCTCTGGGACAACATTAAACGCAACAACATTCGCATTATAGGGGTCCCAGAAGGAGAAGAGAGAGAGAAAGGACCAGAGAAAATATTTGAAGAGATTATAGTCGAAAACTTCCCTAACATGGGAAAGGAAATAGCCACCCAAGTCCAGGAAGCGCAGAGAGTCCCATACAGGATAAACCCAAGGAGAAACACGCCGAGACACATAGTAATCAAAGTGGCAAAAATTAAAGACAAAGAAAAATTATTGAAAGCAGCAAGGGAAAAACGACAAATAATATACAAGGGAACTCCCATAAGGTTAACAGCTGATTTCTCAGCAGAAACTCTGCAAGCCAGACGGGAGTGGCATGATATACTTAAAGTGATGAAAGGGAAGAACCTACAACCAAGATTACTCTACCCGGCAAGGATCTCATTTAGATTTGATGGAGAAATCAAAAGCTTTACAGACAAGCAAAAGCTAAGAGAATTCAGCACCACCAAACCAGCTCTACAACAAATGCTAAAGGAACTTCTCTAAGTGGGAAACACAAGAGAAGAAAAGGACCTACAAAAACAAACCCAAAACAATTAAGAAAATGGTCATAGGAACATACATATCGATAATTACCTTAAACGTGAATGGATTAAATGCCCCAACCAAAAGACATAGACTGGCTGAATGGATACAAAAACAAGACCCATATATATGCTGTCTACAAGAGACCCACTTTAGACCTAGGGACACATACAGACTGAAAGTGAGGGGATGGAAAAAGATATTCCATGCAAATGGAAATCAAAAGAAACCTGGAGTAGCAGTACTCATATTAGATAAAATAGACTTTAAAATAAAGAATGTTACAAGAGACAAGGAAGGACACTACATAATGATCCAGGGATCAATCCAAGAAGAAGATACAACAATTATAAATATATATGCACCCAACATAGGAGTACCTCAATACATAAGGCAACTGCTAACAGCTATAAAAGAGGAAATTGACAGTAACACAGTCATAGTGGGAGACTTTAACACCTCACTTACACCAATGGACAGATCATCCAAAATGAAAATAAATAAGGAAACAGAAGCTTTAAATGACACAATAGACCAGATAGATTTAATTGATATATATAGGACATTCCATCCAAAAACAGCAGATGACACGTTCTTCTCAAGTGCGCACGGAACATTCTCCAGGATAGATCACATCTTGGGTCACAAATCAAGCCTCAGTAAATTTAAGAAAATTGAAATCATATCAAGCATCTTTTCTGACCACAACGCTATGAGATTAGAAATGAATTACAGGGAAAAGAACGTAAAAAAGACAAACACATGGAGGCTAAACAATACGTTACTAAATAACCAAGAGATCACTGAAGAAATCAAAGAGGAAATCAAAAAATACCTAGAGACAAATGACAATGAAAACACGATGACCCAAAACCTATGGGATGCAGCAAAAGCAGTTCTAAGAGGGAAGTTTATAGCTATACAAGCCTACCTAAAGAAACAAGAAAAATCTCAAGTAAACAATCTAACCTTACACCTAAAGAAACTAGAGAAAGAAGAACAAACAAAACCCAAAGTTAGCAGAAGGAAAGAAATCATAAAAATCAGAGCAGAAATAAATGAAATAGAAACAAAGAAAACAATAGCAAAGATCAATAAAACTAAAAGTTGGTTCTTTGAGAAGATAAACAAAATTGATAAGCCATTAGCCAGACTCATCAAGCAAAAGAGGGAGAGGACTCAAATCAATAAAATCAGAAATGAAAAAGGAGAAGTTACAACAGACACCGCAGAAATACAAAGCATCCTAAGAGACTACTACAAGCAACTTTATGCCAATAAAATGGACAACCTGGAAGAAATGGACAAATTTTTAGAAAGGTATAACCTTCCAAGACTAAACCAGGAAGAAACAGAAAATATGAACAGACCAATCACAAGTAATGAAATTGAAACTGTGATTAAAAATCTTCCAACCAACAAAAGTCCAGGACCAGATGGCTTCACAGGTGAATTCTATCAAACATTTAGAGAAGAGCTAACACCCATCCTTCTCAAACTCTTCCAAAAAATTGCAGAGGAAGGAACACTCCCAAACTCATTCTATGAGGCCACCATCACCCTGATACCAAAACCAGACAAAGACACTACAAAAAAAGAAAATTACAGACCAATATCACTGATGAATATAGATGCAAAAATCCTCAACAAAATACTAGCAAACAGAATCCAACAACACATTAAAAGGATCATACACCACGATCAAGTGGGATTTATCCCAGGGATGCAAGGATTCTTCAATATACGCAAATCAATCAATGTGATACACCATATTAACAAATTGAAGAATAAAAACCATATGATCATCTCAATAGATGCAGAAAAAGCTTTTGACAAAATTCAACACCCATTTCTGATAAAAACTCTCCAGAAAGTGGGCATAGAGGGAACCTACCTCAACATAATAAAGGCCATATATGACAAACCCACAGAAAACATCATTCTCAATGGTGAAAAACTGAAAGCATTTCCTCTAAGATCAGGAATGAGACAAGGATGTCCACTCTCACCACTATTATTCAACATAGTTCTGGAAGTCCTAGCCACGGCAATCAGAGAAGAAAAAGAAATAAAAGGAATACAAATTGGAAAAGAAGAAGTAAAACTGTCACTGTTTGCGGATGACATGATACTATACATAGAGCATCCTAAAACTGCCACCAGAAAACTGCTAGAGCTAATTAATGAATATGGTAAAGTTGCAGGATACAAAATTAATGCACAGAAATCTCTTGCATTCCTATACACTAATGATGAAAAATCTGAAAGAGAAACTATGGAAACACTCCCATTTACCATTGCAACAAAAAGAATAAAATACCTAGGAATAAACCTACCTAGGGAGACAAAAGACCTGTATGCAGAAAACTATAAGACACTGATGAAAGAAATTAAAGATGATACCAACAGATGGAGAGATATGCCATGTTCCTGGATTGGAAGAATCAACATTGTGAAAATGAGTATACTGCCCAAAGCAATCTACAGATTCAATGCAATCCCTATCAAATTACCAATGGCATTTTTTACGGAGCTAGAACAAATCATCTTAAAATTTGTATGGAGACACAAAAGACCCCGAATAGCCAAAGCAGTCTTGAGGCAAAAAAATGGAGCTGGAGGAATCAGACTCCCTGACTTCAGACTATACTACAAAGCTACAGTAATCAAGACAATATGGTACTGGCACAAAAACAGAAACATAGATCAATGGAACAAGATAGAAAGCCCAGAGATTAACCCACGCACCTATGGTCAACTAATCTATGACAAAGGAGGCAAAGATATACAATGGAGAAAAGACAGTGTGTTTAATAAGTGGTGCTGGGAAAACTGGACAGCTCCATGTAAAAGAATGAACTTAGAACACTCCCTAACACCATACACAAAAATAAACTCAAAATGGATTAGAGACCTAAATATAAGACTGGACACCATAAAACTCTTAGAGGAAAACATAGGAAGAACACTCTTTGACATAAATCACAGCAAGATCTTTTTTGATCCACCTCCTAGAGTAATGGAAATAAAAACAAAAATAAACAAATGGGACCTAATGAAACTTCAAAGCTTTTGCACAGCAAAGGAAACCATAAACAAGACGAAAAGACAACCCTCAGAATGGGAGAAAATATTTGCAAACGAATCAACGGACAAAGGATTAATCTCCAAAATATATAAACAGCTCATTCAGCTCAATATTAAAGAAACAAACACCCCAATCCAAAAATGGGCAGAAGACCTAAATAGACATTTCTCCAAAGAAGACATACAGACGGCCACGAAGCACATGAAGAGATGCTCAACATCACTAATTATTAGAGAAATGCAAATCAAAACTACAATGAGGTATCACCTCACTCCTGTTAGAATGGGCATCATCAGAAAATCTACAAACAACAAATGCTGGAGAGGGTGTGGAGAAAAGGGAACCTTCTTGCACTGTTGGTGGGAATGTAAATTGACACAGCCACTATGGAGAACAATATGGAGGTTCCTTAAAAAACTAAAAATAGAATTACCATATGACCCAGCAATCCCACTACTGGGCATATACCCAGAGAAAACCGTAATTCAAAAAGACACATGCACCCGAATGTTCATTGCAGCACTATTTACAATAGCCAGGTCATGGAAACAACCTAAATGCCCATCAACAGACGAATGGATAAAGAAGATGTGGTACATATATACAATGGAATATTACTCAGCCATAAAAAGGAACGAAATTGAGTCATTTGTTGAGAAGTGGATGGATCTAGAGACTGTCACACAGAGTGAAGTAAGTCAGAAAGAGAAAAACAAATATCATATATTAACGCATGTATGTGGAACCTAGAAAAATGGTACAGATGAGCCGGTTTGCGGGGCAGAAGTTGAGACACAGATGTAGAGAATGGACATATGGATACCAAGGGGGGAAAACTGCGGTGGGGTGGGGATGGTGGTGTGCTGAATTGGGCGATTGGGATTGACATGTATACACTGATGTGTATAAAATTGATGCCTAATAAGAACCTGCAGTATAAAAAAACAAACAAACAAAACAACTAATACTAAACTTTCATTGGGTTATTTGTATGGAAAAATGTTAATATAAATGTTTCAGACATTACATGAAATTTCTAAAAATCTTATATTTGTATGTGTATGGAAATATGTATGGAAATATGTTAATATAAATGTTTCAGAGATTACCTGAAATTTCTAAAAACCTTATATTTGTATTTGTATGGAAATATGTATGGAAATATATTAATATAAATGTTTCAGACATTACATGAAATTTCTAAAAATCTTATATGTTCTGGTATAATGTTATAAGTAATAATCCTAGTTATTACTTTAAAATGTATATCGCAGAAATAACTAATTTTCTTGTCAACTGCATTATTATGAACTTTCATCAAATCTTTAACTGTGGTCATTTTTAAGTCTTTTGTCATTTACAGACAGTTCTGGGTGTACTCTGATGCTTTTGCAAGTATGTTCCTATAAAAGGTTTTCATCTTCAAGAAATTCATGGAAAAGACTCTGACAAGTACAGGTTTCTGGTAACTGACTGTACTGCTGAACTGAATGAATAAGCATTTTCAGAACTCTAATGAAAAACTGATGAACTCATAAAAGTGCTAACAAAAGATCAAGATGGAAAAAAAAATTAATTACATGGGACTGAGTGAACTGATGAGGATGAGTATAATTTTTGTGACTTTCTGTTTGAATTAAAAAAAAAAGAATCCCACAAGGGCTCAGAGGCAAAGAATATACAAATCAATTTTGCACTGCAAAGTAAAGGAGCTGTTACAGTGGAGGATTACTGGACTGAATGTCAATATTATGACATAGTATGAGTGTGTTTCATGTTTGGTAATTGCAATCATTGTTGCTTTTGTTGTGGTCATCCATGTACAATGCTTGGTGTCAGTCTACCTATCTCTTGTAAAAATAAAATACAGTGTGTGTGTGTGGAGAAAAAAAAATAAATTACTTTTAAAAACCCGTGAAACAAACAAACAAAAAAAAACATATTACCACTCATTGAGCCTTTCTCCTTGACAGAATCAGAAAAACTGAAGCTGATTTAGGCTCATTATGTAATTCAACGTTGTTTATTTTTACGTCCATATCCTTGTACATAAAATGCCTTAGTGCACACTCTAAAGTCACCTTGCCTTCCACTAGGGGTGCATACTCCTAGTTCTTTTTTTTTTTTTTCCTAGTTCTTAATAGCACAAACATCCTACCAATCATGTAGGCTTAAAATCCCCAGAATAAAAATTTCCTTCTCCAGATTTCAGGCGCTATTAATCCTGCTTCAACAGCCACTGTCTTGGGCTTCCCTGGTGGCGCAGTGGTTAAGAATCTGCCTGCCAACGCAGGGGATATGGGTTCGAGCCCTGGTCTGGGAAGATCCCACATGCCGTGGAGCAACTAAGTACGTGTGCCACAACTACTGAGCCCACGTGCCACAACTACTGAACCCCGTGCGCCTAGAGCCCGTGCTCCGCAACAAGAGAAACCACCGCGATGAGAAGCCAGTGCACTGCAACAAATAGTAGCCCCCGCTCGCCATAACTAGAGAAAGCCCACACACAGCAACGAAGACCCAATGCAGCCAAAAATAAATAAATAAATTTTTTAAAAGATACATTTAGATCAATCTTAAGAATACGTTTCTCTTATTTTTCCATTTCCTTCCTCCTTTTTTCTACTTTCTGGAAAATATCCATGACTTTATCTTCCAATTTTAAAATTGATTTCTTTGAGAGAATCTTCCAAGAGCTCTCTTTTAATCTCTGGCGATTTATTTTAAAAAATAGCATCCTGTTTTATGGAAGTAATGTCATATATATCTTTGAGGATTAGAAATAGTCTTCTTTTTCAGCTCCTTTTACATATGTCTACTTTATCTGTATGAGCTCCAGGTGGCTCTTTCCATTTATTCATTTCAATATCTCTCTTCCTTGTTGGAGGCTTTCCCTAGGAGCTGGTGATCCTTGGTCCACTGGTATTTAAGAATTAAATATGAAAAAACTGATTGGAAACTTAGTAATGCTTGTTGACAGGTTGGCATGGAATGCCATTTTCCTAAGCAGACCTCCAATGTCAGTACGTAGAGATCTTCTCTTTGTAGCTGTTCAGTAGATCCAGAAAAGAACCAAAGGTCTCCTGCTTGAGGGACTGACAGCTGGTTGCTGGTATTCTTTGCATTAGCCAGGGATGGATGACTTATTTCCAATTATAAATTTTCAATTTATCTCTTGTTTTTAGTCTCTGTCTTTACTGAGCCCTTTACTGTACCTCAGCCCTATACTGAATCTAAGGCCTCAAATTCTTGGTAGATTTTTGTGTTAGTTCAGGTCCTCCAAAAAGCAGAAGCCAAGATGTGGTTACAAATCCAAGGATTGCATGAAGGAAAATACCTGTGTAAGAGAAAATGGAGAGGGAGCTAGGTAAGACTGGGAAGGCAGTCAGACCACAAAGCAAGGTTGACCCCCAATAAGGAGAAGGAAAGAAGGCTGGAGGCCCACCCAGCAGCTGGGGCTCTTGGTCAGTTATGCTCCCCGCTGTAGATGGACATCCAAAAGGCACATTCTCATGGCCACCATCATTTTCTTTTTTTAAAGAATTTTTATTTTTTATTTTATTTTTATTTTATTTTATTTTAATTTTTTGGCTGTGTTGTGTCTTCATTGCTGCGCGCGGGCTTTCTCTAGTTGTGGCGAGTGGGGGCTACTCTTTGTTGCGGTGTGTGGGTTTCTCATTGCGGTGGCTTCTCTTGTTGCGGAGCACGGGCTCTAGGCGCACGGGCTTTGGTAGTTGTGGCACGCGGGCTCAGTAGTTGTGGCTCTCGGGCTCTAGAGGACAGGCTCAGTAGTTGTGGCACACAGGCTTAGCTGCTCCGTGGCAATGTGGGATCTTCCCGGGCCAGGGATCGAACCCATTTCCCCTCATTGGCAGGTGGATTCTTAACCACTGCACCACCAGGGAAGTCCCACAATTTCCATCATGATTCTCCACATTCCTGGTTTTACGTAATGAAGTGTTGATTCTGCTACTTACTGATTCTGTTGATGATTTTAATTCTATGGCTACATTTTCTAGTCTTTACACTATTTCTTATCTTTCTGACATTCTTCGTATGGTTTCCAATTTTATCTTCATTTGAGCTCATCTTTAATCTTTTTCTTTCAATAGGTCTCTTTTCTCCCCCTTGAATTTTTAGTATAAAGCCAATACTCTGTAAATTTTTCTTCTGTTAACTTTTTAATCAAACTTTTTATTTTGAGACAATTGTAGATTCACCTGCAATTATCAGATGTAATACAGAGAGGTATACCTTTAACTTGGGTTCCTCTACTGTTAGAATCTTGCAAAACTAGAGTCACAATCATCATATGTATATTGATATAGTCAAGATACAGAACACTTCCATCATCAAAAGGACCCTTCATTTTGCCCTTCTGCAGCCACACATACCTCCTCCTCCCACTCTCTCACCCTAACCACTGGCAACCACTAGTCTGTTCCCCATTTCTATAATTTTTATGTAACCTTTTTCTATTGGCTTTTACCACTTAGAATAATCCCTGGAGATTCATTCAGGTTGGTCTTTTTTATTGCTGAGTTGTATTCCATGGTAGAAATGTACCATGGTTTCTTTAACCACTCACCCACTGAAGACGTCTGGCTTGTATTCAGTTTTTCGTTATAATGAATAAAGCTGCTATAAATATTGACATACAGGTATTTGTGTGAACATAAGTCTCCATTTCTCTGTGATAAATGCCCAAGAATGTGACTGCTGAGTAATACTGTAGTTGTATGTTTAGTTAAGAAAGTTCCGAACTGTCTTTCAGAGTGGCTGAAAGTGGCTGTACCATTTTACATCCCCTCAGCAATGTGAGGCTGACCTGACTTCCCAGGTCATCCACAACATTTAGTGCTGTCACTGTGTTTTATTTTAGTCCTTCTGACAGGTCTACTGTATAGTGATATCTCATTGTGGACTAGTATTTCCCTAGTGACTAATGAACACCTTTACATGGCATGACTTGCCATCTTTACATCCTCTTCATTGAAACGTCTGTTCATGTCTTTTGCACATTTTTGAGTGGACTATTTATTTAATGCTGAGTTTTGCAAGATCTTTATATAGTTTAGAAACTAGTGCTTTGTCAGATATGTTCTCTCAGTAGGTAGCTTAATATTTATTTTTTAACAGGGCCTTTAAAGAGAAAAGTTTTTGTTTTAATGAGGTCCAATTTATTAATTTATGGATCGTATTTTTGGTGTTAAATCTAAGAACTCTTTGTCTAACCTTAAATGTATGTTTACATTTAAGTTCATGATCCATTTTTAGATAATTTTAGTATAATGTGTGAAACTCAAGTAGTAGGTTTTTTTTAACCTATGGATATCCAGTGGTTCTAGTACCATTTGTTGAAAAGACTGTCTTCCATTGAATTGCTTTTGCCTCTTTGTCAAAAAGCAAATGAGTACCTTTGTGTGGGTTTATTTCTGTGTTATCTATTCTGTTCCATTGATTTGTGTATCTATTCTTCCACCAATACCACACAGTTTTGATTTCTACGCTTACCTAATAGGTCTTTAAACGGGGTAGGCTCATTCTTCTTCAAAATTGTTGTAGCTATTCTCCTTTCTTTCAATTTTGAAAAAAAAATTAAAATACTCTTATCTATATCTACAAAATGGTTAGTAACATACTTTTTGTAAATATTTCCTTTATGTACATTTATAATCACATCAGATAGTGTTAATAGTTTTGCTCAACTGTCAAGCACAATTTTAAAAACTCAAAAGGAGGTGGAAAATCTATTCTATTTACCCATAATTTTGTCTACCGTGTTCTTCTGTCCCTCCCGATACTCCAAGGTTGCTTTGTCTATTGTTTTATTTCTCTTTAAAGACTCTTTTCCTTGGGACTTCCCTGGTGGTCCACTGGTAAAGAATCTGCCTTCCAGTGCAGGGGACATGGGTTCGATCCCTGGTCGGGGAACTAAGATCCCACATGCTGTGGGGCAACTATGCCCTCGTGCCTCAACTAGAGAGCCTGCATGCCGCAAACTACAGAGCCTGAGCGCTGTGGAGCCCTCACGCCACAACTAGAGAGAAGCCCGTGTGCCACAACGAAAGATCCCACGTGCCACGACTAAAACCCGAAGCAGCCAAAAATAAAATAAAATAAATAAAATAAAATAAATACTTAAAAAAATACATAAAGACAATTTTCCTTTATCTGAGGATGTTTTGACTTCTTCATTCCTATAGAATACTTTTACTGTATTTAGGATTGTAGGTTTACAGCTCTTTCCTTTCAGCACTTGAAAAATGTTGTGCTGCTCCCTTTTGGCCTCCATGGTTTCTCCAAAGAAATCTGCTTACATTTGAATTATGTCATTTCTCTCATGGTTTTCAGATATTTTTTTCTTTAGTTTTTAGAAGTTTGGCTATGATATTTCTTTGTCTGCATTTATTACTAGGGTTTCTTTTCTGAGGTTTTCTCAGCTTCCTGAATCTGTAGATTCATGTCTTTGAAATTGGCATCACTATTTCTTTGACTACTTTTTCATGCCTGCCATCTTTCTACTCTCCTTCCAGGACTCCAAAGACATGAATAATAGATCTTTCGTCATAGTCTAAGGGTCCTTGAGGTTCTGTTCATTTTTTTTTTTTTTTTGGTCTATTTTCTGTCTGTTGTTCAGATGAAATAATTTCTAATCTCCTATAATTCAGTTTGGGAGACTCATCACAGCCTGGTGAGTGAGGAAGTCTAGACTTCCTACTGATCCTTTGCTGGCATAGCAGGGAGATGGACCCACAGATTTTCTATGGTCATCTACAGTAGAGCGGTTATTGTCTAACAGTTTTTGTCTTCCTGTGTTTCCCCTTCCCTGGTCATTTGGGTAGAGAGAGCAGGCTTTTGTTGGGATGTGTGTATCTGTGCCTGTGAAGCATTGCCAGGGGCCAGGTCCTCAGCTGCAAGTGTAGGATGTATGAGGCAAAAACAAAACCTGGAAACTCACAGCCATGTTGTTCCACAACCCCCCTATCTCTAGCCAGTCTTTCCTCTTTTTCCCACCTTTCTTCTTAGGGTTTTAAAAATGTATAATGTAAAAACAAAATAAAATAAAATAAAAAATAAAAAAATAAAAATGTATAATGTCCAGGGGGGTTCGCTGAACTTAGTAGAAGGAATAGAGAAAGTATACCTACTCCATTTCCCTGGAAATGGAAGAAATATTTCTTTCACTTTTAAAACATTTTTGAAGTATATTTCCATTCCCTGCCTCAAATACCACAGTCTCCATCTTTTCTACTATAGAACCTTGTAACAAGCCTATACTTCTTTCCCCCTGATTACTTATCATTTAAGAAGACAAGCTCTATCCAGGTTCAGAAATTTTTTAAGTTCTCTTTTATCCCCCGAGTGTCAACTTACTTATTCTTAGAATCCTTCTCTTTGTTTTTGTGTTAGGGGAACAGATAATACGAACTACACCTGGCCAGTTTCCCCGTATTTTCCACTTTTATATAGTGAATATTTTTTTTATCCATGAAATTCAAATCTGCCCTCAGGGTATGATTTTATGCTCACAAAGTAATCACGGTACCTGAAATAGGATATATTTTAGATATACACTATGAGTTCTATGACTATTCTACTCAAGTCTTCTTTCTGACCCTTCAACACACCAAACTCATTCCAACTTTAGGAGTTGTCTTGACTATTCCTTTTGTCTGAAATGTGCTTCAACTATATCTTTGGAAAACTGGCTCCTCACCACTGTTCAACCCAACCAATGTCACCCACTTAGAAATGCTGCTCCTAACTCTCCAACCTAAATTAGTCTATCCATTGCAGAGTATTCCTGATTTCATTAACCCACATTATTTTCTTCATATCATGTCTCAATATTTTAAATTACCTTGTTAATTAATTTACATATTTCACATTTGTCTTCTATCTTCTCTCTCTAGAGCATATATTTAATAAGGAAGAAACTTTTCATTTTAATGAATGAACGAATAGCTAGTATGCCACATGATAAAGCAGTCTTGTATTTATAATTGGTTTGAAATTTTGAATTTGGATGAAATAATACTATATGTGGGATTCTCTTTCATATATAATCCTTAGTTCATCATATAATAATGGACTCATGATATTTCCAATATCATAATTTATTTAAATACACATTAAGAAAAAACTCAGAGCATATAAACCGTTACTACTGTTTTAAGAAAAGAGAAACACTGGAATCTCTATATAATGTTTGTAGCAAATCCTGAGGTCAAACTTCTTGCATATTTCGTTCAAAAGAGAAGGACCAAAAGGTAATTGTTCTTTAGAATTTCAATGCAATTCGATGGAAGAAAATGTTATTTATTTATTTATATATGTATGTATGTATGGCAAAAAAAAAAAAAAAAAAAAGAGCAGCTTTAGAACAGAATCTTTGGGAGGTCAAAAAAAGTGAGAACAAATAAACTGAACTATATTTTAAAATAATAACTTTGGGGAACAAGTTTAACATTCTGGAAATTTTAATTATCCAGTGGGTTTCTCTCTGGCTTATAAGACACCAGTGCCTCCACCATTTTTGGAATTTGGACCATAGTGCATGCCCAGTACTGGTGCTCAGGATTAAGTATCCAAAGAGAAGAAGGTTAAGTGGAAATTTTCCTACTTCTTTGATCAACCTGTCTGTAGACTTTCTCATAGAAGATTGCTATGCAGCAGCTCAATGCAACAATCATGTTCATAAAAATAATGTGTTTCGCATTGACATTTGTTCCTAATCCCTTTCCCTGCACGTGTTTTTTGGGGTGCCGAAGTGAAACGAGGATGCATTTGCAGAGGCAATTACCCATTATTGTTGAGCAGCTCGGCAGCCTCTTGAGTAAACTCATGCATAATTTGTGCAGAAGATACTGTCTGCAGTGCTTTCCCTACCCCCGCCTGAGGGAGGGCACATTCTTCCACATTATGTGACCTCTTCTCCCACCCCTACCTCCACTCCCATCTCCACATGGCCAAATCCAAACTGCCTTTTCAGCTCAAGTGCCTTAATGACCCACTTAAAAAGTGATTTCCCCTCCTCTCAACTTCCCTTCAGAATTTAGCGATACCCCTCTTACTACATTTAGCTATAACCTGGGTGAGAAAATATTTATGAACACATTTTAATCTGTTAGATCGGAACTGACACGTCGTGAGCAACTAATGGGTTCCCAGCTTCCTTACACTCTTCCCTCCAACTGCTCCCCACTTTCTGAAAACCGTTCTCCTATGCCAGCCCCTCATCTTTCCCGCGCTGGCCCACCCATGCTGCATACGCAGGGATGCGACCTGTGTATGCTTGTTTGAAACACTCAATGTGCACATGTACATAATCTACACATATTTATATCTACACATATCTACTTTTGTTAATATAGACTATAAGAATTGGTGGTTAACCTGAAATGTTGCCTTTTAACAGACCATTTTCAAAACCTAAAAATGTACAGGTTTTGAAACTTTTTAAAAAAGGGGGAAAAGACTGTTAAAAGGAGGCTCCCTGATAATGTAGAACACTTGACTATTTTATGCCTCATTCTGTTTGTCAGTTTTAGCAATCTATATAGATGCATTTTGAAACTGATAAACAGAAACTTTAATTTATCTTTGATAAGAATATATGCCACTATACATACAGATAGCATTTAAATCTGCAAACACACTGTTCTTTATGTAAGGTACTGTATCACATAACCTATAAAAAAGAAAGAAGAAAAAAAGGAAGTACACTCCAGGAACCAAGCTCATGGACCAAACCACAGGTCCTCAGAAAGCAATGACTGGCCTGGGATAGGCAAGTGAGCTCTCTCCTCTGTAACAGAGACTAAAAAGAAGGAATAGGGGAAAGATTGATTGCTTCACTCATCTGTCTCCACGTAGCTCAGAAAGTAAGAACTAACCTTGAAAATGAATCCGATTATTCATCTCCTCAAAACCCTTATTTTTCTTGGGGGGAAAAAACCCAGTTCTTATAATAGTCTGCAAAGTTCTACATGACCTGTGGCCCTGTTACATCTTTCCTCTAACCTCTTTATCCTCAGTCTCTGTTCCAGGCATGCTGGCTTCCGTGCTGTTCTGCAATACCCTTGACACAGTCCACCTAGAGACCTTTACCCTAACCATTCCCTCTGCCCATGACTCTTCCCCTTTATACCTGCATAGCCAAATGTTGCACTTCCTTCAGTCTTTCTGTGCAATGCTATCCTATTAAGGAGGCCTCTTCTGACACTCTGTCTAAAACTGCAACCTCTCTCCCTTATTCCCAGCACAGTGAGTCCTCCTCAGTCTGTTCTCATTCTTTTTACCTTTAGAATTTATCACTCCCTAACATTTTTCTTATTTTTGATGTTTATTGCTGAGTGTCTATTTCCACACACTAGGGTATAAACTCTAGCAGGACAGGTGTTTCTAATCTCTTCTTCATTACTGCCTGTGTTTAGGTACTTAGAACAATGCTTGGAATGATGAGCACTCAGTAAATATTTGTTGGAGGAATAAATGTAAAACTGTTTTCTAATATGTGCCCAGGGAGTAGAGAAGGTCAGATGCTAAAGAGAAGCATAAACTAAATGTAAAGAAGAGAGTCAGACAAATGTTGGTGAGGATGTGGAGAAAAGGGAACCCTCGTATGACGTTGGTGGGAGTGAAAATTGGTGCAGCCACTTTGGAAAACAGTATGGAGGTTCCTCATAAAACTAAAAATAGAGTTACCATATGACCCAGCAATTCTGCTCCTAGATACATATCCGAATAAAATGAAAACACTAATTCAAAAAGATACATGCGGGCTTCCCTGGTGGCGCAGTGGTTGGGAGTGTGCCTGCCGATGCGGGGGACGCGGGTTCGGGCCCTGGTCTGGGAAGATCCCACATGCTGCAGAGCAACTAAGCCCGTGGGCCACGGCTGCTGAGCCTGCGCGTCTGGAGCCTGTGCTCCGCAGCAAGGGGGGCCGCGATGGTGGGAGGCCCGCGCACCGCGATGAAGAGTGGCCCACACTTGCCGCAGCTAGAGAAAGCCCTCACGCAGAAACGAGGACCCAACACAGCCATAAATAATAAATAAATGAATAATTAAAAAAAAAAAAGATACATGCACCTCAATGTTCATAGCAGCACTATTTATAATTGCCAAGATATGGAAGCAACGTAAGTGTCCATTAACAGATAGATGGTTAAAGAAGATGTGGTGTGTGTATATATATATATATATATATATATATATATATATATATATATATATATATATATATATATACATATATAGGAATATTACTCAGCCATAAAAAAGAATGAAATTCTGCCATCTGCAGCAACATGGATGGATTTGGAGGGCATTACACTAAGTGAAATAAGCCAGACAGAATAAGACAAATACTGTATGATATCACTTACATGTGGAATCTAAAAAATACAACAAACTAGTGAATATAACAAAAAGAAGCAGACTTACAGACCTAGAGAACAAACTACTGGTCACCAGTGGGGAGAGAGAAGGGGGCAGGGGCAATGTAGGGGTAGGGGAGTAAGAGGTATAAACTATCAGGTGTAAAATAAGCTACAAGGATATATTGTACAACATGGGGAATATAGCTAATATTTTATAATAACTATAAATGGAGTATAAGCTTTAAAAATTGTGAATCACTATATTATACACCTGTAACCTACATAATATTGTAAAGCAACTATACTTCAATAGAAAAAATATTTTTAAAAAAGAGAGACAGAGATGAGAGGCAGAGGAAGAGAGCTTGCTGTGTCCTTCAGAGCCCAAGGCTCCACAGCCATCCTGAAGTCGTTCTCCACCCTTCCTCTTATTATGCAAGACACTCCTACAAAATAACCTTCCTGTTCTATATAAGTCAGTTCCAAAAAATCACTATGGCTTGAACTCAGAATCTAATTAATACATTTAAGAAGGCCAAAGCCAAGTTCATTTATTTCTATCTTTCAACCGCCCTCCCTTGATCTGTCACAATGCCTCGCATACAGTGCACATATTTACGTTAACCAAATAAATGCAACCTTGCTTAAATGAAATCTAACTTGCTAAGGTATTTGCACCACAGTAAGGAATTCTTGTATTGCCACTGCTTACAGTCAGAAGTTCAGACTGATGATGTATTTACTTGCCTGTGTTACCTTAGTCTGGTTCGCTACTAAATTAATTTCCTTACGTGGCAGGTCAGTGTTTGTGCATCGTATTTTAGCATAGGGCAATCCACCTAATGGCTCAATTCACGTGTTGGGTGGTGATCTCCATTTCTCTTCTGCTAAGGTCCGTAATCAATGTATCATCAGTGTGTAATCAGCACATGTCTTTGCGTAATGGTTATGCATTAATTTCATTGCAAGATCTATTTGCGTATTCCTGAAAGAAATCAACAGCTCAAAGCTTAAGTGTAACACACCACAGATTATTACTTTGCCCTTGAAAAAGGGATGTTCTATGACTGGATTACAAGTACACAACATGCTAACGGTACATTTACAATGTCCAACTGTGTTCCTGCAAAGAAAGACTGGAATACATGTTTTGCAAGAATTTTAGAATTAAATATCATATCATAAAAAAGATGGTTATTAGTCCATCAAAGGGAGGACTTGGAAAATTCAATCAACTCTGGGAGAGTTACAACATCTTCCCTAAGTTTTCATTTCCTCCCTAGAAATTTCTGTTTGAGAAATTTTTTCCCTTAAATAAATACATGAGACATTTTTTTCCTCTTCTTTCAATGCACCTAGTACAGAGGAAAGTTTAAATGTAGTTGTGCTGATAGTTTTTGAAAAAAAAGACTCCATAGGAAACCTAAGAGAGAATTGAAAAAGAATCTTTTGTTTCCATCTGTTATATTCTAGGACTTCTTGATATTGTTTTGTTAAAAAGTCATGAAGAGAAGAAATAAAACTGATTTTATTCACAAATGACATGACTATTTATCTAGAAAATCCCAAAGATTCTTCCAAAAACTCCTGGAATGAATGATATAAGTAGAGCAAGGTTGTAGAATATAAGCTGAATATACAAAAATTAATTGCTTTATTAGATAAAAGCAATGGCTATCAAACAATGAGAATAAGAAACTGTAACAATATAATTTACATTTATAATAGCACCAAAAAATAAAATAATGAAGTATCAATCTGAAACATGTACAAGTCTTCTGTATGTGGAAAATTACAACGAAATAATCAAAGATGAAAATAAATGGGAAGAAGTTCGATGTTCGTGAATTAGAAGACTCAATGTCAATTCTTCCCAGCTTGATCTACAAGTTCAACATAATTCCATTCAAAACAACAGCAAGATACTTTGTAGATATCTGCACTAATTCTAAAATTTATATGGAAAAGCAAAAGTTTTAGAGTAGTCAATACAGTATTGAAGAAGAACAAAGTTGGAAGACTCAAACTATTTGATTTCAAGACTTACTATAAAACTACAGTAATCAAGATATGATGGGTTTGGTGAAAGAACAGACACATAGGTCAACAGAATAGAATCGAGAGCCCAGAGGTAGACTCACACAAATATAATCAACTGGTATCTGACAAAGGAGCAAAGGCAATCAATGGAGAAATGCAGACTTATCAGCAAATAGTGTTGAAAAATTGTACATCCATATACAAATGAATAAACCTAGACACAGACCTTAATTAAAATTCTCAAACTGTATCATATGCCTCAATGCGAAATAGAAAACTATAAAACTTTTATAAGAGAACATAAGAGAAAATCAAAATAACTTTAGGTTTGATGATGGGTTTTTTTTTTAAATATACAACACCAAAAGCAAAACACCCTATTTAAAAATGAGCAAAAGACCTGAAAAGTTACCTTACCACAGAAGATATACACATGGAAAATAAGCATATGAAAATATGCACATCGTTTTTCATTATGGAGATGCAAATTAAAACAATAATAAGAAACTACACAGCTATTAGAATGGCTTAAATTAAAAAAAAAAAAAAAACTTACAATACCAATTGTTGGTAAGGATGCAGAGCAACAGGAACTCCATTGCTGGTGAGATGCAAAATGATACAGCCACTCTCAGTGACAGTTTGGCACTTTGTAACAAAGCTAAATAAAATCTTACCGTAGGATGCAGTAATTGTGTTCCTTGGTATTTATCCAACTGATTTGAAAACTTATATCCACGTAAAAACTTGCACAAGAAAAATTTGCAATATTTATGGAAGCTTTCTTCAAAATCACCAAAACCAAGATTCAGTAAGTGAATGGATAATCAATGTGCTTACATCCATATAATAGAATACTACTGTATGATAAAAAAAGAATGATCTATCAAACCATGCAAATATGCAGATTAATATTAAATGCTATTGCTAAGTGAAAAAGCCAGTCCGAAAGGGCCACACAGTATGATTCCAATTATATCACATTCTGAAATAGAAAAAACAATAGAGATGGTTGCCAGAGGTTCTGGAGAAGATGCGGGTAGGGGGGTAAATAAAGCAAAGGGAATTTTTTTTTAGTGCCATGAAACTATTCTGTATGATACTGTAATGGTAGATACATGACATGATGCATTTGTCAAAATCCATAGAAATTTACAGCAAAAACAAAGAATGAACTTTAATGTGTGAATTTAAAAACATACTAATTTAGGAGGGTGGAAAATCAAAGGATGAAATGCATAATGTGACAAAACTATCTGACTGCATTACAATTAAATGAAACAACTTCACCAAAACGGGTCAGGTAGAGAGGTAATGCTCTAAGTAACATTTGAAATCACTGAATTCTATAAGACCAAAGGCAAAAGGAACTGTACATAAGCACTGACCTATACTTGATAAAGTTGTTTCCTATGGGAATATAGGTTATCACTTCTGAAACCACTCTACATGTATGCTGGAACTGAACAATTAAGAAAATGGATGACAAACTTTGGGAACCAGATTTCTTACTGTTGGAGTGGGAAGTTATAGATAACAAGGGGAGAAAGTTAATATGCTCCATGTAATAATGGATAAGAGTTGGAGATATCCATTTGAACTCATGTTTAATTTAATATAGATATAGATTATTACATGTAGAGATACTTATAAGTATACACAGGAGTAAGTGTACACACATATTTCCTTGTTCTCTAAGCTGAGATGGCCTAGAAGCAAAGATACACCAGTAACAACAAGAAGACCTCGGTTTCTGGTATCATTCTCTAGTAAAAGGAACCAGAAATCCTTGGAGAAGTGGCTAATGCTACGGCTGAGGCAGCAAATATACCAGATGAGCCGGGAGCATCTTACAGTGCCGGAAAGTAAGGAAGTGCTCAAAAACACCCACAATCATGGAGGTATGTCCAAGGCACACAGAAGCCGGCTGAAAAAGTTCCCAAAGGCCAAATAGGGGACAATATGAGCATCAAAGTAAACCATTATTGGCTTCTATATTAAGTATAAAATAAATATCCATGCATGCATATAAATAAATGAATGAACAGAGAGATGAGGGAGAAGACACAAATCCCACATGCATAAGAATTCTGAATAATTTATACAGATACTCCACCTTCCAGGAGGTGGAGTGTAACTCCCCACGCTTTAAGTGTGGGCTGGGCATTGTGACTGCCTTCCAAAGAGGACAGTAAAGAACGGGGAAAGAAAAAGAATAACTTTAGGGCTTCCCTGGTGGCGCGGTGGTTGAGAATCTGCCTGCTAATGCAGGGGACACGGGTTCGAGCCCTGGTCTGGGAAGATCCCACATGCCGCGGAGCAACTGGGCCCGTGAGCCACAACTACTGAGCCTGCGCGTCTGCAGCCTGTGCTCCGCAACAAGAGAGGCCGTGATAGTGAGAGGCCCGCACACCGCGATGAAGAGTGGCCCCTGCTTACCACAACTGGAGAAAGCCCTCGCACAGAAACGAAGACCCAACACAGCCAAAAATAAATAAATAAATTTTTTTAAAAAAGATCCCTTATAAAAAAAAAAAAGAATAACTTTATAGTGGAAACTGGACAAACATTACCTCATCCAGGTAATCAAAGTTAACCTCAACAGTGGTAAGCCATACTGAGAGTGCATATCCTTGATATGATACGATGAGCACCAGACTTTACCCCTGTGGCCTTCCTCCCAGAAACCTATAAGGTCAGTCTAGTCATAAGAAAAACATAAGAGAAATCCCAGTTGAGCGGCATTCTAACAAAATACCTAACCAGTGCTCCATAAATTTGTCAAGGTCATCCAAACCAAAGGAGGTTTGAGAAAGAGTCTCAGCCAAGAGGAGCCTGAGAAGGCATGACAACTAAATGTTACGTGGTATCCTGGATGGGATTCTAGACCATAAGAAGGACACTGGGTAAAAAATAAGATATCTACATAAAGTATGAACTTCAGTTATAATAATGCACCAATATTGGTCATTAACTGTGACAAATATACCATACACTGTAAGATATTAAGAGTAAGGGAAACTAAGTATGGGATATTTGGGAACTCCCTACTCTCTTTCCAATTTTTCTGTAAAACTAACATTATCCTAGAATAAAAGGCTTATTTTAAAAAAGCAATGGGGAATTGGCTTGAAGTACAAAACTCTGCGCTCTAGAGCCCGTGAGCCACATGTACTGAGCCCGTGTGCCACAACTCCTGAAGCCCACGTGCCTAGAGCCCGTGCTCCACAACAAAAGAAGCCACTGCAATGAGAAGCCCATGCACCACAACGCAGAGTAGCCCCCGCTCGCCGCAACTAGAGAAAGCCTGCGTGCAGCAACAAAGACCCAGTGCAGCCAAAATAAATAAAATAAATAAATTTATATTTAAAAAAAAGTAACATCTCCAGTTTCCTCTTGTTTGGCACTTGTAACTCTTCAGACCATTTTACACCCACTGCTAACTTTCAGTACCTACTACTCCTGTTTGCCACGTGCTGAATGACTTGAACTACAACGTAATGGAAATCAGCCACCTCTTTACTCCTAACTGCCACAGTACACAAACACTGGCCAAATATAAAGGGAAAGGGAGAAAAATTTGAAAATGAAACAGACAGAGAAGAAAAGAAACACAAGCACGTTTATGTTGGAAGCGCCGGGGTCACCAGCAGGGACCTCCTGCAGTGCTGACCTCAGCCACTGGTCGTTTACCTCTGCCTAAAGGGGATGTTTCTGGAAAGAAAGGGTGTGTATCTCATAAACTCCCTCTTACATTCTAAGGCAGAGTTTATAAAACACCCACAGGACATTTGGGCTTTCTTCAGAAAATGTAGCTTACATTCATCCATTAATCAATCAATTTAGTGAAAGAAAAGTGCCATTTGGTTCCTCGGAAGTTAATAGGACACTCACATAAATCCTTTGGAAAGAGGATGGTGTAAAGCCAACTACACTAGTGTGCACCATCAATGCACCTCACTCAAAATTATCATCAATTATTCACGAATTCTAAGCCAGCTAAGCATTTGTGCTAAGATATAGATTCTTTAAAAATTTTCCACTTATTAACAAGAAGTGTCAAATACGACAGCAGGTGTTCACTGAAGCTACTGAAGAGATGAGTTTGAAGTGAGTCACCTAAAGTTTCCTGTTATAGATACCATGTGATCTTCTCCCAAGTTTTTGTAAAGAAAAAAAAAGTGCTTTCTGTCATCACTCTTTCTGCCTCAAACAACTGACCTCCAAACACTCAATGGTAATAGTAACAGTAATAGTATTTTACAACTCGAAATGGTATATACAGAATAAAGCATTTCTATTAAAGGCTATATCTCAGAATATGCTTTGCTACTATTGCTTTAAAAATGTTGGTTTCTTTGTAATAATCCAACAAGAAGCCTGTTCTGGGGATTTTGAACGAGGGCAGTTTTACAGCAAGGTTCTAATAACCATTTAGGCAAATGTTTGCTTCGAATATGCCACATTCATTGATTTACAGGGATGTCTATTAACAGACCTTATATACTACTGATATATTATAAATATTGTATGTATCCAATACTAATAAAGCAATATTTTTAAAGTTTCTCTTATTGGAGTCCTTATCTCATGTTGGACACTGTGTCTCAATAAGGAAACATCGCGATGTTTCATGCCACCATGAAAGGCAAAGGTCTTTCTGTCCATCTGCTCTGACATCCTTACTTGAATAGCTTGTGTCCTCATGGACTCAAAATGGCCACTGTGCTTCCAGTCATCACATTCATGTTCTTGGCAAGAAAGAGGCAAGAGGGAAAGGGCTTTTGCCTCATGAGGCTTTGTCTTCTTATGGAGGGAGGGAAATACTCCCTAGTAGTCTTATTCTTCCATCTCATAAATCAGAACATAGTCCCCTGTCTACTTGTAGACCAATCAGTGATCAAGGGGAATGAGATTGTTTTACCATGATTTGTTTTGACTAACTAGGATTTATCCTCTGGGCTGGGACAGGAACCTACCTTCTCTGAGATTAAGCAGTCTTACCCTCATAAAAAATATCAGGATAGTGATAGATGGAAATGAAGATGGTATTAGCTGTATGCTCAGCAGGCAAAAAAAAAAAAAAATAGGGGTTGCTACACAGTTCTAGATTCTAGCTGGGTAGAAGCAGTCTCAGTATATGCGAGTCCTTTCAGCTCTACTTGGTCTCTTATGGGCTAATTACGGAATCATAGCAGGGCCGAGCTCAGAAAAGGGAGTGACTTGGATGCCTTGCCTCCCCCAGCCCCAATTGCATCAAGGAAGCATATCCCAAAGCACCTGAAAGAGGTCTAACTTAAAAGACAATGATTCAAATAAAATAATAATAATAATAACAACAACGGGAACGGCAACAACTCACATATGTATGACACTTTGCAGACACATACAATCAACACATACAATCACATGTTAACTTGGCAGCCACCCTGCAAGGGAGATGTCAGGATCATAAACATTTCACAGAAGAGGGAACAGACTCAGTGAGGTGTATTAACTCATTCCAGATCACTGTGTCGGGGGTCCACAAACCACCCTAAGTTCAGTGATTTGCTAGGAGGACTTACAGGACTATACATGAGCATACAGTCATGTGCACGACTACGTTTTATACAGGGAGGAGACACAAAGCAAAATCGGCAAAGGAAAAGGCACATGGGTAAAATGTGGAGGAAACTAAGTGCAAGCTTCCAAGAGCTCTCTCCTGTGAAATCACACAATGTATGTTTCATTCCCCCAATTGTGACAACACCTGTGAAATGTGGTCTTCTGGGGAAGTTCATTAGAGATGCAGTACACAGGGTTTTTGTTGGGGGGCTTGTTACCTAGGCATCCTCTGCTGAGCACATACCAAAACTCCAGAGTCCCTGAAGGAAAGCAGCTGCTCAGCATAAACCACATTGTTTATACAAACAATCTAGGCAAAGCCAGCCACTCTTATCAGTTAGGGTGGTGGGAACCCTCCCCAAATCCAAGTTCCCACACAACAGCCAAAGGCCAACACCTCAAGCAGAGCTTTTTAAGGATAGCAGTCTCAGGTTTGCTATTAACTCTTTTCTGCACAATCAGAGATCTAGAATACTAGACAAAACCCCGGACTAGAACATGGGTCTTCTGTTTCCATATCCCATCATCCCCCTTTCTTCTTTTTGAATATAATAAAGGGAATTTCTAACATTAAAAAGAAAAGGAGTAGATATTGGGATATCTGTATCCAGTTATGACTGAAAAAGGAGGGGCTCAGAGAGTTCATATATCTTGGCCAAGATAAAAAAGTAATGACTGTGAGGGAGCTACAGAACTGGGATTCTAACATAGGCTTGTCCAAATGTTAAAGTCACATTTCCCCCCATTAAAACACACTGGTTTAACAGGGAACTCTACTCAATATTCTGTAATAACCTATATGGGCAAAGAATCTGAAAAAGAATGGATATATGTCTATGTATAAATGAACTACTTTGCTGTACACCTGAAACTAACACAACATTGTAAATCAACTACACTCCAATACAAAGTAAAAATTAAATTTAAAAAAAAACACACTGCTTTATAAAATTGATCATATAACAAATACATTATAAATTTTGATCACTGAATAATAAAAATACATGACCCTAATCTTGGCATACTGGAACATACACAATCAAAAGGGTTTAATATTTTAAGTATAATTTTGTGATATCTACAAATTAATATATTTCAAAGGAACTAGAGAAATGCAATGAAATTGAATTTTAAATAAAAACAAAAAGCAGAGATTAAATATACAAATTAACCTATGGAGAAAAAATATAAAAACAAAAGTAATTATTAAATAGAAGATAACATGATAAATGTTACAGTTTTGAATTTTATTTATTCCAGTTTTCATTGAGTGTGTGACCAGAGGAATTCCATTCAGGGAATCACAGTTTTAAGATCAGTTTATGAAATGCACAATCATTATTTAAGTTAGCATGCCAGTCCATATCCTAGCAGGAATAGAGGCACCTTCAAATATCAGTTATAGCATATGGTTATGCCAAGTGATGAAAAAAACTCCCTAAATAAAGCTTACAAAATGTCTATCATCATTGCAAGAAATTATAATAAACTCTGGACATGCAAGATGGTGAGCATTTATTTATTCATATTCTTTGCTTGCTGCATTTTCCTTGGGGAAAGCCAGCAGCTGAAATGTAGCCACGGTGCAGAATCTACAATAGGGAAAACAAGCACTTAGCAGGGTAACTGCATTCCAACACTGCTGGCCCACGGTTAGAGCAGGAAGCCATGACTCAAAGAGGAGCTGGTACTCTCTTTATGGTTCTAAATCCTGGAATACCAGAGCAATTATTTTAAAATTAAATACCTAAGAGCATGAGATATAAAACTCCCTGTTAAGTTTAGATATTATTAAGTCATTCTAATTTTCTATAACATAAGGAAGAATATTTGATTCACTGGTGGTGGTCTGGGAATAGCTAGGAAGAGATGAACTATTATCTTTTGGTAAGGAATCTACTCTTCAGTGAAATGAACTTCTCTCTCTCTCTCTCTCTCTCTCTCTCTCTCTCTCACAAATACACACACACACACACACACCCCAACAAGAACAACAAAACTGTCCACCATGTTTAACTCCTGCAACAGAACATTCCAAAGGAAAGATGATGATTCGTTCTGAAGAAAGGATTCATTAGGTACGGACAACACAGAAAAAAAAAAAAAGGTTGCTAGTAAACTCAACTACTGAATTCTTCTTCCAATTCCTATCTCAGACATTATACTGCTGTGGTTTTTTTATACTTCACAAGACTGATAAAGAACAAAAGTTGTTCATAAGCAGGAGATGTCCATACCAATCAAAAGCGCCAGAAAATGTTAGTTTCCTGAAGCTTTGACTCCTAAAAGTTTCTCCCACAAATCTCCCTGATTGACAGATACGTCTTTGAGTGGGAAAGGGGAAGTCTGTATTACATAGAAAACTCCAGAAAGGAAGTAAACTATTGCATAACTTTAGAAATACACAGCACATCATTACACTGATAACGCTTGTCTTGCAATTGCTAGTTGGAAGTGTACTTGAAACACTCAGCTTCCCAAGCAACTCGGATAATATTTTAGAAAGGCATCAAATTGGCCTTGCCTTCAAAAACTCAGGCTCTACTTATTTTTCTTCTTTTACATAGCTTACCATGCAGTTCTTAGATATTAAAAAAAAATTGATCACAATTCTCAAGTTAAAATATATAACTGAATCAAATTGTAAGACTGGAAGATGTCAAAGCTCACATGTTTTCTCAGTGCTGAGTGCTATTTTGCACAGTGCTTCTTTTAAATATTAAAGACAGTGATTGGGGATCTAATTACTTAAAATTTAAGGCTCCCTTCTTAGGAAGAACTTTTGGTCTTGCTGGTGATGCCAATTTCTAACTACAGCCTGAAACTGTAATTATATGAGAAGAGTGCCTAGATTATGATACCCTCTAGCCATGGAATTCTCTTTGGTTTTCCAAGGTGGAAATCCCTGTTTTGATATAGGTATAAGAACATAGTGGGGAAGATAAATTTGAGACTACCAGCACATTTCAAATTTATTATTTGAGGGGTTTGAAGACGAATACTCTTAATTTTTAAAACATCAGAATAAGCTCCTTTACTCTTTGCTGATGCGATAGTAAAGCTGTTTTCTCATTGGTAAAGTGAATTTAACTTCTGTACTTCACAAGCATGGTATAAGCCTAGGGTATTGATGAAAAATTACCCAGACTGGAGTGGGCACACGTTCAAGATACCTTCAGTATGTCAATGCCACTCAGGATTATAACACTGGACAGTCCCACAGTGGCTAAGTAAATGGGCTGTCTTTATTTCAAAGCAGCTACTTTAGTTATTAAATCTCAGAATGGTCAGTTCTAACTGAGCTCCTTCTCTCATAGAAATATTTTGTGCGGTATTAAGAAAAAAAATACATAGATAAAATTTTGATGAAAACCTTCAGAAATATGATCACATACTGGTCAAAGGGACAGAAGCTGAGCATACATATTTTGTTCTGCTTTTACCACAATCATCCTCAAGCACAACAAAACAAAACAAAACAAAACAAAACAATGTTTGGAGATTTGACGAATCCAGGAGCTAGCAACAGTAACCAAGAGGCACGTGAAAAGATGCTCAACATCACTAATTATTAGAGAAATGCAAATCAAAACTGCAATGAGGGGCTTCCCTGGTGGCGCAGTGATTGAGAGTCCGCCTGCCAGTGCAGGGGACACGGGTTCGAGCCCTGGTCTGGGAGGATCCCACATGCCGCGGAGCAGCTGGGCCCGTGCGCCACAATTACTGAGCCTGCGCGTCTGGAGCCTGTGCTCCGCAACAAGAGAGGCCGCGATGGTGAGAGGCCCGCGCCCCGCGATGAAGAGTGGCCCCTGCTTGCCACAGCTAGAGAAAGCCCTCACACAGAAACGAAGACCCAACACGGCCATAAATAAATTTAAAAAAAAAAAAAAATTAAAAAAAAAAAAAAAACTGCAATGAGGTATCACCTCACACCGGTTAGAATGGCCATCATCAAAAGACCTACAAATAAATGCTGAAGAGGGTGTGGAGAAAAGGGAACCCTCTTGCACTGTTGGTGGGAATGTAAATTGATACAGCCACTGTGGAGAACAGTATGGAGGTTCCTTGAAAAACTAAAAATAGAACTACCATATGACCCAGCAATCCCACTACTGGGCATATACCCTGAGAAAACCATAATTCAAAAAGAGACATGTACCACAATGTTCACTGCAACACTATTTACAATAGCCAGGTCATGGAAGCAACTTAAATGTCCATCAACAGAGGAATGGATAAAGAAGATGTGGTACATATATGCAATGGAATATTACTCAGCCATAAAAAGGAATGAAACTGGGTCATTCGTAGAGATGTGGATGGACCTAGAGTCTGTCATACAGAGTGAAGTAAGCCACAAAGAGAAAAGCAAATATCGTACATTAATGCATATATGTGGAATCTAGAAAAATGGTACAGATGAACCTACTGCAGGGCAGGAATAGAGACACAGATGTAGACAAAAGACATGTGGACACAGGAGGGGAAGGGGAGGGTGGGACGAATTCGGAAATCAGGATTGACATGTGTACACTCCCATGTGTAAAATAGATAGCTAGCAGGAACCTGCTGTATAGCACAGGAAATTCAGCTTGATGCTCTGTGACGACCTGGATGGGTGGGATGAGGCGGGGGTGGGAGGGAGGTCCAAGAGGGAGGGGAGATAGGTATACATATAGCTGATTCATTTCATTGTACAGCAGAAACTAACACAACACTGTAAAGCAATTATACTCTGATAAATAAATAAATATCTCAAAAAAAAAAAGAAAAAAAAAAACATGTACTGTATTTACCATGTACATAATATTCTGAAAGAAACAAAACAGTAAAACATCCACACTTCACCCTCAAGGAATTTGCACTCTAGTTGGAAACGAGATATACCCACCAGGTAAGAAAATAACTGTAATGGAATGTTCATGTGTGGTCACTGGGTTAGGTGTTTACTTATCCGAAGAATGTCTTTTATGCCCATTCTAAACATGAAGGAACTGTGGTTTTTTAACCTAAAGTGATTCATTTATGGGTAAGGCACCAAGATTAGATTCTAAGTCAGCCTGGAACCAAATCCACTTATCTCCATTATATCACACTGGTTCTGAAGAGTAAAATCAGGTACTAAAAATAGTCACAAGGAAGGATACAATTAAGTTCCAAAGAAATGGTAGATACTGTTTGTGCAAAAATTTCAGAAGGAAGAAAGATTACAGTGGGATGGAAGGCACTGCAGTCTCTTCATCAGAAATACACAGGGCAGAACGCCAGCTGGCTAACGGGTTACTGAAAATGTTAAATTAGAAAATGTTTAAAATACCTAGCATGCTCTCTAATACACACTATATACTTAGTTTTATTTACCTTTTTTTTTTTGGCCACACTGCGCAGCATGTGGGAGCTTAGTTCCCCAACCAGGGATCGAACCCACACCCCTTGCATTGGAAGCGTGGAGTCTCAACCACTGGACCACCAGGGAATTCCCTTATTTATTTACGTTTGTTAGTTGATTTGTTGCCACTCCCAGGGGGACACAAGAGTCGTGATAAGATAAAAGAGATAGTTTAAAGTAGTATTTAAGGCTTAAAATGTAACCTCAATCTCAGTTCTTTAACTTATTAGCAGGAGAACTCTGAGATTTTTCAAATCTGTTTCTTCATCTATAAAAATGGGAGAAAAATAATTTACAAGGTTGTTTACAAAGGATATTGAACAAAATAAACGGTATCATGCATAGAGCTTACCCCAGCGCCAGGCATACAATTAAGCATTCAGTAAATAGGAGCACTTATTTATAATCATTTTTGAAGTAGGAGCAGGATTTAGCTAAGTAGCAAAGGGAATATATTATCCTATAGGTCACAGGTATCCAATTTATTTTCATTGAAATCAGCATTAGTGAAATACAGATTCGAGCTTATACCCCCAATGCACATGAAGTTATTTATATATTGCATACATATGCTTCTATCATGGGCTAATATCTCAAGGCATTGTCTTCCCAAGAGGTCATGTCATCATTAATAATACTGCATGTAAATCCACATTTTAAATTGTCTACTTGATAATTCTGAATTTTTTGGTCTAATTCATATTGAATATGTGTATTATTGTTTATTATTATTCATGCCTTACAGTGAGGCTGACAAAGAGCTTGTACCCCAAAAAGCAGAAGGATGCTTACATAACGATACTACCGTCAGGTACTGTGGCTTAGAGATCTCTCGATGTCGCTTTTTATAGTTTAGAAAAAACGAAATTATATAATCTATAAATCTACTTAACAAAACTCCAATATCCTTCAGTAGCTCAAAATATTCTGAAAGCAAGTGAACCAGTGAGGGTGCCTCGTCTATAGACGCCCCCGTGTACAATTCCCACCTTGAGTGATAGCTGACCATCAGATAAATGATCCAGTGCGAAAGCCATTGACAGTTGATATATAAAATATTAGTTATGTTTAATTTCTCATTGATATACAATTTCTAATAGTTTATTCATGTGCTCTACTGGGTTATCCTGCCCACATCCCTCCGTTGGGATACCACTACTATGGAAACTGAAAACTGTTAAAGATGTTTAACAGGATTGAGACATAAAAAAGAAGGGGGGTGGGGCGGGGGAGTGAAGTGCACTATTTAGCAGCAATGTGCAGGATAGTTTGGAAGGATGAAAGAAGAAACAAGCAGACCAGTGAGAAAACCAATTTAGACTGCAGGCTCTATATAAAAGTTTGACAAATAAAAGAAAGTCAACCTCAGTATCCATCAACAGATGAATGGATAAAGAAGATGTGACACATATATACAATGGAATATTACTCCGCCATAAAAAGAAACAAAATTGAGTTATTTGCAGTAAGGTGGATGGACCTAGAGACTGTCATACAGAGTGAAGTAAGTCAGAAAAAGAAACACAAATACCGTATGCTAACACATATATATGGAATCTAGAAAAAAAAGAAAGGCTCTGAAGAACCTAGAGGCAGGACAGGACCAAAGATGCAGATGTAGAGAATGGACTTGAGGACACAGGGAGGGGGAAGGGTAAGCTGGGACGAAGTGAGAAAGTGGCATGGACATACAGACACTACCATATGTAAAACAGATAGCTAGGTTACAGCTATCTGTTTTACAGATAGCTATCTGTAAAACAGATAGCTAGGGAAACAGCTGCATAGCACAGGGAGATCAGCTCGGTGCTTTTTGACCACCTAGAGGGGTGGGATAGGGAGGGTGGGAGGCAGATGCAAGAGGAAGGGGATATGGGGATATATGTGTACACATAGCTGATTCACTTTGTTATACAGCAGAAACTAACACACCGTTGTAAAGCAATTATACTCCAATAAAGATGTTAAAAAAAAAAGTCAAGACCCAGATGGCGTCCATCTATCCCCCAGTCATCCCACATAGTATTTCTTGCCTAGTATCAGGATGACTGTGGCTATTCCGGGAGGACATCAACATAAGTTTTTGTGTGGGCATATACACTGTTGTCATTTCTCTTGGGTAGACACCCAGGAGTGGAATTGCTGGGTTATCGGGTAACTCAATGTTAGCATTTTGAGGAACTTCTAAACTGCTTTCCAAAGTGAAATTTCCAAATTTCACCAAAGTTCTTGGTGAAAATGAAAAATGCGTCTTTTATGTTTACTTAAAAACTGAAGGAACATTTTGGCCAACCCAATAGATATGACAACTTCCAGTGAGAAAAACAATGGAAGTTTCCACTTGTAAGTCTTTTTAATAAAAACTAGGTTTCTACTTACAGGTCTTTTTTAATATAGTTTCTCATGATTCAGGTATTTTACATAATTTTATTTTATTTGTTTTTTATTGTAATTATTTTTAAATTTAATTTTTAAAGAGAAGAATACCTTTCCTAGAAATCTCACGCACATCTCAGAGGCAGGATTGGGTCCCATGACTTCGCTCTAGGCCCAGTGGGAATGTTGAGTACAGGTGGACCTCGTTTTACCATTCTTCACTTTACCACGCTCTGCAGATACTGCATTTTTTTTTCTTTACAGGTTGAAGGTTTGTGACAACCCTGCATCGAGCAAGTCTGTCAGTGCAATTTTTCCAGCAGCATTTGTTCACTTTGTGTCTCTGGGTCACATGTTGGTGACTTTTTCATATTGCAGACTTTTTCATGATTATTATACTTGTTATGGTGATCTGTAATCAGTGATCTTTGACGTTACTCTGATGACTCTCTGAAAGCTCAGATGACGGTTAGCATTTTTTACCAATAAAATATGTTTTAAGGTATGTACAATACATTGTTTTTTTGACATAAGGTTATTGCACACTTAGTAGGCTAGAGTATGCTGTAAACATAACTTTTATATGAACTGGGCAACCAAAAAATTCATGTGACTCGCTTTCATGTGATATTGGCTTTACTGGAGTCGTCTAGAACCAAACATGAAATATCTCCAAGGAATGCCTATGTATGGCATTTCAGTCTCCAAAGTGGGAAACAGGCTCTGTGTACAAGGAAGGAGTGGGAACTATTGGCTGAGCAGTGTCTGAAGCACAGTGACATGAGAAAAGAAATTCCCAAAGGATAGAGTATAGAGAAATTTGTGACCTAGGAGGATAGCCTGAGTGAGGATGACACAGGAAGAAAAATGACTCCCAGTTTCTGAGGCTGAGCAGTCAAGGAAAGATAAACGCATGGATACAATAGAGAACACAGAAGGACCCACCATATCCAAGAATACTATTGCTCATCATAGCAACAACTAGGAACTTACACAGTGCCAAGCACTGTGCTAAAACCCTCGTGGTCTCATTTAATTCTCACTCGAATCCTTGTGATGAAATATTTTATGTAACTTCTTCCCAGAGAAGGCAATGAGCTCAGTTTGGAGGATTCTAGATCTGAGATGATACCCGGACACCCAAGAGGAACATGAAGACAGCAGCTGTGTCACGCTTGTCACCAGGATGAGGACTGCAGGGCAGTGCCTAGGAGTCATTCAGAAGAAGCTTAACCTAGGGAAGGCCAGCTAGCCTGTAGTGCTAAGGAGGGAAATAGAGTCATTTCAGCACCATGGAGACCTTCTACAAGAGTCAGACTATTCATGAGAGAGTTTTAGTGAAGAGAAAACAAAACACCAATCTGAAGTGAGCTTCTGGTCAAAGTCCTTCCCTCCCCAAACACATCTTTTCTCTTTTGAGCGCTGTGTGTTTTGAATTAAAGAAAGCCATCCTAAAATGTCTGTTTAGTTGACTTACATCATTGTGTCCTTCATTTGGAATATTTGTACAGAGAAGAGAAAGCGACTCTCTGAAAAGGTTCACACTGACCTAAACAAAGGAGCTTTGCATTTCTAGATCATTCCTAAGATCTATCAATACTGAATTCACAAGTGCCACACTTCCCTTTGTCTGCACAGACAGTAGTGAAATAGTAATTTAATTGTGAAGTTACTGTACCAAATCTCATGAGATTTTCCCAAAGTCTCATACTAATACCATTTTGTTCCATTAACTTTTATAATCTCCTGGCACTTGATAAATTCTACATTGTGCCATTATCTGAATATGACAGTCTTCTGTGAGTAGAAGCAAATGGAACTTTATTCCGCTAAGTCTTCAATAACAGTAAAGATAAAGGGCAGGGATGCAAATTATCTGACAATTTTTTAGAAACAAAAACAAGGGCGCTTTATTCTACCATTTATATATACAAGCTGCTTAGAAAAGTTTAAGTAAGTGAATTTTATATTTTAAAATAGTTAAAGGCACTTCTCCGGCAAGATGTGTGTGTGCAGACTTTGTTGTTTTACTTTCATCAACAGCACCTTGAATTTTCTACCTTATCTATCATAAAGTCCAGTAAGGCGTCAAGGGCTATGTGGAATGCTTAAGTCTAAAATAGATTGAATAAATTGGATTTGTGGGTGAGGTAAAATCTAGGGTCTGATAGCAGGTGGCCCCAAGTCTCATTCTGATAAGAAGGAAACAGAAAACACACATTTCTCTCCCTGGAGTACCACAATGAGATAAGCTGCACATAAGCTCTAGCCGTCCACAATATTAGATCACCCATCCACCAGGACCAATTACTTCACGGGACGAAGTTTTGATTGGGCCAAGTAGGAGGGTTCACAGTAGCAGAAAATCATGCAATGGAGAGAAAAAAAATATAGAAGAGCAATGGAAATAAACATAATGCTATAGAAGCTATTCCCAACATGTAGGATGAGATATCCTACGTACATTTAAACAATCTTCAGAGTTCATGCTTTGAAGTATCTGTGCTTTGTCTAAGAGGAAAAAAGCTTCAGTTTGGGGATCTTAATTTTCCCAAGTTTCATATCCCCATAGGATAGTTATGCATATTGTTATCAATAGAAATAGAACTAAATTAAGATATGTAAATTTTTAACGCAGCCTAATCTAAAAGGAATTGTTTTATTTTCACTTTCAAGGGTATGAAATCATATATAATGAATTGCCTGTAATTCATTTTCTATCACTCCAATCATTCAGATTCTATACAATAAATGTCTTTTTATAGAATTTTCGATACAAATTTAAATGATTTAATGTTTAAATCATAATGTTTAATTATCATAATGTTTAATTTAATGTAATGTACATTACAAATTTTAATGTATTTGGAATGTTTTATTGAGATGTGAGAAAATTACAGCATTAAATCAACCACTCACTATAATCTACTATTATTTTTATATTTAATTAAAAACCCAAAACATCCTTCATTTATAATTGACCTAGTTTTAAACAAGCAGTACTGACTCAAATAGCGTAGTATCAGTCATAATTATCAAGTACAGCACATAAACAACTGTTTTTAAATGGTATGAAAATATTATACATGAAATAATGATTGCATTAATAAATAAACAAATGGTGTAATACAGAAAAACAATGAATACTGGGTTTTTCCCCTCCTTTGATTATTTTCTGGTATTCTCTCTTACCTATAAGAGACCTTAGGAAATCTAAATGCTGTACTCAATGGTATTATATAAAGACAAATATAGATATACCACGAAGATAAAGATAGCTTGTCTGAATATGCTATTTAATGTTAATTGTTCATTTCACTTTTCATGTACATCAGATTACTGATAAGTTCTCAAAGTTCTATAACTAATTATAGAAAAAGGCATGTGGGTTTTGAAAGATTTAGATTAGTTCATCATTAAGATTTTAAAATGATTTGACTTTTTAAAATATAAAAACACATTTATACATGTTAATATTATTAGTTATTCCTTGGATCACTTTTTAAGTTTCTCTTAAAGTTTATATATTCTTTCTGAATGAGGGTTATGATCAGTTATTATTAAGAAATTTATATAGTTATTTACAGGTTACTCATTCTGTTTCAACAGAGTTAGCAGTCCTTTTTCACCTTGGAATCAAGTATTATAGCTGTCTTCTTATGTAAACTTAGACTATGTTTTTCCTGAATTTTTAAAATGTAAATATCTAGTAACTTTATATTGCATATAAAATTATTTCAGGTTCCACCAATACTTCATAGCTGTATGAAGTATATCTAGGTGTTTTTTGATAATTTACAAAATACAAAGATGAAAGTCTCTACTCAAAATATGTCTTGTTATTCAATTAAACCTTTTATTCCAATGAATTTTTGAGAACCTTCAAGTAAGCAAATAACCTTACTTGTTCCTTCAAAATTTTAAATAAAGTAAAATCTTTAGGATTCTTTCAATCATGTGATTTTCCTTTTATGTCAGATAATACATCTACAAATGAGTTTTATGAAACATGCTAAATTTCATATTATCATTTTTTTTCTCATAGACAGTGTTTTCTAGTTTCGCCAGCATATCAGAATCACTCGAAAATTTGTCATTAAAACAGAAAACTTTTCGCATGGAAGTTACATTTTCAGTGATATAAGCCCATGGCTTTTTTCTATGATGTAATACTTCAACAATAATTTTGCACAAACCTTTACCGAGATTCAGTGTGTAGAATCAAGTTACTACCAGTTGATTAATACAGCCAGACATAAATTGAGTTAGAAATCTCAAGTACTCCCAATTCAATAGTCTTTAGAAAAATTGAGCAAAATAACAATAAAACAGCGTAACCATTAACTTGCTCACAAATAGCATTTTTAGAATTTTTTGAATGAAAAAAATAAAGGCAAATGTTAATAGAGCCTTTAAAATTTAATAACTTATCAAAGATATAAGGTTAATCCTTCACTTTTATTAAGCTACTGAAAAGCTTAAGGACTTTTATAAGTCTTTTTCTTCTTTAATTCTAATTACTTCAGAAAGTTTACTGCTATTATTATTAAAGTAAGATGAATGACTATGATTGAATATATGAAGTAATTGATTATGTAAAATTTTGTGTGTGTTGCCTAAAATTTGCACTGGACCTTTACTGTCTAAAATATAACTAAGAACGTAATTTCTTAAAATTTTTCTTGTAACAAAACATCATTAGTAAGTGTGATCCCTGTTTAAAATGATAAAAACATTAATAGCTTAGTTGTCAAAAATATTTCTTGGACACACGATTTCAATTGAGACAGTCCCACCTCCTTCCAAATGCCAAAAAACACTATTCCCTAGCTATAGACTGGGACTTAGCCTAGTGAAACAAATACAAAGAAATTTTTTAGAGCAGGTTTAGGTTCACATTAAAACTGAGGAGGGGACTTCCTTGGTGGTGCAGTGGTTGGGAATCCACCAATGCAGGGGACACGGGTTCAATCCCTGGTCCGGGAAGATCCCACACGCTGCAGAGCAACTAAGCCCATGCACCACAACTACTGAGCCTGCGCTCTAGAGCCTGCGAGCCACAACTACTGAGGCCACATGCCCCAACTGCTGAAGCCCGCGCCCTCTGGGGCCTGCATGTCACAACTACTGAGCCCGCGTGCTGCTACTGAAGCCCGCGTGCCTAGAGCCCATGCTCCACAACAAGAGAGGCCACCGCAATGAGAAGCCCGCACACCACAACGAAGAGTAGCCCCTGCTCACCGCAACTGGAGAAAGCCCACGTGCGGGAACGAAGACCCAACGCAGCCAAAAAATTAAATTAAAAAAAAATATATATATATATGTGTGTGTGTGTGTGTATATATATATATATAAAAGTGAGGAGAACGTACAGATATTTCCTATATAATCTCTGCCCCCATACATGCATAGCCTTCCTTATTACCAACATCCCACTCCAGAGTGGTATATCTGTTGCAAATGATGAACCTACACTGACACATAATCATCCAAAATCTGTAGTTTACATTAGGGTTCACTCTCAGTGTTGTACATTCTATGACTTTGGACAAATATATAAGAACATGTATTTATCATTATAGTATAATACAGAGTACTTTCACTGACCTAAAAATCCTCTGTGGTCTACCTGTTGATGTTTCCCACCCCATCCCCTTACAACTGCTGATCTTTTTACTGTCTCTATAGTTTTGCCTTTTCAAGAATGTCATATAGTTGGAATCATACAACATATAGCCTTTTCATATTGGCTTAAAGTACATTATTGCAAGCTCTATAGTCTGGCTATACCATGGCTGTGTTTCTTTGAGATCTCACAAGCTTAATTCCCTACTCCATGAAGTAAGGATGTCAATAGTATATATCTTTAAGTTTTGGAAAAGTATTAGATGAGGAAAAGCACATAAAATGCTTAGCACATTGCTGCTTTGCATATTTGTAATGATGGTCTGCCAGTCTTGAATTCTCTCAGCTTTTTATGCCTGAAAAAACTCTTTATATCACCTTTATTTTTGAAAGAGATTTTTGCTAGGAATAGAATTTGAGGTTGAATTTTCCCCTCTCAATATTTAAAAAAGTTGCACCACTGTTTTTCCTCTTGCATTATTTTAGATGAGATGCCTGTTGTCTGCTGTCATTTATCTATTGTACCCTATTTGTCATGTGTCTTTTCTCCCAGACACTTTTTTTTTTTTTGAAGATTTATTGATTTATTGATTGATTGATTGCTATGTTGGGTCTTCGTTTCTGTGCGAGGGCTTTCTCTAGCTGCGGCAAGTGGGGGCCACTCCTCATCGCGGTGCGCGGGCCTCTCACCATCGCGGCCTCTCTCGTTGCGGAGCACAGGCTCCAGACGCGCAGGCTCAGCAGTTGTGGCTCACGGGCCTAGTTGCTCCACGGCATGTGGGATCCTCCCAGACCAGGGCTCGAACCCACGTCCCCCGCATTAGCAGGCAGACTCTCAACCACTGCGCCACCAGGGAAGCCCCCTCTCCCAGACACTTTTAAGATTTTTCTCTTAACACTAGTTTTAAGTAATTTGATGTGCTTTGGTGTACTTTTCTTTCTGTTTCTTGTGCTTGAAATTCACTGAACTTCTTCAGAGTATGGGTTTATACTTTTCATCAAATTTGGAAATTCAATTTCCAAAAAATTGGATTTCTAGCCATATTTCTTCAAATATATATTTTCGTCTGTCTCCCTACTTTTTCAACTTTTTCTGAGCCTCAGTTCTACATAAATTATACTGATTAAATTGTTCCACAACTCAAATGATGCTCTGTTGTTTTTTCCCCAGTTATTTTTTTCTCTGTGTTTTATTTTTGATAATATCTATTGCTATGTCTTCAGGGTCATTCACCTTTTCTTCTTCAGCGTTTAATATACTTTTAATCCCATTCAGTATAATATTTTTCATCTCTAAAAGTTCAAATTGGTTCTTTTTTTAGACCTTCCCTGTCTCTTTTTATGTGCATGCTTTCCTCTACCTTTTAGAACAAAAGAGTATAGATTTACTAGCTGTCTTGATGTTCTTGTCTACTAATTCTATTATTTGTGGCAATTCTGGGTCTATTTCTAATGACTGATTTTTTCCTATTTATTATCAATTGTCTTTTCTTGCTCCTTTGTGTGCCTGATAATTTTTTATTGGATGTCAGACATTGTCTTTTACATTGTTGAGTGCTGGAGGATTCTCTATTCCTAGAAATATTTTTCATTTTTGTTCTCGGACACAACTAAGTTATTTGGAAACAACTTGATTCTCTTTTGGCTTGCCTCTACACTTTGTTATGCTGAAGATTTACTCGACGCTCAGTGTTTTAGGTCTTTTTACTCTGGCTGGTGGGAACATAAACTCTTTGTGGCCCTGTGTGAGCTCCAGGTATTGTTCTGCCTGTTTCTTTCTGATAATTCTTCCTGGACTCTGATGGTTTTCTCACAGGTAGGCGCTGAGCCATATTTAGCTGAATTCTTGACAGGAATCGTTCACTCTGTGTGTAGCTCTCTTCTCCCCAGGACTCTACCATAGGCATTCTATCCGTTTTGGCTTTCTTCATCTCTGAACTCTGTCTCCTAAACTCTGAGAGACTTCCAGGCTCTGTTTAGGTTTCCTCACCCTGCAATGAACTTTTAAAATCCTTCTAAGAAGCAAGCTAGGACAATCATTTGGCTCATCTTGTTTGTTTTCCTTCTGTCAAGGATCACTGTCCTGCACTTCCTGTTGTTCAGTGTCTAATTGTTGTTCCTTATGTTTGTCTACATTTTTTTTCAGCTGTTTAAAGTGGAAGGGTAAATCTGGTTCTTCTTATTCCATTACGGCTAGAAGCAGAAGTCCTTTATAATATACTTGATGGGGTAATACTAGTATTAGTGGTAATCATCATCATCAGATATGTACAATGATGCCAAAAATTAGTAAAACAGCTTTCATCCTAACTGTCTTGCCATCATGACATAAACTACATGTACATGAAATACACATTTATGGGGTAACTGAATAATGAGAATAAAGGAAAGATAATATATATCAAATGGAAAAAATGTTCAAAATTTGATAAGACATGGAGGAAGAAGGAATGGAAGGATAAAAACTCTGGTACAACTGTTTAGACCTTCCAAGTGTCTCCTCAGAACATGAGAGACAACAACTGCACTGAACTTCGTGCCTAAGTGCCATGAACGTCTGTACTGTCAAATAAAAAGGAAGTTTCTTGCCCCACAAGGAGAAAGAGAAGTTTACATAACAATAACAATAGCCAACAACATTTATATAGTATTTACTAAGTTCTAGTAATTGTTCTAAGCACTTAACATTTAATAATCATTTAACCCACAAGGACACTGTGAGATAGATACTGTTATTAATCCTCAGTTAAAAGATGAGGAAGAGTGCAAAACAGAGTGGTTGAATAACTTACCCGAAGTCAGATAACTAATAAGTGGCACAGCTGGGATGTGAAACTCATCATTTGGGGGCTATATTAAGAATCCCACTAATTTGCAAATGTTCCACTCTGAGGGTAGATAAGAAACACAGAATGACAGAAAAAAACAACAGAAGGTATGGAAGGGAGGGAGGGAGATGGAAAAGAAGAAAGAGGGAGGGAGGAGAGAGAGCACACATTAGAAATAAGATTAGAAATTCAGAGAATTCAGAAATGCTCTGCAACTGTACTGATCCCAAGAATATCAGGGTTGTGCTGAAATCAAATCAATTTTGCTAGGATACGGAGAAAGTTACCAGGAAAGTAACAGCGAAAAGGTGATATACAAAAAGAAAAAAGAAAAAAAATGTGCTACAATCAACTGGAATGTAAATAGGTGAGGGAAAACAATTCAACAGAAGGGAAGATCTCTATATAGACCTAGAAGAAAGTAAACCAAAGTGATTGATCCCATAATTTAGGCCTATCCAGGCTATGACAAAGCAGCAATGGTAGCCTGGTCTTTTTGTGGAGACAGGACCTGAAAGCTAGAGTAGATGGTTACATGCTCTTGGTGGACCTTCCGTTATTTTTGCTAAAGTTATATGCTCACCATTCACTCATCCACCCCGTCCTCTAGAGTCTGACTACTCAAAAGTATGGTTTGTAGAGCAGCAGCGTGTCCATTACCTGGGACCTTGCTAGAAATACAGAATCTCAGGTCTATTCCAGACCTCCTGAATCAAAAATTACATTTCAACAGGATGCCCAGGTGATTCTGTAGGCATAAGAAATGTTGGGGCCTGGAGAGAAAGGGGTCACAAGACAGGCAAGGTCTCTTTCCACCCCTTTCATCACTGTATTCCCAGAGCCTAGTTCAGGTCTACACATAATAAATGCTCATCACACTTTTTTTAATGAATACATTATGGCTATTATTAGTAACACTTCAGGTCTGAAAACCAGCCTTGTTTTCTGCCTTGACTACCTCAACTCAGTGAGATGAACGTGTTAACTACTACACTATGGAAACACGATTATCTCAGTTCCTAGTGAGCTCTTCCCTGCTAAAATCCTACAGCTACTGAATGCGCATCTCAGCTGGCACTAATTAACATCATGCCATGTTTTAGTCTCTATCTTTCCGTATGTATGTGTCACTGTACATGTGACATCCCTCCAACTAGAGCGAAACCTCCCTGATGGCAGGGATTACATGTACTTCCCTTAGATTACATATCCTTCCCTTAAATTACATATCCTTCCCTTAAATAACTGGTTATATTGAAAGCTATCTAGAACATACATACTCATGTAGGACAGCCTATAAGGCAAACTAAAAATACCTGTACACTGTAGGGTATAGTAATAAAGTATAAGTTTAAATACTAAGCTGACCTGGGGTCAATTCTGACTTCCACTAGTTCTCAGCATTAAACGCAATAGATATTTAAGCCTTCTGAGCCTCAGGTTTTATCTTTAGGGTGGAGATAATGGCACATTTCAGAGTGCAGAGCTTCCTTAGATACATACGGCTAGTGCTATAACTCATCAGCTACTCCTATTCTTCTACCTTTGGAGCTCTTAGTCCAAGATATAAAATAATAATGCATAAAGGGACTATTACACCAATAACCAAGCAAGAACATGAAATATTTTTGTTTTGGTCATGTGTAGGCAAGAAGGAAAAATCAGAAACTGCCACTTTGTCTCATTACCTATTTTTCATAGAGAGTTTAACAGTTCAGACAAGACTTCCTTTACTTTGACAGAGACATGATTTACAATCTGATACACCTACCAGTTCTCTCCAAGTACTGGCTGTTTGTTTTTATAAACATGTATTTACAAAGGTTAAAGGTTGATGTCGTGCAGGTGCAATATCAGCCACTCACAAACGATTTCTTGGAAAGGGAGTATTGTGAATAGAAGGATAAAGAGAGAGAGTAGAGTTTGAAATGAGCAAATTGCAAAGGAAGGAAGTGTCTCAAAATTTCTCTCCATATAAGAGGACTACATTACGATTCTAATAAAATATTGTAATATATTTTTCCCCTCTCACAGCATCAATTAGTTAGAGACGCTTTGTAGTTGATGATTTCCTCTTTTGAAATGTAAATGAACACTTGAAAGTTGAGTCTTATTCAATCTTCCTGCAATAACTTTTATCAGCTAATCAGCTAGGTGTGGATCTCCACACCTAGTTGAGATACGCACATAGTGAAATCACTGAAATAGGAAAGGAAATAGACCCAGATGAAGTACTTTCCATGTATCTCAACAGAGAGGCAACTCATTTTGGGGAGGTCATTTCTTTATTGTGCGGGATCCTCCTTGCATAACAGGATGTTCAGTACCCAAGGTTCCTGTCCTTGATATGCCAGCGATGTTCCCTAGTCATTACGGCCACCCAAAGGACTCCTTTTGAGAACCACTGCTTGCTTCACCGAGAGAAAACAAGTGCATCAAAAACTAACCTTGTCTATTTTACAGTTTTGCCTTCCTGGCCTTGCAGCAACTAGTGTGCCATGGAAATGTCTCATCTACATGTAAACAGCTGAGCTAAGATACAAATGAAGTGTGTGGTCTGCTCTGAGCCTGACTTTCCTCCGTTTCACTCAAGGCTAACCTGGTCCCAGCTTTCAATATTCGATGCCTTCTGTTCATTATCTCATTGCCTTTTTTGCCATTCACATATTCATCTTCTAACTCAACACTAAGAGGGAAAAAGAATGGAGAGAGGAGAAGAAGTATTCCCTCTATGACCTCTTTTCGTTGTCATGGTGCAGTGCACTGTGCCTTTCCTACACCAGCATGCATTTTCTGCCACCAGCCTTTCTCCTGTGGTTCAAGATCTCCTGAAAAGGGCTGGAAGGAGTTACACTGCATATCAGCAAGCATTGTTCTTCGTTGCATTCTTTTTTTTTTTTTTTTTTTTAATTAATTATTTATTTATTTATTTATTTTTGGCTGTGTTGGGTCTTCGTTTCTGTCCGAGGGCTTTCTCTAGTTGTGGCAAGCGGGGGCCACTCTTCATCGCGGTGCGCAGGCCTCTCACTATCGTGGCCTCTTTTGTTGCGGAGCACAGGCTCCAGATGCAAAGGCTCAGTAGTTGTGGCTCACGGGCCTAGTTGCTCCGCGGCATATAGGATCTTCCCAGACCAGGGCTCGAACCCGTGTCCCCTGCATTAGCAGGCAGATTCTCAACCACTGCGCCACCAGGGAAGCCCTCGTTGCATTCTTATGATCACATCCCCTGGATGCATTTAATTTTGACTGCCTAAGTGGGATTTTAAGTTACATTAATTCTGTTCTTAGATAGCACTTAGAAATGATGAGAGTCAAATGTTAAATGACTGAGCTTATCAGAATGTATTCCAATATTTCTCAAAGTGTGTTTCGTAACCACTGGTTGCAGGGTTATGTTAACAGGAGCTACTTGGAAAATGATTCCATGGTCAAATAAGTTTGGAGAAGGATGGACTGAACAAATTACTTTAGTGCGTGGATTTACAGAGCCTTTACTGTGTGAAGGTGGTAGGATCTCAGTACAGTGGTGAGGAATGAGTTCAGGGTTTTTCAAACGTATTTGGCTACGAAGTCAATTTTCCCACCTATTACTGGAGCAATAAACGAGAAACAAGTGATTCTAGTCTTTAAGCCACTTAAGCTATGGGAATACAGACTTTCAGAGCTGCTGATTCGGCCCCTAGGCAGTGCACTACGGGACTATAGCAGTTGGCGTCCTTTACATGGTGCAATGTGAATGGAGCACTTTTATCAGTCAGAGTTCAATCAGAGAAGCTGAACCACTAGGAGGTTTATATAGTAAGGGATCTGTTACAGGGATTTGATCTTACACAACTTGCAAAGTCAATCAGTCTCTATAAAGTTGTTGTTTTGCTTCTGATGCTGGAGTTTCAAGTGGGTGGAGCAGGTTATCAGGAAGACAAGAAGGTATGTAAAGCAGAGGATAAAAAGGATAAACTGACACCCATGAGCTTGTGCTGGAAGCCATGAGTTTGGATTGGAAACTGCGTTGGTTGTCACTACCTCCAACTCTGAGGAAGTAGATACCCTGCAGAGAAGCTGGATAAATTCCATCTAATTTGTGGAAGGAGAATTTCCCCTTTTATTATCTGTACCCTACTCCTTTCCCTTTTTCAATCATTCCTTTTTTTTAATCTCTGTCCACTAAAACTTTCTCATCTCTTCTCCAAGAAAACTCATTTTTTCCCCCTTAGAACTTGTAGAACATTAACAATTGTGTATTCTTAGATCACTGTGGCTTACCTATGTAGGTCCTGTGTGGTTTTAACTTTATTAAGTTCATAATTTAGGGATATACTGCTATTCTTTTCCAATTAGTCTCAACAGCTCTTCAAAGAATTATTTTATCTCAGATAACATCAAATAAAACAGCTTACAACTTTTTATTTGCTTTATAGTTCTTTAAAGGATACAAAGACATCATTTGTGAATAGCTGATCAAATGTTAGAATTTCTCTTTGAATCCAAAAGCCCTATTAAACTGGGATTGTATTTGAAGTTCAATTTATTTAAATGTCCTGCTTTAAGACTGACCCATGAGAGGCGGTCTGGAGAAAAGACTGATCAAGATAACATATTTTTTTTCTTTCTCTCCAGGGATTAAAAAAAAAAAAACAGTATTCCTCACTAATGTAGGTAGAAAACCAAGTACTGTATGAAAGAAATCACGGTTGTCCATCCTACTTGGCAAAGGAGATCTTGGAACTAAAGAAGCCAAGACACGGCCAAGAAGATGACAAAGAACTTGACAATGACGAGATTCAAATAGGAGGGAAATAACTACATGTAGTCAAGAAATGTCTCTCCCCCAAAGAGACAGACATTTCCAGATGTTAACATTTCAAGAGTACATTTGAATGACATAATGTACTGATTACAGAGGACTTTGTTTTAAGCATTATCATACCACCACCAATAATATCCACTAGTTTACATAATTATTTAAAATAATTATTAAGAATTTAGCAAAAGGTACTATAATGTAAGAATCCAATAAATCAATCCCTTCTCATTAATAAATAATTTTTAAGTAATTTCTAATACAAACTCAGTAAGCAACATTCTATATGGCTGTAATGGCTAGCATCCAAATATTTCAAAATATCTAGGTTTCCAGTGAGAAAGCAAAGTTGCTATTTCTCCAATTTATTTTTTAAATAAATTGCACTAAATGTTCTAACTGTATGAAAAGTTCAATTATCTTTTAAAAAAACAATAGTGCACCTTTCTGGGAAGACAATATGCCTCTTCATTTCTACAATACAATTTTGAGAGGTTAAGGGGCAGTATCTGGTCTTATTGTCTTGAATTTTATAAGCCACCTTTTTCCTCTTTAGAAGGTTTTCTAGGAGATAGTAGTTCAACAAAGACCTCACAGTAGTCAGATATAAAGATGAGACAGTTGTAAACTCCACTTGGATGTCAACTAGTCTCTTAAAAGTAAAGTTGTATATTCTAGGGTGAAATTAATTTGCAAGCTAATGAACGCTATTTTTAAAACTGTATTTTCTAATCACAATTTTATTTATTGGGGGGGTTCTTCTCATTTTCCCCTTAAAATTTTTTAATTTGATAAATACTAAAACCAAACAAAAAGTAAAACCACAGACTTGTATTGATACGTAAGTGTTTACAACAGTTTTATTTGTAATAGCTGTAACAGGAAACTACTCAAACACCCATCAACAGGTGAATAGATAAACAAATTGTGGTATGCCCATACAATGGAATGCAATAAAAGTGCACTACTGACACAACAATATAGATGAATCTCAAGACCACTGTGCTGAATTTAAAAATCTAGCAAAACAAACCAAAAAAAAACCAAACAAACCATAGTATATGATTCCATTTAGATTTAATTCTAGAAAATGCAAAACTAATCTATAGAGAATAACAAAAAGAGGATTTGTATTTGTCTGAGAATGGGGGTGGAGAGAAGGTTGGATTACCAAGGGATGAGGAGACTTTTGGAGTGATGGGGATGCTTGTTATCTTGATTACAGTGATTGTATGGGTTCATACACATGTCAAATCTGACCAAACCACATGCTTTAAATATGTGTCACTTTTTGTGTTTCAACTATACCTCAATGGAGTTGAAAAATAATTCACTCATAATAAACATAATTTCTAAGTCTTTACTGAGTGTTTACTGTATGTTCAGGCTCTTTTCCAAGCTCTTTACATTCACTAATATTTAACCACCACCCCCAACAACTTCAAAGTAGATACCATAATTATTATATCTCCTTTAAAGATGAAGAAACTGGAACAAATAAGTTGTCCACTTTGCTCTCCTGATTGCCCAATTTTTCCACTTTCTCACAACCCAAACAGGCCATCCTGTGTTAAACCCTAATGATTGGATCCCAATTCCAAATTTTGGGAGAGAGGATATTGGATTGGCCAGCTTGAACCACCTATTTCTGATACCACCTGTTATGGCCAAGGAATAGGGTGCTGGACCCACCTCTGTGAGTGATGGTGGTCATTATCTAAGAAGGAAGCCATTCTAAATAGACTCCTAAAAAGCACTTCTAAATGTTGCCTACATTGGTGAACTCATCTTTAGAGATCTCAGGAGAGTGGTGGGAATGGAAGTATAGAGCAAGGCTATGTCTTCAGATCAACAAAACATATGGTGTTTTTATTTCTCTTTAACTGATATTAACTTAGCATTTGTGCCAACATTCCTACTGATGGTTGAAAACAAACTTACAAATTCAAGCTAATTCAATCTCTTCCAGCTTCAAAGAGAGGCTTTCAGGCTATATACAATCCCCCCTTAACTTCCCCTGGGATAGCAAATCTAATACATGATAATCCTCTGTCATTGCTGGTTTTCACTTAGAGAGAACACTTCCTGATAGCCTTTGGGGATCATCTCTTTCCCCACAATTTCTTCTCCCCAAATCCATAACCCTTCCATTGCCACTAGCTTGGATTGTCTACTATGCAGCACCCACGAATGGCATCTCTTATTGGGACCAAGAGCCTTGTTTCTGCTTACTGGCCCTCAGCACTTCTCTCAAACTTGGACGAAGTTTGGAATTCTCCCCAGGTGTTCTCAGAATACACTGTATTATGGAAGTACTCAAATCTTTTCACCTAGTCTTTCCATCTGCTATTGATATTTAGATGTCATGTTGGATGCAAAGATGTCTCTCTAAGTCTTGAAAACTACTAAGGTACTTCTAGGAAACTGGGCAAAGAACTATTCTGCCCTAGTAATACCCAGATTATCCAGGGATCCTACTGTCCCAATCTTTCAAGAATTAACTAAAACAATAATGCACCAAATTCCTATTTAACGAACATCCAGCATCTAAACCACCGTCACACATCCCCTTCAAATTCCCTTCCTACTCACTTGTCAAAATTTAATTCGGTGGGGTGATTAGCTCAAACACTACTTTGAAGCAATTTTTTAGTCTTACCTAACATATGATTTATGGTTTAAATGTGATCTCAGTTCTTTGGTACTTCTCATAAAAAGGACTTGCTTTCAAAACTACTGATTCTTCTATGAACTTAAAATAAAATGAAATTTGAATCTCAAAAAGGAGCCACCCTTTGTTCTAGACTCATCTGCCCCACACCAGGGGATGTTGAAACCTGTCTCTGATGTCTGATTGACTGGAAGGATAGGGATAAAGGAATGTGCAAAATTTCTTTAACTTTTGGTCTCAATGGAATAAATGATACTGGACTTGCATGTCTTCATTTATAGTTATAAAACCTGACAAAATAAATGAAGAAGCTATTTTTAAGCATCAGACAACAAGCAGAACAGTAGTATAATTCTTGAGAGTAGGTAAAAACAAAAGACGAGCTACATATTTGCTCTAGCTCTTGACTTGGTAACCTTTTCCCTACCAAAGTGCAAGTACTGAATAGATGGGGCCAAAGTAGAGTAGCAAAGTTGTTGAAGTGAAGAGGCAGAGACCGGAGTTTGGGCTATTGAAGTGACTAGAATGTTCAGTGCAGGGTTCTGGAGAAGAGGGAGCTGCACGAAGTAGGTAAGGGGCAGAGTTCACCCTAGCATTCCTGGCTAGGGGCTGGGTTGTGCATGCATAGGATGAGACTTGAAGTATCTTGCAAAAATTAGCTTCTGTGGGACTGAGCAATGAATGCATGTATGAGGGTTAATACAGTGTTAGAGCACACTCTGGTCCAACTAGACTAGAGATATCTCACTGAGCACCTGGGAATTTAACTGAGCCCTGAAAAAGGACATGCCTCAGCCATAATAACCAGATATTTTAGCCTGAACTACTTCGTAAGACTAAGAAAAAAACTGAAATTGGGGCTTCCCTGGTGGCGCAGTGGTTGAGAGTCTGCCTGCTAATGCAGGGAACACGGGTTCGAGCCCTGGTCTGGGAAGATCCCACATGCCGCGGAGCGGCTAGGCCCGTGAGCCACAACTACTGAGCCTGCGCGTCTGGAGCCTGTGCTCCGCAACAAGAGAGGCCGCCATAGTGAGAGACCCGCGCACCGCGATGAAGAGTGGCCCCCGCTCACCGCAACTAGAGAAAGCCCTCGCACAGAAACGATGACCCAACACAGCCATAAATAAATATAAATAAAAATAAATTTAAAAAAAAAAAAACTGAAATTGACTCAACCCTAATAAAACATAAAACCAAGCCCGACAGGATCCAAAGGATATACCAGTAGTTTAACTGTTTGCTAAAACAAAATTCATTACCCTTTAAAAGAATGCAGTGTTGTCCAGAATCTCCATAATGTATCATCCAAAATATTTAATATACAATAAAAGATTATTAGCCATTTGAATAACCAAGAAAGCAAGCAGTCAATAGAAGATCCAAATGTTGGGGTTACCAAATGCTGACTTTAAGCTAGCTATAATAATATGATCAAGAAATTAAAGGAAAAAATGGTGATAATAAATGAGCATTATCAGCAAAAAAGTAGGAACTATTAGAAAGAACCAAATGTAATGTGAATTCTAGAACTGAAAGTATGTTTAAAATGAAAAATATACAAGATTGCTTTAGTAGTAGTAGATTGGGGAGTACAGAAGAAAAGGCTAGTGACATCAAAAGCAATTCTACAAAGATTATTCAATCTGAAGAAGAGAGACAAGAGGCTGGGGAAAAAAATAAGTAGAGCCTCTGTGACCTTTGTGAAAATATTAAGTGGTCTAACACATGTGTAATTGGAATGCTGTTGGAAGAGAAGACAGAGAAGGGAAGAGAAAAGATATTTGAAGAAATCATGGCCCCAAATGCCTTGAACTTGGAGAAAAACATCAACTTGCAGAATCTAGAATCTCAGCAAAATTTAAGCAGAAAAAACTTTGTTTAAAAACTACTTCTAAACACATCATAGACAAGCTGCTGAAAACCAAAGATTAAAAAAAAATTAAAGTGATCAGAGAGGGGAAAAGGCATGTTAGATATAGGGGTACAATAACAGGAAGGATGTCAAAATTAAAATGAAGGAAGGAAGGGAGGGAGAGATGGAGGGAGGGAGGGAGGGAGGGAAGAAGGGAGGAAAGGAGGAGGGAAGGAGGGAAGGAAACTAGCAAACAAGAATTCTACACTCAGGGTAAATATCCTTTACTAAGGAGAATGAACTCAAGACATTTTTAGATAAACAAAAGCTGAAAGAGTTTGTCACCAGCAGACCTGAACTTCAATAAATGGTAAAGAAAATTCTTTAGGCTGAAGAGGAATGAAATCAAATGAAAATTCAGGTCTACTAGAAGGAATTGAAGAAAACCAGAAATGGCAACTGTGTGGGTAAACATTTTTTAAAATATCTATTTTTTCTTTTCCTAATTTATTTAAAAGACAGTTGACTATTTAAATACACACACTCACACACACATGCACACACATACACACAGGAACACTGCCCATCAGATTATAACATTTGTAAATGTACAGCATATAAAAATAATAGTACAAAGGGGAGAGTGTGTTAATTGCATTATATAGTTATAAAGTTACTACTTTTAACATGAAGTGGAACAATATTTACACGGGACAGTAGTAAATTAAAGGATTTATACTGTAATCCTGAGGAAACAAAAATCTTCATAACCCACTAGCAAGTGTCATTCACATGTTTATTCTTGTATCTTTTCTCAGTGCCAACCAAGGTCTATGTCAGTAACAGAAACTCTGTAAGGCATAAAAATAATTTGGTCAAGGTGAACAGCTTTTTTAATGGTTTGGCATGAAACACGGATAAAATTTAATGCATTTTATATCCCTGAGTGTTATTTCTTAAACCTAAACTTTTGATGAGATCTAACATCTAATAAATCCTTGAATTGGTATGCCTTGTGGTGTTAGCTGTAACTTTCCGCTGGGAGAGCCTGTGTTACAAATAAGGAATTTTCTTCTTGTTTTATCTGTCTTTACCACTGATACTTTAGACCAATGTTTATTTACTCCATGTGTATTTTTGTATCAAGGTCACATAATCTCAAAGAGAATTTTAAAATGTAAAACGTGATGGCATACATTGGTCATTAGAACGGCTACTGAAAACTTTTTCATTAACTATACTAAATAATATAGGATTCCATTCTGTAGCAGAAAACATACTTTCGAAGGGTAAGCACTCATCCTATACCGTTTCCATCTGGACCCAATCCACCAATCCTTCAGAAAGATGTACTCTACAAGAGTCCTCAAATCCAATAATCTAAGTTGGTGACTTCTCTACACACTGATTAATATCATTTTGCGCATTATACATATAATGTCACTGTTATACAAACAATGGCAAGGGACAATGCAATGATTTTGAAGACAATCACAAAAGACTAATATGATAGCACATAATTATTTGTTAAAGAAGGCTCTAGCTTCACACATTCAATTTTATTTTAAAAGAAACAAGAAGATGAAACATATGACGATCTTGCAGGGATTTTTTTTTTTTTTTTTTTGGCAAAGATAGCTTTATGCTGGATAGTGTGCCCTTAAAGATTCTATTTCTGGATCGGATTTTGATTAGGAACTAGAAATACTGCTGCATGAGTCAAAATAAAGGGAATGGAATTATTACTGCTGCATGAGTCAAAATAAAGGGAAATGGATAATTCAAATTATCTGCTTTTAGAAAAGAAAACAAAAAAAGAATTTAACAAGAAAACTTGAGCCTGGAGACCACATTCCTGGGTCTGAATTATTTAGATCATTATTTGAAATGAGCACAACAAACATAATTTGGACAGGGGATGCTTTCAATAACATGTTTATTCTCCTTGGAGCTTAGTCAGACCAGTCTGACCTCTGAGGCTGGCCAGTCACTTTTGGGCTTCATTTTGGACCATCTATCTCCAAGTCTGCTCTATCTGGGACCCACTGGACTTAACTCCTTTTTCCTTCCTATCATCCACTGTGGTTTATCTTATTCATCCCAAGGCCCAGTCTAGCTCAAGAGACTAAAACCCAGTCCAAATCAGACTCCATCACCCATATGGAGAATTCTGTGACCCAAGTACACCTCTAGGTGGGTGAATGAATGATTTAAAGGTTGGCATCAGTATGGAATACCCTTAATGCAATGTCCAACCAACAGGGACACTAGTGATACACAACTGGTTCAGGATAAAATACTTGATGCTTGCTTTTATCATCTTTCCTGATGAAGTAGATGAAAAAAATCAAATACCATGCTTATTAATGTCTACAGTTCTCATTTTAAATGACTGCTAAAACAAAGAGAGGACAGGAATTTAAAATGAGTTGTCTAACTTCAAAAAATGGCGTCTTCAAAATGAAAAAAAAAAAATTCCATATAGAAAATTCAAATAACGTCACCCACTCTTGAAGACAAAAGCCAATTCAAAGAGCAAAAGTGAAATCAAAGGGCAGTGAAAGTCTAAGCAGAGAAAAATGATAAAATAGAACAACAGAAAAATTTTAACTGTTAGGACATGTTTAAAATATATCAGTCAAAACTGGATAATATTTCCAAATTAGAAATGAATTTTATCTTCATAAAAATTCCCTCCTCAGAACTATTCTTCCAAAGGATTTTAAAGTTTGCAATTTACTTAACAAATACAAATAAATGTATCACAGTTATTGCAAAAGTAAAACAAGTAGAAAAATATGTATAAAACAAGTGGAAAAACATGTATAAATCAAGAAAAATCAAAGCATAAATCAAGAAAAATCAAAGCATAAACCACGATCAAGAGTAAACCATAACCTCCAAAGTAAGAAATGTGGACAGGATTTGAGTTATAGGTTGCTCTGGGGACAGATAATTAGAAACTAGCTTAGTTGAACATAAATAAAATATGGAAACATAATTACAGAATCCAAGGAGAGGCTTCATCATCACACACTCAAGGTAGGAATGGATTCTCTGCCTTAGAAATTGCAAGGAAGAAGAGGTTATACAATTTGTAGACTTACAGAGATCTAAAACCATTTGGAATGTTAAAAAAAATAGTTTCTGTTGAGGAATAACGTGGATAATCACATGGTCTATGATTAAAATACAACTGGAAATAAACTAGGAGGAATAGCATGATCAGCAGTGTTTCGGCTCACTCATTCTCGCCTGAACACTTGACTATTTCTTCTCATCTGGACAGTGTTTGCATCTTAGGTTTCTTTAGCTCCGATGATGTCTCTTATCGTTTTAAGATCACTGTGATTGTCATTTACCAAACATCTTTCTGACCCCACGAATACATAAAATTTAGATAACTTGCTTTTCCAAAGGACAACGCCCAAACTATTAAGGGCATTAGATTAAGTCTCCAATTTATGATGAAGGGACATAAAGTGCTATAACTAGAGAAAAGAGACAACCTAAAGAAACATCGTAATCAGGTGTTTCCTGTGACTTTGGGACAAGGAAAACACCACTGGTTTTTGATATGCTGGTTTTGTTTATCCAACCATTGTTCATCTAGAGATGATCCTGTCGTACACTGAGCAAGATGCATAAGACTTAGAGACAGAGGTCGAGCCCTGGGGGGTTGGGGTGGAGGTGGTTCTAACCTTGTCAGGAAGATAAGACAGGTTTACACAAGACCACAATGGAGATGATGATGCCACAAGTCCCAAGGGGGATCAGAGAAGGGAATGATCATTTCTAGACATCAAGAAGGCTTCAAGATGGGGGTGGAGGTGGGATTTTGAGGCAACATTCTGAAATGTTCATAACAAAAGCAGGTGAGTTCAAGGAACAGCAGTATTGCATTAGCTTAAAGGGAAAGAAAGGATAGGCACCTCTGAGAAATCTTAAAACTTTAAGCCACAGTTTGAAAATGATGTTATCGATTCTGACCAGTCAAGGTCTTCCTTGGCTATTTAAGGAATCCGAAATTTATCTTTTGCTCCCAGTTTTATTGTTTTTAAAAACCACGTTGATCAGTCAATTTTCACGTGAAACTGGGAGCAAAGTAGAAGAAGAAATGAAGTTGGGAAAAGAGGTGAAATGGATACAAGTCGATCAGATAACAGACAGTTTCCAGGTAAAGACACTGGAGGAGGCAAACCACTTTGGGTTAAAAAATAAAGATTATTTTTTATGATGAAAAGAGGGGATATGTGTATACGTATAGCTGATTCACTTGGCTGTACAGCAGAAACTAACACAACATCGTAAAGCAACCGTACTCCAATAAAAATAAAAATTAAAAAAAACCCAACAACAACATTTAGGAACGTTGGACTATTTATTATCACGCATTCCGAAGGGTTATGCTCACTGCTGTTAACCTCCTGTTGAAAACAGTACTATCTTTGCCTAAGAATCTAATGACAAATTCTCTTTGGAATGTGATTCCAAATTCTTTTGGGAATACCTGCAGACTCTCAAAAGAACGTGAAATGTTTTCTTGTTGTCTGTAAGACGTTAGAAAAACTTGCCTTTAGAAACAGCAGCTGCAGGGTGAACTTCTAGAAAATAAACCCTGAGAGGTTTCTCTTCCTTTTCTTTTAACCCAAATAGCCTACGTATATTTTTCAATCTCTTCTTTCTACATCCTTAATATTAACTGTAAGTGATGAATGGCGGGTGTGGAAAGAAGGAGACTGGAGAAACTCCGTCCATTTGAAAAGAGTTCATTCTTTTCACCCTATTTTGCAGAGTGTCATTTTAAATAAGTGCTGGCCTGGAGAAGCTTTTTATTGTTTTGAACCACAGGCTTTACATTACCTTAAAAAAAAAACCCTCTCAGCCGCAAGTTGGATGCTTCTGGCAGCAATACCAATCTAGCACCACCCAGGGAGGGAGCGTATTTGCTTCTTCGCTCACTTCTGGCAGGGCAGAGGAATGCTGGACATCGAGAGACGAGAAGGGAGGCTGCCCAGAGCATCGGCACGCTGCTCCCCCGTCCCACGCCTTGGGCCTCCTCCCTTAGGAATAAACAGGTAAGTACATCGAGGTGCTGATGCAAGTGGGGCGTCCTAGCTCACTGCGACCAAGCCATGGAGGAAGTCAAGTGCAATGTACTGAGAATGCCTAATAGGTCTCAACACCTTCAGGAAGCTCAGCGTGGCCTGGCTGAGGTCATAAGGTTCTCATTCTACCCAGCACGTTGCTGAAAAGTCCTTTGGTGTTTATTAGTCTTTCTAGCTTTGCACATCACTTTGCAGCATGCTTTTCTCTAGGCTATTAAGAAATGCATTAAAACAGCCACTGAATGTTTGGGTTTTGACAAATTTGGGGCTACTTGTTCATCTGTTTTTCTTTCGTATTCAGAAATCAGAGCTTAACAGAGCTTACAAATTTTGACTGCTGAAAAGTAAAATATCATCTAAAGTATCGTTCTCAATGTCAGTGTTGTAAAATACTACACATGGATAAAATGTAAGACTTAACATTAGACAGGGAGCTGAAAAACTACAGAGATAAAATGTTCCTATAATATGATAGTCGTCTCTAAATATAAGGCTCCATGTTATAAATTTGGGTTCTTAATGAATTTTTTATATAACCAATTCTGTTTCCACTTAGATGTCAGAAACTGAGCTGGAAAAGATAAAAGTCAGAACAGCTGAGCATTTTGAAAATGACAAAAATAACATTTCTTGGTTGAAGGAAGGTAAGTCCTCTTGCTGTTGATTTTCTATCAATGTGAGAATTGTGCTTTTGCTTATAAGCAAAAAAGAGTGTGGAAGAAAGAAGAAAAATGTCCCAGCATTTCAAATGACATTAATACTTCTGATTTTCTTTCTTTCTTTCTTTCTTTTTTTTTTTTGGCCTAAGTAGTAGTTTGAGGGTGTTCAGTATTGAAATGTTTTTTGTATTCCTTAGACTGCAGAGGTCACTCAGATGATTTTATGGGTAAGAGGATATACATTTTCAATTCAGATACATGCTACCTGTGAGGTTCTTGTTGTGCTGGAGAATTTTCTCCCTGGTAGCCAGGAAGATGAAATAATTTGAGGACAAGTATTTTTTAAATAATAATCACAGAAAGGAGTGCAGGCTGTAGGAAGTCATGTCTACAAATAGAATTGCCATTCACTGCAATTACAGAAGCCACCTTCCCCCGGGAGAGCAGTGTCAGCTACAAGCACGACGTGCGTTAAGATGCTTGCTTGAAATACACACACAAATCGATATGTCCTCCTAGGAGAAGTACAAATATGTGCACTTTTGAAAATACGTATCAACTCATGATTATTTACTAGAAGGTTTGGTTTCATAATCTTTTCTTTTTATGAACATCTTTAATGTCTTTAATCTTTTTATGAACATCTTTAAAAGGAAACCAACTTGATATTCTATCTAAATAGATAAGTTGTGTCTTTTACCTCATTTCCTGAATCTATTCCGTTGTTAAAAGACGGCTCTTAAGTAGTTGCCATGCCTCAAAATTGTTTTCTAAGGTCACAGGAGACTTTAATATATATGTCAAGTAAGTTCTACAACACCAGTAATAATAATAATAATCATGACATCAAACACGGTGACAATGTGCATTAGTGATTATGCTGAATCATCACAACAACCGTAGGAAGCATTAATCGCTCCTAATATTCAGGTAAGAAAATAGAGTCTCAAAGAGTTTAAGTAAATTGCCTAAAATTACAAAATTAGGAAGTAACAGAGCGGGGATTTGATCCCAGACTGTGTGACTCCATAGCATATAAATTGAACTACCACCTTACACAGTGTTTCATAGAAAAGATGTTTAAGTTACTTGTCAGGACATGATCTGTGCTCAGAAAGTTTTCCTAAAGTGTTTAAATCAACACCTCCACCTTCACACGTACTCTTCCATCCACTCTTATTCTTAATCCTGCTTTCCCCCCATCCTCATTTTTTAACTGTTCACTTTTTTAAAAAAAGATTATCCTTCTGCCCCAGGGCCCCATAATCAAATTTAATAGCTGGAACTCATCTCCAGTGAAGACTTTATTTCAGGATAAAAGTGGGTACAGACATGTATTCTCAGAATCATTCCCTTCAAAAAGCCACAGAGCTAAGAAATTCTCTAACCTTTAAAAAAATATATAGAAGTAAAAAAACTGAACTCAGGCCAAAGATCCCTCTGTGTTTTTCTTGCGAAGACCAAGCCCACAACGACAGAGAAGTTCTTCTGTGACTTATAGTGACGTTTATCTTATTTCTTTTGCTTCATTTGCCCATGCTATAGATGTCTCATAGAGAAATAATGACAAAAATTGATATACCGGTCATTTGCTTCCTGAAGAATTTCCATTTCAAAAAATTGTCTCCATTAAGTACAATTTAGGACTAAATTCTTATAATCTACAAAATCTAACTTCCTAGGTGATTATTCTTATAATCTACAAAATCTAACTTCCTAACTTCTTATAATCTACAAAATCTAACACCCTAAATGGGTGTTTTAGCCCATTTGGACACTTCACTTAAGCTACACTCAAATTACGTTTACTGTATCATAAAAGGGATTCGAGCCAGATGCAAGATGACAACATCTTAATTGGGAATTACCAGGATGAGTTAGTTTTTGAACATAAACGTCTTTTTTTTTTTTTTTTTTTAATGTTAAGAAAAAGGATCTATGTTGGCTTTTTTTTTCTTTTTAAAGCAAACTGGTGCAATGGAAAGAGCAGAGGATTTAAAGTCAGGCAGGTGAAGGTTTAAAATTTCACCTCGGCTGTTTACTAGCTGTTTGGCTGTGCCATGTTGCTTAACCTCTCTGAGCTTCAGATTCCTTAGCCAAGGACTATAACACCTACTTTGTGAAATTACGGGGGAGAGATCTCATTACTTTTGTGTCTTTTTTTCCTCTTTAAAGCATGATTCAAAATAATATAATGTTTTTTTGAGATCCTGGTTCACACTTTGAACAATCTGCACTAGTACCAGCGCTGTATATTTTAATAGCTTTGTCAACAGAAAGGACCTCTATAAAGATGCAAAGAGGCAGTTTATTTGGGATCTTCGAATTGCAATTTAGGGAATCACAGATTCCGGAGGAACCCAGAATACTGTCTCAACAGAGGAAAACGGGCAGGGGGTTTTATGGAATAAAGGAGGAAGTTCATGCAGGCTTACATAAGTTGTTTACCAAAGATTTGGACTGGAGGGTAAATTTGTTCCATATATACAACTGGGTTATCAAGCACATCTCATCCCTTACTAGGGAAAGGTAGGGTTTACTTAGTCCAAAAAAAAGTCCAGTTCTCAGCATTATTGTTTCCTTTTGGCAATTCAGCAACTATTCAGCAGCTTTATTTTTGAGTGTTCAGCCAAAGTTCAGCATGGACAGCAAACATGGAGGTCTTTCTTGACACTTCAGTCATTCCCGCCATTGTTTCTCTCACAGCATTTTATACAAATTCCTTCCCGTGGTCCCTACAACCATTTGGTGTGCAGTAGTATTGTCCCATTTTACAGATTAAAAGACCAAGGCTCAGAGAAACTAGGTCTTGCTCAAACTCACAGAGCTGTTAAGTGGCAAACTGAATCTTGAACCCAAATCTTCCAAATTCTGTTCTTTGCCTTAAACCTCTTTGTCACAATGCCTTCTCCAACAGTTATCAGTATTTGAAATTTATCAAACCCCTTCCCCCTTAAAAAAGAAAAAGAAATATAGTCATCCCTCGGTATCTGCAGGAGGATTGGTTCCAGGACCTTTTGCAGATACCAAAAACCAAGGATGCTCAAGTCTCTTACACAAAATGGCATGGTAGAGTCAGCCCTCTGTATCCACAGTTGCAGACACAGATAGGGAGGACTGACTGAAGAGACTTGAAAGTAGTTCAAAAGTTTTTTTCATGAATTACAAAAGGAATTGCTTCTCCCATCACAGTGCCTCTTGCCTCCCTCTGCAATTCCAGCTGAATACTGGCCACGTTTAAAACATAGGGAATCACAGCACTGCCCTATTAGGGTTGCAGCAAGCACTCACTGGCATAATCTACATAAAGCACTGAGCACAGCACCTGACCTCATAGTGAGCATGGGACCAACAGGAGTTAGCACCATCACTGCCAACCTGAGTACTGATACTCTAACTTCTCATCTTCAAACATTCAGTCAATTTATCCAATTCAAGTCAACATTTATTAACAGCGGTATCACTGGAGACAAGGCATGAGCATAACAGAGAACAATTTTAAAAAATGAAAGAAGGAAAGAAACACAGTCCTGCACTCAAGAATTTTATCTAATTGTCCTGCTTTCCCCTGAAGAGGTTCTTATTTGCCTTCTACTTTCTCTCCTACGGACCATGGGCCTGATGGCCTTGGCAATGGTGTCAAAGAGCTGCTTAAAGCAACATCCAGAGCTTTTATTAACAATTAGGGTAAATAGTGCTTAAGAAACACATCAATAAACCTGAAAATGCACTTGGAGTCAAGTTAACTGAATCCTATTTTACCTTCTATCAAACTACCTGGCAATCTTGTACCATTATTCGTCATCTTGCCTTTAAATTCTTGACTTCTCAAATTTTAGATTGATCAGATTCCTGGGTCCTAACTTAAGGAATTCAGGAGGATACAGGTGGAGCCCAGAAATAAATGCTTAAGAGCAAGTAACATGAAGTAACATGTTCAGGGACCATACTTGGGGAAACCCTGTTTTAAGACAATCAGAGAAACAAAATATGATTGTGAAATATGCACCAGGCAAGATGAACTGTACTGTGTAACTGTGGACCAAAGTGGTCTAGAAAGGCCAGTCTTGAAGGTGGTGATCCTCTATTTGCACAGGTGAAGAGGAGTAATGCTGGGAGCAAATCACAGGCTGCATGATGCCCGCTTTGGCGCTAGGGAAATGGGCATTTGGGCTAGTTACCTGTGTATGGATTAACACAAAACAAGGAGGACAGAAAGACTGAGTTCCAACTATAGGTCAAGTAGCTGGACATGGGTTCTAAGTTGTCACTGCAGGTCTGAGGTCAGGGACTAATATACTGAAGCGTCATTTAAATCTGTAACTGGAGTGCAAAGTGGGATGGGGCAGGCAGAGGAAACATTAAGGCAAGGGGGATGTTGGTGGCTAAGACAGCAATGCATTCAGTAGCCCTGAAGTGAGGACAACACGACCAGCATAAAAGTCATAACAAGGAGAAGAAGAAAATAGGCCCAAACGTGAAAAACGTTACAAAGGAAAAATTGATATAACATAGAAAGTGGGGGGGAAATTACAGGTGGAATAAGATGGCATGTAATACCCCATTAAACCAGGGAGCATTCTGGGCAAGCATTTCAGTGCTTGCTTCTTACACTATTTGACAGGGAAGAGAAACAGCAGAATGAAGGGATGGAAGCCTTTAAATTGTTGCCATTTGCAGTTTAAAATCACAGCATCACCAGTGTTTGAACGGCACACAATTTCTTAGAGTGTCTCCTGATTTTTCAGGAGAAAGTGGATTTCTATATGAAATCTCCTGATTTCTGAAGGTTAAGTAATAACAATTAACAACAACAAACAACAATTACAAGAAAGGGCCATGCAGAACAAATGAAACCAGGTTCTGTGAGTCTATTTCAGCCCAGGGGCTACCAGTGTGTAACTTCTGTTCTAAGAGCTTGTATCTCTTTAACAAAATCTAGTACAATTTCCTAAAAACTGATTTTCCATAAATATATATATATATATACACACAAAGTCAAAACAATGGTTTGACCTAAAAAATGCGAAGTTAAGAAGATCGAAATAAAACTGTCCTTCAGAAGACTAGCTCTCTGTAACGGTTTTAGTGAAGCAGTCTCTTTATGAGTGTAATAAATAGAGGGAAGAATAAAATTATCCCAAGTTACAAGTGTGCCCTCAATGTACAAAGCACAGTTTTATAATCTTCTAACCTGATGCTGACTCGGTCCCATACCTGCTACATTGGGTGGAGCCCCAGAGGGAAAATTCATATTATAGAAAATACTTGATTTTTTAAAAATGGCCGGGGGATGGGGGCAGGGAGAGGGCAATGAATAAGCTTTCTCTCACTTTCCAAAAATGCCAGGAAGAAAAGAGCCTGGGAGATGAGAATTCTGTAGTAACTCTGAACAAACTATAGATCCTTTTCTATAAGCAGTCACATGGTGACTACAGTCTTCGGTGATTTCAAAATTACTATTTAGAGACATTTTAAAGGAAACTCCCCTAAACTTTATTTAGTATTGATGTAGAGGAGTCAAGTCACCAATGAGTTGGCGTCTTGAATACAGTGGTTATTATTTAATCAAAATTCAGGAGTATTAGAGACTAATATTCCAAGATACTGGAAAACATCCGAGAGGTCCAAAAAGCCATGTTACACAAATTTCCTTCTCAATATAATGCAAAACCTCAAATCCATACCACAAAAATCCCAGCTCATTCTTGATTAAGGTTTGTTTGCAAATGAGATAGAGAAAGTATAAATCTTACATTTATTGACATTCATAAATTCACTCAACTTCCCTTAATTCTAAGTGAAGACAGTTCACTTCATTTGCTCAAAAAATAATTTCAGATCATGAGCATTAAGACAATTCCAAAATGCATACTTTATACAATTCCACAAGCATTTGATGAGGCTCTTCTTGAACTCACAGATAACATATTAGGCGAAGAAATAAAGATGTCAAAAAAATGAAAACGCCACAGGTTTTGCCCTCAAGGAACTCATGTATTTCAGTGCTTTATTATAATGACTAAATATTAATCCATGCTAATTCGCTCATTCAGATAATTTTCATTTTTAAAAGGGCTACATTTTTGTGTCTAGCTTAAAAACTAAGCCACACTAACGCCTATTTTAAATTGTTAATTTCCACCAATAGCATATCTTGGTTTCCTTTTACTATGTACACACAGGAAACAGAATCATTAGCTCTTGTTTCTGAGGTCTCCATGAACTTGTGAAAACGTGTTACCTAATAACCAAAATACAGGTAAGGAGAAGGTAATAGTCAAATAAAATGTTGTGCTGTTTTTAACCAGAGCTGAAAGGAGAAATTATATGTGAAAATATGTCCTTGCAAGTCATATAAAGAAGTAAAATAAGCACAAGATAATTTCACAGGGTAATTGTTTTGAAGCTTTAAAACAAGATGCTATGATAGAAATTGGTGTGGGGAACTGTCCTTGAGAATCAGTGGTCAGAGAAGTTCTGAAGGAGAGATATTTGAGTGGAGACTTAAATGACAAGAAGAAGCCAGCTGTGCAAAAATCTGGGAAGAGCATTCCAACAGGAAAAAGAGCCTGTTTAAAGATAGTATGGCTCAGAATGGCTGGATGAGAAGGAAGGAAGGAGGAAGAAAGGGAAGGAAGAAAAAAAGGAAATGAGGGAGGGAGGGAGTAAGGAAGGGAAAGGGGAAAAAAAGGGCTCAAGTTGCAAATAATGTAGAACCTTGCTGGTCACAGTCAGGAATTTAGGGGTTTTTCCTTAATTTGAATTAGAAGCCACTGCAGATTCTAAGCAGGGGAATAAAAGGACTCATTTATATTGGATGTGGTAAAGAGTGTACACAGAAATAAAACAGAAGACACTGCAGTTAACCAAGCAAAAGATGGTAAGTGGGATAGGATAAAACTGTGAAGGTAAAAGAGGTAGAATAGGATTCGGGACCTATTTTGGAGGTAGAGCCAACTGAACTGGCTGGTGCCCTGGTGTGGGCCAACAGAAAGAAAGGAGGCAAGGCTGACTCGTGGCTTGAGACACTGCATTATGGCAATGCTGCATGAAGAATAAGAGAAAAACTGGCTGGAGATGGGAGAATCAGAAGATCTGGGTGGGTCAGGTTAAGTGTGAAATGCTGAAGATAATCCCCATGAAGATTATCAATTGGGCAAGAGGATATATGAGATCAGTTCCCACTTTAAGTAATGCTGACAGGGAAAGCTGGCTAGAGATTCTGCTTTAGACTCGAAGATTGAGAAAGCATCTGCTGATGGGAGAGCACAGGAAATGAAATACAATTTCAAGTAGAAATACAATTTCTTTCAAGGCGGGAAAGAACATGTCATGTTCCATGAAGTGAACAAAAACAAGAAGGGCTGGAACATCTTGACCCAAAGGAAGGTTGGCGTTTGATGAGTGTGGGGAGTTTGCCCAGGAACCGAGCCTCAAGCCTTTCAGAGACCTTGATCAGTCAGCATCTTGGATTCCAATAAACTCTCTACCCTGGAAATGCCTACTAGAGATATATTTTATCTTGTCGTAAAATATAACCCACTGCATTTTATTCTCAAAAGAAAATTAGGTAAAGGACTATGAAAGGATAACATACTACTTTCAAGATCTAACAATGATAAAATGAAGCTTTAATAGTTTGTATTAGTTCTCCAGAGAATCAGAACCAATAGGATAGATAGGTAGATAGATAGAAGATAGATGAATGGATGAATAGATAGATAGATAGATAATAAAGGATTTATTATGAGGCACTTGTTTATACAATTATGGAGGCTGAACAGTCCCATGATCTGCTGTCTGGAAGCTGGAGGCTCAGGAAAGCAGGTGGAGTAGTTCCAGGCCAAGCCCCAAGTTCTGAGAGCCAGTGGTGTAAATCCTGGTCCAAGTAACAAGTTCTGAGAACTGGGAGTGCTGATGTCCAAGGGCAGGACATGGATGTCCTAGCTCCAGTGGAGACAGAAAATATGCCCTTCCTCTTTCTTTTTGTTCTATTTATCCCTTAACCCACTCTGGAAAGAGATTTTCTCTAATCAGACTATCAATTCAAGTGCCAATCTGTTCCCTGAAATAACTTCATGTTCACACCCAGAAATAATGTTTTACCAGCTCCCTGGGTATCCCTTAGCCCAGCCAAGTTGATACACAAAATTAATCATCACATAGTTTTTGAGAGGAAAGTAACAGACACTTTTTCTAGTTAAATTAATGAAAAGCGGTATTTATTGGAAGGCTGGGAGTCGGTTTGCAGTCTACAAGGAAAATTCAGGTCCAGGATGGGCAGGAAGTAACCTAGCTCTGGTGATCCAGATAGCAAGATTTAACAATATATTCAGGTCACCATTCCTAAAACATGAGCTCCACACACTTTTTCTGTCCTCTCATCCCCCTGTACTCAAGACTCCAAATCTCAAGGAAGAAAGCTCAACAGATTTGTCCATGAGTCCCCATCCTGGCTAGGCAGGGCAGGAAACCGTGACTGACAGCACCACAAGGCTAGGCATAATGGGGGAGAGATGCTTCTTCAGATGAAATTCAGTATGCTAGCACCAGAATGAAAGGAGAACAGATGCTGTGTAGCTTCCAAATAATGTCTACTCTAAGAGCCAGTACCCACGATTTTCAGTGCTCTGCTCCACAAGGGATAATATTTTCTTAAGAACCTGACATGTGCTGTTGATGGAACACTGAACATTTCAGGAAGTAGAGTATTTACTTGAAATGTATTGGCCTTCTACCGAAGTTCAAATGTCAGAATCATTTTGTTTCTCTGATAACCTTATTTTATGTTGAGAAAGTCCAGTAAAAGATGAGATCTGTGTTCTCATAGGTCAACAAATTAAATTCACACGGCACATCCTACAGCTGACGGTTGAAATTTCTTTCCAACTAAGCCTATAAAGTGGTAAGTTCATTTCTTATAAAGTGATGATGTTGATCCCAATGGAATGGAAGGCGTAGAAGATGCCATGTCAGCCTTGAGACTATGACCAGATGAATTAATCAGTGCAAAGTCCCTGTAAGTTGTTAAAACAGCAGATTGAACGACTCTCTTTCAATGATGATAGGGCAGTACATCAAATCCAGAATGATCTTAGCTCACCATTATTAACTGCAATTTTATGAACTAGGAGTGAAGCCATCTGTAGAAACTGGGAACCAATCTGTCCTGTCTCAACAGGAAAATGAAAGTTGTAGCTAACTAGAAACTTCAAGAGATTTACTCGTTTCAACTGAGATTTTTCAGGAGACTCATTTGCCTCTATGTCACAACAGCTGTTGGTGTGATTCACTTAATCAACATTAGTATAAAGAGCAATCTTACAGGGAGAGAAAAAGTCCCCTATGTTCTATGGCTCAGGAATAAGGACATTCCATTTCTTGTAAATTCCACAAAGAGATACTTTATTTTTATATGATTATGGCCCATTTCTTTCAGCTTAGGAACAGCATTTAGAGGGAATTTACTCTCTAATAAAACGTACCTGTGCTAGGTGTGCACCAGACCGTTAGTAAAAAAAGGAATGTGAAGAGAGCAAATGAAGACATCAGTCTACAGACATAAATCACTTCAAGCATTTTAGCCATTATTTAAGCCTGTCGAAATGTAAATGTGCAGCAAAGACAAAAAGCAAGGGCAATGACAGTAGTTTTGCCAGTGTATAACTTCAAGAAAAAAGAGAAGGGATAACTCCTAGAGGCGTAGTATTAAATAAGACATCAGGCAATTTCTCCCCTTGAGCTGAATTTCCACACTAGTATGGATTTGAAAAGAAACAGCTACCTTGCAGAAGGTAAGAAAGGTGCTTCATGATGTCTAATCTCAAACAACTGACAATAGGAGAGGAAAATCTGCATTTTAGCTCCTTCATTTGCTGATTTTATTTTCTTTCTTTAGAATATTCAGAATTATAGATTGGAAACCAAATTTCTCCCAGAGCTGACAAAAGATATATGTTAACACTAAAACATCCTGAATGTAAATTTCATTAAAATATGTAAAGTTTCTATAAATAAACTCTTCTGAAGAAAAAATTCATCAAAAGTTATATTCCGTCTACATTCAATAAAAAAAAGAAAGATTCCACTCTGTACACGTGTCTTAAAACTAATTTCTTAGACCACTACATGAAAACTCAGACTGATAAGACAAAGTACTCATACCATAAAAGAGGCATTTGTTTTACAAAATAATATACAATTAAGTAAACCAAATCAACGAATGTTTTGATTTCCTGCAACGCAAAGACAACACAAATAATATGTCATGATTCTTGTGCCCAAGGAACTTATAATTCAGTTGGAGAAACAAAATATCAACAACACATCCTGTGTGCCAGAGGATTCAGACAAGAGCAAGCTTTTCAACTTTATATGAAATATAGTACAATGTGCACAACCAATTTGGATGGAACTTTTCAGTATCAATCTCTCACACACCAAACCATACGGGTATACCTAATTCCTTAGATAAAGATTTCTCTTAAGATTAAAACAGAGCTTGTTGGTTTGCTGTATTTTTTAATGGATTTAGCAGATTTCGGCTAAAACAACTGCACTAAAGATTCCCTTGAAAACAGGATTCATTTAAAAATATTAACTTAGATTTCTTACATAGTCTCTTAAGAGAAAAGAACTTTTTGTAAATATTCTTTAATTTATTACCCAGCCTTTTTTCTTAAAAGAAAAAAGAAAAGAAAAACAACTGATGTCCACATTTTAAAATGAGGAAAAATTATAACATGAAGAGATAAAGATACTTAATAAATAGTAAGGGAGTTCACTTTTCCAAGGGAAATTCTAACGTGAATGACTTATTTAGTGAAGAGGGAAAACTGCATTAAGGACTTTTTTTAAAAAAATAACAACACAACTTGGAGGCAAAATATATTCATAGGTCATGAATACACTGGGGTGTCCAATATACTGTTAAACCTCTAAATTCTATAGGCCAACAACCATTAATTAAGAAGCTACCCTCAGGCCTCTGGATTCTAGGACAAATTACCAAGTCTGAGTTCTAAACTCAATTCATCACTTCCTCTCTAATAGAAGAATGTACTCGTTGCTTCAGTTTTACTTAAGGACATCAGTCTTGTCTCGCAGTCCCCTAGCAGCTAGGAGAAATAACTTGTTCTCATCACTTCACAGGTTAACAATGCTAATTGGAAATCGAATTTAATTTGTAAAAACCCTGAACAGGGAAAAGTTACATGGTTAAAAATTATATATATAATTATATATTATATACACATAATATACATAGTTATATATAATACATATGTATATGGAACAAAATATTTTATTCCATCCTCTCTGGCCTTCTAACAATACATTTATTGACTATCTTCTCTTTGTAAGACAATATAGTAGTTTCTTAGGAGAGAATCAGACATAAATAACACTCTAGGTGCCCACAGTCAGTGTATATGTGATATTGCAGAGGCCGGTAGTAGTTAAGGAAACTTCACCATAAGCCAACAGATTTAATAAAGCAGAAATGTTAAGTATTAGATTGCTAATTGCTCAAGGGCATGGGTGTATCCAGCTTACTTACTTCTATATTTGAGCATCCAGATAGCCCCTGGAACAGAGCAGATGCTCAAAAATGATATGAATAAATGAAAGACTACATAAGTAAATTCCAAAGGTGATATGATATTCAGAAGTGATATATGATATATGATATAAGAAAGAACACATCTACAATTCAGAAAAATCGGGGATGTGGCTGGGCTATAAATCATAAGTAGAGTAGGCAGTAGCATTACATACTGATGGAATACTATGGTCTAAAGTGGAGACAGAAAAGTCTGGCGTGTTCAGAGAACAGTAGTTATGTTTTCCTGGGTAAAGGGTATGTGTGTGACAGTAGGAAATAAACATTGGCTCTATCATGAACGACTTTTAATACTAGGCTGAAGAGCATATTTGGAAAGTTCTAGGACAAAGAGAAGCTATCAAATGTATCTGGGCTTGGGGTTGGGAAGGCGGACAGGACCTAAAGATGGCAGAAAACTCTGTGCTTTAGAAAACATTTGTGATTTAAGCATCTTTATTTAAATGGATTAGAAGCATATAAATTGAGGGGAAGGGTAGAAACAGAGTGCTGCATCCACAGATGAGAAAGAATGACTTCTGAACTGGGCTACTGGTTGCCAGGACAATGAGAACAAAGTGGTTGGCACCCAAGAGAGTGCTGGCCCCAACGCCTTGGTCACGGACTACATGTTAGAGGGTAAGAGAGGGAGGAGTTGTCAGAGATTCTAGAAAACCTCAGGGTTGAAAGTGGAATGCCTCTGTGTGTGTGTGTGTGTGTGTGTGTGTGTGTGTGTGTGTGTGTGTGTCCCCTTATGTAAGTAATCTGTTGGTTTCAGAAAAATTAGAAAACGCAAATGGCAAAAAATTACTCCAAATCTTAACACCTAGGGGTAGCCACTGTACATCTTTCCTTATATGTTTTATATGTGTACCAAAGTGTATATACACACACTAGTAAATTTAATGAAACCTGATTAGGCAATATAATTAATAATGTGCTTTTCTTACTCATAAATGAATGTCAATACCTTTTCAGGTTAACAAATACAGATTTACAGCACCATGTCAATGGCTATACACATAGTACTCCACTACTGAAGTCATAAAATATATGTCAACATTTCCTTACTTTCGGATATTTAGGTTGTTTCCAATTTCTTGCTTTGAAATCTCAAAAGAATACACTACAGCATCTATTGCGATTTCCTTTTAAACGGATTAACCAGAAGCACCTTGTGCATCCTCACACCTTATCTTTGGTTGCCAGGGAACCGTATGCAATGTACTGCACATCAGTGCTTCACTTTATGTTCGTAACAGCCATGCTCAGGAAGAAAGTAAAGGTCAGAGAAATTTTAAAAATGAGGTCTGAAGTCACACAGGAAACAGATCACAGAACCAGATCTCAAGCCAGGCATGCTGATCCTAAATCCAGTGCCTGCTCACCATAGACTCTGCTCTGAAATATACTTGAAAGTAGATAACCAATAACCCCTCACCTGCACTCATTATGACAAATAAAATTAAAGGAAACTGAAAAAGTTTGGGGAAGTCTTGTGGATAATGCATCTTTAGACCTCTAATTCATTTAGTTGGATTCTCTAAACACCTGTCTTCAGCAAAGACATGGTGATTTAAGTGGGAAAGAGGACTTAGTTGTGACATTAGGCAAAGATTCAGAAGCCAACTTACCTACAGATTGTAGTGATTAAATAGTTCAGAATGAATTACAACGTTGTAATATTGCTGCATTCATATTTAAGAGATAAAAGTTGGAGTTCAGTTCCCATAATATCCAGTCATTTAAGACACAAGAGAGTTAATCATGTTAATATCTTCCCATTGATGTTGGCTAACTAAACAAAAAATATGGCTGATGGAGGAGGGAAGTGGAAATCTTATTTTGTTTGCTGATCTTTCTGAAACGAGCACTTGAAAATAAAACATATCACATCAAAGTGTGGGGGAAAAATAACTCCAGTGGCAGAATCAACCATGATCAGATTAAGAAACAGCAATATATTTTTGCATGGCTAATAAACAGATCAAAAACCTGCAGACCTAAGGATATTTGGATGCCAAATCTAACTTTAATTTTCAAATATCCTTATCTGGTCTTACCATCTCTCCAGCAAGAAAATTACATTACACATAGCCCTGCTTTCTCATATTCAGCAAGTAGCAGCCCACGGTCAACCCTTAGACGTGACCTTAATTTTCCTTGTTATATTCAGAATTTTAAAAAATTTGTCCCCTTAAATCTTTAAACAGTAGGATTTAGCAAAGAATAAAAGACACCATTCTGTAAAAGCTTGAAGCCAGAAACAAACACAATGTATTGCAGACATGATGGATACTTCATCCATTGTATTTTTCAACCATAAATTAAATTCAATCGTACTTTGGTGATCAGAAGCCTGCTAGTTTACAATAATAATATTTTTAGTTGAAATTATAAATAAAGCTATTTTTTTAGGTAATCAAATGACACTTAACAAATTACCTGAATTCTTACCATCTGCCCCACCAACGGAAAACAACAATAACAAAATGCTTAGGGGAGAATTTTAATTTCTCATTTCACATAATGGAGGAAAGTGAGTCAAATATTTTTCCACCCTCTAAGAAGTTTAATGCAACTCAAAGAATTCTGATTACACAAATACACTTACTGCTCCACAAGGCACCCAGACATACGCAATGAAAAGCATTCTTATTTCTGTCTAACCAATTGAAACTACAGTGATTATATGAAATTGGCGTTAATAATAAGAGAAGCTAACTGAATAACTTGAGGGTTAAACAGAAGTAGAGTCTAATTACAGCCCTCTAGTGGCTCAAATATCTAAACTGTTCATTTTCACCAAGACATCTAGTCTCTGTGGTCTGAAGCAATTTTCTTACAACCTTTATCTAAACTTTGCCTAGCATATTCAAGTAAACAGGTTGGCTCTTTGGTTCTTTTGCTTTGTTTCTGTAAGGACTCATTTTACAATAACCAATTACTCAGAGTCAGACAAAATAATTTGCACAATTATTAAAATTGTCCAATATTAAATTCAACAAGGAGAGAATTGTGCTTAAATGTAAATTTTATTTGTTCTCTTTTTTAAAATAAGCAGAGATCAGAGAGAAATAGGTTTGTATCATTTCAGATTTCCATAAGGAATAATATATACACTAATTAGTCAATCAAAAATCACTGGCAAAACCATAATATACTTGGGGTAGGGGTTGGAGAGGAGGGTATTGGACCAAAGCCTGGCAATAGGCTAGACCAGAGAGGCAGATCATAGCGTACTTACTAACTATGTGAAAGAAGTTACTTGAAGGGCAATGGAAGATATTAAATGGCCTTAAACACAGAGAGACCATTATTAGATTTGCCTTTTTTAAAGACCACTCTGGCAGCAGTGTGGATGGGAGAGGCAGAAAGCAGATAGAAGGGTTCTGCCGTAGCCGAAGTAGAAATTTTTTAAATGACAATATGAATGAGAAGAGAAAATTTGAGGATTCTTTGAAAATTACAATTGTCAGGACTTCCTGGTAACTTGGTTCTGGGGATGAAGGAGACAGACCTCAAAGGTGGAATGCAAGTTGCTGGGTCAATTACCAAGCTCTTTGCTCAGTTGGAAACACAGGAACTGTAGTGTATCCTTCACTTGCTGTGAGTTACATAACTAAATGGGTTTGTTTTTTCTTTAATTACCTTAATTGAAGAAGTATGTCAACTAATGTCCAGGTGTTAGAAGTGTTGGGTTTTAGAAATTGGAGTTGAGTATTTCTTGGACTTCAGTTAGCTAACATGAATTCCATCATATTTTCTGGTGGGCTCTGGGTGCGGAAGTTAATAGGGAGGAAGCAGCATGTTTAGAGTTCTTTCAGTCTCTTAGGGAGACAATAAGCTGACGATCTGGAGAGGGAAAACAAGCATAGGGTTTAAATGAAGCTTCATGGCCTTTTATGTTTTAAATTTCAAGTTGTTTGGGGGCTTATGGGAAAAGGAAATCTAAGGTTCGTAGTAGGTATAAACTACTCATTCATTTTCTCTTCACCTTATTACAAAGTAAAGAAAATGTCTTGATAAACAAGGCTTTCACCCTTTCCGCATCAGTAAAAATACCGCTGCTTGGAATGAAGTTTAAGATGTAAAACAGATCTAGAATTCTGTTGATGTCTTTAACAAGGTGATTCACACATTAAACACAGTCTTAAATGGGGTACACAGAGGCTGGGAGGTTTGCAAATCAAGCTTGTTTCTATTTTTACACATAATTTACCTTTGTTGTTTCCATAAAGATGAAAGAACATAAGGAGCAGGTATGAGAAGCAAAGAGAAAATAAATAGGGGGCATGTGTTTTTTTATCAAACCATACTTAGTTTCATTAAGTAAGGCCCGTATCAACAACAAAAATGCAACAACTGAGATATTCAACAAGAATCAAGAGGTATCATGGATCAAAAATACAGCACTTTAAAATATTTCCATTGCAGTATTTATACCATCGGGAACGATGCTGTCAAGAGCCGAGTCTCTGGAACCACACTGACCTGTATTTAAAATCTGGTTCTACTCCTAATTAAACAGTGATCTTAGTCAAATCACTTAACATCCTTGAGCTTCAGTTTCCAAAGCTATAAATCAAAAATAATAAAGGCTGCATATACAGTGGATTGCCTACCCGAAATCCGTTTTCCCCTTGTTCTTAAGGAACCTCAGTTTTGTTCAGAAACCCACCTATTTCATTACAGCCACGCATTTCCAGGGAGGCTGGCTCCATCAACAGTCCCAGGAGTGAAATGAATTCTGATTGGTTTAACCCAATCATAGTGGTCCCAATTGCCCTTACCGGTAATCGTTTTAGACAAGTTTGTGAAATAATTCAGGACAATGAGACGTGAATCTGCTGGAGACTTCTGGTACAGGTTTTTGTTTTGTTTTATTTTGTATAAGGAAAGGTGAGTCGATTGCTTTATTTATTTGTTTGTTTATTTATTTATTCATTTTTAGTTAGGGTTTAGGTTTTGGGGGATCCTAAGGAAGTTTACAAGAGAAGTTCTTTCCACTTTTGGATGCTGTCGAGTCTTTATGTGACGCCGGAAAGTGGGAAGCCACCTTATGGTCCTAAAGGGAAGTCAGCCTAATAATAAAGTCATGCGTCTGACCTAAATTAACACAGGGGAAAAAAAGGAAACAAAAATCTTATGAGTGTTGTCAAGCAGTTGATTTAATCAACCCTTGAGCCAACCTACCTCTGAAATTGACATGTGAGAAATAAATTACCTTTTTTTTAAGGCAAGTTTTAGTTGGAATTTTCTGTTATTTGCGGCTGAAGGCTACTTTGCAGAATGAATAATAATGAATGAAAAGTACTGAGCACCCAATAATAACTACTGTCATTATTACTTTCACCTTTTTTTCTCATAGTCACTTTTTAGGTCTTTTTCTCCCTTTTCTTGACCCTATGGAAACCATCAGGGAATGTGTGGTTTCTTATTCTTTTCTATATTCCCCTACATACCTACAACAGTGTTTATCAACAGTAAGTGCTTACAAATATTGTCAAAATGAAATAGAATTGAATCAAAGCATTTTCACACATTGTACTGTAGGGTCTATTAATGAACTAGAGTAGACAGATTTCATTAGCAAAAGAGGGTGTATTTTATAAAGAATAGTATGAGAAAAATCAATGTACTTTTTATTCTAAAGAATGATATATTTTTCATTCTTAAGAGAAATATAAATTTCCATGAACCAAGTTTCAAATGCTAGAGCAATACTATTTTGAACAAGTGACATTTCTAAAGCACCGGGAAAAAGAAACTCAGATGAGAAAACTTAAAACATGACAATGTCTTTGTAAAACCAAGCCGTACTCTTAATAAAAATTGATAAATATTAAAAATTCATTCAACTGTTGCCCAGAGTACCATCCTTGATCTTATATTCGTATTCCTGAGTGATAGCTTGTGCTTTTTATGTTTTTATGCTCCGTCTTTCATCAGATAACTCCACTCTTTCTTTCTGGCTCCAAGAGTCTCTTTAGGCCTCGATGTGTAACACAAAAGTAAATAAAGTGACGAAATAGAAAACGGCACAGTTAATTTTACCAATTAGCAAATATAAGCAAGCTCATAAGGAGGCCTTTTTTCCCTCTCTTTTCAGTAAGAGTCAGATATTCATTCATCTCTTTTTCTTTCTTAAGACTTTCTGGATGAATATTAATGTCATAAAAAAAAAAAAATCCTGTTAACTTCTAGTGAAGTCTAGTGTTGTGCTGAAAAGAGAAAATGGGAAGAAAAGGATCAAGCCTACCAAAAAAATCTTATCTGGGGACAAATCCCAAGCTAACACAGTTTTATATCACTGTAACATCCAACTAAAGCAGAAGTGTTTTGTTTTCACTAACCTCTAACTAAACTTTAGAATTCCCTTCAATCATAAAGGCAACATCACAATAATTGCCAACAATCACAATAATTGAACAACAGAAATCATGGACATTTTCACATCACCTTACAATTGTAACTGATATCTCAAAATGTTGTTTATTTTTATCCCATCATTAGTCATTCGATTTCTGTACTTATTGAATTTATGTGATAAAGATGCACATCTATTACTATATCAACAATTTTTAAATATTTTGATAACTATATGTAATTGGTTTCCTTATAATCCTATGGATTTTATTTTTATGCATTTACATGACTCTGAGAAGTGGTTTATAGCCTTCACCGGACTTCCATGGCTCAAAAAAAAATGTTTAGGACCCCTGAACTAAGGAAATGCAAATGAGCAGAACACTTCCAGAAATCTAAAAAGTAAAGGGGGTGGAAGCAGAATCGGCTAAGACTGAACCTCTGCCCCTCCCATCATACAATATGCTACTTATTTCTTCTCAAACAACAAAAATCAAAGTCGATTACACTTTCCACAAACAGCTTTTACTTCTTTCAAAAAGATAAATTCTTAAATTTTCAGAAATCAATTGTGCATTTGTTTCTCCTGCATATGTTTGACAATTTTGAATCAAAAATATTCTAAGCTTATTTTGGAAAAGTTAATTATATCAGACTTATACCCACCAGGGTAATTCTACCTTCAAAAGAAAATTTTTGAACAAAACTTCTATTTTTAAATTACAATTCCAATGTGTAACCAGGGAAAGGAAAGTAATTGTTTTTTACCTGCAAATTATAGATAGATAACACATATATCTATATGTAGATATATATGTAGTATATACATCATCAAATATGTACTTTTAAACGTTTGCACATCATTAAAGAGGACATTTCACAGGCGAAAATACTGGAAATGAATTTTGATTTTGTCAAATTTTAAGGTGATTTAAAAGTGCTATTGCTCAAAGAGAAGAAAATTCATCCCAATACAAGATATTCCTACATAAAAAATACATTAAAATACATAACAGATATGAAAGACTCCTACATACAAAAGAAATCACAAGTTTGTGAACTTTCTTTTCTCAACATTTCTCAAATTAAAGGAGCCAGACAAACATAGCTTGAACTCCATCTCTGCAATTGCTTCCAGATTCACCGTTATTATGGTTGATAGTGATTAACAGTAAAGTGAGAGTAATTGCATTTACAAGGTGTCAGGCACACTAGTTGAAACTGTAGCTATAAAAGGAAACAAGGCAGGCACGGTAACTACACTGAGAGACTCTGGTTTAGTCAGGCAGATATTATATAATGTAAACAATCGGTTAAATACAATTGTTAATATTATGAAGGAAAATCATATTGTGTATTATCTCACTTAATTCTTACAACAACTCTGTGAGATAGGTTATTATTATCTTCGTTTCATGAAAAGAAGCTTAAATTCAGAGACGTGGAGTAACTTTCCCCATGTCAAAAGGGAGCCACAGAGATACAAGTGTAACAGGAGAGGTTGAAACACACAAATTTAATTGTAGAGTAATAGCTCTATATTACAGTGGTGTTTAGCTTTCTGAGGGAAGACAGTGATTATTTATTCAGCTTTGAAACCATCATGTCTTGTATGTGATAGGTAAAACTTAAGTGAATGACAATAAACATAAATCACTGGACAAAATTTAAGAGGTAAAGAATGGGAGAACACAAAGTATTACACTCCTACATTCTGCCAGGAAGCCAAAGACAAGATCTGCCGACTGTACATTTTGGAAGAAGGTTACGTTCACCTTCGGTTAAAAAACAGAAAAAAGGTACTATTCTAGTGAGTGAGGTTTGTAACGGAGCAAGCTATGCATGCGGAGGGACAGGGGTAGGCGGGAAATCTCTGTGCGCCCTCTCAATTTTGTTGTAAACCTAAAACTGCTCTAAAAAATTCTCTTTACATTTTTTTTCCACAATAAACAATGAATAAATAGACAAGGGAAATATTACGTATTATTTAATATCTGATGAGCATCTACTATACGGGTAACAAATACATTGATCTTGAACTCTTTGGTTCTAATCGGCTGTCAGTAACTCCTAGGAGGGCTGTACTGAAGAGCATTCTGAGTCGGGTAAGGGTAGCAACGCTGTGCTGAGTACCGGAGGGGAGAATGACAGGATGCTTGCCAACGATTTGCCATTTCTGGCTACTGATGTTGTGATGCTGTGCTAAGGGAACTGTCCTTCCTCAGGAGAATCTCAGAGTGTAGCGGGAGATAAGCTCAAAGAAAGAGAAAAAGCACAGGACACTGTGACAAGTGCAGGAACAGATCTATGTTCAAGATTCTAGGTCAGTTCAGAGAAGGGAGACAGGAGTTCTGCCTGTAGTTATTAGTAACTTGATTTATTAGTTATAATAACAATAACAGTGTAATATATTGCAAGCTAACAATCTGTCCAGCACTGTACTAATTACTTACATGTCTTAAGTCACCAAATTCTCTCAAAATTCATGTGAGATGGCTGCTATTATTATCCGTAAAAAACTGAGAAACAGTTGAGAAAACTGAACTCTAGATAATATAATTAACTTGCCCAAGATCAACACATGGTAGGTGGGGAACCGGAGTGCAAACCTCACATGGTCCAGAGCCCAAGACATTACCCATTAAAATATGTGAAAACTACTTTTTTTTTTTTTTTTTTTTGCACTGGGTGTGTTTCCTCCAGAGATAAGTAAAATTACTTTAAGAATATTCTTTTCCTTAGTAAGAAGCAAGTAATTTGGAACCACAGTGATTTAAGTTTAACCCACATAACATTGTCAATGAAACTTCAAAAATATGGATCAGCTATACCAATTCATTAACTCTTGATGTTTGTCACTCTTCAAGGAATTCTTTTTTTGTTTGTTTTTGCTTTTGTTTTCACATAGGTTAACAGAGTTTTGCAAGGAAACATACAAAGACTCACATACCGATTCTGATAGTTTACCAACTGGAATTGCAAATTCCAAATACAATTCTATAAAACTGTAGGGCAGGATTACGGAAATAAATCACAGGGATTAACAAGTACAGATATCCTGGCCTTGTCACTTTTCCTGCTGCGTAATGTTCATTAAGCCTGTCTAATGAGATAAAAACTATAAATGAAGCACAACATGACTCTAGCTTTCGTGGAACTTTAACAAGAACAAGGTAACAGTTTTAAGAGTCAGACTCATGAAAACCAGTCTAATCGGGATTTAAATCCAAGTTTTATTCAGGATTTGAAAAAGCCACTAGCCAGTATCACTGCCACCCAAAAACATGTAAAGGCCTTTTGTATGAGGGTAGGAAGGCTACAGATCAGGGATCAGAAGCGGAGTTGTTAATCTTGGAATCATCGTGTAAGATTATTAACAGCACGTATATTAACTACTTGATTTTTGACATTTTACACATTCTTTTAAAAAGATATTATTTACTCACCACCCAGATTGAACAGATGTTAACATATGGCCATCTTTGCCTCAGATCCTTTTTCTTTTTTCTTTTAAAAACTCAGTACCACATACTCTTTAATCTCTCTTACTCTGTATGAAATCAGGATTCTACCTTGAATCCCCCTGGAGATTCAGACATTCAAACCCTAAGTTTTATTATGATCATAGCTACGAAAGGTCTAACCCAAGCATCAATCCCGTGCAAACACCACGGAGTTGGGTGACACAATCATGTCCGTCGTACAGAAGAGGTAACCAGCAATAGGAGAGACTGAGATTTGCTAGCTAGTAAGTGACACATGTGGGATTTGAACTGAGCTCTGACTGTCTTCAAGGTCCCCATTCTTTGCATGTGTCTACAGTTCCCAGGAATAATAATGATATCCATCAGTCTCAACAGTAACCATTCCGTCCCAGCTTCTGCCAAATCTAGGCCTATTTATACTATCGTTATTGAGCATTTACTATGCTCCAGGCACAGTGGATTAAAAACGCAGGCCAACCAAAAAAGAATCAATCAGAGCACTGCTGATTTTACAAGACTTCTGTAAATCTATTCCAGTGTCTTCCTTCCTTGGTAAAGCTGGGATTGACGGGCATCTCCTGCCACAGGATCACTTATGCTCCAAGCCATAGTGCTACTCTCTGCGCCAAGAGAAATGGATTCTATTGCTTGATTATGAATCACCCCAAAAGACACTGGTGGAGAGAATTCGACCGAGGTTCCCAAGCCATGAACCTCAAAAGCTTTGATGATCAGGATATATTCAACTGCTTCTTCCATCTCTTGCTCTATTCTGTCTTGTTACCAGAATTAGTCTTGTCAACAGGCCTGTCCTGAATACCCAATTGTTATAAGACTCGTCTTCTAATTCCCCCTTTCCCTATTTTGTACTGGTGAGACAATGTTGGCAGGTTCATTTATTTTACAAATATTTACTGAACGCCTCCATTTCCCTGACACTATTCTAGGCACTGTGGAAGGAACAAACAAAATAGTCATGATGTTTGTATTTTAGTGGAGAATGGCAGACAATAAGCAAACAAGTATATGGTATTTCTGGTGATAAAACGGTTAAGGAGTAGAAGCAGGTAGGGTATAAATAGAGTAGTCAAGGAAGGACTCTCTGATTAGGTAACACCCCAGCAGGGACCAGAATGAAATGAGGGCAAGAGCCACATTTGTATCTGGAGGAAAAGAATTTCCATCATGGTAAATAACAAGTGCAAAGTCTCTGAGTCAAGAGAATTCTCAACGTGTTCAAGGCCAGTGAAGTAGGATGAGCCAGGCTGAGTGCTAAGAGCTAAGGTCAGAGAGGATCAGAGGTCAGATCATAGCAGCCTTTAAATTTTAGCTCAAAAGGAATGAGTAATCATTAGTATGTATAAGTATCATGATCTGACTTATAAAACTTCGGTTGTCAGGATAGGACGTGGGCATTTCGGAATTTGGTGGGAGAACATAACAGATTCCACGGGGTCGGACACATCTTCTTGAATGGCGTGTCTGTCCAAGAGGGCTTCCACGCAAGCTGGGACTCGCCATGTGTGGTACACAGGGTGTTAAAGTAGGTCAAGGGGCCACACGTGGTGAAATCAACCAAAGTGCTTTATAAAATTGAAGATTCCATGAGGCTAGCTCAGATATGATGAACCAGAATTTCTGTGGCCAGGGCTAAAGAACCTGCATTTCAAACAAGGTACCCTAGTGGCTTACATATACGAGAATTTTGGAAAGCTAATGGGAAAGCTTGGCAGAGAAGATGATTCTTGAACTGAGTTCCAAAAACAAGAAAGAGTTAACTTATGGGGGAAGGGCAGAGAGCAATGGTGGTGAGGATCCCTCAGGGAGAGAAACCATTATGAATAAATACCTAGATACATAAAATATTATCTGACTTTTAGATTCCCACATGCAGTATGACATAACCAAAGCAACTTTTTTTCAACATTTATCCTGTGCCAGGCATATATGTGATCTCATTTTATGACCCCAATCACCATGAAAGGAACTTTAAGGAAAGTGAGAACCAGAGAAACGAACGGACCTATTCAAGATTACTCAGTTAGTGAATGGTAAAGGCAGAATTGAGGCAAATGATGTTTAACTGAAGCATGTGATCTTAGCCATTAGACTGGGGAGAGTCAAATAACAAAGTATGAGAGATAATAGAACAGATCAGGAGGTCCTTGAATGCCTTTGTATAAGCCAAAGTGTTTGCATGTTGTCACAAAATCCATGGGGGGTTGCCTTGAAGAAATTTATGCAAGGGAATGATGTAATCAGATGTGAGTTTTGGCATGTGATTTTTGGCAGCAAGAATACAGGCAAGAAGTAGTGATGGCTGGAATCAAGTTAATGGCAAAGATAATGCCTTCACTCAACTGCTCTAGGAATCAGAGCTTGAGGCAAGGGTAAAGTGCTGATGGCTTACTTGAGAGGGGCATACCTATGGTGGTGAAGGTGAAGAAATAAGGTAAGTGTAGGAGACTGAATAATGACCACCCAAAGATATCAGATCCTAATCCCTGAAACCTTTTAAATGTTACCTTGTAAGGAAAAAAGGATATTTTCAGATGTGATTAAGTTAAGGATATTAACCAGTGGAGATTATCTTGGATTACCTGAGTGGGCCCTAAACTCAATCATAGGTGTCTTTATAAGAGACAGGCAGAGGGAGATGTGACACATGCAGAAGAGAAGGAGGGGATGCAACCACGGAGACAGAGATGGGAGTGAAGCAGCCACAAGTTAAGGGCTACAGTCAGCCACCAGAAGCTGAAAGAGGCAATAAACTGATGCTCCCCTAGAGCCTCCAGACGGAGTGAAACCATGCTGACCCAACTCTGTTGCAGTGAAACTGATTTCAGACTTCTGACCTCAAGAACTAGGAGGGAATAAATTTCTGTGGTTTTAAGCCACCAAGGTTGTAATTCGTTATAGCAGCCCCAAGAAACTAATCCAGTAAGCAAGGAAAGAAAGGATGCAAGGCAATGTGATGTATTACGATGCCTTACTATGCTGGCCACCACTTCACAAACAACCACATCATGTCATAACAGCTGGGTTGCCATGCAGCCCACAGGACTTCTGGAGAAGGTATACAAGGAGAAACAATACTCCAGAGCAGCCCATTAAAGGACAAAGGGTGAGGAATTTACCTGCCTGTGTGCATAATCCAGCCCGTTGACAACAATTTGGAAAAACCCATTCCACACCTCATGGTGTGCATTTCCTGTAAATGAAGAAACAGAAGAGCTGCTTAATGTAAATAGGACTCAGCATGCGGTGCAAGAGACCCATGCAAATCTCAGCCTTCAACTCTGATTCTGTCTGAATTGGGAGCTCAGCAGGCGGTGCCAGTGAAGGTGCCGGCACGGTGCCACATTTGGCAAGAAGAACATTGTCAAGGGAAGCTGAGAATGTGTACAAAATTTGCACGTGACAAGGGGTATAAAGATGAAATTATATATTCGGGGATGTATTGTAGATACAGTCAAGAGGACTTTCTAACTAGTTTGCTATATTGAATCGTAGTTAATCACATGAGCATCTGAGTCGAGGAGATATGGTTTCAAATCTTAGTTCTACCACCTACTCAAATTATTAAGGATAATTTGATCTTTCAAACTCTCAGTTTCTTCCCATCTGTGAAATGGAAAGAATAGTATGCACTATGCAAGGTTCTAATGAAGCAATATGTGTGTCAAGCATTTATCCCAGGGTTTGGCACAAAGCACTTGGTAAATTAAAAAGTGGAATGATACTCGTTGTCATTATTGCACGGAGTGAGGGGTGTTCTTACCCCACCTCCCCCGTGGCCCATGATATTCCGCACACATGCTCAAGTATACTTAGAAAACATATTCCCAAGCCAAGTATATTTTTTCTTGAATTTTCTACACATGCAGCATATAAAGGCATTCACATCTATTAAAATATTGCAACTGACAATATCAAGTACTGACGACAACACAGAGCAACTAGCGTTCTCGTATGCCGCTGACGGATGTACAAACTGGAACTACTTTAGGAAAACTGCTAAGCTTTATTTACCTAAAGCTAAAAATATGCCCATTCTACAACGTAGCAACTCTACTCCTAGGTTTATAACCAGTAGAACTGAGTGTTTACGTCCACCAAAATAATATACAAGAGTGTTCAAAGCAGCTTTATTCAAAACAACCAATCACTTGCAATAGCCTCCAAGTCCCCCAACCATAAAATGGGTAAATAAATTCTGGTGTAGTCCTGCAATGGAACACTACAAGTCAGCAAAAAGAATGAACCACTTGTACACGTAAAAACATGAATGAATCTTACCAAACAGGATGGTGAGCAAATAAAGCTAGGTATAGAAGAATATACATCACATAACCCCATTTATAGGTAGAACAGGCACAAGTAATCTATGGTGACAGAAGTCAGGATAACAGTTACTCTTGGGGGCAAAGGTGCCAACTGGGAGTGGGTCACATGGGAACTGTCTAGGGTGCTGAAAGTGTTCTTTATCTTGATGGACAGTGGTTACATGGGTGTACATAAAAACTTAAAACAATCTGTACACTTAAGATTTGTGTACTTTGTATAAGTTATATCTCAATGAAAATTTAATTTAAAACATTAAGGAGGCCAGTGAAACTAGGCAGCAGGCCCTCAATCATCAACCTCTGATCAAAACCAGTTCTATATTAATCAGATCTGTCTCACCCTTTCATCCCCTATACCTGGCACACAGTAGGAGAACTCAACAAGCATTTATGTAACAAATGATCACATGCCTAGGGCAATAGGCAAGTTCCCACCCACCATTAAGTACATCCCTCTCCGTTCCTCAGGTAAACCACAGACTGTGGTGGCATCAGGCTCTGCAGCTCAGGAGGTGGTGGGACCAATCCCCAAACCTGGCCATACCTTCATTAGAAGAAATAAACCATAAAACCAAGCAGCAGTTTTGCAGTATGACACAGCAGTATTGCTTGCATTAGGCCAATTTTCCACTTACGACAGCAGTAATAGCACTAAAAGCTGATAAAAGCGGTCTGTTCGTTCCGAGATCAGCTCTTATGGCTTATTCTAAATATTATCAAGTGAATCAAGAGCCGCCATTACAGTGTCTAAAAAGCCTTCATACCATGTAAGCAATCTGACAAATAATCGTCAGCGTGCTTGTGTGAGGCCAGGACTGAGGGAAAAAAGTCAAATAACTGATATTCCCATTTACATAAGTCATTCAGGTAATTTTGGTTAGTTTCGGAATAAACAAAATGGATTTCATATGTAAAGTCATATCTTACTTCTTTCAACAATTCCAGTATTTTTAAAAATCTTATTTCCAGGCAGCTGAAGATACGGGCTACTTAAGTTGTTGAAGCCTTCTCAGGCCTTATGAGGACAGAAGGAAAGTTCAATAAAACTGCTGAGGGCTCAGTCAGTCACACTGGCTCAGCCAATATTTCTCGTGTCTCATTTAAAGTAAATTTCAATATTTCTGATTCCACTAAATTTCAGATTTGGTGATTATTCATGCATGCTATGCTCAAAATGACTTGCTTCGAAGGAGTTTCTTAAGAAAAAAATAAATAAGTCCAGTAAAAACCAAGCTATGTTTAGCTTGTTAATGTGAGAACTTCTGGATTACAGTTGAGGACATAAACTTTCTGGAGGATAATTTGACAAAATTACCATCTACCAGATCAGGGGTTGGTGAAATTTTTCTGTAATGGGCCAGACAGTCAATATTTTCAAATTTGCAAACCATATAGTCTATGTCACAGCTATCCAACTCTGCCATTATAGTGTGACAGCATAAACAATATATAAATTAGTGTCATCATGTTCCAATAAAACTTTATTAAAAAAAAAAAGAGAGGCTGCATTTGACCCCGGGTCCATAGTTTACCAACCTCTGCACTAGACTGTAAGATCCCTGTCATAGGGCTAAACCTGCTTTATTTACCATAGTATCTCCAAGTGGGTGTCGAGAAGCGCACAAATTAGATATTTGGTAAATATTTACTAAATAAATATTGAATTAATCATAAGCCTTAAAATTCCATATAATTCATTCACCAGCCACTTCTAGACATTACCCTAAGAAAATAATCAGAGGTGAGTACAAGTATTTTGCTATGAGTACTTGTCACAATATTTGTTTACAATAACAAGATAACAGAAGTAATAACACAAATAACCAATAATTGGGGAGTGGATGGAAAAATATGTATAAGATGGAATGTTAATTACTCATTAAAAATGATGATATGTAATATTGAAAGAACAATATTTAACATTTTAAAAATATCTTCAAATGCATGAAGTAAAAAAATGTATTAGAAAAAAGTATTTTTCATTAAATAAATATTTATTGAACACCTACTATATACCAAACACTATTCTAGACACTGAAATAGAGGAGGAACAAAACCAGCAAAAATCCTGTCCACATAGAGGACATATTATCTTAAATAAGTATGGTTGTACTATCAAAAAAAAAGTACATATAATATTTTTAAGTTTTAAATGTTCTTCATCAAAATATTTTTAAAAATTAATTGTGGGGGAGTAAACTCCTGAGTAATTTTATCTATGACATTTTGATTAAGAATATTAAACAAAGTTGATCACTTAACATGAATTGGATCAATAATAAATAATCTGATTTTAAGTAATTATTGCCTAATTAAACACTCATGGGGTAAGACATGACTTTTAGAATTTTTTAGCAGAAAAGTACCTATTTTGAATGAAATTTATTCACCAAGCCCTGATATAGCGTGTATATATATGTATATATATGTATGTATACACACATATACATACATACATATCTTATGCTAGACACTGCTCTAAGTACTTCACAAATATAAACTTATTTAATCCCTGTAACAACGCCATGAGGTAAGTATTATTATTATCTCTAATTGACAGATGAGGATACTGAGGTATGGGAGGTGGGGTAAGCGACTTACCCAAGGTCACAAAGCTAACCAATGGCAAGGCCAGGGTTTAAATGCAGGCTGTACCATTCCAAGGCCTGTAGTTTTAATCATCATGAATACTATTTGGAAACGCAATATATAAAATAGGTAATAATTTTTCTAATATCAACTTTCTTCATAAGTTAAAATTTCTAACATTGATATAATTATAAGATCAGTTAGAATGATGAGGAGGCATTTCTGTTAACTATGGGAATTTCTGTTTGGAAGTTATGAGTGACAGCTGCAGACTTATATCACCCTGAAGAGGCAGCTTATTTTTGCAGTTTGCTTTGGAAGACAAAGTACTGAGAATCTTCCTCTTTACAGACAAATGGTAATAGATTTTATTCTCCCTTTTTATATAACTTATATTGCAAAACAGGCAAAAATCTTGAACAAAACTAACCCAGAGCTTACAGGAGGAATAGTAAAAAATAATTGGGTTTTAAAGTTAAATCACTAGCAACATCTAATAATTTTTATAACATTCCTCAATGCATATTCAATTTGGAAGCTCCTAAGTTCTTAACTCAGTTTAACATTATTTCCAGAAAATACTTTGCAAATGTATCTTATAACACCAAGCTGATGGATAATGTCATTGAAAAATTATATATCAATGCTCACTTCTGTCGGATATTCACTCTGTTTTTCAAAAGTTAAGTTTATTTTGTTGAATATGATGACTCTAAACCTTGTTTCATTTTCATCGATCATAATTTATCTGCAATCAAAAGCACCAAAATATTATAACCTGAATTGCCTAACTGAACTCCCTGAGATTCAAATAATCAGCTCTCTCTCTCTCTCTCACTACACACATACACACACTCCACAGGCATCTATTTCTTCATTTTAATTATAATATTTATACCAACCTCTTGCTCTGAAAAGGCCAATAAATTTTGGTATCAAAAAGCAAATTCTGGACCTCTCTGTAAATGTGACTACTAAACAACTCTGAAAAAGCTACCCTTTAAAAAACTATGATCAATTCGTAACGCCTGCCATTGGCACAATAGATGGAGAATGGCAACATACGTGTGCCAAGTATTTCTAAGGCTTGCCTTTTTCCCCCTCTGACACTAGCAAAATGCTCTTATAACCAAAAACAAGACACCGCACTTCTTTTTAAAAAAAAGATCCTCATAACACAGACTTTACACAAGGATTGACTTTTTCCCAATTAGATGATACTATCGTATTATCTGGAGTTTACTGTTTTAGGGAGGATTTTTCTGGAGCATCTCCTGGGTGATGGCAATCATCCTAAAATACTCCTGGAGAGAAACAATTCTGTGATCTCATCCTGAAGCTTTTAAGACTTCCCTTCGGATTAAAGGTCTTAGCATCTCATCTTTAAGACGAAAAGAGAGGTGATGAGTACTATATAAACACGTATTTTCTTGAGAGTAATCTTCAGAGAAATTGTGGAGTCGAGTAAGTTTTAATGAACTCGCTGGGTTTAGCACACTTGTTATTCTACCTCTGGGACGAGCATTGACATCTGCATGAAACCTCATGCATACCTTTCATGTCTCCCTGATCACTGGGGTAAATCTTAGATTTGGCAGTCCTCTTAGGATCTTACTCATCTTCCTTTTACAGATAACCTTTCTCAGACAAAACTCAGGCTGGACTCCCTTTGGTAAAAGGTAGTCAGGAGTGTGACAAAGAATCTGTGAAGCTAAATGAGGAGGGACGTTATTCTGTGACCTGGACGGAGGCCTTAATGGCACCAATTAGAAGGCACGTGACCAGGAAGGGCTCTTTGGAGAGCTATTGCAGAATGTTACCTGCTGGCTGTCTCTTTTAGTTATTTATTTCAGTGATCTCCTCTGATCTCTTTTCCATTTCCTTGCCTTCCCAAAATCTTGCTGAAAGAAAATTCTAACCCAGTGACCCAGGAAACATTCATTTGTGCTTTTCAGTGAAAACTTGGAGGAAAGCATGGAAGAATTTAGAGGAAGGATAATAGGGTTTTGGTATTTCAGCATTGCTACATAGTCTATCTAAACTCACAATGTGCTGAGAAGTTTTTTACAAAGTTGAACATAAACTTACCATACAACCCAGCAATTCCACCCCTAGGTATTTACCCAAGAGAAAAAATGAAGATATATGCCCACAGAAAGGCCTGCACATGAGTGTTCACAGTAACTTTCTTCATATTAGCTCCAAACAGGAAACATTCAAGTGACCATCAGAGTAGAAGAGATAAATGAATTGTGGTTTATTCATACAATGGACTACACACCTCAGCATTACAAATGAATGAACTCAGCAAAGTGGATCAATCTCAGAAACATTATACTGAGCAAAAGAAAACAGACACAAAAGAGTACACACGGTATGGCTCCACTTACACTAAGTTCAGGAAAAGGCAGATTTAATCTAGAGGGACAGAAAACAGATTAGTGGTTTTCTGGGGCTGGCTGGTGGGGGGCATGTAACTACAAGGGGGAATGGGGGAGCTTTTGGGGAGATGCAAATGTTCTGCATCTTGATCATGGCAGTGTTTTCATGTGCCAAGATCCCACCATACACATAGAAGAGGTACATTTATTATATGTAAATTATACTTAAACAAACTTGACCAAAATAAATGTGCTGAGCAACCCTTGGCTTGTGATGGGGATTGCCATTACTCCTTTAAAAAATGTGATGGAACCATCACAATTTTAACTAATGTCATGCAGAGGTAGCATGGCACTCTTTTGTGCCTTTCGATAGGATTTTCACTACAACACAGCTTTGGCGAGTGTGAGTCAAGAGGCTGAGATGCAAGGGTCACCCCTGCCCCCAACTCTCTGTGAGGCCTCCTTGGATGGGTCAGTTACTTACACAGGTCTCAGTTTTCTCGTATGTAAAATGAAGGTAATGGACTACGCCAGAATTTGCAAAATGATGGGCTATGGGCCACATTCGATCAAATTTGCAAGTCCAGTGCAATGTAATTTTTGCAGTGTAATTCTTGTAAAATATTTGAATTAATTGCCAATATTTAAACATCAGAAACTTTTCATAGACATTTCAGACTTCTGGCTTCTTTGAAAAGCAAATATCTGATGACACTTAATCTGCACCCCAAATGGCACCACTTAGTTGGAAAGGATTAACCACAACTCCATCTAGCCAGGCATAATACTCTCCAGTTCGCCTTGCTTTCTCCCAGGCCCTTTTCATGTCCCCTGGTCATGTTGAGTTTGGAAATCCTAAGCTAATGATGAATAACTGGTGTCCTCGAGGTGTGAACAACTTCCCAGCTCTGAGAAGTGACCTATGATCTAATTTTAGGAATAAAATTGCAAAGTATTAAAAATTGGCCCTGCAAAGCCACTCACTCAGGTATACACAAAGAGAAAACACTCACAAGCTGTGAAATTCCAGGCAACCTTTTGCAAACACTGGAGTAGGACTAATGTAGCAGCCTACATGTACCAGAGAAAGTTTCAATAATTAAAATAGCCCAAGACCTACACTATGATAATCAGCCACTGATCTACTAGTGACTAAAACAAACATTTAGCCCTGAAACAGATCCTGCATTTATATGGGACTGCTCTGTGTTTTTCTTTTTTTTGGTTTGTTTGTTCCTTTAATTTATCATTTGGGGCTCAGAACTATATATTCTTTATAAAATTATTGGAAGCTGTTCTTATTTATTTTCCCTGCTTTAAATATTTTATAAAGCGCTGGAATTAATAGTTGTACCTTAGAAATTTGAAAGGAATCATCCTTAAAATCAACTAATAGTTGAGACTTCAACCACTTTTTCCAAAGCTCTTAGTCTGTTTCTCTACGTTTTCCAAATTTTAAAATAATCTAAAATTTCTAATTTATTTGTATAACTGTGTGGTTTGCATTACTATATTTCTCAGAACTTTGTGTTCTCAGTGTCTTTCCTTCCCTGGAGGAAAAATAAACTCTCTGATTCATTTATCCTTGCATTCTTGTCCAATTCTTATTTCTCATTCAACCTGTTCCCCCTTTCTTCTCTTTCCCTTAGGATCCTTTCCTTTTTAAATTTTCTTGAGTTGAATACTTACATAAGTAATTGTCACTTAAGAGCAGTAATTTTCCATAAGTTTATATTTGACTCATGCTTTAAACTTGGATATTTAGTATCACTGCCTTTGTTTCTAAACACAGTATAATTGTATTTTGATTTCTTCTTTGTCCTAATAACAATTTGGAGAATAATATTCAAACTTCCAATTGGCTAGGCATATCTTTTTTAAATTGTCATTAATTTCTAATTTTATTTCACTATAGTAAAATATGACCTGTACATTTTCTACTTGAGGAATTTATTGGTATTTTCTTTTTTTTTTTTTAATTTATTCATTTAATTTATTTCTTTTTGGCTGCGTTGGGTCTTCATTGCTGCGCGCAGGCTTTCTCTAGTTGCGGTGAGCGGGGGCCACTCTTCGTTGCGGTGCGCAGCCTTCTCATTGCTGGGGCTTCTCTTGTTGCGGAGCACGGGCTCCAGGTGCACGGGCTTCAGTAGTTGTGGCACGCGGGCTCAGTAGTTGTGGCTCGCGGGCTCTAGAGCGCAGGCTCAGTAGTTGTGGCGCATGGGCTTAGTTGCTCCGTGGCATGTGGGATCTTCCCGGACCAGGGCTCGAACCCATGTCCCCTGCATTGGCAGGCAGATTCTTCACCACTGCGCCACCAGGGAAGTCCAGTATCCTATCTTAAAAAAACCTTAGAGATTAGTGTATACACTGGATCATTGTAGGGAGGGTTAATAAGAAGGCCAGACCATGTCTCTCAAATGACGAGCACACTTCTATATGACTCAGAGAACCTGTAACAGAGATACATGTTATCCTTTTTTTTTTTTTGAATTTCATTTATTTATTTTTTTATACAGCAGGTTCTTATTAATTATCTATTTTATACACATTAGTGTATATATGTCAATCCTAATCTCCCAATTCATCCCACCACCACTCCCATCCCCCTCCTGCTGCTTTCCCCCCTTGGTGTCCATACATTTGTTCTCTGCATCTGTGTCTCTATTTCTGCCTTGCAAACCAGTTCCTCTGTACCATTTTTCTAGATTCCACATATATGCATTAATATACGATATTTGTTTTTCTCTTTCTGACTTCACTCTGTATGACAGTCTCTAGGTCCATCCACGTTTCTACAAAGGACCCAATTTCGTTCCTTTTTATGGCTGAGTAATATTCCATTGTATATATGTACTACATCTTCTTTATCCATTCGTCTGTCGACGGGCATTTAGGTTGCTTCCATGACCTGGCTATTGTAAACAGTGCTGCAATGAACATTGGGGTGCATGTGTCTTTTTGAATTATGGTTTTCTCTGGGTATATGCCCAATAGTGGGATTGCTGGGTCATATCATAATTCTATTTTTAGTTTTTTAAGGAACCTCCATACTGTTCTCCACAGTGGCTGTATCAACTTACATTCTCACCAACAGTGCGAGAGGGTTCCCTTTTCTCCACACCCTCTCCAGCATTTGTTGTTTGTAGATTTTCTGATGATGCCCATTCTAACTGGTGTGAGGTGATACCGCATTGTAGTTTTGATTTGCATTTGTCTAATAATTAGTGATGTTGAGCAGCTTTTCATGTGCTTCTTGGCCATCTGTATGTCTTCTTTGGAGAAATGTCTATTTAGGTCTTCTGCCCATCTTTGGATTGGGTTGTTTGTTTCTTTAATATTGAGCTGCATGAGCTGTTTATATATTTTGGAGATTAATCCTGTGTCCGTTGATTCGTTTGCAAATATTGTCTCCCATTCTGAGGGTTGTCTTTTCGTCTTGTTTATGGTTTCCTTTGCTGTGCAAAAGCTTTTAAGTTTCATTAGGTCCCATTTGTTTATTTTTGTTTTTATTTCCATGACTCTAGGAGGTGGGTCAAAAAAGATCTTGCTGTGATTTATGTCAAAGAGCATTCTTCCTGTGTTTTCCTCTAAGAGTTTTATAGTGTCCACTCTTACATTTAGGTCTTGAATCCATTTTGAGTTTATTTTTGTGTATGGTGTTAGGGAGTGTTCTAATTTCATTCCTTTACATGTAGCTGTCCAGTTTTCCCAGTACCACTTATGGAAGAGACTGTCTTTTCTCCATTGTATATCCTTGCCTCCTTGACACATGTTATCTTGATTCCCAGAAAGTGGCTTTATTTTTACCAGCAGCAAACAGTTTATAATATAATTGCTTTAACATTGCCATCTGAATTACAAGGACCCGCCTCAAAAAGTTGTTCCTTACACTAGGGGAAACTAATAGATAAAATTCTTTGACCTTGTTGGTTCTTGCCCCATCACCAAGACAGAGGCTTCCGTCAGTTGGTGTGTGTTTGTCCCAGTTCCCAGTGTTCAGAGGGTAGCTAAGGCAAGTTGAGGAACAGGCCTGCTTATTTAGTCCTGAATCACAGAACCAACACACTTGTTCCATATCTGCTTATTATGAACCAAATGTCAAGAACAGCTTAGACTCATCTATGGCCCTTTTATTTGTGTGCCTGGTGACACCCATAAAATCACAAAGTATTATTCATAGTTTTGTTTTATAAAAAAAAGTATCAGTCATTAGTACAATCTACTCTTTATCCTGTAGTTTACTAAAATTTTTTAATTTCTTTTACTTTTCTTGTAATGACATATCTCAAAGTAACTTCCTTGATACCAAAGACGCAGCATGGTTTAAGAACCAGTTTACTATTTTGTTAATTGAACTATTTACCTTTAATTGGTCCATTACTTTCATCTGCACTTCTTTCTTCTTCAAGCTGGTTCCCCAATCATTCCAAAAATTATTACAGTCCTCCCTCAGTATTCACAGGGGATTGGTTTCACGGACCTGGCAGACACCAAAATCTGCCAATGCTAACGTCCCTTACATAAAATGGCATAGTATTTGCATATAACCTGTGTACATCCTCCCATATACTTTAAATCGTGTCTAGATTACTTATAATACCTAACACAATGTAAATGCTATGTAAATAGTTGTAAATACAGTGTAAATTCTACATAATTCAAGTTTGGTTTTTGAAAAGTTCTGGAATTTCTTATTCCAAATATTTCCGACTCACGGCTGTTTGAGTCCGAAGATGCGAAACTCATAAATACAGAGGGCTGACTGTATTATAAAACTATAGGAAACAAGCTAAATGCCATATTACTGGTCAAGTGCAGAGGAATATTATAAAATCATTAAAGAAAATGGGTAGTAGAAAAAGGGTAAAATAAATACCACTGTATACAATAAGCTCTCATTTTTAAAATAAAAATGAGGGCTTCCCTGGTGGCACAGTGGTTGAGAATCCGCCTGCCTATGCAGGGCACACGGGTTTGAGCCCTGTTCCAGGCAGATCCCACATGCCGCGGAGCAACTAAGCCTGTGTGCCACAACTACTGAGCCTGCACTCTAGAGCCCGCGAGCCACAACTACTGAAGCCTGCGTGCTCCAACTACTGAAGCCCGCGCACCTAGAGCCCGTGCTCCGCAACAAGAGAAGCCACCACAACAAGAAGTCCGTGCACTGCAACGAAGAGTAGCCCCCGCTTGCCGCAACTAGAGAAAAGCCCGCGCACAGCAACAAAGACCCAACACAGCCAAAAATAAATAAGTAAATTTAATAAAAATAAATAAAAAATAAAATAAAAATGGGAAGTGCTATATATGCAGAAATCATGTAAAGAAAAACACAAGAAACTGCCCACAATTTAACTACTATGGGGCGGGAAGTGACTGAACATCTCCATTGGGGTAGAGTGATTGAGTGATGATAGGACTTCTAATTTTCACTTTGTAATCTCAAGAAAAAGACTATCTTTTTCTGTCACTGTGATAAACTTACGTAATGAACTTCTTCGTAATTACTGATTTCATAGAAGAAAATTGCTTTCCACATTTTGGTTTTTAAGTGCAACTGCCTTTGCCACTTCACCACTGGGGAATATAGACTTGTATTTATTGTTCCAAAGACTTCTATGTGAAATTAATTTTCTCCAATGTTTAGCAGAAGGAAAGCCCCAAAAGAGTTTATTTTTGTTCTATATCCTTTGTATCTAAGATGGATTATATTATTTCAGATCATACTCACATCTGTTTATAATAATGTAAAACTTGTATAAAAAAAATAATAATTGAGAGTAATTGCACAGACTGAATAAAAATAAGCAATTTTAGAATGTTTGGGGTTGAGCATTTTTTTAAAAAATTCTTTTAAGTAGTCTTAAAATATGACTTTAATTTATCCATTAAATCCAAGAGAATTCAAAAACAGGCATTACAGCTGTTAAAATCATGCAATTGACACTAATGTTTTATCATTACTATTTAGCATACAATTTTTTTTGTGTAATTGGAACTAGGTTTTGTTATGTACAATTACCAAAAAATTTTAATGTTCTGAAAGGAATATTAAAAATATAAACATGCCTACTAAATTCCTGCTATTTGAATCAAACTATACAGATTCATAATTAATCTTACCTCTGTATTTGTTAACCCTCTTCTTTAATTCTACTGAACTAGCTCAATTTTACCAATGAGCAAAACAGAAAAGCTTCTGGATTTTGTTTTGTTTTTAGATGTGATTGTGCATTTTAATATATTTAAATATTTTCATCTCATGGAACAGAATGTTTCCTTTTAGGTTTATTTGATGCGAGAATTTCAAACTTCTCTAAAATGGGTTATGGCATAGTGTTGTTGGATGTTTTATGTTACCTCACTCTTCTGCTGGTTTTTTTTTCTCCTTAGCACTTATACCCATCTAAAATATTTTTCATTTTACTTATTTAATTTTTTATGGTCTGTTTCATGAACCAGAATATTAATCCCATGATGATTTCTGTTTGTTTTGTTTACTGTTGTATCTGTAGAATCTAGAATAGTTTTGGACACATAGTAGGTGTTCAAAGACAGTGCAGTGCCTGCATGACAAAACTAGTTAGAGCCAAATACCCACCTCCTATAAATGGGGTACATGTTCTTCAGTTTACCAGGCATGTCCCATTCCTATCACCTGGCCCACTTTACTGATTTATGTTCTTTGCCTGTCTTTGCTTAAGTTTTGAGATTGAAACACTTGAATTATACTTCTAACCTATTACTCTCTAATCTACCTTAAGTGAACTACTTAGTTCAATAATCCATTTGCCAGCTATTACTATAATAGCTTATACCCTCAGTTAAGACTTGTCCCCTCCTCTACCACCCATTAAAAAAAAAGGTCATACATTGATGCAAATGAAGTAACAGCACCTGTGAAAGGCTTATGGACCACTGGTACATGCCACCATACTCCAGTGGACAATTACAGCATATACTTTAAACCTACGCGATATACTGGGTAAGAATTACACCCAGACTGTGTGTAGCTCCATTTCAAAAATTATTTCAAGTTTGTAAAAATCTTCTATTTTGTTCTATTTCACCAAGAAAGAGGTTTGGGCATTGATCACTTACACACAACTCATAAATTTATTGAAATGTTTCAAATCTGTATGGAGCTGAAGTCAAACAGCTTTAAAGGTAGCACAGAACCAAAAGACTTAAGAAAAGAGTAGATGTCTTCCTTCACCTGCTCACCTATGCAGAATGTTGTTCTGAAGACACAGGTGAAGGAACTATCATCGGACATAGTGTCTCAGTCAGACACTGCCATAATAATACTATGTAACAAACTACCCCACATATCAGTGACAAATGTCAATGAGCATTTATTTCTTGCTTGTGTATCTATGAGTCAGCTACAGTTTGGCTAATGTAGGCTGGGTACAGTAGGGCTTAGCTCAAAGCTGTAGGCTGGGTCCAGTTTTGCCCCACATGTCTCTCATCGTTCGTGGACCAGCAACTTTTAGGCATGTTATTCTCAATGCAAAAGGCAGGAGCCCACGTTTGCAAGCACGCTGCTCACATCTCATTCCCTATCTTTGCCAAGTCAAGTCACAGTACTAAACTCTCAATGTACACTCCACCACCCACCATGAGCCAGAGCAAGGTTCTGCAGGTAAAATACTATTTTAGGGGAGTGAAAATTTTAGACCAATAAATCAATCTAATATACACCCACTATTATATGAAATTAGAGACACGGTATATCTATAATCTGAGACCTCAGTATACATAGATAAAATAAAATTTCAGATGGTGCCCTTATTACGGCAAAGATGAGCTACCAACATAGAATATGAAGGCTGAAGACTGTGGTAAATGACTTTACCTTCTGGACATTAAGTTCTAAGAACTCAGATGTTAGAACTGAAACTACAAAGGGCTGGCATCTCAAAATCCTGAGACAGCAATAACCACAGAACCTGAGGAGTCACTCCGTCTCCAAAGATGTGGGCAGAAACCACCTTTCTGCAATTTCTCTAATGGAATTACAATTAACCACAGGCTTGTTGTGGAATAAGGCTCCACTGGGTATCAGAAGTTCGGCTTAATGAATACAATTCCACAGTATACAACACAGTTTCTAGGTCTCTCTGGAAACGCATGAAAATGGTGATTTCACAAAATATTACTTTTAATCAAATCACATCGGGATGAGTCACTATTTTATAGCTTATCTTTCTCTAAATAGATTAAATTTTATCGAAGATCACTTTTCCAGCCAAACGTGCTATGTAGTTTTGGTGAATCCTTATTTGACAATCTGCCCATTAAACCTGGCTTCCCCTGAAAAGAACTGTGTGCTGAAGAGGAAATACATATGTTTATGTCTATAAATCCAAAGGGAACACAGTATTTTCTTGGTCCCAAATTGCAAGATGCTTCCAGGACAAACAAAGGATTGCCAGTGGAAACTCTGGATATTAGCATTTGAAGTGTTCTGGGGAAGCTGGAAATTTTTGTGAAATAAAAACATATAGTAATTTGAAATTACACACATTCATAGAATAAACTGTGCCAAACTGGCTTCTCTGAGACTATTTTTCCACCCAAATAGTTTAATGGTTTTTCTTTTAAGGATTAGTTGAAAATATTTACCTAGAAGCTTAGAGGAACGTCCCAGGATTGACTGAATTCAGTTGGAAAACATTCTGAGTTTTTAAAAAAATTATTCATTATGAAGAAAAACACAGAATGCTTTCTTGTCAATAATGATTAAATCTGAAACATAGGGTGTGGTAGCTTCTCAATTACCTAAATAATGTCATTGACAACAATAAAGCCACAAGCGACTTATAAATTATGTACTATGAGAGTAGAATTAATAAATACAATAAGAGAGATTTAGGGCGTTAGCTACACGAGATGAGAAGAATTAAGGGGCCCAACTCAAGAAGTTGCGAGAAAATGTTGAAACTTCAAATCCCTCAAAATACTTCTTGAACAGAGAAGAATAACTAGCAACAGACTGAAAAAGAAATCCCTTGGCTTAAACCACTAAACAGAAGAGGGGACACGAAATGTGCACAACCTGACCATTCCTTTGTTTAAAAACAATAACTTAATAAACAACTCGAAGGCAGAAGTTCTCTGTTGATTTCTGACTGAAATAGCTCAACATCAGCTGGACCAGCAGATCTAATTTTATGTGCTAAAACTTAGGCCACTTGGCATACTGCTCACTTTTTTGCCAGAAAACTCCTTCGCCCCCTCAAGAATGTTTTTTATTAGGCTTAGCAAATAAAGGAATTTTAGTTCTTTATCTTACGACCACTGGCATCAGCAGTTACAATTTGAAATGACTACCGTATCTTAGCAACTCTAATCTTAACAAAATAAATACAGCAAGGAGCAAACAGGCTTCATGCCACACGAGTGTCTCATCACCATCCAAAAAAGGCAAAGGGGGAAATCAACAGAGGATGGCTCTCACCGTGCTGGTACTCTGGACTTGGCAACGCTCCCATGGCCAAAAACACTACATTTCTTTCCGTTTTCACAGCAGGGGCACCTACAATGCTATATTTTAGGGGAAAATTCACTAAGACCTAAAGGGGCAGTCATGAAAGAGGGAGGGGAAAAGGATGATTCATCCGAAAAGAAAGATACAAAGGGAAAATTTGAAATGTAATTATTTTCTGTTCCCTTTTCTCCTGGAACTTGGGGGTCACAACAATGGTGGCATCTCCTCAACTGTATCCAAACCAATGCTCATATTTGCACAGTATGAGCAGTTCCTTCCCTTAGACACTAAAGCCTGAGGTAGCTCCAAATTACGACTAAAAATAAGAAAGAAGGCACTCAATAAATATTGAGTGAAAGAATGAATGAATCCATTTCTGGCCTCTCAAACTGGGTAGGAAATAGTAAAGACACAAAGCTCTTGAAACCACTTCAAACTCCTGCAGAGATTACTTAAAGTGTCTCTGATGTAGAATTAAATCCTTGTTCAACGTGGTCCAAACACACGCATCACTCTGAGGGTGTGCAATTTAAAGGAGAGATCAGGGACTTTGTGATTCGATGGACTTGAGTAGGGAGCTCCACACCATCATTTCCTAGCTCTGTGAATTTACAGTATTACATCTAACACCTCTGAGCTTCGGGTTCTTCTTCAGCCAAATGGGATAAAACTCCATAGGGGGAAAAAAAAGATGGCTGTGAAGTTGTCACTTAGAATAATGCATGTAAAGCTACCTATCCCATTTCCTTTAAAGGTGACTGATTTTACCATCAACAAAGTAGACTCACTTTCCTTCTCTTGGTATCCTTTCCTCTGAGTCATATAGGCCACCATCAGCAAACTTATCACATATGGCAGCCTACTCAATGTAATCCTGTTTGATGCTGACCAGGGTTATCACCGCTCCTCAGAATGTGCAGCTCTTTAGTTCTTTGGCTTGTTACATCTTGTGCATCTCCAGTTAGAAACTGACATCTTGTTTAAGCTTTCATTACCTCTCACCTGAACTACTGACTGCAAGAGCTCAGACACTGCTCTTCTAACCTAACCTTGTCTCTTCCAATCTGCGGCCAGCATTCTCTTTCTAAATTTGACCATATTAAACTTTATGGGGCCTCCAAGTTCTGAGTTATGCCTATTTCTTAAGTCTCATTTCCTGGAATTACTTCTATACTCCAGTGAAACCAGTCTGCTTCTAATGCTGCTTCAGACTCAACACTTCGGCAACTGTTGTGCCCTCTACATAAAATGTCTTCTCACTTTTTTTGGCCAGTTGCTAATTCTTCAGAACCCATCTCAAGCATTATCTCCCCAGTGAAGACATTCCTGCAATTGCTTTAGAAGGTTGATAAGGTTCTACACGGGACCATGTCTGTACAATATACTCTGTCTTTATAGCACTTAATTACAGTGCATTGCAATCATTCACTTCCTTGGCTATCTCTCCCACTAGATCATGAGTCAAAGAGTCCTGAGGTCAGAGATTATGGTTTAGCATTCCCACTGCCTGACACAGTGCCTGCATGCAGTAGATGTTAGTAAATGTTAGCCTATGTCCTCTAGCACTCTCCTCCCTACCCTTCAAATAGTAGAAAGATGGATTAAACTGGCTTGTTTGGACTTTTATTTTGATGAAGTTAACTGAAAATTCTACTTTATTTGTTAATGTAATGTCTAACCTAATCTAAAAGAGAAGTAAGCATCTCTTTATCACAGAAAATAGATGGAAACTTATATTTAAGAAAAAAAAAAATGTTGATGTTATTTTTGTTCTTGATGAACTTCCAGTTTCTGCTTTCTTGATGACCATAATTCCATTTCGCATGCTTGTAACCTTGAATGTTTCTTAAGGCTCTAACTCATTCTACTTCTTCCTCCCTCACCCCACACCTCTCTCACTTTATACTTCCTTGGCAAGAGCCCATAGCGTGTATATAATAGGGACAAAACCAATGATAATGATAATGGGGATAAAAAGATTTACCTTTTGCTATTAAAGAGTCACAAAATTCTGAGTTTTAAAAGAGACATAATGTTATATATCAAGATTCTAATACAATGGAGTTGCTGCTTGGGTCTGTGGTTCAGAACTTGGTACAGTGCCTAAGATAAAAATTCTATATACTTAAAGTCCCCTAAGAGGGACTTCCCTGGAGGTCCAGTGGTTAAGCCTTCGCTTTCCAATGCAGGGGGTGTAGGTTCCATCCCTGGTCGGGGAGCTAAGATACTTTCGGCCAAAAAGACAAAACACACCAAACAGAAGCAATATTGTAACAAATTCAATAAAGACTTTAAAAACGGTCCACATCAAAAAAAATCTTTAAAAAAGTCCTCTAAGGAAATTCTTCATTCATTCATTCATACAATAGATAATATACGTTACGTAATAAAGAATACATATGAAATGCTCAAGAGTATAGTTCAATATCTGAAATTAAATGTTTCTATAATACAACTTTCCTGGTGGCCTTAAAAAATTACTTCACTAAGTCTCCCCATCACCATGAAAGTCACCCTCAACCTTCCAGATCTAATCTAGTTCCATCCTTGTAAGAAATATCGCCTATACCCTACTTCTAAGACGGTATGACATTTCACCCTATGCAGGCTAAAGGATATCTTAAAATGGAAATTCAACTATAGAGGAAATATTATCATTATGTCTGAAAAAGGAGGGAAATGACAAAAAGTTAGAAGGAAAGAGAAAATCAATTCAATGGTGAGGGAATAAATTCATTCAAGCAGTGCGGATTAAACTCCTACCATTTGCTTGACTCCATATTTGGTACCCAGGAAAACACATTTTAAAAAAACTATCTATCCTTCAATGGCAGTTAGGGAGACAGACAGACACCAATTATTATGATAGGACCTGAGCCTTACATTGTTCAAGAATATTCTGTCCAGGACCTATAATTATAAATTTTTGAGCGGAGAGTCACATCTAAACATAATATTGTGCATTACTATTCTGTGAGGAGGAAAGAGGTTTACAATCTTTAAGATGGTAAGGCTGTTGTAGGGATAAGAAAAAGTTAAAGTTCTACTGGTTTTTCTCTAAAACCTTCTTTCCCCAATTATAATCTACTTTCTAAACAGTACACGAAGCCTTGCTTTTACGGTGAAGATAGCCAGATTAAATGCAGGATGCCTAGTTAAATTTAAATTTCAGCTAAATGATGCATAAGTTTTTAGTATTAAGTATGTCCCACATATTGCGTGGGACCTCCTTCTCCTAAAACTTTTGCATCATCTATCAGAAATGCAAGTTTCACTGACCATCCTGTATTTTTATTTGGTATTTTTTTATTTAACATGGTAACCCTATTTATAGGGGTGCCCATCCAGTCCTCAGACTCCCCACTTTGAGTTCACTGTATGTGGTCTTAACGAATGCAATGGATCACACGGTGACTGAGATGCAAAGCAGTCTACTCAGCCTTGTGTTTACCACAACATTGTTTCTCAAGCCTGCAGACTTGGACAGCTGAGTTCCCAGCTCACTTTCCTAAACTATTTCTGGTTTATCACCAAGTAACAACATGTGACCTTTATCCTTCTCTTCTCCTGAAGAAAACAGAAATTTTCTAAAGGGGTAAAAATAGCCAAAATTTAAAAAGACTATGAACTACTCCAGAATCTTGAGGCTGTCAATACTTTATGCTTTTAAATAGTTGCCATGGTTCACCCCAGAAGCATCGGCATATTTCTGTGGTTTTCTTCATGGTGTGTAGTGAACTTTGATATCTTGGGGGAATAAAAGAACTCTCTATCTGTCTATCTACACATATATATTTAACAATGCAAGTTATTGTTATATAAATGTAGGCTGTTGTCAATTTCAGTTCCCTGCCATATCAAAAGAACAAAGCAGGCAGGAACAGCAAGAGGATGATCTAATATGCCTACGCTAATAACAAAGCCAGTGTCCTAAATTGGCAGTGGCAGCCCTCTTCTGCAGAGATTGTTTTTTACACCATCAGTAGACATTTTACAAAATTGGATGGTGACAGGAAGAGTACATTTTAAATTGTCAACCTTCATGATGTCCTTTTGAAGAATAGCAATTACATAACTCAGGGAGCTTTATTTTGCATTTGAAAAAATATGTATCTAAAGGAGTTTGCAGGGTTATGCAAGACTCCACATTCTGAATTCTTTGTAGAAATTAAAGTCCCTTATTTTTTCCTGTAATCTCATATCCTTTTTTTTATCCACTTCCTAGTTAAGGTGGGAATCAATATTAAGTAAGTAGTACAGAATTAAAACTGTTTTTGACTTAAATTAACAAATTCATTTAAAGATGCCATCAACCATATGCCATTTCTTAACCATATTTAAAGTCCAGTTTGTAAGTTTCCAAGGATCACACACCTTTTTTTCATCTCTATGGCATTAAAAAGTTTGCTTATAATATTCTAATATTTTGTTAAGTTTTAAGTTGTTTCCTCTTAGGCAATGAGAGAGGGAAATATTATGCAAAAGTAATTTTATATCACCCAAAAGTCATTCGGTCTTTTTCTTCTAATTATCATCTTTTTTTGAAATAATTTTAGAAAAAAAAAAAAAAAAACTCTTTAAAAAATGCAGACAATGCCAAGAGAAACGCATTGCAAGTACCCTAAATAGTTAATGTATTTTCTAAATGAATGATTTAAAATAGCTATTAAAGGAGAGGAAATGAGCTTAGGTTTCTAGTAATGACTTCTCCTCTTCAAAATGAAATCTGTAAATCCCTGATTGCAATTCCAAATCCCCAAAGGACCAGCAGTTCTGGGACCAGGGCTCACTGGCTTTATGTCTAATAGCACCAGATAAGTAGCATGATTTTTATATATGTAATTCGGGAGAATATTCAGAATTTATAGTCCCGGAGACAATTTATGAATGAATTTCCTTTTTAAAGTACATTATTCTAAAAATCAACTTTTCCACCCAAATTGTAAGCAGAGCACATAGGAATGTGAGAGGCATGGATATATACGTAGAGAGACATATGTATATATATTTATATATGCATGCACACACATGCACGAAATATAAGTACCATTTTATTCATAAGAGCATAATGATTCAGCCTGTGATTGTTAATAAAAATGCATTTCTAACCATCAAATTTGAGTCTATTATTCTAAGTTAATTGCATTTGCCCTAAAGAGACTTACAGCTGGCTGTCAGCCTGTTTGTGTCAGTTTCGTTTTATTCATCAGTCAATCTTGTCTCCTCTTCTTTTTTACATCCCATATATTGATCAAATAGATATGTTAGCATCCCTCCACAGCTTTCACAGCATTTAAAAAAATAAAAAATAACCTCGATATTATCATCAGATACATCTGATGACTTCATTCGTTTGTGTGTTATCTTCAGTACTATTTCAGTAGCAAATAGATGCCCTTTGGACAAGCCCATAAGATTGCCATTAAATATAACAGATGTAACTCACTCAAAGCGGCATTGAGAAAAAGTTAAACGGGAGAAAGTGAACAACGGCAGTGGTCGGCGGCATCTCCGCTTTTCAGTTGGAATAGAGGGTACTCATCGCGGTAAACATGAGTTCTTTACTGGAGTGTATTATGGAGTAAAAAAGCATCTTGTTAAAATTCATCCTCAGAAGAGAATGTACTATTAGGCGGTGAAGTGGATTTAAAGAAATAAATGGGCACCATGTTCCCACTGGAGCCAAAGAAAACCAGTGGGGGAAACAGAAGAGCAGGGAGGTTAGGGTAGAAAAGTAGTTAAGGTGAAAATCTGCAAAGAATTAGAATCTTCCTTATGTGAGTCAAGTTGCTTAGAGAGGAGATAAAAGGCATCACAGGGTGAGGAGATAATTAGCAGATCAGAAGCAAAGCAGTTTAAAAGGTGACCCTTACCTCCTCTGTTACTCAGTCTAAGAAACTATAGACAATTATTACAGTATTTTCTCCAGGGACGTGTGATACAGTTTCTCCACATATCCTCCAAGACACAAAGCTCCCTCAGCATTGTCATTGCGTTGCCTGAGTTCAGTGCTTTTTATGGAAATGCCTTTACATCACGCCAGCCTTGTCTTTCAACCTTGCTTTAGATCAGTGATTCTCAAATGGGGTGATTTCACGCCCCCCAGGGGACATCAGGAATACCTGCAGACACTGGGGGAACGTGTTCCTAACACCTGGTGAGTAGAGGCCAGCGCTGCTGCTACACACCCCACCGTGCACAAGACACCCTCCGCGACAAAGAGCTACCCACCCCAAACGACAACAGTGCCGAAGTTAAGAAACCCGGCTTCCGGTGGCCGAGTGAAATACACGTAAAGCTAAAAAACAAAAACTACATCACAGCTCTGCGGCAGTGCAGAGAGGAGGATTTTAGCAACTCTGAGAGGCAGAGGGCAGTCCAGCGACTGCACACAGGATTTCGCACTCGCCTATTAAATAATACAATTCATTTACCTAGACCCCAGGAACGGCGGAGCAAAATACAACCCCAATTTTGAGGGGAACAAAGAAAAATGAAAATCATGGCTTGAGAGAAGACATTTCAAAGACCTCCAAGACAAACCAACTGAAAAATCTCCAATCAAAAGACTCCGCAAGAAAATTGTATCACAGCCCCTAATCCTCAACAGACCTTAACAAGATGTTCATGAGCCAAAGACTCATGTCTGCGGAAGACAAAAGACATAGGAAACAATAGAGTCTAGAGAAGGATTATTGTTAAGAGGCAGGAGAAAGATAAAACATTCCTCCACCTTACAATTAGAACACCTAAAAAGAATAACCAGAAATATGCTCAAAACCATGTTACAGTAACTGTTATATCTTTCTGCTCTTGGGAAATTAATATTTAGGTTAGACCTGGGGCAATATTTTTAAAACCTTTTTTGATGAGTGCTTTTACCCCACCTGACTAGACACCCCTGCCTGGCACAGATGGCCAAGACATTTGCTTTTTTAAATACTCCATATTTCCACAGCCACCCACCAGACAAAAATTAGATTACCAATGCTTGTGTAAACTTTCCAAGCTCTGACACAATAAGATTCCAGGAAATGTACATGCGCAGCTAAAAGCAGCATTATACATAATGCACTGTAATTCCAACAGACAAGTTGCTATCTTCGATAGATATACACACTTTCCATGCCAAACACATGAACGTCAATACATTTTTCTCAAGTTAAAATGGAAACCATTTAACAGATATAATGGGCACAATGAATTTCATTTTGCATTACTAATGCAGCAGAGGAGAAGGGAAGCTTTGGCAAGGATTGCAGTAAGACCAAGAAAAACAGGAAACAACTTAGAAGCTATCATGGCTGTGCAAGCTATTGCCCTAAAGCATGGTCATGAACCCAAGGGCCACTGAGACTTCATATTCTCAAAACTCTAATTCCACATAAACAAATTTTTGACTCATGGGAAAAAAGTAAAAAATGGACAAAAGAGTGGTTGCATTTTTCGCAAAAAGGTCAAGAGAACATCACCATCTTTTTTTCCCACAGTTCCTGAAGAGTTGTTATCATGACCAACTTGATTTTAGGGGAGATAAATTGGAGGCAAATGAATTAAATGATGTGTCAATGTGAAAGGGAATTAGGAAGATAACCCAGGAGCCCAAATCCCCAGCCTCTGCTTTTACCACCGGAAATACGTATCCCCCAAGACTCCTTTTCATCACTGTTAAAAAAAAAAAAAAATAAAAAACAGCAATTACTTCATTGGCCCTTACCTTTACCTTAAACTCTTTCTGGCACCTAAAATAGTTTACCTCAATCATTGCACACCAAAGAATTTTTTGGTGCTTTCTACTAGATTTAGATAGTAAACTCTGAAGCCCTAGATAAACGTTATTATGCAATTTAGAATAAAGGTTTTGAGCACAGGCTTATTGCAATCAGGCAGACCTCACTTCCAAGCTGATCTCGCCTACTTAGTGAGATGGGCAAACTGAGTGACTTTGAGCAAATTCCGTTATCAGAGTTTCAGTTTCTCTATCCATAAAATGGGTGTATAATAGTCCTTATATTAATGGTTTTGGGGAAGGATTAAATGGGGCCATGTGTGTAAAACATTAGGTAAATTAATAGTAGTAAAGTCTAGCAGCAGCAGGAACCCTTCCTGGGTTCAAATCCCTGCTTCCACAGTTTCCTGCCTCTGTGAACTTGGATAAAATCTCAGTTTCCTCACCTCTAAAATGAGGATAGTAATAAGAATACCTTATAGGATTGTTACGAGAATGAAAGTGACATAATAATAATAATGGCTTAACAATGCCTAACCTAAAGCACATTACATTTTAACCATAATCATTCTTTCCATCATATTTACAAAGGGGATTTAACATCTTTATTATTAGGCTCCAAAATAATTGGTGAAAGTATCTCAAAATGTAAATGCATATATAGAGATAAACTTGGAAAGAAACCAACTGGAGGAACAACATAAGACTTTCTTCATTACGTTTATCATGAGTTCCAGCAAGGATCTGTCTTTCTTTGATCTTATTTTTTGCCCTTAGAAAAATAAAAACACATCTCAACATAGTGAAGCTTTCAAAGTGGAAATATGACAATATTCAGAAAGCTCAGACCTAGCAATTCTTCAAAAATGCTCTCACGTCCAGCAACTGATGACTTTTTTGGCTAATGTGCCATACATGGTACCTCATCTAAGTGAAAGGTCAAGATGAGTTAGTAAGCTATTAACTTGGCTCATTTTTCAAATGATGAGTCAGTTTTTACGAGAAACATTCAGTGTTTTCAAACTGCTTATCAAGCTCCTAATTCTGTCATCTTAGAGGCCTATATTACTCAAAATTTTAGAACGCCACTTAACATCTTAGTTGTCACAGTGATGTGACCTGGAATATGAAAATAACTCAAACTTTTAGCTTGTTTTTGTCTTCCCATGCAGAATAAACTTTTCAAAATGAGGGGCTTCTAAGGTGTACCATGTTTAGCCAGATAAAAAATAAACCAGATTGGTATGATAGTCAGCAGTAGAAAGAGAAACAAATTAAGTACTTATAATTAAAGCTTGAGGAATGAAAGAATTCACACTTTCTTAGAGCTATTATTTCAGACAGTCTGGTGTCAGAATTAAAAGCCAACCGGTGCATCTGTTTACATTGCCAAGGATTTTCACAGTAAGAAGGGCTAGGAAACACATATTTTTTAATTAGGGTCCAAATCCCAAAGAACACCTAAAAAAATAGGATGTCAAAAATAAATGTTCTTGTGATTTGTATTGTCCAATGTCTAAACAAAGACGAAAAATTATGTTTCTTACTTCTCCTTTATAAACACAAGTGAAAGGAAAAAAAAAAAAAGAGAGAGAAAAGAAAAGTAATTCTGTTGCTTTGGCCACAGACTCCTTTTTTTGTTCTCCTGCTTGTTTCTGGCTTAGCTACTGCTTTTCTTTCCCAGGATGAAATAATATAGGAAAAGCCGATTAAGGAAAACTTCACTCACACAGAAGGTTCACCAAGATGGCTCAGTTACCAAGCCTTAAAAGCTGAATTACAATGGCCACCTAAAATGACCATTCTATACTTTAAAGTACATCTCCTATTTGAAAAATTTCAGTTAACTCTTTGCTTATCTTGTGCTTTGCATTAAAGGAAAGTCCTCTTTAAAATCCACACTGATGGATCGAACGTTGTAGTACTCAAATCTACCATTAGCTTATTTTTACTTCTCACCAGCAAAATTAGAGGTATTTTCTGCAATTTCAAAGATCACTCTTCTGGTCAGTTGAAAAAAATATATAAAAAGTAGTATTCTGTACACAAAAGTGAATAGACTTCTTTCCCTCATCTATTTATTCAACAGGTATTTATTGATCATCTATTATTTGCCATACGCTGGGCTCGTTGCTGGGAAATACTGAACTAAACAAGACATCACTGCATATAGCATATAATCATAACACAACGTGTTACCATCTCTAATATTGGAGGTATAGGGTTCTGGGAAGCGCTTACCAGTAGAAGAGGACTAGGATAGACTTGAGAGATGATCAGCCCTCATATCTTTTATTTGACAGAGGAGGAAACTAAGATCTAAAAAGATTGAGTTGCATAATCCCAGAGCTATTTAGTGGAAAAAAATCACAGGACTAGAATTCATGTCTCCAAATTCAAATCTCAAACTCCCTATATAGCAATATACTTCTCCCCAGAATATAATTTTCCCGAAAACAATAATGCCAAGCCATGAATGTCAAAGCAGTTGATTTGTTGGAAATATGCTTTGAGATCAAAGAGTCAACATTCTTCCTAATTGTATGGCATTCCGGATGGTGGAGAGGGAGGGCTCAGAGGTCAGACCCAACTGGATCCTAACCTTAAATCAACCATACCTAACTAACTAGTGACCTTGGAGAAGAATGAAACTCTGAAAAGCATCTGGATTTTTAAAAAATCTTCCAAGTCAGGATCACAATATCTACACGAAAGGGGTAAATTTCATGAAAGAGTTGAATTGAGTAGAAACTAAATACACATAAATTTTGTCCCCTCTTCTCACTCATGTAAATTGAACAGAGCTGATTGAAAGACCAGGTTAGCAGAAACCACACCTCAGTTTCTTTATTTCTTACCAATTATTTTAGCATAAGATCCAGCCTCCAATTTTAATCCATTTTTGTAGGTCATTTTTGGCATACCTCCACATAATTTAACATTTCTACTCTGTGAACGTTTTGGGAGTTAGAAAGCAGAGATTAAACAATTGAATTTAGAGAATTTCATCAGCATACATCCTCTAAAGAGAGATGGGAAGGAAACAAGAGTCAGAAGAAATATTTAAAATGAATAAAACCTCCTATTTAATGTCGTGGGCCTCTTTCCATTATAGAACACAGAAAGCCAACTAGCATAGGTAAAGGGAATTTGTAGATTCACGTTATCTAGGATGTCCAGGAGTAGATGAGCTTCAGATGTAAGTGAATCCAGGGACCCAAATGATGAATTCAGTACCTTGTCTTTACTTTTTCTTGGCCGTTTGGCTCCCTGTTTGGGCTTTATTCTCAGGCTTTTTACACAAGGCAGGAAAGATGGCTTTTGTCAGTCACAGGCCTACATTATCTTTCTACCTCACAAAGGAGGAGAGAACCCTCACTTCCAGCAGGCTAATCTCAAGTCTCAGGGAGCAACCTGATTGGTACTACCTGGTCTTAGAGCCATCCCACAACAAACCGCTATGGCTGGGAAACAGAGGACATGCGTTACCATGTCTCTGTACAGGGAGCACTGATGGACAAGACCATTCCACTCAAGCTACATGGAATAGGTCCTCCGCTGGAAAGTGGGTTTCTCTTTCCTGAAAAAGGGAGTAAAGGGATCCTGGAAAGGCAAAAATACGGATATCCACGCAAATAATTATTTTTAATTTCCCTTCTTTTAAGGACCATCCAGCTCAATTCAAAGTCCTCTGGAAGACCCTGGTAGGTTCATTTTATTTCTTTGTAATAGCTTCCTATACTGGCTAATGGGCACTTTTGGTGCCATATGATAAGGGAAGGACTCCATCTTTGTCCACATCCACAGTATAGTGGCCACAGCACTGGCACACACATCATCACACATCTGCATTATTCAAGGCATACTGCAATCAGTTTTTACCTTGAAGGTGCTTACACCCTATCTCTGTATACATGTTAGGTCACAAAAGTTTAAAAATCATGTACTCATTTATACAATACATGGATTCAGAGTCTATGTTTAGGACCCTATGTTCAGCTTTGAGGGATGACAAAAACCTCAGTCTCTGTCCTCCAAGGACTGAGGAATCTCTCAAAGATATCACTTGAAGCTGGAATTTGCAAAGAGGACTCCATGTATAATTAACATCTGAGCTGGGTTTGGGGGCATAAGTAGAAGTCTCACTGTTAGGCATGTACAAAGAGGCCAAGACAGAAAAGTTGAAAGGTGCTTTCTCACTTAGTGAAAAGATGACACAGAGGAATGGGGAATAAATAGCAAGGTAGCTTTTAAGCATTCAGCAATGAAAGTCTGCCTAAATATGTCATGGTTCTCCAGTAGGAGGCAATACTGTGTCCCAGTTCTTCAGGAAGAGGCAGGGCTAAATGAGCAAGACGTATTAATGAGGGAAAAAAAAATAAATCCAGTGCCACATTGACAAATACAGTACGGCCCATTTACATTAAGTAAAAATCAGACATCCATATGTTCGTTAATGTAGATAAAAGGTCTAGAAATGAGTTATCCCAAACTGAAAATAGGAACCACCTCCATAAAGGGTAGTAAGAATGAAGCAAGCAGCAGGACTGAGGTGGGAATTTTCCTTTGTTTTTACACTTCCATATCACTTAAGCTCTTTTTTTTTCCACGATAAAATTTTATCTACATGTTGCTTGCCTAATAAATAAATATTGTTTACATAGAAGGAAGTTTTTGATCAAAATAAGGACCAAAATAACACTGGCAGGATAAGGAGTGTGAACTTTTAAAAATTAATGTTCTTGTTATTTTTGGTTGTCAGTGGGGTAGATAGCCAATACCCTGAGCAAGACATTAGGAAGAATAACATTTTGCAGGTGGGATTATCTTCGAGCCAATAAACAAATAGGCAGGTAGAACTCTTTGGAGGTAAATACAGATAAATACATATATTTTGTAGGTGTATATGTATATATAAATTAAACAAATATATAGCCTAAATAAATATACTTTATATAGGAGGTTATTCCAAATACATATAATGAACATATATAATAATGAATATATATAAATGAATAATAAGAGTTAGGGAGAGAGAAGAAAGACAAGTTCTTTTCTGAGTATGAGGGATTTTAAGATATCAAAGAAATGTCTTTAGGGATGTTTGCTTGCAAAGTGTCTTAAAGACAACACATCTGGATATGGAGATCACAACAAGCAGAGTCGGATTTCAGGTTAGATGTGGCAGTCATCTACATGAAGACGAGAAGTGAAGTAATGAATGAGGTCAAAAGGTCATCAGGGAATAAATGAGGTCAGCAAGGGAAAGAGTGAGGAGAGCCTAAGGCAAAGCTTTGAGAAGGATCATCCATTAAGAGAAGAGAAGCAATGCATTGGCTCATTCATTCACAACTAATTTTTTTCAAGGACCCTGAGCCAAACACTGTAGGTTTTGAGGACAGAATAGAGTGGTGGAGAAAATGGCATGGTGTCTGCCCACAGGGACTTATAACCACTGGAATGAGAACACCCACTAACATTAACTGAGCGCTTCGTGACTTTGCAATGGCATTGAAGTATCCCATCAACCTTAAAACAATGTTATTATCATCTCCTCTCTATGGATGAAGACATGAGGCTTAGTGAGGTGGGCAATGTGTCCCAAGTCATACAGCTATGAAGTGGCAGGGGCTTGATGTGAACGCCAAGTTTATCTACCACCACAACCCATAAGCCTGTGTAATGCTGCAAAGTGGCCAACCAAGGGGTCATAGAAGAAACATCAGAATAGAAAAAAAACAAAACAAAACAGCATTCTATGCTAAAGAAGACACGGACAGAGTCATGGGCCTGCTAAGCCATGTTATCGAGGAGGAGGGAAACTGATGCAAGATCACTGATTTGATGATTAGAAAGTCATATATTCATTCATTTATTCACTCAACCAATATGTATTAAGCAGCCAGCATGTATTACCGCATGGGCTTTGAAAGATCAGTTTTACTTGTGTGGGGAAAGAAGCCAATTGTGAAGGATTAAGGAATGAGTAGATGGTACAATCGCTTGTGTTAAGGACTCCTCTGAAGAATTGGGTGATGGGAAAATTAGCTTAAGAAGGATTTTCAGGCTATGGTGTACCTAAGCAAGCATGCAGAGGCAGGATGGAGTCAGTAGAGAGAGTGAAAATACAGGGAAAGAGGATGATGGTGAATATAGATGCTTCCTATGGATGGAGAAAGAGAAGGAGACTCAAACTCCTGAGGCAGAAGGTTATCTTTAAAAGGAGGAGGGTCCCTTTTCCTCTGATAGGGGAAAGAAGAAAATATAAAGGAACTGAGAAATGCTGCTGCAAAATGCAATCATAGGAAACTGTACCAATAAGATTTTATGTGCACACTTCTGGACATTGGTTCTCGATCCTGGCTACACACTAGAATCATCTTGGCAGTTGTTACAAACTGTGATGCTCAGACTGAACTCCAGACCAATTAAATCAGAAAAATGTGAGGTTTCTTCAGGCTGAGGATATCCAAGGCTGTAAAGAGGACTTGGCGAGGTGTGACTAGGGGGGAGGTTACATGTGATAACAACTCGAGTAAAATCTGAAAAACTAGGATCCAATAAAGAAATGAATTTGCCTAAAATAAAGGAAGAAAGGAAGAAGTGGGCAAGAAAATAGAAACACTAGTATGTGGGCAGATGACAAAGGATCGTTATAAATGTCCAAATTGCTACAAAGTAGATACACATGCATCCCATTACTTACGACCATAAACTGTACTAAGCACGGGTCTTAACAGTACTACTCTCTTTTGTATTCCCAATCAATCTGCATCAGAGTCCCTGGCATACAGTGGATACTCAATAAACAGGAGTTGAATGAATAACTTAATAAAAAAACAAATGTATAACTCAGGTGGCAGCCCAGCCCTCTCTTCAAGTGTCTAGAATCCTTGAGAAAGGCGGAATCGTCTCATACGCAATCCCAAGTCACTCACTGCAAATACTTCTCACGTCTCAGATCTACATGGGGCCTCAGCTGGTTTCAGGGGATATGATTTCAACCTCTTTATTCTTAATGCCATCAACAATAGGTTATGTGGGTAACTGATTTTTACTAAAGTTTTACAAAAGTGAGAAAACAATGGGGAGGAGGGCTTTATCAGCAAAACACCAGCCAGCAAGCGATTTAAAATTAGCTATTAGACAGCCATAGTGTTAACTATGTCACTTGGCCATTCTCATTGGCCATTATTCCATGCTGAGTCCTTGCCTCCTGCCATCTTGCTGCACTCTTATTTCCGTCAAGCTTCACCAGTACCACCCAAACCACAAATTTCACCTTGTCTTATGCAGAGCAGTTTCACTATGACTATCTCCTACACCGAGGCTTGGGGGGATCTCAGTTTTAGTACCTAAACTTTCCCAGAAGTGCTTTTGCCAAACCAAAGGTTAGATATTAACCCCAACCTTTTTAGGGCCCCAAACTTTCATAGCCAATTATGATTTTAAATGGCCATTTTTTCCCTTCCTTCCATACAAAAGAATGAATCATCCTGGGAAGACAAATGGAAAATCTCCAACCCAATAATAAATGAGGCCCCGTGAGGGAATAAACATTCGTCATTGGAAGTCCACGGAATATGTATACACATTACTGTTGAGAATAATCCTTACCTTCCTTACTGGGGCGTCTCAAAATTAGTGTCTTTGTCTGTGAATGTCATCATCGTATCCAGTCACATGAGCAGTGATGTGACTACACCGGGCACTCAACACAGACGCACTAATCATGAGGATAAAGGGTAAAGATGAGATACTCTCTGAGATTTTATACCTTATAATAATAGTGGTAATAATAGCTGCTTTGTATGTCCAAAACCGTTTAAAAGCATTAACATTTCACATGGCCACACATCCTCGGAAAGCAGATCAATATTTATTCTTCCAAGTGTGTCGAGTATACAGTTGCGGCACCTCGAGGTGAAAGTGTCGCCCTGCCAGTGTCAGCCTCAGAACTTGGAAATCACATCCCCAGTTCATTATGTCAGAATAATAAAGTGACCCTGGCTGGCTGAATGTATTCATTAATGGCTGGGGTGGGGGGGGAGCAGGGCGGAAGGAGCAGACAATAAGGCTTTGGGAACTCACAGCGCTAAATAGCCGGCAAGGAAACACTATTATTTGGTGTTGCATCAGTTCTGGAAGGGAAAAAGATATACACACACACACACATACACACACACACACACACACACACACATCACAGCAGTCCTGTTTAGTCCTTTCCAATGAGAATTTATTTTTGTAACTCCTGGTCCAAGTAATTTTATTGCCACTGATTGGAAGGGAGAGGAGGGGGATGGTAGTAACTTCCTTCTGGAGTCTCTCTCTCTCCCCGCTTAGTGTGTGTTTTGCTGATTAAGCAAATCGACCTTAATTAGGAACTAAGTAGAAAAGAACTCTGCAAGGTTTCCTTAAGCAGCGTCAAAACGACCACAGCCCATTCTCAGAGCCCATTAAGAGGTAATCAACCAACGCAACTAACAAGTCACTCAGACCAGACTTTTGGAATTTGGCTCTTTTGTTCTGTCAGTTTGAAGAGCGCTGGGCGAGCGATGCAATTTAGAAGGGAGCTCTTTCAGAGCTTTCACTCAGGAAGGCATCGGGAGCTCTGGGGGTAGAGCTTACTTAGCTCAGAAAAAGGGAAAGAATGCAAGTTTGCATTGACAGCTTGATCCCAGAGAGAGGCTTCGGGGCTGCTTGTCTGGCGGGTCCTCTGGGTGTGGATGAGGCACGGGCAGGAGCCCTCGTCTTAAGTGAACGTGCGCCTCCAATATTAAAAGAACAATTACCTTCCTGTGCACTGCTCGCTGTTTGCTACTGCTGTTTCCTTCAATAAAACCTCTTTTCACTTGCCAATGGGAACCTGTCAGGCAATAGTATTTTTCAGGCATGATACACATACTAAAATGCCCTTGTGAGCTTCTAATACATTTACAGTTGATAACAATAGGGCTGTTTTGTCAGGAAAGGTAAAAGAAAAGTATTTGTTACAAATGCAGAGCAATGGCAAGACAGGATGGACCAGTGTTGCTGTGCTTCGTGGCTACCGGTCCCTCCTAAGTGTCAATCCAGCTGCCGGAGAGCAGGGAAAAGGAGCAAAATGTGATCAGGGTGTGGTCTTTTTATTCAAATTGAAATTCACCTTTTTTTTTTTCTAACATAAATACATTTTACAGACAATATATTGTTTCAGGGAGTAGAACAGATATTCTTCTTTGGTGATTACTTATTGACTTTCTTTTGTCTATAACAATTTAAAGTACTTTATTGCTTACATTTAAATAAATGCTAAATCAATAGTAAGTTATACAACTATATAGTAGATATATGTATAGAGACATTATCCAGAATACATGCCCTGGTCAGAATGGAGACTTGTAGAAATACTCACTTTAGATGACTCTTACAAGAGCAGAAATGTGAAGAAATAAAAAGATCTTACATTTCATCCTCAATGCTCAATTTTTTTTAACATCTTTATTAGAGTATAATTGCTTTACAAGGTGTGTTAGTTTCTGCTTTACAACAAAGTGAATCAGCTATACATATACATATATCCCCATATCTCCTCCCTCTTGTGTCTCCCTCCCACCCCTCTACGTGGTCACAAAGCACGGAGCTGATCTCCCTGTGCTATGCGGCTGCTTCCCACTAGCTATCCATTTTACATCTGGTAGTGTATATATGTCAATGCCACTCTCTCACTTCGTCCCAGCTTACCCTTCCCCCTCCCCGTGTCCTCAAGTCTACTCTCTAAGTCTGTGTCTTTATTCCTGTCCTGCCCCTAGCTTCCTCAGGCCCCTTTTTTTTTTTTAGATTCCATATACATGTGTTGGCATACAGTATTTGTTTTTCTCTTTCTGACTTACTTCACTCTGTATGACAGACTCTAGGTCCATCCACCTCACTACAAATAACTCAATTTCGTTCCTTTTTATGGCTGAGTAATATTCCATTGTATATATGTGCCACATCTCTACCCATTCATCTGTCGATGGACACTTAGGTTGCTTCCATGTCCTGGCTATTGTAAATAGAGCTGCAATGAACATTGTGGTACATGACTCTTTTTGAGTTGTGGTTTTCTCAGGGTATATGCCCAGTAGTGGGATTGCTGGGACGTATGGCAGTTCTATTTTTAGTTTTTTAAGGAACCTCCATACTGTTCTCCATAGTGAAGTTCACCTTTTTAATAAAGACCTTTGTTTGTTCAGATCCTCTTGGATGATAACACAAGCCAGGTAGGTGGTGGGCGTGTATCATCCTTATACATATATTTTTTTTGTGTGTGTGTGTGTATGGTGTTAGGGAGTATTCTAATTTCATTCTTTTACATGTAGCTGTCCAGTTTTCCCAGCACCACTTATTGAAACATCCTTATATTTGAATATACATTTGGCCCTTGGATTCACCACAGAGCACTGTCTTTAAAACTCAAGCAAGATGAATTGTTCCATAGATAAACCTCCACTTAAAAGAGATTTCCACCCAAAAACTAGAATCCTCGAGTTATAAACTATAGTTTGCTGTGATCACAGCTCAGGTTTGTTTCGTTAAATGAAACCAGATATTAAATAATAAATAATCAATAGAGAACGTCTATCAGCCAATTTCTAGAGAGATTTCTGTTGTCATTCAAACATCCATTTGGCTAGAGTTTAAAATATATATATATGAGTCAGCTATTATTTGCATAACGGTAACAAGTTGACAGAGATTTTGAGAACCAAATAATAGTTCTAGTGGTCAAAAATAAAGATTTTGATACTAGCCCACAAATAAATACATATTTTTATGAAGGGACATACTGGTGAAAAGAATTTCTGTTGTCATCCTAAGGGTGAAATGGATCTTCTACATTATTCTGCAGGATAAAGGGAACTGGGTGTCATTAAACTATGTTCCCCTTCAGGAAAGAAAGAATACGTGATATTAGTTGCTCAACATGTATTACGGTATCTACCAATGGGAGACAATATACAGTTAAGAGGACAGCTCCCATACCTGACAGTATGGATTCAAATCCTGGCCACGATATTGTTAATTCTATGATCTTAAGTAAAATGTCTCCAACTCTCTGAGCCTCAGTTTCTTAGCCATTATTATGTGATGGCAGTAATAGTACCTACTATTATACAACTACATAGTACTACTGTTACAGTATCTACTAAGTACATTTCTTATAGGAGAAAAGTAATAAATATATTGTATTTTGTATCAATCCTGTAACCCTATAAATAGTAAATCGTTATTATTCTATAATAATTACTGAAACATATTTATTGATTACTTATGAGTTGTATTCCAAATTAACACGTTATTAACCAGATTGATTAACAGTAGCTGCTGTAAACAACCCCCAAGTTTCCATGGCCTAACTTAATAAACGTTCACTCGTGGCCACCCAAAGTTCAATGCAGATAAACACTTCTCAGTTGTCTCCTACCACATGGTGACTCAGGGATCCAAGCATTTTTTCTCTTGTGGCTCTGCCATCCCTAGAAGCCCCCTCAGAGTTTTCTACTGTATGCTTTGCTTGTATCTGTCCAAGAAGTAAAGAACAAAATGTGGAGAATCACAGGGCGTATTTTAGGGGACAAACTGGAAGTGAGGCACATTATTTCTGGCCACATCCCTTTGCACAGAACTATGTACATGATCCCACCTAGATGCAAGGAGGCCAAAAAACGTACTTTTACTGTGTATCCAGAAAGAAGAAGATTTGGCTCAGTAGACAGCCAGTCTCTGTCACCAACATAAATCTTTATTAGCTAAAGTCAGTATAATTGAGAGTAGTTTCCTTAGCCATATTTGAAGCGCTGTGTATGCCAATTTATGCAAATTAGGAGCTTTCTGAATATATAATGTCCTTCTTAGACGCACTGGCGCTGTTGACCACTAAATTCTTTTACACACTCACCTTCCTTGGCTGTCTCTGGGTTTTTCTTCTACCCTCTGACTATTCCTCCTCACTCTTCTTTGCTGATTCCCTGTCTAACATATGTACCAGAATGCTGATAACTGAACTCTTTTTTCATAAGAAGTTTTACATTTTTTTTTTTTTTCTTTTTTTAACAAAAGAAAATGTGCATTCTTCCTACTCTTCCTCAGATTCCACTCTTGACTCATCTTCTCTGGGAAGACCTCTTCTATGATGGAGACCGAGCTGGGTGCCCCTCACCAGTATCTCTGTAACCTCTGTCTGAGCATTTGTTACATGGAATTCTCAGTGTCTCCTTAGCGGAGTCTGCTCTTTGGAAGTGATTTGAAAACGGACTTATGTCTTTTATCTGAGTTTCTCCTCCCCTAGTATAATAGTATCTACCACATAGCAGACAATACCATTCACTGAATGATTTAAGGAATTTCGAGGTAAATCCAGCTGTACATCTTAGTCAATAAAGAAAACCAAAATACAAATGGAACTTTAGTGCTATCAAAGAATAAATGACTCATGAAAAAAATAAACGGGAGGAATATACATTTACCTTTATAAAAGTATAAAACTCTTTTTTTTTCAATTTTCAACATTTAACACCATACCTTTTAAAAAGTAAACAATCTTGAATGTTGCACCAGTTTCCAGTAAATTGACTTTGGAAATAATTTTCTTTCCTTCATGTATTCATATACTATCACTTGAAGAGAAAATACAACTTAGAACAAGCCTATCAAAGATCCTTCTCCCAAAACTTGCATGCTGTGTTTAAAAAAAAAAAAAAAAAAGAGGCCATCTCTGAATCTCTATTAGTGAAACTTTTCTTTTGGCAGCCTAATATAGTTACAAGACAAATAGTTCCTTCTAAGATACAAGAAAAATACTTACGCTAAAGGTGGGTGACTTTTCAAATTAAACTTTGATTACAAGATTTTTTATCAAGGTTTTTCCATTCATTCACTGTGAAAATATATAGTGTTAAATTTTCTTCAGTATTTTGGCATTATTGTCTATTTTACATCTTATTATAAATATTCACCTCTAAAAAATGTCTTTCTTTATAACAAAACTTCTTAAACTTAAGGGTAGTAAAGACTACTGTTAGCACCTTATGCAGTTCCAAATATTAAAATATTTCACACTAAATCCTAATAATTGTGGTGACCTATTCAAACTGATATCATTCAAGTTTCTCCTTTGCATTTAATGTATACTGCATATTCTATTACCATTATAATACCACTATATTATCAATATTACTTATTATATTATATGTACTAAGAATGTTATTTCTTGCCTATTACGTCTACTTTATCATAGGCAGGGCACCATGATAATTAAAAGCTCATCTTCTTTTCTGGAACCAGACTTCCTGAGTATAAATCCCAGCTCTGCCATTCACCATCTGCAATTACAATTCATAACTTATATTACCTACCTGTGCCTCAGCCTCGTCATATATAAAATGTGGATAGTAACAGTCCTTAGCCCGTAGGGTTGTGGTGAGGATCAGATAAGCTTACACATGAAAAGTCTTAGAACATCTTCTGGCACACCAAAAGCCTCTAGAAATATTTAGCTATTATTACTTACTGAGAGAGTACTGTATGTTCCATTTTTCTAAATTTCTTATTTCTGTTTTCCCCCATTCATCCTACTTTAATCTGTCTTCTAGCTTCACCCACCTATTGAAATTCCTCTAGCAAATTGTCACCAAATTACCAAACTCAGCGGTTTGTTTTCCATCCTGAAGTATCCTTGCCTTCTTTACAACATTTGGCCTTTTAATCACACATTTTTGGGAAATGTTCTCATCTCTTGGGCAAGAAGAGGCACAGAAAAATTCAGAGAGACTGATATTATAGTTTTGGCCCCGGAAAAAATCGTGTAAGGAAAAGGTTGTAATTGGTTTACAGGTAATGTGATGGAAAGTAGCCGAATAAGAATAGCTAGAATCCTGGACACCGGTTTACTTTCTCTATAGTTCACCCTCCATATTGGACTTTCTAAGACAAATATATGATCTTGTTTTATTTCTGCTTAAAACATTTCTTTCAGGCTCTTAAACAGGAGTTGAGGGAACTTGGATATAGTTTGCATGTTTGGGGGGCGAGGGGTCAGGAATCTGTATTATATGTTTGGGTATGGTGCATTTTTCCAAGGAAAGAGTTCATATACTTCCTTGGGGTCCACTCCCCCTAAATCAAGAACCACTGCCCCAATGGCTAAAGTCTAAAATCCACAGATATACATAAAAAACTCCACCTTAACTCTCACAGTCCTTCTTCTCTCTTTTCCCTTTTCCCCCCATGCTCTTACCATGCTCTACTAAGTACTGTTTTTCACACTGCCATGTTTTACAAACTTTTTCTTCTTTCTTGAGTATCAGTGGCCACCTGGCAGCTGAATACTAATTTTTTGAGATCCAGTGAAAACGTCGTCTCTTTTTAGACATCTATCTGCTGCAATACACCAAGCATTACTAGAAATTCCTGAATTTCACACCCAGAGAACTATGTACCACCTAACCTTATTATCCATTTATCATATGCTATTGAAGTCATCTGAGTGCCTATCACCACACTGAAGGGTAAACTCAGAAGACAGGGACCAGGTCTTATTCACCTTTGTGTATCTACCAGCAGTGGGCATACTGCTAAGTATGACGTAAAGAATCCATAAATGTTTCACAGATGAATGAGTGAATCACTGATTGTTGTCTTGCTTCAAATTCATCTGTTAGGTGGATACTGCATGATATTTTCTGAGGGATCTTTTTTTTTTATCAGTGTGGTTAATCCACATGAATACCATACTTCTGAATTCAGGAATAAGGTGCTATGTTTCACACTCCCTAAATTGTTTTAAATCGCGTTAAGTATCATATCAAAAAAAAACTTGATAGTTGGTGATGAAACAAAGATTTGATAGCATGATTTTTTTTTTTTTTAAAGTCTTTATTGAATTTGTTACAATATTGCTTCTGTTTTTTTATGTTTTGGTTTTTTGGCCATGAGGCATATGGGATCTTAGCTCCCTGACCAGGGATTGAACCCACACCCCCTGCATTGGAAGGCAAAGTCTTAACCTCTGGACAGCCAGGGAAGTCCCAATAGCATGATTTTTAAGTCCTAGGAGGCCAACACTCTTTCCACTAGTAACTTCTGTCTAAAAGGGACAGTTTGAAGTTATTTCAATAAAAGCACCACCATACATCTTGAACTGAACACAGCAGTGCTGCAGTAAAAGCCACATACATAGCTCCAAAGGGAGACGCTGAGATAGAAGCAAATGACATTATTTTTAAAAGACATACATCTAAAGTACTTTTTTCTTTCTATGATAAATATATTTTCCTTCCATTGTTTCATCTTCATGGATTACAGAAACACCAAACTTCTTTTGATCCACAAGAGAAAGTTTTCTTACAAACATGTATAAAGAAGTTAGAATTAGGCATGCTTCTGGCATCTTCCCTTTTTATGGAGAACAGGATTTTGAAGCAGGAAGAACATAAACAGTACACATTGACTCCTGACACACCATTGCTCTCTTCAACTAGAATAATACAAATTTGCAAGTGAACAAAAGAGTGGGAGGTAGATATCTGATTTACAATGTTTCTGAGATAAAGAACACTGTAAAAAAAAAAAGATCCTTGTGAATAATAAAGCATTGTTAACTGAGTCGTGACATTTCTATTCTAGTGACGACGGCAGAACTGCATACGGGCGCCTTGTGCCACTTTGAAAGTGGGAGGAAGACATATAATTATAATTCGTACAATGACGAGAATTCAAGAAAATCTGGGGGAAAATTTATTGAAACACATATTGACATATCAGTATTATAAATTACTTTCCCTTATTGACCTCCCCCCAAAAATTCTTTTGCTGGCTAGTTCATCATGGCACAAAAGGCATCTCATGAAAAGACAGACCTGCCTTGAAAATTTTCTTCTTACGTTGAAAACTATCTACCATGTATTTATTCTGTGACTTGCTCAACATGCGAGATATATTAGAGAAACATATTTTCAAAACAGTTTTAACCTCCATTGTCTTGAGCCCACGTATCAACTCTGTCATGTCACTTATCGAAAATCCTCATGGAAACCTTACATTTAGGCAAAACTAATGAATCTGTTTTAACACCCTTTGCGAAAGTCAAAGAAGATATAATATTATGTTTTCACTTAACATACATTTTCATCCATCTCCTTTCTTTGTTGGATGGTTAAGAGGGGAAAAAAATACTACAAAAATTACAGTGATGTTATCAACCGCGGTGTTTTAATAGAGAACAGAATTGGAAATGGCATTTTGCTGAGTGAACCTCTAAATGAATGGAAAAAAAACCCCACAGGGATGAATTTTCTCCTGGTGTTTATCTCCACTGAAGTCTCAGAGGGAAGACTCCCAAGTGTTGAAGAAAGCTCTCTAACTGACCCCATTACTTACTGCCTTGGGCACTGGGAAGGCAAAGGGGCAGTTGTAAAGTCAGACCCTGAGTGAGCATCGTGGAAATTATAGCGTTGCGTTAAATGCATCCTCTGCAGGGTGCTTTCCTATCTTCAGAGAACACTCATGAAACACTGCCAATGAGAAAACTAAGCGTTTGTCTTTAGAAAAAGAGCCACCTTTTATGAAACATCTGGAGCCCATCCAAAGGGCCTCCAGAATAGATGGAAGAACGTAATAAAGCAAAACACCTCAGCCATTGAGGGCTAGAGTCATTTCTGCACACGTACCAGGGTTATTCATCCACCATCATAAATACTCGTGAGACCAAGGAAGAACGCAGGGTGTCTGGTCCGTGTAGAATTCAACTCAAGGGACACTGAACCAGTAAGCAAAAAGCCCACTTACAAACTTAGAAGAAAACATATTTTGGTTATTTCTTGTAGTTTACTAATCCCATTTCATCCACACTCAATATTTTCCCTCTGCTTGTTAGTGACAAGGATACACATGAGGATTTGCCTTTTACATGAACCTGGTGTTTTCTACAATGCCTGTTGTGGTAAAGAATAAAGATTAAGATACATGAGGAAATATATAACGACTAGAGATATTGCACTCTTGTACATATCCAACGCAGAGAGCATATCAGCTAAGTCAAGAAAGAAAGAAAACCACAAGGACTGGGGAGGGGGCCTGGGGGGAGAAGTTACAAAAGTCAGATTGAGTAACGGGTACCACAGAAAGAGCACAGTAAAAGAGGGTCAAAGACTGGGTCCCAAAAAGTGATACAAGTAAATTCACCTCTGAGAAGAAAAAAAAAAAAAAAGAAACACCAAAAGAACCCAAAGAAGCCCAGCGTCATTTGCTCATTTGTATGTGAATTAAATTGACTGCCTGTAACCATGTTGACCTGGTTCTGTCCTAGAATGCTCTTAAAATTGGGTAGTAGGTTGGGAAAAGAAATATCTCAGAGCTAAGTTCTGGTGATGAACCTAGGACAGGGCACCAGCCTTTAAGTCTCATTCTGACAGTACGAGAATTTAATAGATTACTCATTTTCTAGAAGAGAATTTCAATCTTTCCTAATTGATGCATGGCAACTAGTCTCTTTGAAATCTAGAAAAGTAACTTTTGCTCGGAAAGGAAAAGAGAGAATCATTTCTAATTCTAACTCAAACATCTTCTTAAACATATGTGTGCCCGAAGTATTGGATGCGAGTGTTTATTATCGGCACTCTGCACTCATCTCAGCTGATTTGAAGGAATCTGTGCAGAGATAGATGGTAACAAGAGAGAGGACTTTGGAATCAGAACAAACTGGGTTTGAGCCTTGGCTGTGTGACCTTGGACAAGCTGCTTCATCTCTCTGAATTTCAGTTGCCTTGGGGCTCATAATGGCTACACAAAAATTTTGGGGACCACTCTCCTAGGTATTAGAAAACAAGATCTAGGTGGGCTCATGCTAACATGATGTATAAACTATTGCACAGTTACCAGCTGGACTCAACAAGCTGACCACCTACAAAGGTATTCCTTTCAGAGCAACCTTGACAAGAGCAAAGGTACTTCCTTTAAAACATCAGCAGTATCTTCTGATGACTTACAGAGCTCTCCTAGAGAAACAAAAAATCCTCGTTCCAGTCTGCCACAATTTTTTTTTTTTTTTAAATATTGGTACATTTATTTATTTATTTTGAAAGGGAACGTTATTTATTTATTTATCTTCGGCTGTGTTGGGTCTTCGTTTCTGTGCGAGGGCTTTCTCTAGTTGCGGCAAGTGGGGGCCACTCTTCATCGCAGTGCGCGGGCCTCTCACCGTCGCGGCCTCTCTTGTCGCGGAGCACAGGCTCCAGACGCGCAGGCTCAGCAGTTGTGGTTCGCGGGCCCAGTTGCTCCGCGGCATGTGGGATCTTCCCAGACCAGGGCACGAACCTGTGTCCCCTGCATTGGCAGGCAGATTCTCAACCACTGCACCACCAGGGAAGCCCCACAATTTTTGAATTGGAAACACCTTGTACATTTATACCTGTTTGTGTATCACCAAGGGACAACTTCAAACAAAGTATGGCTGGCTCATTTCAGGTTTAAATATCCCATTAGCTAAGTTGTAAGGAAGTTCACGTAACCCAGGAGGCCCTGTGGTTCCACCTTAAGTATTATTCCTTTAGAGTTTCTGTTACTGTTTTCAACCTTTTGAGCTCTTGCAAATGTATTTGGCATTCAATTAAAGAGAGATTAATCCAAAGCAGATGTAGTAGTAGTAGTAGTAGTAGTAGTAGTAGTCGTAGTAGTAGTAGTAGTCGTAGTAGTAAAGAATCGCTTTGTTGAAAGCCTACCCATCCAAAATATTAAATTAGAAGCACATAGACACAAACAAATCCACAAATATCAATTCTTTAAAGTGATTTAAAATGCATAGTTTCATATAACTCATTTGACAAAAATACAAATGCCAATGCGCTCTTAACAAAGAGCTAAAATGACTAGTTTTATCTTTATGGAAACATAAAAGCATTTCAGATGCTGAGGACCTAGAATCTCAAAGAGTCTTCATCTCCAATTACCAAGAACAACTCAAATTTTACCCAAACCTCCAACTCTCCATGGCTATGACTGTTCTCCTACTTGAGTTCTTAGATTTCCAAAGAAAGAGACCAGCAGTGCTTCTCTGTCCTATAAACTTGGGGGAGAGTGTGTGGACCATAAAAGCACCTACAGCAATCTAAAGCATAAAGGGTGGATGACATCATGGTTAATACTATTGTTATTTTCTAAGTGAGAGTCAGAGCACTCACCTGCTAGACACAAAGGATTTCAGCCAGGCTCAGGGGTTCTTTTTCTATGACAACCTAATTGATAGAGGCTCTTAAAGAGAATCGGGAGATTAATCTACCCAACTGATAGGATGAGGACCAACACTCATCATCTGATTTCGTAATGCCCTGTAAATATGGAAGATCTCCTGAACAATGATAGCCTAACATGATCATATGCCTCAGAGTCCCAGGGAGTGGGACGAGAGCCAAACTGCCTTATCTTCCATCATACATTGTCCTTTCTGCCCCTTCATTTGAACCTTGGCCTCACTGGGGATTTCTGATCAGCTATTAGTCATTAAGGGGAATTTCATTGGTACAAAAATCAGGTTACAGATGGCAGAGAAGGGATACCTGTGGGCAATCTATCTGTTGACAAGTTTGCCTCCTATAAATAGACCATAAAGACCCCAAAGGCACAGCCACGCCACATTCATCTTTGTACCTCCTGCATCTTTGTTAAGAGGAAGGACCGTAGCTTCCAAATGCCTGAATTCAAATTCCTACTCCACTCTTTACTAGCTTAGGAACACACCAATGAATAAAGCACAGCCCCCTTCCCCTCTAAACTGCATTTTCCTCGCTAGGAAAACTGTGCTTATAATAACCTCCTCGTTGGGTTATTGTGAGGATTAAAGGAGAATTCATTTAAAGCACTTAGACAAAGCTTCTCACAATGTGGAGCGACTGTTAGGTATCCTTATCTTCATTATGACAGCAGGTGCTAAGTGAATGAATGGATGGATGAATTGGTGTCTGGAAGATGAAACTGACATCTATGATTTATCCAACATCTAAAATTCTATAATTCCACTCAGTTTCCAAAGAACTTCATATCTGAAAACTTACCTGAAAATATGTCACCTGTCCTGGCTATTATTGTACCTGTTTTGGATGCAATATAATATAGCGGAAAGAGAAAGAGACTAGAGGCCAGGGGAACCAGAATTTAAACATTTCATTGCCTACCACTTAGTAAGCAGACACCTATCTACACTCATTCAACCTTTATGCCAAATGCTCTGCTAAGGTCAGGAATACCAAGGCATGGACCCCTTTCCTCACAGAAAAGAAAGACACACGCATAACAGAATGTCTTGGAAGCACAGAAAGAACCTTTGTCACAAGTCAAGGAAGGCTTCAGAGAAGGTGAAATGCCCATGAGGATGGGAAATGGGTTTCATTAATCCCCATATTCCCTGTATCTGGCAGGGTTTCTAAGTACAGGAGCAGATGACAGATAGCTGTTAAATAAATAAAGTACCATCTCCTCCAGGTTTGAGGGATGAGGAGGAGTTGAGTAAGGTGGGGAAGGAGGAAGGGAACTCCAAGCAGAGAGAATGGCACTTGTAAAGGGCATTCACAAAATTGGGAGTCACAAATGTCTATGTGTGGAGAGGATGCTGTTGGGAGGAAAGGATTTGCAGATCAAAAGAGACAGTGGCTCTGAACACACTGTGTGAACTGAAAGCCCCGATGGCTTTATTACTACTGTGCTGCTCGCTGCCCTGATTCTGACCTTTTTGGCATCCCATATGGTTCCGAGATGGGTTCCTCATCTAAACATTCACTAGCTCTAGGACCTTCTCCAAAATGCCTGAATTCTCTCTTCTGCCTTTCTTTATAAAAATATTTTAGAGAATCACTAAAGAATAAAGACATACAATACTTGCCTTCATCATTCCTTTCATTAAACAAAGGAAATACTTATACTAATACTTTCCAAAGAATAAAATTATTGACGTGTACACGCTGACCACTCCAGACACTGACGTTTCTAATTGACTATCTTGGTTTCTAATCCATATCGTTGCATCAGTATTTTACAGCATTCATTTTAAAGTTCCCCATTTTTTTTTTAAAGGAATTCCTTTATTTTTATTATTTATTTATTTATTTATTTATTTATTTATTTATTTATTTATTTATTTTTGGCTGTGTTGGGTCTTCGTTTCTGTGCGAGGGCTTTCTCTAGTTGTGGCAAGCAGGGGCCACTCTTCATCGCGGTGCGCGGGCCTCTCACTATGGCGGCCTCTCTTGTTGCGGAGCACAGGCTCCAGACGCGCAGGCTCAGTAGTTGTGGCTCACGGGCCTAGTTGCTCTGCGGCATGTGGGATCTTCCCGGACCAGGGATCGAACCCGTGTCCCCTGCATCGGCAGGAAGATTCTCAACCACTGCGCCACCAGGGAAGCCCTAAAGCTCCCCATTTTTAATTGGTCATTTTGAAAAGGAATTTTTTTTCAATGAAGAAATATATTTTTCTTAGTGTTTACAAAGGTCTTTTGTGTCAAAATGCTCATTTAAGAAAACGTGAAAGATTCTGAAAATTTGGAAGACTCATGCTGGTTACAGGCATTTGGAAAATTCAGAAAACACTTTTGTGAGTGGAGGTTTTATCTGAGAATCTTTCTTACGTATAATTTCCAGGTAACTGCCATAATGAAGAATAAAAATGAATCCTGCAAAGGTTGCTTTATAATTACACCCAGAAACCATCTGATAAGGAGACCAAAGAGTTCTACCCACTCCCTGGTTTCTGGCTCTGTCACCTCCAATCAGTGTTAGTTCTGAATAACGACATTCACCTCAATGTTTTCATTGTAATTTTAAATTTGCAATAACCATTGATCGTTCCTCAAGACAACTGTCATTCTTTCCTTGCCTCAGCATCTCAAAACCTGAGTTCCTACCTTTGCTTTTACTTTCTCTGGAAGTGAAAATATAACTTTAAATAATGTTTTCAAAAAAGGTTTTGTTAGTTTTCTTTAGAGTAGAATATTTTCTTCGGATAATGTATTATGAGAATACCTTAGTATACCTTCCCACAGAAAAGACAAATTGATTGAGGATAAAATTGTCAAGGCCTAATCTTTCCTCAAAATTTAAGAAATGTTGCACCACTGTTTTTTGGCACTTAGCTTTGGCAAAAATGATTTGGGGACAACCTCAGAACAATTGTTTCTTATATGATCTAGTTTTCTTGTCTGGGTGCTTGAAAAATATCTTTATTTTTATAATTTAAAATACTTTGTAGGATCATTGGTCTCTTTTTTACTAAATTTTAGACAGTGAGGTACATACTCATAAACTGTTTCTACTGAAGACATACACATCAAGATTATCTTTAAACAAAGCTCAAATTTTAAATGTTTTGGTTTCTTCTTTAGGAAACTATTAACTCTTGGGTGAGATCTATGTGCTCTGACCTCTGTATCTAACACCATTTTTATCATCATAAGCTCAGTCCTTTGTCCTTTACTTTTAAACTATGGGAAAGTTGTTCATATTTACTCTCCACATGACTATTGATATTTTCTGTAGGGTCAATTCTCTGTTTTACTGCCCGGAATGCAGATTTTAATTCTGTCATTATAATTTTGACTTCTTCAGAATCTCTTAATTCACTGTGTCCCTCTGGATCTATCCTGCAGGCTTTTCACCTCCAGTTGTTTGCTCCTTAAGATTTTCTTCTCTTTTCTTCACAGATTTCTTCAGGCAATCTAATCAGAATCTCAATTTTTGAAAATTTTCTGTTTATTGCAAAAAATCATACCTGGATTGGTTAGAGTGACAAAGAACTACAGCTCGCTGGTCAGATCAAAAAGCACAGCTCTTCAAAGAAGAGGGCAGCTCAATTTTCCAAATGATACAGAATATTCATTACTGGACCAGGCAAGGTGTTGGGGCACGGTGGGGAGACAGAGGTTGTTCATTGCCCTCTCAGCTGAGCTAGCCGAAGCGCCAGACTGATTGGATTCTTTAGTTCAATTCTAATGAGTAGATATGTTGTATTAATTCTTCCCAGAACAAGCAAGCCCATATTTTGTGGACGTGAGCATTTTTCTTTTTCTATATTGTCAGAGGTGTTTAAGAAGGAAGCTAGGAGAAATTCTATCAAGGATTGCTACAAAGACAATATTTTAAACTTGGAAGCTGTGACTACAGTGACTATTTGGCCTGTGGAAATAATTTTTTAAAACCTATCATGATTAATACATGGAATAAGTGGATACTTTTTTAAAGGAGACTTGTGTTTTTTCCTTGAAATGGTCCAAACACTTCATAGAATTGTTCTGTTACTTTTAAGCCCTGAAAATGTAACCTAACTTTGTGCTAGCCTGCTTTAAGTATTCTAAAATATATTCAGAATAGTCTACCTTCACATGCTGGAATACTGAATATTTTACGCTTGGACAAGGAGCAAACCGTAGGTCTTTCGCCAAGCACCGTCAGTGCACTTGAGTATGGGTTACCAAAAACTCTGGAGAATTTTTTTTCTATTTATTGTTATAGCTGAAATCCTTGTGTCTCTGGTAGGCTTTAAGTGACATAAATATGCATCTCCATCTGCACGTCCTTGTCAGGAATAGTTCTGCTGGGAGGTGTTATGCCACCCAAGTACTTCCAGAATAGAGTCTGTTAATCCTGTTACCACTATAGAAACTCAGAGGAAAAGTCTACTCAGGCCACTACTGCAGCTGCTGTGGCTGTCAGTCTTCCAGTGTGCCACACCCTCGGTACCAAAAGGAAGCCCCAAAAAATGGATTTTCCTTCAGGTGGAGAGGGATGTAGAGGGCTGACCTCAGTCTAGTACTTAGACCAGCGGGTCTCCAAAGTTTTTCTTGTAAACCTTTATTAGTAAAAAAGGGGGGAAAAGAGCAAGGCCCACCTTAGGTAGGCATGCATACACATACACACATACACACACACACACACACACACACACACACACATGCACGCATGCAATGGATATATAAGTTGCCACATTAACTTCTATGTATGTTATAAAATACACCAAAATAACTATTATATGATAATTTTCTTAAAAAAACAACGTCAGTAGCTGCTCTAGCCCGCATTGGATAGACTTTTACCTCCCCTAGGAGGGACACCATTGGACTAAACTCCCACCAGATGGGCCACCAGGAAAATAGATCATAAACCCCAGTTAGGCTTCTGATAGATGCCATAATACACTGGGCACATACAATGGGCCAAAGGAGTTGTACATGAGCATGTGCTTTGCTTCTCTACTTACTCCCTCTTGTTACCTCTTGCCCTTCCTCCTAGTGTGGCTTGACTTCTAGCCTGCAGGCTCTCTGTATAGATCTCATCCCTATCCTACATTTATATAGGCATGTTATGAATGGGTATGAACCTGTCAAGACCTACAAGCCAACAGGGATCCTGCACAGTCTGTCAACAGGCATGTCACCTCAGAGCCCTCAGGACACAAAAGCAAGAACCAGCTAAATAAATGAAATCCAAACGTCAATCAGCCAATAAATATTTTTGAACAAAAACGTATAGATCTATAAACCCAAAATGAATGTCTTTCACTGACTAATTCCATATAATGCAGCAGAGCTCAGAATTACCCATGAATCTAGCTGTGGAACAAAAATTCTTCAGAAAGGCAGTGGATATGAAAAAAAACCTCGCACTTCTCATGATAGTGAAAGACTGTCTTTTCAGATATAGAAAACCGAAGATTTGGCTCAAAGTTCTGTTTGAATTGATAAAAATAAATTATTTTATTGGTAAAACCTAGAGTCAGCCAGAAAAGAGTATGCAAACTTCCCCCAATCACTACTGGTGTGGGTATAAATTGACATGATCCTTTTGGAAGGCAATTAGTAAATTATACGAAAAGCTTTAGAAATTTGGCCATTAATCCAATTAAGTCCTTACTTAGGAATTAAACCTGCATAAATGAATAGATATATGAAAAGATTCATGAAAATAGCATTTAAGAATATTTATAATAGCAAAAATTGGCAACAATTTACATTTTTATTGAATGGTGGAATGTTAAATAATTTATGATATGTCATGCAAGAAATGTTATGCATTATTTGACTTCTTATTTATGAAGTGCCTATTATGTTCCAGGCACCCTTCTAGGAGATTGCAATTAATTAATATAGACAAAGCTTTCATAAAGGTGATATTTTAGTCAAGGGTAGAAGAGACATATACTCCATAATCAAGTAAACAAGTACATAAACAAAACATTTTCAGAATAATGGAAAGCACTACAAAGACAATGAAATTGTGATGTAGTAGAAATGGCTGGTGGTGAGGGCTTGAGGTGAGTTTATATAAGGATTTCTCAGATTCAGAGGAAACCATATTCTCTGTGTAGGCTTTTTTTTTGAGGGGGGGGGCCGGGGGGAGAGGCAGGGAGGATTCCTGTGCATTGCAGGGTGTTTAGCAGCGTCGCTGGCCATTAGTCACTAAAAACACTCATCCCAATCATGACAGTAAAACACGTCTCCAACCATTGCCAAACGTCCCCTGGGTGGCAAAATCTGTCCCAATTGAGAACCATTGCTTTAGACTTAGTGTAGGGAAGGCTTCTTTGAGGAGGCAAATTTGAGCTGAGATGTATGTTTTTAAATAATCTTTCGGATATAGGGAAACATTCATGAAATAATTGTAACATATATAATACAATATATTCAATAAAATCGCAATATTGATTTTCTTTTTAAACCTCTATCTAGACAGACAATACAGCATGATGGTTAGAAGCACAGACCTGTAGCCAGGCTGCCTTAATTATAATCCCAACTCCATCACTTTTTAGTTGGGTGACCTTGGGTAAGTTACTTTATATCCCTGTGCTCTTGGGTCCTCATCCAAAAAATGGGGATGATACTAGCAGCACTTAACACATAAGGTTTCTGGGAGTATTAAATGAGTTAATACATGCAAAGTTCCTAGAAGAGTGAGTGGCACATCTTGGAAACACTATATATAATATATACATATATACTGTATATATAATATATTAAAATTAGATAAATATAGATTCTAATTTTAATACATATTTTATATATTATAAATCTGACATATATGTAGATATATATGCTATATATACACCAGATTTTTCCATTGTCTTTTTGTGAAACAAATGAAATAATGTGTTAATAATGGTAGAATTACAGGGGATTTTATTTTCTTTGTGTCTTTTTGTATTCTTCACAGTTTTATAGATACAAATGCAAATGTTGCTTTCACATCAAAATAAAAATCAATATATATTTTAGCACAAAAGAGAGAATTTTTAGACTTTCACCAGGATCAACTGGCATAGCGAGAGTGGGAGAGGAAGACCAATGGAAGATGTGCTCAGAAAAACCTGTCCCAGGGAAAATGAGTCAATTGTCAACTGAAAGCTGAGACACCCCACGTTCAATCTGTCAGTCAGTTCATCAGTCATCTGAAATTTACTTAACGCTTGCTTCCTGCCAGACACTGTGCTAGGTGCTGGAAAATCAAAGATGAATGGAGGTCACATTTCTTCAAGGAGCTCACAACAGAAAAGGGAAGAGAAATACATCCACAATTAGCCACAGTACAATAAATGGAAGTATAGGCTATAATGAGGACCAACCCAGGTCTCTGGGGGCTCCCAAAGGTAACAATTTCAGTTGGAGTGGGGGGCAGTGTAGGAAGCTTCACCTAGGAGATGACACTTGCAATGGTCTTTGAGGGATAAGTTTGGAAAATGCAATCATTTGTAAGAATTCTGGTTTTGAGCAAACACATAGCGTGCTTCCTAATCAAACACCAGCAAAATCGCTTAGCCTAGAGAAAGGAAAATCAGAAAGGACAAAGGAGTTATACTTCAGAAAAGTGTCTTGATCTCATATCAGAGTGCCTGGTTCCATAAAGCAATCTGTGAAAGTTTGACTGTCACAGGAATTAGAAGGCATAAGTTCAAGTACTAGCCCTGCCCCTTACCAGCCGGGTAATCTTGGGCAAACCATTAAAATCTCTGACACTCCATCTACTTCCTCATTCATATAATGGTGATAATAATACTTTGCAATACTGTTGTGAGCGTCAAATGAGATAATGCAAGTAAGAGACTTTCAGTGACATTCAAATAGTTGGGATGATAAATTGTGATGGTTTTAACATAATAGAGACGATCGTGAATAATTATAATTTTTAACATTTATATTTAAACATAACAGTAAAAAAAGAAATCAAATGTATACACAACACCAATTATACATGAGTTTATAGCCTGATTGGCTTCATTTATTTTTTTCAGAGCTCTTAACCTATTACTAATCCAAGTGCATCAAGCTATAAAAACTGCTAACCAATTATTTTTTTCCTAAGATAACATAATCTCTATTTCTTGAGATACTTTATACTAACGTTAAACTGAAGCTAACTGCATGAAAATGAAATGGAGACTCATAACTGGAAACTGTTTTCATGTCTAAAGAAGATTCAACCACTTCCTAGGACTGAATTGCTCCTTGTTAAAGTTTAGGATCAAGCTATAAAAGTATATCACTTAGCCTATGTCTGCCTACCGGTGCAAAGTATAGTGGCAAGCAGAAAACGGAGGTAATTATCTAGAAACATTAGGCCAAAAATCCCACTTTGGTCCCAAAAGACTGAAGTTGCTTTGCAGGTATCAGGGAAGCCTGAGGAGGGGGCCATGTTCAACTTTCTCTTAGAACTTTCTTCCCCATGAATCCTTTTTACCTTGAACACTCATTGCTATGACATCTGGAGGAATAATATTCTTTTGCTTTTTCTCTCTATAAAAAAAAAAAAAGATTTACTAAGGCTGACTGAAAAGGCTTAAAATGTCCTCTTGTCACGGCCCTTGATAAACATTTTATCTAATGTTTTTTGAAGCAGAGTTTCAGTTGAAGTGCTGCAGAAGACAAAGCAAAACAATGATATGTAAAACTGCTGCTTTAACCTGACTGTCTTAAAAAATAAAACAAACAAACAAACAAAAAACCTGAAAGTCTTTAAAGGACATCTAACCAGAGCTGGCATTTGAAAAATTAAAGAAAAAGAAGGTCCAGTATAATATTCTTAGTTCATTTATCCCTTCCCCATCAAAAAATAGATGTAATGAACCCAAGATTTTGTTTTGTCCAATCTAACTAACAGGATATAACAACGGAACACTCCATGAATTACTTACTGCCATTCATTTCAAAAGGTGAGAACATTTTAGGAAGCCTTCAACCCTCACCTTGAGAAAATTACCCCACTCAGCTTCCAAAAAAGAAAATGTGGTTTTTTTTAAAAAAAAAAAAAACCTTCTTTGAGTATCAGTTACCTTTTATTATGCTTTTGTGACTACTAGGGAATCCTTATCTTCCTCATTTTTGTTCTGTCTTTAGCCATAGTATCAAATCTCAAATTTAACTCAATGTAAGAAAAATAATGCTCTATACATCAAGAAAATGATTCTATCTCGTTCTAATAATTTTCACCATGTGTGATCATGTTGTATGCTTTTCTCTACTTTGTGTATTGTCATTACCTACCAAGCTGTGGAGAAGAAAGACCATATAGTCTAACAATAACAACAAAATACCATTTCTGACATTTGTGTGAATTTTACAAACTTTACATACAAAGGAAAAAACTTTTTTTTACCTCTACCATGTCAGCTTACTAACCATACTTACTTATTAATGGTTTAGTAGCTTACACTTTGAAATGTCACTTGTATGTTTCGATCTGATTTCAACCACGGATAATCACAGTACTAAATTCTACGCTAGAGTATAGTTTAAATCCAAAGGAAAATATAATTCACCATTACAGCTTTAAAAATGGTCCAAACATTTGAAATACACACTCACCTTAAACGTTTTCGTCTAGAATTAAAATTAAAATCACCCTGCCTTAACATCTTATCTAGTAATTTTCATAGAGGCTTCTGGAGTTTAGCGTTCACAAGAAAAACTTAACAACAAGCAACTTATGTCAAAGGCAATCTGTCAATAGAATGGATAAGCTAATTGAGAATAAGAGAATGGGAAAGAAAGAGCTACTGACATTTTGTGTGTATGCATGATGTGCGTCTGCTTTGTTTTGTTTTGCTTTTTCATGAGTAATATGATCAGAAGAGTACTGCTCACGACATCATTTTGATTACAGTGTGTAAGATGTCTTAGGAGAGTTGTTATTATAGTTGAGATCAATGATTACTGAAACACAGGCTGACCTTGTTTCATTTTGCTTTGCTGTATAGTGCTTCACAGATATTGTGTTTTTTATAAATTGATGGTTTGTGGCAACCCTGCATCAAACAAGTCTATCCGAGTCATCTCTTCCAACAGCATTTTCTCACTTCGTGTCTCTGTGCCACATTCTCATAATTCTTACAATATTCCAACTTTTTCATTATTACTGTATTTGTCATGGTGATCTGGGATCAATGATCTTTGCTATGACTATGGCAAAAAGACAACTCACTGACAGTTAGCATTTTTCAGCAGTGAAGCATTTTTAAGTAACGTATGTACCTTGTGTTTTTAGACATAATGCTGTTGCACACTTAATAGACTACACTATAGTGTAAACAGAATTTTTATATGCACTGGGAGAGCAAAAACTTCGTGTGACTTGCTTTATCGCAGTATTTCCTTTATTATGGCCGTCTGCAACAGAACCAACAATATCTCCGAGGTATGCCTTGGAGTCCAGATTTGAGGGCACAGAAGATTAAACCTGAGTGGTAGTATTTCAAATGAAAAAAACAGAGATGGACTTGTGAGATATTTAGAAGGAATAATAAAGAAAAACTGGAAGGTCATTGAATGGAGAGATGGGGCAAATCAAATATTTTTAAGCTCATGAAACTGGCAAAATGACAATACTATGAAAAGAAATTGAACTGTGAATTCTCCAGGGACATCCAGGATTACCAAGTTTGGGGAGGAGAATGAGGGGCCAATAGAAAGAGACACAGTAATTGTAAGGATTTGGCCAGTAATTCAAATAAAACATCCAACAGTCAGTTGCAAGTTTGAGACTGCAATTGACTCCGGGTCCCCTGAGGACTATTTGCTCTTAGTCTTTGAATTCCCAAGCACCTAGTACAGCTAGGCACATAGTTTTTGTGGCTGGCTGGCTAACTGCATAGAGATTTGGGGCCCAAGTGCACAAAGAAAATAAGTTGTGAGTGTGAACGAATACAGACTTTAAGACCAAGGAACAAAGAAAGGAACCAAGAGAACAAAGTTTGAGGAAAAAATATATTGAGGGAATGGGAGGGAAAGAAGAAACCAATAATCGAGATAGGAAAGGTCAAAGAAGTAAACCCAGACAGAGAAATGGGAAGGGAAGGGAGGGGGAAAACAAGAATAGGATCGGAGGAGCGCGGGGGAGAAGAGATGCTACTTATTCATGATTTGAATTCATATATATAGAGACTCAGAAGACGCACCAATGCTAAAATTCTAAAGTCACACTTACTGAGCAAAACTGAAAATCATTAAAATGTTTCATTAATGACTTAAAGTAAATAAATTAATAGCTCCTGTCACATTGATTCATCCATTGCATGTGGGCACTCAATAAATGTTAATTGAATTAAATTAATAACATTTGCTCAGTGGTAATAAAAAATTAATTTACTGTCTGTCGTCTCTGTTACTTAAGTTTATGCCCATTGCTTCTGCAATTACTTCTAGCCCAAACAGAAATTTTCTATTTCCCTGACTTTCAGTACACACTTTAATTTCTTTCCCAAGAAATACAGTTGAACTTCTAATTTTTGTCCTAATTTTAGTGGTTTTTTCCTGTTGAAAAAAATTATTTTCTCTAAGTTAATGTCAAGAACTATGTATAACATCCCAAATTTAGTTTCACGAGTTACTTATTTAATTCCAAAATAGTTTTCTCTGCAGAAGATGTGATACCACTTTTTATGTGTTTCTCCTTTTAGCTTATGCTACTTTATAATACTTCGGGTACAAAGTCAAATAACACCGCAAAAGAAGGAATCTGGGGAAATTACTGTTAGCATTCCATCTATAAAAGATGGAAGATGTCAGTAACATTCACCCAAAAATTGTGACTCATTTCAGATGTCAGAATTCTGGGTTGAACAGACTGGGTTCTGAAATGTGTGTTTGTCAGATGATTTTCTAATGAGTAACAGATAGTTCCCAGTGGGGAATGAAAAAAATAAAATAAAAATATAAACAGAGATTATAGAATTAAAATAACTTTATGAATGGCAGTTTAACTTCTCCATAAAATTCTCTCAGTACAAGCCCAGTGTCTCCAAATGGTTGCTTAATGTAGCACACCACTTAGATTCAAAATGCTATACTTAAAAGTGTCGAGAAATTAAAAAGAGAATCATATACCACTTGGCTGTATACTGTATTCTCCGCATGTTCTTATATTCCAGTAACCTCTATCCAACTTTTTTTTTGTTACTGAATTACTTTGTGCAAAAGCCATTTACATTGCATGCAGCCTGACTAGGTGTGATAATTTGAACTGATTGTCAATTAATTCTGTAGTAAATAGCTGCTGTAATCTCTATATTCATCAAAGTTTTGTTATCTATCAGCTCTGCCTGAAATGCTCTTTAATGTAGGGGATACGGCAGCTGTAACTAAAGAGGCAGGATTCCCTAAGTGTGCAAGAAGGTAGTCTTGCTTTGCAGAGACTGCTTAGGTATGTCTGTAAAGCGATGTTATTTGCGAGGCTTGATTTCAGGTAGGTGACACATCACGGGATTTAGAGTGAAGAGGGTTTTGCTGATGTGCAGTCCCCATACTGAGGAAGCAGAGATAAAAGCTAAGAACAAAGTGGAGAAAATGTTGAATAATATAAAGAGACAGGGACAAGAGCAAAGCTTTTGGAGTCCAAACGGCCTGGGTTCAAATCCCAGCTCTCTACCATTTACTAACAAGGAAGCCTCAGGGAACGTATCTAAATAAACTACGCCTTGGTTACACTCATTCATCTGTTAACTTGGGGTACCAATTTATACATTTCCCATCTGTCCTGGGAGGCTGACAGTATCTACCTCCTAGAGTCTTTGTGATGCTTAAATTAAATAAGGTACATAGTGGTAACACAGAACTTGACATACAAGGTATACAACTCTTGTGTGCTGTGTGTGTGTGTGTGTGTGTATGCATGTATAAAGCAGTGGTTTGATATTCAAAATTGGTGATTTTGCCCCATGGAGGAAATGTGGCAATATCCACAGACCTTTTTGTTTGTCATGTCCTAGGGCAACTGGTGTTACTGGCATCAAGTAGGTAGAGGACATGCATGCTGCTAAACACCCTACAATCTCCCTGTGACAAAGAATTATCTGGCCCAAAATACCAGTTCTTCTCTAAGTACTGAAGGCATAATTTGAATGACTATTTGCGATTAAAGCTGGTTACTTGACACTTTGATATCCAAGCAAGAAAAATAAACTATTATTTTTGTCATCATCATCATCATCATCATCATCATTATCATCACTATACCATTAATTCGGTGAATCTCTCTTGGGTTAAAGGAACCCAAGAGTTTCCCAATCTGTTGAACTAATTCTATCTATTCAATATTACATTAACTGCTATCAACAATAGATGTTTTTCTGAACCCCTATTTCTGCCAATCCCTTTTAAGGTGAATCAAACTGCAACCAAGAGATTTAAAGCTAGCAGCCTAAGAGGTAGGGAATAAAAATTAAACACTGTTGAAAGCCGAGGCTGTTTGGAGGCTCAGAAAGCAACAAAAACGGCCTGAGACAGTACAATTGTGCGTGCAATACTGTCAGCTCCCGTGCCAGGCAGGAGCCTTTGGAGAGCAACTGTCTCATGATTAGCTTCTGAAAATCACTGATGTATGTATCAGTGGGCTGTCCTCCCCTTTCTCCACTCTCAAAAGCAGAAGGCCTCTGTGGCAGTGGTTCCCAAACTTTTCTGCATGTTGGAATCACTGCGGGAGCTTCAAAAATCCCTCAGGGGCTGTGATCTAATCTGTTGAGGGGGAGGAGGGATTGCCTGAGCTTTAAACAAATTCCAAATTTTTAGAAGGTTTCCGAGATGATTCTACTCTGTAGACACGTCTACCACTGTCCTAGGAGGCAGGATCAAGCAGAGATTTCCATCTACCTCAAACTAAGAAGCAATTTCTGGAAGGACAATGAAAATGGACTTGGCAAGAATGTATTTCTTGCACGGAGCTGCCTAAGCGCAGTAAAATTAAACCAGGTTGCCAACTGTTTTGTTGATTTCAGTCACTCAGTGAGCGTCACTGAGTCAGGCACTGGGCTAGTGATGGAAAAGGCAATTCTCCAGAAGGCATCTTCACTATCCCCCAATAGTGCCGCCAAATCACCAGGACTGATGCTTGTTTAGGGCTGAAGAAGTCCCTGGGCATCATCCTGGATGCAGGTTTGAGAATACCTTCTGTTAACTCTTCTCTCCATCTTAGGACGATTTAATTGGTGTAGGTAAGCTATACAGTGCCTGCATCACTACTCCGTCTGGATGTTTCTGAAAGCCAGGGACCATGCCTGTCTTCGTCAGCACTCAATCCCCAGTTTCCAGACCAGTGCTTGTTATATAACAGACCCTCAATTATTCTGCAGGAACCAGTAAATGAGTATGGGAGTTCTGAAATACACGAAGCACCTAGGTCTTTTCAGCCTTCTCTGTGCCTCTCCAAACCAGAATCTCAGTCAAGGACTTTGCTCTAGGTTCCCTGCCAGGTGGTTATAAGGAAATAAAAGCCTGTTCCCAAGGAGTACACCCCCAAAGCCACAAAGACTATCACCTTCATAGACACCTAACAAATGGCAAGGCAGAGAGAAGACTGACAAAGTAAGAGTCTTTAAGGGCAGATGTAGAAATGAGCTTATAGGATGGTTATGTGTGACCACTTTTCTTATACAGGGGAGGAAACTAAGGTTTGTAGACACGAAGAAATAAAACAACTTGATTGAGATCATATACATTACTGAACATTACTGTCCAGCATTTAAGACCCTTCTACTACTTCTGAGATCCATAAAACATTATGACAATAAGCTGACAACATTCTATGAGATTTTGTTAATCCTAGTGAATGAATGCCTTGATTCTCCCCACCCATCACTATAAAAACCACTGTGTTTTTGAAATAAGTGGTACAAATGACTGTGATAGGTGAAACTTGAAATATGGGTAAAATTTTATAATTATTGAACTTTTATTCTTACATATAGTTTCATTCAAGATAATCCTGTCCCATAATGCTTCATGCTTCTAAATAAGATTTTAATCTTATAAAAGTCTAGAATGTGAATTTTTCTGCAAACGTCCCTTCTTGGATCGCGAGGTCATGTCAACTATAAGCGGGTCTGTGTATGTGTGTTTTCTTTTTTCATCTAGATACGCAACTCACAAACGAAAAGCAGGCAGACGAGAAAGCCATTAATACCATCGTTATAAATTCAGTATCCGAATTCAAAATCACAGATGGACCAGCCAAGGAAACCCCCAGTGAGAAAAAACTGTCAGAATCCAGCATATCACTGTCCTCCCTCGAAGAATGCCAAACGAAATTTTCCTACCTCCAAACTCATCCTTCAGTTCATCCAAGAGACACTGATGGTATGTTTCTCACAATCAACCCATCTCTAAATAAAGCTCCCCAAACCCCAGCCCCTGGAAAACCATCATATATGCTGTTAGAAAAAAAAGTCTTTATGAATATTAACCAGGAAGGCTTCAATTTGAAAACTCTGATGAATGACACATGTCAAGGTCACCTTGCAATTATGAGGTGCTTGGCAGGTTGTTTGCTCTCAAAGCTGGGAGTTTGAGGCAAAGTGTTTTAAATAGCCGGAGTGAGGTAAAATCATTCTTGCTATGGAGCTATGAAGTAGACTAAAAAATAGCCAAGTTTTTTCTCTTCTTGCATCTGGGACTATTCAACCCGCGACTCTAGGCTGAGAGGAGAAGAAGACAGGGTGGAATAGCATTGCAAAGCTGGAAAAGTACAAATATAGACTGCAGTAAAATACAAGGATGCTTACACCAGCAGCCTGTGGAAAAGGGTTGGTTCCTCTAGGTAACATCACCTTCTAGGCATTCGAATCAGTGCAAAGCTACACCAAACCACCTCTATATATGACATAAGAGGCATGTTGCACTTGCAAAACCAATTTCAAATTGAATTGATGCTAAATGATCAGCACAGTCAAGTTCAAGGCCATAGACTCCACACCAAGACATATGGAATTTTACTCATGTTAACTTTTGCACTGACCTTCATAGGAGACATAAACCATTCAGGAATTGTGTAATGTTCCATACTGACATTTGCATTTAAAGAAACCTTGAAGTTTCTCACAGGAAAACATAAAAAGGTACAGTTTCTGGTCTATATTTAAATTCATATTTACTTTTTCAAAGTAAGATAAAAAAGTGAAATAAACTTTGTATAACAGGAACTTTGAAATCACATCAGTTTAATTCCTGGCTCTGAAATTTATTCACTGTATAAGACTGGATTAAGTTTTTTACCATCTCTAAATCTCAGACTCAGTTATATAATGGAGCTAGTAACACGCAATTGGGTGTTTTGAAGATCAAATGAAATAACATGGGTAAAACATCCAGTACAGAACCTGTCACAGAACAGATGTTCGACTTTTGCTTTTATTATGATTATGGTTTTAAAAAGTAAGGGGAGAGATTTCTAACACACGTTATATATGATCCCGTGAAAACATTGCCATGGAGGCTTTAGACTAGAAGACACAATTGCCTGCAGTTGCCAGGAGACAATGCGAATAAGGAAGTACCTCCAGATGTATGATAGGGATGGGTGAGGACTGTGGCAAGGAGAAGAACACTGCCTCTACTCCGCTCCAGCTAATTGTTGCCAGAAGGAAAAAGAGGTTCAGACCTGCCAGAGCTAGAGTGTTATAGGAAATCTCCCAATTTTTAAGTGTTGGCAATAGTTCTATTTCTTTTATGAAGCCCCAGACACTCCCGACAATACACAGCTTTCAGCTAACTTTGGCCGATAGGCTGCCAGGTATGACCTTGAGTCCAAGATGATGTCCAAGTTTCTGGTTTTGTTAGAGCTTGATGCTAATCAAGAAAACAGGCAACAGAGGAGAGTTCTCTGCATTTTGGCAATAGAGAATTTTATCAGATCGTGTCAGGGATGCATGGATTTTACTTGTAATGGATCTTGGTTGTAATGATCCCAGAATTACGAATTACCATTATATGTATCCACACAATACAGGACAGTGGTGCCCCTCCGGAACCACTCTCATCTGTCTTATCAGGTATCTTGGCAGAATGAGAAGGACCAATGCAGCTAGCATGATACCTGAACCCTTGTATTCTCAGGGAAGACCAAAATGACTACTCCATTAAAGTGGAAACACATACTCAGGAGCCTCATGTAGGAAAAGAACCAACTACACTTTCTTCAAAAGAGCAAAGGAGATTCATGAAGACCACTGAATTAGACTGTTTTCTTAGGGCCTGGACAGAGGCTACTATGACCCAGAAAATTCCAGTATTAAGCTGACAGCACAGGTAATAGCTCATCCTTCATTTCCCACATCGTAATAAAAAAAAAAAATACCCCCACTGAGGTAAGAGTTTTTGGTACCTGGTTAAAAAGGAGAGTAAAACACCTAGACTAGGGCCCACAGATAGTGCTAAGAACCTCTCATTATCCTAGATAGCAAACATCAAGGAAATAAAGAGTTAAGTCAGACTCATTGCATTTTAGGAAAATTTTGATAGTAATTAATTTAAGGATGCAGAAATTGAGACCTGGGGTCACTGTTCATACTGAGATAAATACAAAAATATCTTTCAGGAACAGCAGGGGAAACAGAAGGGAAAAGAGAAGATTGCATCCACTTTTATGTAGTTTGTGGTTAATTTATTTTCAAATATATAAATGAGTGCATAGGAATGGATGCTTAATTGCTAATATCTATTATTTATATACATTGCCCCACTTAAAACAGGATGGAGAAGGCTCACACATGCAGATTTTGTAAAATGTGTTACATCCATTAGCACAGTTCATGGTGTGTGCTCTGATGGGAATTTAAAATGATCTTTACTGCACATCACACACTGTGTGCTGCGACATTACTTTATTATTAAATTGTGCCTCATCCTGTGTGGTCCCTTTCCTGAAGAAAATGGAAAAAGTCCAGAGCACTATCTGTGTCTCTGCTTCTGCTTCTATGTTCGGATTGCAAAAGCATCCCCGTGGATGATAAAACCAGGGATACACATGATATGAGAAAACAGCCTCTTTAAAAAGAATCCTGAGAATATACCTAATTGATGTATAATTTTGAATTTGAGATGTCTCATCCAGGTGGAAGGGGAAAATCATAAATACAAGATACCTCAAAAGAACAGTCTTAATTACACCACGGACTACTGAATAAAATGATTACATTTTCTACGCTGTAAATTTCATACAATTAAATGCAATAGTGTCATCTTATAAAATGTTTCAATTTTATAATTATTTCAGTTCATTTGCTCAGAAAAAAACATAAGCAAAAATTTACTAAGTATCACCCAAATCTAGTCATTCTAGTTCTAAAGAACTGACTTGAATGTTAGTTGTGCTTGTCTGAACTTAAATAGATCTTGACATATTTAAGTAGCTATTAAAATTGATAACATCAGGGATGATACCCCAGCTAGAGAAAGGCAGTCACACTTTATTTATTCCTATTCTGTATTACAGACATTTTTTTAAAGAACTAAATGTTGGGGGAGTGGGAAACAATTTTTATACATTTTTGGTTTATTTATTTATTTATTTATTTATTTATTTATTTATTTATTTATTTATTTGGCTGTGTTGGGACTTTGTTGCTGGGCGCAGGCTTTCTCTAGTTGCGGAGAGCGGGGCTACTCTTGGTTGCGGTGCGCGGGCTTCTCATTGTGGCAGCTTCTCTTGTTGCGGAGCACAGGCTCTAGGTGCGCAGGCTTCAGTAGTTGCAGAATGCGGGCTCAGTAGTTGCGGCTCACGGGCTCTAGAGCGCAGGCTCAGTAGTTGTGGCGCCCGGGCTTAGTTGCTCCGCATCATGTGGGATCTTCCCAGACCAGGGCTCAAACCCGTGTCCCCTGCATTGGCAGGCGGATTCTTAATCACTGCACCACCAGGGAAGTCCCAATTTTTATACTCTTTGACCAAAAACTTTTAGTGATCAGTTGGAGCCAGTGTGTCATGAATCTTATTATGCCAAATTCTCTCAGGGACAGCACATTAACCATTAACGTATGAGAATACTGGGGGTGGACCAGGTTCATCTTGTCTTTTTTTTTCTTACTTTGTTTTGGGGGGAGAGGAAGGGAGACTGCTGTTTATCTGGGGTCACTTCTGGAAGAACCATGTTCTTGCCACTTTGGAAAACGATTCCCAAAGATGCAGGAAGCATGTTTCTGGAGTTGAGGAATGTGCCAGGGACCAGAGAGGGCAGCTACAGCTACCTCTTGTTCCTCCCTCCTCCTGATCCCAGGGAATCATGGTGGCAAGAACACTGAAAGCTGGAAAGACAAACTCAGGGATTACAGGACCGTGAACATGGGGCCAACCTCAGGTATATTAGTGGAAACTCCTTCGCACTGTTACCTTTTCCACTATAATTAAACATGATCCATTCTTATGAGGCAGATTCTTCTTCTCTCTATTACCCCCTTTTTTGTTCTTTTTTAAATTGAAGTATACTTGATTTACAATATTGTGTTAGTTTCAGGTATACAGCATAGTGATTCAGTATTTTTGTAGATTATATCCCATTATAGGTTATTACAAGTTAATGGGTATAATTCCCTATGCTGTACATTATATTCTTGTTGCTTATCTATTTTATACATAGTAGTTTTATCTGTGAAGCCCATACCTCTAATTTGTGGCCCCCTTCCATCTCCCCTTTGGTAACCACATTAAGATGAGGTATACATATACAATGGAATATTACTCAGCCATAAAAAAGAATGAAATACTGCCACTTGCAGCAACGTGGATGATACTAGAGAATATTCTGCTTAGTGAAGTAAATCAGACAGAGAAAGACAAACACTATATGATAGAATTCATGTGTGGAATCTAAAAATAATACAAATGAATGTATATACAAAACAGAAACAGATTCTCCCTCTTAAGTAGCCACTATCCAGTTAACATTTAGCACCTTTAGAAGCTGCAGTGGTCCTTCAGGGTCGTAAGGATATCACTTAGCATGTTATAGCCTCCACATCCTCAATGTACCCTAGGCGTGTAAAGAGGAAATGTAACCAACTTAAGAGAGGGTTTTTATCATGGCTTCTTGCTCAAAGGCAAATACCACTTCCAGCTGAATGGCCTGCAGGTCTTGGATACATCTTAAACCTCCTTTAATCCAGGTTTAAGGAAGGAAGAAGTAGGAAATGAGATGGGTACTCTGACAGCAGCAACTAGAGCCTATGCCATGATGCCAGGCAGTCCAGTAAAAAATTTAATACTTGGGAATGTGTTACAAAGGTATAGGGAGAGGTGAAAAGCTGCGTGAGGAAATTACCGACAACAGGAAAGCTCTGCCACCTCTTCCCTTGGTCTCTCTAGGGCACTAGTAAATCACTACTACTGGCATTAGCTCATCGGCCACTAGTAACTAACTATTAGTAGACAGACCACTAGTAAGTGGCATTAGCAGAAGTCACAAAGAGAAGGGCATTCGGAAAAAGATAAAACCAAAGGGAAGATACAAAGCAGAGAGAAGGAAGGAGATATACCCCAGGCTTTCCTTTCTCCCACCCTCCCATTTCCTATAGCTGCCTCCTATTGGCTGGAGCTAGCCAGAAGCCACCTGGCAGACCTGCAAAACACACCTTACCAGTCTTGGGAATACAGAGGGGAGTAGGATGAGAGGGGAATGGAAGGGAAAACAGGTCACCAGGAGGCCTAGAGCATCTGGTGCCAGGCTTGAACATGACAGAAGAAAGCGTGTGTGTTATGAAGGGCAGGTCAGCTTCAGAGTTAAGGGCTCTGGAGGAGACAATCTAGGTTCACATGACAGCCCCACCACTTCCTGTATTTCTTAAATTCTCTGAGCCACAGTTTCCTCATCTATAGAAGAGTAGTAGTACTCAACTGAGAGTTATCTCAAGACCCATGTGAGATGTATGTAAAGTGTACAGGACTGCAAATTTGCTTTACACGAACCAGCTGACACATCTAACAATGAGAAAGAGAGCACAGATTTTGGATCCAGAGTTAGATTAATTCCTTGCTCCACTACCATACAGGTGAAAGTTTTAGGACAGTCAGTGACAATCCCTAAGCCTTAGTCCTTACATCTAAAAAGTGGGGACCATGTTGTTTATCTCTTACTGTTCACTTATTCATTCACTCAACAAGAGATAAGCCATTCTTGTAACTTAGGTTTTAGTCGGGGGGGGGGGCGGGGAACTAATCAATAAACTAATTAGTTTACTATCCTGCGGTCAGTGCTATGAAGAAAAAAACAAAGCAGGGTGCTATGAGAGTTTCTGCAAGGATGTGATTTACAGGGAAGGTGTTTTAAGCTAAAGACCCAAAGGTTGAGTAGGAGTTAGGTAAAGTTGTGAGGGGAGAGTATGCAACACGGGCCAGAGACAGAGCATGTACAAAGGCCCTGAGCTAGGTGCATCCCGGGAACTGAAATTTAACCGGTTTGGCTGGAGTGCAGTGAGTAAGGAGGCCACTAGAACTGGAAGGCAGAGAAATAGGCAGGAACCTGATCACACAGGAGCTTGCAGGCTATGGCAAGGATTTAGGGCTTGACTCTAGAGGGAGAGTGAGATGTTCTAATTAATGATTAACAGTATCGCAGGGGCTGATGAGTTTGAGGTGGGCTCATGTGGAAGCAGTGTCAGGACAGGAGGCTGTTTCTGTTGACCTGAGGATGGCTGATGGTGGCTACAGCTAGGATGGTGGATAGCAGCTGATGGGTTTCAAATAGGAATTTGAGAGAGAATCAGCAGAACTCAGGAAAGAACTGGCTGGGAAGGGTATGATGAGGAAAAGGAAAATGACAAGAATGAGTCCCAGATTTGTGCCAATTCATCTGCGTGTTCAGGAGCCACTCACAAGAGAAAACGAGGGAAGAGACAGGTTTGTGGGATGCGGGAAAGAGGGACACCCATGACGTAATGCGGCCTTGGTAAGTGTGAGATGTTCTGAGCACTCAGCAGAAGAGATGGGAAGCAGGCAGCTGGATGCAGGGATGATGCTTTGGATGGGCCGAGAGGAGTACTAATCATAGGCTATGACTCTGAACATCAAGTTTATTAAACATTAAAGTCCCAAGGAATACTGCAGGCAAAGGAAAATATACCCATTCAGGAGAATGGAAAGTCCAACTCTCTTTTCAAACAGTGCGTCAATTTTCCTCTGAACTGCTTACGTTACTTTTGTGCAAACATAAACTGGCCATATGCAAAACAGTTTAGCCTGCTCATGTAGAATTATTTAATGTGTCTTTTAGGAACAGTGTGGAACACACTTGAAAGTGGGGAAAAATCTGTTTTCAATTCATTAATGTTGCCGTGTTTCTCTAGGCAAGAGGCTCTGCCTTTTACAACCAAATAAAAAGGTTTGACTTATAAACAGAAAAAAATGGGCTCTATTCTCAAGCGCAAAACAGAGAGATGGAAGGAACCAAATGCCAACTTGACCAAAGGATTAGGCCAACATATATATTTTTTTATAAATAAAATCTATAGTATACATCAGTAGCGGAGACCTCCGGAGTCTGCCAACTTGAGGAGACGTTGGCAAGAGGATTTGAACCAAACGGTTATATGCCCACAGGAAATTATAAGGCCATTTTACAAACAGGTTTTCACACTCTGATAGGAAACACCAGCTCCCATCCCCACAGAATACCCGACACCCAACCTGACTTACTTCCAAGCCAAACTTTCAGTCTCGCACCTACAAAGGACAGTACCTAGTGGGAAAATCATTTTTATATGGTCATGGACCTGAGTAAGTCTCTGAGTCTCTAGCCTAAAAGATCAGGGAGCATTTGCTTGGAATATTTTCTCCTGAGAACTTCTTCTTTGCCAGGGGCTGCTGTAGCAGCAGTCTTGGAATTGCAAAAAACGTGACGAGGTTTTATGCCTGAAATCTTTGACCACCAACACGCCCTCTTCAGAAATGCATACGCAGAATAGAGTCTATGTATGGCACTCACTCACTCCTGAGTTTCTGTGGGAGATTTATAGTGATTTATGAGATACGGGTGAGTTGGCCACATGCTAGAAACTGGCTCTGAGTGAACAAAAATACACCCAGTCTGGCAAAGAGATGAGTACACACACCACAGACATATTATGGAATAGTCCACCTAAACTACAAACACTGAGTAATGGCCACAGCACCTGCAACAATATATGGCAATTAAAGTGGTCATAAAAGTCATGGTGTGGTTCTTTACCACTGTCTTATGGGGAAGAAAGAAATGGAGGGTGAGAGGCAGGGGGAGGGGGAGGAACACAGGGATGAAGGGAGATTTCTGTTTACCTATATGCAGAACTCACTTTAGACCTTTATAGATGTTTTTAAAAGAAATAAGAATGGTTTTCTTTAAAATATTTGTTCCCTTTCAGAGCAAGTTTCCACGTTCTCCCTTCTCTTAAACACTAAGAAGTATATGAATAAGAAAAGAAAAATGTTTTCTGGAAAACATTGTTTGAAATCAATGAAGGGAGCTCTAAGAACACTTAGCTCGCTCTGACAGATGAGACAAAGAGCGAAATCTCTCCTACAGGCTTGTACAGTTACAGTCAACTGAAGTCTGAAAACCAAAGGTTATTAACATCCTTAATGGGGGAAAAATAGATTACAAAAAGTCTAATGTTAATTGATTGATAAGCCCATCAGGAGGAAGGAATTTTTCTCCAATTCATGCTAGAATGTTACTTTCAGCCATCAAGTCTTCAGGATGCTGATTTTAATTAATTAGATGCTATATCACGTGAACACTTACCTACCCTTTTTCAAAACCCTCACATGTTTTTGAGACTTTCTTAACTAAAAAAAGAAAGAAAGAAAGGAAGGAAGGATGGAAGGAAGGAAGAAAGGAAGGGAGGGAGGGAGGAAGGAAGGGAGAGAAAGAAAGAAAGGAGGGAGGGAGGAAGGGAAGGAAGGAAAAAGAAAGAAAAAGAAAGGAAGGAAACAGAAACTAGCAAACAGAATCCAGCAGCACATTAAAAGGATCATACACCAGGATCAAGTGGGATTTATCCCAGAATGCAAGGATTCTTCCATAAACGCAAATCAATCAATGTGATAAACCATATTAACAAATTGAAGGAGAAAAACCATATGATCATCTCAACAGATGCAAAAAAAGCTTTTGACAAAATTCAACACCCATTTATGATAAAAACTCTCCAGAAAGTAGGCATAGAGGAAACTTACCTCAACATAATAAAGGCCATATATGACAAACCCACAGCCAACATCGTCCTCAATGGTGATAAACTGAAACCATTTCCACTAAGATCAGGAACAAGACAAGGTTGTCCAATCTCACCACTGTTATTCAACATAGTTTTGCAAGTTTTAGCCACAGCAATCAGAGACGAAAAAGAAATAAAAGGAATCCAAATTGGAAAAGAAGAAGCAAAGCTGTCACTGTTTGCAGATGACGTGATACCATACACCGAGACTCCTAAAGATGCTACCAGAAAACTGCTAGAGCTAATCAATGAATCTGGTAAAGTAGCAGGATACAAAATTAATGCACAGAAATCTCTTGCATTCCTATACACTTCTGGATGAAAAATGTGAAAGAGAAATTAAGGAAACACTCCCATTTACCACTGCAACAAAAAGAATAAAATACCTAGGAATAAACCTACCTAAGGAGACAAAGGACCTGTATGCAGAAAACTATAAGACACTGATGAAAGAAATTAAAGATGATACAAACAAATGGAGAGATATATGATGTTCTGGGATTGGAAGAATCAACACTGTAAAAATGACTATACTACCCAAAGCAATCTACAGATTCAATGCAATCCTTATCAAACTACCAATGGCATTTTTCACAGAACTAGAACAAAAAATTTCACAATTTGTATGGAGACACAAAAGGCCCCTAATAGCCAAAGCAATCTTGAGAAAGAAAAATGGAGCTGGAGGAATCAGGCTCCCTGACTTCAGACTATACTACAAAGCTACAGTAATCAAGACAGTATGGTACTGGCACAAAAACAGAAGTACAGATCAATGCAACAGGATAGAAAGCCCAGAGATAAACCCACGCACCTATGGTCACCTCATCTTTGATAAACGAGGCAAGAGTATACAGACAGCCTCTTCAATAAGTGGTGCTGGGAAAACTGGACAGCTACATGTAAAAGAATGAAATTAGAACACTCCCTAACACCATACACCAAAATAAACTCAAAATGGATTAAAGACCTAAATGTAAGGCCAGACACTATCAAACTCCTAGAGGAAAACATAGGCAGAACACTCTATGACATAAATCACAGCAAGATCCTTTTTGACCCACCTCCTAGAGAAATGGAACTAAAAACAAAAATAAACAAATGGGACCTAATGAAACTTAAAATCTTTTGCACAGCAAAGGAAACTATAAACAAGACCAAAAGACAACCCTCAGTATGGGAGAAAATATTTGCAAACAAAGCAACTGACATAGGATTAATCTCCAAAATATACAAGCAGCTCATGCAGCTCAATATCTAAAAAACAAACAATCCAATCCAAAAATGGGCAAAAGACCTAAATAGACATTTCTCCAAAGAAGATATACAGATTGCCAACAAACACATGAAAGGATGCTCAACATCACTAATCATTAGAGAAATGCAAATCTAAACTACAATGAGGTATCACCTCACACCAGTCAGAATGGCCATCATCGAAAGGTCTACAGACAATAAATGCTGGAGAGGGCGCGGAGAAAAGGGAACCCTCTTGCACTGTTGGCGGGAATGTAAATTGATACAGCCACTATGGAGAACAGTATGGAGGCTCCCTAAAAAACTAAAAATAGAACTACCATATGACCCAGCAATCTCACTACTGGGCATATACCCTGAGAAAACCGTAATTCAAGAAGAGTCACGTACCACAATGTTCATTGCAGCACTATTTACAATAGACAGGACGTGGAAGCAACCTAAGTGTCCATCGACAGATGAATGGATAAAGAAGATGTGGCACATATATACAATGGAATATTACTCAGCCGTACAAGGAAACCAAAACTGAGTTATTTGTAGTCAGGTGGATGGACCTAGAATCTGTCATACATGGTGAAGTAAGTCCGAAGGAGAAAAACAAATACCGTAGGCTAACACATATATATGGAATCTAAAAGAAAAGAAAAAAAAAAAGTCCTGAAGAACCTAGTGGCAGGAGAGGAATAAAGACACAGATATAGAGAATGGACTTGAGGACACGGGGAGGGGGAAGGGTAAGCTGGGACGAAGTGAGAGAGTGGCATGGACATATATACACTACCAAACGTAAAATAGATAGCTAGTGGGAAGTAGCCACATAGCACAGGGAGATCAGCTCGGTGCTTTGTGACCACCTAGAGGGGTGGGATAGGGAGGGTGGGGGGGAGACGCAAGAGGGAGGGGATATGGGGATATATGTATATGTACAGCTGATTCATTTTGTTATACAGCAGAAACTAACACCACAATGTAAAGCAATTATACTCCAATAAAGATGTTAAAAATAAGAAAGGGAGGGAGGGAGGGAGGGAGGGAGGGAGGGAGGGAGGAAGGAAGGAAGGAAGGAAGATGTTAAGAAGTTATAATTTTAACAAGAGAACTGCTACATCTTCTAACTAATTCCCTTTATGGAAACAAAAAATACAATAATCTATAACCCATCACAGCTGTTTGGCTAGAATTACCAATTACCTTCAATGCCTTAGAGATACTTTTCAGATTTTTACAAGTCTGCATAGTAAATTTTTAAACCAATTTTCTTAAAGAGGACTGATAAGATTTATACCATTTTAGGTGTACACGATGCCATATTTCATTTAACTTGATATAAAATCAAGGCTTTACATAACTGGAGGAAAAAGAAGACAGGGATTAAAAATAAAATACAACCCGAAACAACTATGATTATTTAAAAAATCATTTATGTTAGGTTTTGAAATGTGCTTTTCACTCACATTTGAATATGGGTGTGGCAGATTTACTGGAATCCACATCAAACAAATAAGAAAGCCTTGTGACGAGAAGCCAGAAATGTGTATGATCTCTCATTGTCCCCAAATCTAATTGCTGCTGCAAGCTCCCTGCACTTGGGGAGGACGCTCTGTTTTTCAGACCATTGCAAGGTTTCCAGATAGGCAGCTAATTGTGCGGCTTCCCAGCACCTCCGCAGGCAACGTAAATAAAGGAGTTTAGAAAAGTGACAGCACTTTAAATAACCAGATTACGTGGAATCAATAGGAAATGCTCAGGAAGTTAATGAAACAATTAATTAAGTAGAGTGAGTACTGGATGGGGGAGGGGGAGCTTGAGAGAATAACTGGTGTACATCGCCCCTAATACGGATAAATAATTAAGAGTTGGCTATAAAGTTATCAAGCACACCACTGCACATGCCTCCTCTTCATATGTGCCCCCCGATGGGCCACCTGTAATTGTCTTTCTTCTTCTTTAAACAGAGGACTGTGCCTCCCTCATCCTCACCTGTCTGTTTTGCCAGTTTTTGGATTGTCTCCTGATGCTCCCGGATACGTGTGAAACGGTGTGTACCAATTTGTGCTGCCCCTCTCACAGGTATCGCCACGCCTCAGATGAAAGCCACTCCCGGAATGACTGCGACTGCAACTGTGACATAGACTTCAGCCTTTTTGAATCTTGCCAGGAGACCAGTGAGTGTCTGGAGCTGGCCATGGAGATTTCAGAAATCTGTTACCACTAGTGCGACAAAGGAAACACGTTCTGGCAGACCCTTTGGCCCCCGGGGGAAACTCCATTACAATGAGACTGTGATTTCTATGCGCTGAAATGTAAAGACTGTATACATTTCTTGGATGCTCCAGACCATTTTATTCTGCACCTGTTTGGGAAAAAGCTAGTATTGTCAACTCAATGGCCTTATTCCAAATTTCCCAACCGCATGGCTCACTGAAAATTCAGATCTTGATCACATGTGATGAACAAATCTTAAATACCTCTTAAATGCCATAGGTACAAGATGTTTCTTAACTGTAAAACAGCATGTGAAACCATTCTGTTATTGCACTCATTGGCTTGCATCATGGATTCAACTTCATTCACAAATTCAGGACAAATTAGCACATTCTTTTAGAACTGACATACATTAGCTTGTCCTTCTAATGGACTCACGTATAAACATTATGCATTGTTGGTTATTATTAATAATGCATTGTTTAACATCATTTTGTAATTAAAAATTTATTTGTACAGTCTCTTAAAATTCACTTATATGTTCAGTTTAGGTAGGAAAGGGAATTAAATGAATTAGAAACCATGTTCCTGTAATTACTACACATGTCTCCAAGACATATCCAGTGAATTTTGAATATGATGTACTTCGAGAGAGTACTGTAATTCTAGACTGTATTATTATATGTCTATGACTATATCATAACAGGTTATGCATGTTCTTAATTTGTTACAGAAAGGCTTTTCTTTATTCTAATGAGCAGAAGTGGGAATTATGTGCAAGTTTCAAGAAAATGACCCCAGATCATCCATTTGTCATTTTCCTCATTTCTGTTTGTCAGGTACAATAGGCAGCAGGATATTAAAACAGAACCAGTTCATTTTACTGAACGACGAGTTGTGTAGGCACCTGAAAGAAATACATGTGCAGGTACTTATTCAGCACTAAGTTTCCTAATACAGCATGTGCTTCAGAAGCCATATATTTTTTTCTATTTCTGATAACTCAAGTGATTCATAATTATGTTGAGCACTTCCTCACACTTACAAAAAATTTTTTAAAGATGTGATACAAACGTAGAAAGTGACTTCCAACTCAAACGAATTAAAACAATTTGGGCAGGTTGAAGTGACTTTGGAATTTTCTTTACTTTCTGTAGGCATGACGTTACTCACAAACATGTGCTTAAATATTCCCATGGACATCTTCACTGAATATAAAAAAGCACACTATATCAATAACCGAACAAAGAACACAAAAGTAAAATGGAGAGGGAACGTTTTATGATTTAGGCAAACAACAACAACAAATTCCAAAATACCTGTCTTTGCCTGACTAAGGTAATTTTGGACAAAAGCTACACTTGTTTTGTTTCTCTAGTCAACTAGCACATTCTTCTACTCTGCAGTAACTTCCTCAAAACGCTGAAAACTCTTAATCTTTTGCAAATATTTTTAAGCTTCCCATCAAAAGGCATTGAGCTGCTCTTGTCTTGTTCCTGATAGCACAGAGCGTCCACGGTTAATGCAGGCTTCATCCCTGTTTGACTGTCATGTTCTCCACAAAGTACAGAGCACGTGATTGCCCACCCCTTATGAAACACTTTGGTCTCAGTGCTTTTCAGAAGCTCAGAGACAACTCTATTCTCTATGCATAGAACTTGTAGATCTTTATGAGGGAAAAATGTAAACTCTTAAGAAGGGGACTTAGAGCTGTTCTTACCCAGTATTTTCATTTTTCATAAGAGAAAATAGAGGACCCCAAGAACTGACTTATCCAAGACCATACAGTGATTTAATGGCAGTGTCGGGAACTCGAACCGGTCGTCTAATTTTCTAACGACACTGTACCACCCCAGGATTCTCCACTTCTTAGTCCAGCTCTGCACAGCGGTACAGCTACTTCAACTGTTCAAATATTAAACTACTACTAGACTGGCTCATAAACAGTTGCTACCGTGAACCTCCTTAGGGCTTCCCCCTGTACCCCCAGCCACCTGGCCCCTCTCCAAGCAGCCACCCACCTCCCCCTGATCCAGCCACTCAAGGAAGAACACCTGGACCTGTAGGGGGTCTCTGGGATCCTGTCCCAATAATATGGTACCTGGTGTCATTGATCAGGCCATGTCATATCGGAGTTATTTACCTTGACCATCATCCCCTTATTCTTGCTAGTCTACATACCCTCAAATTGGGCAAAGATGGTCCATTTCAAATGTGAATTGAACGCTTGTCAATTAGAGAAGTTAAGAATTGTCAGGTCTTATTTTATACTGTGGTCAGAATACTACAAGATCTTTCTGTGGCCTCTCTTACCACGGTTTGTTAACTTATTCCTCACTTTCAGAATTCACCATGCTCCATGCTCTAACAGAAAGGATCGGTTATACAAAGTGTGCAATTTCTTTTCTTTATCACCAATAATAAAACATCATCCTTTTTGCAAACATGAATGGCTCTTTCAATTGAATTCTTACACAATAAAATATACGCAGCTGGGAAAATGCAATTGCAGAGGTGAGACAGATGAAAAAGGAATGTGGTTATTGATTAAATACAAATATCAGAATCTGAGAAGGCTCAGATTATTTTTTTCTGCAATGATGAAGGCCGGTGATCACAAATAAAGATAATGTTGTTCTTTAAGGTGGGCTTTTAAGGGAAAAGAATATTCTGATTTAAGGAAGCACACTAGATAAGAGAGATCTGAGAACATACAACCTTTATAGGGATTCCAGAAGAGAAATTTTTTTTCCCACAGCAATATAACCAGATAAGTACATTGTCTTTGCTTTGCTCAATGTATTTTTATAAAACCATTGCTTCTCTAAAAGCCTACAAAATATGGAAAGCCATGAGAAAACGAAGTTACATTTAACTTGCTAATGAAATTTTCCCACTACATAAGCTGACAGGCCTAAAAAATTAATTATCAATGCTGGACAATCAAAGTTAATAAAGCAAAAGTCCCTTCAGTTTTTTCCAAAGAAGTAAGACAACACAGTCAGGGAAGCTTTACAAATAGGAAACATCACATGAAGCCATATCAGCATTTTTTCAAGGATAAATGTGAAGGTGGAAACGTTTGAAGGACAGAATTCATTATCCAATGCCTCCAAATTTCTCCCTCTACAAAATGAAGCAAAAGAATAATACATACACTTAAGAGAGGCACTTTGACTCTAAGAATTTTGCCCATCAAATGCTAAGTTCACCCAGGGTACACAAACTGATGACCTGTGATAAAATTATAAAATTTAAGTATTTGGTTTAATAGTTTGTTGGGTGTTCTTTGAAAAAGATATCTGAGTTAAAACCTGAAGAGCTGCCATGTAGAGCCTCATGTGAGCTGTTTAGAAAGGCAGAGTGAATAAAGAATAATTTTCCAGTGATCATAATCAACACTGGACCAACACTGTATTAATGAGATCCTCTACGTATGTCTAGACAGCTCCTTACATTACTGTGAAGGAGTCCAGAATGTGGGGAGGGATGAAAACGGGGGAAGGGACAGGACCTGTATCAGCATTGGATAAAAGTGCCACCTTCTGGCCTACCATCTTGATTGGATAAAAGTGCCACCTTCTGGTCTACCATCTTGACTGGATGAAAGTACCACCTTTATCCAGGTCTACCATCTTGATATGCTTCACAGCCTCGCTTTTGCCACTATCTCTAAAGCAGTGGTTCTCAATTAGGGGTGATTTGGCAATCATTTGGCAATGTCTGGAGACATATTTGGTTGTCACAATGGAAGGAGGAAGGATGCAAGTAGCCTTTAGTGATTAAAAGCTAGGAATGCTAATCAACATCCCACAACACACAGGATAACCTCCCCAAAGAGCTCTGCAAGCCTCTCTGTCAGTCTCAATGAACCATCACCAAATTGACCTTAAAAAAACTATTGGAAACACACTTGCCAGGTAAAAGAGAGGATGCCCAGTTAACTTTAAATTTCAGACAAATAACAAAAATATTTTAGTATAAGCATGTCCCAAACATTGCATGGGACACACTTATACTATGAAATGATTCCTCGTTTATCTGAAATTCACATTTAAGTGGTTGTCCTATATTTCTGTTTGCTACGTCTAGCAGCCCTAGTTCAACAGACTCCACATTTTGAGAAGGAATGTAGGGAAATGATGATCCTTCAGCTCCCTCCCTGACTCCAAGAGAGGAATGGTTGTTGACCTCTTGGGTCAGAAGCCAGGACATGCACTGGGCCACATTTTACCTGGTGGTGTAATTTAGGTCGGGGAACCTGGTTTAAAGATCAGCTCTAAAACAGGACACTCTCATTTTCCCTCCTGTCTAAGGTTCCTGTCTTGGACTAAGCTGGTCATGTCACACCTCTGTTGGCAATTGAGGAAGCACCTTAGCCAAGAGCTATCTTGATTCAAGAAGTAGTAAGCAGAGGCCTTCACTTACACCTTCACATCTAAACCATATTTTCTGATTCAGTCTTGGCTAGAAAGACCTGCCCTGATTAGTGCTTGCACCGCTAGAAGGGAGCCTGTTGCCCGTCTAGCTGTTTTGCTTTCCATATAATCAATAGCTCCCTCTGCCAAAATTCAGTAAGGGAAAAAGGGTGAGTGGGAGGGTGACATTGAGGCATTTCTTAAACCTGGACTGCAATACCATCTACTAACACCTGAACTTCACCATGCACTCTTAGTATACAGTTAGGAGGAGACCAGAGAGCCTGAAAGTGTTCCCTTTACTACATTATTCTTATTTATTTTACGGATGAGAAAAATATCAAATAGAAAATATTTGGGGGGGGGGGGGAAGAGGGGGGAAGGACAGACTGGGAGTTTGGGAGTGACACACTGCTATATTTAAAATAGATAAGCAACAAGGACCTACTGTTAAAAATAAATAAATAAATAAATGTTTAAAAAAAGAAAAGAAAATATTTGATTAAGTGCTTTATATACATTATCGCAATTCTCTAAACAGCCCTATGACACAGGTTCTACTAGCATCTCTATTTTCCTAGGGAGAACAGAGACCTAAAGAAATTAAGTAACATGCCCAAGGTCCATACCAAATAAGCAATTGTCACAAGGCTTGGACCCAGGTCTGTTCATTCCAAAGTTTATGCTTTTAATCACTAAGCCTAAAAGTTGTCCATATGAAAAATGACCAAATCAAAATAAAGTTCAAGTATTCACTTCTAAAGCAAAAGCAATCAGAAAAATATGACACTATTCAAAGAAACCCATTCGCTGATAGTAAATGTTTTCCAAGTTGTTATCCTGTGCAATGATGAGAATCTGGAACATCTTCAATATGCTTTTTTTTTTTTTTTTAATATGCTTTTAAGATATGTACCCAATAAGTAATAAATGAATGTACTGCAATTTAATCTTTATGTGAATGCAAAGTGAATGTATTGCAATTTAATCTTTATGCCAGTAGCTGTGCCCCATTCATCTCTGGTTATGAAGGCTTACATTTTAGTGCTCCATTTTAGCAAAGCAACTTTGATCTCTACCTCCAGAGTCCATATCCTGTACACACACCCAGGCCAGCCCTCATCAGTATTCCATGAGGGCATGAATTGTTTTTAATCAGTCAACAACACTATGTCAACCAAATGCATTCTGATTCTGAGACCTTTTATCTCAAAAGCTATGCAGAAACCAAGGTCACGGTAACCTCTTTTATGGTTTATTGTTCCTCAAATGTACTTACAGTGAATTTACAAAGCCACAACTTACTTTGTGGATTCTGAGCTTTCACTAGGTTCAGCCCTCTCCAACATCCTCTTTGTTTCCTCTTTCAGCACTTTCTGCCTAAGGGTCTTCACTGAACATCAAGTTCCCGTAAATATTAAAAAAAAATAAGAATATCGAACAAGATTCTCCCAGCAGATAAGCTACTCATCATTTGTAATTGAGGCTCTTCAGAAAGCTGCATGAATGTTTCAAATCACGGCTGTACAGCTTTGTAATATGAGGTGCAGGCCCCTGCTATGGGGGAGGAAGGCAAGAAGGTAGGATTGTGCCAAAGCTGTCACTCCGCCATTGTTACAATCAAATATCTGCTCATGTGGCCAAGGCAGTAAACCACCTAGCTCAGGGGACAAGTCTGGGGAACTGCTCCTGGAGAGATAAGGCAGAGAAAGGGATCTGAATGTTGAAGAAGGGCCTCAGCAGATCCACAGACCTCATGAAGTTACCTCCTAGCTCACCTTTTTGATGACTCTCACTCTAAGCAATAATACGCATAAATTCATGGTCTTGATCTACTAGTAACATTTTTACAATAATGTACTAGCCAGGTATTAGAAATGATTTTGAGAATAAAAGTGTCTGTAGCACCAAAAATCATCCTGCATGCCACCAATGGTACTTATACTGGCAACAGTAGGTTCAATGAAAGCAAGAATGAGAGAAATTTGGTGACCGGTTGGGAGGTCATTGCCGAGCTCCAGGTAAGACTTAGTAGAGGCCTGGACTAGGTGCGTGGTTGGGAAGTGAGTGCTTGGAAAGGAGGAAGAGGCAAGGTTCATACCTAGAAAGGGCCTTGGATGTTCCTTTGTGATGTACTTAGGAGCAAATGAAAAGCCACTGAAGAACGGCAGGGAGTTACATGATTAAAGTGGTGTAGGAGGAAGATGGACCATGACACAATGTACAGGACAAATTAAAGCAAGGAGACACCAGAGACTGACAAAGAAGCCATTGCAATGAGGCATGGGGTGCTGAAGGCCTGAAATAGGATGGTGACAGGAAAAACAAGACGGAAGAGATGGATGGGAAAGAAATTAGAAAAGGACCATTAGTCCTTTCTCAAACTCTTCTCAGTTTAAGACTCAAATATTCCCTACTGTCTATCATGTCTATGAGTCATGAAGCCATTATTTTCATTAGGGAAGGAACCGGTTGGGGAGGGGAGAGTTTTATTCCAAGTGGAAAGTCAAGGTATATTTTTAGCTACATTAAGCCAGCCTTCTGCTGCTCGGCACACTGATGTAATTCCAACATAAAACATAATCTATAATATTCCAGGGGAACAAATCCAATTCTTGGTCATATAAATTTTCATATAAGTCCATCACAATTCATTCCCAAAACATCTCATTCTCTTTGAAAGCTGGAGCTGCAGCAAGTGATCAAAAAGAGTAGTTTAAAATTGCTCTGGAATTTCCAGAGATGCTAAATCTAGCCTGCCGACGCCACAGGACCAATCCCCCAAACTTTAAATCAGAGGTAAAGCATTTTATGTTTTAAAAGATATATTCCTCAAAGTTTATCACAGTGTATTAAAGTCAAATGTGAGTTATTACTTACCAAATCTGGAGCTGATGTCTCCTCTTTGATTGCCCTAGGTAGGCGAGAATAAGTATCTTCCAACCAACATATTTTTTACTTTTTCATCTGCCTCTTGCTATTTACAATAGAGTGAAAAATAATAGCCAAGGAGTGACTTTTCAGGGTTGGACGAAGTGCAAATCCCATCTGACTAGAGCCTAAACTGTATTCCAGGCCCCTGGCAAGTTCTGCCGCATGGGGAAGGATAATGGAAACTGACTTCTCAATAGCTGGATTGGTCCTGTAGGAATAATCAGTGAAAACTCATCTGATGAACTTTCAGCACATTTGCACTGGCTTAGAATCCAGTGTATATACTATTAGTCATGCTTGAAATTTAGTTCTCTCTGCCCTTGCTGGGGCTTTCTGCATGATGGAGACAGCTATGCCATGATCAGTATACCCTGTGAAAGCCCAGAGAGAGCAGAAATTTTATAACTAATACCACTGATGCAGAAAAAACATCCCTGTCAGTTTTTCTGGTGTTATCTGTTGCCAACATAGCAATTATGAGTAATTCAAGCTTCCTTCTAGGGGATGAGGGCGTTGGGAGGATGGAGGACATCCTTTGGTTTAAAGCGATCTTAGATCCTTTTCTGTAGGTGGGGTCAGAATATCACCTAGGCACTCAGAGGAGCATCCCAAAGGTTCACCGTCCCAAGGGCCCTCCCTTCTGGTCTCGGGGTGTTTGGGCTGTCAGGACACCCCTGCTCCAGAATGCCCAATTATAACGCAAGTACCTTCTATTAAATGACTTCAAGTAGCCATGTAACAGTAGATAAGAAGGTTGAGGTCTAAAGATAGACGTGGGTACCAGCCCTGTCTCCACTGTTTACTAGCTAAATGTATTGAATCAGTAACTAAACCTCTCTGAGTCTCACATCAGTAAAATGTGGCTATTAACACCTACCCCATGGGTCATTGTAAGGGGTAAAAAGAGATAATTCAGCAAAATCTTTAGTGTAGATTTAGTACGTATAGTACATTCATTAACATTTTCAGCTCTAATTATTATTAGCAGCACTACCCAGCTCATTTGTTCCCATAACACGAGAGATGTTTATGCTCTATTTCTGTAATAGCCCACATCACACCAATCTTTTGAGACTTAGCCATATGCCATCTTTTTCATTATTCCCTGGTTACTTATCCAGGAAATGAGCAGAGTATCTAATTCCCGTATGTCTTTATTTTTCCTTCTCTTATGATACAGTACCCTTTTCTCCCAAGATTAGGATAATACTCATTACAATAGATAACTTTAATAAGCACTTATTATGTGCCAAGCACCGTATGAATGGCCTTTCATGTATTATCTCATTGAATCTCCTCAACAAACTCTGAGGAATTTTACTGAAGAGGAAAGTGAGGCTTGCAGTATTTAAATAACTGTCTCATGCCAAGGGAACATGATGGCAGAGTGGAGATTTGAACTCAGGAGTCTGTGTGAATCCAAAGCTCATGTTGTTAGCCACTTAAGCTGCAAGAAGACCATGGTTGAGGTCCAGCTTGGCCAATTTCAAAAGGTAGGCAGTGGGAGGGTCTGTCCTCCTCCTTAATCTGGTGAGAGGGACTTCAGTGTCACCACTCAGAGAGCTTGATGTGTTCCCCTTGTTTTATTGGGAAGAGGTGAACAGTGTCGACTCCCACCCAGGAAATCAGAAGGGTGAGTTGCTTTGTCAACAGAGTGACAGAGAGTGGCCTTCACCCCGAGAAAGCCCCCCACATGAGTGAGTGTGGGCAAGGAGTTGTGTGGGTGCCTCTGATGGACTACATATGGGTGAGGTACCTGGGAGAGAGTCGGTTCAAGAACTGCCTCACATCCTGTGTCACAGGGCCACCCAAAGTATCTATGAGACTTCGGCAGAAAGGCAATTAGGTGTATAGCACCAAGACCTGGGGAAATAGGGCTCACTTTCCCAGGTCAAAGGAACTGCAAGTGGGAGAACGTTCTCCATGATGGGTTCTCTGAAGATCCCACAAAAGGCACCATTAATGAAATTGGCATCTTACACATATGACAGTTTCAGAAAAGGTGACACCATCTTATGAGGGTATCAATCAAATTAGTTGTTTTCTACCCTCCTAACCCTTCTTCTCTCCCCTCAACCTGTTCAACCTTGGTAGAATCAGAAACCAGAGTGAGTAAGCAAGTGGAGAAGGAAAAATGGCAGCTGGAGAAAGAGAAAAGACCCACACATCCTCTCCTCCAGCAGCCAGTTCACATGGCAGTCACCAACTGGAGCAGATGAAGACATTGACCGAATAAAATTCAGAACCATGGCTATTAATGCTCAAGCTAAGTTATGAACTGAGGTTGTGTTTATGACTTAAAGACTGTCTATTGCTGAAGACTAAACAGAATGTCATGGGGCCTCCCTAAGTTCACATCCAAGGGCCAGGGAAGGACTCCGTTTGCTGAATAAATATAAAGGTGGTAAGAGACAAATATAAAGTTTCTTTTATGACTACACTCCATGAGTACTGCTTGGTCAACACATACTGTTAACATTTATTTCTCATCACCCCATGGAATAAAGTCACAACATGGAAGCTTCTTGGGGGCTCTTCTGTGTTGATCATGTCATATTTCACCCAAGAAAGGTCTACGCGGTTAGGTTTCTGATCCTCTGCATAACCACCCTCCAACTCGCTATTGCAATCAAACCCCTTCCAACTATTACAAAACTGTTAATTTTTTCAAAATAACACTGTTATTATTTTCCAAAATAAAAATTCCATCATTGGATATGAGGAGAACATTTTCAGGATTTGATTTTCTCTTCCAATGGATGAATCTATGGTCACACAAGGTAGGGGAAACTATTAAGAAATCCTCTGGTTATTAGAGCCTATGATGCTCTGGGTAATATACAATGTGATGAGGAAAGGATCTTTCTGTGTTTCAGGTGGGAGTATTGAGGTGCTGATGGAGTGAAGGGGTCTTGCAGGTCACACTGCAAGCTCCTGGCAGCGCTGGGTCAGGACTATGGCATGACCTATTTGAATGTCCACAGAAGAGCTTAAAATAGAAGTTAGATGACTTTGGGTGGTATGTTCTGGATCTGGCAAACTGGATTCTTTTACTCATCATGAAAAGGAGTTTCCAAAAGTATCAGAGGCAACTCAAGGGTTAGTCATGCTCTCTGCTGTCCTGTAAAGTTTATACAATGCCTAGATATTCTCTGCAAGGTTTTCAACGCTCTGCCCAGAGGTTGGTGGGAAACTTCGATCACTGAAGAGTTCTAGGCCCTGAAGCTGCTATGGTCCCATAACTGGGGGGAGAAAAGACAGAATGGACACTCACAGCTACAGCTGAGCACCTGTACGAAAGCTTCAGGTGAACATTCCAGCACACGGAAGGGGTGTTCTGAGCCTTTTTATTATGATGCCTGAGGTTAGATGTGACCATGGATGAAATTTTAATACAGCCCTTTCCTTGTGTGGGAAAATCCAATTAAGGCTTTCTTTGGAATGGAGGCAAATTCACGATTTGTGGGGCTTGTGCTCAATACTAGGGAGAATCATTTTAAGACTCAAGACTGCAAACATATCTTACTTGAGCAATTTTATAAAAACACAATTATGTGTTGAAAGGGGCTCCATACAAGACAGGACCCTGGAAGCGTATGTTTCATTAGCTTCAAGATAAAAATTGCTTCTGTTTGGGATCCAATAGAATAAGTGTTTCTGCAATCTACGATGGAGGTCTAGACATCAACAGGGCAAGCAACTTCACACCTAAGGGGAAAGGGCCTCAGCAGGGGATCTGCATACGCTAGCATTCTCTTTGGATGTAGACAGTCCTTTCTTACAGGAAAAGGGCAAAGCAAACTGCCCATCATGCTTCAGCTCAGTACACAATGCATTAGTCTCACCTGACAACTTGAGAAGCAAAATACAGTGTGCCAAGAGGTACCCCGGGCTCCATTTCAGGATTCTTCCCAAGGATTCCCCATAAAGGTGACATAAACACACATAGTTATTCCAGCAAGGGCTTACAGCTGAATTATTCAGTGAGAGAAAAGACTCCAAATTTCAGTTCTGACTTACCCTACTGCTTTCGTTTCTTCTTTTACATCTTTAACTTATGGTTGTCGAAAATCTAAATAGTTATTAATCCTTAGGAATTATGTGCTCCAAGCATGATAAGAAACCAAAAAGGACTAAAGAGAGGGAGATAGAAGACTTAACTGTGAAAAGCTCATTCACGGTGAATGTCTAGGTAGATGGGGGCTTAGCCTCAATTACCCTAAAAATGAAAAAGTCAGACCCTTCTTTAGCGAAGTGACAGTATCCCAGCATTTCCCTAAGGCTGTTGGGCACCACACTAGTTTCAAGCAGATACTTTGTGGAATAAGCATTCTAAGATCAAGGGGTATAATATTACTCCTTCTTGGAGACTCATAGGGCAGATTAAAGGCTCTGAGAAGTCCTGCAGTTAAAACACCTATACATATGTGTTGAACTCAGCATTTCCCAAACATATATTAGCCAAAGAATCATGTCTATTAATAAGGGCAAATAGATTTGAGACATTGGTTGAAGCCTTTATTTAACACTTTTAAAAGCATCATGGATGGTGCACTTCATGGGGTATTATAATTCTTTTAGATAGCTGCACAAGACAGTTCTTCAGAGAAAATCAAATGACCCACCCCATCTTTGTAACCACACTGCTTCAAACAGGAATCTGCACCAACATGGAATATCCATCTGCTTTACAGAACTGAGATTTGGGATTCTTTTCAACATGACATCCAAAAGAAGATTTTGATTCTGCCATGGGGAAGCAGTGACACACTCGCTCTCCTTATCTTTCTCTTTGTTTCACAGTATGCGACGTGCTCTCTCCTTCTCTGTCTAACCATCCCTCTAAATAGATATCCGTGCTCTTATTTTTTTTTTTTTCTTTACCTGCTCTCAGTTTGAGAACTGGGAAAACATTCCTTTATTTATTGATGTCATTCATAAGAACGGAATAGAATCACAACATCAGGGGCCCTGATTCACATTACGCCATGTATGTGATGACTAGCTTATTTCAAGAAGGGTCTACCTTTTTGTCACAATTCTGGCACCCCAGGGGACATTGGGTATCTGCTGGCTTTTAGAGAAAGCTGCTCCCAAAATAATAAAGAAACTGTAACTTCCAGATTAACTAATTAGTTAACTCGGAGATTCAGCTGCATACTCCATGATTCCTCTGTTTGAGAAAGAAATGTCTTGACCTCTGAGAAACTCCCTGCTCCTGCAGTATTGGATTTTTCTTTAACTCCATTCCAGGCTAAGTCATTTCACACAAGCCACTGACAATAGCGAAGTGGGTGCAACATTTATTCTGGGAATATTTTGTTCATCATAGTTACTGAAAACTTTTTAAAAGGACCAGACAAATAAATCCATGATGTACATTCATTGTCATCTCTTTGGGCAAGTCACTTAAATTTCCTATGCCTCAGTTTCCTCACCTAGAACAGGGAGATCAAACTCAGACCTCAGAGTGAAGATACAGTGAAAAAGTACATTACCTGTCTTTCGGAGAGTGGTTGACACAGCAAGTATTCAACAAAGAACAGTTACTTAAATCCAAAGGTCTGAGGAGGACGCAAATGCCTACTTTTCCCTAAACTGTTAAGTAAGAGGGACTTTTTATGTTCAAATTTCACTTTGGATTAACCCTCCTGTTGGAGTCTTTTCCTTTTGCATCGTTAATATATAGTGACCAAAAAATCTAATTAGTCATTAATCCTTTGAAATCATGAGCCATAAGCATGATAAGGAGGCAAAAAAGGCTACAGAGAAGGAGAAAGACGAATCGTTAACTAGTAAATGTTCATTCATAATGAACTTGTATGTAGGTGGGAGCGAAGCCACAGTTGCCCTAAATTAGCGAGAAATTTACATCACTAAGAACGATTCTGCCATCTCCATTACTTGGAACTATTAGATTCATGTTTGAGTAAAATTGAGCTAAATTGGGCTCAAGTCACATTTGGGGGGCCTCCCTATAAATTAGCCCGTGAAATCCCTGAGATTGAGGTGAAATTTCCAAAAGCTTAGTTTTCTCTGGGAAAATGAACAGACCAACAATTCCTGGGCGTTAGCTCCACCCCACTCCAATCTGTTAGTTTTACGTCCAACGTCAAAGGCGAGCTCTCCTCATTCCAACTGTACCCTGAACGCTCTCCCCCATAAAATACAGTTTAAAGGCCAGCTGCAGTGTGGAGCCTTTTCTCGGAGCCTACAGTTTCAAACAAACGACTGGGCAGAAGCCAGGATCTATATGGGCTCACGAAGACTGTAAAACATTTGGTGCGGAGTGGAAAAAGACGCCTGAGAGCTCTGCCAGGCGTTTTCAGCTTTCTTGCACCTGTGCCAAGTGTTTTGCAGCTCCCCTACCCCTTTCTTTGGAAGGGGGGCGGGTGGAATGGGGCGGGGTTGGGGAGATAAGCAAGCTTTCGGAGGGCATATGCCATGGGAATTGAAAAACTTGTTACCACCATTGGACACTTGTTTCCTGCCCAGTCCCTGCTCTGAAGGCAAAATGAGGACCTCCAGCCAATCTTAGTACTGGAATTCTGAGCATTTGAGCCTACTTGACATTTATTTCATCCTATCATATATCACCATGGACTCCGAAGACCACCTCCTCCCCAGCCCCCTCCCTGAAATCTCTTTCTTGAGCTCTCAGTTGAATCACCCCTGCCCATCACCGACACCAAATTGCCAATTATTTCAAGGAAATAATTTACACGTTGAGACAGTTTGTAATATGCAAAAATGTGTGTGGAAGAAAGTATATGTTTCTTAAAGGAAGAACACCCAAAATGTTTTCGGATGAAAGTGTGAAAATGTCTAAACATAGATGACATGATACAGATCATGAGAAAGTCAATTTGAAATTATCCTGAAACGTTGTGATAATGTTTTCAAAAGAAGGAGAATTCAGGGGAAGGGAGGTGCTTCTCGGACCCTGCACAGTAGTGTTGAAGATAAAAAGTTCCACAATGGTGTACTGATTCCCATGCATTTTTTCAGTTCATTCAACAACTCTACGAATTATTTTCCCCATTTACAGTTAAGGAAACAGAGGGTTAAGAAGATTAAGTCACTCGTCACACTCCTAGGAAGCAGGGCTTGGACTTTATCCCTGGTCTCTTTATCTCTGAGCTCTCACTGTTAGGCAGGCCACATTCCTCTGAAAAAGAAGCCCTTTCAGCTTATCGAGTTGTTGATGCAAAGAAAATCACACATAGAGATTCATTCCTTTGGCTTAAACTTGGATCTCTGTTAAGATGTAAGTGTTCTCTCAAGACAAAATATACAGCTTCATCAGCCACTTTAACTTATCAGAAGTGAGAAAATTAGATCCTTTTCTCTGGGCATGTTTTACTAGATAGAGAGGGCAGAAACATCACTGGGCTGCTGTAGGTGGGAAAGGAGCAAGAAGAGGGCAGCTGCTGTTAGGGAGATGGCAAAAAGAAGTCTCTTAAAAACGGAATGGGAACTAAAACGTGTCACTTCCTTGCTCCTCCAGTGATCTCCCATTGTTCTCTGATTAATTCCAAGCTCCCCACCATGATCCTTGCACAAAGCTTGCAGCCTTAGCAAAAAAAACAGTCAGTTCCCCAACTTAAGGTGCTCTTTTCTACCTCAGGCCATTTGCATGGGCTGTTCCTTCATCTGACTAGCTTCAATTAGCCCTCCAGGTCACAGATTTTTACTCCTTCCCTCTGAAACCTAGATTTAAATTAGGAGGCCTTTGTTTCATCATCCCTTAGCACTTTTCTTTTCCTTCATGCTACGTAATTAAGTTTGTAACCCCACAGTAAGAGCAAGAGGAGTATGCCTTTTATACAGCACTGCACACCCCGTAACTAGTATACTCCCTGGTACACGGTTGGCACGGATTTAATACTTTGTGGAAGAATGAATGGATACAGGGTTGCACAATCCACCTTGGTACTCCCTGACTGGTCTATGAGGAATAGCACAGCTGAAAGTTCAGCCAAGACTTGAACATGTGCTTGATTGGACACTGACGCAATTAAAGGAGATTCTTGCCTACGTAGGTATATAAAAGAGACCCTGGCTTTGTAAAAAGCTTTCAGGTCTTAGATATCTATTTTCTAAGGCCTACGTGTTATATATAAGTATGTATTACACCCATACACGTATATGCTAGTATGTATATGGGTGTTATATATACTGTATGTATATTACATATAATATATATGTATATTAGTAACTATCAACATGATTACTATTTTGTCATTATTATCATTTTGTTATTATTGTTATTATTAGAGTATCTCCCACTGGCCTGAGAGCTTGCTATGTGGTAGATACTGGCCTAAACAATTTATAGGTATTATTTAGTCCAAGTTTCATAAAAAAAAAAAAACCCATAAAAAGGTATTAATACCTTCATTTTACATATGAAGAATTAGGGCTTAGAACAGTTAAGACATCTGACCAAGATTCTTTTAGAGCTAAGATTAAAAGCTAAGTTTATTCAAAGCCATTTATCCTCAAGGACAATCGACTTCCAGTTCATAATTCCATCACTCGAAAACTCAAAGAAAAAAAATCAGAACTCCCTCCCCTTTATCCACTGTTCTCTTTTTTCACACACACACACGCGCGCGCACACACACACACACACACACAGACCCCAAGCTTAAGCGAACAACAAAAACCCATCGCATGATAAGAGAAAAAAAGAAACAGAGCAGGAAAATGAAGGCCACAGGATAGTTGAAACTGTGCATGAACAACGTGCTACCACATCCACCCACCTGCCCAACAAGGACATCTTCCTTCTGAGTTGAACTTTTCCCTGAAGACTTCTGGACATAGCAAGCCTGACATTATAATCCAAGATCTCACACAGAAGTTTACTGGCTCCATTCAGCTATACCAGGAAGTATTCTAACATGCAGTAGGTGCTTAAGTAGACTCTAAGTTTTCTTCCAAGCCCTAGACACCGTCATTCTCATCAACAAGTAAAGACCTGCTTAGAAGCAAAGCTCGGGGCTTGTCAATAAAGATCCTAGTGATACTGGCCTTCAGCAAGTAAGACTCTCAGTAAAATGAGATATTGGACACCGTTAGGGGTATATTCGATATGTTGCTTTGGGGGGGTCAGTGGAGACAGCCAAGAGAAGATAAGTGGACAAGATGCTGGTCTGCTCTTGCCCTGCAGCCACTGTAACTCTTAAGCATTTTGGTCCCACATATGATGTCATTGACACTCATCTAACATTCATTCAACACACACCAAAAATACATTTATTGAGCACTATGCTCTAGGCAATGTTTAAGTGGCTACAAATTTCACTTCTAAAGAGAAGAGGAGCAGGGGTTTCAGAAGGGAGGCGGAGAAAGAACAAGGAAAAAAGATAGAGAGCGCCCGCAAGACAGAGCACTACGGCAGCCCTTCCAGCCTTGACGTTCCAAGTCTCACACTCACTTAACCTCTTGGGTCTCAATTTCCCCATCTTTAACACGGGGACAGTTACCCTGCCTCAGGCTTCATGAGATAGTTGTGCTGTATGATGTCAGAGAAAAAAACATAAGACGAAACTGCTCTATCCATTATAAAGGTCCTATGATTGCTCCATGAGCCACACAAAAATCCTTTTTCCTCATGAAGCATCTAATCATTTCTCATAACCCACACGGAAAGATCCTCAGTGCCTCCCCAGCGGTATTTGCCGAGCTGGAAACGCCCCACACATGCTGGCTTCCCACTACCACACCCCAGTTGCAAAACATTCGTCCCTTCTCAGTTTAACGTATTTTTCTTGCAGCAACTGGTCCACTAACAGGCAGAGATGCATTAGTGGGAGATTTATGCTAATATCTCAGCAGTGAAAATCATGAGCCTCACTATATTCACATTCCGTCTGAGACAAGTAGCCAGGGTATGTCCTTTAACAGGATTTCCAGGAAGGATACTGCATCTTAAGAAACGCTGATTTGCGGGCATTTATATATTCCAGGAAGAGGGCTGTCTTAAGTGTATCAGAGCGTCGAGCAGAGAATTATTTTAATGCCCCTGCCTCCCCTCCACACGTCTCCAGCATAAGAGAGGAGCAGAAAATATCCACTGGCTACAGAAATGCTGGCATTGGAGAAGAGGCTGGAACCGTTTTGAAGAGCCCTTGTAAGACAATAAGACAAGCGGCCTGGAGAATGGGGTGCTATCCATCCCCAGCAACTGCTCCTAGGATGGCCCTGCCAGCATGTGTAACGGCCAACTGGTTCATCTTGCTAACTATAACGCTCAGCATATGGGGCGGGAGTGTTTATAGATATATACATACACCATACATTTTTCACAGCAAGTACATATAGAGACCATCCAACTGTATATTTTGCAGACATACAAACACGCACATATATTGTCCATATGTTCAAACAATTTTTAAGCTATATCATGAACAAATAAAGATCTCTTTACACAAAAAATTGCAAAAGGTACCACAGTGAACACTTTGGAGCATGTATTTTGAAGATGAAAAAAGTGGACTTGAACTCCAAGTATGAACTCCAGAAAAGCCTGACCTTTTCCAGGTATGTGACCTGACCTCTTCTATAAAATGGGAACAATACTGGGATCTTCCCCATAGGATAATTGTAAGCACTACTCGAGAGGACGCATGTAAAACACTGAGCACATCATCCAGTGTAAGGTAAATTCTCAACAAAGGTTGGCAGTATTACTTCTAGATACCAAGCCAGGTTGTGCTCACCAAACTTCTTTCAGAATCAAGAGAAGTCAAAACAAATGGCAAGATATTATACAGTGCCCATCTAGGGCCTTCAACAACTTGATGTCTCTTGTCTGTTTCTCACTATATCCCAGGCACGCGTCTGTCATTGTACTTACCCTATGGCAGCTCTCTCCCCTCACCAGCCTATGGCCGTCAGGAACCGTGTGTTTTTCATCTTTGTTTTCTCAGCCTGTGGATCAGAGACCAGTTCATGGTAGGTGCTCAATAAATACTGATTGAACAAACTATTATTCATAGATGACACATCCTATGCAGAAGATCTGCAACTGGGAAGTGTCAGATTCGGCCCATCAGGGAGATGTACAAATGTAAATTATCGCAGTAAAAGCTGATCTCTTAAACAAAGAAGTCCAGATAAAGCAAAGGAGTGTTAAAAAAAAAAAAAAAAGACTATTTTCTTCAGATATTTTCTTTCACGGAGAATATATGAATGTACATATTTTCTCTCGTCCTTTCGGATAATGCCAAAGGACAAGTGGATGTTTGTTAAAGACCTGCATCATTTTTCTTGCATATACCACCTCCTTAATGCACAGCCTAAAATTTCAGCCTTAGATCTTAAAGCGAAGATCATATAGACTCTTTTTAAAAACCTGTGTGAAGAACTCTTCCAGACAGTATATCTTGTATCTTAGTAAATCTGGTGAATTCAAATTCTTATCTAACCTGTGAATCCCGAACGCATGGAGATACTATGTGTACGGTAAATTTAAGGCTTGGAGCGTGGACAGAAATATCTCTGGATGAAATGTGCTCTTGAATGGCAAACAATAAAAAATTAAGTGTAATGACTATGTGGAAAGGTGTTTTGGTGGCCCAGTGGAAAGAGCAACCATGAATGGTCAGGATACCCCACCTTCCCACTAGCTTTCTCTTAGGGAGTCACAGAGCCCAACTTTTTACCATCATCAAAAGGGAGTTTTATTCTAAGAGTTCCTTGTTATAATGCAATAGTCCTGAGAAGCTGACCAAATGAAGTTATTCTAAGCCATTATCACCTCATCAGGAATGTATTATCCCGTGATTCGGCAGAGTTTCTGGAGGAGATTGCAGAGGGAATGGGAAGGATAAATCCAAATCCTTGGATGATATCTATGAAGTCTCAGTACAGATCATCATCATTATTTTTTTCTTTTTTTTAGCACAGATTTCTGGACTGGGCTGAGTTCACACATATCCACTTCCCTAAGATGGACACTATGAATTGTCTACCGAGATCTATTCTTTCTCTCACCAAAAAAACCCCTCTAATTTTAGTCATGTACCTCCTGTCTCTCATATAGCTCGTGTAATTCATGGGACACAGGTGAAGCTTCACGGGTAGAGCCTGATGAGAATAAACGAATCTGACTGGTCCAAGGATGGCCAGGTGACCTAAACTGACCCAATCTGATTGAAAGGAAGGACTTAAATATTAGGCTAAGGGGAGAGGTGCCCTTTGTCATTTTCAGTTGGCATAAATAAGGAACTAAAGTGTCTTGGTTGCTATTGATGGCCAACTGATGGCCATGATTAAATCAATGCCATATCTATATTCATATCATTGGCAGAGAAGAGATGAAAAGAACTAAGCTCCCTAACATTGTTAAACCACTATGACAATTAAAAAGCAAACCTGTTCAACTCTAGACCTTCTGTTAAGTATGATAAATTTCCTTGTACTTAAGCCAATTAAATACCCGCTTTTGTGATATAAAAGAAAAACTACTGCATTAACTGTCCATATTGATTTTAAGATGCAGTTCAATTGGAAAACATTAAAATGTATACGGGAGTGTGAGGGGCAGTACTTATTAAAATTTTGGAGACAAGGTATAAGACAAAAATATGTTGGAATTGGCTAGATTCATGATTCTGAAATTAGAATGTCCACTTAGGATTTATGGTCTATAATTAGAAGTGGTTCCAGGCCAGTGGCTACCCCTTCATAGACAGCAGCCTAAAAAATCTTAGACCTTGTTGATATTAATTGAGTAGATAATTGAAAGGACAGAAGATTAACCTTTCCTAGATTTTTCATTTGTAGGCATATGAACACAATAAAACTAGGTCCTTTAAGAAAAATAGACTACTGAGAAGAGTTGAAAAGAAAATTCTTTTTAGATATCATGAAGTACCTCTAACTCACATAATTGTTCTTCTTATAATTAATGGCTATTTACCTAAATCTAGAGTTAATAAATATCTTTGGCCACTTCCAGGATCCTCTATCTCCACTATTATATCTTGTTCAGTGCCTCTCCTCTACATGCCTTCATGTTTATTCTATTTTGGCTCAACTCTGAGCCTGAGTTTCAGATACAACCACTTCATAAAGCAACTGACACCTTTCTTTCTCTACTCAGCTACTTAAGCTCTTTAAAACAGACTTAAAAAGAGATCAAAACACGATTACATGTACCGTTTAGAGTTTTTCCAAAAGGTGAAACAGTAGTTTCCTAGCATAAACAATTTCTATTCTCACCATGCTCCAAACCGTCTTATTAAACACTTGGGTGTAGGGGTCCTGGGTTTAAGCCTGAGAACAAATACAAACCAATACAATCATCCAAAAAATAGGAAAATCAGTCCAAAAAAGAGCACCTTATTCAGCACCTAGTTAAGGTGTAAGAAATTAAACTGGACAGGATGCCTCTTCAAAAAGACACCCAAATAACTAAAGAGAGGGTATAATTTAGGAATCCCCACATTGAGTCACTTTCCTGGGCAGTTTGTTTTTGTTTCGTACTTTTTGTCTTTTTTTTTTTTAATCAGCCATTCTGCATTCCCCAGATACAGAAACGTGAAACTTGATAACATGTTATGATACAGCTGGATCACTCCCCTATACATTTCAATACATAAAATTATTCTTATACTGAAAATACCACCTCCAGGAGAAAATTTTATGAGTATTGGGGGGGAGGGCGAAACGCTAATTTATATACCTGTTAATATAAATAAACCTTTTATTATCTTCAGAGAACAAAATTAAACAGAGATACAGTTTTTAACCTGGCTAATGTGATTAACAAGATAGTGGAAACAAAGTAGGCAAAATTTTAAGAAGTATCAAGTTTTGTCATCTTGATGGATGGTCACTGCAAGTACTCATTTCAGAGAAAAGTATTTTTTAAAGTTTTTGCAAGAATAATCCTGTGTGAGCATATACAAATGTTAGTATTTATTAAAAGCACATATAACAGTAGTGGTGGAGGGAGGAGTGTCAAGGATAATATAACGCCTAAACAGGTGACTTACAAGTTATGACACATACTTGCTTTTTTAGTTAAAGTGGATTTTTCTTTTTACTGCTGTGAAAAATTGGGGCAAATTTTACAGCATTTCTCCAAATATTCAAAAGCCATTTTTAAAAATGGATTTTGAAAAACCACAGCAAAGAGTAGGCATTCAATAAATGTTTTTAAGAATAAACTGGGGCTTCCCTGGTGGCGCAGTGGTTGAGAATCTGCCTGCCAATGCAGGGGACACGGGTTTGAGCCCTGGTCTGCGAAGATCCCACATGCCGCGGAGCAACTAGGCCCGTGAGCCACAACTACTGAGCCTGCGCGTCTGGAGCCTGTGCTCCGCAACAAGAGAGGCCGCGACAGTGAGAGGCCCGCGCACCGCAATGAAGCGTGGCCCCCACTTGCCGCAACTAGAGAAAGCCCTCGCACAGAAACGAAGACCCAACGCAGCCATAAATAAATAAACAAATAACCCAAAAGTTAAAAAAAAAAAAAAAAAAAGAATTAAACTGAATTGATCAGTGCAGCACTACACAGGCCAGGTAACAAAGAGAACAGAGGCTATTTGAAAGGTAATTCATGCTGAAAAATAAACAGTTGAAGAAACAGTAGCTTGTATTACAATCTATTAAATGCATTAATACGATAGGGTAATAATATGTCTATCAGTATAAATTTAGGCCTCTTATATTTATCTGAGAAGAAAAATGCAGTAGGCTGTTGGTGGTTAAGTTTGCAAGCAATAATTCATATGTATTCCTAAACCCTGCAAAGAACTGGATCATCTTATGGGGACGGTTTCAACATCCTAGGTAGGAAAGGACCAATATGAGATTAATTTATAAAGATGCTATGAGACAAACTTAACTAAGGTAGAACATTCGCAGAGAATAAAATTTCTAATAAAGAAAAAATGATTTAGTTGTAAATCTCCGATGTGACCTGAACTGATGTTTATTAAACAAATAACTATTATGGAAAATATAGCTCCCTAATATTGGTCCCATTTTAAATCAAGAACTCAGATTTTGTGCCCAGCTAAAATCCTGAATTTCCCAGCCTCACATTTGGCTGTAATGGGCCATGAGAAATCGTTCTGTTCAATGAGCTTTTGGGGAAAATATGGTTATCTTTAAAAGGAACAGGTCTTACAGGTACTGCCTTTGCCCTGAGCTCTCCACTGTGTTCAAGCCACACTTTGTTGAGTTTTCTTACCTGCAGCCAAAAGCCATCCCAAACCCAAACAGGGGTCTGACATCTTAAAAGTAATTTATTATTATGAAATAGGATGTCTCTTCAAATTACATGAAAATAAACCAGCACGTATAAGCAAACTAGTGTAATAAACTTTTCACCCCTTTAAATAACACGAGAAAACTGGCAGTAGCAGTATCTTAATGGCACAGAAATTCCAAGGACTTAAAAATGAAGTTTTGTTTTCTCTTTCTCACGGATGCAGGTGAGACCATAAACTCTTTCTAGTCTGATGCAGAGAACTCCCCTAGCCAAAACAAGACTATCACCTAAAAAAAAAAAAAAAAAAAAAAAAAGACTACTCAGGAAGCAAACTAACAACTTGGGGAGGTGGGGGGATCTGTTTGGGTTCCAATAACTAACCAGCCTGTAGGGAATTTAAAAATATTTTACCTGGCCTGTGGTTACTTACTGGATAAAGGCAAAATATGTTTAAAAATGAAACAATTGAACAAAGCTTAATAGAAAGTTTTCTGTAATGGGAAGCGTATGTCTAATGGATTAGATCAGCTGTCTAGATTAAATTATTGTCATTTAGATAGTATCTCCTTGTCAGATGACATTCCAGCGACAAAATAACTAAGTCACTGCTTACTTTTCAAATCACTTATGAGCACAACTAAATCACTTCCAACACAGCCTTAAAATACAGAAACCTGCAAGTTGAAGCTTCTTCAACTTAATTCTGTATCTCTCTTTGTCTAATCTGCCAGGTGTCTTCCTGAATCCTTGGTGGGCATTAGAGGATTTGTTCATTTTGAATATCCATTCATTATTATTTTGATTTTCTGGGATAATGATTATGTACTTTGAAAAAAGTAGAGAAGGTTTCAAGGACAACAGAACAAATTTCTAAACACACCACATGAGGTTACAGTAGAAGAATATAAACATCCCTCATGCTTTTTTTTTAAAAAAAATGAAGATCATTCATATTTGAGTAAAAACCTGGGAGTAAAACTCTTCCAAAAGACTGTGCCTTTTAACCTACACCACTGTCCGGTTTTTTGGTGCTTTTTCAAAATTATTTCAGCCAAAAATAATACTCAGATTTTCCATTTTCCACAGTGCACATTTTGAAAATGTATTTTTATTTATAGCATTATACATAAAACCTATAAATGCTCTGAACAGTATGGGTTTGATATGTCTGAAGGTTTTTTTTTTTACTTATATTCACAACATCTTCCAGGAGAAATATATGGCAATGAAGTTAAACTTCAGCTAACCTTCTAGACATAACTCTTAGGTACTCCCAGATTTACTAGTGATCAATCCTGCACACTTGTGAAAAACCTAGGATAGTCTTTGACACTTTGATATACAAATTCCACTTTTAAAATTACGATGTTCATAGAGCTGCCTGCAAGAATAGACTTCTTCATTTCTGAGAAGTAGAGAAGAGAGAAAAGGTAACCAGGGAATTTTTTTTAACATGTGTTTTCTGGACAGCAGGCAAGCAAGCAGTTATTTCTGGAACTCTTTCACTGCATTAAAATATCACAGAGCCAAATTCTGCCCTCAAATGATTTTTCTTAAACTTACTTGAGTCCATATGTTTCTAAAAGCTGAATTTGCTTCATTGCATTTCAAGGTCTAATCTTGCTGTTATTACACAGACAGAATCTCCATGAAATTGAATTTTTGTTTGTGTAAGAACAGTGTATTTGAATATTTCCCGAAGCAAAATGTGGGCAAAGACTGTGAAGAATTAGGGTTAGCAGAAAATAAATTGCAGATCGTCAAAACATCTCTGAACTGGCTAATTTTTCTTACAAGATTTCTCCTTTTGCTTGGAAAATGCCAGGAAGACGTCTGAGAACACAGAAAGGAATATCTAGAGAATTTTTATTTATAGGTATCTCTAAAAAAAATTAACAATGTCCCTTACAATTTTCTTTAAAAATGTTTTTACCTCCATTTAGCTAGTGAATAAAATACAAATTTCTATGTAAAGCATCGTCAATGCAAAACAAGAAAAAGGAAAATCTAGACTGCAAGTGATTCTGCTTAAAATTGTTATTTTTCAGAGTATGGCTGCCAATTTAATACCATATGGCCATTAATTGTGCTGTATAAAGTAAAATATTATGTGCTTTTCTGTATAATTAATGAATCTTAAATTCAAGCATTTAAAAGAGGCAAAAAATTATTCCACCAGATTCCATACATTCAGGAACCTGTATATAATATCACAAATCTTCTTTTAAAGTTTCTGAACATTTGTCATTTTCCTATAAAGCTATATTCATCTATCATACCAAAAGTACCTGTTTCATTTTTCAGATAATAAGGGGGAGAAAAAAACCTCTCCTACATCTGCACAAAATATGTCTATCCTCATTAGATCCATTTTTTCAATTAAATTCAAGTTTCTCTGTCCAAAAGGCATAAATCTGGGTATTGATTTAACTATAAACTCATGAAACTCCCGGTAGTCTTCTAAAACCATTTTACTTGGATGAGCATATAAGCTTTTAAAATATCAAGTTATTCCAGTATTTAATACACATAACTGCTTCCAGAGGGGCTAAAGGCAGTAAGGCACAGCTGCCCATTCCATTTGAAGAACAACTAGACTGCTAGCCAGTGTCTCACTACTTTCTGTTGTTCCTTTTTTTTAAGCGTTTGCTTCTATTTTATTCAGCATGAGTTTGATACCTTCTGAACATGAACCATATCACCAGCAGCCAAAATCAATAACCTATCTAATCAAGGCCCTATAAACTAACAACAGACCCTCAGTGCTCTGTTCCTATAAAACGTAGTTCATTCTAAGTCTTTCCTTCCAAACCAGTCTAATGTTAAATTTATTATCCTCTTCTGACAAGGTTAGAGCATTGTCTACCTAGACTTCTAGAAAGACCCTTTTGGGGAGCAAATCAATTACCTCTTGAAAAGAAAAAAAAGAAAGAAAGAAAAGACCTCTCTAAACTCTCCTTGAAATCTTTTTATGTTGCTTCAATTTTCTTTTGAGAGCAAGGAATCTTCGCCATGAAGCTTTCATGCAGCAAGCAGCTACTTCTTTTCAAATAAAAATCATGTGTAAATATTTCACAGACATGTCTCTACTGTGAACTGCACAATATGAAAAGGAGATGTTAAAGAAATATTTCCCTAAATCAAACCAAATAAGAATACAAACATTTTCCTAAATCCACGAAGTTTTGAAGTCTAAGCCACAAATTCTCCTTGTATAAAACATCATATGTTTTTTTTTTGATATCCTGTAAGCTGTGGCTGAATAGCCTTCACTCAATGACTTCATAGTGTATCCGATACTCATGTTTATTTTAAGCTTCTTCAAATGATATTTTCCATCTTAAAAAGTGAGAAGGATTTTTGCCTTGAAAGATTATTCATAGGTAGCAACATAAGCAAAACCAAAAGTTTATCCAAATTTTCTTTTCTCCCCCAGATCTGTGACATTAAACACATGTGTGCAAAAACCCTTTCCGTGATAGCAATTTTCCTTTTATATTTTAGTTATTTAATGAATCTTTCTCCCCAGCTAGATGCTGAGCTCTTTCTGGATGGGGCCCTTGTTGTTATAAAGTTTCTACTACTAGACCAATTTCAGCATAGTTAGTGATAACTAACTTAGTTAGTGATAAACACACAGCTATTGAGCTGGATGGAAACTAGCAAACACAAAAAACAGTGGGAAACCTTGAATCAGGTATCAGCAAGGCTATTGGTGTGAGTTCCATATGTAATCCATTGTTTCTTGGTAAAATACAATCAACAACCCCCTTTAGAATAGTGCGAGGAATTAAAATTCACTGTAAATATAATAAACAAGAAATGTGCTAATAAGCTGATGGACAAGCAGAAATGATACTATCTGTGGAGAACACTCTTAAGTAAGCCTAATGTTAGAAAAGAGGGGCCATAAATAAGTATTGATATGGAAACGTTAATGCTGATGTTGGCTACCAACTCTAACAGCATTCTTATCTGCACTCATTGATCTTACCAGCCTGTGTTCTTTTAGGATCTACTGATGGCCCCATATTTCAAAGAGCTAATCTCTTCTGCTGCTTTTGTTTACTGGCTTTGCGTTCATTCTCAGCTTTACCACCAAGGCATGCTTTCACCGAAAATTCACCATGGTCCAATTTACAAGCATATGGCTCTTCCTGAGGGTATAAGCTCTATGTGCTGTTTTTCTTTAAAAGATACCACTTCTGAGCCATACTCCATAGGTTCTGAGTTGTTCTGCCAATAGGGGTGATGGATGGTCCCACCCCTTTCTCCATTAATTCCCTTGGGACCAAGTACACACTCATTCAAGACAGCAGCTAGAGGAAGGAAGGTGATCTGTGGCTGGGAAATATTGAAGTTCACTAGTCTGTATGATGATTGAACCTGTGCCCTTGAACTTTTTAAGCCTGCTAACGAACGCTCTAACCAAGATACCCAAAGATGGAATAGGGAAGCATGAGGAGAATACTCTTTGCCCTCAGTTCAGAATATATGAGTCTTTCATGGAACGTAGCTTTGAGCACAGAAACAAAGCTGTATTTTTCACTACTTAAAACTGCTTCTGTGAAGGTGGTACTGTACCCCAGGAGGGCGGCTCTCGAAGATTCAAAGCCATTGTCTTTTTCACATTCATATGGAGTTCAAAATCAATAGCTTTAGCCATGCTCATTACAAGCCGTGCAAGTGATCCTTTGAATTCAGTGATAAGATGACATTAGCACCACCTGCAATGACCACAGGCTTCTTCCAGTATGAAGTCTATCACTGCAGCCATCTCCAGCATGGCCCATTACCATGAAAGATTTAGCAGCTAGAGTGTCATAATGCAGTCAGTGCTGATGTTCATCTGGTTTTGTGATGCCCATTTGTTCCTCTGATGCTCTTTATGCTGGCAAGAAAGCTGATACATTTCGTTGACCAAATGTCCAAGAGATATAGATCTCCTAGTAGGAGAAAATCCAGAGTTTCCTAAGAGGAAGTTGAAGGGAGTACCCTGGCCATATTTTTCTCAGGTCAATCTCTCGGTCACCATGTTCTTATAGGCATCTTACTAGATTTATATTGTTCAAAAGACAGTGTATTGCTCACCATGCCGAAAGACTGTGAAAATATAGACTCAAATGCATTTTGGAAAATCCTGTATTAAGGCATGGTCTTTATTTTCAGGTATAACATGTCACAAGATTATCTATTAGACGATGCTAAAATTCTGCTCAAGTGTTATTTAAATGCAAAAATCAACAACTATATATTCCATACCTATTACTCTGTAGCAAATAACAAGCCATTTATGTTTCCACCAATATACTTATTCAATATTGTTACCTAACTACAGTTTTATATGCAAGTATATAGAACTGCACTCTCCAATACCGTAGCCAATAGCCGCATGTAATTACAGAGCACTTGAAATGTGGCGGTTCCAACTTGAGATATGCTGTAAGTATAAAATACACACCAGATTTCAAAGACTAAATACAAAACAAAAGAAATTTTTTTTACATGTAAATTTGGTAATAGTTTGGATATATTGGGTTAAATAAAATACATTATTAAAAATAATTTTATCTGCACTTTTTTCACCTTTTTAATGTAACTACTAGAAAATTTTACACTACATATATAGTTCACATTTGAGGCTCACCCTGTATTTCTGTTGGACAGGGCTTATATAGAAGATAAGGCTAGTTCAGAGATCAACTAAAGCAAGTAATATCCATAAAATACAATAATTTCTAGCCTTACTTATTCTAATATTCTCTTTCCCTGGAGGAAAAGGAAGAGAAAATCTGTTAAGACATTTATTGTACAAACTTTGGACCTCAATGATCTAGAATTTACTAAATTTTTGCTCTAGGTGAATATTCAGTGTTGAAGATTCAAACAGAAAATTGCCCCTTCTTAAATTGCCACCGCTGATTTTGACAAGTTTGGAATGGAAGGAAACTTCCTTAACATGATAAAGGACATGTATGAAAAACTTACAATGAATATCATACCTGATTGTGAACGAATGAAGGAAGTGCCCTAAGACTGGGAACAAGGTTCAAATGCCTTCTCATCACTTCTTTTACTAGAAGTTCTAGCCAGTGCAATCAGTCAAGAAAAAGAAATTAAAGGCCTCCAGATTAGAAAGAAGAAGTGAAATGTTTGTATTTGCAGATGATATGCCCTGTATACAGAAAATCGGAAGGAATCCACACACACAAAAAATATTTTTAGAGCTAACAAACAGATATAGCAAGGTCACAAGATATAAGAGCAATATACAAAAATTAATTATATTTCCATATACAAACAATGAACAATCCAAAAATAAAATTAAGAATACCTTTCACAATAAATTTTATTCTTTTTGCAGCATGAAAAAGAACAAAATGCTTAGGAATAAATTTAACAAAAATAAGTTCCACAGTTGTACACTAAAAATTACAAAATACTGCTGAGAGAAATTGAAGAAAATCTAAATATATGGAAAGACATTCCATGTTCATGGACTAGGATACTCAACACTGTTAAGATGGTAATTATCCACAAAGTGATCTATAGATTCAATGCAATCACTTTCAAATTATCATCAGATTTCCAAACTCGACAAGCTGATACTAAAATCTATATGGAAATGGGAAAGATCTAGAAGAGCCAAAGCAATTTTGAAATAGAAAAACAAAGTTGGAGGGCTTTCACTTCACAATTTGGAAGTTTACTATAACTTGATAACTAGAGTTATCAAGACAGTGTGGAATTGGCATAAGGATGGACGTATAGGTCAAAGTAACACAGTTGAATCCAGAAATGAGTCTTTATATTTATGGATAACGGATACTCATCAAACATACCAAGGAAGTGCACTGGAGAAATAATAGCCTTTTTAACAAATGGTGTTAGTACAATAAACTATCCACCTACAAAAAAAAAGGGGGGGGGGCAGAACGCAGACCTTTTATTTCATGACATATACAAAAATTAACTTGAAATGTCCAAATGTATCAGAAACTTTAAGAGCTAAAACAATACAATTTTTAGAAGAAAAGAGAATATCTTCAAGACCCTGAATTAGGCAAAAATTCTTAGATACGACATCAGAAGCATGATCTGTAAAAGAAAAAAAGTGATACACTGGACTTCACCAAAATTCAAAATGTTTGCATTTCAGGAGATTTCATTAAGAAAATGAAAAGACAAGCAACAGACTGGGATAGAATATTTGCAAAATACGTATCTGACCAAGGACTTATATCCGGGACATATTTATACAAAGAACTCTTGAACTCAAAAATAAGACAAACAATTCTATCAAAAGTGGGCAAAAGATTTAAATAGACATTTCACCAAAGAAGATATACAGATGGCTAATAAGCACATGAAAAAATGCTCAACATTATTAGTCATTAGAAAAACACAAATAGAAACCATAATGAGATACAATTCTAGATACTCACTAGAATGGCCATAATAAAAATAGACAATAATAAACACTGGCAAAAGTGTGGAGAAGCTGGAACCCTCATACACTGCTGACATAAATGTAAAATGGTACAGTCACTTTGGAAAACAGTTTAGAACTTCCTCAATATGGCAACATAGAGTTACCCGATAACCCAGCAATTCCACTCCTAAGTATATACCCAAGAGAAATGACAGCAACATATATCCACACAAAAGCTTATACATGGGGTGGGTGAAGATTCTACGTACAAGTTTTTTGAGGTTATCCTCATCGATCCCTTCCATAAAGCTATCAGAAGAAACCCTGACACCCAGTGGATCACCAAACCAGTCCACAAGCACAGGGAGATGCGGGGGCTGACGTCTGCAGGCAGGAAGAGCTGCGGCCTCGGCAAGGGCCACAAGTTCCACCACACAATCGGTGGTTCTCGCCGCGCAGCCTGGAGAAGGCACAATACTCTCCAGCTCCACCACTACCGCTAATATAAGTAATGTTTGTAAAATTCTTACCTAATAAACAGTTTAGGACATCCAGAAAAAAAAAAAAAAAAAAGCTTATACATGAAAGTTCTCAGCAGCATTATTCCTAATAGGCAAAACTTGGAAATAACCTAAATGTTCATCAACTGGTGAATAAATAAGCAAAATGTGGTTCATCCTTACGATGGAAAACGATTCAGCAATAGAAAGGAATGAACCATGGAAACAAGTCACAACACTGACAAACCTCAAAAACATTATGCACAATCAAAGAAATGTGCTACAAAAGGCCACGTATTATAGGATATGATTAAATTATATGATTCCATTTATGTGAAATGCCCAGAAAAGACAAAACTATAAAAACAGAAAGTAGATTAGTGGTCCCTAGGGATGGGAGGGGGAGCAGAGATGAGGAATTAACAGTAAATGCACATGAGGGACCATACGGGGATACTAAAATATGTTCTAAACCTGGTTTAGAACAGTCATGGTTGCACAGTTTTACTAAAAATTTTTGGAACAGTACCCTGGAAAAAGGTGAACTATCTGATATGCTTCAAATCTGACTCTACCACTTACCAGCTGTGTGACTTGAGTGAGCGATTTCACCTCTCTGAGACTTAACACATTTCGTCTATAAAACAGAATTAATAATGGTGTCTCCCTGTGAGATCATGGTGACCATTAGAGGCAAGGCATGCAAAGCACTGAGCAAAGTTAGGTACAGAGTAAGTGCTCACCAATTGGTAGCTAGAATTATTAGCTACCTCTCCAAATTACTTCCAGGCTCTTCCAAAATGAGCTTGGCTTCAAGCTCCTTTGGTTAAGGAACTGTCCCTATGCATTCCTAATTTGGCATATTGCACTATTATCATTTTCTTCACCAAAGGTCGCTACCCACCCTGCCCCCCAAAAGTACTTATTCTTCTAGCTCCACTAATCCCTGTAGAGCATTCCATTCCACTAGGGATGCTTCTCTCTTAAACTCCTCTCTCTTTATATATATATATATATATATATATATATATATATATATATACGTATCTCCTCTGTCTATATTACTACGTACATATCACTCATGTGATTCAGAAGCACACAATCACATGATTGCCACCTACCTTTTCTTGAGTGTATAATCTCACTCCTGTGCTACCATACTCCCCCGCTGCCTGAGGCCATGGAGATGATCAAATCATGGGACTCTTGCCTGGCAAGCTGAGATGTAATGTCAATCCTTCTTTACCACCATTCCAGATAGCCAGGGTGGAATGTTGTCTGATATTATTTACTATCCTTGCATCTCCGTTAAATCTTTACGAGAATACATTTGCACCAAGAAATGCTCAATGATTGCAGAATAAATAAATACGTTTAACAAAAGATAAAAGTCCTACAAAATACATTCTAAAAATTTAACTAGGTTATTGTTCTATCTTCTTTGGCTGCTAGACAGAGACCCAAGGCTATTTCTTCCTACCCTGCTTTCTAAAATGTTCAACACCCAAGAAATGAACTCAGTAGGAACAGGCAAGCACAGGAGTTTAGGTGTGTCAAATACCTAACTTATAAAGAAATGCCAAGCACTCTGTTCTCAAACTCCCTCAATATACTGCAAATATTCAGCAGCACTTTTATGAATGAAGCAATGCATGACTGTCATCACAATTAGTCTTCCTTATTAACAACTTAGCAACTCTTGATTTCCAAAAATAGAAACATACATTGTAGAAAATTTTCCCCTTATTTTACCTCCTATAGTTCTTTGAAACAAAAAAACTCAGACATTTTCCAGGAATTTAGACATCAAAATTTCAACCAAAAGACCTGTCTTTATCAAAGGAAATAACAGCTCTTGCTAAGATTTTTATTCTTCAGACGATTTCTAAATTGCCCCCTTCCTTTTTTAAAAATACATTAGAACAGATAACAACCTACATCATTCCATTTTTTGTCACTTTTGATGGGATCTTCTCTTTTCTGCTTCATTTGTTAGTCTTGTCTCTATCAAAATATCACTTATTGAAATTTTTGGTAAAACTTCCTGGTTGCATTAGATGGAGGTCGGGAGCAGCATTTTCCTGGCCTTGCATCAACACTGACCATGTGTGTGACCTGAGGTGAGAGCCTCTCAAAAATACATGGAGATCAAAATACCTAACCCACCTACCTCAAAGGCATGTGGAGTGAATAAGTGAGACCACAAGTGTGAAAACACTTCAGTGATTTGGGATAAAATTCAAAATCATCATTAAGCTCCTTACATTTCTTCCTTGGCTCTGAATGGGTGGACCCACCAAAGACAAATCCCCAGCTGTCCCCGGAAATTCAAAGGAACTGCTGAGTTAGTAGATTTCATCTTTTCTTTTATTCATTCAGTAGGGGGAAAAAAAACATTCTATAAAAAAAAAAAAAAGTAGGGGAACAGCATTCATAAACTTGGATCTTTCTGTTTGGAAGGAGGCATAGATTTGGGGCAAATTGTTTATTTTGAATCTTGGATCCAATACTTAAAGCTTTGAGCAAATCACTGGAACTTTGGTCAGTGTCCTCATCTGCAAAATGGGAGTGAGTATCAAAGGTCATAAAACACTTGAGTGCTACTCAGATGTAAATGCTTAGTAAATATTTAGTAACTCTGTTTCAAAAAGATGCATGTTCAATATTTAAGGAGCTCTAACACCTATCAGCTTTATTGTTTGTTCCATTGTGTAGTTCTCAATAAGCTTTCCCCTGCGCTCTATCCTGAGCAAGAAGTGAATTTTCAAAACAGATTACTTTTGCAGGAACAGAGAGATCTACAAATACACCAAAATTGAAATGCGATTTCTTTCTTTTCTTTTCTTTTTTTTTTTACTTTTTATTGGAGTATAGTTGATTTACAATGTTGTGTTAGTTTCAGGTGTATAGCAAAGTGAATCAGTTATACATATATCAATACATATATCCACTCTTTTTTTTTTAGATATTTTTCCCATATAGGCCATTACAGAGTACTGAGTTGAGCTCCCCATGCTACACGGCAGGTTCTTATGAGTTATCTATTTTATATATAGTAGTGTATATATGTCAGTCCCAATCTCCCAATTTATCCCTCCCCCCAACCCCGAAATGCGATTTCTTGAATAACTTGCCTGTTATTATAACAGAGTATGGGATAAAGGGGTAAAAAGAAAGCTTCATTACTGCCCAGACCAATTTGACTCTTGCAAAGCTAATTAAACATGTCTTGAGTATATAAAATATATCATCCCCAGATAACAGCATACTGTTAAGTTCTTCATCTTATTAAGAGCTTGCATTAATGCTTCTTCAACATAAATTTTATACCAAGACAGGTACTATTTGAGAAGCCTCACAATAGGAATGACCTGAATTAGGGTGACAGAGGCAAAAGATGGATCACCAGGGCCTGTCTCAACAAGAAGAGGAATGAGGGTTCCGTCTTCCATTACCGTCCGATTCTAATGTGCTAACATTATCTTCTGAAAAAAGCTTCCTTCCTCAAGCCGTTGGCCCCTCTGGAGCTCCGCATCAAGGTAAGGGATTTCACAACCCAGAGGACTAGACCCCAAACCCCAGAGTCATAACGTCAATGATGAAAGGCCCTTAGAGGTCCTTGAAACTTTACACTTTGCAAATGAGGAAAAAGAGGCCCTGATAGATGACATGTCTGAGATTATACATACCGATACCTAGTATAGCATTTTTTGAGAGAAAAGAAAGCTAATACAAGACAGTCACCAGAACGTGTTTGAGCACTAAAATTATATAAAAATAAAGTTTAAAAAATTAATCAATGAATTTCATCAACTGATCTGATGGGTCCATGCCACCTACTTTCTATTACCTCCTTGACTATTCTAAAGCACCATTCTGGCTCAGGTGTGAGCCCTACCCTTTGGATATAGTCTCTTCAATGCATTGTTCCTTCCAGCCTATATTTAAATACTCCTTTTTCAGTGTGAATTTTCCCCCTTTGGGGTGCTTCCTCTCCAAGAACCTAAACTGGAGCCAAAGTTAAGAACAGCAGCACGACTTACCATCAGGTGCTAAAAGATAACCGGCAACCAAGAACTTTACCAGATGAAGGTTCTTAAAACAAGCCCTGCTCACATTACTCCCCTGTGAAGTACTCCTTCGCTGCTAACTAAATCAAGGTCCAACTTCTTCACGGACACTGACGTTCAAGGCCATCTACTCAGATACCATGGCTCATTCTCTATTATTTCCCTGTGCTCTAGTTCAGGTATTCTCAACTTGACTAGATACGGAAATCATTTGAGAAGCTTTAAAACACTGTGAGTGACCAGACCCTCCCTCAGACCAATTCAACGATAGTCTCTTGGTGGTGGTGGTGGGAGGGGTGCATGAGAGGAAACATAATACAGTGACTGAGAGCACAGCCTCTGACAAGCTGAGCTAAAAACTAGACAACACTACTTACTTGTTGTATGATCACAGGCAAGTTACCCGGCCTTCCTGTGCCTCAGTTTACTCTCTACTAAATGAGGAAAATAGTAGACCACTTCTGTAGGGATACTGTAAGAATTAAGTAAGCAAACATATGCAGAGCACATAGAATTATGCCTAGCACAAAGAAAGCCCTAAGTAGTGATGCTATTTTTTATTATACTTGAACATGTAGGACAGTGATAGGAATTACTGAATGTTTCTGATTTAAATTTAATTGAATGTTGCCATAAATAGCCCCCAAAACTGTGCTGGAAAAAAATCAGTTGCAAAGAGTGCTTTGCTATCACAAAAGCTTCACCATTTAATACTGAGAACAAACATCCTGAAAAAAATCGCAGGATGGATAAACCCTCAAGATGTTATGCTGAATGAAATAAGACAGACACTAAAGTAAAAATACTACATGATTCCACTTACACCTAGAGCAGTTAAATTCATAAAGACAGAAAGGAGAAATTTGGGACTGGGGGGAAGGTTATAATGGGGGGTTGTGGTTTATGGATACAGAGTTTCAGCTGGGGAGGATGAAAAAACTTTTAAGATGGATGATGGTGGTTGCACAACAATACAATGTACTTAATGCTACCGAACTTAAAATTGTCAAAATGGTAAATTTTATGTTATGGTATTTTACTACAATAAAAAATATCAAAAGAGTAAAAAAAAAAAAAAAAGTCACAGGAATATAGAATGGACATTGTTTTCCCTGATTATAATATTACCTTCAATCTATTAAAAACCCTTTTATATTCTTTCTTCTCTTTCATGTTCCCCAGACGAACACTATATTTCAATAACTTTTTTTAAATGTATGACTTCACTTTTAATAGGTACAATGAGAAATTGACCCAACCACAGAAATCTTCCTCAGTGACCTCCGCGCAGTGAATTGGAGCCATAGCGAATGCCCTGTGACCTGCACGGCTTCCCCAAACAGAAAATCCTGCATATTAACGGGTAAATTTTCACTGACATGGTAAAGTTCCTGTAGAGCTGACATTTGATTGATGCTGTGACAGCTTTTTGGTTGCTGTCAGTGCAACCATATTCAAACTGCTCTTGACTTTGTGAAGTCATTTTTAAAAAGTTGGGGGGGGTGAGGATTAAAAAATACTTCGTGGGCTTCCCTGGTGGCGCAGTGGTTGAGAATCTGCCTGCCAATGCAGGGGACACGGGTTCGAGCCCTGGTCTGGGAAGATCCCACATGCCGCGGAGCAACTAGGCCCGTGAGCCACAATTACTGAGCCTGCGCGTCTGGAGCCTGTGCTCCGCAACAAGAGAGGCCGCGATGGTGAGAGGCCCGCGCACCGCGATGAAGAGAGGCCCCCACTTGCCGCAGCTAGAGAAAGCCCTCGCACAGAAACGAAGACCCAACAGAGCCATAAATAAATAAATAAATAAATAATACTTCGTTGACATCCGAAGGGCACTTAAATACTGACGGAATAATGGCCCTCACTTAGGGATCATTTCCTTGAAAGAAATAATATATGTGTGTATATGTATACATATGTACATACATATATATGTATATAGACATACACACACACACCCCTTAGGGACAAATGCAATTCTAGGGAATGTGCAACTCCTTCAGATTCATTAAAGGGCCAATGGGGCGGCGACACTGCATACATTTATGCTCTGTGTGAGACACTTCTACTGAAATTCAATTGTGACTGTGAATGCTTCAGACCAGATACAATTTCAACATTTTCTGCTACTGGAGTGGGAAGACCAAATAGCTAATTCACATTTCCCGTTTCCAATTGATCGTGGCACTCCCCTTGGAACATCCCTATGCTACAACAGCTCTAACTTTCCATTTCATTTTCACTGGAAAAATCTAAACATGAAGCAATACCTTCTACTCTACCAGTCACTGAGGTTCCCCTAAGGGTATTTTTGTGTTGAAGTAAGCCACTGAGTAACAGACGGATAGTTTTTTGTCTTCCGAAGCTCATTGACTAAGAAAATGATACACATAAAGGCAGCCTATTCCAACAATATCCCGAGGGGAAAACAGTCCATTGCCACCCACTTTTAGTGATGGGGATAGAGAGAGTTAGACAGTAAAACACCTTGGGGGTCTACAGAAGATAACATGCCAATACTCTATGTTTTGAGGAAAAAAGTAAAAAAAAAAAAAAAATTGATGAAAACTGTGCCTCTTTAGGAAATATAGGAGAAGGTATTCACTGTCAGTTCTGATTAGAAGAGAGTGGGAAAAAAGATCCATCAGTAATAGATATTTCACTGAATTTGTACATTGCTTTACTAAATGAAAATCCAAAAACCAAAGGGGCATCAAACGACACTTTGTTATTCAGAGAACATAAGCTATCCACACTTCCAAGGACTGCCAGTGCTCAAAACCATACACTTGAAATGGTGACTTTAAATCCTCCCTCAAATTGTTTGAAGACATTTTTTTCTTAATGGTATTGCCAACCAAGTGTTCAATTTCAATACAGAAATATAAAATAGGAAGGAGAAACATATTTCTGCATCAGGTGCCATAACCATATCTTGTTTTATAAATATTTGCACTTTTACTTGCTTAAAAGCAGTATAATTAGGAAAAAGGCTCAAGCAGCATGGAATTATGTTTCTATTTACAATTTTATAAACACAGCTATACTTGCCTTTCAGTGCTGTGATCTGCAGCTGTAAAACATCCTTAACACTATTTGTTAATAATCTGATTTGACTTGGAAATGCTTCCTTCCTTCTCTATATCTGTTTCTTTTTTTTTTTTTTTAACATCTTTATTGGAGTATAACTGCTTTACGATGGTGTGTTAGTTTCTGCTTTATAACAAAGTGAATCAGTTATACATATACGTATGTTCCCATATCTCTTCCCTCTTGCATCTCCCTCCCTCCCACCCTCCCTATCCCACCCCTCTAGGTGGTCACATAGCACCGAGCTAATCTCCCTGTGCTATGCGGCTGCTTCCCACTAGCTACTTATTTTACATTTGGTAGTGTATATATGTCCATGCCACTCTCTCACTTTGTCACATCTTACCCTTCCCCCTCCCCATATCCTCAAGTCCATTCTCTAGTAGGTCTGTGGATGGAGTTAGAGTCTGTCATACAGAGTGAAGTAAGTCAGAAAGAGAAAAACAAATACAGTATGCTAACACATATATATGGAATCTAAGGGAAAACAAAAAAAAGGTCATGAAGAACCTAGTGGCAAGACGGGAATAAAGACACAGATCTATATCTGTTTCTTGAAAAAAAAATTATTTGTATCTATTTTAGAGAAACCGAAAAATAGTTCACTCGTGTCCTCCAAGACAAAGTTTCTGGGCTTTGAGTTTAAAATGATAATAATATCAGGAAGTATATAAACCAATGAGTATGTGAAGAAAAAAAAAGAAACCATTTACTTGATTATATGATGGGATTATAAGCAATTTTGTCTTAGATTTCTCTTATTTCAATATCATATTTTAAAGTAAAGTAATGCTTTAAAAAGAACAATCACAATATCCTGAATTGACTTGGTGTTTGATCACTGACCAAGTGTTTTAATATTTTTTTATTTTCCAAAGACACCATCAAGACAGGCAGAGTAAAGACTATTGGTCCCATTTTATGGATGAGGACAAGGAAGTTCTTAGAAACCGACACAAAGGAAGGAGTTAACGCATCCATAGGACATCTCAACTCACAGGACAAATACCCATAAACGGCTTCAGTGGGAATCCTGATTGGACCATAACTCAGATGAATAGGGTTCTTCACCCTGACAGCAGCAATCATCTCCAGCATCCAGCTCCTTTCCATACTCCCAGAACCAGCCTCATGGGACAGCACTCAGAGGTACCAGCGCCCCAAACAGTCCCACCCTTCCTCAGGCCCCTTCAGCCCCAACACGTCCCTCCTCCAAGCTTCTGAATTTGAGAATCTCAGCTTCCCTTTGTTCCTCCAGCCTCAGGGGTGACAGCTGCTTCCTGTACTTAGTTCTGCATCACCGAAGAAATCTTCCCATGTTGCTCCAGGAGTCCTCTCATACCTGCTTAACCAGTTTCCTTTCTGAAAGTCTCTCTGTTGCAATACAGAAAGTGGTTCTGTCTTCCTGACTGGACCCTGACTAATACAGACATGTTAACCACAAATAAGAAGTACTGATTTGTACATTTCTGTCAATCCAATAACACAGAAGGTCTTATTTTCAAGTCTAGCTTGACTCCAGAAAGCAAGTGTTCATTCACATCATTTTGTGATTTTGGGTTCTTGGAGATTTGCTATGTGTAGCCTTCAGGGGGACAGCAGATGCACACCTGGTTTCCTTCGATTAAAGTTCCAGGGCTAAATGGGCAGAGAGCTTCTCCTCTCGTGGACATTTTAGTAAAGGAGGCCTCCCCATCACTGAAACGAAAACACCAACACTATATGTAGCTTACTTTCACTCACATCCTTTATAATTACCTCCAATATCACACGTGTGATTGCACCCAGGGGTACAAAGCAAATAGTCATATTTTGCTAGGACAGTAAAAGGAATCCTGCTAATCTATTATACTTTTAAGCATAAGGCATTTGGGGTCAAGTTCAGAAACAAAGCCAAATATGGTTCAACTTTACTAAGTTTCAGCTTAGTTCGTATTTTGTAGTGTTTTAACTAACATCCTATCTCTAAGGATTTCAAGAGGTACGTGACACTTGGACAAGAACTAGTTCTAGCAAAAATAATATTCTGATGAGTTAAGTGTAAATGAATCAGAAACATACGAACTATACTTCCCTTGAAACACACAGGGACTTAAAAGTTAATGGGAAAAGTGCCGGCAACCCACATTTAGAGTTTTTATTGAAATCAGGATGTTTGAATAAACATTAGACATTCAAATAACTCAAACTGAAATGGGGTTCACCAATCCTTAATTATAACAGTGCTTTAAATGATGAGGAAACATGTCACATTCACATTTCAAACTTAAAGCTTTACTTGGCAGACATGCTTCTGGTTCAACAAACCTCTTGCAGTCATGTTACGGCAACCACTTGAGATATTAAGACAGACAGTGAAGTTTTAAACTCAGTTTGGCAAGCACCATGAGAAAATAACTAGCAAGTGAAAATTTTTTTTAAAAAGAGCATCTGGAGTGTAATAACGAGGTTTTGAAAGGAAGTTCAAGCTGGACACGTAATTTAGAAAGAATATGCCTTCTTAAATGGGCTAATAATGAGCTAATCCCATAAGAAACTAGAGAGTGGTACGTGTTTTGGTTCCTCCTTTCTGTTCTGGGGATTTTAATTGGAAGCTGCAAATCAAATTGGCTTGTAAGGAGGAAACGGACAGACGTGTGATGGAATTTTAATTTCTCTGACGCCTAATGCTTGAATTAAGCTAGTAGTTGGCTGAGTGGACTTTCTGTGACCCGATGGTCAGCTTGTGACCGTATAATATGAATTCCCAATGGATTGAATATCACCCCTGGGGTTCTTCAGGGTCCTGCTTGAAATTAGTTAGAAGCAAAACTAACTATATCATAGATGCCAAACCTTAGTATGCATCAGACAGACATTAGCTTGTATCAGAATCACCTGGAAGGCCTGCTAAAACACAGAATATTGGACCCTACCCTAACAGTTTCTGATTCAGTAGCTCTAGGTGGAGTCCTAGAATTTACATGTTTAACAAGCTCCCAGGTAAAGCTGAGGCTGTTGGTCTGGGCCATGCTCAGAAAGCCTCCAAATCATACATGACGGCTTAGGACTGTACTAAGCCACTACTCACTGTGGCAGTGAGTTTACAAGTGCTCATTCAAGCACTTTCCATTACATCCTAGAAAAGGGTTTCAGGCCTCTCCCTCTACTTTATCCCTTACAGAAACCAGAGCTGCTTAAGGAATTTGCTGGGATATAAATAGAGGAACCATTTTACAACAAAATCATAAATGTTTTCAAATGAGACAGGCGCACCTACAAAAAAAGATTTTAAAAATAAACTTAGAGTAATTCTTTCCATCCCACTTGACCTTCTATTGGAGGCAAATTTTTCAGACATTCACATTCGTCTGATAGTTCAGGGTCCCAATTGATTACTCTCTGAAGTTACTGTGACTGCACCTGTTCTTTGTGAGAGGCAAACTGATGCACAGTTTAGCCAATCCGCATTGTTCCTCACCTTGCCAACAATAGATGATTTGTCATCCTCTGGCTCCTGGTTATGTCTCAGAATTGCCAATGAATTGACCTCAGAAATCTAATGGAACACCTCACTTTCTGCAGAAATCACTTCTATAAGCTCTTGGGCAAGAGTTTCCATCCTTTGCTTGGATGTCTCCAAGAACAAGAAACCAACCACCATTCATGGCAAAACACCCTTTCCTTTTTAGGATGAAAGAGCATGATGGAGACCCAATACCAGACTTCTGCCTCAATGTGAAACACATAACTTTTACTCCCAGCAAAGGCCTCTTTCTCATCCCTTGCATCAAATGGGTCTCGAGGGCCTTTTCTTGGTCTAACTGCTTTAATAGCCACTACCTTTGCACACATCTCCAATGTTGTCCCCATCTCCATGCTGAGTTGCTTAATTAATCTGCAGGAAAACTGACATTTTTGGTGTACGCTTCTATGAACTTTAACACAAGTAGAGATTTACGTAACTACCACCACAATCAAGATACAGAACAGAATCAAAACCACAAAGAACTCCCTCGTGTTATTGCTTTGTAATCACATCCCTTCCTTACCCCTAACTTCTAATCTCTTCTCCATCACTATAGCTTTGTCTGGCCAAGAATATTATAAATGAAATCATAGAGTATGTGAACTCTTGAGACTGACTTCTTTCACTTGGCATAATGCTATTGAGATTCACGCAAACTGTCATGTGTATCAATAGTTTGTACTTTTCGTGGCTGAGGAGTATTCCAGTGTATGGATTTAACACAGTTTGTTTATCCATCAACTGCAGAAGAACATTTAGATTTTTCCAGTTTGGGGTGATCATGAATAGATCTGCTATAAAAGCTCACGTATAGTTTTTTGTGTGAACTTTTTCCCTTTTATGGATTATCTTTTGGTGCCACGTCTAAGAACTCTTTGCCTAACCCCAGTTCAGAAAGTTTTCTGCTAAAAGCTTTATAATTTTACATTTAAATCTATGATCCATTTTGAGTTAACATTTGTATAAGACGTGAGGTTCAGGTCAAGGTTTACGTTTTTGCGTATGAATGTTTCATTCTTCCAATACCCTTTGTTAAAAAGACTATCCTTTCTCCAAAGAATTGCTTTTACACCTTTTAAAAAAAATCAACTGGCATACTTGCAGGGATTAATTTCTGGCTCTATCTTATTTATCTATATGTGATCCATTAGCCAATAACACACATGATTACTGCAACTATACAGACAGTTCTAATTGGGTAGAGTGATTCTTCCAGCTTTATTCTTTTTTCAAAATTATTTCAAGAACTAGCGTTTCTTGAATTTCTTTGTGGTTTTATTTTTTTTTTTTTAACATCTTTATTGGAATATAATTGCTTTACAATGGTGTGTTAGTTTCTCGTTTATAACAAAGTGAATCAGCTATAGGAATATATATATATCCCCATATCTCCTCCCTCTTGCGTCTCCATCCCACCCTCCATATCCCACCCCTCTAGGTGGTCACAAAGCACCGAGCTGATCTCCCTGTGTTATACAGCTGCTTCCCACTAGCTATCTATTTTACATTTGGTAGTGTATATATGTCCATGCCACTCTCTCACTTCATCCCAGCTTACCCTTCCCCCTCCCCGTGTACTCAAATCCATTCTCTACATCTGCGTCTTTATTCCTGTCCTGCCCCTAGGTTCTTCAGAACCTTTTTTTTTAGATTCCATATATATGTGATAGCATAGGGCATTTGTTTTTCTCTTTCTGACTTACTTCACTCTGTATGACAGACTCTAGGTCCATCCACCTGACTACAAATAACTCAATTTCATTTCTTTTTATGGTGGATTAATATTCCATTGTATATATGTGCCACATCTTCTTTATCCATTCACCTGTCGAGGGACACTTAGGTTGCTTCCATATCCTGGCTATTGCAAATAGAGCTGCAATGAACATTGTGGTACATGACTCTTTTTGAATTATGGTTTTCTCAGGGTATATGCCCAGGAGTGGGGTTGCTGGGTCGTGTGGTAGCTCTATTTTTAGTTTTTTAAGGAACCTCCATACCGTTCTCCATAGTGGCTGTATCAATTTACATTCCCACCAACAGTGCAAGAGGGTTCCCTCTTCTCCACACTCTCTCCAGCATTTATTGTTTGCAGATTTTTTGATGGATGGCCATTCTGACTGGTGTGAGGTGATACCTCATTGTAGTTTTGATTTGCATTTCTCTAACGATTAGTTATGCGGAGCATTCTTTCACGTGTTTGTTGGCAATCTGTATATCTTCTTTGGAGAAATGTCTATTTAGGTCTTCTGCCCATTTTTGGATTCGGTTGTTTGTTTTTTTTGATACTGAACTGCAAGACTGCTTGTAAATTTTGGAAATTAAGCTTCTGTCAGTTGCTTCGTTTGCAAATATTTTCTCCCATTCTGAGGGTTGTCTTTCCGTCTTGGTTATGGTTTCCTTTGCTGTGCAAAAGCTTTTAAGTTTCATTAGGTCCCATTTGTTTATTTGTGTTTTTATTTCCATTTCTCTAGGAGGTGGGTCAAAAAGGATTTTGCTGTAATTTATGTCATAGAGTGTTCTGCCTATGTTTTCCTCTAAGAGTTTTATAGTGTCTGGCCTTACATTTAGGTCTTTAATCCATTTTGAGTTTATTTTGGTGTATGGTGTTAGGGAGTGTTCTAATTTCATTCTTTTACATGTAGCTGTCCAGTTTTCCCAGCACCACTTATTGAAGAGGCTGTCTTTTCTCCATTGTATATTTGCCTCCTTTATCAAAGATAAGGTGACCATAGGTGCGTGGGTTTATCTCTGGGCTTTCTATCCTGTTCCACTGATCTATATTTCTGTTTTTGTGCCAGTACCATACTGTCTTGATTACTGTAGCTTTGTAGGATAGTCTGAAGTCAGGGAGCCTGATTGCTCTGGCTCCATTTTTCGTTCTCAAGGTTGCTTTGGCTATTTGGGGTCTTTTGTGTTTCCATACAAATTATGAAATTTTTTGTTCTACTTCTGTGAAAAATGCCATTGGTAGTTTGATAGGGATTGCATTGAATCTGTAGATTGCTTTGGGTAGTAGAGTCATTTTCACAATGTTGATTCTTCCAATCCAAGAACATGGTATATCTCTCCATCTGTTTGTATCATCTTTAATTTCTTTCATCAGTGTCTTATAGCTTTCTGCATACAGGTCTTTTGTCTCCCTAGGTAGGTTTATTCCTAGGTATTTTATTCTTTTTGTTGCAATGGTAAATGGGAGTGTTTCCTTAATTTCTCTTTCACATTTTTCATCATTAGTGTATAGGAAGAGATTTCTGTGCATTAATTTTATATCCTGCTACTTTAACAAATTCATTGATTAGCTCTAGTAGTTTCCTGGTAGAGTCTTTAGGATTCCCTATGTATGGTATCACGTCATCTGCAAACAGTGACAGCTTTACTTCTTCTTGTCCAATTTGGATTCTTTTTATTTCTTTATCTTTTCTGATTGCTGTGGCTAAAACTTCCAAAAGTATGTTGAATAACAGTGGTGAGAATGGACAACCTTGTCTTGTTCCTGATCTTAGTGGAAATGGTTTCAGTTTGTCACCACTGAGAACTATGTTGGCTGTGGGTTTGTCATATATGGCCTTTATTATGTAGAGGTAGGTTCCCTCTATGCCTACTTTCTGGAGAGTTTTTATCATAAATGCGTGTTGAATTTTGTCAAAAGCTTTTTCTGCGTCTATTGAGATGATCATATGTTTTTTTCTCCTTCAATTTGTTAATATGGTTTATCACATTGATTGATGTGCGCATATTGAAGAATCCTTGCATTCCTGGGATAAACCCCACTTGATCATGATGTATGATCCTTTTAATGTGCTGTTGGATTCTGTTTGCTAGTATTTTGTTGAGGATTTTTGCATCCATGTTCATCAATGATATTGGCCTGTAGTTTTCTTTCTTTGTGACATCTTTGTCTGGTTTTGGTATCAGGGTGATGGTGGCCTTGTAGAAAGAGTTTGAGAAGGATAGGTGTTAGCTCTTCTCTAAATGTTTGATAGAATTCGCCTGTGAAGCCATCTGGTCCTGGGTTTTTGTTTGTTGGAAGATTTTTAATCACAGTTTCAATTTCAGTGTTTGTGATTGGTCTATACATATTTTCTATTTCTTCCTGGTTCAGTCTTGGAAGCTTGTGCTTTTCTAAGAATTTGCCCATTTCTTCCAGGTTGTCCATTTTATTGGCATAGAGTTGCTTGTAGTAATCTCTCATGATCCTTTGTATTTCTGCAGTGTCAGTTGTTACTTCTTCGTTTTCATTTCTAATTCTATTGATGTGAGTCTTCTCCCTTTTTTTCTTGATGAGTCTGGCTAATGGTTTATCAATTTTGTTTATCTTCTCAAAGAACCAGCTTTTAGCTTTACTGATCTTTGCTATCATTTCCTTCATTTCTTTTTCATTTATTTCTGATCTGATCTTTATGATTTCTTTCCTTCTGCTAACTTTGGGGTTTTTTTGTTCTTCTTTCTCTAATTGCCTTACGTGTAAGGCTAGGTTGTTTATTTGAGATGTTTCTTGTTTCTTGAGGTAGGAATGTATTGCTATAAACTTCCCTCTTAGAACTGCTTTTGCTGCATCCCATAGGTTTTGGGTCATCATGTTTTCATTGTCATTTTTTTCTAGGTATTTTTTGATTTCCTCTTTGATTTCTTCAGTGATCTCTTGGTTATTAAGTAGTGTATTGTTTAGCCTCCAAGTGTTTGTATTTTTTACAGATTTTTTCCTGTAATTGATATCTAGTCTCATAGCATTGTGGTCAGAAAAGATACTTGATACGATTTCAATTTTCTTAAATTTACCAAGGCTTAACTGTGACCCAAGATATGATCTATCCTGGAGAATGTTCCATGAACACTTGAGAAGAAAGTGTATTCTGTTGTTTTTGGATGGAATGTCCTATAAATATAAATTAAGTCCATCTTGTTTAATGTATCATTTAAAGCTTGTGTTTCCTTATTTATTTCCATTTTGGATGATCTGTCCATTGGTGAAAGTGGGGTGTTAAAGTTCCCTACTATGACTGTGTTACTGTCGATTTCCCCTTTTATGGCTGTTAGCATATTCTTATGTATTGAGGTGCTCCTATGTTGGGTGCATAAATATTTACAATTGTTATATCTTCTTCTTGGATTGACCCCTTAATCATTATGTAGTGTCTTTCTTTGTCTCTTGTAATAGTCTTTATTTTAAAGTCTATTTTGTCTGATATGAGAATAGCTACTCCAGCTTTCTTTTGATTTCCATTTGCATGGAATATCTTTTTCCATCCCCTCACTTTCAGTCTGTATGTGTCCCGAGGTCTGAAGTGGGTCTCTTGTAGACAGCATATATACAGGTCTTGTTTTTGTATCCATTCAGCCAGTCTATGTCTTTTGGTGGGAGCATTTAATCCATTTACATTTAAGGTAATTATTGATATGTATGTTCCTATTACCATTTTCTTAATTGTTTTGGGTTTGTTATTGTAGGTCTTTTCCTTCTCTTGTGTTTCCTGCCTAGAGGAGTTCCTTTAGCATTTGTTGTAAAGCTAGTATGGTGGTGCTGAATTCTCTTAGCTTTTGCTTGTCTGTACAGGTTTTAATTTCTCCATCGAATCTGAATGAAATCCTTGCTGGGTAGAGTAATCTTGGTTATAAGTTTTTCCCTTTCATCACTTTAAATATGTCCTGCCACTCCCTTCTGGCTTGCAGAGTTTCTGCTGAAAGATCAGCTGTTAACCTTATTGGGATTCCCTTGTGTCTTATTTGTTGTTTTTCCTTTGCTGCTTTTAATATTTTTTCTTTGTATTTAACTTTTGATAGTTTAATTAATATGTGTCTTGGCGTGTTTCTCCTTGGATTTATCCTGTATGGGACTCTCTGCACTTTCTGGACTTGATTAACTATGTCCTTTCCCGTATTAGGGAAGGTTTCAACTATAATCTCTTCAAATATTTTCTCAGTCCCTTTCTTTTTCTCTTCTTCTTCTGGGACCCCCTATTATTCGAATGTTTGTGCATTTAATTTTGTCCCAGAGGTCTCAGAGACTGTCCTCAATTCTTTTCATTCTTTTTTCTTTATTCTGCTCTGTTGTAGTTATTTCCACTATTTTATCTTCCAGGTCACTTATCCGTTCTTCTGCCTCAGTTATTCTGCTATTGATTCCTTCTAGAGAATTTTTAATTTCATTTATTGTGTTGTTCATCACTGTTTGTTTGCTCTTTAGTTCTTCTAGGTCCTTGTTAAACGTTTCTTGTATTTCCTCCATTCTATTTTCAAGATTTTGGATCATCTTTACTATCGTTACTCTGAATTGTTTTTCAGGTAGACTGCCTATTTCCTCTTCATTTGTTTGGTCTGGTGGGTTTTTACCTTGCTCCTTCATCTGTGTGTTTCTCTGTCTTCTCATTTTGCTTAACCTACTGTGTTTGGGGTCTCCTTTTCTCAGACTGCAGGTTCGTAGTTCCCGTTGTTTTTGGTGTCTGCCTCCACTGGGTAATGTTGGTTCAGTGGGTTGTGTAGGCTTCCTGGTGGAGGGGACTGGTGCCTGTGTTCTGGTGGATGAGGCTGGATCTTGTCTTTCAGGTGGGCAGGACCTCACCCGGTGGTGTGTTTTGGGGTGTCTGTGACCTTATTATGATTTTAGGCAGCCTCTCTGCTAATGGGTGGGGTTGTGTTCCTGTCTTGCTAGTTGCTTGGCATAGGATACCCAGCACTGTAGCTTGCTGGTCATTGAGTGGAGCTGGGTCTTAGCATTGAGATGGAGTTCTCTGGGAGAGCTTTCACCATTTGCTGTTAGGTGGAGGTGGGAGGTCTCTGGCGGACCAATGTCCTGAACTTGGCTCTCCCACCTCAGAGGCACAGGCCTGACACGTGGCCGGAGCACCAAGACCCTGTCAGCCACATGGCTCAGAAGAAAAGGGAGAAAAAAAGAAAGAAAAAATAAAATAAAATAATTAAAACAAAAAATAACTATTAAAAATTTTAAAATATTAAAAAGTAATTTAAAAAAAGAAAGAAAGAAGAGAGCAACCAAACCAAAAAAACAAATCCACCAATGATAACAGGTGCTAAAAACTATACTAAAAAAAAAAAAAAAAAGTTGGTGGGAATGTAAATTGATACAGCCACTACGGAGAACAGTATGGAGGTTCCTTAAAAAACTAAAAAGAGAACTACCATATGACCCAGCAATCCCACTACTAGGCATATACCCTGAGAAAACCATAATTCAAAAAGACTCATGTACGACAACGTTCACTGCACCTCTATTTACAATAGCCAAGATATGGAAGCAACCTAAGTGTCCATCGACAGGTGAATGGATAAAGAAGATGTGGCACATATATACAATGGAATATAACTCAGCCATAAAAAGAAATGAAATTGAGTTATTTGTAGTGAGCTGGATGGACCTAGAGTCTACCATACACAGTGAAGTAAGTCAGAAAGAGAAAAACATATACCGTATGCTAACACGTATATATGGAATCTAAAGGAAAAAACTGGTTCTGAAGAACCTAGGGGCAGGACAGAAATAAAGACGCATATGTAGAGAATGGACTTGAGGACATGGGAAGGGGGAAGGGTAAGTTTGGACGAAGTGAGAGAGTGGCATGGACTTATATATACTACCAAAATAGATAGCTAGTGGGAAGCAGCTGCATAGCACAGGGAGATCAGCTCGGTGCTTTGTGACCACCTAGAGGGGCGGGATAGGAAGGGTGGGAGGGAGACGCAAGAGGGAGGAGATATGGGGATATACGTATATGTATAGCTGATTCACTTTGTTATAAAGCAGAAACTAACACACAATTGTAAAGCAATGATACTCCAATAAAGAGATTTAAAAAAAACAACTGAGAGACAGAACCCTAAGACAAATGGTAAAAGCAAAGCTATACAGACAAAATACACAAAGAAGCATACATATACACACCCACAAAAAGAGAAAGAGGAAAAATATATATGTATCTATGTATTAAAAAAAAGGAGGACGAGAGCAATCAAATCAATAAACAAAGCTAGCAATGATAATACACTCTAAATACTAAACTAATATAAACATACAACTAGAAGCCAGTCAGTCGCATACAGCAAACCCCATGTCTACAGTTGCTCCCAAAGTCCACCTCCTCAATTTGGGATGATTCGTTGTCTATTCAGGTATTCCATAGATGCAGGGTACATCCAGTTGATTGTGGAGATTTAATGCGCTGCTCCTGAGGCTGATGGGAGAGATTTCCCTTTCTCTTCTTTGTTCGCACAGCTCCCGGGGTTCAGCTTTGGATTTGGACCCGTCTCTGCGTGTAGGTCACCTGAGGGCGTCTGTTCTTCGCTCACACAGGACGGGGTTAAAGGAGCAGCTGCTTCGGGGGCTCTGGCTCACTCAGGCCAGGGGGAGGGAGGGGTACGGATGCGGGGCGAGCCTGCGGTGGCAGAGGCCAGCGCGACGTTGCACCAGCCCAAGGCGCACCGTGTGTTCTCCCGGGGAAGTTGCCCCTGGATCACAGGACCCTGGCAGTGGCGGGCTGCACAGGCTCCCAGGAGGGGAGGTGTGGATAGTAACCTGTGCTTGCTCACAGGCTTCTTGGTGGCAGCAGTAGCAGCCTTAGCATCTCAGGCCAGTCTCTGGGGTCCGCGCTGATAGCCGCGGCTCGCGCCTGTCTCTGGGGTCCGCGCTGATAGCCGTGGCTCACGCCCGTCTCTGGAGCTCATTTCGGCGGTGTTCTTAATCCCCTCTCGTCGTACACCCCAAAACAATGGTCTCTTGCCTCTTCGGCAGCTCCATACTTTTTCCTGGACTCCCTCCTGGCCAGCTGGGGCGCAGTAGCCCCCTTCAGGCTGTGTTCACGCTGCCAACCCCAGTCCTCTCCCTGCGATCCGACCTCCGAAGCCCGGGCCTCAGCTCCCAGCCCCCGCCCGCCCCCGCGGGTGAGCAGACAAGCCTCTCGGGCTGGTGAGTGCTGGTTGGCCCCGATCCTCTGTGCGGGAATCTGTCCACTTTGCCCTCTGCACCCCTGTGGCTGCGCTCTCCTCCGCGGCTCTGAAGCTTCCCCCCTCCGCCCCCCGCAGTCTCCGCCTGCGAAGGGGCTTCCTAGTGTGTGGAAACCTTTCCTCCTTCACAGCTCCCTCCCACTGGTGCAGGTGTCGTCCCTATTCTTTTGTCTCTGTTTTTTCTTTTTTCATTTGCCCTACCCAGGTACGTGGGGAGTTTCTTGCCTTTTGGGAGGTCTGAGGTCTTCTGCCAGCGTTCAGTAGGTGTTCTGTAGGAGTTGTTCCACATGTAGATGTATTTCTGATGTATTTGTGGGGAGGAAGGTGACCTCCACGTCTTACTCTTCTGCCATCTTGAAGGTCTCTCCCTGTGGTTTTATTTTAAACTTCACAAGTTTCTCCTATCTTTATTATTTCCTTCTTCCTGCTTCTTTTAAGTTAATTTTCCTCTTCCTTCTTCTAGTTTCTTAAGGCAGAAGCTTAGATTATTTGTTCGAGAACTTTCTTCTTTTTTACATAAGCATTTAATGTTTTTTGGGTTTTTTTCGCCATGTGGCATGTCGGATTGTTTTTACCCCCAGCCAGGGATCGAATCCGTGCCCCCTGCAGTGGAAGCATGGAGTCTTAACCACTGGACCACCAGGGAATTCTCCATAAGCATTTAATGTTATAAAATTTCATTTTAGTACTACTTTAGCTGCAACTCTCAAATTTTGTTTACAGGAGACTTCATTTTTGTTTAGTTCAAAATATACTCCAATTTCCCTTAATATTTCCCCTTTGACCCATATATTATTTTGAAGTATGTTGCTTAATGTCTAAGTGTTTGGAGTTTTTCTGTTATCTTTCTCTTATTGGTTTCTAGTTTAATACATTATGGTCAGAGAGCATATTTTGTATGGTTATGACCCAGGATACAACCTCTTCTGGGTAAGATCCATGTACTTTTAAAAAGAATGTTATCTGTTGTCTTTTGACATACCGTTCTATGAATGCCAATTAGATTCCAGATGGTTAACGGTGTTGTTCAGTCCTTCTACAACCTTGCTGATTTTCTTTCTACTAGTTTTATCAATTACTAAGAAAAGAGTGTTGAAGTCTCCAACCGTAACTGTGGATTTTTCTGTATCACTATTCATTTCTGTCAGTCTTTACTTCACGTATTTTGAAGCTTTGTTGTTAGGTGGATTCAGCATGTGAAAGCACACAGAAGGGGGTAATTGCACACGGTTCTCAGTGACCAGGACTCATGGCCACAGGAGTACTGTGTAAGAAGGGAGAAGAAGGGAGAAAAGGAAGAGGTAATGGGAGAAAGGTGGGAAACAGATTACAAATATACGCCAGTAAGAGGTAGTTGGTGGGCAATGGGGAGTAACTGAAGAGAGTTAAGCAGAAAATAACATAATCAGATTGTTCTTTTCTTAGTATAGCTTGGAAAACGCTATGGATAAAGTACGTGAGTCCTTAGACGGAAATGTGAATGCCGATTAAATAAATAAATAAAAGTTAAATTCTAACTAATAGACTTGGGAATCCAAAGATAGTAGGATTAGAAGGGGTGTGATTTATTAATTTAGGTCAGAAAATCCTTCAGAAAGAAATGGACCCTGTATACACACAACAGTCCTGCAGCCTACTATAGTTTTTTCAGTTATGGGTAGAAAGGGGAAAGAGAATTATTTCATATATAGCAGTTTGTCCTATTCATTATAAATTTAACATTAAAAGTTTAATGTAAAGGCCAATTTGCCAATTCGCTGCCTGTCCCTGGGAATGGCCTTATTAATAAATACTGCATATTGTTTAATGAGAAAAATGATGGGCAAGGTAAAAATGTAAAACACTTTAATGGGATGCCTTTACAAAAGGTCATTGCCCTTTCTAAATATTTTTTGATGATTTCTTCTACCAGGAAAGCTGTTTTTAAATGCTCACACTTAACAGCATACAATTACTCCAGCAGCTGAAGAATATCTAAGTGTACTTGGAAAGAAATCCAAAGTTGTCTCCAAAACTGCTTAGCAAGAGGCATAATTACAGTCCCCTACTTATACACTTATAAAGCTCCGTGAATATGAACACTAAAAAATTACTTCTCATGAAAAAAAAATATATATAAGGCAATGTCCTGGCAGGACAGCAGAAAACACTTACCACATCAAAGGAATGTTGAAATGGATTTGGGAAAAATTATTTACAAAGATGTGGGTAAGGGTCAGGGAAATTAACAAGGAATGGTGAAGCCAGCAACAGCAGAGAGCTCCCTCTGACTGAAGGAAAGGGGAATGAGTGATTTCCAAACATTTCCCCCAAGAGTACCTATAGGTGAAGGAGAGGACTCCTTTTACCACCATCTCCACCACCCAGCCAGGTGTTAACTTACTCTCCCAGCCTTACCCCCTTCCATTGGCCAAACCCAAGACAGTATGATTTGATTCACAAAGGTCAGCCTCCCAGGGCCCAGAATTGGGTAAAAAAAACAGTAGAGAGTGGATTGGGGATGGAGGGGTGGCGGAGAAAGTATGGGAACTGAAAGCATTAATAGGCACATGAAATAAAAAACTTCTGTTGGGCATCTTACAATTAAAATAAATCTACCTCCACCACCAATTTTATAGACACACACACACACACACACACTCACACATACTGTACATTCATTTACTGGTTCTACTCATTGAGAGGATATTTCTGGGTCTCACATGTATAACTTCTTTCACTAAAATTCAAGCCTTTGATTCTCCTAGTTCCAGTTGAAAGATGGATGTTGCATATTAGAATTCCAAGCCCAGATGTTTCATCACATGGAGAAATTATGCCACTTTCTAGCATAGTACAAGAACTATACTTGCACTTTGCCCATCATCTTAACAGATTGGGCTTGGAGTTGGGACAGTAAACGGTCAAGCAACAAGTCTAAAAATCTGAAGTTCCGTAAGTGCATCAGATCATGAAACTCTGAAAGGAGCTAAATGTCTCAGTGATTTAAAGTGCTTGAGGCTTTAAGTGGTTCATTCAGAAGGCACACGGAGATAATTCTGAGTCCTTGTGTGTTTTTTTTATCATCACTTGATCACAATCCCTCTAATGAGATGAAGGGCTTTTTCTCAGTGAAATAGGGACTCAAGCATGCTTAAAGCAATTGAATTATCTTTCTTTTGTACAGGTGCTTCACAGATTTGCTACCTATTATATCCCTCAGGCTTTGACTAGGGCAGGAACCCACTGGTCTTTTTCACTGCTGAAGCTCTAGGACCTCACATAGGGCTTGGTATATAGTCAAAGTCCAGGGGGTATTTTTGAATAAATTAACGAATGAACTAAACAGGCAAAATGGTACTAGGAAGAATACTGAACTCTGATCAAGGACTTATTCTAAGTCTTAGCTTTAACTTTTTAGCTGTGTGGTGTCATCAGGGAGATCATTTAACTTCTCTGAGTCTCAATCACATCAGCCATAAAACAGGGATAAAACCCATTCTACATGGAGTTGCCAAAACACCATGGGAAATACTGTTGGAAACTATTTGGAAATTGCAAGACATTCTAAAATATACACTATTTTTACTACTGAACTTGGTTACCAACCCAAAACACTATGAGGATTTCATTCTAATACAGATTTTAAGGTGCCAACAAAAATATTCTTTTTCTTCTGGGAAGAACATTGAGAGAAAACAACACAAAGCAAAAACTTTTCGTGATGATCTACAACCCACATGCTTTTATGTTTGAACTTCACTGCAAAAACAAATTCTTGTACCTATTAAAATTAATGGTGCCCATGTCTTTGACTCAACAACTCTACTTCTGGTACTCTGTATCCTATAGAAACGAATATGTATAAGGACAGCTATGTTTATAATGACAAAAAAACAACGGGAAACAACCTGAATATCTATCAGCAAGCTATACATAAAGTATGGTGTACCTACACTATAGAACTACACTGTCCAATACAGCAGTCATTAGCCGCATGTGGCTCTTAAGCCCTTGAACTACGGCCAGTTCAAGTCGATATGTGCTGTAAGTGCAAAGTATACACTGGATATCAAAGAATTAGTATGCAAAATAAGCACGTAACATGTCTCAATAATAATTTTTTATATCAATGCAATGCTGAAATGATACCTTAGATGTAATGCATTAACTAAAATATAATATTATTAAAATTAAATTTTCCTTTATCTTTTTTACTTTTTTAAAGCGTGGCCACTAAGTAAGTTTTACTCACCTTTGTGGTTTCTATTGGACAGTGTGCCATAGATCAGGAATTGGCAAATTCTTTCTATAAAGAGCCAGAGAGTAAATACTTTAGGTTTTGTTGGCCATAAAGTTTCTGTTGCAACTACTCAGCTAAGTGGAGACACTATATAAACAAATAAGCATAACTGGGTCACAATCAGACCTTATTTATGGACACTGAAATTTAAATTTCATATAATTTTTACATATCAGGAAATATTCTTCTTGATTGTTTTTCCAACCATTCTTAAAATGTAAAAAACATTCTTAGCTCACAGGTGGCAGGACAAATTTAGCCCACAAGCCATAGTTTGCCAACCACTGCTTTGGACTATTAAGCAGTATTGAAAAGAATGGACTAGATCTGCCTGTACAATATGTACTTTCTCTAAAACAGCCTACTGCAGAACAATATGTAGAACGAGACTTCATACATGTAAAACAGAAAAAAAATTTACGTTTGTATATTTACCTAATTTTAAATGACCAGAGGGCTATGGAAGGATGAACATACACCAATCTGTTCATCTAACCTGTTACCATTGGACATAAGATTAGAGGGAAAGAGGAAGACACTTGTCTATGTCAAGATTCCCTAATCAATGTAATCGATTATGACTCATAATGAAAATCCTGATAAAATAAAATGTATTAATACCTAAGTTTCAAAAAAAAACCCCACAAAAGTTCCACCCTATAGCCACAAAGACTTTATCACTGAAATGTTGATATTCATGCTTATTTCCTCTGAACAAGTTTTCTGTTTATCCTAACTACAAAAACTGGGGAGAAAAACTTAGATCAGAACCAAAACGAACGGTAGAAAATATTTTTAAATCAAAATACAATTTCCCTTCTTTGCATTGTCTTCCCATTTGTGCATGTAGTTTGCCTCAAATTCTACCCTTTATATTAGTAATACAACTAAATTTTAATTTAAATTAGTAACTGCAACTAAGTAAAATACTTAGACATTATCTGGGCTCTTGATAAAGCTACAATGTCCTCATAAGCTCTTATTTGTTCAGAGCATAAACAAAGTTGGTTTATCACACACCTCTGTGTTCAGTTTGTACTAGTGATCTATTGCTGCATAGCAAATCACTGCCCGAATCTTAGGGGTCTAAAGCAAAAATAAAATGTGCTCCCCCACAGTTTCTGTACATCAAGAATTCAGGAGAAGCTTAGGGGCTGGTTCTGGCTTAGTCTCTCAAAAGGCTGTCAGGGAAGCTGTCAGCCAGGGCTGCAATCATCTGAAGGCTTGACTGGGGCCGGAGGATTCATTTCCAAGATGATTCACTCAGACGACTACTGGCAGAAGCCCTTGACCCATGGACCCCTCCATAAGGCTACTTAATATCATCCTAGCATGGTGGCTGGCTTCCCCTAGAAGGAGTGATACAAAAGAGGAAAGTGGAAGTCGCAATGCCTTTTCTGGCCTACGCTTGAAGTCACACATCCACAATTTCCTAAGGACATACAGGTCAGTTCTACTTAAATGTAGGAGGAAACTACACAGAGCATGAATACCAAGCAGCAAGTATCACTGGGCACCAATTTACAAACTGGCTAACACACACATGTTCAAAAACATTTCTAGAGATAGCCAGGAGCATGGCTTAAATCTAGCTGTTGACCATGTTTTACAAATGGAAACCTGATTTTAAAATATTTTAATTTTGTTGGTAGGAAAAAAAATCATTGTTATTTTAAAAGCGTACTTAACTATAACTTGTCAAATACAGGACAACCAACAAATCAGTGCTTTTAAAACACTTAGAGAACACAGGGTATTTTATACAAGCATATTACCTATCTGTATAAGCCACATACGCAAGTGAATAAATACAAGAAGTAAGGCATCAGTGGAGAAAAATTATATTGTAAAAATTGCCTGCTTTAGCTCATTATTTTCTTGACAAAGTACAAAGCATTAAAAAGTACAAAAAAAATCATTTGGTGAAAAATCAGGTTATTATCCAGTATATAGAATATATTTTTGGAGAAAAAATATTTATGCAAAGAAAAAAGACTGGAAGGATATACGATGACATTAACAGTAGTCTCTGAGTGTTTGGACTGGACATGACTTTTTTCCTTTTGCTTGTATGTTTTTATTTAGGACGTCCACAGAGAACACGCATCAATTACTTTTATAATGAGAAAAGACTCATGTAAAAATGTTCATAGTCTATTTTTCTGGCTGGCATTAAGGTACTTCTGTTCCCTAAGCTGCCTTCTGAAGAATTTTATTCGAGACCCATAAATTATTCTTACAAACCGAGAAAGGGTAAGTCTAACATTTACTCCTGAGGCTACTGGAAGCTAATTGCTAACAGGTGAAATAAGAGGCAAATTTACATGACCTTACTTTTACGCTCAATAAGGTCAAAAGTAAAGGTTTTGTATCTTTCTGGTCCATAAAATACGGATTGCTGTTTTCAAAATACATCAACAGTGGTAATAGCTATTCCCATTAGTCAGTCCTATAATCTTATGAAATATTGACATGATAAAACAATGCAACTGAGAAAAAACCAATAGAGCACACGTTTTATTGACAAATAAATGCAGAGGCTTAAATTGACTCTCACCAGCTTTATACCTGATTGACACATTTTCAGAAAAATAAAGATTTAAACTAGCCAAGATCAATGATTTCAAAATGATTCTTTAGTGCTCCATCAGATAAAAATACAAATTCAATCCAATCATAATTCATATTTGAGTTCACGCCACTTTAACAGTTACATTTTATGGCAAAGTGTACTTTAATTTTATATTCAAACCTTTTCCCAGTTTTTCTTAGAGAATTCACTTTTTAATTTATGATACTTCCTTGCTCAAGTCAAGTTTCATTCACTTTTAGATACTTTGGAAAGATAAATAACTGACATACTCTGCCATTCATAAGTAATGTACTGCCTGTAACTTAAGAAAATAAAATAGGTGGCCAAAGATATATATTTGTTTTAGAAATAAATACATATCATATGCATAAGTAATAAAATAAAAATACATTAGAAATATGTCATAAAAGTGCTTTCCTATTTTACTGAACTTAAATTATATACTGTAGTATATTGTTAGGTCATATACATTTTAAGAATGAAATACCTTAGTCGTGGCTTATGCTGAATATATAACTACATTTGACTGTAAAGCATGGAAGTTAAGCCATATGTTTACATATTATTACAGACCGCTATTTCCAGTATATATCCATTGAAAAATATTTTCTTTCTTTCTTTTTTTTTTGGTAAAATACTATGTGTCATCACAACTCTAATCAACAAAAAACTTGAAAAGCAAGGATTCCTCCACGTAGCACTTTAACTTTTCTCCACTTCCTAGGTCATGACATAATGAGTACTCTTTATAAAAAACAATAACAATAATCATTTATTGAGTGTTTTCTGTGTGTCAGGAACACTACACATACATCATTATTTTATTTAATCTCGTAACCTCCTGTCAAGGTGAAACTATTTTCTCCACTTTATAGATGAGGAAACTCACACTGGTCTGTACCCAAAGCCTGGATTCTGAACACACTTCCTTAAATATAGACCCTTAAGCATACTCCTCTCCATCTTAAGACCTGTGAGCTAAAGAGGCAAGTTATCTACCCCTGATACATCCAATATTCAGTGGTGGGACAGACACAGAATAACTGCTAAAGATGGTCCCTATTCATAAAGGTGGGACATGGGAGACTCACTGTCATCACTGTTCCACTGCAGCTCTAAAATTAAAACATCTGGGCTTCCCTGGTGGCGCAGTGGTTAAGAATCCGCCTGCCAATGCAGGGGACAGGGGTTCGAGCCCTGGTCTGGGAAGATCCCACATGCCGCGGAGCAGCTGGGCCCGTGAACCACAATTACTGAGCCTGTGCTCTAGAGCCCATGAGCCACAACTACTGAAGCCCACATACATAGAGCCCGGGAGCCACGACTACTGAAGCCCGCGCACCTAGAGCCCGCGCTCCGCAACAAAAGAAGCCACCGCAGTGAGAAGCCCACGCACCACAACGAAGAGTAGCCCCCGCTCGCCCCAACTAGAGAAAGCCCGTGCGCAGCAACAAAGACCCAACTCAGCCAAAAATAAATAAAAATAAAATAAATAAATTTATTTTTTTAAAAAATCCTTTGATTGGACCTTAGTCCTGGGAATTTTTTTACCATATCCCTTAGTTCCAGCCTCTGGGTCCGATTTCTCTTTCCATAAAATGGAGCCCATGTTAGCAGGAAGGAAGCCTGCTTCCTTCCCATAGAGTCTTTTTCACTTTTATTATCTCTATCCCTTTGTACTTGTCTCTATCCCTTTTTCACTTTGCACTGTGTCTATCCCTTTCACTACAGACTGATATAACTCTTTTAAAATTTTTGTGTATTTTTATGAATCAATTTATAATCCACCCCGTTAGACAAAAGTTGTTATACTCACAAATCTCTCAAGATGAGCCATTCTCTACATTGGGTTTCCTGTAAGGTTGGTATGAGATAACACCTTTAAGAACCTTAAAATCCCTACTGTTTGTTTGAAGTACCCCTTTAAACCTTACTGAGGTCTTAATAAAAGGTTTTATAGTCACACTCTTGGTTTTTACCTTTATAAAATTTTTTTTACATTATCTTGAATTTGATTTCCACCTGGAAAACAGCTCCTAGTCTGACAATTGTAGAGAGTCTGGAATGAGAAACAGTTTTACGTTTAAACTTCGCAAAGCCTTGCTCCTTGATGTTTCCCCTAAATTTCACTTGAAAATTATACAAGTTCATTAGGTACATTTCCCATTTTTCACATTACTACAGGTGAAGTGTTGATAAACTTTCCACCACGACGTAACAAGAGCTCTTGACTTTCAGCTTCCAGTATCATTTTCTTTACTTTTTTTAAGAGTTCACCAATAGCCTCTTTGAGGGTCCTAAGATTTTAGTTATCCATATACCACTCTCAAGATGCTCCTCGATACCCATCATGTCTCCACTAAGAGTGTCTTCATGGCCCTTCCAACTCTATTACTGAGTCCCAAAGCCACTTCCACACATTTGAGACTTTTGTTACGGGATCTCTTCACTTCAGTACAAAATATATTCCTATTATTATGATTAAACACTTATTTACCCCAAAACTTACTGGCATAAAACAATCAGTTATTGTGCTCACAGAACTGTGACAGGACACTGCAAAGATGGCCTGCCGCTGCTCCATGGTTTCCTAGACATCAGAAGGAAGCCTCCAAGGCTGGAGGAAAAAGTCACTGAAGGCTCACAAGTCTTAACTGTTGTTTAAGAGTTAATCTTGGGCTATTACCAAGGACACCAGCACATGGCTCTTCCACATGTCTCGTGCTTCCTCACAACATGTTTCATGGGTTCTCGAGAAAGAGCAAGGCCAGGCAGAAGCCACATCCCCTTTAATGAATGAGTCCTTTTATGGAAGTAGACTCAACGTCATGTCTGCCATCATCTATTGGGTGAATTACAGAAGTCCACGCAGGTTTAAAGGTGAGAGAAGAAAGACGTCACCCATGATGGAATGGTGTCTGTCTCATACTGTAAAAATAGTACGTGGGATGGAAAATCTGGAGACATGGTCATTATGGAAAGTCCAATCTGCTACAGCAAGCTTGGAGATCTGTTTGATTAGGAACAATTTTATGTCTATAGACTGTAATCTATAAAAATCTATAAAATCATTGAATAAGATGCACTGGCTGGATGAAAGACCTGAGTCTGACCACTAGCTGGGTCATCCGGAACAAGATTGTATTCCTTTGTAGGTCTCAGTGTCATTACTTATTAAAAAACAGTATTATTATTTATAAAAGAGACTTTTAAAAACAGTTGATCTCTAAAGTTCTTTCCACATTGGGCTTCCCTGGTGGCTCAGTGGTTAAGAATCCACCTACCAATTCAGGGAACATGGGTTCGAGCCCTGGTCCGGGAAGATCCCACATGACGTGGAACAACTAAGCCCGTGCTCCACAACTACTGAGACTGTGCTCTAAAGCCCGCAAGTCACAACTACTGAGCCTGCGTGCCACAACTACTGAAGCCCACACACCTAGAGCCTGTGCTCCGCAACAAGCCACCGTAATGAGAAGACCACGCACCGCAACAAAGAGTAGCCCCCGCTCGCCGCAATTAGAGAAAGCCTGCACGCAGCAACGAAGACCCAATGCAGCCAAAAAATAAATAAATAAATAAGTTCTTCCCATGTCAAATATTCTGTAACTCATCTATTTTAAAAGATGCACAAATGTTTTCCATCAGCTGCTATCTGTGTGATTTTTGTTACTTAACTTTGTTTAAACATCAGTATCCTCATCCGTGAAATGATTATAACATAGTTTCCCTCTTAAGGTCGTTATGGGAATGAAATTATATAATACATATAGAAAAGCTTAGAGTAAAACGTAAAATATAGTAAGTACTCAATATATATTGCCTATTATTTAATAGAGTATGAAGTCACCATACTAGTTTGGGAAGCAAATAAGTTACAAAAGAGGCGACTTTTATTAAAATATTAACTGAGATATGTATAAATCCAATCTCAAATGTGAATAGAAACTATTCATTTTCGTTATTTTTAATAGAAAATGTTTACTGATATCAGGTCTGGTGTTAAAGATTTACGCACATTTTATGCTTACATAAACCTTGTAAGGCAGTTTTTAGAATCAAAAATTACTACCTTTACCTACCCTGTGAAATATTACTTTCCACACTGCTATACATTCTCCCCATTTTTAATACATTTCACTTTCTTGCACTACCAGACATATTAGGCAAGAGTGTTTAAGAGATACTGAGGGTTATTAATAGACATCATTAGTAATAAACCACAATGTAAACTTCACGCCCCAAATGCCTCTTATCTTGCTCCTGATTGAAAAGAATTCCTTGTCTGGCCCTCTCAGCCTTAGGTCACCCCAGAGCATAGCCAAGGATTGGTTCCCTTTCTTAAAGAGTTAGACAATTCGAAGGAGAATAGGAAAGGGCAACCTTTCAAATGAGGGTTTCTAAAACATGAGACAAGATTACTAAAAGGAGAGGGACAAAGAAAAATCTCCTAATCATAAGATATCCTTATTCCAATCTTTGTCTTTTTAATTACCAAGCTACATTTTTCCCTTTTTAAAAAATTAAGGTAAGATTAGTATATAACGTTATGTTAAGTTTCAAGTCTACAACACTGTAATTCAACATCTGTATACACTACAAAGTGATCACCACCAAAGGTATAGTTACCATCCATCACCATACATTTGACCCCCTTCAGCCACTGTGGAAAACAGAATGGAGATTCACCAAGCTACTTTTTAAAAATCTGAAATGGTTGAATGGGCATCATCAGACAATCTACAAACAACAAATGCTGGAGAGGGTGTGGAGAAAAGGGAACCCTCTTGCACTGTTGGTGGGAATGTAAATTGATACAGCCACTATGGAGAACAGTATGGAGGTTCCTTAAAAAACTAAAAATAGAACTACCATATGACCCAGCAATCCCACTACTGGGCATACACCCTGAGAAAACGGTAATTCAAAAAGAGTCATGTACCACAATGTTCATTGCAGCTCTATTTACAATAGCCAGGACATGGAAGCAACCTAAGTGTCCATCGACAGATGAATGGATAAAGAAGATGTGGCACATGTATACAATGGAGTATTACTCAGCCATAAAAAGAAATGAAATTGAGTTATTTGTAGTGAGGTGGATGGACCTAGAGACTGTCATACAGAGTGAAGTAAGTCAGAAAGAGAAAAACAAATACCATATGCTAACACATATATATGGAATCCAAAAAAAAAAAGGTCATGAAGAACCGAGGGGCCGGACAGGAATAAAGACACAGACGTAGAGAATGGACTTGAGGATATGGGGAGGGGGAAGGGTAAGCTGGGACAAAGTGAGAGAGTGGCATGGACATATATACACTATCAAACGTAAAATAGATAGCTAGTGGGAAGCAGCCGCATAGCACAGGGAGATCAGCTCGGTGCTTTGTGACCACCTAGAGGGGTGGGATAGGGAGGGTGGGAGGGAGGGAGATGCAAGAGGGAAGAGATATGGGAACATATGTATATGTATAACTGATTCAGTTTGTTATAAAGCAGAAACTAACCCACCATTGTAAAGCAACTATACTCCAATAAAGATGTTAAAAAAAGAAAACAAAAACAACACATGCACCCCAATGTTCACTGCAGCACTATTTACAATAGCCAGGTCATGGAAGCAACCTAAATGCCCATCGACAGACGAATGGATAAAGAAGATGTGGTACATATATACAATGGAATATTACTCAGCCATAAAAAGGAACGAAAATGAGTCATTTGTTGAGACATGGATGCACCTAGAGACTGTCATACTGAGTGAAGTAAGTCAGAAAGAGAAAAACAAATATCGTATATTAATGCATGTATGTGGAACCTAGAAAAATGGTACAGATGAACCAGTTTGCAGGGCAGAAGTTGAGACACAGATGTAGAGAACAAACGTATGGACACCAAGGGGGGAAAACCGTGGTGGGGTGGGGATGGTGGTGTGCTGAATTGGGCGATTGGGATTGACATGTATACACTGATGTGTGTAAACTTGATGACTAATACGAACCTGCAGTATAAAAAAACAAACAAACAAAAAACAACTAATCCTAAACTTTCTTTGGGTTATTTGTATGGAAATATGTTAATATAAATGTTTCAGACATTACATGAAATTTCTAAAAATCTTAAAAAAAAATATGAAATGGTTTAAAAAATTAAATTGGTTTCTTACCACAGTACTTTTCAGAGCTAACATTTGAGAATCTCCAAGAAGGGTTCATGAAGAATTTCCCAAGTATATTTAACCTTGAAATTCATTTTCATTTTTCTTTCTGGACTAGTATTCATTGGAATACTAGCATTTATTCTGGGAGTGTTGGGGTGGACTTAATAATTCACACAGTGGTGTCAGCTAATCAGATGGAGAAATGGTAGTTTTGGTTTGGAAAGAGAGTAAGGGGCATTGGAGGCACTTCTGTGGTAGACAGTCCCAGGTAGGGCGGCAACCGGAAGTACTCCCAACATCAGTATCCGCAGGAAGACAAGAATGCCTGGAAAAGGGGAACAGGAAGAGCAAAGGTCCCCCAAATAAGTTTATCTCACTTCACACTATTTTCTTTGATCCTACAAACTTCTCCAGGCCATTCAATTTATTCAACAAGTGAACTCTTAAAATTGCCTGATCCAGGGACTTCATCCACTGCCAACTAATCCTTGTACTCAAGAGTACGAACTATCACCAAAACATGTGGGGCACAGACTAATTCAAGGTCAAGTGGGTTTTTATCCCAATTTGTCAATGCTAAACTATCATAGGCGCTTCCATCCCTTTTTGTTAATAATAATTTTTTTTAAAGATGTTGAAACCCTCTATCTCATCCGTGGTATGTTGGGAAGTGGAGCCACTATCAATCACCCAGGTCTGCCTTTGGTTCAGGTGGAGAAAATGACAACATATGGCCTTCCTAGCTACCATCCTGCACTAGGGGTTCATTAAGTTCTGACTGTTTAAGATGCCGAGCCTAATAAACCCACCGTCGGCTCTTCTCTGGATTCTGTCCCAGTCTCCCTTAGAAGGAGGAACGTAATGAGAGGAGTCTGAAAGTTAAAAATAATAATAGTGACAATAAAGCTTTGGCTCTAAACAATTTATTCTTCCTTTTTGAATAAAAATAAATGACATATTATTTGTGAAATTTTGGATTAGACACCAAATTCTCAGAGACATAGAAGCTCACTGTCTTCAGGGTGGATAGTCTTGGTCATTATTTAAAACACCCATTCACATAAGTATAACAGACACTGTCTATCTTTGACATTTCAAAATGTTCCACTTAATTTTACTTGATTAAAATGGCCATTTTCTTTAGCCTTGCTCAGCTTTCCACAATTGATCTTGCCATACAAATCTGTGAGTCCAAAGAACAGAGAGAAAGAAATTTTTCAATCCAAAAAATTTATGTGAAACTTCCTTTTCCTAGATAATTTTTATAGTAAAATGTACTTAATGAGATGTCTACTATACTTACTTTCAGGCAAATTTCATAGAGAATTGGACCCTCAAATTTGGCAGGTACGGTATTTTAATAGTCTAATCACAAAAGAACGCTTATGTGTCAGATAAAAATGTTCTCAACTAACACTAGAAGGCTTAGGACTTTTTAATATATGTATGGGATTCTCCAAACACCTACTGAATGAGCTTTTTAAAAAAATATATGTTTCTTCCCCAAACGGTATAAATCTGTGATTAGTCACATCTCTAACTTAACAGGTCTATTCATTAGCTCATTCAGCACATATTTATAGAAAATCCATTCTGAGCCAACTACTTGGATACTGACTGGAATTGAAAAGAAATACATTCATTAACTTCATTCATTCATTCAACACATCTTACGAGCTAGGCTCCATGCTACATGCTAGAGATAAAAGGGTGTATAAGACAAGATACAGTCTGGGGAGATCGACAATCAAATAATCACAGTGATGAATCCAAGAAATGAGAAAAAGTTCAAGCAACTGAAACCGGGACAGTTAGTGACTTGACCAGGGCATTAAGTTAGTTGGTAAACCAGCTCCCCAGTCATACCTCCTGATCCTGTTCAGAGGTAACAGTACTGATAATGGCTCCCACTGAGCGCCAGGTGCTGTGATGTGTGCCCATTTCATTCCCACAGATAATGATTCCATTTCATTCTGACAATGTCTCAAAACTATTTTGGAAAGGAAATCTTCAGAGGTCCTCCAAAGCCTCCAGGTTTTAACCTTTCTGTTCCTACCCTCTTCCCCCTACCCCTCCCCTGCCCCACAAACCTGGTGGCACCTTAGAGGTTTTCAACCCCCAGCTCAGATCCCTGACCAGGTGACATGTGAGTAGTTAATGTCCTACGGAACTATCACCAGAATGCTGGTTTCCAAGTATGGCTGAACACCAAAATCACCTGAGAGTGCTTAAAAACTAAAGTTTCCTAGAAAAGCATGATCTAGGATAGTTGTTACCAAAATATGGTCCCCAGTCCAGCGGCATCATCATCATCTAAGAACTTACCAGAAATGCAGAATCTTACAATTCAAAAAGACACATGCACCCCTATGTTCATAGCAGCACTATTCACAATAACCAAGACATGGAAACAACCCGAATGTCCATCGACAGATGAATGGATAAAGAAGATGGGGTACATATATACAATGGAACACTACTCAGCCATAAAAAAGCATGAAATAATGCCATTTGCAGCAACATGGATGGACCTAGAGATTATCATACTAAGTGAAGTAAGTCAGAAAGAAAAAACAAACACCATATGACATCACTTTTAGGTGGAATCTAAAATATGACACAAATGAACCTACCTATGAAACAGAAACAGAATCACGGACATAGAGAACAGACTGGTGGTTGCCAAGGGGGAGGGGGTTGGGGGAGAGAGAGAGTGTGAGGTTGGAGTTAGCAGATGTAAGCTTTTTATATAGAATGGATAAACAAACAAGGTCCTACTGTATAGCACAGAGAACTATATTCAAACTATATTCAATATCCCATGATAAACCGTAATGGAAAAGAATATTAAGAAAAGAATGTATATATGTATATGTGTGTGTGTGTGTGTGTGTGTGTATATATATATATATATATATATATATGTATAACTGAATCACTTTGCTGTACAGCAGGAATGAACACAACACTGTAAATCAACTATGCCTCAATTAAAAAAAAAGAAATACAGAATCTTGGGCCCCACCCCAGATGCACTGAATCAGAAAATCAGTGGGTACAGCCTAGTGATATGTGCTCTAACGAGCACTCTGGACGATTCTGAGGCACTAACCAGTTGATCTTGAATTTATGGGGTAGGTGCTAGGAATTATTTTTTAGCACCCCAGGTAATTTTGAAGACGAATGAGTTTGGGGACCAAAAGGAGAGTATTCCTCACAGCTCAAAACACCATTTGGAATGCCCCAGAAAGGTGAGATAAACAATGTACCAAACAAAATAATGGATAAAACCTTGGGGAAGAAGAGTAGAGAGATTTGCCAGAGAATTCACAAATTGACGGGTATTGCTAGCAACTGCAGTACATTCAAAAGTTACACTATAGGGACTTCCCTGGTGGCACAGAGGTTAAGAATACGCCTGCCAATGCAGGGGACAAGGGTTCGAGCCCTGATCTGGGAAGATCCCACATGCCACGGAGCAACTAAGCCCGTGTGCCACAACTACTGAGCCTGCGCTCTAGAGCCCGCATGCCGCAACTACTGAAGCGCGCGCGCCTAGAGCCCATTCTCCACAACAAGAGAAGCCACTGCAATGAGAAGCCCGCGCACCACAACGAAGAGCAGCCCCTGCTCGCCACAACTAGAGAAAGCCCACACGCAGCAACAAAGACCCAACACAGCCAAATAAATAAATAAATAAATAAATAATTTTTTTTAAAAGTTACACTATAGGATTTTTTTAAAAACACATTTATTTTGCAAAATGATCCTATTTTGAGACCTACAAACTTAACCTTTTAAAGTTATCTATTCTAAAGCCATGATTTTTAAAAGAAGACAATTTAAAGAATACATGCCTGAAATCGAAAAAAGTGTTCTGTTAAATAAATGTTCTGATAAAAAGCCAGAGCTTTTTATCTTGGATAAAATAAATGGCATTTTTTTCTATTTACATTTAATGTTAGTTTAAAGTATTACTGTGTTTTAAGTGTTCATAACATGATTATCTCTGTTAATTAAGCATATCTCTGTCCTTTACGTTCTTTAATAATTGAAAATTAATAAGAAAGAGGTACGATCTAGAAAGACCATCACATTCTTGATTGCAGACTGCATATAGTACAGGTGAAAATAAAACCTTTAATGGCTAAGACTTTTTACCCCTTGTTGACTGCAAAATAGATGTCCCGCAGAAGCATGCTAATAAGATACACTTTGGAAGCGAACAGATACTTGCTAAATCCCAGGTCTGTGGAGCCGCTGGTTAATAACATGGTCCCTCCTGTGTCTTTTATGAGTTTCATGCATGTGTCTGGACTGTGTCAAGTGCTTTACATGTATAATCCCCCCCCCTCAAAAAAAAACCCACTGTGAGTGTTGGATCATTAGAATACCCACCTCAGATAAGAGAAGTGAACGTTAAAGGGGGTAAGACACTTGGCTGACTCAGCTGACCCCAGGCAGCCTGCGTCCAGCCCATATCCCCTCCCTGTCCCTACCCTGCCTCCTCATGCCTAACATGGTACCAGTAACATGACATGTATCAGGAACGCTCAGGAAACGCAGGGCTGTTTTGTTTGTTTGCTGTGCACATGGCTTTTGTCTGCCCTGGCTTAAGACTTAAAGAGCCCCAAAGTATGGAAAAGCTGACGTGTTTCAAATTTTAAAACCATACTCAACTATAAACTAAGCCTAAGAAAGTCCAACAAAGTTCTCATTTTTCTCATGATGATTACTCTGATGCTTTGTTAAAAGATCAAATGTAAAAATTCTTTAAAATAAATATTTATTGCTTTGGCTTCACTTGGTACACTAAAAACATACATATGGCACAATCCAGGGCTGGCCTATTTCAACCTGATTCACTGAAGAGGGGGGTAGATTTTTCTAGACATTTTCCCAACTCAGGGCTTATCCGAAGTATGGCTGGGAAGGGGAGAAGGAAGGCTGCCTTCTAGTCTATCTTTGCTTTAGCACATCCCTGACTCAGCATCCACACATCACTAGAATGTGATGTCAGAGGGAGCCAAGCGCTAGAACCTTCTCTCCTGGGGTGTGAATATTCTAAAACCAATCCAGGTTTAGCTAGCTTAGTCAAAAAGATCTTGGAGTCTCACCCCCAGGACATTTGCTTAAGCATGGAAGCAGGGCCACTTTCAGTTCGAGTGCGTGCGCACGTGTGTGTGTGTGTGTGTGTGTGTGTGTGTGTGTGTGTGTACTCCAGCTGGCACTGGTGCAAGATACAACTCCAAATTGTGAGCATAAAGCAGGCAACTACTGTCATCATGATATGCCAAGAAGAAATCAGGCTTTGACAATAAATCGAATATAAAAACCTGTATCCAGCTCTTGGGCTTGGTTTTCTTGGGAAAATGCAGATTCCTCACCCCAGCTTAGCATTCACTGAGGTGGAGTCTCTCAGGGCTTTGCCTGACCAGCTCGCCTCCTAAAATGCAAACTCCTAAATGCCATACGCATCCCTGCGCTCCACTGTGAACTCCTCACCTTGTTCTGAAGCTGCCACGGGAGATGTCTTTTGTGACAAGTGTGGGGAAAATGTAGCGAAGAGTTAAAAGTGAATCTCTTACCTCTTTGAACTGTTTTCTTCGTACTTCATGTACACAGATATACTTTTGATGTGTTAACTAGAAAATCTGACTAGAAAAGAACAAAGCAGCTGTCACTGGGAGGAAGACACTGACAAAAAAAAAAAAAAACCACCCAGCCCTTTATTGAAGAACTGTCAAGCCCATCCTACAGCACTGGGGTTGTCTGCAGTATTTATCAAAGACCTAGATCTGATGCAGGAAATTAAAAATAATAATAATAATAAATCTGTCCACTGGACATTTATTAAAGGAATCTGAAATTATATTACATTAAAAATAACGAAAATGGACATTTTAACAATTCAGACACAAGGTTGTTTTTATTAAATATATTTATATATATATATATTTGTGTATCCACGTGCATGCTTTCCTAACCACAAAAATACACATGTATATATAGAGAGAACAGGTATACATGTCAATAACATGTCTACATAAAAATTGAAAGCAGGTATATTTTTTTTCACTGTGAAGGAACTCTTTTAATGCATTTAAATGCTTTATCTCAATGTTACTTTCATTTGAATATTATATATAAAATTGAATCTTTTCATTATTTCTGAAATTAGCTTAAACAAGGTTCTTCCAGGCAAACAGATTTCTTCATTTCATGTTGCTCTACTGACTTACAATATTTTACTGAATATCATTCCCAGCTTTAAATAATATACACGCTTTGCTTGACTCCAGGTCTTTACATACTGATTATAAATTTGGGCTCAGTTCTAACTACTGTATTGCATGGAATTTAATAACCTTTTTCTAAGCGAAAATGCTGTATGTAATGAGTGGAGTTTGGTGTTTTTTTTTTGTTTTTTTTTACAAAATCCCAGTAGCATGAACATGAGGAAAAAAGAAATCCATTAAAGAGCGTACAGGAAATAAAATGCTCGACACAACTAGAAACTGTCCAGGTATTCAAATGAATGTGTTTCCTTGTATTTTCAGGTCACAGTGACAGATTATAAGATAGAACTTCAGGCCTGAGCCTTCAAATCTTAGCTTTATCACTCAAGAGTTGTATGACATTGGGCAGGTTATCTAACTTCCCTGAGCCTCAGTATCCCCATCTATAAAAAAGAGAAGTATCTACCTCACCAGGGTTCTTTAGATTAAAGAGACAGGAGGATGTTCTTAAGGTTAAATAAGCTGGGGAAATGCAGCATGGAACAATTCATTCTACATTGAACAATGGAGAGTAGATAGCAGAACAGAATGAAGAGCTTCTCAGAGCATTTCATAGGCTCATGTATCTTTTCAATCACAAATATAATTCAATATTTAGACATCCATAGAATTATTTGACCTGGAACCCTTTTATGATGAGTATTTCTGAAGATTAGTGTTTCCCAGAACACAGTTTGAAAGGGGGGAAGAGGTTCTAAACGGCATCTTAGGTCAAAAGGAACCCTTTTATGGTACACTTGGACTCGTGTGTATAAAGACCATGTCATAAGAACTGGGAAACTCTTTGGTAACTCAGGTCACTGTTGCTTCAGTTGCAAAGTGATTTCCACGGCCTGAATTGACAAGTTTACTCTTCCTGTATCCATTGAGAAGAAACTCTCTGCAGGACAAATTATTAAGTAAATACATTGTTTGGAACTTTTTTTAAAGTAAGTAAGATTTGAGATTCCCTGGGGTGGGAGTAGGGGTGCAAAATAGGTGAGAGGGATAAAGAGATACAAATCTCCAGTTATAAAATAAATAAGACACTGGAATATAACATACAGCATAAGAAATATGGTCAGTAATGTTGTAATAACTTTGTATGCAGACAGATGGTCATTAGACTCATTGTAATGATCATTTAATAATGTATGTAAACATCAAATCACTATGTAGTACACCTAAAAGTAACATAATATTGTATGCCAACTACATCTCAATTGAAAATAGAATTTGAGATGCTATTTCAAGGGGCTTATATGCATTTTTGTATCTAAACATTTATCAAGTTGGACTATGGACCAAGTTAAGTGTCTAAATTTAGGACAAGCACTGGGTAGGAGTTTGATGGCCAGTGAGATGAGTTTTACAGTCTTTACCCCAAAAACGAAACAAAAAGGAAGATTTGGTGGGGGGGGAGGGGGGGGCGGGGCGTGTAGCTTAAGTCTATAATTTCTTGTTTACTTTCAATTCTCGAAAGCCAAAATATTGCATTGAACAAGGGCTTTATCAATCTGTCTAATTTAACTTTTCCATCATTTGAAGAAAGAATTGATGATTAATTTCTCTCCTTTTTGAAAATTCTGTCCTCTGAAAATTCCAACATTTTCAAAGGATCTGATAAATAATACCAAGTTCACTGGCATTTCAAACAGACAAGACACTTATCTATTTTAAACCATTATGAATGTCATATTTCCATTCAAACTTGAGATCACATTTTCAGCTACCAACCAACTATGGAAAAATCTTTCAGACAACAATAACCTCTTAATTGAAGATTTCTCTTAAAATCATTTTTATAGAATAATGTGGGAGTTCTCCTCCTGAAAAACAAAATTACTTTTAATGAAGCAGTTCAAAATCAGGGCAGGGAAAGAGCAAAGAGTTTCCTTGAGGTTCTGGTGACAGTTTACATAAAAAGATGTTTTATTTTCTCTTTGCAGGGTGTACACCATCATTTTGTCTTATTATTCCTGACATTCAGTTCATCATATTAGCATCTTTGTGGGAAACAAGAAAGCAATTAAGGTTTTTGCTCTTTATTCTTTGGGAGACAGAGATTTGCTTTCCCTCAAAACACTTAATGATGAGGCAGACCTGGTCAAACACCAAATGCACGGATTTTAAAATGCAATAAAGATAGAGCTTTAATAATTTTCAATTACAGTTATTCTGCAATAATGTTAGCAAATCTCATCTAAAAAGTAAATTATTCATTGAATAGGAAATGGGAAAGCCTAGGGATTGTGTGACTTTCCCATTTAAAGTTTCACTAAGATTCTCCTTGATAAGGTCCTTTTAAAAGATTACATATTTTATACTTTGTTTCTATCCTTTTTCTTCATTCATGATGCTGTTTCTACTTTTTAATACACTTTTCTAACAAAACACGGTAGTTATAGAGCGGCCATTCAGAGAGATCTATTCAGAATAAGTATTCATTCACTTGCTGCCAGAAATACTGATAATATGATAGTTTTTATTTAGTTTTAAGAATACATTTTTCATTTTAAGCAAATGAGACTTAGAACCAAATAAAAAAACTGTCAATGTCTTTCATTTGAAAATTGGTAGGAAAAATTCTTTCATGTTGCCTTTGCATTAGCGAATCTTACCTTTCACGTAAATAAATAGGTCATTTATTGGAAAGTACATAGAATACAGCAAAACTACAGAATCCCAGAAAATATTTTAAATTAAAATATGATAAAATGAAAAAAAGGCAACACAGACATTTTTCTTTAAAAAAAGAGAATCAATGCCTTTCTCATTAAACTTGAAAACACATCATTAACTTAGTCACTTTCTATATTCCCTTTGCAATAATTTCCAATATTTGTGCTCAGATAAATGTTAGATTCTTTATAATCTACCTCCTCACTCTCCTTTCTTTTGCCAGGAATTCAGTTACACTTGTTAATCTTCCTGTCTTAAAGTTGAAGGGGGTGTCACAAATTTAACCTGGTGATTAGCTTTGTACAAAACTCTTGCAATGAAACTCGTGACTGGAAGACTTTGTGTGAGGAATTCTAGAACATATTCCAAACTTTCACAAGATTTATGGGAAGTGTTCTTGAGCTCAACACCACGTAAGTCTGAACTTTTCATCCAGTGAATATCACCAGTTTATCTCACAAACCCAAGCCAACATGTTTGAGATGGCAATGCTGTAGGAAATTTGAAGGCATACATCAAATTCAGTGGTTTCTGCTGAATATTATTTTAAGTTCATGGATCTTTTGTTTGTTTGTTTATTTCAAATCTTGTTTAAGGAAAGCATTTGTTTATCCACTTTAATGGGAAACTAGATTAGGGCAAGATTAAGTGAATTAACTCCCGTATCTGTAGACCCTCTTCCAACTGGAATAAGAAATCCCTTCTAACTGCCTCCATCTACTAACTTCACTCACTCCATTTTGTACAATGCTATAGGTTTATTACAATGGCAGATACTTTAATGGCAAAACAAAAGAAATGGAATCCACATTTTTCCTTAATGAGCATCTCTCAGCACCACCTCTCTGTACAAGACATGGATGCTTAAATCTTCACTACCTTAATTTAACTTACATACTTAATATATCTTTAAGTATGAATCAATACAGGAATATTAGAGGAACAATCTTTTTCATGAAATTATTCATAAAGAATCTTTGTAGTATTAACTTTTATTTTAGAAACCTTTTTGGAAAGCTCTTTAATGACGAAAATTAGGTAGACCTAATATGGCAGTTACACGCATGGGTCTTAGGGGTCTAAGACACACAGGTTCAAATTCTGGCTTGACCAATTACCAGCAAGCTTTAACTTCACATCTCTGGACTTCTGTTTCCTTTTTTTTGGAAATGGAGATAGCAGTAGTAGCAACCTCATGGATTACTGAAATGATTAAGGAGTCTAAAGTTCTCAGACCAGTACCTGGCATACAGCAAGCACTTAATGAACAGGAGCTACTGACTAGCGAATTATTGAAATGAATAATCAGAAGTAATAAGGCATCTTTTGCAATCTTGTCAAAGTTGACCTGAGTCAACCGAAATTATGGTCTTATGTGAAATTTAGTCTCCTTCAAATCCAGCATTGTATATTTGATCCCATAACTCTCCGTATAATTTGCATGGTTCTATTCTTTATTGCTCTCCCTCTCCCTATCTCTAGGAAAATATGGACACAAGTTTCACTGATATGACAAGATTATTGTTGGTGACTATAAAAATGCTCAGCAAAAAAACATGAAGGTAAAGTGCTACCTGCCAACGCTAAAAGGAAGAACGTCCTAAAGTAAGCTACATCTTAAACCAAATTTGAGTATTTATTTAAAATCTCCACTTGAATAATTAATATCTTTTCATAGAGTGATACCTTGAACCCTACATTGTGCTTGAATCAGTATGGAATATTTCTTATCACAGAGATTCATTGTTCATCATCTCTACTTGACTTTGTCAAAGATACTTTCTTAAAAATCTTTTCCCAGTGTCTTGATTTATAAAATATTCTACTTTTCTCTGACTTCATTTTTTGGTTCAGACATATGAATGAGAAAAAACTAAGGAGAGGCACCCATGAGCCCTGAAATATATTTGTGGGCATTTTGTGAAACTAAATGACTTCTACCCACTTTAGCTTAAATGAGTCTCTTGACAAATACTATAAATACAAAAGTTACTAAAATGCCTTTGATTCGTGTTCTTTGATGCCCATTTGCATAAAGAACTTATGTTTGACTACTTCCCTTTCAATTTTTATTTATATTTTGCTGTATTTACAAAAAGGTTTAGTTGGAGAAAAGAAAATTACCCAATATTTTCTACCTAAGGCCAAAAGGAACATGCCAGCTAAGAATAAAGGATCTAGACATCCTGTCAGTTCCTCTTGAGAGTCCAATAACGTGAGAAACACTGGATAACCTACTCTTTGTAATGCTCAACAATATGTAAGGTAAGATTTGGTTTTAAACATTCTCATCAGGAACGTACACAAGTAGACCAGCACACACCAGAGATTTAGATTCATGGGGTTCACAGGCTACTCAAGGTTCAATTCCTCTTCCCACAATCTCCTATGGTGGGTGTAAAACTGAGACGAATGAATTGGCACTTCCAATTTGATCCATTTGTCATTTCCAACCTCATCAGGGAGCCCTGTTGTCTCAGTCAGGCTGCTATAACAAAACACCATAGACTGAGTTACTAGAACAACAGACACTTATTTCTCACAGTTCTGGAGGCTGGAAGTCCAAGATCAAGGTGCTGGCAGATTCAGCTCCTGGTGAAGATCCTCCTCCTAGCTTCACACCTTGGGCTCACAAGGCAAAGAGAGAGAAAGCTCTGATCTCCCTTCCTCTTCTAAGGACACTAATCCCATCATGGGAGCTCTACCCTCATGACTTCATCTAAACACAATTACCTCCCAAAGACCCCACCTCCAAATACCACCATATGGAGGTTAGAGCTTCAACATATGAATGGGGGAGGGCCACAAACATTCAGTCCATAACACCTCTTTCCATGTATCAGTGTACCGTATCTCACTTCCAAAACTCATAGCAGCAGACAAACTCATATACATCATTTTTCATTTATGAGTGTGCTAGACCAAATCCCTTAGGGCCAGCTCTTCCTTCATTAGTTGAATCAGTGGTCAAGTAAAATATAAATAATGATGTCTTGAGATAAACATTTAGCCGGACTTGATTACCTACATTTTCAAAAGCCATCTAATTTTGTCTCTGTATATGTATTGATTTTATGTGATTGTAAATTTGGTTTGTGTGCAGTTACATGAATATAACCTGGCCTATTATTTACTCTGGCTTTTAAGAACGATGTACATGATCAAAATATCAACAGCCTAATAACATGGGAAAATTGATTTAGCGAAAACAAGAAAACAAGAGATTATGTCATAGCATTATCACAGCTAATTAATGCCTTCATGCCTTTTAAATTTCCATTTTATCATTAATTATGGTGTGGTAAAACTTCCTAATTAAAATAACTCTACCATATGCTGTCATATGTGTCCATTTTGTTCTGAAAGGAAATGTATACCTCCTTTCATATGCATTATTCTCAGCCATCTGTGAAAACTAATCCCGTGGCAAACACCAACCAGCAATTCTTCAATTTGATGTTATAAAGCGTTAAAATACTTGGAATCCTACATCCAGCCATGTTCAGTTGCCATTATTTCTTGTTCATAGAAGGCACTCAATACTCCAGAATGTGTGTGTGTGTGAGTTTGGGCCAGTCTATCATGAAAAGGGAGTTTTAGTGACTTCCTTAGGACTCTCAAAGATGAAAAAGAAATCAAGTCCACTATGTCAGCAGCTGCCTTTGTATTCAACATCTGTCTTTTTGAAAGACTACATCATTGGAATTTTTTAAACCAGTGTTAAGTATCAGACTGTCAACTGGCAAATTGATTCATTTACACTAATTGTGCTTATGAAAATATTTGGATTTATTTCTCCCATTTTATTTTGCAAATAGAAAATATTTACCATGATTTCCCTTTGCCCCTCCCAAACCAAAAAAAGTTTTTTGAATCTTAAATTTTTACCATGCTTTCTTAACAAAGCACAGAAAATTTTTAGATATAGCCAAGAGCACTTGAACTTTGCTCATTCACATTCTGTTGTGGAATATGGCAGCTCCACACTGTTTTTTTACCCTCTACCATATTAGCCTTTTCCCCCATATCAATATCCTTTCAAGTAACTCACATCATTTCCCACATCTTGGTTCACCGATGCTTCTTCTGTTCCAGTGTTTCCTTCCTGAGCTTCGATCTTCCTCTTCCTAAAGCCCATCTTTTGGTGACTATTAGGCAAGTTTCTATGAAAACATGCTTCATATCGTCACTTTCACTCTTGAGTATTAGACTACCTGGCTGCATAACTGTAAGTTGATAGTTATTTCCTTCAGGACTTTGCAGATATTTTAGTGTTTTTTAAAACCTGTTACTACTGTTAATAATTCTACTCTTAGTGAATGTACTGCTCCTTTGCAGGTAATCTATCTTTTCTCTCTACTTGTTTTCAAGGTTTTCACTTTATCTTTGGTATTTTACAATTTATTTATGATGTTTCTAGATGTTGATTTATTTTTATTTACCTTGCTTAGTACTCAGTGTAACTCTTCAATCTGAAGATTCATGTCTTTCATTTATACGTAAAATTATTAACCAAATATAATATAGTTTATCTCCCAATCACTATATTATTTCCTTCCAGAAAATGCAGTAAATTTCTTGGACCCTTTTATTTCATTTTCCATGTCTTTTAATGTCACTTCCTTATTTTACAATTTTTTATCCTTCAGGACAACAATTGGTGTAAGGTCTTTAAATCTCTATCTCTCTTTCTGTCTCTCTCTCCGCCCACCCCCACCCCCCGACCACCTCCCATATATCTACCGTATAGCTAATCTGCTCTTTGACTTCTTGAGGTATATTTTAGGACCACATTTTTCATTTGTGTAACTTCTGATTTTGAAATCTAAATTGCCTCTTCTTTCATTCATACTGTCCCTCCTCATTCATGAAGTCTTTAAACAATTTAAACTTACTTGTATAAAACCCTCTTATAACCTCAAGTTCATTTCAGTGTCAATCCTCCTGTTTGTATAATCAGCTTATTCTCTCTAATAATGGATCACTTCTTTGTGTGATTTGTCATTTTTTTTACTGCAAACACATCTTCAGCTGAGATTATTTTTCCATGGGAGTTCTGTGCACTGAGTTATAAAAACAACTTCAGGGTATAGTTTGGGGTTTTTTTTAGATGGGGGGTGTCTGATAAGTAGTCTAAGCTGTGTCTTGATACATCAATGATAAGAATCCAGCCTCTTGTCGTTAAAGATTACACACAGATCTGCTATCCTGCTAACTACTCTGGATATAGTTCCCTCTATTTATAAACCCCCGGAACCTGGATATTTCCCCCACCTTTCTTTTTAACTCAGCTATAAAACGTTTTGTCATGAATTTTATCTAGCCTATCCATGTGTTCTTATGTGGGGTCAGAAAACTTCATTAACTCTGTTCCTTGTATCACAAGAGCAAGAAGTCCCCACACCACATTGTTATGTAAAGATCTAAGCTTAATATAGCACAGTACTTGGTGAAAATCATTATTTATCAATGAGGTTAAACCAAGGGACATGACTTTGATCAAATGAGGAGCAGAGGCCCCCAGGAAAGCCAGGGACATTGTAAGCAAATGGCTTCAGAAGGGTCTTAAATTTGATCAAAGAAAGGTTTCTTCCTGGCCACTAATTTCTTCTATCCTGGGAGAGGTGCTTTTCTCCCAACTTCATGGGTAGGTGGCATCTCTACAGGTATCCCCCCAGTTCACAATAATTTCCCTTCTCTGGGAACTGAAAAAGGGGAAATTATTCACCACCTCTTCCCTTCTCCACAGGAACAGGTCCCAAACGGTCCTATTTTTACTGACCCAAGCTGAGCCAATCAGATACTCTCTTCTGGGAATTTAGAATTAAGACTGAGAGTAGCTAAGTTAGTCTTTACATGTGGCTGAACCTACAGTACCTAAACCTGGGACGTGTAAAGTAGCTGGATTCCACACTATGGAGAGAGAAGAATATAGCAGTTCTGTAAAAGAAATAGGAATGAAAAACAGAGAATTCAGACATTCTTCCAGTTTCTGATTCTAGTTTTCTCCTGGGGACCAGGTGTATTTCTACACCTGATTTCCAGGATACACCCTTTATCCTTATAATAAATTATGCATCTTCACTTAAATTCCATCAAATTGGCTGCTATGTCTTGAAACGAGAAGAGCCTTAAGACATTAGTCCTGGGGACACAATCAGAGCCTGTGGCAAATAGCAAGGGAAATACACCAAGCTCTAGGACAGCCAACACGTGTCCAGAATTGACAATGTGCCAAACCCTAGCTAGTGCTGGCAAATCAAATATGGAAAAGACAGTTCCAGTCCTTGAGTATCTTACAGAGTAGAAGAGTAGAGAGAAAGACACATGAACAGATAATGGCACTACAGATGCTTCTCCACCTCAAAGTTTTCTGGATGGTCCACCACTTCCACACCACCAACCAGACAAGGTTGGGTGCACCCTGTGGCCATCTCTATCGCTGTTGTGTCAGACACAGTTATCAGTGTCACTCACTGGTATATCTCCTTCATAAATGTGAGTTCCTTGAAAATAGAAACAGTACTTTTCTTCACAGTACCTCTAATAACTTGCAAAGTTCCTATCAGACAGTGGTTGTTCAATAAATAACTGCTGAATGAATGACAACATGAAAAACTATGGGGACCTATACAGAAATAAGGCAGAGGAAAGAACAAGTTATTACTTCTATTTAGAAAGGGCTTGGAGGACCTCTCAGGTGACAGTATAATGTGCACGATAGAAGCACTGGATTTACAGCCAGAGATCCCTGAATTCAAAGGCTGGAGCAAGCATTTATTAGCTGTGAGACATTTTCTTCCTCTGTAATGTAAGGATGTTCTTGATAAATGCCCCACAGGGTTATTGTGAACGTTAAGTGTGGGAAAGAACCCAAGAGGACGCACATACACTCGTACTAGTTAGAGCCTGGATTCCAGGTAAAGAGAACAGGAATGGAAACTGCAGGGCATGAGAGATCAAGCTCTTCTCCTATATGTTATCCCTGCACCATAAGTGGGTTGGTGGGATTGGGGGTGCAAATTTAAGCACCTCTGTATCTGCTATTTGCCCACTTCAGCATACAGAATTCAAGGACTTGTTGAAACTGGAAAGAAGAGGCTCCATGCAGCTGGAACCTTAGGGCAATGACTGTCTGAGAGAAGAGGAGAGCCCTGAGGATGGAGAGAAATCCAATCTAGAAGAATCACTAAAGGGTCAATCAATCAACAGTACAAATTATTTTGGTGACAAGTGGACATGCGTTGATGAATGTTCAGGAAATGGACCTCTTCTGGGTTTCAGTAGCATGAGTATCAATAAGGGACTCTGACAAGTTTCTGGTTGATAAAAGGGTGGCTCCAGGTGATTAAGGTTTGAGCTGCCACAGGAGTATGAGAACAAGATCTTACCCTAGAGAGACAGGGAGGCTAGAAAACTCTAAATTACGTGTTCATCACTGGGGGCAATATTGCCCCAAGGGAGCAAGAATTCATTCTTGGGGGTTTGAAATCTTAGATAGTATGTGGTCCTCCAAAAGGCCATCAAATATACACATATATACAGGATATCTGTGGTATTGAAATATTATAGCAGGGGAGGAGTAACAATTAGGAAAACATGTTTAAAAAAGACTCCTTAGGTAGGTGATGATTGAAAAAAAAAACAACAGCTGAGGCACCTTATGCCTGCAATTCCAGAGGCTGCCACCAGGGGGATTAACAGAGTGAGGGACTAGCATGCTTTTTTAATTCTTTATGTATATCTATCTATCTATCTATCTATATATGTAAACATATATATATATATATATATATATATATATATATATATATATATATATATATATATACTTGTTTTAAATGAGAAAGAGCTCAGTTAAAACAGTCTAACACAACCAGCATGTGTAAACATTAAAATGTAAAAAACGAGAGGTAAACACATTTAAATCTAAAGTGATACTTCTGTTTTTAGACTAGTGTTAAGTACTGTATAAATTAAATTTAAGGATAAATAAAATTGTTTCTAATATATTTTTAAAGACTTTATATGGCGTAGAGTGAAATTATAATTGAATGAAACTGATGATCCAGGAAGATGAACCAGGTTTATCCTTCCCATCTTACCAACACATTGTAGGATGCCTCCAACTTAAGAGGCATACATTGAAATACTTCCTAAGTAAAACTCTCCACATCTCTGGATTATCCCTTCATTGCAGTGTATGAGACAGAGTCACCTCCCAGAGGCCAGTACACGGAATCTTTCTTTCCATCCACCATAGCCTGTTAATTCCTAGGACAAATCTCTTCCTTTCATAATCTCTTAATTTACAGACTATCAAAAGAAATTTGAGTTATTATCTCAAATTTGAGTTATTATCGCAAAGTGATAATAATTTTTTTTTAATTTTTAAGAAGAAAAAAAGAAATTTGAGAAGAATTAAAAGCAGAACTGAGAATAAGTGGGTTGGGTAAGGAACAGCTCCCCAGTGACTACTAAAGTCAACCCAAACACCTTGCACTGGAATTTGAGGTCATTCCATTTGTAAACCCAACTTTCCTTCCCAGGGATATTGTCAACCAAATCCCTGCATGAAATCTGCATTTCACCCAAAATGAAACTATTCCCAATTTATGACACATATGCCACTTTTCCTACCATCTATTTTCTCAAACTTTCCCTCCCTTTAATATAGTCTCACCTCAGTCCACACCCCACAGCCTCATTTTTACATACCCAATCCCATAGCTCAAGGCCTAGTTCAAATGCTACACTCTCCATAAAGACTCTCTTGGGCTCTGCCATCAGATGAGCTTTCTCTCTCTTTCCCTTGAATCTAATTAACATTTAATTTGGGTCCTTATTTTAACACCTTAATCTCCATTTCATGCTGGTTTTCAGGTGTCTATGCTGTGTCTCCCTGACCCCACTCACAATGGAGTTTAAGCTTCTTGGTGGCAGATATGTGCCTTATTCAATGTCATGATTCCACACAGCCCTCAAGAGAATGCACTGCACACAACAGGATCCAACAGTTACAGAAGCTGCTCTATCTGTGGCTCAGGCTATATAAGTGAGTTGTGGATGTCACTCAGATTCGAAGTAGTATTTGCAATTCAATGTGAGCTCTTAGGAAAATAGCTCTTATTAGGCAGGGATTTTTGTGAATCATTAACAGGCAGCAGCAGTACTAGGGATTAATTTTAAGAACATTTCTGTTAGAAAATTCAAAGGCTACCTTAACCAAACATGTATATCCCAGACAAGCGCACCTGTTGATCATCACAATGACCACAGCTGAATTCTAAAACTCCTCCCTTAGTTAGAAAGATATGTAAAGCCTTGCTACTCAAGCGTGATTCAGAGACCATCAGCGTGGTTCGACCCAGGAGCTTGTTAGAAATGCAGAATCTCAGGGTACCCTCCAGACGCACTGAATCAGATCTGCATTTTAACAAACATACACAATGGAAGTTTAGAAGCTCTAGTTTAAACATCTAAATGTTTAAATGGACATTTATTAAATTTTAAATATCCATTTGTTTCCATTCATTTGGACATATATTTATGTCCAGCTATATGATGTCCATCTATTTATTAAAGGAGCACATCATAAAAGCTTGTTCAGTATACTTAGTAGCATTTAAAGTTGGGAAGGTAACTGCATGTAACATAAACATAAAATTAAAAAGGAATTAAAATACCATGTCAAATCACTGTTTCTCACAGTTTGCCTTCAGCCTTCCTAAAAACAGCACAGGAAAACTGTTCAGGAGTGGGGAACACCAACTATCTAGCTGTTCCTGAAATTTCTCTTCTCATGAAAAAAAGAATAAAAACACTAAATATCAACATGACAGGGTTGGAAGTTAAGCGGCGGCATCACAAGTGGGGCTCATGAAATCCAAATGGTGTGATTCAAGTCTTCAACGGAAAAAGGAGCATGTCTCTAACCGCTGAGGAAAGACCCAGAAGACCCCTGAGAAGAGGAGAAATATGGTCTCCCCACCAGGCTGACACCCTTAATTATGGCCTTTGAGCTTTTGATGTTCTGACACGTAAATAGCTAAAAATTTGCTTTTTCATTTTGTGCACTTGCAAGTTGGAAATGTCATCAAGTTTCATCAAGATTGAAATGGGGTCCAATTTGCTAAAAATGCCTCATGCATAAGGAAGTTCTGTGCTCTCTTCCACATGGGAGTCAGCCTGCACAATGCATTATGCACCCCGAGCTGGAAAGATCTTGATATGCCAGTCAAATACTCAAACAGAGGGAGCAGTCACACTTCGGGGTCTTTGCCCTTTCAGGGGGAGGGGTGCCCCTGACCCTCAAACATTCAATCCCCAAATAAAACAGTTCTGTATACTCACTATACAAGTACTGTGTATAAACTACACCAACAGCTTCTCCCAACTCACAACTTCTGAAACACAGACCATTATTCTGCCATAGTGCACCCTCAAACAAAGAAAAGCAGGCCAGGGGCAAAAATAATTGCTGTTTTACGTCCCTTTTGCTTTCAACAAAGTATAAAACCAACAACTTCTTTCTTTAACAATGGGAAAGCAAAGTGAATTAGTCCAGGGAAAGACCACCTCCTTAGAATTTCACCTTATTTTTTTCACTGGGATTCCATTTCCCGTGATTCTGTGGAGAATCTCTCTCTGAGATTCTATGCCTAGTAACAAACTTTGAGAAGTGCTTGGGTTACTCCCTGGGTAGACGTGGGTAGACATGCTTTTATTTCCTTCTTCCATATTGATTCTTCTCCCTTCTGCTCTTCCCCCAAATCTACACATAATTACTATTTTAAATACTCATCTCGTGGTTCAGGATACGAAGAACCTACAGCAAAAAGAGTTTCTGCTGCCCAGTAATTCACATTGAATGCAACAGGATAGTAAAGTTGTCAGGTTATTTCCTAATGGGACCCACATCTGAAAAACAGGAGCCCGGAAAGCAGCGAGCCTCAAACTTTCCAACCCACCCACAGTCGAAGATATGCACCCAAGAAGGGGCTGGCCTGCAGCTTGCTGTACTACCACAAACGCAAAATTTCTGTGAAACTCTTGTTGCATCCAAAAACTCCAACAGTTCTTCATTTTGTTTCTCAGGCTGTTTATTTTAAAGATTTTCTAAAAATTATTAAGCTTCCTGCCACAAAGTATAATTGGCACTTGTTAAAGGTTCCCCATGCTTTCAAATACATCATGACCCAGCTCTTCTTACCATGGGATTGCTCATACCCTACTCTCCATACTGAATATTAAGGGTCTGGGTGACCATAATAGTTTTAAATGTTACATTTTACCCAGTGCTTTTATGTTAATCAGCATCATCAAAATGTTGACAGCCAACATTAACTGAATACGTACTGTATGTCAAGCACTACGTAAACTCTTTACACACATACTCTCACGTAACAGTTAAAATATTCCTATAAGCAGGAACTGTTAGCCTCAATGTACAGATGTGGAAACTGAGGCTTAGCAAAGTTAAATAACTAATACTTAGTATCACAGCCAAGAAAAACAGGATTTTGATGATTCCTATGATATACTGCCTATTCATCTTTGTTTTTCACACAACCTGGAAAGACTTTATCAGACTCTCAAATTCAAAAGAGGAAACCAAGACTCCCAGTTTCACATCACGCAGTCAATAAACAGCAGAACTATCAATTCAAGATCTTCTGGCTCTAATAAGATTATTGGGTTTTCTGTCCTATCACAGATGCTTAGATCATTTCCAGTTTTACATTCCTAGAAATCATGATAGAAAAAAAGCTTAAATGAATCAGTAGAACATGATGAAACTTGGAGTCTTTATTTTCATGCAAATAGTCTCAGAATGAAGGTCAAGACATAAAGATTCAATGACCTTAATTGTTAAAGAATTAGAAATTCCATTAGTAACTATCACAATTTAATAATGCTCATTTTTTGTAAGAATGGCTGATAGTTACAGGAAATTATAGCAACCTCTTAATTTCTAAGACTATTTTTTCAAGTGCATTTTCCTAGTTAAAGATTAGGTGCCTTTTTCAGCTGCCAATAACAAAGGGGTTGAGGAAAACATTTTGCCATTAAGAAGTTTCCTATCTTCTGACTGTTTAAAACAGGAGCGCGCAGTGGTGAGCTCCCTGTCCCTAGGGGAATTCAAGTAGAAACTAGACAACAACTTGTCAAGGATGGAACCGAAGAGATTCACAATCTTTTAGAGTGACAGACTTTTTGAGAATGCCATAAAAGCTATGGACATTTTCCCCATAAAAACATACAGATGTGCAAAATTTTGCATACATTGGGGTAAGAAGCTTTGCTCTGCCATGTCTATATGGCAGGAAGTCATTTGGTTTGGGATGAATTTCATGCTTGTAGGTAGAGACAACAATATGTAAACTGGGAAGCTTTTCCATGGGCTTTGTCTCATCTCCCTCCCTCAACCTGGTTTCCAAACACCTATGGAAAAAAGGAGTCGCAACCTGGCATATTTTGTTTGGCCTACGTGATGATTTATTTATTTTTTTTTTAATTTGTTAAATCAAGAGCTCTAACAGAAAAATTCAGATTTCTGGATTCTGATAGAATAAAATCAGAGTTTCAAGGTACCCATGGTCATTTCAGCAAGATACCAATTTGCTGAAGCTGAATGAAGACCACAGACCATGCCTTTGGATGAGGCCATGCCAGTATGCCACAGTCCACACCACTCACTATTGCCACCCTAGCCTGATCTACTCTTTTATGTTTCCTATTTCACTATGCATTCCAGCTTGTGATCCCTGAAAGAGAACAACAGTTGCTGATCCAAAGTTTTCCAAGTTGGCTGTCAAATCAGCTGGTATGCTTCTGTTTAACCATAGTCTCTCTCAGTAGAGATATACACAATACTTAAGGGAGGGGAAAGGGTGAGCTTACGGCCAAATCAAATGTAAGAGCAGAGAAACCTATGACGAAAGCCTAAGAAACAACCAAATACACCTATTAATTTTCAGTCTATATGCCCATTTTCTCCTGATGACTACAAAGAGAGACCCAGTTAGCATGCTTTTACAGACCAGAGACAAGATGCAGTCCTTTCAATCAGGAGCGAACTTAGAGCTGTTCGTACAGGAAGAGAGAAGGATTCTCCCTCCTTTGCCCAATTCATCTTGTAGAACACAGCCCCCACCTCATTGGTCAAAAAGGGAAGAAGGATCTGGGAAAGAGGAAGGGACCTGAAAAGGAGATGCTTCTCCAGGGGCCTTTCCACTAAAATACAAACTGGGAGTCCCAGAAAAACTCCAGGGGCACCTAGAGAAATGATTACAGGTGGCCCTCAAGTATCATAGAAATTGCACGTCAGTATGTTAGACATTGACAATTTTAACATAGGCTTGGATGCCAGATCCAACTGTTCTTACATCAACCAGTGAGCAAACATTTGCAGCCATTTCATGATGGTTCGGTTACATGTCATCTGGATACCAGTGCATGGCGATTGATTTGAGAGTTATATTCATTCTTACCTTATTATTACTAAGGAGAGAGAGGAGCAGAAAAAGACGAAATGCCGATTCTAGTAATAAAAACTGTAGATCTTATCAACTTAATTCAAGTAAGACAAAGATGGAATCACTGAGCATTTCATCTCAATTGAATGCTCACTGGTCTTAAGCTGTATGTTAACTCTGAAGGCAAAGACCTAATTACAGAACATGTAGGAAATACTGAATATATATCAAAGAGAGAAACCACTGGGTGTAATTAGGAAACTGATCATTTATTTCTAATACTCTAGTATTGCAACCCTGCCAGAACTTCATAACTTGTATCATAAACTTTCATAACTTGTATCATAAACTTTCATAACTTGTAAGCAGTAGTCAACTTTTCCATTTTCTCCATTTTGCCTGCGTTTGCAGGAAGGCATTAGGTACGAAATCAGAGAATTATAATTTTAGTTTTGCTATTAATCGATTTTTCAGTTTAATTCAAGCCACATAACTGTTTCTGGTCTGTTTTCTCATCTGTCTAATGAGGTATTCTATCACTGGGATACTGGAAGGAAAATATGAAATAGTGGATATCAAAATGCTTGGAAAAGGTAAAATACTACTCAGATATAAGGCATTAGTAATATATGAGCGTGTTAGGTACATAATGCTTAAAAACCTGACTCATAAGCAAAATGTTACATTTTTTCACAAAGACATTTAAAAAATCAAATGACATATTTATTTTATCTTACTCTAAAATCTTCTTTTAAGATTCTTTTAAGTTCTCTTTTCATTAAAGAACGCTCCTAATATTCTCCCAGGTAAAACGATCAAGATGAAATTTAGAAAACAAGTGATTATAAACACTTAATATTCATTTACTTCTTCCATCCTGTCATTTGTTATTGTAGCGTTTATAGCTTTAAATATTAGTCCCGTCTTATTTAGAACAACATTGCGTAGCGCTGCTCATTTATCTATTTAAGAAAGGCAATTTGGAGGAGGGGTAGCTACAGTGATGGCAATTTGTCATTAACAGCAGTTCTAATTAAATAACCTCACCTACACATGACTGCACCATCTTGTACATTTTCCCTAAGACTAAGTATCTTCTAAACCGTAATAATCCACCAGATCAAAAATTCAGCAGCTTATGAAAGTGAGAAAATAGTGATTTACATGTTACACTTTAAAAGCTTCATCAAAGCTGTAACAATTTTGTTGGATAAACAATGTGATTCTTGAGATTAATAAGAATTTCTAAATATGAAAAATATGTACCCTGAGGAGAATATGATCTAACAAGAAACTGATAAATTATGTTGGGCAAATAATCTGCATACTAAAATGTGTGTAATGGAGACAGGAAATTAAATATTGAAATGTGTAAATAATAAATACACAGTTTGGTGTGTTGGGGTTTTTTTCCCGCTTAATTGGGTTAAATCCCAGCCTCACAATAATAGATGTCCCAGTTCAGGTCCTGGTCATCCATACAAGAAAGAGAACAGAGTAAACTGACATGTGTCCCAAATCCAGATTCACACTGGGCAGGAAATAGGAAGTTGTTTGATGAGCTCCATTTGGAGTAGATACCTGGGAAAGAATGGAGGGAAATATCCATGGAATTTTTTTTCTAGACTTTCAAAAACAACATTTGGGGCTTTCTTCCTCTCCAGTGAATGAGTGCCTTTGAAAACTGGAATCAATTGCGCTGGTCCAAAAGACTATGATGATATGGAACTCAGCGGAAATACTGCCAAGGCTAAATTAATCAGAATGCTTATACAGGACCTGGATTCTGTAGCCAAGTGTTGGCTAAAAATTTCTTCCAAAGGCCATCTCACCACCCATTCCTGGTAGCCCCTTCAGGAAGACCTCACCAGAGCTAAATGAGTAGGCGGAAAACCCATCAGACATTATTTTCTTCTTCAGGACAGTTATTTCTGGGAGGAGAAAAGCTGAAAGGTCTTCCCAGGTCTGCACCAGGAACTGTGCAAGGACAGGTGCAAGGCATGGTGGAGGGCAGCAAAAACTTTCCAAAAGATTGGGCTGTGAAAGAGTGATCAATGTTAGCCAGGCAAGGAACAGGTAAGTGCATTCCAAGCAGAGGAAACAACATAAGCAGGAACTTGGAGGGACAAAGCATACATGCCGAAACATAAATAAGAGGTACAAAATGTTTAAAAATAAGACTAAAAGAGGAATTGAGGCTAAATTAACCATGTCTGTATTTGTCATGCTAAGAATTTTAGAAAATGAAGAAGAAGAAGCTAAGAATTTTAGGCACTGAAGAACAAGCTTGAAGAAAATACAAGTAATATTGGCAAAATATAAAATTAACAAATGGTTGGTATCCTGAATATATAGAGAACACTTACAAATCAATAAAAAGACAATCCAGTAGAAATATGGACAGGCAATTTCCAGAACACACAGCCTAAATGACTACAAAAAGACACTTAAAAAGATGTTTTGTTTTAGCAGTAATCAGGAAACTGGAAATTAAACATAATAAGGTAGCATTTTAAATCTATCAGACATAAAAATCTACCAATACCAAGTGTAATGAAAATATGGAGCAATAAGAACTGTCATACACAGTTAAGGTGTGTAGAGGTATAACATTCTAAAGAAAAATTTAGCAATAGTCATTAAATGTTTAAGATATCAATATCATTTGATCCAATAATTTCCCTCCTTGTACTACAGCTTAGAAATAAGTCTCACATGCATGTATAAATATATCTGTGTAAGATTCTTTATAGTAGTAGTGTTCATATTTGAAAAAATATAAATCACTTAAACATCAATCAACAGGAAATAACCCAGAAAATTGTGGCAGACTCATACTCATAATAAAATATCACACTGCAATGAAAATGAACCAGAGCCACACATATCAAGGGTGAATCTCCTAAATATAATACTGAGCAGAGAAAAGAAAAAGCAAGTTGCAGAAAGATATACACCTTATGATGCCAGTCATATAAACTTTTAAAACACACAACATAATAATGTATACTGCTCGGAGGCATGTATATATGCAGTACAATATAAAGATAGACGTGGGACGTGGGAATGATCATTGCCACACTTCAGAGAAGGGTGTTTTACGAGGTAGGGGCAAAGACCCAGAGAGTTTCTGCTTATACTGGTAATATTTTATTTCTAAAGCAGGGATATGAAAGCTCATTATAATATTTTTTGTACACATATGTGGAATCTAAAATATGATGTAAATGAACTTCCACAAAACAGAAACAGACTCACAGACATAGAGAACAGACTTGTGGTTGCCAAGGGGGAGGGGGGAAGGGGGGAGAGGTGGAGTAGGAGTTTGGGATCAGGAGATGTAAACTATTACAGAATGGATAAACAACAAGGTTCTACTGTAGAGCACAGGGAACTATATTCAATATCCTGTGATAAACCATAATGAAAAAGAATATATATGTGTGTGTGTGTATATGTATAAATATATATACACATATGCATACACATGTATAATTGAATCACCTTCCTGTACACCAGAAACTAACACAACATTGTAAACCAACTATACTTCAGTAAAACAAGTTTTAAAAATAATAATATTCTTTATACATTTTCATACATTCAAAACACTTCTAAGTCAAATATTAAAACACTTCTAAGTCAAATATTAAATATCACACAGAGATAGCAATAAGGAGAATGAATCAAGGTGAGGGAGAAAAGGGGGGAGGGGGACAGGAAGTGGTAAGGTAAGTTTTAATTGGCAGAGATCCCTGCTACTAAAGCAATGACACACAAACCCTGCACTTTTCCAAGGAGGATTCATCAAGAGGCTGACTTTACCTGGACTTGAGTCTCCAAATTAACTCTATAAGAATCCTATATCCAAAAACATCCACAAATGGGTAGATTTGGCAAAAGAGACGCAAACTTAAAGGGGGAAAACAAAACAGACAACTCCACTCTAGTTCAAAAGTAATACCAAGTTCCCTACGGGGTGGGGGGGGGTGGTAAAAAGAGCTAATTTAACCTTTCATCCCCTTGCTCCATATTTATTATGTGGTGATAATAATACAGGGGATGTTGTGAGGATTAATAAATTCATTTCTCAAGCTTTGTAGATAAAAATGTGCTCCATAAGTACTTTATTTTAAGAACTATGAAATGGTTTGTTTACGCCAGTGTCCTATTCAGCCATTCCTTAAAACCTTATCTCCCAGTTCCGGGTTTTGAGATGAATATGGGGTCTTTTAAATGATTGCTAGTAACCTTTGAGGATTATGCATTTTAAGCACTGGTTCACAATGAATATGTGACCAGATATGTCACACAGGAGAAAGTCAAAAATATAATCCCTATGAGGTTAATGACACAAATTGTATTTAGACTTTCAATTTGCTGCAATAATTCCGAACACTTTAGAATAAGTGACTTTGGCCTTAGCACCCAATGTCGGCCAATACAAAGACATCCTCATTTGGTGTCTATTAGAAATAAGTTAGGGTTTTGCCTGGAAGGCAGCAAATCAAGTAGTAAAATTCAATGGAAATATATATACTATGCTCTTCATAAAGATAATTAAAGAAGTTTCTTTGAGTAGTTTTCCTAGAAGCAGGCAATGGTTTATACCAATTCATCCATACTTTCTTGCCTAGCCTCCTTTTGGAAAAAGAGCACAAACTTGGAATAAAGCTGGCCCGCTTTCAATAAAATTAAACTTTATTTTGAACCAACCATTCTGGCCATTTTATGATAACTTCAGATGCATTCATTCATCCCACAATTACATACCAGAGGTATACTTTTTATACTTTTCTTTTAGCACCCACATTAACACCAGTGGTTAGGGTAGCAACGAAATATTCTAAGCACTTACTATATATTTTCTCATTTAATCCTCACAACAACCCCTAGGAACTATCACTGCCCACATTTTATAGCTGAGTAAACTGAGGCCAAGAGAAATTGAGAGATTGCCAGGATTATTACTAGTAATTGGCAGAACTGGGTGTTGAACCTACTTCCTAACCATGATGCTATAATCACACTAACAGATATAAAATGTACGCTGTGATAAGCTCTACAAAGAAAAGGTGTGTGGTCTTAAGATAGACTATAAATTAGATTTAACCCAACCAGGCTGTAAGAGACACCTGAGCTGAAATCTGAAAGATGACTAAGAGTTTATTCGAGAGAGACAAGCATTCCAAGGAACAAGAAGAAGGACTGAAGGCAGACAGGATGAAATGAGACCACTGGGGTAGGCATGAGACATTGACGAGAGATTAGAGACAGCAGAGATGCCAGACAATGCAGAGTGTCTGTACCATATGGAGGAGCTTTGTCTTTCTGTTAAGATTGATGGATGGAATAGCACTGGCCGTGTTTAACGAGGACGAGAGGAAGCAAGAGGCTCATGTGAGCATATTCACCTTTAGAGACGATCTAAACTCTAGAGCAGATTGAAAGGAGTCAAGAAAAGGTGTCTGAGGCTATTAGGTTGGTTCAGGCAAGAGATAATGGTGGTGACCTCACCAAGGAGCTGGTGGTGGGGATGGAGAGGCGCAGGCACAATCGGGGCTACTTAGGAGATGAAAAGCAACAGAGATTGGATAAAGGGAAGTGAGGGGGAGATCAACGACCCACAACTCATAGGTTTCATTCACGCACAGCTTGAATCTTATACAACGTGCACCAAGTGCAGGCTGATGGTTACATGGTTTTCAAAGTCAAAAGCAGTGCCTCAGGAAAGTTAGCCCCTGGAGTCAGGTTTGTGGGTTTGTGGTTTCCCCATATATCACAACATAAATGTAGAAAACTTACTACAGAAGGATAGGGGTTGCAAAACGTCCCCAAAAGGCACCTAAGGGCTTTGACTGAAGACTTCAATCATTCATTTAAAAATCAAATAGCTTTGGTTTTAGAAAACAGATTTTTTTCATGAACGGGGTAATCTGGTTTTGCTTCAGGCATCATTTCAAACGTTCTCTGCAGGAGTATTTCTGAGTCTCAGTTTTCATCTCTAAACTAAGAACCAATGAGATCTGTGCCCACTCCACCCCACCACACGGGCTGAGTGGAATTTCACAAACCCAGCTCCTTTCTTCCACTGCTGTCCAGGGCTCTTCTCTGGGCACCATACCCAAAACCTTCACCCCTATACCTAGTGGGCAGGACATTCCTGAATGTCACACAGAGAGGAGCCCAGAGTGCACCCACCGTGTAAATAAGAAATGAACTCAGAGGTAGTTTCTTACATTCGGAAGACGGTTATAGCACAAGTCTAACACAGGGCAGATTATCTTGTCTCCAAGCAACTAAGCCAATTCCTTTCTTCAGGCACAAAGATCTACAGTCTAAGCCAATGGCAATTAAGGGAGCACAATCCTCTAGAGTCTTATGGCCACTCCAGAGCATTTCTCTAGCTTCTATTTAGTTTTTGTTAGCCTCAGATTCCTTATCGGCACAATGGGTATAACAGTAGTCACCCAATGAGAACTGAAGGAAGGAACCCATCAAGGCCACAGTGTCCAAACAGGGTATGTTCTTTATATGTTCATTATTATGGTTATGCCCCATCCACTGATATTCAGAAAAGAAGGTGAGAATACCGATGTTAGAGAAAAGACAGCCCTTGGCTACAGGAGCTTCACATTCTAGTGTAAGAGACAGGGAACAAAGGAAGGCTTGTAACGAGGAGGACCAGTGAAGACACCTCACCAGGCCCCTGACCCTCTCTCCCCTTGCTCCTCCCAGTGTTTTCACTGTGCCAGTCCCAGGAGAGTTTCTGGGGAGGCCTGGCATGAATCTGCAGAAGAAAATTTAAGAACACTGAGCTGGTAGAAAAAAAACTAGACAATGCATCCAGAGACCCTCGCCTAAGAACCTGATGAAGCAAATCGCTAAACCTGGCTGTCTCAGGCCTCCATTCCACAAGCGACAGGGTCCCAATCTCACCTATACACAAAGGCACGTTTGCATTTAGGAGAGGATGAGGTGAGATGCTAAGTGAACAGGCCACTGAAAAATAAAAGCTATTAACCCAGTGTATACTAAGCACCTACTGCCTGCTCAGCAATGTGATAAATGCAGAGCAGAATGAGTTCACGCAAGGTCCCGGCTTGGGGGCAAGAAGAATGGTTCTTCTTTGGGTGGGACAAGGAATACCAGTTTTAAAGCTTAACAGTACAAGGCAGAATAAAATAAAAGGATAAACGACATAGTGGAGATGATCGTCTGACAGGATTTTAGAGCAGTGAGAGAACAATAAGGACAATGCCTTCTGTCCTTTATAAAGGACAGAGTTGGGTCAAGAAAGATGATCCAGGGCTTCCCTGGTGGCGCAGCAGTTGAGAACCTGCCTGCCAGTGCAGGGGACACGGGTTCGAGCCCTGGTCTGGGAGGATCCCACATGCCGCGGAGCGACTGGGCCCGTGAGCCACAATTACTGAGCCTGCGCGTCTGGAGCCTGTGCTCCGCAACAAGAGAGGCCGCGATAGCGAGAGGCCCACGCACCGCGATGAAGAGTGGCCCCCGCTCGCCACAACTAGAGAAAGCCCTCGCACAGAAACGAAGACCCAACACGGCCATAAATAAGTAAATTAATTAATTAAAAATTAAGAAAAGAGGAAAGATTTAAAAAAAAACAAACAAAAACCAGATGATCCAGTGGAAATTAGGGGCTGTTCCAGGGTACAATCTGAGTGATGACTCAAAGGTAGAAATGAGCAAGGCATATTTGTAGAAAATTGAAGTGTCTATTATGAATATTAAAAATTTATACATAGCTTTAAAGAAATTTAGTCTTTGAAAACCTCATCTAATCACTCTTTTGTTTCATTGCTTAAATTTCAGAGCAGGTATGACTCTGCATATGGGCAAACTGAGACCAAGAGAAGTTCATTTCCAAACCAAAGCCAAGCAGCACAGCGGAGACAAAGGTCAAAAGCCCAGATCTTCACTTTCTTATTTCTAGCCTCATCTTGGATATTATGGTCTGAGGCTCCATGAGGAAAAAGTGAAAAACTCTCACCTCTTTTAGTTGTTCCGTGAACTAAAAGAAAGCAGTCAGGGGTTCAGAATGTAGGCAACTGGAGTTCAGCTGAAGATTTAATCTCTCCTATGTTCCTGAGTGAATATTATTCTCCTGATAACCCTGCATGTACACTGTCACAGCTACCTTAAAGGTCACATCTTCCAACCTTCAGAAGAACACAGTTTAGAGTGTCAAAGGCTGCTCCAGCATCTATTACGTGCTTGTCCTGAGTTTTTTGTTTCTGGTGACATCACCAAATATTTGCACATTGCCCCAGTTGATGGTGTTGCCAAACCTTTCCACTAAACGACAGTCTCATGAAGGCCCTGTTGCTTATTAGACTGTACTTACATATCAGCATCCTTCAATATGGAAAGGGCTTACTTTCCGGATGCTTTCTCAACAAATTTGAAAGGTAGTTGCTCAAGGTGACTGAATGGGATTTTGTAAAGTCAGTGAATGACAGGAAGCCAATCCTTATCCATAAGGTTCCACTTCAAATTAGCAATACGCCACAAGAGTAGGCAAGAATTGTTCTGGCTTTAGCTGGCAGATGCGCCCAGGTGGTACCCAATCTCTGGCCAGACCTGGCAAACCAAATGAATCCCGCCCCGCTAAAATCACTGCGGGCTCGTTTTCACTGAAAGCCCTGTGGCTGAGCAGAGAGATCGGGGAAATACAAATGCATCTGTGTGAAAGGCAGCGGTGACCTATGCCTGAGGGCCTCACACACACAATCAGTTAGGAGCCTCCTCTCCCAAGTGCCTTGAAATGGTTGGAAATTATGCAGGCTAAGCCATGTTGCAGCCTCATCAAAAACAGACTTGCACATTTTCCCCCTGAGGTCACATGTTAGGTCACCCAACCCAAGGAACGATGCGCAAAGCCATCCAAAGTGTCGATTCACCCCATTTGTATGTGGTCCGTGATGGACGGATGAGGAGAGACTAAATGAGACCCTTTTCTCAGAGGCTAACATAAGTTACAGTCCCACTTACACATCAAGCCTGAGTATAACATTAACATATACATGGATCCTGCATTTTTAGAAGAAAGGGGAAAAAAGGATTTCTAATAATATACTACTGCATACAAAATTTATCTAAGTAAATAATTATTTTTAAACCTAAGATTTAGGCAGCTTTACTATTCCACATTATGCTAATGTTTGACAATTACTAAGTGTGGGTATCAGCCGGTGGGTTTTTTTTTTTTTTTTAAGTTTAATTTAAAGCAATTTGACACGGAAAGGTTATTACTTTAGTTGCCAATAAAAGCTGTACTTTTAACGTAAGTGTACAGTAGGCCCTAGGGTATGTGACTATTATCTTTTCTGCAATTATGTGGTGTTCTACATAAATGTTAAAAAAAAAAAACTTAGAAATATCAAAAGTACTAACTTAGATACAATATGAAAGTTGAATAGAAAGAGAACAGAAAATCCGATTATTTTAGACACAACATGGGTTGAGGTTTCCTCCTAGAGGTTATATTGGGATTAGCACCAGCTGGCTTTGAATAAATTAATTCGAACTATATCTTAAAAACACACACTTAGCAACCAGAATATCGATTTTATGAACATTCTGTCTTGAGATGCAGTTGTTCAATTGCACAAGCTAAATGCCATTAACAGTAAGAGCAAGTCTCTGAACCAATTAACCTATTTTCTGCAGTTGCTGTGCCACCAAAATAAAAAGAACATTTCTCAGATGGTATTTGTCATCTTAAGCTTGCATATGTCCCCGAGAAAAGAAAATAAATTATTGCCAGTAATTGGGTAATCTAAACTTTTTCTCTTCCCTTGATCTTTTAGCAAGATAGGACTTGAACAAAAGAACATCATAATATTTTGTTCTTAAAAAGACACAAGGTAACCTAACACTAGCTCACCTCCTTTCACCTTTTTGCATTTATCTCTGAGGTGTTCAGATTTAACTAATGGGGGAAAGTCAAGGAAAAAAGGCTAGAAAAGAATTTAATCAATAGCTCCTGTCAATTTTTCATTATTATGGGATACTCCCTTCCTATAATAGGAAATCACTCAAGAAAAGTAAGGCCAGCAAAGACAGGGACATTCACCCAGCCATCTGCTTAATAGGAATATTTAATCCATCAAAGGGGACCCAAGGGGGACCCCAAGAGAGAGATGAGGCTGGAGAAAGCCGAGTTGCACACTCCGCCTATGAAGATTGACCCATGGGAGCAGAAGTTGTATGTTGACGAATATTTTTTAAATCCTGTGTATACTGTGGCTATTATTATTATTATTAACATTACATTTCTTGCGAACATCCCTCTTTATAAGCCCTGACATAAATACTTTAAAAAAACACTGCCTTATCATCCCTTAAAATAACCCAGAGGGGTAGGTGCTGTACTTACAAGCATTTTCCCTAGGACCATGCCAAGGTTCCATGCCAAGGCCGTACTGGGAGTCCCACCCGCGCGTGTCTGCCTACAAAATGCTTGGCCTTAGGACAATAATTCAGTTAGCGTCAAAGGCTTTCTACACTTGAATCCTAACTTCATAATTTCCAAGCCAAATAACCTCACTGAAACTATTTCTCTGTGTGACTCAGTTTCCCGATTGGGGAAGTCAGGGTTAACAATTGTACCTGTGTCATAAATTTGCAAGGATTATATGTGCTGATGCGTACAAAGCACTTAGAACCTGCCTCATAGTGGACATTCATTAATAAATGCTACTTTAGTATATTACTATTGCCTTTCAGCACATACCTATCAGCCTTCTTTAGTAAATGTCTTCTATTCTTCTCTGGGCACTTTGAGTGACAACCCACCAGCCCCCCGCCAGACAAATGAGTCTTCCAGGAACAAGGGTGGAATACTTGATACTGATAGGATATGTTTCCAAAGAATCCTCAATATAGTAAGCAGTTTGTTTTTCCAAGCATTCTCTTTTATTGCCCCAATTCAATCCAGGGGAGAAATCTTTTAATTTAGCAACTTTAACTCTTTCTCAGTGACCCCAAGGATCTGCTCGTCATCTTACTGAGACAGGAACTCGGATCACATCAGAGATTTGTGAGTAAAATAAGTCACTGGCTAATGAAGGTGTCTAGTTACCTGCCCGACATCCATCTCTCAGTTCACTGTTATCAACAGTAACGTCATCTGAGACCCAAAGGGACCACTTCTATTTCCTTATCATCTCTACTTCATTGCAAAGGAAGAATCATTTGCCACAGAGATGTCTGCAGATTTATGACTACAAGGGACAATTATAATACCTTAAATGGTTTGACATCCGTTCCATGAATATCCCTTTTGATATTCACAACAAAACTATTACAGAGATATTATTGCACACAGCTACAGAAAAGAAGAAACCAAGGCTCAGTAACTGAACAACAGCCCATGGGTACCAAGTACAGCTGCTATCTTACCTTCTCTACAAAGTCTCCCAAATTAAACAGAAACGAGCCATGTATACGGTCAGTGTATACATGAGACTTTCTCTCATTTTAATCTAAACTATAAGCCTTACTTTCCAACCCTAGTTACTGTCTCACTTCCATTACGGATGCACCGTGGTGAACATCTGTTATATTTGCCTTCCTCACCCTTCTTGTAAATATCATCTCAGTTCTCCTTTGAAACAACCCCTTTTCCATTCTCAGTTCATGATACTTAGTAGGACTAACCTATTCCCAGCTACAAGATTGGGTATGGGCACCAGGTTTGGTCAATCAGAGCACACAGATCTTGGCTGAAGAGCCTGGTTCAAGGACTGGCATGCAACCCAAGCCTGACTATTATTCTATGTCCACTGGAAGCACCAGCAAAGAGAGGTTGTCTTTACCCTAGAGTTGCTTCAGTTCTACACTCTAAGTCTACAACATGTGGAGATCTTCAGTGAAGAGAACTTACCTGCAAATAAAGCCAACACAGAGGAAAGCAGACCCAAAATAGGAAGAAAGCCAATTTTTCTATGAACATTTAAGTCCCTGGATTCAGCCATGCCTGAAGCAATGCTATCGCCTAGACTTTTCAGTTATGTAAACCAATAGAACCCCATGTTAATTTACATCCAAATGGGATGGGTTTCTTGGTCTTCTCCCGAATAGTATTCATGCATCCACACATGCCTGCATCTATGAGCAGGCTGCCGTCCTTCTGAGTCGTGACCTGCCTCAGTGCGTGTCTGATACAGACGTGAGGGTTTGGAGAAGTGACGTGCCCTTGGTTCTCTTTCCATCATTCCTGGTACATTTCTCTGAGTCCTCAGGCAGTGTGGATGATAAATAACAAAGATGATGCATTGTCCAGCCCACTCCATTTCTTAAATAGGAAAAAATCATCTTTCTCTTCTCTCCTGTGCTTGACTAAGTAGGGAAACAACTCAGGTGTCATCCCTGCTAAGGAGATGTCAGTAGGCTCTACATGTCAGATGTCATGTAGAAGGGAGCCTAGTCCACGAGACTACTGAGGCAATAAAGTTGCTTCATTTCAAACTTGGGGTCTATTTTATGCCTATGTGTACATACAGAGAAAAAAGTTTGAGGTTGGGACCCCTAGGATAGAAGGAATATGATTCCAAATCGCACGGCACTGGCTGCTTCTCCTATAACTTCATTTGCATCTAACGGGAAACTTTCTAAGATGATTTTCCATCAGATTAAATAAACTAATGAGTTGGGAAGTGGTCACCCTGGAAGACAACTTATGGTCCAAAGCTAGGAAGCCAAGGTCAGAGGCTGGGAAGCTGGGCTTGGCCAACTCGGTGGGTACTAGCCTTTCACCAGTGGCCACTGGAACATTTCTGAGAAACAGGACATGGCAGAGATTCAAGCAAGAGGAGAACTTCAATGTAACAAACCCTAAGAGTCCTCTAGGAGAAAAGCAAAGGCCAATTCAAGATGGCCTGAAACTTAGAGATAAAATCTTTCAGGCTCAGAGAAAGCAGCTCTGTGTTGTATCAACTTCTCAGTCAGATAGCCATGGGCTTGAATCTGGCCTGAGCCACGGGCTCTGCAACCTTGGAAAAGTTACTTTACCTTTTCTAAGCCTCTCTTTTTTTCCCCCTCAACGAAATGGGAGGCCTTGTGGGATTGTCACGAGCATTAAATGAATGAGCGAACCCCCTGCAGGTATGAAACACTGAGGATACTGCTTTGCATATGGGAAGTGCTCAATAAACTTGAACTCTGCTATCAGAACTAATCACAGTCACCACAAGGGATTGGAAATATATGGAAAGACTTCTTAAAGGACATTTGAAAGAATTCAAGAACATTATAGCACAGGACTTGGGGACCTGAATTCATCAAACTGTAAGAAGCTATTTCCAGAAAGGACAAAAAGTCTCACCAGAACTGGCAGAACTTCCAACCCAAATCTACTATGGGCTGGAAGTCTGGGTTTCTTGCTCTAACATCCAACCCAGACAGGGATGAATGTGGCAAAAGAAACTAGGGCAGGGTGCCCAGTAAGCTTTACCAGTCAAGCCAATAGGTAGCGAGACCTCAACTATTGTTTGGATAAGATTCTGGGCAGGACAAGCTTAGTTCCCTGTCTTTGTATTTATTTTCTTTCACTTTAGTTTCTGAGTAAGAGATCCTTTTGAAAACACTCAAATTTGCTTTGGGTGAAATAAGGAAAAAAGAATTTTTCAAACTTGAGACATAAGATAAAGGGAGTGGGGCACCCACAGAGGACAGCCACGAGTCCACAAAATAGAGGTGTCACGTGTAACTGTAGCATCTGGAGATACGAGAAGAGAGGGAAGGACAGCCATGGTCCCTGAGCCAGTCTCCCAAAGGGATTTTCTTTGTCAGTACCAGAGTTTGCTTCCTTCCATGTTTTTCTTAGTGATAACAGACTGACCTTTTGTTGAAATGACCAGCCACATCACAAAAGAATTTCTTGCAAAGTTTCTGGAAATAATACAGCTGCCACAAAGAAACCTCTTACTTGAAAAGGGATGCTTTTAAGAATCCTAGAGTCAATTCTTAGGCATTCATAAGCAAATCAGAGCTCTTAATATTGTTTTCTTCCTTAAGTCTAAACAGAAAGCCTGGAGCCATAGACTGTCTTTGTGGTTTTACAAGGTGATCGGATTATGACTTTTTAAAGGACTATCCCAGTCTAATATATGAGAACTTGTCCAACTGCTGTGCCTGTCATATTAGTCCTTCCCTTATTTAGAAGAACTAGACCATAAAATTGATAGTAACTGCACTATGACTTCGGAGGTTGTTGATATGACATACCTCTTTGGGCCTAAACTGGGTCCATTAACAATGGTTATGATGTGATGCTTGTTAAAATATTAACAATTATCTCACTTCACTCTTTAAAATTAAGAAGAAATATGGAATTTACTTAGAAAATTTAGGAGAGGCTAGAATTGGGTAAAGGGAAGATTGACCTCTTTCAATATATCAGGAAGAGGTCCCCAAGAGTGAACCGAATGTAACCTCTGTAGTAGAAAATTCAATCAAGTTAGGAAACTAATCTAAATCAAGTTAGCACCACTGACCATCCTAAAATGGAGGGAATGTAACAGAAGAAGGATGCCTTGAAACTTACGAATGCTCAAGCCTCATTGGACTGTTTCCTCTACATTTGTCTCATGTCCTGAGTGGCAATAAAATATCTTGGTGGGCTTCCCTGGTCGCGCAGTGGTTAAGAATCTGCCTGCCAATGCAGGGAACACAGGTTCAAGCCCTGGTCCAGGAAGGGGAAGATCCCACAAGCCGCAGAGCAACTAAGCTCGTGTGGCCTGTGCTACTGAGCGCAACTACTGAGCCTGCGCTCTAGAGCCCGTGAGCCACAACTACAGAGCCCACATGCCACAACTACTGAAGCCTGTGAGCCTAGAGCCCGTGCTCTGCAACAAGAGAAGCCACTGCAACAAGAAGCCCGCACACCACAATGAAGATTAGCCCCCGCTTGCTGCAACTAGAGAAAGCCCAGGTACAGCAATGAAGACCCAATGCAGCCAAAAATAAAAATAAATAAATTTTAAAAAATAAAATAAAATAAAATATCTTGGCTATCAATCAAGTCATTAAGAAAGTGATGGGAAATCAGGCTCCATGACTTCAGTCTATACTACAAATCTACAGTCGTCAAGACAGTATGGTACTGGCACAAGAACAGATATATAGATCAATGGAACAGGATAGAAAGCCCAGAGACAAACCCATGCACCTATGGTCACCTTATATTTGATAAAGGAGGCAAGAATAATATAATGGAGAAAAGACAGTCTCTTCAATAAGTGGTGCTGGGAAAACTGGACAGCTACATGTAAAAGAATGAAATTAGAACACTCCCTAACACCATACACAAAAATAAACGCAAAATGGATAAAGACCTAAATGTAAGGCCAGACACTATCAAACTCTTAGAGGAAAACAGGCAGAACACTCTATGACATAAATCACAGCAAGATCCTTTTTGACCCACCTCCTAGAGAAATGGAAATAAAAACAAAAATAAACAAATGGGACCTAATGAAACTTAAAAGTTTTTGCACAGCAAAGGAAACCATAAACAAGACCAAAAGACAACCCTCAGAATGGGAGAAAATATTTGCAAATGAAGCAACTGACAAAGGATTAATCTCCAAAATTTACAAGCAGCTCATGCAGCTCAATATCAAAAAAACAAACAACCCAATCCAAAAATGGGCAGAAGACCTAAATAAACATTTCTCCAAAGATATACAGATTGACAACAAACACATGAAAGAATGCTCAACATCATTAATCATTAGAGAAATGCAAATCAAAACTACAATGAGGTATCATCTCACACCAGTCAGAATGGCCATCATCAAAAAAATCTACAAACAATAAATGCTGGAGAGAGTGTGGGGAAAAGGGAACCCTCTTGCACTGTTGTGGGAATGTAAATTGATACAGCCACTATGGAGAACAGTATGGAGGTTCCTTAGAAAACTAAAAATAGAGCTACCATATGACCCAGCAATCCCACTACTGGGCATATACCCTGAGAAAACGGTAATTCAAAAAGAGTCATGTACCACAATGTTCATTGCAGCTCTATTTACAATAGCCAGGACATGGAAGCAACCTAAGTGTCCAGTGACAGATGAATGGATAAAGAAGATGTGGCACATATATACAATGGAATATTACTCAGCCATAAAAAGAAATGAAATTGAGTTATTTGTAGTGAAGTGGATGTACCTAGAGTCTGTCATACAGAGTGAAGTAAGTCAGAAAGAGAAAAACAAATACCGTATGCTAACACATATATATGGAATCTAAAAACAAAAAATCGTCATGAAGAACCTAGGGACAGGACAGGAATAAAGACACAGACGTAGAGAATGGACTTGAGGACACGGGGAGGGGGAAGGGTAAGCTGGGACAAAGTGAGAGAGTGGCATGGACATATATACACTACCAAATGTAAAACCGATAACTAGTGGGAAGCAGCCGCATAGCACAGGGAGATCAGCTCGGTGCTTTGTGACCACCTAGAGGGGTGGGACAGGGAGGGTGGGAGGGAGGGAGACACAAGAGGGAAGAGATATAGGGATATATGTATATGTATAGCTGATTCACTTTGTTATAAAGCAGAAACTAACACACCATTGTAAAGCAATTATACTCCAATAAAGATGTTAAAAAAAAAAAAAAAAAAGAAAGTGATAGGAAAGTAGGAACCCAAGAAATAGTTCTACATGGCTCTTTAAGAAGTCAGCCCTTACCAACAAGAAGGTCATTAAGCAGATAAACTATTAGATGTTCCTTGCTATCAAAACATTTTTGGGGACTTCCCGGCAGTCGAGTGGTTAGGACTCCACCTTTCAGTGCAGGGGGCATGGGTTCGACCCCTGGTCGGGGAACGAGGATCCCACATGCCCTGGGGTGTGGCCAAAAAAATTTTTTAATAAATAAAATTGCACATCTCTATAAATAAATAAATACATTAAAAGAAAACATTTTTGAATTAGGAAGTTCGGTGAAAGTGTGGTCGTTCATTCTGAATGTAAGTAATTTCAGACCAGCACATAGTTGAACACAGTACCCACTCCACAGCTTGATTTGAGAGGCCTGTGAAGCCTTCCACCTCCAAAATATGATCTCTTGATCTCTTTTTTTTTTTTAAGATATGGTAACTAACCCCCTTCCTTACCGCCTCACTGACCCCTCCACAAACATCACCCACCCATTTCTGAGGTGAGACATCTTATTTTCAAGAATGTACTATTGCAATGCACACATTTTGTCCAGGAAGGATTAATTTCTAACCCACTGCTACAGATTCCTTAGTTTATCAGTTGAATTTGTTGCTAACTCTACTATGGTTCAATTTCTACCTGTAAATTAGGGAATAATAATGGTATTTACCTATTAGAATTGCTTGCAAATTAAATAATTCATGCAATGTGTCTGGAACTCAGTTAAGTGCTCACCAGATGTTGGCTCATTTTGTAATTGTCGGTATTGTTTGTAAGTGATAAGCTGAAAGTCTCATGGTTATGACTACAGAACTGAAAAATACAGAAGTAACAGGGAAGGAAAGTTCTGTCATGCAGAGAGCAGCCTAGTTAAACCACACAGCACAGGGGACCAGAGGACCAGAGGAAGTGGGGACAGGCATGAAGGCAGGGGTTCTTATACCCTTTTCTGTTCCTCTACTTCTGAACAAATCTTCTCCAATCCCACTATATCCTCTGAGAAAGTGAGCAGGAAAATAATCTCTTCAAATTTCATTAAATGGTTCAGAGGCCACTTTTTCTTTCGCTTCTAAGGAGAACAAGCCTGCATGATTTAAACACTCCTAATGAAAGATTTTCTCAGCTCTGTTAATTAGTGTCAATTGCAATGGTGGTTTCTGTTTCAAATCCATCCTTGTTCACCACTTTACCCTTACATGATGCTACAAAAGGCTGCAGCAGGCAAGAGGTAACCCCTACTGAATAATCTCCAGGCAAAATGGTTGGGATGAATTCCTGAGGGCGCCAGTGAGGTTCGTTTATTAATTGCATAGTGAAGAACAAGACAAAAAAGTGAGAGCAAGTATGTAATGAACAACCTGACGCAGCTGTCAAGGTGGAAAGGTGTGATGGGAAAGAGAAATGTGTTGAAAGTGCATGTACTGGGATATCTCATAGCAAATACCAAGGTCTGTGGTTAGGATTCCAGTTATGCCTGGATGATTGAAAAGGCTCCCAGTAGGAAAGATACCTAGGTAAGCATCATTCATCTCCACTCATTCATTCATTCATTCATTCAACCCATATTTATAGAGCTCCTACTTAGGATGCAGTTCACAATTTTACTGGAAAGACAGACATCCAAATGAGTCATACAAAAGAATAGATGGATGGATGGATGGATGGATGGATAATAGGTAGGTAGATAGTTAATGGTACTGGGTGATAAATACAAGAAGGTTAACTAAAGATGAGATGACAGTTCACTGTAAAGGGACTGATTTATTCAGGAAAGGGAGGTTATGTTCTAAAATGACATGTATAATTCAGACCTGAGGGATATGTAGCAGTGAGCCAGGGAAAGGTTTAGGGGGAAAAGGCAGCAAGAAAAGTATGAGGCTCCACTGCGCTGAAGCAGACCTCGTCCTTCATCCCCTCAACACCAAGAAGCAGTCAAGGAAACCCAGCATTGGAAGGAGGACGGCTTATCATCGAAGATACTGATCCTGTCTTTGGAGGTTGGGCATGGCAAGGTTTGATGACTATAAGGTGGGATGAGGTGGGACAAGACAACGTCAGCCCTCCTCTCAGTGGCGAGAAGTCATGGCTGTAGGAGATGTAAAATCTGTGGATGAGAACGACCTTCTAGGGTTTTTGTTTTAGCTTAAACAAGAAGATAAATGACCCGCAACACTTGCTGTAAAGACAGGGAGCTGACATGTTAACTTTAAGCTTCAGAGTAATGATATCCCTTCAAAAGTATTTATATTACACTCACATGTGGCTTTGGAATGAAAACCAAATGGCAAACAATAAAACTCTTCTAAGACAACCCATTCTGGCAAATAACTGGAATCCTGAGCTCTTTAGTAAAAGCGAATGCTGAGTCTTCCAGTAAGTCGTGTGCCCCTGATTGGTTCCATAGACCAACAAAGGCCTTTAGAGTCCTAGACTTGCCAGTGGCCAAGGGGATGGCAATGAAAATTATTCCAGCTTCCTTAACTGGACGCTCACTCAGCCAGCTGCTTTACAAATCAAGAGTTAGTAACTAAACACACAGACCCTAGAGCTGCAATGTCTGGAGTTGAATTTTAGCTCCAACATTTGACAGTCAGTGTGATCTTGGGCAAGAGACCTAACCTTTTTAGCCTCCGTTTCTGCATCTGAGAAATGGAGACAGCAACAGCACCTACCTCATAGGGATGTGAGGAAGATTAAATGATATACATCAAAATCAATATATGGGAGACGCTGGAGCACAGTTTGCCATTAGGAGGGTGATTACGAATCCTCCCCACGGCCCAGACAGAGACCTATTTAACAAATTAGGTTCAGAGAAAATAAGAAGGACGCCACAAACATACAGCTATATAAGGGGCAGGGCTGAGAGTCAAACATAGGTTTGCATTGGTCCACGTTTTTCCCACTGACTATACCATGTTCCCTATAAGCAATGGCAATGAGTATATATGAAGGCAAGAAAAGGACCAGAAACCAAGGTGGTACAAGCACCATTTTCTGAAGAAGACAGGTTGAGAATTTACTAGCAATGATTCCCTCTCCAAACCACCCTTCCCACCCATTTGTAGCCCAAGTCCTGTTTATCCTCAAACAGAGGGAACATAGCAAAGGAAGGATGCCTTGAATCTTAAAAATGCTCAAGCCTCATTGGACTGTTTCCTCTATATCTGTCTCACATCCTGAGTGGCAATGAAGTATCTTGGTTATCAATCAAGTCATTTAAAAAATGATGGAAAAGTAAGAACACAAGAAGTCCTGCATGGCTTTTTAGGAAGTCCGCCCTTAACAACAAGAAGGTCATTGAGCAGATAAACTATTAGATGTTCCTTGCTATCGAAACATTTTTAAATTAGGAAGTTTAGTGAAAGTGTGGTCATTCCTTCTGAATATAAGTAGTTTCAGACCAGCACATAGTTGAAAGCGATACCCCCTCCATGGTTTGATGTGAGAGGCCTGTGAAGCCGTTCCACCTCCAAAATATGACCTCTGGCCCTGTTTATCCTGTTACCAGTTTAAAGGTCATTTTTGCAGAGATGCTCCCTACCCACTGCCCTGTGCCTCTGGCCTAGCTTAGCTCCTTCTGGTGAATGCTCTTTTTTTCCTTTTTCTGGTGAATGCCCTTAAAGACACTGGAGCTTTCCTTACTAATAGTCATCACAACTATATTGAAATACTTGTGACGTAATTATTTGTTTCGACTCCACTTCTTCCAGGAGCATGTAAGTTTCATGAGACAGGATCCAGGTCCATCTCAGTCACCTTATATAGCCTTAGATCCAATGCTTGACGTATAATAGGAACTCAATAAATACCTGACGCATGAGTGGACTTTTGGTCCAAGAAAAACGTTGCCAGACACTGGGGCACAACATACTTGCAATAACATAATGAACTTGTTAGCAGTGGAAGCAAAAATCACCACAAAGTCAAAAGTTAAATCACTAATTTTTTCCGACATCAAAATAAGGTCACATGAATTATCTACTAAACATGACTTTGCTATTAGGCGAAGAAGGAATCAGAAGGTTTGTGTGTATTTCACTGAGGGATATTTATTTTGATACTGTTTTATAAATACCAAACTAGTCAACCAATAGATTGAGGCTGTCTGCCCAGAGAGTTAAATTACCTCAGTTATCTGGAAAGAGTACAAGGGTCCCTATGTTTCGATTTTGGAGTCTTGAATTCTAATTTAATTCTCAGTGCGTCTATAACAATGGGTTATAGATTGGGCATTTTTAAATTAAATCTTAAGCAGGTGCTCATTAACATTAACAGATAGAAGCAGCACTGTTCTCATTTAAGCCAGAGTGGGTCTCCTAAGATACACCTGTCTTGTCCACTCGATGCTCTGCAAACAATACAACTATGCAGCCTTTGAGCATGGCTCTTAGGAACCCTCCAGGGTTCCAAGGAACCCAGTTTGAAAACACAGCCAACACTAGCAGAGATTTGACTGATACCTTCAATGCCAGTTACCTGCTCCTGTGCTGAGATTACAGTCAAACGAGGCTCTCACAGCATTACACACAGCAAAGCAACTCCAAGGTGGACTCGCCTCTGAGTCAATCCTTAAAGCCATGTGAGTGTCACACTGATCATTGTCACTGTAATCCCTACCTTAAATACATTCTTCTCCTCACTATTTGAATGTACCCAGAGAAAATGATTTGTGGTATACTGCACTTAATCTTAATCAATAAAGTAAAATCTATTTTCAATTTTAGATGTGGCATGGTTTCTATATTTTTCACATAAGAACTAATTTCAGGAAAAAAGACCCATGAATGTACATTTGCACTTTGTAGAAAAGTACAAGATTTATCCAGCTCAAATAAGAAAAGCTCCTGGCCTCATGGAAAACAGGCTGGTAAATTTCTTTAAGTGACTTCATTCATTCACTCACTCTAATAATATTTCTGTTTTTATTGAAGTCTAATTGACTTAAAATATATGAGTTTCAGGTGTACAACATATTGATTCAATATTTTTATACATTACGAAACGATCACCACGATAAGTCTAGTTACCATCCGTCACCATACAAAGTTATTACAATATTATTGACTATATTCCCTATGCTGTACATTACATCCCAGTGACTTATTTTATAACTGGAAGTTTGTACTTCTTGATCCCCTTCACCTGTTTCACCCATCCCCCACCCTAAAAATATTTCTTGAGTCTGCACTATGCCACTGTAGCCCTGGAAAGTCTACACACCTCATATGTTCCATCAATCATGGCAACATATATTCATTGTGTGACTGCCACGTGCCAACAGCCTGCCTTCATGGAACTCAGAGTCTTGCCAGTGAGACAGATTCTTTCCAGTAAACAAATCAACTAGAAAATTATAAGTAGTGATGAGACTATGAATAAATGAAACAGAGTGCTGAGATCGACCATGACAGTCTACATATTAAATACAGCTAAAATATTTTTGGAGCCCTACCGATCTAGCAATTGAAACCTGTTGAAAGTATAAGAAACAACTTTTATAGGCAATGCCAACAACCTAAATTCAAACAGCCCCTTCCCTGAGCCGCAAATAAGCTGTGAGCTCTAGGTGATTCTTAGATTTCAGTACTTAGTAGGAAGCACAGAAGTTCATTTCTAAAGTCAGCTATTTTTTTTAAACTGCTGTTCAGGATAATTTTTGCACTATCATTATATCAGTTTTCTCATGTCTATCCATCTATTCAAGTAAGTTATCACATAGATAACAAGTTCTAGGACAGAGAGAGTGAAAAGGAAAAGAAAAATTCCTTTGGCAGAAAAAAACAATGGAGTCAAGGAACTGGAAAATTGTGTAATTTAATTTAGAGTGAGGACACAGGATTTAGAAAGCTCCAACTAGTAACGGTGTTATAGATAAAATTGTTCTTGGGGAGATAAAAGTGCCATTTAGATACGGAAAGAGAGGCAGAGGAAGCATTTCAGATGGGGAGAAGAGTTTATATAAACAAAAGGCACATAATCTATCTTTCCATCTATGTGTTCGTCCAGCCACCCATCATGGTTCCAGTCGCCATTCTAAGTGCTTTCCATACCTCATCTCATTTAGTCCTTAAAACATTAATAGGTAATAAAAAATTCATTATTATTCTCATTTGTTTTAGATGGTGTTTCTTATACATAGAGCCTAAAGTAGGAATTCAGGTGCATGTGACTTATTGGGTAAGCAGGACCCAGACAGGGTGAGGAAAGTGAGCCATCTTAAAACACAATTTTAGGAGGCACTCCTTCTCAGGGTTGTGCAACTTGCATGACCTTGACAGGGAACATCTCCTTAAACCCTGCCCTCTAGATGCTTCACTCTCCTCACCCTAGTACGAACCCTTGGGCGAGCGCTTTAGAACAAACTTGTAATGAAAGGGGTTAAGCAGGAGAGTGAAGGTGAGAGAGCAGGTGAAGAATGTGGTCCTAGGAAAAGTCTAGCCATGGGCTGACCCACAGCAGGAGTGGCCTGGCGCCTAAGTGGCCCCACAGAATGGTGCACGGGAGCTGGCCTTCTGTACCCGCTGTATCAACAGGTCACTGACGGCCCCTGGGGAGGGCAAAGGTATAAGATGTTAGCTGCAGCAGCTGGGGGCTGGGTGCAGTGGTAGTTAATGAGAATCTGCATGGGTTAAATTGCATCTAATACATCATTTTGAACAAGCAGAATCTAGTACTTACAGAGGCAGCAAATCTTTAATTGCTGGTCTTTAGGGAAGCCCTGATGTGTAGCATTTGCCAACTGTCCTGATGTAAATCCTCCCACCAAGGCTGATTTCAAGCTACCAACACGATCTGTGAACGTGGAGTTGGCAAGACGTGTGGCCAATCTCCAGCAACAATGCATGGGGCTTAGGCAGTTTAGCAGTCAGAGGAGAACCAGAATTTGATCTCAGGTTGCCTGACACATCAAGGCACATCCACAGTGCCAGAGAGCGTGAGGCAGCAAATCCTGCCTGTCAAGAGCCAGGTAGGAAATACATTCTGTTTTGTGGTCTCTGTCACAATGAGTCAATTCTGCTGTTGTCGTGTGAAAGCAGCCACAGACGATACATAAAAGAAGGATATGGCTTTGTTCCAATAAAATTTTATTTACAAAACCAGGCGGTGGGTCGTGTTGAGTCCATGGGTTGTATTTTGCCAACATCAGCTGTAGATGTTATTTAATATTTTTATAATAAATCACATCTGCTATTTAATTACTGAGCAGGGCCAATACTAAAGTGATGGAAGAGAGGCACCTAGAACACAAAATTTGCCTCACCCTAGGTCTGGCCCTGTTATTGAGTCACCTGAACCAGATTTACAAGTGTATTGATCAGGGCTCATTTGTTCAAATCTGAATCACTTTAGCAGAAGAGGATATAACACAGGAAATTAAGAGCTTGCAAAATTGTTGGAAGGGCTAAGCAAGCAGGTGAGGCAAGGCAAGGCAAGCAGCCTACCAGGGAAGCCTCTACATCTGCCTCCCTCAAGAATGTGGGCAATCAGGAGGCTGCCCACGGAACTGCTGAGTTCAAAGACACAGTCACACAAGCATGGTCCAGGATCAAGGCCACCACCACTGCCATTCGACCCCCAGGAAGTTAGTGAACGGCACTAGGACGCTGCTGCAAACAAAACCAATGTCTACAGGCTCATGCCTGCCAGCAACAACAGCTGAAGTCACAGGAAAGTGCCCCCGCCTCGCTTCCATCTTCCCAATACCAGCTGCATGCACCTCTGGGGACCTACTTTTCTTCCAGAACCCTAGCTGCAAGAGAGTCAGAGAACTGTAGGTTTCAGCTACTCAACTGATGACACTAGAAGAGAGATGAAACCAATGCTGAGTGACAGTTGACTGCATTCACCATAGTAGGCCTCCTGGCAAAGGCTTTATTTGCTGAGAACTTGAGGTTACCTGTCCAACAAGCAAAAGACTTCCCTGGGACAAAGCCGGTTCCAATCAGAAGTTCCTGCTGGTAAAGGAAACACCATTCGTGCCCCCCAATACATACACACACACACACACCCCTAGAGTGTATGATGGGAGTGGTGATAGGGATCAGAAATGTCTAGCTGAGGGATAGAGGGTAAGAGTACAAGATACAAGGGAAGATTTGCTTCAGGCATAAAGAACTGGGTCAAGGAATGCCAGGCACGGTGGTGTGGTGGTCAGAAGTAGCGAAATTAGGAGCCCTATAGGATAAGAGAAGGTTGGCAGTTGCTAAAGGGTGAATGCAAAGGGAAAGCTGAGGAAATGCCCTACACAGGTCATTTGCCTTAAGGGAACCATCCCTTTGTGACCTCCATATGGGGTGCAAATAAGTAATACTAAGCATGTTATAAATACACCATGCTCTGTCGACTGCGATTCGTAATCACTTCCATGAAAAAAGAAAATTTATAAGTCAGTACGGTGGAGCTATTTTCTTTAAAAATGTTTTGCGTTACGATATATGACATATACAAATGTATGTTCCATAGATGTGATTATGGATTAAGATAATGCAGTACTCTCGAATCCGCCATGTAACTGAAGAATTTTACAGCTGAAGCTGCCTGTGTGTTTTCCCTGATAGTTCAGACTCATTCTCTTTCATTATCCCAAAGTTTATAATTTTTATTCCCTTGCTTTAAAAAATATAGCTGATCACATACACTTGCAGTCTGAAATTATTTCAAGTTTGCACACCTCAAGTTATTTCTAAGTGATAGAAATTAATACCATTGCTAACGAACGTTTGTCAAAACCTATTTATCAGAATTAGAAAACGAACAGAAGTCTTGGGTGTTTCCAAAAACGATGGAAAAAAGAAAGGCAGATATCTTGCATGAATGCTTAATTCACCTTGTAATTTGAGCAAGTTTTCATTTAAAAAAAATAGTTTAATCATAAAATGCTTTTAGACGTGCCAGCCGGCTAAAACAGTGCCTAATTTCAACTGTTTTTCACAATGGTGAGCAAGTCGCAGAGTTAATGAAATTAAGCTTCCTTCATTTCTCTCAAACTCCCCCCACAAAGAAGAGCTGTAACGTACAAAATGCTGCCTTAAGTGCGTGGTCGTGCTGGTTTTCAGGACTGGAGCCATCACTGATTTGTCACACGGTCCTCTTAACAACGTATTTGTATTTTGCAAAATGTATAATTTTTTGTAGCCCCTGAACAAATATATTTACATAACTGTGTCTAACGAGAAATTACATTTAACTTCTCAGAAATGACAATAACTAAAACCTGAACTGCCAATTCCACTTCATTAGTGTGGTAGAAATGCATTCCAAATGTTAATAAAAATTCCAACATGCTGATAAATTAGAGCTTCTAAGGAGCATGTGACACCTTGGTTAATATATTCAACCTCAATTATATTTCTCTTCAGCACCCTGTTATCTGGAACCTTTGCTGGCAATCAGAGGTGCTGTTTTTCAGCGGCCAATTTTCTAGATAATGTAGCTTATCAACACTGTGGGTAAACTTGCCAATGGAATCAGGCTGCACTGAACCACACACACGCTAATTGCATCCCTTTTTTATGCATATTTACAGACTGTCACTTCAAAGAAATCAGTGGCCCATTGAGGCACCCAGTTAGCTGGAAGAACTGCCTCTTGCAAATGAAAATTAGCAAACAAGCTAGTGATAAATATGAAATGAACAAAGTATAAAAATACTGTTTTGTTCCGAAACTTCCCTGTCATCCCAATTTATACTCGCAAATAGAAGGAGTTTGGAACCTAGGATGTGCCTTTTGTTTCAAACGAAGACAGAAAGAATTCTTCCTGAAACCCACTAACTAGGTAAAAGCCTATTAGCTTTTCCCTCTTCTCCCACGCCATCCCCACCCCAAATTTCTATTCTCATAAACAGGTTATTAAATCCCGTATTAGATTTGGTTTGGAGTTTGAATAGACAAATGACATGTTAACACTTCAGAAACAATTAACCCTGGGAACTTAATTAAGTTCTTCTGACTTTAAGGAAGCACATTTCAAAATAATGTTTCTAAACTCTCTGAATTTGTTCAAGAATAGCAATGCTTTCCTTCTCTCAAGTCTTCCTAAGTTCAACAGCAGAAAGCTTTGGCTGGCTATATATGGATAAAGGTTATGGTGTCATGAGCCTGCTGTAATTTGACTAACTCAGAGCGAGTATAAAAAAAGACAGGTACCAAAAAATAACAATCATTAAAAAAAATTTTTTTTTCCAAAAGCCCCAAACACTGGCCATATATAAAAGAGAAAACGATCTTATAATTATGTCCTGGGAACGGCACACACACAAAAATACTGAGACCTGGGCTGTGTGTTTGTCTGAAATCCTTTCCCTTGCTTTTTACAATAACATTTTGAAATCTTTCACCACAAGGACAATGTTTTGAAGGCAATATTAGGTTTTGGAAAACATGTCATTTTAATATAAGTTAAAATAAACCACATACCAATTAAACTATAAATACTTTTAAAGGTCTTGTGCCAGAGTGAGCAACTTAGAGTGGCAAAACTCAACAAATAAATGGCACTTAAAGTCTTAGCTTACAGCTCAGGTTCAATGATACTTTATTTGGTTTGGAGAACCGAGCATCACGCCTGCTGTATTTCACAGTTTCAACAGACTCCTAAATTCCTCGTCACTAACATTAGATATACAATGTCATCTGAGAGTTGTTTTTTTTTTTTAAGGGCACAAGCAATAACATAAATATTGATGCAAACACCGGGGGAAACATCGCTATTTTAAGAAACACGCTACACCTACATGTCTACTGCTCCTTTCTTACAGGAGAAAACAGGGTTCTTTAGTAAATTAGTGCTCATCTGTGTGCACTAATTTAGACAATTATTTTATATCACTTTCCGAACTGACATACCATGGTGTGTTTATATGTCTGTCTCCCTGCCCAGACTGGGAACTCCTTGAAGACATGAATCTAGTTTTGTACAAAGACGAATAAAACAGAGACCCCACCACTGAGGAGTTCAAGGTGTATGGGGGGCAGGGAAAGACACTTACTTATGCAGCTATCCGGTACCAGGGAGAGGAACAAAGTGCCACGAGATCCTAAGATAAGACCTGTTGGTTCTGCCCAGGGGTCTGGGAAAAAAATCACACAATCGATGACATTGGAATCAGATCTTAAGAGGTACGTAACACTTCAATCCGGCAGGGAAGGGCATATCAGGCGCACTGAACCACACAGGCAAAACAGAAGGCTGGAAGGTAAATGGACGAGTCATGGGGGAGATTTTTGGCAATGCTACATCTTAGGCCGGGGGAGGGGGAGGTGCGCAGGAGCATTCACAGTGTACACAGAGAGAAAGATCTGAATCCTGTCTACGGCCACGTCACCTTTACCTGTCGTATCTTTTTGCTGGGGGAAGACAAAATGTGGGGAAGGCTATGTGAGCACCTGCGAAAGAGAAGAATTCTCATGAAGACTGACCAAAAGACACCCTGACTTTTAAGAATGTATAACCATTTTCATTTTTAAAGTTCACCTGCAGTGCTATCAAATTATATAAATACATATTCACCCAGCACCTTTACAGGGTCTGTCTATAATACAGTAAGACTGATTTCACAAGACACAAGAAGATCTTATCCTATTCCTCCATATGGACACACTGAAGACTATGTCTCAATCACTCTTGATTCAAATATTAATAAATTTCCCTGTCTCTTAAAGGGGCTAATTGAAATCTGGCTCAATCTTTCGTCCTCAGAATGTCTGGAGGAAAAGACAGCAATCCCGTCTAATCTGGCAGAGCCTGTAAAGGTTTATCCAAAAACCTAGTTTATTGAAGATGGTTTTGAACTTTAACATTCCGAAAACCTGCTTCTGTGAATGGGCAAAAAAACCTAACAAAAGGAATTACATGATACCAAAGCTAGTTGGTTGGTTTCAGAGAAAATTTTTCAATTGATTAATACATCATTCACTGTTAGCTATTTTACAATACAGACACTGCTCCTAGAACATAAAAGGCAAAATAATAATGGTAATAGTAATAATAAAATAGCAGCAGCTTACAATTTTAGCCCGCTCACTATCTGTCAGGAACTGAGCCAGTGACTTTACTTACAGTATGCCATCTAATCTCTAGAACATTCCCTTTGAAGGAAGTATTTTCAGCCCTGTGTTTTATAAAAGAAGATACTGAGGCCATTTCTCTTGGACGAGGCTGTGAACTAGTTAACGGCAGAGCCAGGATTCCAATCTGGGTCACAGTCTTCCAAGCCTGGGATGGTAACCACTGTAAGATGCTGCCTCTTTCTAAATAATGTGAGATTGTTTCAATTTTTCAACTTGAGCTTGGCTAAATTGTTTGCGGGGTGGGGGGAAAGCTTGAGCAGGGACGAGAAGAACAAAGAGGGAACAAAAAGAGGGAAAAGAGAGAAGAAGGAGAAACAGAGGGCAGGGAGGAAAAGAGGGACGAAAAAAAGGGAGAGAGAGAGAGAGAGAGGGAGGGGATGGAAGAAATGGAAGAAAAGCCAGTGAAAGCAAGAATCTCATTTTTCAGGATGCTCCCGTAACACTCGCTACTCCCCATTCTCCACACTTTTTTTTTTTTTTAAATTGAAGTATAACTGATTTAAAATATGGTGTTACTTTCAGGTGTACAGCAAAGTCATCTGGTTACATACACAACTATTTTTTCAGATTATTTCCCATTATAGGCTATTACAAGATACTGAATATTGTTCACCGTGTTGTACAGTAAATCCTTGCCCATTCTCCACACTTGCTTACTACTTTTTTCCCTGGTCCATCTCTCCGGTAGAATATAAGCTCCATGAGGGCAGGAACTGTATCTGTCTTGGCCGGTATCCCCTGTGACTGACTAGCACAAACCCAGCAAAGAGTGGGCACTCACTAAATGAAGAAATAAAATAAATTTGATTTCTTTCCCTTCATGGTTTGAATATTTCGCTTGTCAACTAGCTGTTTTCTTGTTCTCTATAGCCTCAAAAAGAAACGTATCAATGCCTAAGACTACAAGGATAGAACAATTCCATTCTATTGTACCCGTACATTTGCGATCACAAATTATTTAGGTCTAAAGAGTGCCATTTTGTTGTTACCATTAGTGTGATCCTCCTAAGTAGGACCACTGGCTCCTGTACTCTAACGCTGTCCTAATTTTTTATTCATCTTTGACTGAACACTGGAAGAATGTAAATCAAAGAGTAGAGTTCCTCTGCCTTCTAACTTTCGAAAAATTCCCTATAAGGCAGTTGGAGGATAATTCCATAACCAGAAATTTCACCGCTCTCAACATTCCACAGAGGTCAAAGATCATTTTAACCATTTTTGTAACCAAAACAGTGAATACTTAACCCAATGAAGAATGGTTTTCAACTGCAGCATTACCCCACTTTATACTATCAATCAAAACAACATCATAGGTTTCAATGTATAAACATTTGTTCTACATTCAAATTTGTAGCAATACATATTTGCTTCATAAATGAAAATAACCCAGCAGTTAAAATGTGTGTCAAGGATGTGCCCTTCTCTTGCTGAGTTTCTTACTGTTTATTTTGCTTACGCTTCATCAGACACCTGTTTTGTACTGAAATCTTCATTAAAAGGTTTTCCTTTTTCTTTTTTTCCCTCCTTTTCTCTCTTTTCCCAAGCCCTTTGCTTTTTGGATTAAAGTTACAATTTTTATCTGTCTTCCCAGACTCCCCTTTCACTGATCAGAAGGAGACTTCTCCTTTGTGTTAGAATTATTCACAGGACCCATGGAATGAAGGCTGAGCACAAAAGAAACTCCAGCTCAGAGGAAAAAAAAAAAAAAAAAAAGTGTTGCTTGAAGAGGATGGCTTTGGAACATTGGCCAAGCTCAGGACGAAATAAACAAAACTAGAACTAACTTGGGAGCAAGAATATTCTCAGAACAAGCAGCCAAGCTGGGAGCCAGAGCAAAACAGAGCGTCCTGAACATCTGTTTTGTTTTCATTTCAGGAACGAAAAACACCTTTGTCCTCACTGATTGTTTTGCTCTGAGCAGTCCCTTTGGACTTTTGCTAAACCCAGAGAAAACCTGGGACAACTTGGACAAAATGTGAAAATGCAAAGCGTTTACTTAATATTTAAAAGAAAGAACAGAGAGAAAGAGAGAGAGAGAAAAGAGAGAGGTACCTTTGAAAGTTTTAAAAAATCAGGTAAAATACAATTTATTCTGACTATTTTTGACACAAATCACCCTGTAATTGCCATTTCTGCAAGGTGTCTCAGTTACGAGAGTACGCTGTGGTTGTTTAAATGCCTATACATTTGTCTGAAGAAGAGAAAAAGCCACAACATTGTCTATTAAATGTCAAAAAGCCTTTTCTTTAACTATAGAGGGCTTGGACAGAACTCAGGAAATACTTCAACTGGAAAAGAAACGTTAAAAGCTACCCTTCAAGCTATTGGAAAACCTATTATCAAATGTTAAAACCTTAAAAAAAAATCCATGAGTATCCCGAGCTGGATTACAGATCTTTGTTTAGCAAAGGTTGATCATCATTGATAACCAAAGACAAAGTAACAATGGATGCAATCTACCTGCTCATTAGGAATCACGATGCTTAAATTAAGAAACTCAAGAACAGGTATCTGATGACGTCTGTTCTCTGGATGCAGGAACCACAGTTACTTACAGAAAATGCCGACGGTGTTTCTCTTTATCACATCTCTAAGTCATCATGTCAGCACTTTGGACGCTGCTAGCTGTCACTGTGTGTGAGAACCTAAGGAGAAGGGGGGAAAAAATGGACATAACTTTCCCTCAGAAAAAAACCATGTGGAAAAATATACATCGTGTACATGCATAGGCAGACAACCTTTCACTCCTTTTTCTCGGTTCATAGGACATAATGAGAATTAATTAGCACATTCCTAAATCATTTGCCCCAATTTCCTCTCTAATGTGTATATCTATGCATAAGGGAAGATTTTGTAAAGAAAGGACACAGAAACCAGAAAGCTGAGGTCAGAGACAGAAGCACAGATGTACATATAAATGGATGTTCTGGGATTGTGTCTCTTTGTGATGCAGAATTACAAATGATTTTAATTCAACCCCTTCAACATGAGCTATCCTTTTTTTCTGTTCTAAATACAGTACCTACAAGCCCCCAAATTCATCTCTTACAGACTTGGAAGATTTAAAAATTTCTCCAAAATGCCACATGTCAGTCAGAACAGAAAATGATTGGCTTTTAAAATTATAATTTAAAGCACAGTGACGAGAGGGTATGTTTTCATTAAAATTTAACCCCTTTTTAAGCTCTTGTGCCTGGGGCTTTGGGGAACACACTGAAAACCTGGGGGCTTTGCCTGCATATCCTTCTGAGAAAAAAGAGCTACAAAACAAAAAGCACAGAATTACAATGAACTGTAGCCTGTGTTAATATAAGGCCATGTCCTTCAATATGCACCTCAGTACAGGATTTACTGCTCATTGTCTGAAATACACAGAAAAATCAAGAGTCTGTCACTTCCATCTACAAATGTTTAGAAATTAAATCTAACAGGTAAGGATTAAGCCATACGTGTTCCTGAACCTTATTTTTTTTAATGGTATCATTTTCATATCCTCTGAGGGGAATCAATTTCTATAAAGTGTAACCTTTTTGTAGTAGGAATAATCATTTTTGCATCATGGTAATATTCAATTAAAACAAATTATTTTAAAAGAGTATTCGACAAAGTAACCCCTAAACATAACAATGTCATACAAAAACAATTGAGGGTTCAAAACATTTTATTGTCCTGTTTCTTTAGTCCAGCATTACCTCTTGGCAATTACACAAATCTATACACGTGATAGAATTTCACAGAACTGTACAAAACAATAGCGCACATCGAAAAACCAACTGAATCACATAAGGTCTATAGTCTAGTTAAGAGTATTTTGTGAAAGTCAGTTTCTCACTTTTGATATGTACTATGGTTATGTAAAAGGTTACCATTAGGGGAAGCTGGGTCAAGGGTATGCGCTACCTCTCTGCTGTTTTTTACCACTTCTTATATATCTACAATTATTTCAAAAGAAAAAAAATTACCTCCATACAAGTTTTATAAGTCTGAATTCCCAGACATTATGTTAGAGTTTCACAATGCAAGGAATCAAATAGATTCTCACTAAAATTTAGATCTACAACTTTCAAAGAAATTTCAGAAAGGTTGAAAAATACATCCTTCATACACTACTATGTATAAAATAGATAACTAATGAGAACTTACTGTATAGCACAGGGAACTCTACTCAGTGTTCTGTGGTGACCTAAATGGGAAGGAAAACTAAAAAAGAGGGGATATGTATATATATATATATATATATATATATATCTGATTCACTTTGCTGTACAGCAGAAACTAACACAACATTGTAAAGCAACTATACTCCAATAAGAACTAAACAAAGAATATATCTTTCAATTGACTCAGACTTGAGGGATGCTGGATGAAGTCTTACCATCTTCCAAGTCCTAATCAAGAGCATGTCTCTAACTTTCTCTGACCACCTTATACCTTCTTTGCTCCAAACTCTGTCCCTATCTACCTCCCCAGGCAGAAACAATGTCTCCCTCTATTTCAGAGCAGTTAGGTTTAGTGGTTAAGAGCCTAGAGTCAGATTGCTTCTCTGATACTACCTGCTCCACCTCAGTCAAGTTGCTTAACCTATCAGAGCCTCTGTTTGCTAATCTGTAAAAGGGGAATAATAACAGTATCTACTGCATAGGGTTGTTGTGAGGTTTACACAAAGCAACGGGTGAAAAGAGCCTGACGTGTAGAAAGCACTACATCAAGGTCAGCTGTGACCTAGGGTAGTGCTTCGTCCACGCTTCTACTGTAGTAAGTGAGTGAAGGATAAGGAAGAGGAAACCAGAGCCACACAGAGCTTCCTTTAAATGCTGGCCCCTCCTCTTGTTAACTACAGGATCGACCCTCCCTCCAAGCCACAGCTCCCTTGTCTGAAAAACAGAAAGATGATGCAGCGCCAGGCACACAGTAAGCGTCCAGCACCAGGCTTTTTTGTTAGTGTTGCATCTACATTATAAATATTTCTTCTGACTCTCTCTCTGTTTTGCTGCACTATGAGATCCTGATAGGCAAAAGTCAGCTACTATTCCAGCTTTCTGTCTCCTGCCCGGTGTCGCCACAAAGGAGATGCTCTGTAAATGTTCGTTAAATTGCAATTTTTAAAAAGCTCAGGATGGAAAACTAAAACTTTAAAACTAACCACTTGAACCACATCACAAAGGACCCCAGGAGTGAAAAAGACATTTACAGGACCACTCTGGTTGCCGAAAACCTTTTCTTTTTATGATAATGGCACCTCTTTTAAGTTTTCAGAAGCTGAATTTGTAAAAGTAAGCCTCAAGGAGTGTTGTAAGTTCTGGGTTCCAAAGCAGAGGAGGCATTGGCCAACAATCCTTGCTTTAAACCCTCAGGTCCTCGAGTAGTTAAGTAGGTGCAAGTTACACCTACAGAGGACACCACAAATCAATGGGAATGCCTTCCCTGTCTTTATTAACATATTCCCATGTGCTGTCTTAAGTAGTACACTTGAAAATTTAAGAAATGCCCACAATAATGGCCTGGGATGCTACAGTTTCCTGAAACAACGTTTCTTCCTGTGCTCTCACCTCTTCATCACAAATCAGTCTTGCCATCATCCTGAAGTCATTTAAAGGACTGGAAAATCATCTTCAGGAAACAGTCGGTTTTCTGTCCTAAGTCCTTATGGACTGTGCCTTGAGAAACCCTCCTGCAGATAATAAATCTAACACCCCAATAATTCAGTATTTTTCTCCAAAACAAAACCATTAGCATTTTATTAGAAGAAATATTTCACCTCTCTCTCTCTCTCTCTATTTAAACACGCCACAGATGTAGCACTCTGTGTGGGTTGTTAGAAAGTCAAAGAATATAATTTCTTGATTAATTGCCATACACAGGATCCGAGTTATGCACAATTTTGGTAGTTAACCCCACCACCTCCCGTAAGCAGTCTTGCTAAACCTTCCAAATAAGCACATTTCTGATAAATCACTTGCAGCGATTTAAATGGATCAGGCTTTATTCCTTGGGATAGATAGATCATGTCATTTTCAAAGTGCAAGAACTTCAGGAGAGAAATTCCACAGTAAACCTCTGCTGTGGTACCTTCGTTGCCCTTGCAGGCTTCAGGGAGTCTCAGTTAATATTTCTTAGCTTACTTTTAACTATCTCGTGGTCTCAGAAATGGTTGGTGATTCAGAAATTACGTCAGGAGTCTAAAGATAGACTTCAATAAATGCAGCAGTTCTCGATCAGGAAAAGAAAATGCCTGTTGGTTTAAAGACTATTGGGAATCAAAGAGCTATTCTTAGTTGGGCCAATTACAGTCGATCCCTCCAAAAGCAAGTTACCTTCTCTCCTCAACCATCCATCTACTTAACTGGGTGCATGAATATAAATCACAGGGATCCCTAGATATTGGTACAGTGCTCAATTCTGAGCTATGGATGCCTTTTTATGGACTTTTTTTCCCCCACCACAGGGGGAAAAAGAAGTTTTGGGGCACAGTTTCCATATTGGTTACTTCACCAATGGAATGACTGATTTACCCAAGACAACAGGGCTGACAGCAGTAAAAGCAGAGGGAAAAGGTCGGGTCCCAACTGTATCTGGCGGATGCTCCGACCTCAAGGAGTTACTATGCCGCATTTTTATCACATGACCTCCGGCATGAAAATTCTTTGCAGGGGATCCTACATCGCTCAGTCATGCTCTTCTTTTTCCAGTACAAGCATAACGATAAAAAGCACCTCAGTTCAAACAGGATTAGTCAACCAATACATAAACGGCAAGCAACTGGCCCCTCTCGCCTTCACGGCCAACACAGACCCTCAGACATCTCCTCCATTTCTCTGAAAATTTATCTTCTTTAACATTGGAGGTATGTTTCCCTAAATCTGAATTTATTTGGGATTCATCCAGACAACCCTCCCTTCTTTAGTTCAAAAAGTGTGTGGGGATACCAGAATTCTGGAATGGATGACAGTCAATTAATTGTGACTTTCTAGTAAAGAAAAAACACCCACTGGTGCCGTCTTCTTGAATCTCACATCCTTGTAGATCAGGGTCAATATATGTTCATTTAAAATAAAGAAAATTACATTTGTTTTTAATATTCTTTTTAGTTTATATTACCTAAATGTCCCATAGTAAGCACGCTCCACTTCTGCAAATGAAAATGTTCTTTAAAATGCATTTGACAAAATTTTATATACATATCAATACCATGTCGAAAATACCATAAGGAAGTCTCCCTGAAGCTCGTGCCAAGTTTTGTTTGCTTTGTTGTTGTTGTTGTTTAGTCTTGTTTTTGCTTTTTAAGTTTCCCTGTCCATCCCGGTTTACCTCATTATTAGACTACAGGCCATTCAATAATTGACTACTAAAGAGTGTTTTACCGAATCCATAAAATGAGAATGAAGGGGAAAAAAAGAAAAAAACATGAACAAAAATGTCCTCTAAGTTTTCCTACACATATCCTATAATTTTCCAGTTGGCTTAACCACTCAACATATTTAAATAACCAACCAACATATTTATTTAACATTCGGCAGATGGACATGATAGAAACATCATGATTTTCAGATGTACTTTTATAACTGGAAGGTTTTCTTCATGCCAGGATCACAACAGGTTCTTAAGGTAAAGCTGCCCCTACCTGCTGTTTCTTTGATGTTAGAGCGACTCTCAACCTCAACATGTCCTCTCAGATTAATTTAAAGCAGTGGAAATCAAATCATTCTCTTCAATCTATTTTTTACCCACAGCATAAAAGAGACTATTTTACATGTTAATAGTAATCTGATGTGGTTGTATAAATCTGATATAAATATGATACTCTGTTTGGAAATGATGCTAATTTAGTTTAAAATGGAGATTACATTTCAACTTGTAAAAGAGCAGGATGGAATATTAGCATTCATGGCTGTTATATAATTTCCCTTTACACTACACAAGTGTTACTCAAAATCTTTTCTGAGCCTCTTTGTCCAAAGAGTTCCCATTCTTCCTATAAGAAAAAGGACTTCTCTATTTAACTATAAGTTAAACAGGTGGTACAGACCCTTGAAAAAAGATTAACAACAACATTATAAATGCATTTTTGAAGAAACATTTAAAGTTACAGTGTAATAAACTGAACAGAATGTCATAAGAATGTCAAACTGGGCACAGTAAAAATAAATGTTATTCCCAAGGAAAATAAAAAGTCTGCATATTTATGTAACATTCAGCAGATGGACGTGATATTAATATAGGGTTTTCAGTTGTACTTTTATAGCTACTAGATTTTCTTGCCTAACTTGGCAACCCGAGGCACCATTTGAGTTTTGGATTTGGACAACACTGCAACAGATGTCCAGACCAATAAAATAAATTCCTTAAGGGCTCTGCTTAATTTGTGTAATTGATCAGTTTTGGTTACATAGGCCTCAGCTCACCAGCATGTAACTGCCTTCCACAAAAGCTTTGCAGTGGGGATTTCATTCCATATGTTACTAGGGTTTATGAACCCTCTCTTTGACAATGCTGCAAATAGAACAGGGCCTGGGGTGACACCTGTTGGCAACCAGTGGTGAAAAACAACCACTGATAACAGCGGATGGTTCTGGGGCAGTTTTTCTCAAACTCAGCGCCGTTGACACTTTGGACCAATTCTTTCTCTGGAGGCTGTCCTGTGCATTGCAGGATATTTAACAGCAACCCTGGCCTCTCCCACTAGATGAACCTAAAATGTCTCTAGACAGTGCCAAATGGCCCCGGGGTGACACCACCACCCCAGGTGAGAACTGTTGCAGTAGGGTGGAAGCGTCTAGAATGGCTTAAGATTTCTCACACAGTTTTTTAAAACAAAACACAAGATACTCTTCCCTTGCCTTGAAGTCTTTCGATCTAATCATAGTTTTACAGACAACTCACAGAAACTTTGGCCTGATAGAAGGTAACCGTAATATCGCTTCATCACTGCACTTAGGCGGATGGTAATTAAGACATGGATTTTGAAACCCAACACGAAATGTTCATCACTCACCTGTTAAACTTGCCAGAGTTGCTATGTTAATTATCTCCCCTTATCCCTGATTTAGTGTAAGACGGCCTGCAGACTGTGACAGAAATTAAAGGAAAGACCAGTGACCTCTTTTCTGACTGCACAAATAACTACATGATAATAAATTAGTTTTCAATTTTCAGAAGACTTTACATGGTTAAAAAAAAAATGGAGCAAGTATGATACACAAACTTGATAGAAGATGGCTGGTCAGCACCAACTTCGAGTCTTCTTTTTAAATTTGCTTCCAATCAATGCAAATAGGAAATTGAAGCAAACTGCACGATTATTAACCTGGCTGGGTACATTACTGAATATAATAATAATCATGAGAAGATGATGTCAGTTTATATTTTATATTGGGTATTATAACAATAAAAGGCTGCTCATCTGACGTTTTCAGAGGTAGAGAAAAATTTGACACATACACACGGTACACACAGCACACATCCAGACACTCACACAAAAGATTTCTGCAGTCAGATTGACTTGAAGGATTCATACTAATATCAGAAAAAAAGTATGCAAAGTAGAATGATTTATTTAACGATAAAGAAGTACCATGACTTCCTGGCATGTTTTGTGCCTTTCTTACATCTGCTCCTGCCTCAAACAGCTTTCTTCCTCTGGCTGACAAAACACAAATAAGAATGTCCAGGAAGCAGAGCCCCACTCTGATGTACAATAATACTCAGCTAATTAGAAGAATCCTCCCGCTCATTATGCTAGGCAGTAGGAAGTAAGAAACTACATGAAAGCATGACACTTGCTAAGCCCTAGGACGGTGTCACAGCTGAACTGGCATCACTTTCTTCTGTTTCTTTATAGACTTGGTTGGATTGCAAGTTCATTCCTTTAAAATCAGGGTTTTGACTTTCAGAGGGAATGATTCCTTGAACACTGCACCATCTTCTGGCCAAACGCTGAACTACAAGTTCTTAATTAAAGAGTGAAGTCCCAATTTCCTAAGAATGTCTGCTGGATGAGAACCCGGTATGCTTTATTATTCCTATTTTCAGCACAATAGATCGAAGAGAAACAGGAAACATCCTCCTTCTAATTAAATGAAAAGAACTCTGTTTTAAGACAGTTTTGTGCTTCGCAGTCTTAAACAATTTTTGATCCCACAAATACTCATGGGATACTCACTGGCATTTAGAATACGCTGACTGGGGCCCGAAGAGGTATGCAACATGGTTCTGGCCCTCTGAAAGCTCTGAAAGCTCATTTTACAGCTCTTTATTGGATAGTCATACAATAAAGAACTGTAAAATGGGTGAATTCTGAAGAACCCAAACAAGAAGGGCAGTAGGAATTGGAGGGGAAATCTGAAGACTGACCCTGGTGGAAAAGATTTACTATAGACAGTGGTCCTTGAATCATGATGAAGAATGATGACGTAGCCACTAATGATGCTCAAAATATGCCAGGCACTGAGCTAAGTTCTTACAAACACTACCTTAATTAATCCTCAAAGCAACTTCATCTTGCTAACGAGCGTCCCACCCACGGGGTAGAAGAGGTTAAGACTCAAACTCAGGTCAGCACGGTTCCACAGCCCACCCTCTGAACCACCTTGCTGTGCCATCTCCCATGACAAGGATGAGAGGCCCAGAAAGGATGACAAAGGGGTTTCTGGAGAAATGAGATGAGCTCAGCAAAAGGGCAGAGGGAGGGATGTGCAGCTGCAGCTCTAGAATTTCCCTCTAGAAGGGACTTAGGATGGAAATCTTTTTGGAGGGAAGGGACAGCTCTGAGACGTACCTGTTTGAAGCTGTGTTCACGGAGGAGGCATACAGATCCCGCCTAGAGAAAGTAAGAGGAGCTGGTGGGAATCATGGGAAGGACTGACCACCAGGACACCCACAGCTGCTGCCACTGACAGCATGGGCTCCATACTCAAAGAAGAACAAGGAAACCAGCGGGAGTAAATAGCTACGTGGTTCAGAAGGCAACCAGAGGAAACTGGATTTGACAAGCAGGTTGGAAAAAGACAACCATGTCCAGAAAGTTAACAAGAATATCAGGGTTCCAAAGGAAAGAAGAGTAAGTAGCAGATTCATTCACTCATGTGATCATTCCTTCATTCACCAAAATGACTGGGTTCAAGGGCAAAGGATTTGGGGAGGTGGGAACAGCAAGTGAGGACTTTGCCAGTTAGGGGAGGCTTGTGCATGTGCAAAGCAGAAGAAAGAAAGTCTAGAGAGAGCGATGGGAGCTGCTGCAGAAATAAGACCCAGTGGAGGCAGTAGAGGTGGGAGGAACGTGGTAATGGGCAGAGGTTGAGGGCGCCGGTCTCCAGAAAGGTTCCTTTCAAAGATATGTAGGTAATTCAGTCATAACCTAAACAGGGACTGCAAACTCAGTTTTGAGGCAGGTAGTAAATGCACACAGTGGGCCAGCCAGGTGAAATTAACAGGGAGTGGGGGATGGGGGAAACCTGGAGACATTGTGCCCCATCTAAAAGGGACAGCTGAGCCAGAGCGCAGGCTGCTGCCATGCTGAAACCAGAACTCAGAACTGCCAGATGCTCTGATATTTCAAGACAAGCAAAAAAGACGGATTTCTAGACGCAGTCTCTCAATGTGTACGTTGTTAGAAATTTTAAAGAATTTTAAAACACTATGCGGGCCAAACAAAACACATCTGCAGTGCAGGTGGGGCCTGCGGGTTGCCAGTTCAGAACCCCCGGCTTGGAAGAAAGATGGGGCTTACCGAAGGTTACGGAAAGGAAGGAGGGAACGCCACATCCTAAAGTCCTGTCCTCTGCAGCGACTTGACATCCATCCTTCTTTCTGACCCACCTCCATCGTCAACATCCCCAGTGGAAGCTCTCATGACTTCCGATCCAGACTTCTGAGATAATCGCCCACCTCCACTCGCTCCTTGTTCCTCTTATGCTACACCTGTCACTGGACTCATCTTTCTAAAATGTAGTTCTTTTGTGCCACCCACTTCAGCCTCAGCCCAGAAACTTGAAATGACTTTCCCCGCTGCTTATTAAAATAAGAACAAACAACTTCAGCTCACCTGCACCCGTTCCTCTTCAGGATAAAAGTACCATTACGCCTTCACAATAGCCCAACATTTCTTTCCAACTGAAATGCCCTTCCAAATCTGTACATATCCTAAGCTTTTGCCAGTAAGAGCTACCCAATTTCCCAAACTCAGCCTAAGTTTCCACATATGTAGATCAGAGTTTTTCAGTGTCAGAACTACTGACATTTGGGGCTGGAAAATTCTTTTCTGGGGGGGAGTGGGGTCCTGTGCATCGTGGAACGTGCAGCAGCGTCCCCGGCTTCTATGGACTGGACATTCGTAGCTCCTCCCCCGAGTTACGACTACCCAATAGGACATGATGGAAACAACCGAGCCCTCATAATATTCTCTCAGGAAAACCTTCAGATTAAGTGGAATTCTCTAAATCTTCACCAACAGGTAGCAGAAAAGTTTGCTCAGAAACAGCCGGAGGGGCAGAGGAAGGTTGGCCGCTGATTAAAAGTCACTGTGTATGAATTACAGAGAGTCAGCAAGTCTCTTGACTGTTTCATCTCTTATCAAAGAAAAGAGGGGCTTCCCTGGGGGCTCAGTGGTTGAGAATCCGCCTGCCAATGCAGGGGACACGGGTCTGAGCCCTGGTCCAGGAAGATCCCACATGCCGCGGAGCAACTAAACCCATGCACCGCAACTACTGAGTCTGTGCTCTAGAGCCCATGAGCCACAACTACTGAGCCCACGTGCCACGACTACTGAAGCCCCTGGGCCTAGAGCCCATGCTCCACAACAAGAGAAGCCACCACAATGAGAAGCCCGCACACCACAACAAAGAGTAGTCCCCACTCGCCGCAACTAGAGAAAAGCCCATGTGCATCAACGAAGACCCAAAAACAGCCCATAAATAAATAAATAAATAAATAATAAATTCTTAAAAAAAGAAAAGAACACTTCCCCCGGGAGGTTTTGCCTCCCTGATTCCCACGTTAGGTCACATTCCCTTGCCCTGGGCTCTCACAGCACCGATGTCCTAATAATCCCTTGTTTAATGTTGGTTTCTCCTCTGGGCTGTACAATCCATGAGGGCACAGACTGTGTGTCACTGTCACAGCTGTATCCCCAGCTCCTAGGACAGTGCCTGGCATGGAGAGGGTACTTACTTCTCTGGCAATGAGTCATAAACCTTACAATAATAGAGTGATTTCCCCTTCATCTAATTCTTAGCAAATCCCAATTCTCTTATTCCTTTCAGATGCAGCTCAAGATAAATGATCTCCATGAAGACATCCTTGACTAATACCAACTGACAATGATCTCTCTTTTCCTATAAATCCATACAGCCATTTCACAGTGCTTGTTACTCGTGGTTTTCCACATAGTAGATCTTTCTCACCGATGAAATTCAAGATCTTCAAGAGAGTCTATATCTTCCAGTTTTTTATTACCACCTTTAACAATAAATATACAGGTGACAGATCTAAATACCTGCAGGTGCAATGAATAAATGATTATGTTTTTCACTAAAACAGCTAAAAAGCCCACCATCACCAAATTGAACCTTAGAAACCAAATTTTGAATTTATGATCTTGTCTAAAATGCTTACCTAATGTCTTCTTCCTGTATTTTAAAATAAAATTTCTATTGATTCAAGTTCAATTATTATTTATTCATACCATAAACATGTCACTTTACAAATAATACATACAAAAACCTTCTCGCCAGCACACATTTTTCTCATCCCCCAAGTTGGTGGTCTGGTGGAATGAGTTCTTTGTTAGAAAAAATAGAGAGCTGTGACTTTAAGCTGGTCAATTAACCTTCCTGGTTTCCTCAATCCATAAAATGGGTACATTAATATCTGCCTACTGGCAAGGGTAGTAATAATTCCTGTAGGCTTAGGGTTTGGAGTCCTACAGACCAGATTCAAATCTGTACTCCATCTCATGACAGCTGTGTGCTCTTAGTCATTAGTCAATTTAATCTCTCTGTCTTGGTTTAAATGTAAAATGAAATTAAAAATAAAACCTACCTATTGTGAGATATATATGATGATGTATACAGTTGCTAGTAAGTAGCAACTGCTCAGCGAATGCAGGCCCTCTATTACTAGAGAGAAACGAATGAGACAATGTCATTAGAAAAGAACTTTGGACAAGAATAGTTTCTAGGGATGACCCAATTTGGTGATTATTGGAAAGTTAAATGATAACAAGATCAGTTACCTAATACTCCAAGAATTTTTTTTAAAAATGCTTACTCCTCAGTCTTACGGTCACAAAAGTCAGCCCTGGGTTTTTATGGACTGAGACTCAATCTGGGCCCAGGACAGGCATTATATTTTAAAATGTATAAAATCTGTCATTTTCCCCATGGTTCTTAGAATTTTAAGAGACTGTTGCTTTAAATCTGGTGATTCTGTCCAGCGTCTTTTCTGAGTTAGCTGAACTTTCACTGCACCAAAACTGAGGCAAACTACAACTTCAGATGCAAAGTAAAGTCAAGCAGAAACGCAGCTTCATGCTATGGAGTTCAACGTCCATTCAGCTCCATGCTGGTGAGACCCTGTTACATCCCGTCAAATGGGCTGGGGGAACGGGGCTCCTGCACTCATCTCTCTTGCTATCCCTGTGCAGTGCCAGCCTCGACTACCTCCGTTTAGGTCTGTACATCTGCCTTTCTTCATCCACTCTCCTGAGGCTGCATGAAATTCAACTAAATTCAGAGGTTAGACGGCATTTTTCTCAAAAGGAAAAACAAATAAGGAGGTATCTTGACCAATTCAGATCCAAAATCTTTTTTATATGGCTATTCCGTTCACTCAACCAATACTTTTCAAGTGAAATAGCACATAAATGTCTGAGATTTCCCTTTCACTCTGGCTCTGAGGACCTGGATTTTGTTTGCCCTTGAACAAGATTTTACTCTCAAATTTCCCATCAATAAAGCAGAGATAATGACAGTATTTGCCCACTGCATGGGGGAATTGTAAAACTTAATTAATTAAAATCTTAGATGAAGTGTCCTTAGCAACACCAACATTCTGCATTATTTCCTGACCTGGATGTGAATGAGTGTTAATTTCAAAAGACAAATTCTCCAATTTATAGCATGATTGTAGAGTGGAGTTTTACACACACACACACACACACACACATGCGCATCCATATACATATGTATATGCATATGTATAGCTTGGCATTTATACGAATGTGTGATTTCAGCAGCAAATCAGCCAAAGGAAAAATTAGCTCCAGTTTTTTCCAAGGGAAATAATTTTCTGTTCATGTTCTGTTATTTTCAAAAGACTCTAATGCTGTTATTTCAGAACTAAATGTCCTCAAACAAGGCAAAGACAATTCTTCGCTGAATTATGCTTGCAGATGCCAAAGTTTCAGTGTTGTGTTAAAGTCCTACAAGAATAATCCAAAATTTTTTAAATGTATATGGAAACATTCTTTTAAAGTGAATTAAAAATATTCCACCCCTTTAGGATCAAATAACCTTAAAAAGAAGATAAATAAACATTCCACAAGAGAGAGGGAAGGAAGGAAGGAAGATGGAAAAGAAGGGCATGAAGCAATCACTGTCGTCGCTTCCCCTCCCCAAGAGAAAGTTACAAATCATCCATAAAGTTTATTCTGCAGTTTTGCTTGACTAAAGTTGGGCAGGGTCGTTTTTTGACAACAGAAGGGAAAGGAAGAGCTCTGATGTAATTGAGTAGGAGTATTAAGCAGCTATGTCTTTTTCTCTTGGCACTCATCTCTGGCTATCACATCCGTAAATTCCTGCCTGCCTTTTTTTTGGGACACAAACAGATTAGCTATTTCTTAACAGATAAATGTTTTCTCTGGATGCAGCTACTTTCATAGCTGATTAGTTGACTAAAAGCCATTAGTATTTTTAAACTAGTTCGTTTATATAGATAAGGCTTTTTTTTTTTCAAGATAGCACCAGTTAACTTTGGCATCAAAATATGGCCTCCTGTCATAGGAAAAGTACATGTAACTGATAAGGATTGAACATGGCCTAATACTCACAGTGGGAAGAATATACGGCTTAGGGCTGTTTACATTCTAGCATGAATGAGAATCTTTTGTTAATTTCAATAACACTCTATCTTAACACCTAAAGAAGTGTTAGATGTGAGATATAAACATTTTTATTGATATGCTATGAATTTTAATATTATTTAACTTTACTTTATTAAATTATTTTCCACCTAGGCAGTATATATCCGTTAACTTTTTTAATGAAGAGAAAGAGAGAAAGACCATATGTAGAACATCAAACAGGTCTTAAAAAAAAGGAAAAGAGGGAAGAGTTCTCTCTAAACATCCAGAAAGGAAACAAAAGTAGAAAATCTGAAAGGTATCATAATTGTTGATGAACAGATACGGCTTTTAAGAAGCTACCAAATCCTTCTTCCCATTGTGGAAACCCAGTTTTTATTCATCTTCCTCAGTAATTTAAGGCAGGGATTTTTGTCTGTTTTGTTTACTATTAGATCCTCACAGTCTAGAACAGTGCCTGACACACAATAGGTGCTCGAAAAAATCTCTGCTAAATAAAGGAACAAAGGAAGAGAGCTTGTCGAGGCAGGATATAAAACCTGAGATTGGTAAAAAGCAAAAGGAATTCCAAGGAGCCTTTCATCTGTCACTTTGAGGTTTCCTAAGAAGAAGAAGAAAGAAGAAGAAAGATCAAAACTAACCAGTAAATGAGACTGTGGATCAGTCTATATAGAACCTAATAAGAAAACAGAAAGTACCCAAAGGATAATTGGAATAGTATGCTCCTCTTTCACAAGAGTAAGACTACCTCACTTTCAGCAAAAAAAGAAGTGAAACTGAAGTAGCGAGAAGAAATGAGATGAAAAAATTGCCACAGAGTAAGGGGCTCAATAAATCTCTCCGAATAAATGAAAGGCTGTCCACCCACATGGGCACTGGCTCAGCACTGGGGTGTGAACCATAATGGTCCTCAGAAAGCTCACGGTCCAAAGAGGGGGGGGGGGAATAGACAGGCAGATTCCAATCCTGATAGAAAAGAAAAGAAAAATAGGTAAGAAAGGTGACAAAATTAAAAGGAAAACTGACCCTCCTTTTTCCAACCTAGGACACATTTGGAACTTGTGCAAATTCACATGTGCCTTAGAAAAGACACAATGCATCACAAGAGGTAAGTTCCACGAAAATCCTCTGAAGTGCTTGTTAATAAATCTGAGAACTTTCCCATGAGGAGAGAATAACAAAGAGATAAAAGTCTTCTGGAATGATGAAAGCTCAAGGGAATACGATTGGAGGTTCAAAAATTTACGAAATAAATGAGATGAACAAGCACTTGTTCAAAAAAGTTCAAGAACTGTGGAATGAGAGACAGCTCACACAGCGTTAGATTGGTACATTTACGATAAAGTTTAAAAAATACCATAACCGAACACAGTACAGATTGAAAACATAAGTAGACTGGGACATGTATAGAAAAAATCATGGATCAAAGACAACTCTCGTAGCCTGAGGTAAAATCTAGACTGTGGCCACGGTTTTTTGTTTTTGTTTTTTGTTTATTGAACTCTTTATTAGGGAAACTTCAAACATGTACAAATTTAAATACACGTGTATTCATCCATCATGCAGTTTCAATAATTATCAATCCATGGTCAATGTCATTTCATTTTTACCCCTTGTTTCATTTATTTCCACTTCCCCACCCTAACCCCTGGATCATTTTGAAACAAATCTCAAACACTGCATCGTGCATCTGTAAAGAGTTCAGTGAATATTTTTAAATATAAGGACAGTTTAAAAAACATAACTATCATACCAACAGCATGCCCCAAAAGTTAACACTAATTCCTCCACGTTGTCAAATATCCAGGCAAATTTCAAAATTCTCTGATATGCAACAGCATTTTTAAAAATTAGGAATTTACTGTCATATCTGAAAATAGAGTATAGCACAGGGAACTATGCTCAATAGTTTGTAACAACCTATAAGGGAAAAGAATCTGAAAAAGAATATATACATATGTATAAGTGAGTCACTGTGCTATGATATTGTAAATCAACTATACTTCAATTAAAAATTTTAATTTAATTAAAAAAAAAAAGAAAATGGCAATATTTCAACCAAGTCTAGATTTCTGACTTCTCTCTTAACAAAAATATCTGGCAACTCTGGGTACATATTCCTGAACAGCAACATTGAGCAGAAATGACAGAGCCACTTCCCCTTTTATGCAGGTCTTACATGCTCCAGCTCACCACACTCCTCACCACTCCCTATCGTCCTGCCCGCTGCACACTCCACACATCTACATCACCTGTCTGGCTCTTGGACACAACTGAGTCTACAATCCTAAATCTAAGCTAACAGAAATGCTGGATGACTGGAACCCCCCCTAGAGCTTTCGGGTAAATGATGTCCTAAGTGGTAACCAGAGACATGCTTTAGCTTTACAGGCTTGAAAAAGTCACAGACAGAACAGAAAGGAACAACCTGGAAAACAAATGCTCACATTTTAGGGTCAAACCACGGGCAGAACAAGAGAAGATGCAAAGTCAACAGACAAGGAAGCCAAGAGGGGGAATGGTGGAGTTATGAGGCACAGATTGATTTGATTAGTTCAAGAATTATTTGGAGAACCAAATTATGTGCTGGGCTTTCCTCTCTGCAAGGCATTCCAAGATCCAGAGATGGGTAATGTTGCTTTTAAAGGAGTAACGCCAAGTCCAACACTACATAAAGCCTTCCCTCCTTCCCCATTCATTTGTCAGTTTTGAAATGTGAGAATGCAAGCCCAGTAGGTTAAATTAAAAGTGTAGTCACTGGGGCGGCGTATTAATGCTCTTAAAATTGAAACAAAAATTAAAATCTAAAATAAGATCTTTTACACTCACCTATATCTATATGTTGACTCCTTTTCAGAGAGGCTGGAAAGCTCAGGACGCAATGCAAGAAAATAAAATGGTGTGTGTTTGACAACCAGATGCTATTCAAAGTTAAAAGAGCTTAATTTTAAGACTGGTGCAAGAAAAGACATATAATTTGCTCGCTATGCACACAGTAAATTAAAAACTAAAAAGAGGCAATGAGTGTGAAATATTAAATATTTACTTCTCAGGGTATTTTTGTGCACTCTGATATTAATGGGTAATAATAATTACTGTGCCTTATCCAAGACACACCTAGACTGCGAAATTAAATTCCCAGCATATGGGAGATATATCAGTCGATGCACATGCTTAATTCCCATTATGTTAATACAACCAGAGGAAATGCACCCATGGAAAAAAAGAGATCCCCAGAAACTTAATATAATGGGAAATCTGGAAGGGTCTTTTCCCTTGGAAGTAGGGGAATTAATTCCATTTAAATTTCTCAAAATAAATATGCATCCAGGACAGAAAAGCTGAGTATGTAAATGATTTCATAGAAAACAACTCACAAAATTGACACTTGTCAGTCTCCTTTGTATATTAAAAACTTGAAGATGGAAGTAATGGTAATCATAAATAGTAGATTTTAAATGGTTTTACGTGGCAAAATAAAAGTTGGCAACCCTAAAAACCTTGAACATGGTTTGGGACCCTAGGAGGAAGCTCAGTCAAGGAAATCATTCATCCACCTGAGACCAGACCATTCATCCATCTAAAGACCCAGACGTGGGTCTTTAATAGGAGATGCCTTGCCCTTCTGTTCTCTTTCCTATTTGTTAATTCTAATTCTCCATTAAAGAGTCTATTTGACCACAGGGATACGAAGCCCAGTAGATATCAGAGCCATGTCTCCATGTCACACATGGAACAGGTGATCAGCCCCGGAGCAGTGGTTAAGGTAATTCAGGAGTCAAGAGGCTGGAGCTCTAGTGCAAGGTCTGCTCTTTAACCACTTGTATGACCTTGATCTTGACCTCAGTATTTATATCTGTAAAGAAGGATGGTAATAATCCCTATCCACCTACTTCACAAAACTGAAAGTCCAAAAGAATGATATGTATGTGTGAAGGTAACTGCAAATTGCAAAGCACTCTACAACTGCAAGGACCATAGGTGATTTAGTGCTCTATGTCCTGCTTTTCAGAGCTTTGTTTCATTTATTATGAATTTTTTGTCTTTTGGCCTTTTTTCGAATATTAGAGTCATACACATCAGTATAAACAAATTAAAACGAGAAAAGCAGACAGAAGAGGAGATATCATTCATGTTCTCACCACCCCAAAATAACACCCATTAATACTGTACGTATATCAATCTCAGCCAGGGTTGTCTCCCCACCCCAGGGGACATTTGGCAATTTCTGGAGACATTTTTGGTTATTCACTGTTCAGAAAGAGGTAGATGAGGGGTGCTACTGGAATCTAGTGAGTAGAGGCCCTGGATGCCACTAAACATCCTACGGTGCACAGTACAGCCCTCTACAATAAAGAATTATTCAACCCCAAATGTCAATGGTGCCAAGAATGAGAAACCCTGATCTAATATACATGCATGTACGTGTGTGTAGCATCACATGTGGCATTAATGCCAGAAGGCCATTCTACACTGTCTTTCACCAAATTAAGCTAGGTGGAATGGCAATCCCAGAATCTCACATTTAACCAATGTTTGCTGCTACAATAGCAACATACAGGCAATAAATGAAATTTAACACAGAAATTATAAAATATTTCTCCACATACATTAAATGGAGGCAGTGTTTATGATAATATAACACCATTTACTCTCCCAACTTCTTCAATAACTGCAGGAAGCTGCTGAAGTGATGAGTGAAGAGAGATAGGATGGCTTTTGCTCAAGCAGATTTAGGGGTGAAAAAATATTCTCACGGGTAATTTTTTTTTTTTTTTTTTGGTTTTCTTATGAATAAGTAGTTAGAGTTAAGAAAATAATTAAGTTTTCTATTTTAAATTATCTTTACTAAAAGTAAATATTACTTTTGACACAGCTAAGAAATCAAGCATCAAAACTCGACCAAAACAAATTGAATAATTAAGTTAATAGAAATGGAAAGATCTCATATAGGAAAGACGTTCCACAATTTCTTCTTAAAGAATATTGTAGAAAAAGATACCAGTTAAATGAGATTGTCATCATAATCAAAATCAGAACTACCATCTTATTTTTCTCTTAGTAATATACAGTATACATCTTTATGTTGTTTCCTATATATGTATATATATACACATACACATGCACATACATATGTATATATACATATATATATACAGCACAAAAATACTTCATTGTTTGGGTGTTTATAATTTACTTAATCAATACCTCACTGCAAATATTTTATTTCCAATCTTTCATTAAAGTAAACAATGCTACTCTGAACATCTTCATTGTTAAGTCCTACGTACATCTTGAACTATGTTGTTAAATTGGTAGAAGAGGAATTGGAAGTCAAAATGTAGTTCATATAGTCGTTGCCCTCCAAGAGATTTTTACTGGAAGGCAAAATTCAAGTTCACCTTTACACTCGCTGTTTTACCTTCTCTAACAACCTGACTCTACTCCTGAAAGTCATGCCCACTGCCATTTCTGGTGAGCAGGATTGTTTTCAATGACAGCGATTACTTTATGCACAGGAGATATGCCAAGCCTGTCCAAAACGGCCTATATTAAAGTGACTGCCAGGTTTTGATTCAACCAACTGAGTACTGATCACTGAATTACCATTCACGTAAAAGTTCACAGAGACAGACCCATAGCAAATCTGATTCAGCCGTGAGAGGAGCCCTAATTAGCAGTTTGTCATTCCTTCAAACTAACCTCCTAACCTCATCCAACTGTCTATGTGTCAATTCAATTTACATAAGTAATTAATTTGTTAAATGTTGTCCCCAAGCACCACGTTCAGGCCTCCTCTTTCTGATGGGTTCTCAGCAAACACTGATGGAGACGGACATTATTTGAGGTTTCTGACCTTTCTTTTGTTGTCCTTATTGTCAAAAATTTGGTCTTTATTTTTCTTCTGAGACCTACTCGGCTGAACTAGAAGATATTGGAAGTGGTTTGGCCAACCTGATCCAAGACACATGAGGGTCCCAATGGGGGAAAATTCAGAAATAACTACACTGTGTTTTTTAAAAGTCATTACAGCAGGCTATGTTTGTGCCTGGGCATATATGCCATTTATACAAAATATTTCTAAACAAGTGAAAAGGGTTCCTCAAATGTGAAAAGCGCCCCATAGTTCAATAATCTGGACCATGATGTCACGGTGCTGCAGTTCTTCTCTCTGGCCGCTAGGGTGTCATTTTTCTGCTCCAAACGGGAATTGGCTAGATGGGGCCTCTAGCCTATAATACCTCCCCCCAAGTGTGAATTTATTCTTTCCCACCTTGCTAGCAGTTTTTACTTTTCCAGCTTGTCACGTAGACTCTTGCAAGTCTCCCTGGAAGGTGACTCATATTTAAATATGAATGGGGCAGCTAGCTTCTGTTATCTTAAAGGGTTACATTATGTCATTGCACATTTTCAGCTGGGGTGTAAACAAACTGTGCTCTTTCCACGTATCATTCCAGTAATATGTATTTGTATAAGATCACAGGGACTTATAAACTGTCTGAAATTTTTCCAGCTCTAAAAATTAAGACCAAGGTACTAGGTTTCTTAAGAATTCAGCAACAACAACTAAAAACATCCCTTTATTACCTGTCGTGCTGTTCAGGATTATTTCTAAAAAAAAAAAAATGATGATGGTTATGACGATGACAACTGCGATATCGACAAGAACAGTGGTAATAAAGGTTAACTTGTGTTGACATTCCCCACACACCTGGTGCTCCGCCAACAGCTTTCCCTGTAGTCTTCACTACACTCCAAAGAAAGAGATACTGTGAGCGTTCCCAACTTTCAGATAACGACTCTAAGAGCTTAATGGGAAAAGGTCACAGAGTTAGAAAATGGAAGAGGCAGGCTGTGAAAGTAGCCAATTTTAACTCCAAAGCTTGTACTCTTAACCATTATGCTATGCATTCGTCCGCACGTCTTAGTAAATAATTTTCTAAGGTTCTGGTAAGCAAATCTTAAATTTTCCTCAGGATGTACATCCTCCAGGAAACCTTTCCCGGCCACCCAAGGCTAGATGGGATGTCCTGAACTCTCCTACCACATGCACAAGGCCTCTATGAGACCAGGCAGCACACTGTGTTTACCAACCTGTCACTCCTGCCACCACAACGGAGTGAAAAGCCCTTGGGGACACCAACTTCATCTCTTCTAAGGGCACCCAGTACTGGTAGGCACTTCGTAGGTGTTTGATCAAAGAATGAGCGTATCAGCAAATGAATTCTACCTCCTTTATCACAGAGCAGCCAAGTGGAATTTCAGCCCTACATTCCTCTTCTATTTTCCAATCATCCTCCATGAAATTTATCTCACTGGAAAGTTATCCCCAAACCTGCTTCCTTCCAAAGAATGGCAGGCACTGGAGTTGGACTACCTGGGGTAGAATTCTGGGCCATCACTCCCTTGATGTAGAGCTAAGGTTTAACCCTCTTGGGTCTGTTTCCTTAGCAGTGAAATGGGTTCTAAAACAGCACCTAATCTATGCTACAGAGCCAGGAGGTGGATTAAACATCATAACACAGGTACTGTGATTAGCATAGTGACCGACACAGAGCAAAAACTTAGTATATGCTAAGTACAGTAGTAACAGCAATAGTATTAATAGCTGTAGTTGTAGGTAGAGGAGCACTAGCATTAGCAGGAAAAGTACCCCCTGAAAAACTGAGCATGAGGAATCCAGGAGGAAAGACGAGGACACAGCCGCACTTTTTAAAAGTTTATATGCTACGTGGTGCTTTCCCTGTAAAGGACACAGCTATCTCATCAAAAATGTATCTTCTTTAAACACTCCCCCAAACCAGTTACAAAATAATCATTCTTATGTGCCAACGACTATGTTAAACATGTATGTGCGTTACGTCATTTAATCTCCATAACAACGTTTCAAGGTAAGTCCTGTTAACCTCAGTTACAGATGAGGAAGTAAAGATTCAGAGAAGTAATGGTCATCTGCCCAGAACCACACAGCTGCTAAGTTATGGCACCAGGAATATGAGCCTGGATTTCTTTATTTACTTGATGGTCTGTCCCTTCCACTAGACTGAAAGCACCATGGGGCAACAGACCACAACTTCTGTTCACTGTTATATTCACAGCCCATTGCATAATAGCAATAGGGCATTTTGGAATGTGTGAAAAAAAAAAAATGAATGAATAAATGGATGAATAAATCAGAGCCTAAACTCTTAACTAAAGTGTGCCTCTTAGTTATCTGAGATGAATGACATTTTTGTATAACACATTACTAGCAAAATTAGAGGCTGGCTCAGAAATGTTATAATAATGATAATAATAATAATAATGCTTATTGAGTACCTACTATATTCATTGTTCCTTTGCTAAAGGCCTTATAAAGGTCTCCCTAATCTTTCCAGCAATCCACAAAGTAGATATTATTACCTCTATTTTACCGATACTTGGTTACCCAGTTATGCAGGAATTTAAAGCAGGTCTTTTCCTGAAGCCCAAGCCTTTTCCACTTTGGGATCTCAACTCTGAAACAGGAACAAAGACAGGTGTGTGCTCTGTTTACTCTCAAAGAGACACACGAGATTCATGCCAGCCAAACCCCAGTAGTTAAAAGAAGCTTCATAACTCCATTGACTGTGCCCAAGAAGAATCGTCCATGATGCCAGATCACTCTAGGTGGCCTGTGTGTGCTGAACTTTATTTTGTCCCCTCCTAGTATATTTCACAGGGTTGAAGGCACACTCAGCGTTACGGACCTTCTGCTGTCTGCGTCCTTCAGGGAACAGGTATACAGATTTGTACTTTGACTTCTGAGCACTAGCAGTGACTTTATTCCAGCACCTGATGCTTAGTTTTAAGTTCCTGTAGCCTCATGCCTCTGGCAAATGTTACACCAAGTAATGGATTTGCTTATATATATCAATAAATTCCTGCAAAACCTTTCCATTTCTCTGCTACTGACCAAACCTGAAGTGCCTTCTCACTTCTGCTACACGCTCCAAATAATACCATCTGATGAATAAAGACAAGAATCAATGAATCCATTCATTCATTTTCTTAAATAAATACTCACTGAGTGCCTACTGTGCATCATGCATGGTCATTTTTGTAAAAAGCCAAAGGAGGCACCAAATAAAATCAATGGCAATGATTGCTATTGCTGTTGACTCTCTTCATCCTTCTTCTGCACACTGACAGAATAATGGTCCCCCAAAGATGTCTACATCCAAATCCTCAGAACCTGTGAATATATTACCTAACCTGAGAAAAGGGACTTTGCAGATGTTAATCACCTTGAGGTGGGGTATGAGCTTGAATCATCTGGATGAGCCCAACCTAGTCACATGAGTCAACAGAGCCCTTTCCTGCTAAGGTGACAGGCAGAGGAAGATGTGACTATGGAAGAATAGTCAGAGGGATGCAACATGGCTGGCTTTGATGATGGAAGAAGGGACCATGAGTCAAGGAATGCCAGCGAGCAGCCTCTAGAATCTGGAAAAGCCAAGGAAACAAATGACCAGCTACAGCCTCCAGAAAGGAATGCAGCCCTGCCAACACCTTCATTTTAGCTCAGTGAGACCTAGAATGGTAACATAATAAATTTATATTGTTTGTATGTGATACTTTGTTACAATAGCAATAGGAAACTGATCCACACAGCAACCGAAAAAGAAAACATCTCTCCTAGGTTTCCAAATAGCAGGGAAACCTGCTGTACAGCATAGGGAGCTCAGCTCAGTGCTCTGTGATGACCTAGATGGGTGGGACGGGGGCGTGGTGGGGGGGGGGAGGTCCAATAGGGAGGGGATATATGTATACATATAGATGATTCACTTCATTGTACAGCAGAAACTAACACAACATTGTAAAGCGATTATACTCCAATAAAAAAAATTTTTTTAAGTATATCAAGGGTAAATATCAACTTTTCTGCCTAAAAGCTGTAAAGTACAAGAACGTAATGAATAATAAAATAAATATTAGCACTGGATATACTTGATACCAGCTGCAAAAATTCCTATTGCGTGTATCACATTGCAAATCTTCCAAAATCAATACGCAACATTAGTGGATTAAAATGTGCTCTCTCACCAATTGGGTTAGATGGTCATTCCTTATACCCAGTCAGCAGAACTCCAAACTGCTCACCAAAAAGATATGCAGCAATCACTTGATTTTCATTTTTTCACTTCAAATATTTTCATTCGTCACATTCACCTGTAAATCTGTTCTTTCCAAAAAAAAAAAAAAAAACCTTTTTTCCACTCAGATCATTTCATCCACTGGGAGAGGAAAGGAAAAAAGGATTGGAGCTGTGCCAAAGCAGAAAAAAAGTTAATTTTCTTGCCAGTGGAGGATCTTGTTAAAATGAAACATCTTTCCCATGAAATGGATGCTAACACAATACAACATAATACTAATAAAGCCTTTTCATAATATTTTTCCTAAAGATTACTTGCATTTTAAAAATTGCCTGTTCTATCGCCCCCAAATGATGCTTAAAAAGATACATCACTTCTGAACAAGTGTTACTTTTTCCTTGCATTTCTGGTTAACTTACATACGCTTTTGTGAAGTTATCTTTAGTCAAAAAAACTTACCAAAAGAAAAGATCCTTTATAGCTAAAAGGAATAATTTGTATGATTTAAAGAAGGGCTAATAAAGCCCCACATTTTCCCAATATAACACACATGCATGGCAGACCCATATTTGTGCTTAACAACTGGGAAAAAAAGGACTTGTGTTTAACATTTCACAAACAATATATTCATTTTATGTGCATTTAATACCCGCAATTTTAAACGCAGGCTTCTAAATATTCACTAGTCACTTCATAATGAAAATTGAATGCATCATGCGTTTGGATCTTGGGGGTGGAGGGATGTATAAATTTTTAAGGAAATATGTATCTGCTTTTTCCTCCCTCAAGAAAAAGGAGGGTGGATAAAGAAAGCGTTGATGGTGTCAGGGTGTTGAACCGCTGGTGAGCAGGTGTGTGCTGTTGAAGGGGCCTCTGGTGAATTGAAAGCTTTTAAAAGAGATTGATTCTCTTGCTTAACTAGTTATTTCAAACATGCTTTTAAAGGTATTAATTACTTTACGGAAAAGAGTCTCCATTTGCTTCTAAATTGTTTCTTTGGGTGATTCTTTGCTGGCAAAAATGTCTGGGGTAGAAGTTAACAATCTGTCACCATAATTTTCAGTATAACATTTAAATGTTATACTTAAAATTATAGAAAATATATTTGTGTCATTCAAATTATATGTAAAGTATATTTATAATATATTCAAAATATATTTAAAATTTTATAAAATATTTAAAATTATTTGTTTTATATGTAAAATTATAGATTTATATGTAAAACAATTACATGTATTATTCTATACATACATAGATATATGTAAATGCTAGATGGAACATCTCTTAAAAGAACTTCGGTTTTTGTTTTATTCATACATGGATGCATATTCTACAGAAGTCTATGAAAACTTCTACTACTTAATCTTGCAGAATTCTGTAAATTAAAATAAGACATTAATCGGCATCTTCACTACCTTCAGTACCTGTCCCCAGTGCTACAAAGTTGTTTATTCAAGGATTTTTCAGTTTAATCTGCTGAAGGTATTTAAATCTGCATCAAAACGGCATCTTTGGCCCCAAAGATTTTAAAATACATCGAATCTAGTACCACAAGGGTAGACACCACTGTAATTAAGTCCTCAGGAGGTTAAGCATGATTCCATACCTCCTTGGGACTTAACTCTTAGGTTTTAGCAGCCTGGGGCATCCAGGTTCGCATGAAAAAAATTTTTGCAGCCCCTCAGGTACATTATATTCTCCAAGTGCAAAAGGAACACTTTCCAGTGACAAAAGGCCATTTTGCCAATTTGCTGTCCAGAACACAGACTAATGAGTCACAGACAGCAGAAAAAAGAAATTTAACACTCCTGGCATTAATGAGTCGGGTAGGGATTAGTCGTTTTAAAGGATCCTTAGTAATGCCATAAAGTAACAAAATAACACTTTGAAAAAAAAAACCCCACAGGCTCCTTGATGTTTGAGCAACTTTAACCCGGCACCTGCCAAAATTTGTAGAAATATATTCCCTATGCCATGATTTCTACACCTTTTTCCACGTAAACATTTTGAAACCAGAAAAGAATACTAAAGAAAGTAACCCTATCAATTGTGTTCACTCCTCTTAGATTTTTAATAATACTAACAGAAATTCACCATCACCCATCCAGAGTCTGAAAAGCTTCACTGCTAATGTGAAATACATAGATAAGTGAAACACGGAAAGAAAAAAATCGACATCAAAAATGCATATTTCATTGGCCCAAAATACATTTCAAGACACTGAATGAATATCTAATTGTTAAAACCAACACAAAAGACTGAAGCCTTCCTCTCAATGTTCCCAACAGGATAATGTAGTCTAACAGTTTATAAACACAAGCCAGGAATTAAAATTTAAAACTACCCCAGGTCAGAAATGAGACCACTTTATAATTAGAGAAAAAACTACTGGTCCCCAGTGGAGATTAAGAAGGAGATGGTTTCTGAAAATGTACATAAGAGCGACAAAAATAAACAACTTCCACAGTCTGGTGGCACAATTCTGTTCCCTTGTGATGGAAACACAAAAAGGAGTCTCTAACAAGCTCCAAAAATATGTGGATGTGTATTTTAAGGAAAATTTAGCTTTCCAGACAACTATGTTTTTCTGCTGGAAATACTGAACTAACATAAAAATGATATAAGGGTGTGTGTTAAAAGGACATTTAAGTGAAACAGGTTGAAGGGCTTCATAAATTTACCAAAGATTAAACTAAAGCTGGATGTGTAAGAGGTAGTGATAAAACAATTTGGGGCGGCTCCTTCTTGAAGCAAAGATGGTTTGGGCTTTAGCAGGAGCCAGGCTTGCATAGCTAATCAGTGGCATGACCAGCCCAGGCTCCAAAGTAGGAGTCCCGGTCAGCCCCTTGCAATCCATATACGCTCAAAACTCATAACGTTGGATATGCCTTGTTCTTGACCTAAATGCAATAGAAATTCTTCCTTGGGGTGCGTGATATACATGAAAAAGTACAACTTCTTTTTAAAACACCATTAGAATATCTCATTGTGTGTGGACATACACTCTTGTTACTCCTAAATGCTATTCTATTGAGTACAGTTTATATTCACTGGCAAAGCGAAATCTCCAGGGAAGCCAGAGAGGGGAATGCAATTTCTGGTAATAACAGCTCACAACAGTGAATACTATCCACTTATCCCCACAATTTCCAGCTATTTTGGACTCCTTTCTGAATTAACCTTTCATATCAAAAGGAGCAATTCTGCACACAAGAGACTCCGGTACAATTTCATGCATAATTTATTCACTCAGTTCAACATTAAACGCACAGTCCTTGACTTTGTCAAGGTGGATTCTGTTGGCAGACTTCACAAGCAGCAAAACAGGAGAAATGAGATCTACAACTCAACCTCTTCACCTATGCTGTCTGGTGAGAGATGGGGGGTGGGGACACGAGAAAGAGAAAAAGAAGGCAAGACTGTAACACGACGCGTCGTCATCTGGAGAATCACCGGCAAGCACACAGTATTTTCACATCACTCAACTCTCAAAGGTTTTTTTTTTTTTTTAAGTCCAGAAAAATTGAAACAAGTTTGAATTCTATTTCACCCACAGAAGTCTAGGGCAATTTGTTACCTTCCTGACAATTCTACCATTCAAGGGAAACAATACTTTTATCCTGAGTTGCTTAGTAGGCCTGTTGGAAGAAATGACTCAAAGCTGTTATTCAAACAGACCCACACATTAGCTTGAGGTCATATTAGGAGGGCTCGTTTTAGAAATTTAAATAACACAGACTTTCCAATGAGATCCCAAATCCCAGATGTGCACGCCCAAATTGGCCTTCAAGAACGTAGACATTCATTTTCTCTCTTAAACTACCCATTTGAACCCTCAAATGAGGGACGCGTGCGACCAGTTGTAAAAACCGAACCCTGATCCTCCATGAAACTGTTTCTTGGCCTGTTTAGTGTCAGCTGACGCTGAGTAGACAGAACATTCGTTTGCTCTCCTTCAAAAGGCCCCTTCATTCAGAGCCATTCAAGCCACACCCCTGAATCCAACTACCGTCCGGATTAAAACCCACAGACTGCTCTAGTTCCCAGTCTCACGGATGACAAACTATTTTGTTCATCCTGTAACAGAGGGTTCTTCCCTGTCAACGATTACTGTATTAGGACTCAACACATACCGGCAACTTTGCTATCATTATTGAATTTATGCCAACGAACATCACCACGAGATGGTGTTACTAACATCCACGAGTTGCAGATACAGAAACTGAGGCTCAGAGATTCCTTTCACTATGAGAACCACCTCCCTTGCAGGCCTCCCTTTGCCTCGAAAGGCAAACTGTGAAGCTAAAGCAATGATTAAATTTTAACACCGGAACAAACTAAGCGATTTCCCCAAATACACTAGACGAAGTGAACTGCTCCCTAACTTCAGCACTTGCCCTTTAAAATGTGACGTCCCAGCAGCCAAGGCCCACTTTCCAAACCTGTGGATAATACGAGGCCTAGGAGTATACAGCGAGACGCCCTTGGAAACTCCACAGAACGCTGGACATTTTCACGCAGGACACTTGGCAAAAGTCTTTAAATTTCAACGCTCTTAGCCAGCTTCCCCCACAGGCTACTTAGAAGAAGCCCAAAGCACATAAATTGGAGCCTTAGCAAAACTGAGCCTTACTTTTCTAATTTGCCTTTAAGTTTATTGCGAGACCATGAAAATTAAATACCTCTGGTACCGTTAAAGTAGCTCGCTGAGAGTTTACCCGTGTTTCTCGGTTACCATTCAGCAGCCTTTTTATTGCCTCGAGATAGTTTCTGGATTGGAACCAAATCACTGAAATCTGTAAAAATTCAGAGGTGCGGCAGGTTTCCTGTTCATGACCTTTTCCACCCCCGAGACGTTCGTGAATTCGCGTCCCGCTGAAAAGCTTAGAAGCGCCATTTTGCCCTGGATTCCACTGACCCGCCTCCCCAAGCCACCCGTGCAGTTTGAGATGATTGGCAGGTGGGTGGGAATAGGCGGAGCCACGCCCAACGCTTTCCACCCAACAGGCGAACGCAGCGGCTGGAGTCCCGGGTATTTCCACCGCTCATCACCCTTGCTGCGCATACCCAAGGGAATGTAATTTCCCTGTAATCTCAGATCCCGGGAACAGGACCTCATGCTTCCACGACAGCCAAGCCTCAAAGCTTCTAGAATTCGATTCATTAGAAGCCACACAGAGCTTTATCTCCTGATAGACACTCAGAAGAATGTCCGCTCCTTTGCTTCCCAGCCCGGTGACCTGAGGCATGTGTCTTAACCCTTCTGCACCTCAGTTTCCACATTAGGAAACCAGTGGAATAATAGCTACTTTAGAGAACTGCTGTAGGAACTTAACCTGAAAATGATTTTAAGTTGCTTAACCCACTGCTTGGCACAGAAGTGTTCAGTGTTCGTGGGTGAGATTTATTTGCTCTCCATGCATGATATCAATTTTAATTTTAACCTTCACAACACATCTGGGAGGTAGTTGTTGTAATATCTGTCATACGCCTGTGGAATCAAAAGCCAGGAGTTAAGTTACATGTGTCAGTCAGTGTTGCTCAGCGGGTAAGTGGGGAGCTGGAATGTGACCATGTAGCTCTTTGATTTCAAGGCCCCAAAAGCTGAAATCACCATACTACGGTGCCACACTAATAAATGTTGCTGAAAGGAGCTTTGCAAGAACTGACAAAGTACCAAGGAGGGATTTATAAAGGGCCATAAATTTAACTTGCAACTAAATAAATGTAATTCACTACTCTTTATTCTTGCATCATTTTCTGAAGCACCCCATAAAAGGGATGTCCAAAATCAGGCTCCTGGAAGGAGGCTGGTGCTTCACCAAGATCCCCTTTCTCAGCTGGTGCAAGTGGCCATCAGCTGCTGGGAGGTCCACTGCAAAGGGCTATTTTGTGACCTCTGCAAAAGAATCGCCTTTGGCAGATGGAAGTCACTTCCCCTGAGACAGAGACTTCCAGGAGGTGTTTTAGTCAGGATTCTCTGGAGAAGTAGAACAAACAGAATGTGTGTATGGAAGAAATTTATTATAAGGCATTGGCTCACACTGTTATAGAGTTAGCAAGTCCAGATCTGGAGTGTGAGCTGGAAGCCTGGAGACCCAGGAGAGCTGATGGTGCACATGAAGTCAAAGGCAGTCTGCTGGAGAATTCCTTCTCGCTTGAGAAGCCTTCAACTGATTGGACAAGGCCCACCCACAGTATGGAGGGCAATCTGCTTTACTCAAAATTCAGGGATTTAAATGTTAATCTCATCCAAAAACATTCTTGACCCATAAAATTAACCATTGCAGGAGGTTACCCCCAGGCCCTCCACTTTCAGATGGCCAGTGAGTGATACAGGATTCAAAGAGCCCAGGTAGGACATCTTTATGGACCACACTGAGGCTAGATTTTACATGAGATCATATTCTTGCTTGGACTTTCCCCTTCCCTATTCAGCTTCCATCTCTCTCTCACAGGTTTGTGATAAGAAGCTGTCCTTCAATAATCACATATAACATAACCAAATCCCTGTCTCAGGCTTTGCTTCTGGGGAAACCATCCCAAGACAATCCCTATTAGCCCCTGATTAGCTCCTGAATCACTCCACACTTTTTCAGTTTTACTCAACTCCTCTGCTTGTGTTTGTCTCACTCCACGTGTTCTCCTATTGTGAATTGCGCTATTCTGACTCCAGCTTCACCTGTCTGTTTGACAAATTGCCCCTACTCACTCAACCCCTTCACAAAATCTTCATCTCACTGTGGGGGCCCATGAATCCAAACTGAAAACCAGGGCTCTAAGGAAATTTCATTTACTTATTAATTTCCATCACAGGTTTTTGGCATTTATTGGAACTGCATTCATAATGAATGACAGTTACCTGGACCTTCGTTCTACAGCTGTATTTGAGGTCCAGGATGCCAGAATGCCTTTTGGTATAAACTACCTTACGCTAAGATCCCTAAGAAGTTTTTAAACTCCCCTTGATTGAGGTTAACAAGAAATTACCACAGATAAGAAACTTACCATATACCCATGATATATTGCCACTCAACAGCAAATTGGATTAGTATTTTAAACCGGCTAACTCATATCCTCTGACCTTTTTTCTCAACTGTAATAACCCTCAATACAGAGTGCCAGGTTCATATATAATCAAACATCTTAATATGATAGTCAGATCCCTCCACACTTTGAACTCCACAACTTTATTAACTTTACCTGACAAACCATCCTTCCACATCAAGATGGTGTCTTAGTCTGTTTGGGCTGCTATAACAAAAATAACATAGATTGGGTGGCTTAAACATCATTTATTTCTTGCAGTTCTGGAGCTGGGAATTCCGAGATCAAGGCACCAACTGATCAGTGTCTGGTGAGGACCAGTTTCTGGTTCCTAGGCAGCCATCTCCTCACTCTGTCTTCACATGGTGGAGGGGCTAGAGAGCTCTCTGGGGCACTAATAAGGGCACTAATACCATTCACAAGAGCTCCACCCACATGACCTAATCATCTCCCAAAGACCCCACTTTCAAATACCATCACATTGGGGCTTAGTTTTCAACATATAGAAGCATCATCATTCACCTGACCTAGCTAAAAAGCAGGGTGAAAACTTCAACTTCATCCTCTCCTTCAGCCTCCATGGAGTCACCAAGTCCCCTGAGTGAACTGCCCCCACATCCTTCCAATCTGTCCCCTCTTGCTCATTCACATCAGAGTCTCCCTTATTCATCCTCCTTCATCTTGACAGTTACAAGCATCTCCTAGCGGGTCTCCCTGCCTCCTGCCTCTCACCTCTGATCATTGCATCCCTGGAGATCATGTTCTCCAAGGTCATTTACAAGACTGAATCCCTCCTATGTATCAGAAGGCTTTTCGTGAGTGATCCCAGCATACCTCTCTAGCCTCTCCCCCTTCCCAGACCCCTCAGCCCCCATACTCTGACCTTCCCAGCGTTCCCACACATCCTGTCATCTTTAGGCCCTCCAAGAAACACTCCAGGTCCTTGGTGATTTTACACCCGCTGCTCAATGTGCCCGGAAGGTAACTTGCCTCTTGGCCCACACTCACCCTCAACAAACTTCTACTCACATCATTCAACTCCCAGTTTAAATGTCACATTCTGTCTTCATTTGGGCTCTAAAAGCAGAGCCTGAATCGAGGACTTGTGTGCAGGTGATTAACTTGGAAATTATTCACAGAAAGCAGGAGAGCAAAGAGGGAAGACTGAGGAAGCAAAGGAAGAAAAGTTAATAAAGCTGCAGTATCAAGGTGGTTGCTATTGGCAATCTCAGGACCATTGACAAACCACAATGAATCCTTCTTAGAATTGTTCCTTTATTAAAGGTGGGGAGACTGGGGCATTGATCTACTGGCTTTCCTTTCCCCATCAGTGGGAGGTGGCCACCGGGGGCATTAACTACCTGGGCACTTCTGCACTCTACTTCCAGGTCCTGATGCTTCAGAAAGAAAACAAAAACAAAAAAGCCTCAGGCAGCAAAGCTGGCCGGCACAGCTCACACCCTCAGTGTGTGGGAAGTCTCCACTGCCTAAGCCAGGCTGAAGAAATTTTAAAATTTTCTATAGATACTTTTTAAGTCACTAGTCAATACATCTTTATTATATGTTTTAAATGTTGTTGTTATAAACTTAATCAATACAAAGTTGCCCTTAAAATAATTTAAGCAAGTGGCTCTATTTTTTTCTATTCCAGGCTCATTCAAATTAATTCGAATGACTTTGTTTTTCTGTACCCTTCTCCTCCTGTTTGCTTGATGCGCCCTGACATAAATTCAATACAAATATGGGTGGTTGTTCAGAGGGGCAGCCTAGAAATGTTAATAGGCTGATCACAATAACCGTCTCATCCTAATTCTGGGCAGCTCTCATCCCTAAAAGAATCATGCTCGCAAATTCCTATAAATTTAAAATAGAATTCCAGGGCCTTTGATTGAGCGTGCCAGCTTGCATTATTTTTCCATTTTATAAAACATATGGCTGGGGAAAATGTGCATTGCACCCAAAAATGTGCAATACACAACTCATAAATAATCCTTAAAAGTTGAATTATTATGTTGCTGTTGGCTTTTGGTAAAGTTAAACGTACCATTCAATACCTACTTGCTTAGCACATCCCATGCGTTGGCACTGTGCTGGTAGATGTATTTATTATTAGGGACACAGAGCCGTTCTGCCATGTCAGGCTCCAAAAGTCCACAGTGTTTTAATAGCTCATCATCAAACTCTCTTGGAAAGTCAAGTAGGTTCCACTTAGCAATGCTAACTGATATCCCACTGATAATGTGGGATACATGACATAACTCATTAATAGGAAGCTTAAGATCTACAGCCCTGCTGTCAAACTGTTACATAACTAATACACCTAAAATAAAGAATTTTTTTCCCTTCAAAAATGTTTACCATCTGTTGAACCTGATAGCCACTACAATTTTAACCAAACTCTATACTTAGATTTACATTTCAGTTCTCACCTAGTCTATTTTTTTTTTTTTGCCCAGAAGTATTTTACCCACTTCTGCATATGTATATATGTATATAGAATACATATACAAAATATATATGTATGTATAAAATATGCATAACATAAAATTTATAATTTTAGCAATTTCAAGTGCACACTTCAGTGGCATTACGTACGTTCACAATGTTGAGCAGTCATCACCTCTATTTCCAGAACTTTTTCATCATCCCAAACAGAAACTCTGTACCCATTAAACAATAACTATGCATTCCTCTCTCCCCCGGCCCCTGGTAACCTCTGTTCTATATACTTTCTGTGTCTATGGGTTTGCCTATTCCAGGTACCTCAGATAAATGGAATCACACAGTATTTGTCCTTTTGTATCTGGCTTATTTCACTTAGCATAATGTTTTCAAGGTTTATCTACATTATAGTATGTAGCAGAATTGCTTTTGGGGGCTGAATAATATTGCATTTATGCATATGCTATATTTTGTTTATCCGTTCATGTGTTGACAGACACTTGGGATGCATCCACCTTTTGGCTATTGGGATTAACACTGCTATGAACACGGGTGTGTAGGTACCTTTTTGAGTTCCTGCTTTCAAGTCCTTGAGGTATACATCTAGGAGTGTAATTGCTGGATCATATGGTACTTCTAGGCTAACCTTTTTGGAACTGCCAAATGTTTTCCATAGCAGCTGCACTGTTTTACACTCTTACCATGAATATTCTTCTTGTTGTTGTTGAGTTGTAGGAGTTCTTTATATAGTCACTATATTAATCCTTTATTAGATATATGATGTGCATATATATTACATATATATTCTGTGGATTGTCTTTTCACTCTCTTGATAATGTCCTTTGATGTTGAAAAGTTTTTAATCATGAAGGCCAACATATCCGTTTTCTTTTGTTGTAAGTGCTTCTGGGGTCACATCCAAGGAGTCATTGCCAAACCCAAAGTCATGAAGACTTTCCCCTCTGTTTTCTTCTAAGAGTTTTATAGTTTTGGCTTTTAAATTTAGGCCTTTGATCCATTTTGAGTTAATTCTTGTATATGGTTTAAGGTAAGAGTCCAACTTCATTATTTTGCATTTGGATATCATTTTCCCAGCACCATATGAGAAAAGACCATCCTTCGCCATTGAATGACTTAGTATCCTTGTCGAAAATCAATTGACCGTATATGTGAGGGGGTCTCTTAAATGTAGTTTCAATGATTCAGTTGTGAACAATAACCACTGGAGAGCAATAATTCAATTAATTTCACACTCTGTAAAGAGCAATGATCTTCAACCCTGCACAAAACATGAGATTTTTAGTATAGTATTTTCCAACATTGTTTAGATTCCTTATTTTGAAAAAGTCAGATACTATGTACAAATACAATTATCATGTAGCTCCAGGTCTAAATATTTCATGCCACACACGAGCAAGAAAGGAGCATTTCCTCACACTTTCACTTCAAGGTAAGGACAGGTTTCACTGGATTCACCTGGTGCAGTGATCTCCACCTCACAATGACTCAGGAATGAAGGTCTCAGTAGGAAGGTCTTTTAACCATACTGGATAATTTCACTAATGAACAAACCTGTTCTAGAATCTGTGGCTAGAAGTTACAAACGGCATTACCTTTCAAAATGATGGGTCCTCACTTCTGCATTTATTGATAGTTGACTCTGTAGCCCAGATGAATCCAATCCATCACTAATTAGCCAAGGGATTCTGTAAACAGGCGCAGGTTCAGATTAAGTCAAGCAATTCCCTGGACCCAGAATTAAAGTTAGAAAAGAAATGAAAGCATTTCAGCTATCTCAAATTTCATGTTGAATATGATGTTTTCCTTTGATCACCGTATCTGGCAACAAATAGATGAATGAACAAAAACCATAAAAAGAAGAATTGTTATGAAAAGCAAAGAAAATCATCGAAGTAGTTCATGGCCAGGATTTCCTTAAGTGAAGAGACTATGAAGCCTGTGGCTCAAACAGGTACATGAAAAGATGCTCAACATTACCCATCATCAGGGAAATACAAATCAAAACCACAGTGAGATACCACCACGCATCTATTAAAATGGCTATTACCAAAGAGACAAGAGATCTGCATTGGTAAGGATTAAAGAAAAGGGAATCCTGGTGCAGGGTTGGTGAGAACATAAATTGGTACCACCACTACGGAAAACAGTGTGGAGGTGCCCAAAAAACTAACAAGAGAGCCACCAAAGGATCCAGCAATCCCACTCCTGGGTATACATTATAAGGACATGAAATCACTAAATCAAAAAGATAGCTGCACTCTCATGTTTATTGCAGCACTATTCACAATAGCCCGACGTGGAAAGAACCTAAGTGTCCATCAGCAGATGAGGGGATAAAGAAAATGAGATATATATATATATAAAAGAAGGAAATCCTGCCATTTGTGACAACAGGTATACACCTTGGGGGCATAATGCTATGTGAAATGAAAAAGCTGAACTCATGGAAACAGAAAGTAGAATGGTAGTTGCCAAGGCCTGGAGGTAGGGGAAATGGGCAAATGTTGGTCAAAGGAAACAAACTTCCAATGATAAGAGGAATGAGTTCTGGGAATCTAATGTAGCACACGATGAATATAGTCAATAATACTGTATTATATACTTGAAAGTTGCTAATAGAGTAGATTTAAATGTTCTCACCACATACAAAAAATAATGTGAGGTGATGGAGATAACTAACCTCATGATGGTAATCATTTTCCAATATATTCCTGTATCAAATCATCAGGCTATACACCTTAAACTTACACAATGTAATACATCAATGATATCTCAGTTACGCTGGGGTTGTGGGACGGAGAGAGAGAGAGAGAGAGAGAGAGAGAACAGGTCTTTAATAGTGCTTTGTGGTTTGCTGGGGGAAGAGATACCAGGATGCCAAGTGTGGGTGGTAGGCGTAGAAAGCATGAAGAAAAAGACTTTATTGTTTCTTTGTAAGATTTTTTTGCATCACTCTTATATGACCAACATCAAAACATTAAAAAATTTTTAACTTTAATGCTATGACTGAAAACATTTTTATTAAACATTTAAAACATTTTATTAATAAAATGTTTAAAACATCATAAACATAATAAAACATTTTTATTAAATGTGCATTGCAAAACAAAAGAAAAAATGGATAGAGTTTGTGCCATTATCCTTAGCTGACGTTTCTGAAACATATCTAAGAACTTGGTAATACTGAGAAATATCATCGAGGGTTTTGGCATTAGACAAACACATGTTTGCTAGTCTATGGAGCCTACATAAAATACCCAATTCTTAGTTTCCTTGTTTGTAAAAGGAGGTTATTAATAACCACTTCATAGTAGTATTGTAAGAGGTAAGTGAGGTAGTAATGTAGACTCACTTAGTAGAATGTGTAGCATGTGGCTAGAACTGAACAAATGTAGTTGCATTCTGAAAATATTAGTTATCTATCCTTAGGGAAATGGTGAGGCTATATACATATCTTCTCTGGTTATTTTGTAGAAAGTGTAGCAAATAATCACCCATCAGAACTAGTTGCTTTATACAGTCTCTAAAGGTGGCCGGCAGTATCCTTCCACCTTAAAGGAAATTGATGAAGACGGAAGCTAAAGTTAGAGGCTTGTTCCCAGTCCCTCAATCACTTAAACTCCAAAAAGGAAAATCTTACTAGGACAATAAATAAATAATGCATTAAATGGTAAAAAAATCGTTTGTAAAACACTTGACTCAGTATCTAAGACTAAGCACTCATAAGTAGTAATTTTTTTTTGTCTTATTCACATCTGTTCAAATTTATTGGCAAAAATATCAAATAAAACCATATTGTCATCCCATATCCCCTCTTATTGGCACTCACACAGATAAATATTCTGTAGAGTATTAACCAAAATTAAGCTCATTTTAAAAGATTACTAAAATCGGATTCTTTCCCTACAACTGAGGGATCTGCAATAAATATGGATTCAAGAAAACAATTCTAGAAGTGAGAAGCTATCAGGTAACAAACAGATAAAGAATCATTTGTATTGTAATTCACAAACAGTAAAAAGCAAGGATTTCAACCAAATATTCCTATTATAAGAAGTTAAAATCACACTCCAAAGCACCTAACTCAACACATAACTATTTTCATCAGCAAATTAAGGCATAATTAATAGAAATATAATGCTTCCTTCTGGTTGAAAGGGAAGTTTAGAGCTACTATTCTAGCTCTTAACAGAGAAGAGAGACCTTTGCTGGGACAGTAGACTAAGGAAAGATTCCACATTGGTCTCATCCATTGTTGAAAGGCTAAGAGTGATAGCATTGTAAAACTCTCAGAATTTGGTATGGCATCCAGCTCAAGAGGAAAGAACTGACTCCTGTTGTGGATCTCTTTGGCTGGAAAGAAGAATGGATTAAACGTATTATCATCTGGTAAAAGTCAATGAACTGGGCAAGGAAATTATCCATTTTCAGATCTAGTCTATGACTTGATCCTATCTCACATTGTGATGTGGGAAGGAGACATAGGATTAGTTTTAAAACACATCAGCCTGCAATATAGCTTAATGGTTTAGCTCGTAGCCTCAAGAGTTGGATGGTCCAAATGCCGGATCTACTATGAGCAAGCAACTTATATTCTCCAAGGCCAAATTGCTCTTCTGTCAAACAAGTATAAAAATTGTGCCCACCTCAATTCAGTGGGACAACGTATGGAAGCACTCAGAGCAGGGGCTGGTCATGCCCAATACATGTTAGTGATGATTACTATTACTATTCAAGAAGGAAACTCTGTCGTGTGGATGATATTTGGACCTACATTTCTTTCCTTGGAAAAATATTAGATAACCTTATTTTGGATATGCCTAAAGAATGACAATGATACTATCTAGAGAGGTTTCATTTCCAAGTATTGAGAAAGTGATTTGGTCACAGTTTTTGCTGTCTTTAGTACAAACAAATAACACCACACTGGCCAAAGGAACGACTTCTACCAAAACATTCCATTAAATCTTTCATCTTGCCTGCTCAAATTTAGGGTTGTTCCTTTCCCAACTAATGAATAACCAGACAATTTCTGGGCATGGATGTGACACAACTCTGTGGCACACACAGGAATTTCTCACCCACCCACATATCTTTGGCCAGACAGGAATCTGCCAGCCACAAATTCTGCCAGTTAGTCCCTCCCTCTGGCTGCAATCATGGGAAAAACAGTCTTGGGAACATATCTCCTGCTCAAAATAAAGAGCTCAAAGTAAACACTACCTATACAGAAAGTACAAGAAACATCATACCCACAAAGAGAGAGAGAGACAACTTCAGGTGAGAGATGTCAAAAAAATTTTTTTAATTAAAAAATAAAAACGCTTAACTCCCATGAAGGAAAGCATTAAATGGGTTTTAACTGAAAATGCAAAGCCATTTACATTTGCTTTGATATTGCCTAACTGTCTGCGGCAAAGGCCTTGAAATACCATCTAGTTCAATATTACCTCCAAGTGAAAATGGTTTTAAGATGTCCTCTGTATTCTTTGCTGGGGACTGAAAAGAAATCACTACATTACCTTGCATTTGCTCGGATAGTCATAAGCCTTAGACAGCACCATCATTTAGGAAATTTATCATCAGTGCTGTCCTTCGCACAATGTATTAGTGCAATACATTATAAAAGCACCTCACTCTGATGATGTATGGCTCCAAAGATGGCAACATCTGGAGACGAATGGGTCTAAGAATAGATTTGGTCTAAGAGAATAAATGTATAGATCCACCTTGGTAGTGTTAGTCTGAAATAAACCAGTATTTGTTGTTCTCAACCAACCCCTCAAACACTCATAACAATCTTTATAACTTCCCTAATTTAAAAAAAACAATTATTCATGACATTAAATTGATTTTTCATGACAAAGAAGGAAGGCTTCTAAAATTAGTGGGTTGGTACATTGAGGGATAACCTAGCCCAAGCTTGATGATAAATTTCAATCATGGCTTTCAGGAAAACTCGAATTTAGTCCACCTCTCGCTCACTTAAATTTTTCAGTAGATTCTCCAAAGGAGAGAGAGGAGATTAACATCTGATGTCCTCAAGAGTATGAGAACAAAAATTTAGTCACAATTAATTCGTCTATACCAAATTCTAGCTTTCTACATGGCTGATACATTTTTTCCAAAGCTCAATTCTCCCATTTCCATTCCTCAAAGTCCAGAATGCTGTCCCCTCCATTACTTTGCCTAAATAGGACACAAATATTTTAGCTAACTACTGAAATAAATCATTATGAACATTCAAACTCAAGGAAAATGATGGCAAATGAAAATACCTACATGGCTCAATCCACGCCTGCTAGAGTAACCTGCAGGGCCACAGACTTCTTTGTTAAAATGTGTTCAAAGTGCCCACTTTAAAAACTTCCCAGCACAGTTTGGAAACTGGTCCTATTTGCCCATTTGAAGCACTGTGCCTCCAGGAATCAGTGTTAAAGTGATGCCCCAATCCAACTTGCTACTGAATCCCATCATTCAATGATGCTTCCTTAACTGGAGTTCATCGATACTCCCTATGCTAAGAGAAAAAGAAAAGATTGAGAGGATAAAGTTCCATGTATGTGGGCTCCCTGGTGGTGCAGTGCTTAAGAATCCGCCTGCCAATGCAGGGGACACGGGTTTGATCCCTGGCCCGGGAAGATCCCACATGCCGCGGAGCAACTAAGCCCATGCGCCACAACTACTGAGCCTGCGCTCTAGAGCCCGTGCTCCGCAACAAGAGAAGCCACGACAATGAGAAGCCCGCGCACCGCAACGAAGAGCAGCCCCCGCTCTCCGCAACTAGAGAAAGCCCGCGCACAGCAACAAAGACCCAACGCAGCCAAAAATAAATAAACAAATTAATTAATTAATTTTTTAAAAGTTCCATGTATGCACCATCTCACCATTATGTTCAATTAGTGTATTTCCTCCAACTATGTTAACATGCCAACCAGTTCAGAATCTTAGTGATGAACTTGGAAGAGTCCAGCTCCTTTGACTCCACGCCCAGCAACATGAAGCTCGAGAGAGACTTGGGTCTCTCCATGTCTCTCAGCCTGCTGTAAGACTGTCTTATTAACTGGCCTTAACAAGCAAACTATTTTCCTCCCACAGGAAGGTGCCGGGGGGAGAAAAAACCTTAGTCTAGACCACTTGCCTGTGGTGATCAGGGACTTGATATGTTTTCAATGCCCCTGCAGTCTGTCATCTTTTGTCTCTGCCAAGGCAATATACCCTATGTTATTTCTGACAGATTTACTAAACCACCAGGAAATCTTGATTTTGGTGGGAAAGAAAAAGGCAGAAAGAGATACAGACAATTCAGAGAGACTAGAGAGAGAGTGGCAGAAGGGAAGAAGAAATGAAAAAGAAATGGATAAAAGCAATAAATTGCTGGGCCTCAAATTGGCTTATATTTAATGAGCTAACACCTATCTTAAATCAGAAATCCTATTCTTAGAAGTTAAAAGAGAATCTATTCAATGCCTCGAGAGCAGCGCTGAATATCATCTTCCAGTGACATTATTTCCTTTCGTGAAAGAGAGAACCTTGGCAAAATAAAATATTTAATTAAGGAACATATCGCTGTGTCACTGAATACTTTTCCAAAACTATTTCTTCCTTTTTCACTTTGATGAATTACTAAACTTTCACTGTTTGTCGTTTCCATTATACTAGTTTGTTCTCCTCTCTGTTTCCTGTTTTCTAAGTTCTTTCTGAGAATAGGACTTCTGATTCAAGGTGGCTGTTAGCTTATTAAATACAAAAACAACTGAAGGCTCAGTATTAACATAAAACTCCGTATTTATTCCAAGATCCCTTTCCTCCAAACCCTTTGAAGCAAGTATGTCTCAAAACCTTACCATGCCCACCAACCCTCAAAAACTATGGAGTTCAGCTGATTTCATTTTAAAATAACATGTCTCCTGCACGTAAGTGTAGATATTAGCCCATGAAGTCCTCTGTGGGAAGCTCAAGGCCTTTTCCAGCCCCTCCTTCATCCCCTTCACCAAGAATGGGACAAGTTCATGACCACAAAAGACTTCAGGCCATCTTCCTCACACCTCTGCCCATAACTGATTAAGCAAACCTGAGTCGTCAGATGTTCTCGAATTTATTGCCTCCCTTGCTCCTTTTCCTCTATATCTTTCTTTCTTTGCCATCAATGTTAAGATCCAAGATTTGCATGACATAGGGCAAAGCAGATGATTTGATTTAGGCTCTCATCTCTGGAAAACAAAACAGCCTGTCACTGGGACCAGCCTAAATGGCAAAGTTCTACACTGAGGTTTGGAGTCAAAGTCCCAGCCAACAAAAGAGCATTCTGATGCTTTCCTTTACCTCTTCCCCCACATATATCTCTTGGGGACCTTGTGGAGAACAAGAGATTAGGACAAAGTAAAATTCAGCTGGGAGGCAGCAGAGTGTAATGGCTGAGTGGTCCTCTGGCATCTGAGGCTTTACTGCTTTCTAGCTCCGTGCCTTTGGGCTAACATCCTATTTTCTCCTTTTTCCATTTCATTTGGTGGTATATGATAACTTGTGGATGAATATTTGCTAATTTTACTATTATTCTTGGCATGCTGGCCTAATATTTTCTGGTTTCTATTCTAATCAGAAAGGATATGTCTGCCTCATTTTTTTTTTTTTTTTTTTAATTTATTTTTGGCTGTGTTGGGTCTTCGTTTCTGTGCGAGGGCTTTCTCTAGTTGTGGCGAGCGGGGGCCACTCTTCATCGCGGTGCGCGGGCCTCTCACTGTCGCGGCCTCTCTTATTGCGGAGCACAGGCTCCAGACGCGCAGGCTCAGTAGTTGTGGCTCACGGGCCCAGTTGCTCCGCGGCATGTGGGATCTTCCCAGACCAGGGCTCGAACCCGTGTCCCCTGCATTAGCAGGCAGATTCTCAACCACTGCGCCACCAGGGAAGCCCCTCATTTTTAATTTGAGGCAAATAGAGGTAGCTTTGAAAAACAAAGAGGATAAATCATTAAAACGATACAGCAAACTATTGTGCTTTGACCGTGGTATATCAGTGAAAGTTGGACAATCATGCATTGGTTCCTTTAATCAGATCCTTGTTTAATATTAAGCACCTAGTACATGTCTAAACTTTGCCAGTCACTGTTGGAATACAAAAGAGGTACGGGACCTGGTTCGTTGAGTCAAAGGGCTGCAAATCTGGTGGAGGAAACAAGACAGACATAGAATAATGGAATTTGGACCTGTCAGTGATTGAAGCACATCTGAAACAAGGGACAGACTAGTGTGGGTGACAATAATTGGGAAGAGGATAGAAAAAAGGCGTTTGAACCAAGCCTGAATGGGAAGGTCAGACTGAGATAGGCAGAAGGAAAAAGTGTGGCATCCTAGAAGGAGGCCTCAATGTGAGTGGAGAGACAGAGACAGAACTGAGCATGGTGACAGCTGGAAATGGGGAGCAGACCTTGCTTCAAAAGACTGGAAATTATTTGGTAGTTTCCACTGAAATTAACAACATTTAAGGAGCCAGTTTCAGGAGAGAGATTATGAAATGAGTTGAGATTTTGCAAGTCTGATGTCATAGAAGATGTTTTAGATCCTAGCTGAATGCCACATTAAAAAGAATTTGGATTCCTCCATCCATTTTCTTAATCCAAGGCAATCATATGAAGATATCAACCCAGCTTTTTCTTCACAAGAAATGTATCCATGCAATCTTTCCTCCATCTCCAGAATAAAAAATAAATAAAGACTATTTAAAAGTGACAGAAGCTATTCCATTTGAAAATGATGGTAGCTACCATTATGTTTAAAGATGAGAAAGTTAAACCAAGTTGAACTTTAAAACTCTTATAGGTCCTTTAACTGTGCACCATATCAATCAGCATCCATGAATTCTTTAACGATATTATTGAGAAACACCCTGGGAAGACAAAGTGAAATGGTGAGATGCTCAAGTCCAAAGGGTACTTACTTCATCTAGTCAATTAGAATTCCCTTTGGAATTTATGCTGCAAGCCAGAGTACTACATAGATTTTGCAGTAAGACATGAAATTAGTCTCATAAATGTTCCCAACTGAAAGACCAAAAAAACAAAACAAAAACAAAAAATGAAGACTATTGGAAATAACCAGTCGTCTATCCTCTGAGCTGGCTGTCTCACAACACAGTTCCTTATTGAAATCAAATTATGTACATTTGGGGGCCAGTGGGGGACATCATGCTGTCATTTGAATCCTCTGAGTTTCTGTAGAGAATCAGTTTTGCAGAAAGCTTCGTATATTCCAGCCTCAACTCAAGGACAACAGATGACTGCAGGAACAGAATCTTTAAGGTTGGCAAAAACAAATGGCCCTTCTTGTTAATGTGTTGCTTTCCAGCAAGCACCACTTCTCAGTGGGTGACCTGAGACTCTGTCACCTACCATGATGGCTAAACAGGTTTAGATCTCAAAGTCTTTCTTCTCCTTGATAGGGACTTTTTCTTTAAAAATGTTGGTGAAGATTTCACAGGTTTCTTTAAAAATAATTATTAAAAAAGAAATGCCTCCCAGGCTTTAACTATGCAGAGCAATAAGCCTCAGCTACAAGCAAGTTTTTTTAGGTCAAGATTTCTGCTTCCAAAAAACAGATTTGTAGAAATACATTTAAAAACCTTATTTATTGAAGCAGGCTACAGGCCAATTACTCCAGTGGCTTGAAAACAATTCCAAAATAATAAAATATACAATAATGCTGATTTCTCCCCTGTTAATATCACCACAATCTGAGAAATCCTTTGAGACATTGCACCAAAAATGATTTGGATCTTTAATGACAATTAATTACAGAAAATCAAAGGGAGGTTTTGAAAAGTAAAGAAAATATAATCAGGTATAGTATATATTCATTTGGCATTATTTAAATAAGCTGTGTTTTTCTTAACAGCTCTTTTTTTTCTGGTTCTTTTAGTATTTTGCCACCTCTTTATTTTATCACAGATGTTTTATTTTTTAAGTGGATAAATTTCATAGTTTTCATAGACTAAAAATTTTAAGATAAACAAGAAGGCTACCTACTAAATGGGAGGAGATATTTGCAAATGATATATCTGATAAGGAGTTAATATCCAAAATATCCAAGAACTCATACAATATCCAAAAAAAAAAGCCCACCAGGTTAGAAAACGGGCAGTGGATCTGAATAGACATTTTCCAAAGAAGACATACAGATGGCCAACAGGCACATGAAAAGATGCTCAACATCACTAATCATCAGGGAAATAAAAATCAAACCCACAATGAGCTACCACCTCACACCTATCAGAATGGCTATTATCAAAAAGATAACAAATAAACAGTGTTGACGAGGATGTGGAGAAAAGGAAACCCTTGTGCATCCTTGGAGGGAATGTAAATTGGTGCAGCCACCATGGAAAACAGTATGGAGAGTCCTTAAAAAACTAAAAATAGAACTACCATATGATCCAGCAATCCCACTCCTGGGTATTTATCTGAAGAAAACAAAAACACTAATTCGAAATATGTACCTCTATGTTCACTGCAGCATTATTTACAATAGTCAAATTATGGAAGCAACCCAAGTGCCTGTCAATAGATGAATAGATTAAAAAACGTGATATATATATGTATACATTATATACACTACATATATTATATATATATAATGGAATATCACTCAAACACACACACACACAAAAGAAATCTTGCCGTTTGTAACAACATGGATGAACCTGGAGGGTATTACGCTAAGTGAACTACGTCAGACATAGGAAGACAAATACTGTATGATTTCACTTATATGTGGAATCTAAAAAACAAAAGAAATGAACGAACATAACAAAAGAGAAACATATTTATAGATATAGCGAATAAACAGGTGGGTGCCAGAGGGAAAGAGGGTGGAAGGAGGAAAGAAATAGGTGAAGGAGATTAATAAGAGGTACAAACTTCCAGTTGCAAAATAAATTACAGGTATGAAATGTACAGGGTAGGGAATATAGTCAATAACTATATAATATTTTTTATGGTGACATATCGCAACTGGACTTGTCATGGTGATCATTTCAAAGTGTGTAGAAATTCCAAACCACTATGTTGTGAAACAGCAACTAACATAGTGTTGTAAGTCAATTATACTTCAAAAAACAAACAAACAAACAAACTTATAGAAAAAGAGATCAGATATGTGGTTACCAGAGCTGGGGGCTGAGTTGAGGGGAGAATAGGAAGAAGGCGGTCAAAAAGTACAGACTTCCAATTACAAGATCAATAAGTACTAGGGATGTAATGTACAACATGATAAATATAATTAACACTTCTGTATATTATATACGAAAATTGTTAAGAGAGTAAATCCTGAGAGTTCTCACCACAAGAAAAAAAATTTTTTTCTATTCCTTTTGTTCTGTACCTATATGAGATGATGGAGGTTCACTAAACTCATTGTGATCGTCATTTCCTGATGTATGTAAGTCACAGCATTAGGCTATATACCTTAAACTTACACAGCGCAGTATGTCAACTATATCTCAATAAAACTGAAAGAAAAAAATAAGGTAAACAATTATAAAAAGAGCAAACGATTCACAAGGCTGAAAGACGGAGGATATGCTAGCTTCTTTCTTGAAAAGTAAACATATCAAACAGAAGTAAATGAAAATTTAATACAAAAAATGCACATTTTGAACTGAAAACAAAAACTCACTATACTAACTATAAAAGCAGGAAATGTGTTTAGGTAGCCTCTTACTGAGTAAAGATTCCTCACATCCTTCCTTCCCTTCCCATCACTCCCCCTCCCCCGCACACACACCCCACACACACACAGGAAATTCTTTCCATGAACCGAAGATGTGGTGAAGAGAAAGGTCTCTAGTCATTTCCCATGAAAAACAAAATTCCCACTTTTAGCTCCCTCCTTGAAGCTAAGGCATCAGACTCTCCAGAACGCCCATGCTAAAATACAGATATTACAACTGGGAGGGGAGAACACTTCACTCACCATTAACAACTCTTTCATAACTTGGTTCTGCCATTGTCTCCCTCTGTGGAACTGAGAAATTTGCATAAATGTTCTAAATCTGAACCCCTTCATTGGTAAACAATGGATATTTACACAACAATGCATGTTCCATATAGTCACTGGGGAGGTGATATGAAATGATGTCTGTAAAGGGTTTACTTTGCATCATGCCTCCCGAATTGTACAAGGGGCCCAATAAACTGAAGCTGCTACTTCTCTGATGATTATGATTATTCCCATTAGCTAATGGGAAGGAGGGAGTCCCAAGCTGGCTCAGTCAGAGACATCATTAGAAGGTGGAGAGAAATGCAAAGATGAAAGTAGTGGAAGAAGGGCAGTTTGAGGGCTCTCGGTTCCCCCACTACAGTCGGGGAAGAAAAAAGTCTAAGATAAACACCACTTCCTGGTCAAGTTCGCCTGTAGACAGGCCTGACTGTTGACTGATTTGCCATCCCCACAGATGCCACAGTCTCCAGACTGGTGGGCAGGTGTCCTAGTCCGTTTGGGCTGCTGTAACAGAAATACGAGAGGCTGGGTGGCTTATAAGCAACCAAAATTTATTTTTCACAGTCCTGGAGGCTGGGAAGTCCAAGATCAAGGTGCTGGAAGATTCAATGACTGATGAAAACCCACTTCCTGGTTCACAGACCTCCTTCTAGCTGTATCTTCAAATGGTGGAAAGGGCAAGGGCGCTCTCTGGGGTCTCTTTTGTAAGTGTACCAATCCCATTCACGAGGGCTCTACCCTCATGATCCAAGCACCTCCCAAAGGCCCTACCTCCTCATACCACCATCTTGAGAATTAGGTTTAAACATAGGGATTTGTGGGGCACATAAACATCAGTCTAGAGCAGTGGAGCTAGTAAAAGGAGACCTGTACAAATACAGAGCTTTTGGATACTTTCAACTCCTTGGGCCATTTCCTGTGACATGTTAAAGTTGTACTCTTTCACCCAGGGTGCTGTTGAATCACCCTATTCCTGTTGAATTTTGCTTGCCTTTTTAATCTTTTAGCTCTTGATGGGAAAAAGAGTTGAGGGGACAGAAAGAAAGAGAAGGATAAAAAAGAATAAAGACAACTTTTAGACCCAAATGTATTGTGCTTAGGGTTCACTTTTTCAAGATTCACCCAGGGATTCATCCCAGACTCACAGCTGGTGTTCAGCCCGGTACCTTGTGCTCCGCAGAAACTCCAGCCTTTGGCTGTGATGGACATAGTGCACTTTTGACTCTACCGTTACATAAAGTCTTTGGATACTCTTTGCTTATAATCGAGGAGCCAAGTAAGAACTTCCTGACTTCCAGTTCCCGGACTTGAGGCAGCATTTCTTCACTGAGAGTGTTCCAAACTTTAATAGTCATTATACAAGCTGTCAATCAGGGTAAGAAAGGTTACATCAAACAAAGCCAAACAGGTCCCTTACGGCAAGACTGCTTAGAGCCTTTAAAGTGCTCACAGGGAACAGAAATTCCCCAGAGAGGTACTTCCTTGATCGTTCAACACTTTTTGCACAGGGCATTTCACGGAATTAGCAGTCTCCTAAACATTTGGGGAAATGCTTGGAGAAGTCCCAAGATGGTTTTACATCCTGATTTGCTCTTTTTGTCTTAAATTACTTAGATTTGGTAACCCAAGTTCATATGATCTACTTACGGGAGGAATTTAGAAACCCTATAATCATTCTTATATGATTAAGAATGCTGGTATGATGTTTAGGATGCAGGGCTCCAGATCTTTAACTAAAACCACAAGTCCTTGAGAGATACAGAGAGATGGACAACTCATACAAAATCACACACTTCCATGAAAAAGTCTTTTTCACAAACTCCACTGTAGACCCTTGAAGATTAAGGCCAGAAGTTACACTGGGACTTGGAAGAAAGTTAAGGTGATTGGTTCTGTCCCTAAACATATTCTCCCAAAGTGGTACCTTTCCAGACTCTGTGGAGAAGGTGATCACAGGTGGGTGCCACTTTTGTGTGTTCTTTCCCACCACTATCCCACAGAGCAGAACTGATGCATCTAGATTTGGCTGGAAGGTGTGGGCTCAGGGAAAAGTTGTGGCTTTGCCTAGATTGAAAGCTAACATATCAAAGAATAGAATAAATTTATGTCCTGAGTAATCAGGGAGCATGGTCCTCAGATGCAAGCAATTTCTCCAAAGTCTCCTCATGGTGGACAAGGGTTGATTTTGCCCACAATCCTCTCCTTCTTCAGTTATAAGAACGTGTTTTATTTTCCTTTTAGATACCTCCATATTTTGGGGGACAAGACACTCTAACATTATTGGAAGGCAGGTTACTTTAGCCAATATAGATTTCCTCTGTCCTGTGGATAAAATCTGGGGTCCCAGCCAACACGGGGACCTAAGAGTGGGAAGCTCTCTCTCCCCTTTGGAAATAGTAGATGCCATGGGCAATAAGCCTGGTGAAAAGACCATCATTGCCATCAGAGCAGAGATGGCCTTCTTGCAACTGAAGCCAATACAGAGGAAAACAGACTGGGAAGATGGAAAAGTAATGATTCCTGATGACAATGTTAGGCCCCTTGGATGCAGCTATATCGCTGAAATATGGCCCACTAAAATTTCAGATTACAGAAGCAATAATGTCTCTTCTGCTTAAGCTAGTTTGAGTTGAGTTTCTAAAGCTTCAATAAGAAAGTGACTGAGTAATCCACTCCTATTCTTAAAAATTCATGCAGAATTTGCATTCTCCTTCATAATACATCATGTTTATTTTAAAAGAAAAACATGTTAAATTATTTACCTTTGAGTAAAGTTGACTTTCCCAGAAGATGTGCCATGTTTATACAGTGTCTTCTTACCCCCTGGCTCACTGCTGAGGACCCGTTTTGGGTTGCCTGGTTGAGGAACAAGGATGCAGTAGTGCTTTCTTAGTTCTTTCAATCTTAGCTATCCTGAAGGCAAAGAAAGGAAAAGTCAAAGAAGATGAAGAATTACATCCTAGGGAGGCTTAAGCATTGACTCCCAGCCTCCTTTGCCTGAAACCCCACTGACTGCAATATGGCTGAAGTTTATTGAGCCCTTACTGTGTGCCACATGCTTTATATGTATTATCTTAGTTCTCATAACATTTGAGGTGGTTACAATTATTATCTCTAGTTTATAAATGAAAAAGTATTGCGATTCACTCAGGTTTAAGAACACTGTACAAGATTACAAACCTAAGAATAGAGCCAAAATCAAAACCTAGACAAATCTTCATCACCATCATCATCATCATCATATTATGTTCCGGGCACTGTTCAAGTGTTTGACAAAAATAACTCATCATTTAGATACTATTATCCTTTAATTAAAAATGGAGAGATGAAGGTTAACTGATTTGCTTAAAAAGTCACAGTGAATATGTTCCAAAACCACATGGTCTTGCTCCAGAGTCTGCAGATTTGCCCAATGCACTATCTTCGTTACCTGGCCTGGATGAAAAGGAACAATAGTGCTTCCTTCCAAGGTAGAAGGCTCCAGGACCCTCATGCCATCTCACCCATGTAAGAAGACAGACCTTCTAAGAAACCAAAACGATCATAACTTCCCATTGAAAACTAAAGGTGAGAAGCAGAAAATTTGCTACGCAAAACCCCAGCTGTCCCTATATCACACTCAAAGTTGTACCTTCTTGGGGCTTCCCTGGTGGCGCAGTGGTTGAGAGTCTGCCTGCTAATGCAGGGGACACGGGTTCGAGCCCTGGTCTGGGAAGATCCCACATGTTGCTCCCACATCTCGGAGCAACTAGGCCCATGAACCACAACTACTGAGCCTGCGCATCTGGAGCCTGTGCTCCGCAACAAGAGAGGCCGCAATAGTGAGAGGCACGCACACTGCGATGAAGAGCGGCCCCCGCTTGCCGCAACTGGAGAAAGCCCTCGCACAGAAACGAAGACCCAACACAGCCAAAATAAATAAATTAAAAAAAAAAAAAAAAGAGTGGTTGTTAATGATGTTAAATCAAAAACTGCTGGTGAGCCCCTTTAAAAAAAAAAAGTTGTACCTTCTAAACTGTGGCCTGATATATGTCCTCTGAATTGACGGAGGCATAGCAAGCTCGTCTTGTGGGTAGAGTGGAAAGGGGCAAGTAGGTGAACTTGTTCCCAATTGCTTCTGTAACAAATGATCACTAGCTTAGTGGCTTAAAACAACCCACATTTATTATCTCATAGTTCTGGAAGTCAGATATCTAAAATGGGTCAGTAGGGCTGTGTTCCTTCTGGAGACTCTAGGCGAGAATCTATTTCCTTGCCTTTTCCAGCTTCTAGAGGCTGCCCGCATTCCTCGGCTTGCAGTCGCTTCCTCCATTTTCAAAGCCAGCGGTGTAGAATCTTCGAGTCACCTTGATTCACCTGCCTCTCACTTTCACTTATAAGGACCCTTGTAATTACATTGGACCCACCTGGATAATCCAGGCTAACATCTCAAGGTTCTTCATCACATTTGCAAAGGCCCTTTTGCTATGTAAGGTATCATATCCACAGGTTCCAGGGATTAGGACCTGGACCCCTTTGAGGAGCCATTACCCTGCTTACCACAGTAGGCAGAGGAGGTTTCAGCATCCCCAGAGGCCAACAGATACTGCTTCTAGAAAATAACTTCAACTTCATGACGTCAGTGTTCAATCCAATCTCTCTACTCCAACTCTGGATTTGGGGTGGAACCAGCAGGCCCTGGGCTCAGTCTGGGAGGGAACTAAGAAAAAGGGGTGGAGACAGTTCACACAATGATCCCTGTCTCTTCTAGGCCAAAAGTCACATTGCCTTTTAACCCAGAGCATTGCCACTTATGGTTGCCAGGATGCAATCACCTGCGGGAATTAATTTCACCTGCTACATCCAGAATAAGTTTCCACAGGTCTCCCTTTAATAACTGTGTTTTTAAAGCACTCTATGAATAGTGATTATTTCCTTGTTTAGGTCTGAGATCACTGTGCTTTCCACGCTTCATAATAGTAAGTGATTTATTTGTTTGCTTGCTTTCTTGGATTCCCTCCCAGGTCATGTTGAAATGGGCATTATCAGATTTTCCCAGTCTTTGTTTTCTTTGCTATTAGAGAAATGGAAGTGAAATACCCAGTTTTCTTTTCAGACACTTCTTAACCAATTGACTTCACTCCTATAATAAAAAAAAAATTAAATCTATGTTCATTTCAGTCTTGCATACAATTCTGAGATCTTTTCCCTCCCTTGAATTTTGGATTAAATGAAAGCAGTCATGGGCCAATTTAGGCCTTTGTTAAGATTACAGACAAATTATATACATTCTGAATGACTAACAGGAAAAAAACCAAAAACCAAAAAAACTCTCCCTACCAATACATTGGGCTGGGGAGAAGAAAAACCCTACATTTAAGAATGCCATTGGTTAGGGACTTCCCTGGTGGCGCAGTGGTTGAGAATCCTCCTGCCACTGCAGGCGACACTGGTTCGAGCCCTGCTCAGGGAAGATCCTACATGCCGCAGAACAACTAAGCCCGTGCGCCACAACTACTGAGCCTGCGCTCTAGAGCCTGCAAGCCACAACTACTGAAGCCCGTGTGCCTAGAGCCTGTGCTCCGCAACAAGAGAAGTCACCGCAAGTGAGAAGCCCATGCACCGCAAAGAAGAGTAGCCCCCGCTCGCTGCAACTAGAGAAAGCCCACGAGCAGCAACGAAGACCCAACGCAGCCAAATAAATACATACATAAATAAATAAAAGTTTTTTTAAAAACAGAATGCCATTGGTTAGACCCTAACTGAAGGTACTTTTAAAACTTTGGCCAAATGCTTAGGTATTCAAAGGAAATCTGGAATGGAGTTTGCACAGAGAGCAAGGGAGAAGTGGGTTGCTCTTCCCATAAGAGAATGGGAGACTTGTTGGTTTTATTTTTTACCTTCTCAGAAAGCAGCTGTAGACAAGACACAAACAAATGAAAATAATGGTCTTTAAACAAACTTTACAAAAACAGGTAATGGGCCAGAGTTAGCATACGGGTCATAGTTTGCTAACCTCTGATCTAGTTCTTGAAGCCAATAAATTCACCCCCACTCCTGACATGTTTTTTTTCTTTTTCACTTGAGCTAACTCAAGTTGGGGTAATAAGTTAAACTGTATTTCAGTAAAATTGGTTTCCTTTGTATTGCAATTAGAAACATTAATGTGAGGTGTCTTCATCATACCTTCAAGGGACCTGAAACACAAAAAAAGGTTAAGAACCTCTGAGTAACACTCCAAAGTGTAAAAACCAGTGCTCTGTATACACACCTCTCAGGAACCAATTATCCCTGAGAGATTATATATGATGAAATTATAAATAGGTTATTAAAAGTTGGGAAGGTTTAACAAAAACCATAAGACATGAGAATGACATCAATGAGAATAGCATTCATCCTCTCCTTGGCGCTATGGTGAGAACATCAACAGAATCGGATGGGCCCAGGGCTGACCCCAAGTGGCACTTCTCATGATAAGGTACGATTTTATTCTAGTTGAGAGTCAGCATGGGAGCAGGAACTCATATGGACTTTGTGAAGCACTGAGTCCTGGGCTTGAATCCCACATCCATCTCTAGGTAGCTCTGGGTCCTTGGACTACTTACTTGATCTCTGTGAGTGTCAGTTTCCATCTTTGTCAAACTTTATAGGGCTCGTAAGGATAACAAAAGAGAAAATGCAATGAAGGAAGGGCAGGCACTCATTTGACATCCTCTTGCTCCTCCGTTTGCTGTGTTTATTGGTTTCCTTTGGGTGACTATTTAAAACGAGAGCCTGAAGCATTCCACGAATGGGTAAGAGCACAGCTGCTCATTTCGCACTTCAGGTTTTTATTAAGCAAACTGATAAGACATATTCTGTAATTGGTACGTGTTCTTCTTTTTGCCTAATGACACTAATCTGTTTTTATCTTAGTCATTTAACTGAGTTTCATGATTAGCACAGGCAAGGTTTTAGGGATTTAAATCATTTGTTTGATGTTTTCGCTTTTAGGCATGTTTGATTATTTATTAAAATCGATAAAATCAGCTGTGTCAACTAGTTATTAAAACTATAATTCTTTTATTGGCTAATACCAGGAGGGCTGAAGCAATTGAAAAACTAAAGCATTACATGAATTCTTTATTATAAAGCCAAGCTTCTATAGGGGTGGCCTACATACTTTGCATTAACTGCAGCCTGTTTAGAACAAGTCTGTTCTATCTTTAGTCCATAAGGAAAGGACCAAGTGGGTAAGCATATGTGCAACTCATGTTCTAATTTATGCTTTAAAATAAATACAAGTTTGAAAGAAGCAATGTGTTCTGGTCTTCAGAAAAGAAATATGAAATACTTGCCAAGGGAGAGTGGTGAATAGTATCCAAAGATGGCTCCCATCAATTCCTTCTCCCCGCATGCAGGCCATGTCACTCCAGCCATCAAGAGGTGGATTCCATTTTCCCTCCCCTGAATCTGCACCTACCCTGTGATCTGCTTTGACCACTGGAATATGGTGGAAGTGACTCTTGGCAAGCTTTGTTCAAGGTCTTCAAGAGACCTTTAAGAGCCTCCACCTTTGATGTAGGAAGCCAGATGCCAAGCTCTAAAGATGTTTAGGCCAGAATACTAAATGATGAGACACCACACGGAGAGAGAAAGGACACATGGAGAAGCACAGAGAGGCAATGCCAGACGAGGAAGCAACATCTTCTTGTACCTTTTGGCCCAGTCCACCCGATATGGAAGAGAAGAATTGCTCAGATGAGCTCTACCAGAATTCCTGATGCAAATATTGCAAAAGATAATTAATCATAATTGTTTTAAGCCACTAAGTTCTGAGTTGCTCAGTTATCCAAAAATAGATAACTTAAACGAAGGCAGCAGGGATAAGGGAATGAATACAACTTTTGATGTAAGTGCTCAAAATAAAATATCTGGTTGAATGAGTGAGCTTCTGCTTACCTAGGATTATCTCAACCCTTGAAAGCTATTTCAAAAGGAAGAGCTCCTCTTCTGAAACATTGCTGGGAAGGGAGAGAAATGCCCAGAGTGTCACACAGTTGAGGAAAAGATGTTGGCCCAGGAGTTTCTTATCTGAAATCAGAGTGATTGGCAAGAATGGCTGGTGGTATTAATAATGTGCTTGTCCATATAAAGAGTTAATTTATTAGCCATAGGCAGCACTTAGGTGGGTTTCTGTTTCTTTGTATGTGAACAAGAAGCAGATAAGTTACCCTAAGCATACGTCATACTTTAACCTCAGTTATGGGAATAATGCGTCTCCTCATCTCCAGAAAAAAGAAAAAGGTGCTCTTAATCTTGTAAGAAATTAAGTACCTAAGAAAAGAAAGAGAAAGGTAGTAAATATATAAAATATATGCAAATTAAAGCAGTGTAATACCATTATCACCTGTCGAACTGGTAAATTAAAAAAAATTAATTCCCAATGAAGGCAAAATAAAGGCATTTTTATTCTAAAAGACTAGAAGAATTTGTCACCAGCAGATACTCACTAAAGAATATATTAAAGAGGGTTCTTTAAATAGAAGAAAGATTATCCCAGATGAAACAACAAGATGGAGAAAAGAGTGAAAAGCAACAAAAACAGTAAATATGTGGATATGTCAAAATGGATATTAAATGTACAAAACAATAACACTAATGTTTCATTTGCTTTTGCAGCATATAAAATTAAAGCACACAATGTTACATTAGTCAGGAGTGGATAAAAAGCAGTAAAGTAGCTAATATTAAAGTCCTCAGATTATCCATAAAGAGGCTAAAAATACTAATATGAGACATTCAAGAACTCTTTAGTTCAATTCATCCAAAATAATACCAAAAAATAAAGGAAAAAGAAGAAAAAACAGGTTGGACAGATAGAAAACATTCTGTAATAGATCAGTAACTATATTAAATATAAATGTACTAAATGTTCCATTTAAATGACAAAGACCACTCAACTGGATTAAAAAACAAAATTGATTCCAAGCTGTTTACAAGGTATAAATATAATGGGTTGAAAGCAAAAGATTTTAAGGGAAAGAAAATGTTAAGCCATACAAACTAACAGAAAGGAATCTATGAAATAACACAAAATAGATTTTAAGTAAAAAACCCTACTAGAGTTGAGGAGGGACAATTTAAATAATAAATATTTAACTCACCAGGAAAATATAACAATTCTAAATCTCTATGTAACTGTTGGGGCTCGGGGCAAGTTGCCTCAAAATATACCAAGGTGGCATATTGATTATTTTGAATTAAAGTTACTTAAGAAATAGCTGGTATACGAAGAACCCTCTGACCCTCCTTTGTTCCCCTGAAAGCAGGAAACCAAGCTTCCATGGGAAGGTATCTTCCCTATTCTGGGAGGATGGAGGGCATCCTCATTGTCCTAGATGGGGAATTCAAGGCCAAGAAAGCTGTAGAAACAGACTTTGTTAATTCTTCATTATTTTGCTATCTCAACCAAAAGCCCCTTTGTTTTCACAAATCCTCACAAAAATTTGATTCTTGGTCTAAAAAGGTATACAGCCAGCCTGCTTCGGTCTTAGGCCCTATACCTATCAGGCCTCTGTACCTACAAAATTAAATTTGCTTTTCTCCTGTTGATCTATCTTACATAAACTTGATTATTATATCAGCTGAAAGAACCTAGAAGGGTAGAGGAACATTTCTGCTCTCCTACATACCTAACAACTGAACTTCAAAATATATGAAGCTAAAACTGACAGAATTATAAGAAGAAATAAACAAACCCATAATCATCGCAGGAAATTTTAACGTGTCTTTCTCTGTTACTCACTGATCAAGTACACAAAATCAGTAAGCATGTAGAAGGTTTGAACAGCACAATTAGCAAACTCAGTTTAAAGCAAGTACAAAGAATACCACCCAAAACTAGAGAAGATGTTCTTCAAAGACACACATAAATGTAACCACAGTCAATCATGTACTGGTCCTTGAGACAAGTCCCAGCAAATTTCAAAGGGTTGAAACTACACAGAGTACGTTCTCTCACTACTAGCAATTAAATTAGAAATCAAAAACACAAAAAGTTAATTAGAAAATCTCATATATTTGGAATTTAAGAAATATATTCAGTGGCCTCTATTTCCAGCTGTGATGGAATTGCTTGTTGAGAACAATCCTCTTCAAAAACATCCCTAAAACCTGGGTAAAAAAATAATGATGAGTAAATGTAATTCTACCACCATAGGTGAGAAAATTATAAGTGATTTGGCAGCTGGCTTTTCTTTGTTTATATTTATTTTCCCAGTTTCATAAATTCAGCAAGAATAACTTTTTCTAAATTCAGTAAGAATTACCTTTTCACTTAGCAACCACAGAGAGTTATTACAAATAGAGTGTCACTACAGTTCTTCCATTATTTACATTCTCAATCAGTAGTTACAATAGAACAATTATTCTCATTTGAGGGCCTTAGACACTGATGTTATTAAAAGCGTACATATCCTTTGACCCAGCAGTTTCACTTACAGAAATTTATCTCCCAAAGCATATTCACACATCTGTCTAAACACAGATATACAAGAATATATATTGTGTATAGATGTATATTCTGAAGTATTTGTTGCTGGAACACTAACAATGTCCACTAACAGGGGATGGTCAAATAAATGGTGATGCATGGATATAAAAAAACGTCTTTCAGGAATTAACAGAGAACGAGATAGGTCTATATATGCTGATGGACTGTATGCCTTTGATTAAAACTCTGTGGTTCAAGCAGCCGAAGTCAATTCTGGAGTACTCGAGCAAAAATGAAATGAATTGGAACATTAGGAGTTGGTCCACAGAATGGCCAGGAGGCTGGAGAACAGAAGAGGAATTGGCAACCCCAGACTACTCAGCACGTCAGGTATCACTCCATCATCCTCTCTGGATGTTGGCAGTGCCCTTCAAATGTTTTAATCCTTCAGTCACTCTGGTTGAGATTCACTCTAAAGAGAGAGAGAGCGTGAGAGCTTGGGTTGCATACCTCACCCTTTGCTACCAGAGGACAAAGGACTTCATTTACATTCCCACAAGGAGTGTGCAAAATGAGAAAGACGTGATTCCACAAAATAAGGTCAGGGAGTTATTTGTAAGGGAGAAAGAATACTGTACAGTAAAAAAAAAAAAAAAATGTGTCCTCTACATAATGTTATAGGAATACAACAAAACATAAAAGTATATGTATAGTAAGTCACCATTTGTATTCTTAAAAATGAGAGAATATATATTACATGTATATGTATAGAAGGTATTCTTAAAAACAAGCCAATGAACGAAACTAAAAACCTACTAGAAACAGCATAACACCTTTACCTTTCATTAGGCCTTCAGTTCCCTGAGAATAAGAACCGTGTCTGTCCCAGGCTGTATTTTCAACAACAAACACACAGGAGGCTCACAATAAAAAGTTGCAGAGTGAATAAAAGAATGTAGTCCTAAGGAAGAGAAGAGGAGACATAGGGGGAGAAAGAGAGAGAGAGAGAGAGACTGCCTCTTCATACATTAATTTTTTAAAATCAAGTACCTGTAATCCTTTTACAATTAGAAAAGAGGGTAAAGAGGATTAGTAATTACTATATATATATATATATCTTTGTATTTGAAAATTCCTTATTCTAGGAAGTTTGGGAATTATTGTAATAAATGATCGGCCTCACCCCCTCTCCCCTGCACCATGTCGTTGTGTATGTGCCCAGAGAGACAGTCAAGCAGAAAAGGCTGCACTGTCCAGTGGAACAAACCAGCTTCAGCAGGGGAAGCTCCCTCGCGGCATGGCACACACTGCAACTCAGCTACTCCTGGGCCTCAGGAAAGAATGACTGTGGAAATATAAATAGTCAAGGGTTATTTGGTCATCACACTGGAGCTCCAGCTCTTTAGAAGTCTGCACTGATAGCAAAAACATTGCTGAGTGTCTAAATAATTTGAATGATATTAGGAGGGAGACCCTGAAAAGAGGAAAACAATGGCTTGATGACAGCAAGCTGACAATAGAACAGAATTTTGTGGGCCGAGATGATTGTAGAATCAAACAATGGTGATATTGTCCTTCTGGTGTTATTGTTGTGTGATGCTATAATTTATGGATGAAGTGGGATTTCAAACAAAACAAACAGACTTGAATTTGTTAACTAATACAGTAAGCATAGAACATTCTGTTATGTGAGAAGAGAAATGGGAATGTTTTCTATACCCCTGCTATCTGCTAAACAGAAATATGTTTATATTTGGCATAAACTCTTGCTTTCCATTGTTTTTGCTAGCTTTTTGAGAATATTCTTTTTCATTTACTCTTGAAAACATATAAAAAGTGGGTGAAAGAGGAATATTGTCAATATGTATCATTATACAATTATTTTTATAGTTCTGGAAGTTAAAAAAAGAGAGTATATTTCACCAGCCACAGAAAACTCTTCTGTGAAAGTGTCAACTAATTTACTCTTTTCTTTGAAAATGTGATGCTTCTCTAATCGCAGATACTAAGGTGATGTGATGGCAATAACAATAATAACTATTTCTCTATCACAAATAGTTTATGATGTTCTGTTAAACAATTTAGTTTTGGTTACACATATAAAAGAGGAACCACTTCTCTCTAAACTATAAAAAGCAGGTTTATATCTCAGTAAGCATTGTTAGTGATACATTACTACTATTCGTGGAATTCTTGGATTAACCTTAGTAAACTGGACAGAGGGCAAATTATGTATCTTACACCTCAATGCTGGGAATAGTGTCTGACATGTAGTAAGGGGTGGATATTTGTTGAATGAGTAAATATTTGATTTTCCATGAGCAGGGTATTGCTCTAAGCTGGGGATACATCCGTCAAAGACAAAACTGAGCCTGAGACAAAATTCACAAAGACTATTTATTTATAAACTTGCAAGGGAACCTATCGGCTGTCACTTTCATTTCAGCGGGGATTCAAGGGTGTTAGAAAGGAGAGGAAGTTTTATAGCACGAGAAAGGAAAGGCTAAGAGCCTCTGATGAGAAATAGTTCTACTAAGATGGGATTGTGGAAGCCAGGATGACTTTCTATATGTACATTTGGCAGCCCTGGGTTGGCCACCATGGGGCAAAAAAGCAAACTGGGGGTGCTCTTGAGATGGATGCTAGCGGCGGAGGATTTTCCATGACAGTAATTTTCTGGAAACTGTGGTATTCAAAGGGGTGCACTGTTTACAGTAAAAATGATCATGATGGTCCTTTATGAGAAGCTGCCTTGGTCTTCTCTCTCTCATACACATAAAGAAACAAACAAATTCTGTCTCTAAATTGGCAAAAACAAAAAACTCCTAAAAAATATAAAAATAAGTAAGATGTCAAGTTCAAAATGGAAAATGCCACTACCGCCCCCAAATTCTAAATGCAATAAAAGTAAGAGTAATATCACTTCAACTGTTTCTGATAATTCATCTGACGTAAGCAAACCTGCATTTTTATTCAAGCCTTATTCAATCATAGATATGGTCCCAGGACAAAGATAAACAAATTTAATGTTTTACTGAAATCTGGATTATATCAGTGAAACATTTTCCTGAAGACTGTACAGCCTGGTTTCCATAGGCGTTACCATGTTTACTGTGTAAAATAACCAAACGTTATTTAGAAGTTAACTGCAAGGATTCACAACCTTTCAAATGGCTATGTCTTTATTAATTTATGAAACTGCCATCGGTGGGGACAGTATCAGTGACATGCGAAATTTTAAGAAATTAAATAGACCTCTGGCTTGGTGCTCCAAAAAATGTCAGTCCCTGCACATTAAACCAGGCAAAAGATAAAAAGGATTCCATTATATCCATAATACAATCTTCTTATGGCTTTAGTACAAGTTTCTTCTCTGCTAACAGAAGTCCCTGCAGAAGGTTTAAACAATCCCAACAATTTCATTATGTGAGCATAGCTAAATCCAATAAAGTAAAAGGGCCTACAGAGCCTTCCCATATGCTCAATTTCAGACCCTTTCCTTCTCAGGGAGTCAGAGAACTCGGCTGGCTGGAAACTGACTCTATTCCGACTGCCCAGAGCACAAATCTTGCTTTGTTGACATCAACGCGAGCTCTCCTGAGGACACACAAAGAAGAGAGGAAGCTATTAGAATTTCCCGTGACCCTGCTCCGAGCCAAATCCAGCTTTGCTTAAATGAATGAAAATGCTTGTTACGTGGCCCAAGAAGCTACTTTGTCCATTTGAAAATTAATTAGACTGTAGCTAGATGAACAACCGTAAGATGCTTTCACAATGTTCGTAGATGGATGACCTTGGCTGAGTTCCCAATTTTAACAAGTTTACCCTAAAGCAAAAACATGGCCTTCTGGCTGAGCTAGTGCCTAGTTATAATGCTTTCCTGAGTGGCAGCCAACCGCTCAGCACAATCCCACCAGGAAAGGAAGTTAAGAAGAAAGCAGTTAAAACTTTTACATGCAATTGTAATAGAAGATGTTCTTGAAGCAAATTTTTTGTCTCCAGGGGCCAATTTAGTTGCCCATGTCACAGCTGGACTGGGAGAAAATGTTAAAATCTTGTATATGTCATGATCCACTCTTGATTAAGACTCCTCAAGAGCGCAGATTCTGTTGTTCCTTGTAGTGCTTTAAGTATAGAGGGACCACGGGGTTGGTAGATTGACTGAAAGAATAAAACACAGACCCACATGTTAATCTGTTTTTCAGGTGTCAAGCTGATGGTGTTCCTGGATGGCTATGGATCACCTTTGGGTGTAAGATTCTGAGCCACTCCACTCACAAAGAGACTAATAGTTACTTTAAAAAGTAACCTGTACATTGCTACATAGAGGAAGGTCCTTAATAAATATTCGGTATGACAATATAACTGATACTTAACTATCTGTAACATGGAGTTTAGGGCAGAGGTAATAGGAGCTGGACAGACTGTGGAAATAAAATTCCCCATGTTCATAGCAGCACTATTTACAATAGCCAAGACATGGAAGCAACCCACCTGCCCAGCAACAAGATTGGATTAAGAAGATATGACATATATATATATATATATATATATATATATATATATATACACACACACACACATACACACACACACAATGAAATATTACTCAGCCATAAAAAGGATGAAATACTGTCATTTGCAGCAACATGGATGGACCTAGAGAAAATTATGCTCAGTGAAATAAGTCAGACAGAAAAAGGCAAATACTATATGATATCACTTACATGTGGAATCTAAAAAATAATACAAATGAATGTATACACAAAACAGTAACAGACTCAAAGACATAGAAAACAAACTTGTGTTTACCAAAGGGGAGGGGGTAAAATGGAGGGACAAATTAGGGGTATGGGACTAACAGATACAAACTACTATATATAAAATAGACAAGCAACAATGATATAATGTATAGCACAGGGAATTATACCCATTATCTTGCAATGACCTATAATGGAATATCATCTGCAAAAATACTGAATCGATATGCTGTACATGTGAAACTAACACAACACTGTAAATCAACTATACTTCAATTTTTAAAAAATTCCAGAGACTACCAAAAGTAGAGAAATTTTGAAAAGGTTTCCCAAACCTCCACTTCTTTCTTGATAAAAAGTCTCAAAAGCTGACCCTGCCCCCATGATAGCCGACTGGGGCAAGGATAGACATCTGACTCCATTGCAGCCAGTTCATTGGTTGATGCTGACCAATTACATACTTCCTCTGTCCTCACTTCAATCTCTTCTGCGTCTGCTTTCTCTTTCTGTGGCAAACAGTGGAGCATTCAAAGTCAGTAGAAGGAAAGAAATCATAAAGATCAGAGCAGAAATAAATGATAGAAATGAAGAAAACAATAGCAAAGATCAATACAACTAAAAGCTGGTTCTTCGAGAAGATAAACAAAATTGATAAACCCTTAGCCAGGCTCATCAAGGAAAAAAGGGAGAGGATGCAGATCAATAAAATTAGAAATGAAAAAGGAGAAATCACAACTGACACTGCAGAAATACAAAGGCTTATAAGAGATTACTAGAAACAACTATTTGCCAATAAAATGGACAACCACGAAGAAATGGACAAATTCTTGGAAAGGTACAATTTTCCAAGACTGAACCAGGAAGAATTAGAAAATATAAACAGACCTATCACAAGTAATGAAATTGAAACCATAATTAAAAATCTTCCAACAAACAAAAGTCCAGGACCAGCTGGCTTCACAGGCAAATTCTATCAAACATTTAGAGAAGAGCTAACACCGATCTTTCTCAAACTCTTCCAAAAAATTGCAGAGGGAGAAACACTCCCAAATTCATTCTACAAAACCACTATCACCCTGATACCAAAACCAGAAAAAGATATCACAAAAAAAGAAAATTATACACCAATATCACTGATGAACATAGATGCAAAAATCCTGAACAAAATACTAGCAAACAGAATCCAACAGGACATTAAAAGGATCATACACCACGATCAAGTGGGATTTATCCCAGGGAGGCAAGGATTCTTCAGTATACGCAAATCAATCAATGTGATACACCACATTAACAAATTAAGGAATAAAAACCAAATGATCATCTCAATAGATGCAGAGAAAGCTTTTGACAAAATTCAACACCCATTTATGATAAAAACTCTCCAGAAAGTGGGTATAGAGGGAACCTACCTCAACATAATAAAGGCCATATATGGCCACAGCAAGCATCATACTCAATGGTGAAAAACTGAAATCATTTACACTAAGATCAGGAAAAAGACAAGGATGTCCACTCTCACCACTCCTATTCAACATAGTTTTGGAAGTCCTAGCCACAGCAATCAGAGAAGAAAAAGAAATAAAAGGAATACAAATTGGAAAAGAAGTAAAACTGTCACTGTTTGCTGATGACATGATACTATACGTAGAAATTCCTAAAGATGTCACCAGAAAAATACTAGAACTAATCAATGAATTTGGTAAGGTTGCACGATACAAAATTAATGCACAGAACTTTCTGGCATTTCTATACACCAACAATGAAAAATCAGAAAGAGAAATTAAGGAAACACTCCTATTTACCACTGCAACAAAAAGAATAAAATACCTAGGAATAAACCTGCCTAAGGAGGCAAAAGACTTGTACTCAGAAAACTATAAAACACTGATGAAAGAAATTAAAGATGACATAAACAGGTGGAGAAATATACCATGTTCTTGGATTGGAAGAATCAATATTGTGAAAATGACTATACTACCCAAAGCAATCTACAGATTCAACGCAATCCCTATCAAACTACCAATGGCATTCTTCACAGAATTAGAACAAAAAATTTTACAATTCGTATGGAAATACAAAAGACCCTGAATAGCCAAAGCAATCTTGAGAAAGAAAAATGGAGTTGGAGGAATCAGGCTCCCTGACTTCAAACTATACCGCAAAGCTACAGTAATCAAGACAGTATGGTACTGGCACAGAAACAGAAACATAGATCAATGGTACAGGATAGAATGCCCAGAGATAAACCCACACACATATGGGCACCTAATTTATGACAAAGGAGGCAAGAACATGCAATGGAGAAAAGACAGCCTCTTCAATAAGTGGTGCTGGGAAAACTGGACAGCTACATGTAAAAGAATGAAATTAGAATACTACCTAACAACATACACAAAAATAAACTCCAAATGGATTAAAGACTTAAATGTAAGCCCAGAGACTATGAAATTCTTAGAGGAAAAGATAGGAAAAACACTCTTTGACATAAACCACAGCAAGATCTTTTTTGAACCACCACTTAGGGTAATGGGAATAAAAGCAAAAATAAACAAATGGGACTTAATTAAACTTAAAAGCTTTTGCACAGCAAAGGAAACCATAAACAAGACAAAAAGACAACCCTCAGAATGGGAGAACATATTTGCAAATGAAACAACAAAGAATTAATCTCCAAAATATACATACAGCTCATGGAGCTCAATATCAAAAAAACAAACAATCCAGTTTAAAAATGGGCAGAAGACCTAAATAGACATTTCACCAAGGAAGACATACAGATGGCCAAGAGGCACATGAAAAGATGCTCAACATCACTAATTATTAGAGAAATGCAAATCAAAGCTACAATGAGGTATCACCTCAGGCCGGTCAGAATGGCCATTATCAAAAAAGCTAGAAACAATAAATGCTGGAAAGGGTGTGGTGAAAAGGGAAGCCTCCTGCACTGTTGGTGGGAATGTAAATTGATACAACCACTATGGAGAACAGTATGGAGGTTCCTTAAAAAACTAAAAATAGAACTACCATATGCCCAGCAATCCCACTACTGGGCATATACCCTGAGAAAACCATAATTCAAAAAGAGACGTGTACCCCAGTGTTCGCTGCAGCACTGTTTACAATAGCCAGGACATGGAACCAACCTAAATGTCCATCGACAGATGAAAGGATAAAGAAGATGTGGTACATGTATACAATGGAATATTACTCAGCCATTAAAAAGAAACAAAATTGAGTTATTTGTAGTGAGGCGGATAGATGTAGAGTCTGTCATACAGAGTGAACTAAGTCAGAAAGAGAAAAACAAATACCGTATGTTAATGCATATATATGGAATCTAAAAAAAACAAAAAAAAACCCAAATGGTACTGATGAACCTAGTTGCAGGTCAGGAATAAAGATGTAGACATAGAGAATGGACTTGAGGACACGGGGTGGGAGGGGGAAGCTGGGGCGAAGTGAGAGCAGCATTGACATATATACACTACTGAATGAAAAATAGTTGGCTGGTGGGAAGCAGCAGCACAGCACAAGGAGATCAGCTCGGTGCTTTGCGATGACCTAGAGGGGTGGGATAGGGAGGATGGGAGGGAGACGCAAGAGGGAGGAGATATGGGGACATGTGTATGCACAGGGCTGTTTCACTTTGTTGTGCAACAGAAACTAACACGGTATTGTGAAGCAATTATACTCCAATAAAGGTCTATTAAAAAAAAAAAAGGACTCTTTTCTGAAGCAAGTTATTATCTAATCAATGTTTGTGTGTAAAATAAAGATATTGATTTATCCTTTTAAAAAAAAAAAAAAAAAAAGGTGACTAAACAGAGACAGGGGTTAGCCTGGGTGGAGGAGAAGAATTGTTTAGGCGTTGAGAGAAAAAGACAAGATATCATGCTGCCAGCTTTAATTTCTTAAGATGTAGGAAGATTATAAAAACCTAAGAAGAAAAACAATGAAACAGGCCACCAGAACACGTAAGGAATCTTTCCTCTTGCCCACCCCCACCAAGAATTTATATAGTTTAAGTGTAGAGACATCTGCATATAAATGCACTTTTTGGGTGTTCCTAATGTATCTAATTGTTTTAGGACAACTCTTCCTGCCTCCCCTAACTCCAGATCTCTTCTACGTCTTATATGACTTAATAGTTATCCATCATCATCCCTCCATAGACTCCTACCAAAAGAAAGTTATGTAGGTCTGGGCTCTGGAAAATCTAATACAGTCAGACATCTTTTGGTGGTGCAGTTCCACGGATGTCAGGGAATAGGTGAGTCTGGTAAAGAGGGACATTAAATAACTCCTCTCAGTGTTGCACATGGAGGGAAAGGACTTGTGTTGATCTCTACAAATCTGGTCAACAGGTAATCCATTGAATAGAGTTAGAGACATCACATTGTTTCCTCCCGTGGAGTCACTTGGCTTCTCCAAGATGAAATATTTCCCAAGTTACATGACAGCACTGGCCACTTTTAGGTTATCTGGAACTCACAGGAGGTCACCCCTGCAAGCAAGAAGAGTAACTTGGTTTCCATAAGGCTGGCTACTCTGGATTTGCCAAGATATCCTCTATCATTTCAATGAACTCCTCTGATAGGCTCACGTGTGTCAGATTCTGTCCCCATGCTTTTTGCCAATAGTTTGAGTGTTTTCACCTTCCACCCAAACAACCAAAACTTTCACAGAAAATCCAACAAGTATCTAGAACTGTAGATGGATTCAAGACCCTATGTTCTGTCTTTACTCTTCCATTTAGAGGAGAAATGACAGAAAGGATCATTTTCAAAAGGTGGATTGACAAACAAAAAACTCTAAGGAGACAACACAGAGACCCCCAGGATGGCTAAAATGGGTCCTGTAATAAGCATGGGAGATTAAACAGAAAGCCTGATCTGACAAATATGCAAACAGACCCATCACAGGCAAATTAAAATGCTGAATATAAAAACACAAATCAATAGTAGTAATAATAGCAATTTGTATTTTCCCACGATGCTTTATAGTTTTCAAAGCACTTGCAAATACCTTATCATAGTTGAATCTCACAACAGGCAGTTTGCTATTATCACACCCAGATTGCAGATGAACATACTGATCCTCCAAGAGTTTAAGGGACTTTGCTAGAAGAACAAAGCATAATTGTGGGTAAGAGCACACGCTGTAGAGGCAAAAGAGACTTGAGTTGGAATTTTGATTCCCACTTTTTATTAGGTACATGGGAACTTGGACAAGTTGTTTAATCTCTCCATGCCTCGATTTATTTATCTGTAAAATTGGACCAATTTATCAATACAACAACTAAGCACTGTTCTAAAAGCTACAGACAGATACATTAAATATTCTTCCAAAACTCCTGCAAGATAGAACCCCCATTTTACCGATAAGAAAACTGAGGCAAGTAAAGATTAAATCACTGGCCAGTGGGACTTCCCTGGTGGCACAGTGGTTAAGAATCCACCTGCCAATTCAGGGGACACGGGTTCGATCCCTGGTCCAGGAAGATTCCACATGCCACGGAGCAACTAAGCCCACGAGCCACAGCTACTGAGCCCGCGCACCACAGCTACTGAAGCCCTCATGCCTAGAGCCCGTGCTCCACAACAAGAGAAGCCACTGCAATGAGAAGCCCGCGCACTGCAACGAAGAGTAGCCCCCGCTCGCTGCAACTAGAGAAAGCCTGTGCACAGCAACGAAGACCCAACGCAGCCAAAAATATAAATAAATAAATAAATTCATTAATTAAAAAAAAAAAGATTACACAACCAGCTAGCTGCAGAGGTGGGGATAACGCCCAGGCATGGCATCTCATACCCAGGCACCACCCTATCTACCCTCTGAACCTCTCTCATTAGCTGGGTGAAGAGTTAATGGCCTCACAAGACTATGCTGTGTCTGGTGTAGCAAGAGTTCAAAACGTGGCAGCCATTCATTCCTTTTCTTAAAAGAGCTTCTCTTATTTATTGGCTGTCTTTCACCATAGAATGGAGGCTCTCCAAGGGCCACCGTGATGGCCCTAGAACATAGAACAGTGCCTGGCACAAGATAGGGGCTCAGAAATTACTTGTTGAGTGAATGAACGAATAAACAATTGAAGGAATAAGGATCATATTCAGAGGTCTTTGGGGGAGTTGAAGGAGGAAGGCGTCAGAGCCGAGCGTGGGCTATTCCCTCTGAGCCTATTTTCAAAAGTGGGTGCATTCTCAACAACTTTAAAGAAATACTGTTAATATGAAAGTTAAGACTGATGAAAAGGCATCTTTGGAAGCAGAGTACAATACACAGTTGAAACTTCAGAGGTCATACCTTGAGACAGATAGACAGGTAGGAGAGGGCCGTTTGGGGTACGTATGCCCTTGGCACCTGCAGGTGGTGCAAACCCTGCATCCCTCTGCCTGCCCCCTCCTCCAGGCTTATACACACCCCCAGCCCAGCCACTATTCCCCGGAGTTCCACTGGACCAGTTTGGGAGCTGAATGGAACCTAAGCCTCCTGACTCCTATCTCAGTTTTTATCACCCCTTGTGACCTCAAACACCCCCGAAGGATTCCATAAATGGATGAGGATCCAAATGAAAGAACTAGATTGAACTTAGCCAGGAAAGTGAGAGTGTCCTTTAAATGCCAATAGGCACTGCCTTTGGCATAACAAAGGAGTTAAAACATAATTAAGATCTGAAGACTGATTACGGGAATGTGTATGATTATTTTTATTATTTTTCCTCTTTCTATCTTTGTGATAGGATGTGATCAACCTCGGCCATGCCCCGTTGCTTAGTAGCAGACAGTCAGAGTTTTAATTATATACTAAAATAAGCTAAAGAACTGAAGACTGCTTTATGTCTAATACGTATATATCAAGAAAGGCATATGACAGCATCTAAATTGCTTTAGTGCCTGATAAAGAGTGCCTCTGGTAGGGTTGTCATCAAAAGATCACGAGTGGAGTAGGAAAGGATTATTAATAAAGCTGCTACTCTATTTATATGTCCTCCATTGTTTGTGATTCCTTGTTAGAAGCTAGAAATGAATTTTTATCTACCACTAATTTCATCATGGTTTTTTTTTTTCAGTCAGAGGGAAAAAAAAAAAAAACTTTTGTCAATTGCACTGCCAACCCTAGTCCTCCAAATAGAATTCTTTTCACTCCTCCAGATCTGCAATTCCCAAAATATTATATCTCACAATAAAAACTTAAAGAATTAGTCCATTCATTCTTTCAACATTCAACAAAGTCATGTTCCAGCAGCAAACCCCAGAGGCATTCTCTGCCCTCATAGAGATTTAAGGGGAGGGAAAAATGATAAATAAGTAAAACAATGAAAAAATAATCACAGACTATAACAAGGGTTATAAAAGAAATAAAGTATATTACTTAGGATTATGTTTAGCTGCAAGTGACAGAAGATTCAAAATCATTTGGCTTTAACCAAGGCTGTGATTCAGCCCAGTAGGTACCGAGGTAGTTACAACAATTTTTTTAAATTGGCATCTATTCTGACTGATCAGTGCCTGATTCTCTTTGGTTGGTTCAGATTCATATGCTGGACAAGTTGTATGTATGTTGCATATTGATTATGGTTTAAAAAGTTTATTTCTCTCACATTAAGGAAGGTTCTTCATAATGGTTAAGGCAGCTTCATGAATTCATCAAGGACCTAGATTTGTTTTGTTTTTTTAACTTTTTTTTTGTTGGTAATTTGAGAGATGGAAATTTTTTAAATTAATTAATTAATTAATTAATTTATGGCTGCGTTGGGTCTTCGTTGCTACATGTGGGCTTTCTCTAGTTGTGGCGAGCAGGGGCTACTCTTCATTGTGGTGAGCGGGCTTCTCATTGCGATGGCTTCTCGTTGCAGAGCACGGGCTCTAGGCGTGTGGACTTCAGTAGTTGTGGCACACGGGCTCAGCAGTTGTGGCTCGCGGTCTCTGGAGCGCAGGCTCAGTAGTTATGGCAGACGGTCTTAGTTGCTCTACGATATGTGGGATCTTCCCAGGCCAGTGATCGAACTCGTGTCCCCTGCATTGGCAGGTGGATTCTTAACCACTGCACCACCAGGGAAGTCCAAGGACCTCGATCTGTTGTTCACCATGGCTTCCAACTCATGATCCAAGATGACTGCTTGGGTTCCAGCCATTACATCTACATGAAGAACAAAGGTGAAAAGAGAGCCATACCTCTGCCACTTGAGGATAATTTCGTGTTTATCCTAATAACCAGAATATAGTCCATGGCTGCAAGGGGAGCTAGAACAGGTAGCCTTCATTCTAGGTGGTCAAATGCCCACCTGGAAATTAGGCAGTAATTCTATTACTAAAAAAACAGGGAGAGCAGATAAAGATAGGTAGTAGACATTGCCACACCGGGTGACGTGACACAGAGTAACTGATACAGAGGGGGCTGCTTTAAATAGGGTAGTCAAATAGGGTACTCAGGAGGTAACAGCTGAGGTAAAGCCTAAAGCATGCAAGTGACCTTGCCATGTACACTGGAGGAAAAGGCCTTCAGGCAACAAGAATGTCTTATTTCAAAATAGATTGACATCTGCTCACAGAATGATTTTGACTTCATTTTATAAGTAATATTCTGCAACTATTAAGTTTTCCTGAGCTGACTGATAATCCGTTTTCTTCCCTAATTCTTAGTTGTCCAAATCTCAAAGCACGTTACATTATGGGAATTCTGAGCTTATTTCAACAGACAACCACTGTCACCTGTAATTTTGAACCTGGTAGGAAGATAGCTGAGAACATATTTAGTAGCAAAATACTACTTGATATATTATTTAGGGGTGCGTCTACCAGGGTGGGGATGAGGTAGCCAAGCCGAATAAGTGTGCATCTAGTATGTCTTAGAAACCACCACGAGTGGTGTAAATAACATGTTAGATTCAGACAAAACCACTTACAAATTAGGGTATTAAATCACAACTCACATTACAATAATGTGATTTGGTTTGGTGTTCACTGGAATAGAACTGATAGTATGGAACTAATGTGATGTTTTGTGCGAGTGTCACATTCGTTATGCATTTGTTACATGATTTCCATGGGTGCCAGAATGTAATTCATTGGAATAAACAGAAGAGCCTCGTGGCATGAAAGCCTAAAGCTATAAAGGGGAATTTGCCTTCCCATCCTGTAATTAAGGTAACATCACACCCAGTGCATTTTCTTAATGAATATCGTACACTGACATCAAACAGAAAAAAGGAATTGGTAATACTATTTATTTCTGTAGATTTCATGTGAACAAAGATCATTATAAAGCCAGTGAATTTTGCCTAAATATATCTTTCAATGGCATCATGCCCTACTACAGAACACAGAGATGGTGTGTGTGTATACGTGTGTTTTAAGCCCTCTTCTTGAGTCTGTTGACCAAACCACAGAAGAGGGGAATTGCCGTGGAGATCATTATCACAAGTTTGGAAGAAGAAGCTCTAAGAATATACTTTTTCTAAATTGACCAGATTCCCTACACATCTTAATGTGTCTAGCTATGAACATAAGACCTAGTCTATGGCACCAAGAAATCATGTCTGTTCCAAAGCTCTTAGAATGTGAGCCTCATTTTCAAGTGCAAAGACTATGTCCTTTTTACCTCTGTAACTTCAACACCTAACACGATGTTTGACATATAGCAGTTGCTCAGTAAGGTTTAAATGAATGAATGGTAACTTTCATTCACAACAATTTCCACTTACTCAACAGCTCTCTTAAGTCCTTACCAAAGTGTTTGACAGAAATCCAGTATATAATAAAATTCCAAGACCACAGAAATTAGAATCGATTATCGAGAAACCAATACCATATGGTATTCTATTGTATACATCCCCCTCCCTCTGGAAACCTATCTCAATATGAAACATTACATGTACGCAGTGACCATGGATTGCAGTACACACATTTAGGTGTGCAAAAAAAACAACTTGTTTTATTTTTCTAAAATTGGACTTCATTTCTAATTGGAGTCTACCACCTCTTATTAAGGAGGTGGAAGACTAATCTTTGAAACTGGAGGTTCTCTTCCTTTGCCCATGGGATTTTGCTTCAATTTCAGGGGAGTCTGTAGAAAAGAGGCATTGGGGGAAGCAAGGCTTCAGGTCCTCAATGTCACCATCTCTGGTCCTTGGCGATGAGCCCATCTGGGCTACTGATGAGTCTTCCTTCATTCTTCTCTGCAAGGTCCTTCCACGATTGGTTGTTTCCATCTTTAATTCCAGGTCTTTCTAGTGAGTGGTCATGCTGCCTAAGGCTCCATCCTACCTAAATACACCAGGAGTCATTTTTTCCTCTAGATATTGCTACCTCTCCAGGAACTTATCTGGGGAGACCTTCCTGTCTTCTCTGCTCTCAGATCCCACAAAACTACCTGAGATTTTTGCCACCTCCCCAGGCTGTGGCCTAAGTAACAGTGTGGAGGGCCTATTTCTCTGGTGCCCATCAACACCTCTGCTCTCGTTACCCTCCGACCTTCTCTTCACCCCTAACTCGGAATCTTTTCACAGTCTGTTAAGGAAACTTTTGTATCCAAGTATTTGTTCTATGCTGTGAGTCTTTTCTATTTCACTCTGAAGAGCCTCCTCTGTTTTCCACTTTCTGAAGTAACATCCCTCTTCTGGGTCGATGAGCATAGAATAAACTAACTTCATGAAGTTGTAGAGAGACCAAGGAGGAAGTTATAATACTGAGAGAAAGTCTGGTTAGTAGTACAGAAATATGATTCTACCCAGTAAGTTCTCGGTGGGCAGATGGAGTTGGAGCCAAGAAAGGAGGTGAGAGGCAGGGTGTGGCGAGTGGGCGGTGACAGGGACTGCTGTCTGGGCTGTGGAAGGGGCAAGTGAAGGTTAACAGAGGGATGCTCTAGGGTACAAATTCTAGGGGTTAGGATTAGTCAAAGGTACACAGCAATCGAGGAAGACCAGGGACCAGTAGCCAGAAGAACTTGGGTAACAAGTGCTTAACGATGAAACAGAGCCAAATTTATATGAAGAAAGTTTTCAAAAAAAGGAAAAAGACCTCAAGTCTTTGACATTTCTCCCATCCAGAAGGGAGTCCACGTGCCCTCCTCTGGAATCAGGGAAGGCTGGTGATTGCTCTGATCAGTAGAGAAGTGGAAGTAATGCTTTTGGACTTGTGAGGCCAGGTCATAAAAAGCCACGCAGGTGCCGTCCGGGTTTTTTGAAACATTCACTCTTGGCTTCCTCCCTCTCAGAAACCAGCCACCATGGTGAGAGAAACCCAAGCCACATGGAAAGGCCACGTGTGGGCACTGTGGTCAACAGCCTCAGCTGAGCCAAGTCTTTGAGTCATCCCAGCCTAGGCGCCAGACTTGTGAGCGAAGGAGCCTCCCCATGAGTCCAGCCCTCAGCTGCTGAGTCATGGCCAGCTGTCGGCATCCTCCCAGCTGCGGCCCCAGACACCACAGAGCAGAGATAACACAAGCCATCTCGGCTAGGCCCTGTCCAAATTCCTGACCCACAGAATCCATAAGCATAATAAGATGTCTTTTGCTTTATGCCATGATTTCAGGCTGGTTTGTTACGCAGCAAGAGGTAAGTAGAAGAGTTGGGAAACAGAAACAAGAAGAACAAGGCAGTGAGCTGGAGCTGCCCATCGCTAGACTGGAAGGCTGGTCCAAGAAAAAAAAAAAACAGCCTCTAGGGCACAGCAAGAGCTGACATTTGAATGTTAGTCTGTGACAAGGTTCTCTGACATGTATTCATTCATTTAGCCTTGCAACTGTCTAAGGTAAGGAATACTAGTTATTGACACTTTACAGAAGAAGAAAGAGAGGTAGAGAGATGTTAGGGTTCTTGCCTGAGGTTATACAATTGTAAGTGGAGGGCACTGAATTCAAACCCATTCTGCCTCTGGCATCCATGTTCTGCACTACATCGTAGAGCCTGGTGTGGCCTAGAACTTGTGTGGATCCTGCAGAAAAATCTGCACACCTATTTGAGAAGATCCTATTAGCATTTTTTTTTAAATTTATTTATTTATTTTTATTTATGGCTGTGTTGGGTCTTCGTCTCTGTGCGAGGGCTTTCTCTAGTTGTGGCAAGTCGGGGCCACTCTTCATCGTGGTGCGCGGGCCTCTCACCATCGCGGCCTCTCTTGTTGCGGAGCACAGGCTCCAGACGCGCAGGCTCAATAATTGTGGCTCACGGGCCCACTTGCTCCACGGCATGTGGGATCTTCCCAGACCAGGGCTCGAACCCGTGTCCCCTGCATTGGCAGGCAGATTCTCAACCACTGCACCACCAGGGAAGCCCCCTATTAGCATTTTTAATAAAAGAAAAGCAACGATTGGTCTTTTCTCTCAAGGAAGTCTACTTAAAAGATAACACACAAAAAAGAAGTTTGATGTCTTTTACTACTTCAAACACCATCTATGGCCAAATGCAGTTTGGGCTTTATAGACACTAAGATATGTTGGCTAATAACAGAGTTACCTTATATGGAGAAAAGACAACTATTGTTTGAAACAAAACACTGTGGTATAAACACAACTGGAGAGAAAATTATTTGCCCAAGAAGTTATCACATATCCCATATCCTTAAAAAATGGTGAGAAAAATGCCATTTTAGGCTTCTTTCCCCACAGTGCATCATAGCACAGACAATAGCATTTGCACTAGTTTCATTGTGTCTTGTATCATTTTCAATTTTTGGCATTGTGTATATATATAAAACAGTCTCTATTCAGCAGTTCCTCATCTCAGACTAGGTATAATTAAAGAAAAAGTTCAGCTGACAACAGAGAGAAATAAATACTCAAGGCTGTTATCTAGTCTTTTATCATAATCCCAGTAAAGAGATAAAATCTGCGAAATAGTTTTCACTAACCAAAGTAAGATACACCTCTCACGTTTTGGTTTGCTTTTTTTTTTTTTTCCTTCCTACTATTACAAAAGAACAACTACATCTCATAAGCCTTGTTTAGGAAACATACAAAAATACTGAGATAGCTTTTAAATTCTAATTCAACTATTCTCACCCAAGCTATAAAGAGGAATTTAATCTGCTTTTGCTTAAGCAGAAAAAATGCATTGATTTAGATTATTTGAGTAGCAGGCCAGTAAGAAATAGTGAAAATCCTCAAATAACGTCATTGAAGAAAAGGATAAAGAGGAGGAAGAGGAAAAAGAGGAGAAGGAAGAGGAGGAGAAAACATTTCTTCCCATATGTTTGCGAGCACAGTTAAGCTGTAACAAAAGACTTCAGACTACAGACTTTAAATGAATTTCTTTCTTTTTCACATACGGTCTGGAGAGGAGAGGTGCAGGGCTGGCGGGCAGCTGTGCCACAGTCAATGTCGGGCATCTGTCTCTGGGTTCCAAGTGGCTGCTTCAGCTCTCACTGTTTTCCAGCCCGTAGGAAGTAAGAAATACAGGGCTGCTCACATCCTATTATCCAGAATTTAATGACATGATCTCACCTAGTTGCAAGGGAGCCTGGAAAAAAAGGAAGTGAGCAATGTGGCTATGTGCTGAGCTAAAATTCAGAGCATTCTATTATTAACAGGAAGAAGAGAAAATAGGGACAATTATCCATCTATGCCATAGTCCAGAAGTTGGAAAATTATGACCCAAATATGACCTGTCCCCTGCTTCTGAACAGCCTGTGAGTTGACTTTTACAAATGAACATTTACAATCAATTTAATCAACATTTACAATCAGGTTAGTGTTAGGAAACGCTAACTTCAAACCCCAGCTAAGCCAAATGTTATTCCCCTCAAAAATAATTCCCTTCTTTTCATGAGTAGATCTGAGTTACAAACATGGTGCTGAATTATTATTATACTTTGAATTTCACCAATGAAAAATTTGTGGAAATTTGTTTTCTCTCTTGTCATACAAGTACTGACATAATTTCCTTGATTTTGCCTCTTGACCTGCAAAGTCCACAGTATTAAATATCAGGCCCTTTACAGAAAAGTTTGTTGACCCTGGTCTGAGCTGAACTAAATTAGTGGAATTCCTGCAAAGCAAAGAAAGAAGAATGGCTTACAAGTGGCATAGCAAAACAGAACCCCATGACCCCAAGGAGTCTGGCCTGTGTTTCTAATCATAGCAAAACCTCTTTAACTAGGTCACAAACCCAGCAACTTCTATGAGCCAAGGTCCAGTGAAAAAAACAGGAAACTAGGGGAGAAAAAAGTTTCTGTACAGCCCACATCAAAGCATTAAAGTTCATGCACTGCACATGAGGAGAACACCCAGATCTTCACACAGGCCAGATTTTCCTCGTACAAGGCACAATTCTGTTAACTGTTAATGACTTAACTGGATTAGCAGTTTGCCCAAACCCACAGTAGAGCTGTAGCTGTAAATCTGAAGGGGTTGAGGAGGAAAGGAGACGGGGTAAGAGCACTGCTCTCTAAGGTCTCTTAAGATAAGGACCTCAACCTCCATTCCATCTCTGAAGCCCCCAAGGACACCACTGCATCACAGCTCAATGAAGTGATGGTCCTGCACCATCAAGCACAGGTAAAATTATATTCTTTATATTCTGTTCCAAGAGGCAGAGAATAATACACTTGAGAAAGTCTATCATCAAAAACAGGGAAGAGAAACTTTTGGCCATTTAGAGAGATAAATTATTCATAATTGAATTCATCTCCCAAGAACTCATGTAAATAAGATGTGATAGCATGTGCTTGTAAACAGATATTTCCACAGTCCTAGCAAACAGATTCTTTTAACCTACAACTTTTTTCCAGTGTTATCTATGTTTTTTTGTTTGTTTTAAACAAGACTATTTTTATTGACAATATTGTGGCAAAACTTGCCAGTCTTGGTCTACTGGTCACAGATATGATTATTTTATACACAAGTGGCAGGAAACTAGCTCAAATTGATTTAAGAAGGGAAAGGGGAGGAGAGGAGGGAGAGGGGCAAGGACAGGGGAAGAGGCATAAGCAGTAGAAGAGGAAGAAAAAATAGGGTAGGAAGGAAATAAGATGGTGTGTTAAGAAAACAGAAGTGGAGCTTCCTTTCTGTAAGGTGGTCAGTGCCCTCTTCTCTGAGGAGGTGAATTTTAATCTGAAATGTAAATAAGGAGCCAACTGTTGGAAGAGCAAAAATTAGACATTCACCGGCAGAAAGGACATCTGAACAAGGACCATGGGAGGACCACCTTCCAGCTTGCAAGGCTGCCCCCTTCCCCTCCAGAAGGACTGAGTCCACCTGGTTCAAGGTGGAAATATGATTGTGCGGCCCGTCTATGCCCCGCCCCTGCCAACAGTGTTTGGTCCAGGAATAAGCCTACCAGCCAATTCAGGCCAAGGAGACTCTGGAAGGACAGAAACACGTTTTCCAGGCTGGTTGGTAAACAGCAAGGGTGGTTTGGGGCCATCGGCCATTTTGCCACCTCACAGAGAGAGTCTGGCTAAGAATGAAGCCCACAAAAAGAAGAGCAGAGCAAAGAAAGAGAGGCACCGATTCAGGAAGTGTCACTTGAACATCTGAAGTCACCACTCCAACTCTCAATCCTGGAGTTTTTCTATGTGAATCAGTAAATCCCCCCTTTCAGTTTAAGCCAAATGGAGTTTCGCTTCTGTCCTGTAACTGAAAACATCCTGACAACTCAGTGGGCTTTGGAAATGACAGAAGAGTCCATGTGTATTTAGAGGAACGTGTGCTTAGTGAATTCTCTAAACATCTTATTGAAAAGCTTGGGTCTTAGGATCTCCATCTGGTAGAGGATTATGTTGGGGCGCAGGGGTGAGAGCTGGAAAATAATTTACAAAGACCTAGCCATGAATGATAAGGAGGAGGGGGATACAGATGTAGGGATTTAATACCTTCTTGCCCTCCCTTTCCATCATCCTGTGGTTAAGGCAGAGGAAAGAAAAATCCTAAATGGATGCATCTGGGAGTAGCAAGAGATGGGAAAAGGTAGAGCTTGCCCAAGCTTCTCCAAAGGTACAGAGATGAGTATCTGTTGTTCTGCTTTCCTGAAGTCCTCACCTCCCTGTTTTTAGAGCAGCTTCACCCTTTGGAGTCTGGGTGAATCTCACCTCCCTTTCTCTTGGTCCACATAGTTTAGGGGCCGATCACTGAATCTACCGGAGTGGACCACGTGACCCAGACCGGGCCAATTGGCATGTTCCATCTTTGGGCCATGGTGGTCACGCTCAAGTTGGCCTCATCAGAAGTAATACAGGGACTTGGTATTAGCAACAGAGAAGAGGTGCTGGCTTTCAACTGGACCTTGAAGCTGCCAGAGGAGTCCTCATGGAGAAGACTCAGATGCAGAGAGGAGGGCAGAGTCAAGAAAACTACAGAGAGGCAGAGAGAACACCTTGTTGAAGCCCTTGAATTCAGGCACACAGGAAGTTACATTCACCATTTAGACTGTATGGTAATATGAGCCAATAAATTCCTCTTTCCCATTGGAGAGAAGTTCCTCTGTTCACCATTTATTTCCCAGCAAAGAGTGGGAACTGAACAATATGAATGAAAGAAATCTCTGATCTCATTTGTAAGGAGTGCAAAAGATGTGTTAATGTGTTTTCCCTCAGACTTTGCAATACTGGGTATTTCCATTCTAGAGCAGTCTTAATAAGTACTATAATATACTTCAGGTACATGATGATTAGCATAGCTTTTCGGGGTTGGCCTACAACCAATGAGTAACTGAACTTTTGAGATTTAACCTGGTCCTTCAGTTAGGATTTGCCTGCATTAAAAAAAGAAATCATTGAGGGCTTCCCTGGTGGCGCAGTGGTGAAGAATCTGCCTACTAATGCAGGGGACACGGGTTCGAGCCCTGGTCTGGGAAGATCCCACATGCTGCGGAGCAACTAGGCCCATGAGCCACAAGTACTGAGACTGCGCTCCGCAACAAGAGAGGCCACGATAGTGAGAGGCCCGCACACCGCGATGAAGAGTGGCCCCCGCCTGCCGCAACTAGAGAAAGCCCTCACGCAGAAACGAAGACCCAACACAGCCAAAAAAAATAATAAATAAATAAATAAATAAATAAAGACTTTAAGAAAAAAAAAAAAGAAATCATTGACAAGACTCTGTAAATTCTGAACCTCATGCAATTCTTCCCAACTTCCTTCCATCAAAACACCAATGAGCAGGACCTAAAGTTATAAACCAGTTGTACTGTGCCCAGGACCTCCACCCGACTTCCCAAATATCAGGTGTCCAGAGGCTTTTTTTTTTTTACCACTTATAGAAAAGGTACACTGAATATGAGCATAACCAGAATTTATATGTTCACTAAAAATCAAAACACAAATTACTTTTTGAATTCAGGAATAATGATATTTTAGTGGCAATAGTTTCCTTAACCAGAATTTTATATTTTCATTGGAAATGAAAAGCTAAGCTAAAATGCTTATTCATGAATAATAATGTTTTAATGACATCATTTTCTTCCTACAGAACAATAAACAAATGTAAGCACACCTACCTTAGGAAAACAAAAGGAATTATCCTTATCAACTATATAATTTCTGCAAAATCTCCAGAATTTTCCAAACTGTGTTCTGTGGAGCCATTAACAGGTATTTTATACACACACACACACACACACACACACACACACGCACGTGCTCCTGTGATCAAAAAGACTGGGAAACATTACATACTATTCCCAGTCCCGAAAACTCTCAATGCACACTTGCATATTTTAGAATGTGAAAAGTCTTGCAGTAGATACCTGTTTAAATTGGATTAACCCAGTATTTCCCAAAGTTAACTCTCTGAAAATTAACTATAGCATTTTGCTTCCTACCCCAACTTCCAAAACCCCCATTCCCCAAAGCAACTTTCGGAACAGCTTGTGGAACTAGTTCCACAAAGCAAAGTTTGGGAAACAGTAGTTTAGTGGCTTCTATCTACACAGATTTTGCTGTCTGAATAATATGTAAGGAACTTTGAGTGACAATTGCACCCATTTGGATATAACTTCAGCTGACTCCATAATTAGAAATTTAAAATGCAAATTTTTCAAAAGCAAACTGCCTTTACCATTCAGACATGTTGCTGAGATTTATTTGGATTTGGGTACAGTCGTATTACTTTCCAGTATATCTGGTATAGGTAATAGGCTCCAAAGACCTATAAATATTGAACACAAATAAGATTAGCCATGTCTAAATTTTATATACAAACAAGTCTGACAATTTTAATATGGCAAATGTACTCTGTATTTAGGGTGGCGGGGTGGCGGGTAACATTCCTCTTGGGAAAACTGGGAATGGAATGGAAACTTCTTCATTTATATTCTGCATAAGCTGTATATTACAGATTCATGTTAGTATGGGTGAGGACATGAAACCATTGCTATTGAGCTTCAGATGTGGCAGCAAAGAATTAAGAGATCATCACCATCTCTCTCTAAATATAATGAAAATCTAACTTTACAACACTCTTCCTAAATGAGCTTTCCTCATGCTACTTGGCTATGCATTAAATCCTGGCATACACAAAAAAATAAAAACAGGGTAGTTCTAAAGGTTCATTTATGTTGGCTGGATTATGAAGATTAACTCCTCAGATGGTGTTCTAAAGAAGTCATCAAATGTAAGTATAATTGAAAATAAAAACCTGAAAAACATTTAAATATTGATAGAAAAGTGAACGGATAGGATATAGTCAAGACACCACCACTCTTTAGATACATAACATCACTGTATATCATAAAGGATTAAAAATTTTAACTCTCTAAGGAATATAATAGAGATTTCAGCTACAGCAAGACAAATTTTCTGGAAATAATATAATAGTTCTCATGGCAGAGGCATACATGCAGAGTAAAAAGGTTTAAAACAATTTAAATTTTAGGTCATTTGTGCTGAAGATGTTTTTACAATGTAAATTGGATTTATTACTAATTCTTTAAAATAGTTTAATCCTGGATCCTAGAGACAACGATGCCCTCTTCTCCAAAGTAGCCTGTGGCTTCTGTTACCTTGCCAATTCACACAGACGTTAGTCATATACTAAAATGCAGTGTTTCTCAACACGTGCATGCTTCTGTTGATACATATGATGGTTTTAGGTGACCCAGGGAACGTTCTTCTATTTTAATAATGAAAGTGGTTATGATGATAATATACAAATAGCTACACTTACTGAGGATTTATTATGTGCTGTCAAGCAAAAATCCTAGTGTATTAATTTGAATAGTCTTCACAGGACCACTCTGTGGTAGCTGCTCTTATTATTTCCAATGAACAGAAAGAAAATTGAGACACAGAGAAGCTAAGTAAATTGCTCAAAATCACACAGCTGGAAACGGGCAGAGATGAGATTCAAAATCAGTAAATTTAGCTGAAAGTCCATGCTTTGCCAGGGATATATATGTTTGTTTTTTAAGTGAGTTTGCTTAATAAAAAATTTAAGAAAGGTAAGTCTATGGATATGAAATAAAATCATACAAGCTGTAGGCCAATGTCTGATGTTCAGGTAACAGTTTGGGGGGGCGGGGAGCTAGAGATAAAAGATCCTCATAGACTGTGAAGTGAATGTTTATTAACAGGTCAGAAACTTGGGTTAAAGTCCTGGTACAGACCCCGTGAGGTGAAAAGCCCCAGCTTTCAACTTACCTGCTTTCCGTGTGGCCCAGAAAATTCTCTTGTTCAGATACGAAATCTTCCTACTTGTACACGTTTTTAAGACATCACACAATCACATGTCTATGGGAAATATAAATGATTCAACTAACTCTGAAAAAGAAAAGGCTCAATTATTGTATATTACAATTTAAGGGGAAAAAAAATCATGCCTAAGAAAAAGCTGACAATCAGATCAGAAATGTTATGGGAAGTTTCTTGCTCATTTTCTCCAGAGGTTAAACCAGATGATTTTTTTTTTTAAAGGGCAGAAGTTTAAGGTCTAGCTAGAGAATAAAGACATGTTTTGTCTGACACTTCCCAATTCAAATCCAACATTTATCAAATGATTCTTAAGTACTGTATTTAAAAAAAAAAAAAAAACAGCCAGAAGCTGGCAACCTGGGTATATTAAGCTTTCATTATCACAAATTTGTATTTTAAAAACCCAATACCTTTTTCGTAAATATGCAAGAGTTTCTCTGACAATTTCTCTCTTTGTAAAGCGACCTCTCACTGAAACATTTAAAATAAAACTCCTATATCTAAAATGAATTCTTGGCATTTGGGGCTTTTAAAACTCCCTAAATTCAGAGGGGGGAAAAGCTGCATAATTATAGTTCATCTCAGTGCAAGTCATAAAGTAATCAAAAATCTTTAAAACCAAAAAGTAGTATCTTAGAGTGGCATTTAAAACAAAAAAAGTACTTACTGGCATTTAAAATTTTTTCATGCAATTTGTTATTCATTAAATCAGAAGAAAATGTGTGCTCCTATTTTTTGATAAAGCAAAAAAATATTCAAAATTGGCATTAACTAAACACAATTGGCCACCACTAAGTGAAAAACCAAATGCTTTAATGAGGCTATCAAGAACAACAGTTCAGTTATTTCATTGGATACATTAATATCGATCCATAATATACAGTGCTATGGACCATACAGAAATTATTGCTGCATCCAACAGCAGGTGACTAGTATTAACATTACAGTACCAAGCGTCCGCAAGAGACAGTCATTTGTCATTTTTTTTTTTCAAGAAATAGGGTTTTTTTTATATACTGTTATCAACATCAACGTTTCCCCAGTGCATTTAAAAAAAATATTAGTAAGTGCATTCCTTTGTGCTTTATTTTATATCTTTTAACTTCCTATGTATTTTATTTGTTCTTATTGCTTTAGTATTTTAAAACAACCAGAAAGAACTTTGTCATCCTATGTATGACCAGGTTGGTTGTATGGTTTTTTGGCAAAGTCAGAAGATTTGGTATTTCCATTGCCATACCCCAGAGGCAGGTGGACAAGTTTGGCATTTTGGTCACTCCATATGGAGGCCCAACCCCAAGTCACAATTCTGCACCCAGGGATGGGGGGAGTGGTGTGGACCATTCTCCTTGTCACAGACAGTGAGCTCAAACCACCGCCTCTCGGCTTAGCTAGTCTCTAAAACGCATCCACACTCTATTTGGCAAAAAAGAAATAAATAAAACCACTCCAGAGATTGCAGCGTTCTCCTGAGCTTGCTCACCTGCCCCCTCCCAGAAATTGTCTGTTAAGAAGAAGGGGATGGAGAAGCAGGCAATGGTGAGCTCAGGAGCTGCGAGCGTCAGGGCAGTGGTACAAGATGCCACGCTTTCTTTCAACAAAGCTTTCTATAAGGTGGCTTAACCCCGGCCAAATTCCCTGGGCCATGGGTGAGTCAAACTTGCTCTATTTTTAAGAACTCTCTAAATCAGCTAAGGAAAACCAGCATCATACCATCGCGATCTTCGACTTTTGCGCCCAGCTCCCCTTCCCCCATATAAATATGAAGAGAAAAATAGACACTGCTATGATTGTATCAATGAACACTATGGTACAATTAGCTGTTCATGCAGATTTGCATCACTATTCTAGGAAAAGAGCTGTACAATTAAGGGGGTTGAAAGAATGGGAACTAATTTTCCCTACCCCCTTAAGTCATAAAGCTGTAAAACTGATAGCATCATCAATGTTTCCAAGGATTCTCATTGCCCACCGTGCATGGTAACTATGCGGTTGATTATTTTCACGTAAGCCATCCATTCATACATCTGACAGTCCTTCTCTCTGAACCCTCCAATACCCATCACCAATTCACAGTTGACATTTAAACTGTTTTTCTTTAAAAAAAACACACACACAACACAAAAATACCTCCTGAATAAGGTTTCCTGATGAAAGAAGTTGGCACTCTGTCACTAAAATATATTTCATATTAAAAATATATGAAGGAAAATTGGAAGCTCTTATATTGTCTACATAGGCACCATGCTACACGTTCCTCTTGATTATAGATACCATCTTGAAACTTTCTCCTACATTACAGTTCAGTCAGTGCTAGAGACTACTGCTATATTTAAGGCACTTCATTCTGAATGGATATGCTTTATGCCACTTGCTATTCAACTGTAGGCTGCTACTGAGAAACTCCATTCAACAGCCTGCCTCTTAACACCATTTGTCATCTGTATAAAACATCTAGGCCTGATAGAATATATGTAACACTACTGTTATTGCATAGGACTATACAAGTAGATAATGCACTGAAACTAACTTTACAACATTGCTGTTTGTTAAAACATTGTTATCAAGTAACAGTAATTGGCCAATACAGTATTTCTCTCCTTAAAAACCATTCAGCAGGTTTGCTGAAATAAACCCCAATTTAAATCACCATAACGGGCATATTAACACTATGGTTATCATTCTCCAAGGATATTGCTAGTTTTATATCACTAAAAATAAATATGTAAGTTGTTTCTCTCTAGAAAGCCGGTTTTAGCCTATTTATACTACAGCTTAAATGTGTGGAAAATAGTTCTGAGACTGTAATATACAAAATATTCACAAAGCTCTCTTTAAACGCAAGACCTTGCGTAAAAGTTTTCTTTCATGTGTGTACAAAGAATGCGGAAAACCACCAGTGAGTTGTAAAAATATCGAAAACTTGCCATTTTAAGATGCATATTCTTACAAATTAATACAAACATATTGAAAAGAATAATGATAATAAAGAATCTGTACAAATCAAATGAACAGTAAAACATAATTTAAAAATAAAAATAGTAAAGCCAATTAGAAATGTGCCCAGTTTGGTTTTCTTATCAAAAGCGAAATTGAAGAGGAAAAAAAAAAAAAAGAGGAAATCTTTCAGTGCTCCTCAACATTTTACTTTGAGAGGACATTAATTTCCATTTCAAAATAAAATATATCTTATGAAAAATTGAATCACACTCCCTGATGAGGAAAACTGTAACAGAGCACAGAATGAATGAGAACAAGATGAGACCCCATGTTTCAGAGCCTTGGTCTATATCTCCCTTCAATTTCAGTTGCACCTAAGGTATCAGTTACATTTTCTAACCAGACAATACACATGAAAATGGGTGCATTTTTTTTTCTTTTATGGAATATAGTATTTCTTTAAATAGTTTGCAGTATAAAGACTAAATGATGCTAAAAGGGTACTGTATCTTTAAGGCAGTACCAATGAATCAATACATTTACAAAATGGAAAAGTGTTAGTATGGATTTCTTTTTCTTCTTTTCTTCCCCACCCTCCTCCTCTCTCTCTTTCTCTTTTCTTTTCGTTGCTTTACATTCTTTCAATTAAACTTTACATTTCATTTCCAAGGAAGTCACAGGCATGCAAAGAGCAAACCAAGTTTCCCCTGAATAAAAATGGACAGAAATTTCTCTGATGCAAAAATCCTCTTGCTCTGAAAGCCAAAATCTGGGGTGAATTCAGTTCACAGATACTGTACATTACCATACAGTACTTTGGAGGCATTTGTAGTTGTAAAATAGAATATACAAGTCTGTTTCACAAAATTCTAAAAATAAAATATATCCTGGGCTATTGATAAAGCATGAAAAAAAATTTTTTCATATTAAAGGAAAATGATCAATAAAACCCCTTCAGGTAAATTATTAAATCTGCTAATCAAGAAAGGGAGCAGTTTGTGAGAATGCGGAGCAGGGAGAACCTGCTAGCAAGCGTGCTCGGTTTCTTCCATGCTCACGCTGCTCCTTCGGCTGCTGGTTTTGGATGCCCCAGGGGACACCGAGGAAAGAAGTGGATCAGTTATGCCAACAGGAGAGAGAGTATCGTCCATGAGGATGTCTTCCAGTTTGGATCCCATTTTCGTGGGAACGCTATAGGCTTGGCTGCTCTCGGTCCCAGCTCCAAAGTTGTTGTTGAAGGTGATGGTGCCGTCTGTGAGATCCAGGGTCGTTGTACATGTTAGGTCTGCGTGCTGTTGGAGGAGGTCTTGGCTGCAGTTCTCAAGAGCGGGTTCCTGCTTGATGATCCGACTCACCAAATCTGGAGAGCAGAGACCCGTGGATGGAATAAGGGAAAGTCCATGAGCTCGAGCCTGCATTTCAAGTTCCTAAAAGTAAAATAAAAATCAGAAACTTAAAGAGGTGGTGCACAGAGGATTGTAGGACAGTGAAACTACTGTACAATACATGATACTATAATGACGGTTACATGTCGTTACGCATTCGTCCAAACTCAGAAGGTGTGCAACGCCAACAGTGAACCCTAATGTCAAGTAGGGACTTTGGGTGATAATGATGTGTCGCTATAGGTTCATCTAGTGTTGAAATGCCCCACTCTGGTGGGGATATTAATATTGGGGGAGGCTATATACGTGTGGGAGCAGGAGGTATACGGGAACTCTCCACACCTTCGGCTCAATTTTGCTCTGAACCTGAAATTGCTTTAAAAAGTATTTTAAAAATATCAGGGACTTCCCTGGTAGCGCAGTGGTTAAGAATCCGCCTGCCAATGCAGGGGACACGGGTTCGAGCCCTGGTCCGGGAAGATCCCACATGCTGCGGAGCAACTAAGCCCGTGTGCCACAGCTACAGAGCCTGCGCTCTAGAGCCTGCGAGCCACAACTACTGAGCCTGCGTGCCACAACTACTGAAGCTCGCGCGCCTACAGCCCATGCTCTGCAACAAGAGAAGCCACCGCAAGGAGCAGCCCGCGCACCGCAACTAGAGAAAGCCCGCGCGCAGCAACAAAGACCCAACGCAGCCAAACATAAATAATAAATTAATTAATTAATTTTAAAAAATCATACGTTTGCAAAAAAATAAATTGTGAAAATAAAAATTTTTTGCTCTTTCAAATTAATAAACACCGTATTTCTTAAAGTACATAGAGTATCACTGGTAATACAGTAAATGATTTTTAGGTGGTATATGGATTTTATTATGTATGAAATACAGAGACAGTTTCTCATAGATGTTAATGTTAACAGGGAGGATAAGTTAAAAAATGTAAAAATAAAATATCAAAATGTGAGCTGATTGAAGGAAAATAATCAGTAGATAGTACAGGTCTACGGTCCCTACACTGTGCAGAGATATCTACGGGTACTATAATGAACTCCCAGGACACTGGGGATATTTTTAAAGTTTCAAGGGGAATGCACCCTACTGTGAGAATGATCAAACTCAAGACAGTTTTACAGTTTTAGTATTAGATTGTGTTACATTGTTTCCATCACATCATATCAGCACAAAGCCGGGTCTCAGGTAGTTGCTGTGATTAAAAAAAAAAAAAAAAATGAAAAAAAGAAAAAACCAACTCCTGCATGAAAATCAGTGTGGAATGGGAAACGAGGGTGGCAGTGTCCAGTCTGACTCCAGGGTTGGAGAAGCTGTGCAGTGCCTCACAGGCACACATATCTCACTAGTAAGTAACGTGGCTATTTAAAAATGAAATTAAAATGCGATTTTTCTTTCAATTTATATGTTTTATATTTTCAAATGGCTACTAAGTTGTTAGCACCTAACAAGGAAATGGTAGGTATTTTTTCGGTCTAAGGTGCAATGAAAAAGTTACTAAGATATTAAGGGCACTGGGAACTAATAACGATTGCACAGTAATGGCAAAAGTGATGAAAATTCCATACAAGTAACTGAAGTTTGGGATGCATCATTTAACCCATCTCACCAAGGCAAAGGGAGTTGTTTTTTTTTTTTTTAATTCCACAAGAAAGTCCTCAATCTGTTCCTACACTTTCTTCACATCCTTCCTATTATGGACTGAATTGTGTCCCCTCCCCAAAATCTTATGTTGAAATCCTAACCTCCAGGACCTCAGAATGTGACTGTACATGGAGATAGTGTCTTTCAAGAGGTGATTAGGTTAAAATGAGATCCTTAGGGTAGGTCCTCATCTAATATCGGTGAGGGGAGATGAGGACGCAGACACACACATAGGAAAAGCCACAAGATTGGGAGAACACAGGGAAAAGGTGGCTTAGGACAAAAGCCACAGAAAAACCAACCTTACCCACACCTTGATCTTGGATTTCTAGTCTCCAGAACTGGGAGAAAATAAATCTCTGTTGTGTAAGCTGTCTAGTCTGTGGTATTCGTAATGGCAGCCCTAGGTGCCTAATTCACTTCCTGAGTGTCAGAGACTTGCCCCAGTGCCTCATTTCAAATACCTTCCAAACAAGCTCTTTTCCTTTTCCCTTTCTGAGTATGCCTAGACCACCCTCCTACAATGAACCGTAAAGACCCCAATTGATCCTGAAGAGCAATTTGCTTCTACAAGCCAATGCCGTCTTCCTATGTTTGTGGTACAATAAAAATAACAGAATATACATTTGAAGCAAGTCACCTTGCGTCATGAGAGGGGGAAATGTACTCTCCAACAGGACACAACCTTTCAACCTTTGCCCACAAGCCTAGAAACACATGTTCCTGAAAAGTTGTGTTCAGCCTGCACTAAAGGATGTTTGATTAGCAAGGTCTTCCTCGAGATGCAGTACAAGAGATGGGAGGCTGAGATGTCACACCAGTATCTGCATGTTCCTTCACACAGTCTCCAGACACGCAAGTCTCCTTGGGCATCATCTCAAAGCCCTGGGCTGCTTGACAAAATCGCAGTCCCAGTGACAGTAAGGCTTCATGCTCTTTATTCTGTGAACAGTTTTGCATGTATCACTTAGGGTGAAAACGAAAGGAACCCCTTAGGCCCAAGCTGAACACATGCACAACTGTAAACCTACGCCCACGTAATAAGAACAGCACTCTCACACGTGTAGTGTGTCGTAAATAAAAAAAGAGTTGGGTTAAGAGAGGCATCCATCTTACTCTAATCTTTTGTTGTTTAATTTAAAATGTTTACCAGCTGAATAAAGTGTTACTTAGATTGCTAAATAATGTGATAGATCTCACCTAGAGAACTCAGGCTCATTGCACAGCACAGCTTTCCTAATTAATAATGTTTTCCATGATACACAGAAGTTCTAAAGGCTGCTTCACTGACACTGGAAGAAACCCAAGACATCGTCACCATGCAACTTCCAATTCATATTTTTCACGGTATTCGTATTTCACACAAGTATATACGTTTGAAACCTTAAAACAAAACCTAGCCTGTCCTTCAAAACAGTTATTGTATTTTATTATTTGTATGAAGAAATGACGCATTAGTACAAGTTGCTTTTATAAATAGGTATATATACTAAGTACAAGAGACTAAAGACCCGTGTCTGATTACTGAAGAGATGGAACATAAAACCAGCAGCAAAAGCCAAAAAAAGAGAAAGCAGGGAAGGGGGATTTTCAAATGACACATAACCTCTGTTTCACTACCAAGATTCCAAAAGGCACCCCCTGGAGGAGAACCACCTTCTGTCTCTCTGACCCAGGGCTGAAGACCACTGCCATGACATGAGAGACGTGACATCTAGAAATGTCCACAGTGTTGTGGGGTATTAACAAGCTTGGAAATCAGAAGTCAACGACTCTGTTAAATAAGTTCAACATCAGGGAATAACCACCACCAGGCAGTCTCTAAAGTGCCATACTCTACGCTGCCACTCCATCGTTAGTTGCATTGGAAACCTGAAAACCAACCATTGCTCTATGGCGAAACTGGGTACAAGTGGGTCCATCTACTTAAGAAGAAGATACAACGTCATCGACCCTTATGGGCTGGTTGTGTTCAAAGTCAGCAAGTAAATTAAAATAACCCTAGCCAACTCCTTTAGTCATTAGCAAGGAGTCAGTTTTTCTCTCTCTCCTTCAAGACAGTTCCAGAGGAAGTTGCATCTTTATATTCAGCATGAAAAGCCAAGTGATGACAAAGCACCAGGCGCTGATATGGCAGGGATCCCCCATCTCATGGTTATGTTGGTATGTATGCCCCTTAAATGGAATGACAGATGAATTACGTGTAGAATTAAAATTAGTATCTCTCCCTTTAAGAGTGTGTAAGCTAAAGATACATATGGTATAGCTTCATCATCTGTAACTATTTCCAAAATTTATACCCTGATGATAAGACCTTCTGGGTGTCCCAGGTTCCCTGTAAACATGAGCTTTGACCATGGACTGCACCCCACTCAATACTAAGGTATCTTTGTATTTAACAACTACTCTCGATTCTCATGATTTGTAGTAGTGATGGCTATGGACTGAAGTCTATGCTCCCCAAAGTTTACATGCTGAAACCTAATTCCCAATGCGGTATTGGGAGGTAGGGCTTTGGGAGGTGATTAGGTCACAGGCGGGAGGCCTTCATGAATGGGATAAGGGTCCTTATGAAAGAGACCCCAGAGAGGTCCCTCACCCCTTTTGCCCTGTAAAGTTACAGCAAGAAGACAGCTATCTATGAACAAAGAAGCAGGCCCTCATCACACAACGAATCTGCCAGTACCTTGATCATAGATTTCCCAGCCTCCAGAACTGTGAAAAATAAATGCTTGTTGTGTAAGCCACCCAGTCTATGGTGTTTTTGTCACAGGAGCATGAATGGCCAAAGACGCGCTACAGAGTTGCTATGAACACTGAATTAGTGAATGCCGAACCATTGTTCCTGGAGGAAACAGAGGATTACAGTCCTGCAAGCATCTGCACACAACATTTCACCAACCAATCAACATGTAACTTTGTTTTATACGTGTTTCTGTTTAAAGTCACCTTGTTAACTACATATCATTGATTCATTAATATTAAACTCAAGGCCAACAGGACCACAACTCATGCCTGAATGAAACTTCTCTCCATAAGGCACATCACAGCCTCCCTGTGCTTAGGAAGATGCGAAAGCATTTCGGGGCCATGCTCAGAGGCCACTTTAAACAGCAAATCACCCAAAAAACCCACAAAAATGTGAAACACATGGCACTAAATAGACAGCAAAAAAGGACACTTGTTTCAGTATGAGCTGAAACAAGAAGACAGAGCATCGCCTTGCCCAACCTAAGTTAACTAGGAGCAAACGCACCAGCCAAGTCACATTTGCCATGCTGCACATGTCTGCAAATGAGCGTGAAAGTGCCACAAGTGTCGATTTGGGGGTTTCAAATAAATTTTTACGAGGAAACAAAAATCACAAAGCGGAATCCACAAATAATGAGTACAGACTGTATTAGGATCACATAAATCAACTCCCTCATGGCTCATTATACTTCTTCTGCCATCTTCAAGTCACTAACATGTAGTCACCTTCACCCTGCACACGCCTGGTACCTGTATTCTGAGTAACAAGTGCCGGTTGGCGTGCTCCAGCTTCTTCTGTCTGTTTTCAAGCTCTTTAGCACGTTGCTGTTCCCGTTGCAACTTCCGGATATAGTCCACAGATGCTTTTAAAATGGTTCCCTTGTTCCAGCGCATGTCTCTGGGATGAAAATGGAAGGAAACAGACTGTTTTAGGATTGGAGGCTCCATGAAAATTCAATATTCAGAGCATTCAGTTTCTAAAGGTGAGATAACAATTAGAAGTTGAGAATCGCTATCATTCATTGAGTGCTGGCAACGCGCTGGACACCGTCCACCCATAACTTCTACGTTATCTTCTTTTACCCGGACAGGCGCCTGGAGTCAGAGGGACGTTGTGCACGTGTTGAATCAGAGATGATTCAACTTGCCTTCAGTCCCAGAGCTACGTGAAGGTGGAGTCAGGACTTAAATTTAGGTCTGCTGATGACAAAGTCAATACTCTTAAACACTATATTCAATAGTTATAGATTTCTAGGACTATAAAAGTTAACTCACTCAGATAGAATAAGTTATGATTAAAAAAAAAATTCTGTGAGATCCCACTACTTGATTGTATGCGGCATAAAAATGGCATCCTTGGGTTTTATCATGAATATTACCATGAATATCAACCTCTCTCCGATCTCCACCTCCTCATCTACAAAACAGTGATACCATGCTTGTATGAGCAGGCTCATAGGTATGTTGTTAGAATCGAAGGAGGCACTTTCTATGAATATGCTGGGAAAAGTTTAGAATGCAGTTCAAACAATGGAGCGGGCATTGTGTTAAGGACTTAACGTGGTAATTACCATAGCTATCTTTAAACAGCATTTACTGCATGACAGGTACTTTTCAAAGTGCTTTACAGCTCATTTAACCATAACAACCTTAATCGGTAGGCACTAATATTATCCCCATGTTACAGACTGGAAAACAAAGGCACAGAGAGGTTAAGTAATTTGCCCAACGTCACACAGCCTGGAAGTGGTACAGCCAGGAAGCCTGAAGAATCTGGTGCCAGACCCCACGCCCTAAACTACTCTTCCTCTTATGTGACTGAGTGCTCAAAACAACTAGACTAGGTAGGAATATTCTGATCCTCCTTCCCCCTTTTTTTTTAACAGATGAGAAAAATGAAATATGAGAATTCTCCCCCAAGACAGACATCTAGTAGGGGACTGTTTTGGAATTCAAACACAGGTAGCCTGAGCTTGGTGCCTTTCAGTTTTTAAACACTATAGTGCTACTGTATTCCTATATGAGAACATTAAGAATGCCATTAAAATGTAGGTAAAAGTGAGTTGAAAAGTCTAGAGCACCCCAGAAAACAATTATAGAATAGAATTATAACTAATAGTAATATTTTTATAGTGCTTTAAATTAACCTGAGCTCTTTTATAGAAAATATTCATGATGATAATGACAATGATGAAAACAAAAACAATTTAATGTACGGAAAACCTCCTACCCCATAATCTATAGCTGCTAAAAGGAGATCGAAGTATCAGCTGGGACATGTGAATGGAGGGCCATTAAAACAAGCCACCAAGTAATTGATCCTCATATGGGTTAGACGAAGAACAACACAGAAGCTCTCCCATGGGACGCTGAATTACAGCCCCCAGGGAATTCCCAGGGGTTGATCCCTGGGGTCTGGGCACCAAAGATTGCAACCCAGGGAGGTGTCCTGAGATACTCAGAGTGAGCACAAAGGCAACCCGCTTAATGTTCAGGGCTAAGAAGAGAATAACAGAAACTTCAGCCGCCAGAGAGAAATAAAATTATAATGAAAGATGCCTTCACTAGGCCAGTAAGGTGAGAGACCAGTACTGAAACACGCAAGCAGCCACTCCGTTTTTAAGAAGAGACTATTCCAACCAATTTTCTTGGGTTTTACTTCCTTGTGAGACCCAATTAATCAATTATGCTTTGGGGTTTCCAAACTTTTTTTTTTTTTTGCAACGAGAGCGACCCTTTTTTTACACAGAAGTGTAAACAGATCCCTAATATATAAGTCAATAAAAGCAGATCTACTCTAGGGCAGGAGAGGGGATGGGGCCGAGACCGTGATCAGCTAGACTATGTCTCTATAGCAGCCCCAAAGTCTGTTCCAGAAACCTGGTATAGGAAACCCCCCATACAGATTGCAGTCCATTTCAGCTTGAAACAATGCCTACAATTAAAGATTGTTATCAGTTCAGATTATAAACACACAAGTATTCTAATACAACAGAGAAAGAAGATATGCAAATAGAGGCTTTCACTGCAACCCCATAATTTCATAATATGTTGCTAAAGAGAGCCACGTGCTGCAGTTTAAAAGAATATGCTAAAAAGTGAAAGCTGATAAAGAATAGGAAAATGGGAATTCAATTTCAACTATCATGCAAGACTGACTATAGGAAATGAAGGTCACAGCCCCTTCGTAGGATGCATTTGTGCTGCAGAACTGAGATTTTGAATGTTTTGAGTTTCAAAACAGCTTTCCTTGAAACCTGGGAAGGCGAAATGTTGATGATGGAGACTGCGCTTGAACATTCATCAAAACCACCTTAGAATGGGCAATGGTTTTATTTTATTTTGTCACAAATTCCCTGACAATAATGTGAATAGCAAATTTAATATCCTTGCATGAATAATGCTTGATTTCATCTTTACATTTTATTAGGTAGCTAAAAGGTCATATTCAAAGGCTAATTTCATAGACCGCCTGTGGGAGCCATTAAAATGTATACATCTTAGCGCCCCTTACTTCAAATGGGCCAATTTCTAATGGATAAAAATTGTGTATTTGTTGTCCTATTTGCTGACACTGCTGGTAGGAAAATTATCTTTACAACCGTTATCTCTGAAAGAGTGGCATGAGAGACTGAAAGTTGAAATCCAAATTAGCTGACCTGTGCTTATAAGAGGATTAAAAATTACTTTTTCCTAGATTGGTAAAACAAAGGGCATGTAATTTTTGGGAAAAAACTTGACCTTTTGTCTGCTGAATATTGTTAAACTTGAAATCTCCAGTATCAGCTCTCCGTGCCTACAGATATTGTATGAGGTTGTTGGCAAACAAATAGCTAACAAATCTTGCTTTATCAGCTACTGAAATCTCTGTCCTGCATGAACTGATAAAAAGAATTTTTTTAGTAGTTCGGTGTTTAGTTGCCAAGGATTCTCAGATTTCAGGAAGTCACCTCCTCATATCCAAAGCTGAACAGCTCATGTCCAATAATACTTTTGAACAATTCAGTTCATTTCTCTTGAAATTTCAGCTTGATGAGACTAACCAAAAGAAAGGTGCAAGTATTCACAAATGGAACCAAAGGGAGAGGGGGTACTTCTTTAGTTTTTATAACTGTGTGCTTTTTTGCAACATATGAAAAAACATTAAGGTACGAAAAAATATACAATGCAATGGTACTCACGGATCATTTGACTTGGGAATCAAAGTACCTAGTTCCTTAATGCGGTCATTTATGTTAAATCTTCTTCTTCGTTCAACTTCAAGAAAAGAGCACAGGAAAGGGCTATTAGTAATGGTGACATGTACGCATTTAGCATATCTCATTAAAGGCATGTGCATATTAACTCTGCTGGGTCAGGACAACAGAAACTTGAATCCGTATTTCCTGGTTATTTTCCTAGTTCTGGTACTGAGGATAAAGCCCTTTTAAAAATGAGCTAGGGGCTTCCCTGGTGGCGCAGTGGTTGAGAGTCTGCCTAACGGTGCAGGGCACGCGGGTTCGAGCCCTGGTCTGGGAGGATCCCACATGCCGCGGAGCAGCTGGGCCCGTGAGCCACAGCTGCTGAGCCTGCGCGTCTGGAGCCTGTGCTCCGCAACAAGAGAGGCCGCGATGGTGGGGGGCCCGCGCACCGCGATGAAGAGTGGTCCCCGTTTGCCGCAACTAGAGGAAGCCCTCGCACAGAAGCTAGGACCCAACACAGCCAAAAAATAAATAAATAAATAAATAATTAAAAAAAAAAAAATCACACACTTCTTTAAAAAAAAAAAAAAGAGCTAGCTTTGCATAGAACTTTATCATTTACGAAGCCCTGAGACTGTAATTTCTCATTTGACTCTAGTAACTCCTGAAATTGGAGTTACCATCCTCAGTTACAAATGACAAAACTACCTTGGTGATATTAGGGACCTGACAAGGACACCCAGTAATAAGTGGAGAACAGCCTGAACTCAACCCTGATCCTCCAGACCAGGGGCAGCAAGCTTTCTGCAAAGGGTCTGATTGTGAGTACTCTGTGGGCCAAATAGCAAAATTAAGCATATTATTAGGTACTTACACAGCAAGAGAGAAAACAGATTTCCACAAATTTTGTGTTAACAAAATTCAAAATGTACTAATATTAACTAGATAACAATTTTTATATCTATTTTACTAGCAAGAAACATTGGATGCTGAAATTTGGATTTTATATAATTTTCATATATCACAAAATATTATTCTTATTTTGATATTTTACAGCCAGTCAAAAATGTAAAAAACATTCTTAGGCTACAGGTCATACAAAAACCCCTCCTCTAGCCCAGTATTGCCCAAGAGAAATATAATGCAAGTTTCATATGTAATTTTTAGTTTTCTAGTAGTCACGTTAAATAAGTAAAAAGAAAGAGGTGCAATTTAATATATATATATATATATATATTTTTTTTTTTTTTTTTTTTAATTTATTTATGGCTGTGTTGGGTCTTCGTTTCTGTGCCAGGGCTTTTCTAGTTGCGGCAAACGGGGACCACTCTTCATCACGGTGCGCGGGCCTCTCACTGTCACGGCCTCTCTTGTTGCGGAGCACAGGCTCCAGACGCGCAGGCTCAGTAGTTGTGGCTCACGGGCCCAGCTGCTCCGCGGCATGTGGGATCCTCCCAGACCAGGGCTCGAACCCGTGTCCCCTGCATTGGCAGGCAGACTCTCAACCACTGCGCCACCAGGGAAGCCCTAATATTTTTATTAAACTCAATATATCCAAAATATTATAATTTCTACATGTAAACTATATAAAAATTTATAAATTAGATATTTAATATTCTTTTCTTTGTACTAACTTTTCAAAATCCAGTGTCTATTTTACACTTTCAGCATACCACGATTTGGACTAGTCACATTTCAAGTGCTCAATAGGCAGATGTGTCCAGGGGTTACAGTACTGAATAAAATAATCCTAGAAGTCAAGCATCTTTAACTATACCATGCATCCTAACAGCATTCTTCTTTTATAAATCCAGCTGTATGTTTAACTAAATTATGATCTTCCTACGGGAGGGTGAAATAGTAGGCATATGAGTTAATAAATGTTTTTCATTTACCTAGTCTGACAAGTAAATTCCAAATAACTTAAAGTCTAATAAATTGGATTAAAGATATGAATATTTTACTTTACACATATTAAAACCTAATATATATTTATATTTGACTCACTAATATTGTGCACACTTAGATAAATAATATTATTCACTACTTTCTCAATATATATTGCATTTTTTCTTAGCTGAGTGATTATTTCTATGATTAAATCAGTTATGTATAATACTGTCTTATTATCAGACTTTTATAAAATAGAAACAGTAAGTGATACTAAATGGCTCCACAGAAGAAATTTTTGGACCTCTGATCTTCTAGCTAACTTCCCCCAAAACTCTGAAGCATGACATGTTTTCTTACTTTTTCCAAGAATATAATAATCGTTAAAAAAAAACAAACAATACTGAAACACATGAAATAAAAATCCCCGATGATCCAGATACCACCACTGTAAAATCTGCTATATATCCTTTGTGGTTATTTTTATGCTCTAAGAATAAACACACACGTGGCCTAGATGTACGCCCAGGACACAGTTCTTAGGACTCTACTCAGTCTACATTCACTTCCTGGTGACCACATTTAGTCTCATGGCTTTAAATACCACATATACACTGATGACTCCCATACTTGTATTTGCAACCCAGGCATCTCCCCGGAACTCCAGACTCATAAGTCTGACTACCAGATGTCTCCATATGGAGGTCCAACAGGCAGCCCCAGCATTCCAAACTTGAGCTCCTCGTCTTCCCCCCTCAAATAGCTCCACCCACGGGCTTTCTCAGCTCACTTACTGTAACTCCGTCCTTCCAGTTGCTTAGGCCAGAGCCTTGGCATCAATTCTGTACCTCTATTTCTTTAATCAATACATCCCACACTTGATCCATCATCAAAATCTGCTCGCTCTACCTTCGAAATATTTCCAGAACCGTCCGCTTCAAACCTCCACTGCTACCTGAATAGAAGCCGCCATAATCTCTTGCCTGGATTATTGCAATCCTCCTGAGTGGTATCTCTGCTTCACCCGTGCCCATCACTACCTACCCCCGTTAGTCTAACTACAACACAGAAGCTGTTAAAACATAAGTCAGAGCCTGTCAATCTCTTGCTGAAAACCCTCCAGTCGCCTCCCCTCTCACCTAGACAAACACCCAGTCCTCAAGGCGTCCTCCAAGGATCTGGGGGCTCCCATCTCTCTGACCTCGTTTCTACTCATCTCCCACTGTGACCACACTTTCTATGGTGACTCACCTGTGCTCCCCCCACCCTCAGCCTTATGGGCCTTGCTCTTCCTCAACCAAGCCAGACACACTACCCACTTTAGGACCTTCTCCTGTTGTTCCACCTGCCTGGAACACTCTTCCCGCAGATACGTGAATGGCTCGGCCCTCACCTCCCTCAGGTGAGGTGACTCAAATTTACCCATGAGCCTTCCCTGAGTACCTATTTAGAAGTGAACCACCACTTCCCATCCTGACCCCCTTGTCTGCACTATGTCTCCTCAAAGAACTTTCTGCCACCTAACATCTACATACTTCTTTCTTCCACTCATTTATAGAGCTCTATACTATCTAAGATCTGCATACTTTTGTCTGTTTATTTATTTATATGTGTATTCATTGAGGCATTCCGAGTACCTATATGAGCCTAGCACACAGTAGGCCCCCAACAATGTATTGAATAAAGAATGACATTGTTAAAGCAGAATTACACTAAAAACCATTCTGCATCTATCTTTTCTCACTCGACAGCATATTGTTGACACCTTTCATTGTCAACATTTGTATGTACTGCATTTTATTTTTAATTCAGTGCCTACCCTCCCCAATTATAAAAGTGGTATGAGCTTGCAAAAATTTGCAAAACATGCAAAAGTGTATACAGAAAAAAGTAAAAGCAAACTCTTTACACCACCCAACATTTTTTGCCTGACGAAACTGTCAATGATAAGGCTGACTCCTAGATCTTCTTACACACACACACACACACACACCCACCCATACAGTGTTTTCTTTTTTACATAATGGGACCCTATACATATTATTCTGCAGTTTGCTCTCCTCACTCAGTAATACATTGTAGACAAGTAAAACAGACCAACCCCATTCTTCTTAAGAGGCACTGAGTGTCCCTCATAAGGATGTACCATAATTTATGTACAAATCCTCTACTGATGAATATTTAGACTATTTCCAATTTCTCCCTCTTTTTCAAAGGTATAATGACTATTTTTGCCAACGCTCGCGTGTACTTTTTACTCCTATCACAGTACTTATCCTATGCTGTAAAAACCATCTGCGTGTATCTGACTGCTCATCTATTCTGTCTGCCCCTGACTCTAATGTAAGCTCCTCAGGGTGGCAGACCTGTCTATCTGGTTCACTTCTGTAGAAAAGTGCCTTGTACATAATGGGGCTCAAAAAGTAGCTATGAGTGAATAAATGAATGTATTCTTTTGCCCATTTTGGCAAGGACTCTTACAAGATAAATCCCTAGAAGAGGAAAAGCTATGCCAATGGGCAATTGAAACTTGAGTATTAATTTCCAACAGTTCAATGAGACCTTAAGGTTGTTTTATAGCCCTCAGAGTTGATCATATTTACACTTTACTGACAACCCTGAACTTGAGCGTTTAGGTGACTAAGTAAAGGCGGATTATGTTTTTGACAGCATCCAACTTAGTTTCCACATTTCAGTTAGGAGAAATTATCATTATCTCATTTCTAAGGTATTTTAAAAGAAGAAATATCTTACAGTAAAATTACTTTGAAGCCAGAGGAGACCTTAGAAATATTAGTTGAAATCTCTTGGTTAAAAGATGAGGAAAGCTTCTTCTAAGTGAAACAGGGACTGGGAAGGGCAGGATCTATTAAAAGAAGAAACGCACACACAACCTCCTTCCCCCAAGGACCTACTGATTCCATTTCTTAGCATTTAATCTGGAGAAACAAACTCCCCTGTACACAGAGAGGCGTGTCTGCAAATGTTCACTGTAGCACTGTTTATAATAGGGAGAAACTAGAAACAACATAAACACTTAGCAGTAGGAAGATTATGAAATATCACAAGTTACACTGTGGAATACTACGCAACAGTTTTTTAAAAGTAGATAGATCTAGATGAATGACAGCAGAAGGTCTTCAGGACATACTGGTGAGTAAAAAAGCAGGCAGTAACACATACAGACAATGCGATACTGTTTGTGTTAACTCATACACAAAGCCATTCTATTATAACCTCTGCATGCAAGTGTAAGGGTGTATGTTCTTAAAAACTTGGAAAGAGGTTGGAAAGACAAACAGCAAATTGAAAAAAAACCCAACAATGATTATTTTTAGGGATCAGAGAACTCTGGCCTTATTCTATCATTTTTATAAGGACAAAGTATTTATACATAACTTATATCCTTAAAAATCAATTTAAGAAAAAAAGGATAGGGGGCAAGAGATGAGAAATTCATACACACACAAACTATTTTCTACTTCCAAGCCCAATCCCTTTTTTATTTTCAGCCTCTTTCACTTGTTTATGAAACAAAAAATCCTAACTTTTCATAGGAAAAAGCTTAAAGATGTGACCAAGAGTAAATTAAGCATGTAAAAAAAATAATTTTAAATGTTAGAAAACTTCTTTTTTTAAGTCACAGGTAAAGTCAGAAATTTAGGAGGCTACCTCATGTCACCCAATGACTCCCCTCCAGATGTTTAATTTTTTTCTTTTAAATCTCACTGGAGAAGGTGATCCCATAATCCCCTTTTTTGAATAAGTTCCAGTGTGAGCAACTTATATTTGGGTAGTTGGGGATCAAGACTCCCTCTTACCAAAAAAAAAAAAACCCCAAAAAACAAAACAACAAACTCCTCAAGATACTGAAAACTTGTGTGTGTGTGTGTGTGTGTAATTCAATTTGATCTGAGATTAAAATACAGGGAAAATTATATACTTTGGTCTCTCCAGAAAACAATTTTCTTCCATAAAATGTACCTTTAACAGGTGAAACCAATTTTCCTCCAAAATGTCTGGAAATTTTTTGATATAAGGGGAAACATCAACTCCAATATAATGAACATAAAACCAACTTACTTAAGTTGTGATTGTCCTTTTTTTGTCTCTCTTTGGCCAATGCTCTTGCTTCAGACTCTGTGGGAAAAATATGCGCTGCGCATGTGAATGAAGTCATTAGAAATTAGAATTGTTCAAGGCATACAATAGTGTAAATTACAAAACACCTATTTTCTAAAGAAATGGACACTTATATGACTTGAATAAAAATAGGGTTTTAAAATTCTTGACTTCTAAAAGGCTTGCATTTTTTCCAAAAGCAATATATATCAAATAAATGCAAAAACTCAGCTTCTACAAAATGGCAAAAGACCAGTAACAAAGATGTCTGACAAGCTGTAAACATACAGGTAAGAATAAGAAAAAAATAAATAACTAGAAACTATGGGAATTTGCTGTTGATAGTGTATTATCAGGAGTCAAATTTTCTTTTCAGGCAATAGATCTTTTCAGTCTTTCTTTGGTATGTTACGAAGGTATGAAAACTAAGCCGAGAGGCTTCCAAACTGGATCTCTAACTGATTCATGGAAATGAACTCATTATTTAAGAACTTGGAGCCAGGTTCTGTCAGAACCTGCTAGAATGAAATGATTCAATGACTCTTAGGGGCAACTACTTACTAGTCTGAGTTTATAAAAACAAAAATAGGCATAGGGTACAGAGGCATTTAGTAGCAACTCCATTTGGAAAGGTCTATTTGCATAGCAACTCTGGTGAGATCTCTGTGATAAGGAATTACTTTCCGCCTTACAGAGAGCAAAATAAAACAAGAAAGAAAATGTTACTTCACTAATCCCGGGATTCAGGAACCTCTGTTATTTTCTTTTCAGAAGTGATATCCAAAATATCACACTATCAGTTCAGAACTTTACTTCAAAATAGAAATCTTTTCAGCATTACTTATAGCATATATTTATTATATGGCTATTATTATATGTATTTATATATATAGATAGATATATAAATAAATAATTCAGAAGCTGAATTATTTCAATTAGGAAGATCAATCCAAATCATATCCTTTTTTTTTTTTTTTTTTTTTTTTTACCTCTCACATAGAAGCATGACAGACAGCTTTTATTCATACACCCTCTGCTTCAGTATCTTAACTTTTTTATTGTTTTCTTTTTTGTTTTTTATTTTTTCAGCTTGCCCACCCCACCTTGTGGTTCTCTGCCTGTCACCCTCAATCCACCAACTGTGGACCAGCTCTGGTCAAGGCAACCAGTGAACGTCTCTGCCACCTGGTGGCAGCAACCACACCCTGCCCCCTGAGGCTGGCCTCTTGGCCTTGGGGAGGAGGGTTCTCTTCCAAGTTTGGGCACTCCCCTGCAGCCTTAGGGTATTCTTTAGTTTTTTCCTCTCTTAGCAGCTGCTTGCCTGTACATGACTGATAATTATTTTAAACCTTCCCTGTTCCAATCCCTGTGTGGTTTCTGCTTCCTGACTGGACCCTAATTCAGGTGGGAAAACTGGCCTTCATAAAGATAATGTTTTTTCCTCTTAGATCAGATTTGCTGACTCCCAAGCCTATTCTTTTTTGTCTACATTAGGCTGCCTCCCAAACTATCAGTGGTCTGAACCTCATTTCCTGTCCCTTTTCTCCTTTTCCTGCTGGTTTACCCTTGTCCAGTCTCTACTGGGCATTTTCTAAGATACCAGTGACTCTAGAAGTATATTGTCTGTTATATCCGCTTTTTTACAAATTTAGTAAATGTATATCCCTTTCATCTATTTCTTCCTCCTACCCACAGCCTCTGTTGTTTTCTTTTCTTTTTGAAGAAACATTCATATACATAATTCAAAACTCCACTTTGCACTCAGGAACTTTATACATGTCACTCTAACCATATTTTATCATTATTTAATACAGATTTCATTTAGCTATCTTTCCTAAGACTTCATTGTACTTTTCCTTCCTGTACGGTATCTACTGGTTTGTTGGCTTTTGATGGTTTTTATGTATTAATTAATCATCTTTTTTAAACCAAATCAATGATTTTTAAAAAAAATTTCTTTCTCCTGCCACAATTTTCTGAAGTTTTTTTTTTTTTGTAAAGACACCCTCGAACAGAACAGGAATTTTCTGCACTAAATCTATATTCCATAGTCTCAGTCTATTCACCCAATCCTGTAGGATGCAAGGATCAAATAACAAAAAGGGGGATGAGGTGAAGGCCATAAAACCCAGCATGGTAGAATACCAGTTCTAATACAGTTTCATCATGTTTTAATGGCCAAATGCCTTCCCTAAAGTGTTAAACAAAAATGGCAAAAGAGGTAATTTCACACTTGCCTCAAGAACAAACAACATCCATTGCTCCATCTGATGATTTATTTTTTCACTCCGTGTAATAAATCTTTTGCACATGATACAGCAAAAATAACAGGAGGCATCTGAAGATGTAAGAAATATATTCTTACCCTATCCCAACTGTGGGCTTGAATGTGTGTCAAAGGAAAATTCAGACCAGGGTTCTCAAACTCAAAGGCTTCTAGGGGCCGAGCAACTAAGGAAAACACCAGACTGGGGAGAGACATCTCATAATTGAAAGTGTTGCCTGCTGCCCTCACCCCAAAGAGACAGCAGCCATAGACACAATAATGGGTGTCATGGAGTTACGGCAGCCTGATTCCCAGTATCTCAAGAAATACTGGAAACAAAGATTTTCAAGGATACATCCTCTATCTTAAAATATGGCTCAATGTTTTAACCACTGCATAGACCTAAAAAAGTATGTCTGCGAGTTGGAAATACTTCTGGAGGTCACTATTTGGATAACTTTGCTTACCAGAAAATTAACAGAAAATCTCTAGTAAGAGGCCCGTTTGCTGGGTATTTACCTGAGAGCTCCCTTTTTATGTTGGGAAGGTTGGCTGGGCAGGAGTTGCTGATGGTGAGGCCCGGTGGTGGCAGGCCTTGATTTCCATAAAGGTCAATCAAGTTTCCAGAGACAGGTAACTAGAGAGAGAAAAAGAGTAATGGAAATGAACTGTTGAACGATTCCTAAGTTATTCAGCTAAAACCCATATCCTATTCCAGACTTTATTTAAAAGAAATGATCTGATGTAAAAAGATATTTGTTAACATAGGAAAAGATGAGATGTTTACCTTTTCATTCATTCACAGATATGTGGTCTCCTTAGGGGGTTCCCCTTAGAGACAGGAAAGGAGGCAGAATCTCATGCCCATAAAATCACTCTGCTACCCAGCTTATAGGTTTATTTTGAGCATGGAGACAAAGGATAACGTGCAAACTCATTATTTAGCACATGTAGTAGCTTATAGAAGACACCCAGTAAATATTGGCTATTATTATAGGTAGGGTTACATGTGGCATGGCTTTGTTACCAAATCACGTTTTTCATCAAAGTCAACTTTTTTCCTTCCTTCTCTTCCTCTCTCCCTTATTTCTTTCTCTCTCTTTATAAGGAAAAGCAATTAACAGTGTTTTCTTATTGGAAAAGAAATGACTTCCTTACTGCCAAAAAGCTATTTTCCTTGAAACTGAAATCTTTCACAAAGCCACAAGAGGGAGCCCACTGGCTTTCATAAAAGAACAAAACTTTACATTTGAAAAAAAAAAGAAAAAGAATGAAAGAAATACTTAGCCTTCCTAAACTATCTTAAGAGTGTTTGTCTCTCATTCTGAATTGAACATTTTCAAGTAATGAACCTGTTTTTTTCCCAACAAAGACTTCCCTTTGCCACATACGCATTTTCCTGTAACTAGTTCACTGTCATGAGTTTGATGCACCCGTTTTTGTAGACGAAAGAGATCCAAGACATTTCCTCTTCCCACTCCCTGAAATAAAGTTCTAAATATTAATTGTTGGGAAATAGGTGGCTTCACTATTTCCATGGCAGAAACTTCCCATTTCCAGCTTAACTCAAATAATTTCTGTAACTATTATTACCAGGTGAGATTTTATGTCATTCAGCCCTTCCCTTACTTGATTATACACTCTGAATTTTACTCTGCATCTGAGAAAAGTAAATTTAGATAACATGTAAGTATGATTAAAATGTTTAGTAATCAAGAGGTACCTGGTAAAGGCTGTACCACAATACAACACATTTCACTCTTTCAAATAACCACTAACATACAGATGAAATTATACCATGAAATAAAGATAGAATCAAATGTGTTTCCCCTTATTGGTAGCCATCAGCCATCGTATTCCTATCATGGCTTCTAAATAAATACTCCATGAACTAAACTCCTAGCTAGAGAGATGGGGGCGGGCTGTGCACAGAATAAGATATTTTCCAACACGTTAATGTGACATTTGCTCTGATACAATTGGGGCTGGGGGCAGGTAGCACAGACAGATCAGCAGGGCACATCTCTCTTCTCCACTCAGTCTTTTGCTCCTTTGTGAAGACAGCATCTAAATCATGTACATAAAATGGATTACACATATCTTACTATACATATGCATATGAACAATGCATTGTGATAATGTAAAATGCCCTTGAACCACATTTCAAGGGCCTCTAGCTAAGGAACTGATAAAAAAAAGTGACTTTGATTATTAGCTGTCATTTCACTTAGTGGTTTTATACGAAATAGGTCACCTTCTCAGGGTCAGCCTTGCCCTGTGTGTGTTCAGTTTTATTCTTGTCCAACTTAATACAGCAAAGTGAAAGGTGCTCAAATGTCTCAATACAGCACTGTACAGTCAGAGAGTCAAAACGTACAAAGCTGGTATGACATCTGGTAACCCTTCTAGATTCCAAAGCTTTATCCTCCTATCCTTCTGGAATTTTAGATTTGGGAAGAACTACCAGGTATTAATAAACCAAGAATGTGACTTCAGAGTCAATGCCACAAGCTAAAAACAATTGTTTCCATGGCTCGAGAAATATAGATCATATGTATTATGCTTCATATGCAAATTGTATGCAAAACATGCAATTGTGTTATTATGATAATTTGTTAGAGATAAACAATAGGCAAGTGATAAATGCAACTAGCTTTTTAAAAAAACCCTCTAAGTCATCACTGGATCTTTATTGAACAGATATCTTCTATTATAAGCTTCTCCAGGACAAGAATATATTTTCTAACTACAATGTAAAGGACGATGTTATATGTACATATATTTAATAAATGCAGACTCACACAAAGAGAAAAAGAGGGTGAAAAACTCAAAAACTAGGAATAAGACAGAGACCAAGACACAAGGGGCAGGATGGAAACAGGAAGAGAGAGACACAAACCCAAGACGGGGCGAGAGATGGATGGACAAGTGGGGTGGAAGTGGGGGAAACCCAGAAAGAAATAGATTGGGAAGGGGTTAAAAACTAGAGAAGACTGCCTGGACTGACAGCAGTGCTGGCCAAAAAGAGAGAGGAATTAAAATCTCGATAACAAGACGCCGTATATCGGGCACTCCACTGAGGTCAAACCTCATTACTTCCAGTTGAAAAAGCAGCTTATAACCCTCTGGAGAGTTCTCTAAAAGATTTCCCGCTTCGGCTGCTTTTCCAATACTTGCTGGTTAGGAGTGGGCAGCGTAGAGCCTGCTGGAATATTTTGCTGGGGAAAATTTAATTTTGTGGGCGCCTACTCTGAGCCAGGCACAGAAGTAGAAAGGCACTTTGTGTAGCTTATCTTGCTGACTTTACAAAAAGGAAAGTCTTGCTGTGTCTGAGTGGAGGTTTTTGATAGGAGGTTCACATTGCATGTTAATTGTAGTAGTTGGGGGGCAGGATCAACCTGCTGATAATAACCAATTAGAAACTGCAATTTTCAATTAATCTCCAACTGAACCTGAGCAAATAAAAACCCAGTTGCTCACTAACCAAGTGTGGATACTCAAATTTAGAAATTAACAGTACAGTCATTTACAGCCTGGGCTTAGGGGCTTAGGAGTCAGAGACCCAGGTAAGAACCTGTCTGTCATTGACCTGCTACATGATATTAACCTCTCTGAGGTGAGATGTCCCTCTTTGAAAAGTGGCCATCATATCACCCATCTCACAGGGTTCTGTAAAATGTAAACGAGATAAAAGTAGGTGAAACAGAGTACCTGCTTCTTAAGTGACTGATAAACTGCTACGTGTAGTGATATAGTTTTCTGGAAAGTACCGTATACCCAGTCTACAGTTTTTGGGCAGTCAAGCTAATTTTCACTTTGATCAACAAAACTATCTGCCATGTTAATTGCCAAGCATCCCGTTGACCACTGCACCAATTTACTGGACTGCAATGCAGATCTAAGCACAGAAATAAGGGGATCTGCAGAGCTAAAGTGACCACTCACTACCCTAAATCTTCTTCTTTGGGGGTGATTTTGCCCCTTTCCCCAGGGGACATTCGTCAATGTCTAGAGACACTTTTGGTTGTCATAGTGGGATGGCAAGGTGCGAATGACATCTAGTGGGTAGAAGCCAGGGATTCTGCTAAACATCCTACAATGGACAGGACAGTCTCCATAACAAAGAATTATCCATCTCAAATGTCAACAGTACCAAAGTTTGAAAGACTCTGCTCTAAATGATGGCTTATGCTCTTTGTATTAATGACTGTTACTCGTTGAAGCTACTCAGAGGAAGGCTGATTAAAATAATATGGCTTTCTAATTAGAAATTAGTCTCCTAGCCATGCAAATTTAAGAAATGATTCTGTGGTTCCCCTTCTGAATTAGAAAAATCCCCTCATAAACACGGTTAACATCAAAATTAGGTCAAAATAACACCTTTGGAGCTAAGGAAGAGGAAGAGGCATCTTCTGTTAACATGGATATATTGTGTCTCTGCTGGGTTTTTATCTAGCACATTAACCTGATGGACAAGATTTCACTTCCAGTGCACAAGCTACACAATGGACAGATGAAAGCCGCAACCTAATTAGGACAAATAAAGAGAAGGTAGACACACATGGGTATGTGCCCTAAACTTGGTCTGAATCAAGTTCTTCAGTGTTCTGCTCTACCAAAATGAATATTTTCCCAAGTAAATGATAATTGTAAAATGTTATTATTTTTTCTCTCTGGATGGTCCCCTTCTCTGAATATCAATTGACTACTGTTAGCACAAGTAAACTGGGACTTTTATTCTTTGTTTGTGATGGTACAAGAGGGCCCTTGTGCTCTCAGAATAGTTATTTCTAGACTCCAATTCCCTTAGGATAGTTTCCTCTCTAAGTGTTCCTTCCACTTTATTTTTTAAAGTAGTTTACTTGAAATAGACCATTTCAAAGAATCAAATAAAAGGAAAAATGCCCAACATAAAGAACATTAAGTTTAAATTTCCCTGTGGGGAAAAAAAAAATTAAAACATTAGTAAGTTGTAGTGGCTTTGTTATTTAATTTTGACAATTAAAACCCAAATTTATCATGAATAAGAGCTAGTAACTGACATTCAGTGAGAGCATGTCAGGCAAGACTGTCCTAAATGTTTTTTTGTAGATTAACTCTTATAATTTTCACATGGCTTCTATTGTTTTAGATGCTACTATTGTCCCCATTTTCCAGACAAGGAAAGTGAGGCAGAGAAGACAAATAACTCACTCCAGAGTATGTATTGAACTCAGATGTCTGGCTCAGAGTCTGTGTTCCAAACCTCTATGTTACAGTGTCTTTCTGCCCGTAGTAAAATGCTAAAATAGTTTGTTGTGGGAAAGCTCTGGTGCGGGGGAACACAGAAGAGAAACGGATGCTGGGACAAAGTCAGTGACTCCTGAGGGTGGCTGCAGGTTACTCCTCTCCTGACTGGGAATTAATTAAAGTCTACCTGGGGGTTCTTTCCTATCTGGGAACTCCCCTGAGATGGCCTCTCTGCTTCTGAATTATCCTTTTCCATTCAAGGTCTGAAGTGGTCTCCTTTTCTAAACTTGTAAGCCCAATGAGACCAGGAAGGAGACCTGAGTCATTTGCATCCACAGCACCTTACCCAGCACTGTGTCACATATGAGGCCTTTAATAAATGCTAAATCAATCTTAAAATGAGTTCAGGAGCAATCGGATAATGAAAGACTAGGATGTCTACTCTAATGTAGACTGACTGAGGAGACACGGGTATTCAGTCTAAAGGTCACATCTCCAGAAGGGTTGTCACAAGGACGAGTTCTCCATGAGGCAAACTGGGACCCACATCTGGAATTCACAGAGAGACTCACTATGAGAAATATTTCCATTATCGAGAATGATATTATTCTAACGTAGAGCTTCACACATTACAGGTGCTGAGTGAATAACACCCAGAAAAAATGCTATCAAAATTATTTGAAACTATAATAAATTACATTTAATAATTTAGATATTGTTGAGTACAAGCTATGTTTCCAACGCTAAATGCTGTACATACTTTATGAGATGACCATGTGAGGTAGAAACAGTGATCAGTCCCATTTTACAGACGGGGAAACGGAGGACTTTAAGAAGCAAAGTAATGTGCCAGGTCAGACAGTAAATGACAGACTCAGGATTTGAATCCAGGTCTGATCATAAATCTTCAACTCCCAACCATTGTGCTTTACTGCTTCACTTGTAAGTGAGTGCGTATTTTTCACTAGAGGCTTTTAAGAAGCCAAATGCCTGATATTTTGGTGGGGAAGACAAAGGATATGCAAGAGGAGGTTAACGCAATGAGTAAGTACTAGGTTGGATCAGACGACACCCAAGGTCCTCACCTTTGGGGAAAAATTTAAAAAGGAATAATTTTTAAAAATCATGCCAATTCTACAGTCCTCCTGAGTGTGCTCAGGTATCCCCTTGATGCCATTGGAAAAATGACCACCCTCGCCAGCAAGGTTCTTTTGAGATGACTGGGCCATTGCTAATCAGTACTGCTAGGGCATTGGGTATATTTATAAATTCCCCAGTGCAAGCTCCTCCAAAGTTTTTGCTCCTGTTCGTCCTAGGATTTTGACAGCTGACAAGTGCAGTCTGCCTCACGGGATGCGCAAAAGTTGGAAGGAAGAGGGTTCCACAGAAGCCAACCAAGGGCTCAAAGAGGTTGGGAAGAGTTTGGCAGGGAAACATTTGTCAGAAAGAATATTTAGTTCTTTCAAAATGAGGGGGTGAGTTTAAATGGACAGTAAATTGACAAAACTAACCATCCCAAAAGAAGCTTAGAGGTTTCAAGGGGAGTCGTCCTTAACCCTCAAGACTTCAAGTAAATGACTTAAAGGACTGGATCAAGATAGATAAGAAAACTTAACTATAAAAATTTGGTTTTGGGCTTCCCTGGTGGCGCAGTGGTTGAGAGTCTGCCTGCCAATGCAGGGGACACGGGTTCGAGCCCTGGTCTGGGAAGATCCCACATGCCGCGGAGCAGCTGGGCCCGTGAACCACAACTACTGAGCCTGCGCGTCTGGAGCCTGTGCTCCGCAACAAGAGAGGCCGCGATAGTGAGAGGCCCGCGCACCGCGATGAAGAGTGGCCCCCGCTTGCCACAACTAGAGAAAACCCTCGCACAGAAACGAAGACCCAACACAGCCATAAATAAATAAATAAAAATTAAAAAAAAAAAAATTGGTTTTCTAGGGATTTTGGTATAAATAAGTAAGAGCTACCACATTACCTTCCCAAGGAAATTTACTATTGGAATTTAGTCTTTAAAAGTTTTTTGTGTGTATGTGGGGTAAAAAACATATGACCTAAAATTTCCCATCTTAACTATTTTTATTGGCTTGGCCAAAATGTTCGTTCGGGTTTTCGGGAAAAACCCGAACAAACTTTTGGGCCAATGCAATAGGTGTCCAGTTCAATTGTGTTAAGTATATTCACATTGTTGGGCAACACATCTCCAGAACTTTTTCATCTTGCAAATCTGAATCTCTATACCCATTAACAACAGCTCCCTTTTACCCCCTGACCACCATGGAAGTTTGGCTTTTAAATACTAATTACTAAAGAATATGATAGTCTCGTGGCATTGCTCGTACAGAAAACAGAAAAGGATGGGACTAGGCATTCAAAGATGTACCGAGGAGTCCTGGCTCTGACACATCTGAGCTGTGTAATCTAGGGCAACACAAGCTAACTTTTCCTAACCCTAAAACGGAGGGCAATGACCCAAGGAATTCCTGCAAGGACCAAATAAGACAAACATGGAAGGAGTGAAAGAAAATAAACTCTACAAGCAAGGCTCCAAACTGCAGAGAGGAATAAGTAACAGAGAAGAGCAAACATGACCCCTGATTAATTAACTAAAATTGGAATAAATTTGCTGTTGAAGAAGGGTAACTTGAATGTCACTCTATCACCTGTGAATAATAAGGGATCTCCTTTAAAAAGTGCATTAACTTTTCAGGCCAACTAGAAAACCACTGTAAATAACACAGTCCAGAGTATTTCCCTTGGCAGCAGTGTTCTAAGTTGGGCATCAGATGTCAAGGGCAACTGGAAGATCTAACGTGCTACTGAAAGTGGACTTGGACTCCAGGGAATGCAGAGCTTCATCATGGGGTTACTGATAAACTCATGAGAAATTCTTAATTTCTGATGTCTAAGTCATTTATCTGTGACGCTGAGATACTTCTCTGCCTCATCGTCAATACGTTTCTCAATGAATCACTTGCAAAGATAAGCTGAAAATTCAGGAAAAGGGAGAAAACACTGGAAATAATGTCACAAGATTTTCTTTTAGAAAAAAAGGTCACCGATACCGTATTCGCCATTTGCAAGGCGGGATCCATCAGGCCCAGGATTTCTTCATTATAACTTGATTCTAGGCTAATGATGTCATCGATTACATCATCCATCTGAAGGAAAAAGGCAATGGAAAACAGACAGATATAAGCAAAAACTGTGCAAAGCAACCCAAAAAGAAATCCATGGTCTTTCCTGACCCAAAGCAATAACATTCTTCAGTTAGGTTCTAAGAGGTAACTGTCCTCTTCCTCCCCAAATAAGAATATTATTGAAGACCATTAACACTAATGGGTGATGAGGATGACATATGCAACCAGCACTTAGTGAGTGATTACTAGGTGCCAGACACTGGGCGCAGGACTTTTTATGGACTAGGTGATTTATCCTGACAATAACCCTATCAGGGTAGGTGCTATTATTATAGCAATTTTCCAGGTGAGATATACAAGAAGCAACTTGCCCAAAGTCACACGTCGGAGAAGGGTTAGAGCCACAGTTTGAACCATGCTCTGAACTTTTATGCAAAACTCCCTGCCTTAAACAGGAAAGATGAACCAGGAAATTTCATTTTGAATGATAGCTGCCTTTTCCTTCTCTCCTCTAAAGACTATGCCCTGTACCTTTCCCACACCCTCCTTGGAATAAAAAACCACAGATGGCAATTCAGCCCTGTGCTCCCACAGGGGTGTGTGGGGCACTGTGGCTCCCAGGCCACTGGGTATCCCTGCACTAATCTTACAAGGACTTTTAAAATAAGTTTCTCCTTGTACAGCTGCCAGTGCGCTTGGCACTCCCAGAGGAGTACACCAGGATGAGGTTATCATTACAGTCGTGGAGCTGACATTCCCTCTAGATCAATTTTATTCCTGTAGTACCAAAACATTAGTTATGATAATAAACAACAGTGATTACATGTGCATTGCAGCAGTTGCAAAGACAAGTCTGTGAAAACATTTCTTCGCAAACACCTTATATATTTGAGCTACTTGGTGTGTATGTGTGCACACACGCTTGGGTCTTAATAGTGCTTCACAAGTACACAATGAAATCTCAGAACTCAGAGGGATGCTCCTTTGTGTCTTTTTGCCATTTTCTAATTAAAGAAGACAGGCTCCAACATCATGGGGCTTGTCGGAATCCTAGTTCTCCCACTTTCTGGATTGGGGCAACACCCTTAATCTTTACAAGCCTCAGTGTCCCAATCTGTAAAATGGGGATAATAATACTCATGGCCTTATTGGATTCTTGTGAGATTTCAGGACAAACCATATAAAGTGCTCACAGTGCCAAGAATATAGTAAACATTCAAAAACTGAGTGGCATTAAGTGACCCCTGAGAATAACTGGAGGTCAGTTTTGAATAACTGTCAGCACATTGCTTCCTTTCCAGGTACACCAGTTGTATCTGTTTCGTTTGTTTGTTTTTAAGAGGTGATTTTCTAAATGAGTTGGTAAACTGGAAAATGGGCCAGAGGACTTGAGCAACCTTTCTTTGTAAATTTTTAATTTTATTTTTAGGGAAATGAAATTACTGGGCTTGGTATGAGAGAATTTTTTCTCTTACGAAAAGAGTCATACATGTTGATAAAAGGCAGTAGAGAAAAGCAAAAAAATAAGAATTTTTTGTTGCTTATTCTTCTTTCTCATATATATATATATATATATATATATATATACACACATTAAAAATATATAAATATATTAATAAATGGGTGTAGCATGATTTATATAGCCATTAAATAGGATGTCATAGAAGAACTTTTTATTACTTGGGAAAATATCCATGATTTATCATTAAATGAATAAATAAAATTTCAAAATATATTTTCCATGAGACTCCATTTTATAAAACAATATATAGATCTCACCCACACGAACATCTTGGTTTTACAAATATCCTGTCAAAGTTGCTAACCTATAAATCTGTATAACATATTTTGATGATGGTATCTAAATGAAGTACAACAGCTTACATTCTATTTTCTTAAAATTTATGTATTTTAAGCACTGTTTAATGACTTACAGCAACTCAGGGAAAAATGCATTTTAAGTATAATTTCCCTAGTAATTTTTTAATCATGAGACATTGTGAAGAAAATAGCCCTGTTCATAGCTTCCTCAATTAAAAAAAAAAAAAAATCAATGGGGGGAAAAAAAACCCTTAAGTCATCAGGAAAGTGTGATGAGTCACAAATATAGATCCTCATTACAGAGCGTTACATCTTTGGGCTGCTGAGTCATTCAGTACCTGCATGCACGACGCTCGTGAATGCGTGTTCATACTTGGGCATTCGCTCTCCGCCCTGTTTTGTTCTTCAAACTTATAAAATCCCTGCAAAAACACAAGCAGAATCAGCCTATGATCTGGATTTGCAAATGACTTTTCAATGACATATTCATACGAGGCTGACGGCGCGGCAACAAGATGAACTAAGCTTTCCGATAAAGTGTAATCTGACCGAGAAACAAAATAATGAAGGAAGAACTTCTTCCAGTAAATCAGCTTGACAGATGACAAACATGGACAGAGAAGAATAAGATGGTTGGTTTGGACAAAAGGGAAAAGACATAGTCCCTCTAGAAATTAAAATCAACCAAACTTCAGAAGAGTCACCTCTGAATCACATGAATATTTCAGAGGACAAACTCCACTAAAATGAAGCTCATCATCTCATATTTGGAAATAACGTATTAAATCACAACTCTCCTGTCAGGTATGCTTCAAATTTTGATGCAACAATTAGCTTGAGGTACGTTTGAGCCTTGTCTCCAACCCAGCCTTTACAAAAAGCAGATTTCACCAGCAGTGGCAATTTTATTAGGAATCCGAATTCACCCAGCAAGGAAATCTTTGCTTTTCTGTTAGATTTTCATGTGCTATATTCTTCCAATCCAGCCATGCACACTCTGTGCTTTTTTTTTTTTCCTTTCCAACTCAGGGAGAAATAAAAATAACATCCCAGACGTTCACAGCAAGCGGAACTTCTAAACCGCCTGTCCGACACCTTTTCTATTTTTACTCTCCCTTTTCCACCTTTCCTTCTCTCCCTGCATTTTCACTGCTCTGTAAACGGAAAGGAATGGAAGAGAACACTCAGCTAACGAAGCAGAAACGGGGTGGAAGAAAAAGTGCCCTCGCGTCTAGGTTCTGCTCTGAGGCGGCCAGGTCCCCTGCCAGGAGCCATAACCCAATAACCCGGGGATGGAGACAGGGAGAAGAGGCTGGAGGGTGACAGCTAGAATGGGGAATCGGGGACAATGGCCAGCGAAGGTGGCCATGCGGACAGACTGGAGTCCACGGTCAAGTGCGGGAGGGAGATCCAACAGACAGTCATTCAGTGTAAGAAAAAGGAGAGGGGAGGAGACATGAATTACCTCTTTTTCACAGTTGGAGTTAAGTGTAAGCATAGCCATGGGGCTGTTGGGTGCGCTGCTCCCGGGCACTGGTGGCATGACATGGTCGCCAGGCTGGTTTGGACATGGCAAGCTCAGGACTTGGTTGGCATGTTTATTTGCTAAAGTGGTAGAAAGGTACTGCTTTACCTGCTGCCTTTGGGCTTGCTGTATGTGGTACTTGGTGGGGTTTTCGAGGTGGGTCTGCACCTGAACATAGCCACGGAGGGAAGAGAAGAGAGCGCTGTTATTGGTGAGTTTCGGACAGCTCTTCTTTCAGGCACAAGCATGAGATGGGCCAGTCCACCAACAGAATAGATCATTAAGCCCCTGTTAGGTACCAGGCACTGTGCTGATGGATTTTGATATTACTGAAGTTTAAAGGCTAACTCTTAGGATTTGGGGTAATACTCTGCCCTGTTTCATTTCCCTGCTAATTGGCGGTCCATCATCTCTTTAAAACCTTGTGCCCTTCTTCTCATGTCTGATGACTAAAAATTTGCCACGATCTGTAGGGCAAAAATTTCCCCAACACACCTGAAAGAGTTTGTTAAGATCAAAACAACAATCTAGAAGAAGGCGCATAACTTGATTCATTTCAGTTTTCTTTGGCAAACATAACCGCTTTCTGTTTAAAAAAAACACAAAAAACCCTCCTTAAGGAACAACTATAAAACGGTTGTAGAACGGAAACAGAAACATTCGGATGATTAAATCAACTAGTTGTGGATCAGTTCCTCCCACTTGCACTGGGACATGATTGTTCAACATTTTAATTAAGATCTTAAACTCAACATAAAAAGCAATTCCACATTAAGCAGTTTCTTTCAAACACATAGCACTTCTATGTATATGTTTTTAAAGGCATGAATATTAAGCCACCAACATTATTTTCCTTCTTTCTTATAGACATTAATAGAGAATAAGAACTTTTTTAAAAAAAATCAATGGTACTCAATTTAGTCGCATTTTCCTTGATAAACACAATTTAATCTTAGAGCCATGAACAGGAGCTGAGGGAGAGAGCACAGCCATGCAACAGGGGAAAAAAATCCTACTAATATTTACTTTATTCAAAACTACATTGAATTACTGATTATGGTATCAAACAATAAACAGCATTAAACGGGAAGACATGTACTTATTGAAAACTGTGTCTACTACAATAACATGAAAAGGTGAAACGCTCAATTTATTGATTACATTTCAGAGACTAAATATAAGAATAAAGCTCACCTGATAGTGATTATATTCTAGCATTTCCAGCATAACCACGTTTTAGGTGGCCCCAATCCAACAGATAACGGTAGACTATTCACTCCCTCTACTTTCTGTAACTCCGATTCGTAGACTCGCATAGAGAAAGTACTATAAACAAGGTATCCCGAGACACCACCGGAAACTTTATCACAGCAGCCCTGCTTATAATAACCTAAGCTAATTAGTTATGCATGTAAAAAAAAAAAAGTTCACACAAAGGGCTTTTTTTTTTGGAAGCCCTACGAGTTTGCTCTTAAATATTGATATCAACCCCCCCGCACCCCACCCAGCTTGACGTCATACTTTTTTTTCATAAATATAAAAGAACCTTTTTAAGGGATGAGCTATCAAAGTCAAACTCACTGTCAGATCAAGGCCAATTCACTATTCATCTTTAGTTCCAGTAGTATTAATAGACAATGGTATTTCTCTTTCAGCAATAGGTTAAGAGCTAGATGCCCTCTTTGGAGAACATTGCCTAAAAGCTACACATGAGACTTTGCTAATGGCCGAATAACTCAGCCCTTCCAAATGCAGAAAGAGTGCCTTTTAGTATGGGGGAGTCTCTGATGAACTTTCAAGTTCAACAGTCTCATTTTGCATCCTGGTCTCAATGTGCATCTCATTCTTAGCTGGACAGATATATAAATTTCCTACTGACCTCGCATCCGGAAGAGGGGGAGCTATTCTAAATAGAAAAGGAAAAATACATACATACAGAGGCAGTTTTGGTTATACATTTATGTGGAAAATAAGAAATACACATCTCCCCAATTTAATCCTCAAATTAGGAAGCATAAAATTTTTCACTAAAAAATCTTTTAATATAATTCTTGGGGCTAGAGAAGAATAAGAGTTATCATATACACAACTGATGCATTTATATATTTCCTCATTTATTCATTCCATTATTTACTGTTATTATGTGCTAAACACTGTGCCAGGCACAGAATACACATTGTGAGCAAGTAGATATAATTGCCAGGTTTATGACCCTGAGAGTCTGGGGGGAGGCAAAGGAAGATAAAAGGCAAACAAATATATATCTAAAAATTATGATAATGGTTGATATGCACTGCTGAATTGGTGAGATACTTTAAGCACAAGAATTTGAAATTCAATAATTCCATCCAAATGCCCAGGATAATGAAGTCCTTTAGTTGACAACCTCAAATTGTTTCAAATGACTGATCTAACATGCACACAGAGGTTCACAGAGACATTTTAAGTTTCATAAAGGGTCCAGACACGATAATGATGAGGACAATAGACAATTCTAAAATAAACATAAAATGAGGGCAATGGGAGTAATGTGCTTATTTCACTATTACACTTTAAACACAAGGGGCTGCACACTTAAAAATAAATGTTAATTCACTGGCAGATCCTTATTTTTAATGAATCAGAATTTTAAGCTTCAGTAAGGAAAAAAGCAACTTGTTCTCTATTTGGCATTGTCAGTGAGGTCTTTAACTACAACCAGGTTGGGGTAGTCAGAGAGGGATGTATTTTTGCCCTTTTACTGTCAGTGTCCTTTTAAGTAAGTTGAGAACTGATTGGCTATAAACACTATGGAGAAGACAGAACATCCCCAGATGTCTCCACTCCAAACACCTAAAACAGGTAACATAAATGAGGTCATAATCTGTAGTGTGTAATAGGGAGTGGTGAGGTCTGTGGCAAACTAGAGGGCGGATATTTCATCTAAAAGGAATAGCTAACATAAACTGCAACTGATTGTGGCCATATGGGAAAACTATTCCAGTCTAGCTAGATCTTCCAATTTTTCAATTTAGCTGGCAATCTGAACTTGTTTTTTAAATGAAATCTCCCAGATTACAAAAATGACACCGAATTGTTTGATTTTTCATATTGTAGAAGACAAATCAAACAAATCTGTTGGCTGGACTCAGCCCACAAGCCAGTAGAATGTGGTCTCTGCTCTATAATGCCCACAAGGAGAATCTTCCTATCTACATTCCCTGGGGGGGATGGCCTAGGTTTTGAGAAGTTAGTTCCTCTTCTGAGAACTTAGCATCGAATCCAAGCATTCCTGGTGCTTCTCTGACAGGGATATCATGCCTGACAGCACAGTCAACAGAAGAATTAAGAAGTTGAAACCTGGGTTCAAATTCAGACTTTGCAGCTTACTACTTTTATGACCTTCTGCAAGTCATTAACCTTTCCAGGCCTTCGTCACCTCATGTGCTCAATGGGAATGACAATAGAACCTGCCTCTTAGGGGTGTTTTCAGTATTAAATGAAATCACACCTCTACCAGGCTTAGCAACCTATCTCAAACAGCAATTCTCAAACTTTCTTTTTTGTCCTAGGACGCTTTTAAACTGTTTGAATTTCTTGTGTTTATGTGGCTTATAGCCATCCATATTTCTCATCTTAGGAATTAAAACTAAGAGATTTTTAAAACATAAGATTACCCACTAGCACATAGTCCACTGGCCATTAGAACAATGACATTTTAACACATCATGTAGCCTCTGTAAAACTCTTCTGTATACAGATATCCCTCAGAATCCATGGGGATGGGTTTCAGGACCTCTTCAGATAGCAAAATCCACAGATACTCAAGTCCCTAATATAAAGTGGCATAGTACTGTACTTGAGAGATGAGCATGAAAAAAGGAAAATAACCTCTTGGTATTATTATGAAAGTAGTTTTGACCTGACAGAACTACAGGAGTCTTGGAGACCCCCAGGGCTCTCTGAGACACTCTGAGAAGCGCTGCTCTGGAACAGTTAGTACTGTTGCATTATCTCCACCCCATCCTAGCCATGCCATCCCCACTGTGTGGTGGTGGTGTGTGACACAGCCTCTGTGTGTGTTGCTTCCCTCATATCCAAAAGATGCTGGAGGGAAGCACTAATTGCCCTAACTTCTCATAGCATTATTATGAGGCTCTATACTACAGTCCTTGGAATATTTTAAAAGCCATATAAATATAATGTTCTGTGTTCAACCATCCTAAACCATAGCTTTTTAGTGAGCGATTTCCCTTTCATTAATTTTTAAATAGCCAAACAAGCATGCAACTGAAAACATACGTGGTGTTAAACATCTACATGATTTCCTGATAATTTTTTCATGTTTTTGACCTTGAAACCAACTATACCACAGAATTCGGATACCAAAAGTTGGGTATTGCTGAGCACTAGAAGCACAGACCACAAAATAAAGCTGGAATACTTCTTACTCTATCGAAATATAGTATTTTATTGACGTAACTTATATTTCACATAAATAAAGTATGTTAGCTATCTGGATCAAGGGCAAAAATCCACTGGCTTTGAAACTTTTCTTCCTTATTACTACTACTATCTTTTTGCCCTTTTTCCTTTCTTCATTCAGATCCTGAATCGATAGCAAAAGAACTGGAATAAATCACATTCTAATTGTCACAGTTTAGCTTCGCCACTTCCCAGGTGACACTGACAGGTTATTTTCCATCAGTTTCATTCTAAAGAGATCCTGGAGCACAAGGTAAGATGGTGCCTGCAGATACTATCAAATTGGCTGACAAAAGAATTCACTGAAGGAAAAAAAATCCCCATTTGATGTTCACCGTCCTCGTATTCCCTCTACTATTTGTAAACCAGAATAAAAATAAAATTGAGCGAAGATTCCCATAATCCTTTTAGTTTATAATTGATTTTACTTTTTTAACAAGTCAACAAAGTATTTAGATTTCTCATTCTGTGTTTAGAGAGAGAATGTGTTCTTTTGCTCGGCAAGTTAAAGAAATAGTAAAAGGATTATAATTCAATCAATTGCTATCCACTACCACTCCCAAACCACTATTCTTTTCATTCTGTTTTTTAAAGGACTATGTACAGAGACGGTCAACGATGCAATCACCATCCCTGAGAAAATGATGAAACAGAGGAAGCTAGTTTTCTGAAATAATTTGAGCAAAGTCTTGCCCAGGGTCACATCTGAGAGGTGCCAAGATTCTTTTCAGTCCCACAATTATAACACTACCACGAAAGAAAACACCAGTCCAGAACACATGTTCTCACTCAGTCGTGTTTGCTGTACAACCTGTACAAAGGTCTCCCTAACAAAAAAGAAGGACAACAAGAATACGAATCCTGACCTAAGACAGAAGAATCAAAATCATATGCAGACAAATAATAAATGCTGGAAGAGGGTGTGGAGAAAAGGAACCCTCCTATACTTTTGGTGGGAATGTAAATTGGTGTAGACACTATGGAGAACAGTATGAAGGTTTCTCAAAAAACTAACAATAGAGTTGCCGTATGATCCAGCAATCCCACTCCTGGGCATATATCCATAAAAGACGAAAACTCTAATTTGAAAAGATACATGCACCGCTATATGTTCACAGCAGCACTATTTACAATCATCAAGACATGGAAGCAACCTAAATGTCCATCAACAGATGAATGGATAAAGAAGATGTTGTATATATACACAATGGACTATTACTCAGGCATTGAAAAGAATAAAATAATGCCATAGGCAGCAACATGGATGGACCTAGAGTTTATCATACTAAGTGAAGTAAGTCAGGCAGAGAAAGACAAATAACATATGATATCACTTGCATGCGGAATCTAAAAAATTGATACAAATGAGCATATTTACAAAAAAGAAAACAGACTCTCAGACATAGAAAACAAACTTATGGTTTTCCAAAGGGAAAAGCAGGGGTGGGAGGGGAAAAATTAGGAGTCTGGGATTAACAGATACACACTACTATATATGAAACAGGTAAACAACAAGTCCTACTGTACAGCACAGGGAACTATAGTCAATATCTTGTAATAACCTATAATGGAAAAGAATCTGAAAAAGAATAGATATATATATGTATAATAATCACTTTGCTGTACAACTGAAACTAATACAGCATTGTAAATCAACTATACTTCAATTTTAAAAAGTCATATGCAAAAAAAAAAAAAAAAAAAGTCATATGCAAACAAAAAGCAAAAACAATGAGTACTTAAATAAAGGAAAGTCAGAAGCGACCAAGGTTGATATGCCCAGGTCCTTTTCTCTATCACAGGGATCTGCCCACCTGCCCAGTCAGGCCTGCTCCCTGTTTTTGTATGGCCTAGAAACTAAGAATACATTTTACATTTTTCAATGGTTGAAAACCATCAAAAGCAGAATGATATTTCATGATACATGAGAATTCTATGAAATCCAAATTTCAGTGTCCATAAATAAAGCTTCCTGGCACGCAGCCCCGTCCATTCGTTTACACGTTGTCCACGCTGCGCCCACACTACAGCAGCAGAGCCCACGTGGCCCCCAGAGCCTAAAATATCTACTGTTTACAGAAAATGTCAACCAGTGCTCTGTAAGAAAGGTTTACCAATCTAGAATTCAGCTTTCCTATTATGTTGAAGCTTTAGCAAGGTTTGAAGAATCAGGTGGTTTTTCTAAAGAGAAATAGTATATGTATAAATAATTTTATAGTTGCTTTTCCATATAACTGGACTTAAGAACACAGGATATGCTTATTATCTCCTACTTATGATATGTCATAAGTACCAAGATTTTTTTAAAACACAGAAAACAATTAGCATTCATTCACTCAAAATTGTCTACCATGTACCTGATGATGTGCATTTTATATGTTCACTCCTAGCTTAGGTCAATTCAAAATAAAACTAAGAAGTCACTTGGATAGCCTACAAAGTATTCTTGAAAGCCTCTCCTCACAATTTTTAAAGATCATATGACGACAACTGACTGAATACAGAAGGAACTATGGACTCTGGATTTTCATAGTTTTAACCTCTTATTTTGAGTTGTTACCATCAGAGAGTATACCCAGTCGTCCTCTTACCAAATACAAAAAGAACTAAACACAGGATTGGGTGCGAGCCTTAATGTCTATATAAATCATCTGGGATCTTGTTAAGTGCTGTGTGATTCTGTAGGTCTGGGGTGTGGCCCAAGGTTCTGCATTTCCAATAAGCTCCCAGGGGATGTCCACCCTGCTGGTCCACAAACCACACCACACCTTGAGTGCAAGGTTTTCACCTGGACTTCTGCCCCGATCAAAAGAGTTCTATCTTCACATTCATTCACCAAATACTGTCTGAGTACCAACCAGATGCCAGGCAACTGTCTTCATCTTACACAGGCTGTTTGGGGCAAGCCTCACCCAGAAGATGACATTTAAGCACAGACCTGAAGTTGGGGAAGAGAATGAGCCAGGCAGATGGGCGGGAAGAGAAACCCAGCAAAGTACAAAAGTCCTTAGGTGTGGAGAAGCCTCCCGTGCTCAGGGAACAGCAAGGAGGCTCTTCACACACATTCCTCCCTTGGCTGCTTCTTGACCGCACTCGCCTGGTTTTCCTCCTGCCTCTTTCAACATTTCTTCTCAGTGGCCTTTGCTAGTTTTCTCCTCTTCTCTCCCTCGTAAATGTCAGAACGCCTCAAGGCTCAGAGCTTGATTTCCTCTCTCTGCACGCACAGCCCTGGTGACCTAAGCCAGGCTCCTGGATTTAAACAGCCTGTTTAGATGTCCTGAACTCCACACTCAGCTCCACCTGCTTACTCCATTGGGAGGACTGCAGACATCTCAGACTTAAAGTGTCCATCCTCCTCTTCCCCCTATGGTCTTCTCCATCGTAGTAGATGGTACCCCCATTCTTCCATTAGGTTAAAACATAAGAAATTACCAAAAAAATGACCTTCATCTGGTTCAACCTCGTTGCTCATTTCCAAAACCTTGGTCATCTTTGATTCATTTCTTTCCTTCACACCCCACATCTACTCTATCAAGAAGTACTGGCTTCTTTTTCAGAATATATCCCGAATTTAACTAATTTTCACCATCTCTACTGTTACCACTTGATCCGGGCCACCATGATTTCTCACTTGGATGACTGAAAGCCTCTTGACTCTTCCACTTACTTCTGTCTGTGCTCTTTTGCAGCCTATGATCAATACACTGTGTGATCCTTGTAAAATATGGCAGATCATGTCACTCCTATGCAAAAAGAACCCCTCTGTAATGGCTCCCTGTTTATGTCTGAGAGAAAACAAACTACTTACAATGGCCTACAGGTCCCTAAACCAGAACTACCTATGGGGCTTGTTAGAAATGCATATTCTCGGGCCCCATCTTAGAGCTAACGAATCAGAATCTCTGGGTGAGGATCAGAAATCTATGTTTTAACAAGTTCTCCAGGTAGATTCTTATGCACAGTAAACTTTGAAGACTCCAGCCTACTGTGCCCCCTTCCCCCTCCACCCTGGGGTCATGACCTCTCTGATCTTATCTCCCACAACCATCCTAAGAACTTAGAGACCCCAACTCCCACCCTGCCAGTGCTCTCCATCCCCATACATACCCTGCTCTACTTTGTCCAGAACATGGCCTGGCACATAGTAGGAGCTCAGCAAATATTTGGATAATTAATGACTGAATGGAGGCAGTGTGGCTGAAATGCATGAATGAGGGGGGAGACTAGAAACTAAGGACAAAGGGTCAGATTGTGTAAGGCCTTGTACAGGTTGGAGGCTAGGATCCTGAAGCCTCTAGAAGCGTCCTGAGGAGATGGAGAAGTGGTAGACCCTCACTCTTCCTAACTAATTCAGAAATCTCTGGAGGTAATATCTCCAAGCCAGGCCGTTGATTCACAGTGCACCTCCCTAGTCTGAGTTATAAAGCTTCCTTTTCTATGAGGACAGACCCAAAGGTTGCCAACTCTTATAGCTCTCATCCACGGTGCTTAGGGCCAGGATCCTGGAGATCTGTCTCCATCTCTAAACTGTAGACCCCTTGATAAGTCACAGTTAAAGCAGCAGTCCTCAAGCTGGTGGCCCATGGGCACAGTCCACAGGTATGCCTTATTGCCTACAGAGTAGTTAATTAAAAACTGGGAGTTATCATACTAAAATTTGGATTTCTGATTTCTCTGGATAAAACAGAAGATCTAGCAACAATGAACCACCTTCTAGTGGGCCAGCAGGGGGCAGAGTTGAGAAGCAGCTTCCCTCTTTTGATGGGACGCTTGTTCTTCATTTTGCTACATTCCTACCACTCCTTATTCTGACACTGACAACTGGCCTGATTTACTCATTAATCTGCCTGACTACTGAAGGCATTTAAATTGGCAAACCCTGCTTTACCTTTCACACTCCACATTCCAGGAGGTAGTTCCAAATCTGATGGAATGATGGTGGCATAAGTGGGATTAGAATAAGCCGCACTAAATGAACAATCTCATATGATGTGAGTGAGGAAAAAATAATAAATTGATATAAACTTTTAAAAGGTACATACACGTTCATCCAGCAATTCACACTTTCAAGAACTTTTCTAAGGAAATCATCAGATATAAGGGCAAAGATTTAAGAACACAGAGGTACATCAGAGCATTGCCTAAAACAGAAGTGGACAAATTACTACCCTAGTGCCCACCGCCTATTTTTGTAAATAAAGTTTTATTGGGACACAGCCACACCCATTCATTTACATGTAGTCTATAGTCTTTCAAGCTATTACAATACTAGAGCAGAGTTGAGTAATAGACCTTATATCCTCCAAAGCCTAAAATATCTACTATCTGGCTCTTCAGAGAAAGTATGCCAACCATTAATCTCTAATAACAAAATATTGGAAACAAATATCTAATAGAAAGCAATGCATTCAATTAATTATGAGGGAGCCATGTAAGTTCAAGGTTCCCCTATCTCAGCACGACTGACCCTATGGCCAGGTACTTCTTTGTTGTGGGGTTGCATGTGTATTATAGGATATTTAGCAGCATCCTTGGTCTCCGCCCAGTAGATGCCAGTAGCACCTTCCCCCCAATGCCAGTTTTGACAACCAAAAATGTCTCCAACATTACAAATGTCCTTGGGGTGGGGAGGGGAACTGCCCCCATATAGATGGATACAATACAGTGAATGAAGTCCATATTTTATAAAACTATTAAATGAAGGGGAAAGTTCATCATGTAAGTAGGAACACAAAGCAGGTTAGAGTCACTACATACACTGTGACCCTAAACGGGCTTAAAAATGTTGTTTATACATATGCATATACACACACACAAAAACCAGTTACAAATCATTCATCAAAAATCTTCTTCATGCCTGTCTCAGGATGATTAAATTATAGGTGGCTGCTACCTTATTGGTTCTTTTTAATATTTTCTATAATGTATATGGCACTAATTTTGTAATTTTTTTAAAAAAATCTATATATTCCACAAAAATTAAAGTCTGTGCATCTGGACAAACAAAAATATATTCAGGCAGAATTCCTCTACTGAACATTTTGAAAACCACAAATAAACCTATGAAGTTGTTATATAATGATGAAATCTGCCTCATTTCAATTTTTTCTTTAAATACTTGATCAGATTAAGAAGACCTCGTTATTTATTAAATTTTTGGTCTAACATTCAAGCCCAGACAGTTTGAGCTGGTACAATGTTTGACACATTTTTATGGTTTTGTAAAGGGCCGCAATTACGTGGTAACCATGGTGCCCTTAAAATAATAGCTCATTGTAAGGACCGTCGAGTTCTCCCCCCTCCTGATGGGAGCTGCGAGTGCAGCATTCCACGTGCTATAACTTTTTTATGTGCCCCAGTTTAGCACTGCCTCAGAATTGCAGACGCCTTTTTGTTTCAGCATCCCCCCAAAATGCCCCTATTGTTTGCAGTTTATCGGGTATTAGAGATCATTATGACACAGGCAGCAAAATCCCTTTTCATAAGGACAGACACTCTTAAGAAACTAGCAGTGGTCAAGTTTGTCAGAGATGAAAACATTGCCCTGGGCCTAAGTAAAAGGTCAGTCAGAAATGAGAGCTGAATGCTGCTGGTTTGAAGGTCAAGTCCACATGAGCCGAAAACTGGCAAAAGCAGCCACCTCATAATAACACAGACTTTAGGGCCTAGATCATGAGACTGAGGGGTCCTCCTGGTTTTTGAGGAAATGCATTGTCTTGGGCAATTCCTAAAACTTGTTGTATAGATTATGTGATAATGAAATTCCAGTCTGGAATTAACAACTCCAACAATAACTGTAGCAGCTCACAAGCACTTTCTGACTGAGAGTTTTACATGCAGGTACATCGTAACTACCCCACTGAACAACCCAGCCGTTCATTTAACCAGCATTTATGGAAGCACTGAGGATACAGCAGCCACTAAAGCAGAGTTCTTGAGCCCGCAAAAGCCATACTGAAGTTGGGGAAGCAGAGACAAACACGATGGCAACAAATCAGCAAAGAAAGAACTTCATACAGTGACACAAGTGCAATGCAGGAAAGATAAGAAAGAAAGCCACTGGGAGAAAAGAAGGCTACTCTGCAGTGGGGACATTCCAGCTGAAACCCAAATGATGAGAAGAAGCCATGTGCGTTGAGAATCAGAGGAGCTTAAATCCTGAGCCGGAAGCAGGTTGGCATCTTTGAAAAACAAGAATGACATCAATAACCCAGCCAGCGGGGCTGGAGCAGTGACCAGGTCAGTGCATAAACTGAGAGAGATGGTCAGGACCAGATATCATGGAGCTTTGTAGGCCACAGAAAGGAATTTGATTTTTCTTCTCTGCTGCTTATAAAGAAGCCTTTGGGAGGTTTCAAGCAGAGAAGGGACAAGACCTGATGAACATTTGTCAAATATCACTCTGGGATTGATGTTGATGGGAAAGAACAGTGGACACAGGAGAAACAATTAGGAGGCTCCCGTAGCTACATATATGAGAGCTGCTGATGCCTTGGACTCAAATATTAAGATGCAGTTGGATATGAGATACATGCTACTAGCTCTTGTCTCTGGCTGCTTCTTGGCTTCCAACAAAACTAATTTAAGAATAGCACATATGTTAAAGGACTTTCTTACACAATGCTCTGAAATGTCTCACACCAACACCAAGAAGTAACTATGAATGACGCACAGTGTTGTAAAATATTCCATGTATACCTGCTTGGAACACATAAGCTAAGTGTATGGCCAACTGCCAGAGTGCAATGGAGAGAGGCAGCCTTGTCTTGTTAGTATCTGGCTAGAATTTCAGAGAGATCTGACCTCAAATCCTAAGCGAGCTGCTTTGAACCTCAGTTTTTTATCTGTAAAATGGGATCATGGATACTACTTACCTAGTAGTTGCTCATCTTGTTGATCAGTTTAAGTGATAGAATGCACGAAAAGTACTTAGTATGTAGTTAAGTGCTCAATAAATTAATAATGCTCTCTATTATTGTTAGTCCTGGATTTTTTGTTTTCACATCCAAGTAGGTCATTGTTAGATCATTTAGCTCATCCATCTCAAAAAAAAAAAAAAAAAGGTCACCTTGAAGGAGTGGAGAGGGCAAAAAGGAGGGGGGGCAGTTCAGCCTCTTTCGGTATCCTTTTATCTTTTTCTCTTTGGCTGACTCAAATATCACAGATGGATGCCAAAGATAAGAGTAAAAGGGGAGAAACAAGAATCATAGAGCATGGGACACTCGTTAGCTGGAGTATCATACAGAAGGCTTTGTGAAATCTTTTTTCTCTCCCACTTCCAAAGGAGCTAGCTCAGCTACTTATTCTTAATCTGGGCCTTAGGGAAAGTGGAAACTCCTGAAAATTGTATGAAAACTTTTGACTCTGCGTTTTTCTAGGAAGAGGTCTAACATATTGAAACATTTAAAGATGAAATTACATGTAGAATTTGCAGGTAAGAGGGAGGTATATACAGAAACAAGATGAGCCCTGAGTTGATAACTGTTGAAGTTGGGTGATGAGTATATGAGGGGCTCATTATATTATTCTCTCTGATTTTATTTAAGTTTGAAACAACCTATCCACATTCATACAGCGCATAGACATTTACATTCTAGATACTTCATTTATATTCATTTTCTATCTTCTTTTTCTATAAAAAGAAAAGTCCTATGGTAGCATATTTACTAAGTAAGCACTTGGTCAATCTAATAACCTACCACAAGCATAAATGTCTGCTTTTTTGCTCACTGTTCTCGGTCTTTGCCTGAAGCTTTCCTCTAAAGGAGCTGACTTTATGTTGCATGAACTGATCGCTGTATTCAATATGCTCCAGGTCATTCCTCTGTACTGTCAGCCTGAGCGCCTCTCAGAGAAACATTTTGTTAACTAAGTAAGTTGGATCTGCCCATGTAGTGTTCTCACTGATAGAATCAGGAGTGTGTAGTTTAGCTACAAATGAAATTTTTATTTATTTATTTATTTATATATTTAAAATAAATTTATTTATTTATTTGTTTTTATTTTTGGCTGCGTTGGGTCTTCATTGCTGTGCTCAGGCTTTCTCTAGTTGCGGCGAGCAGGGGCTACTCTTTGTTGCGGTGCGAGGGCTTCTCATTGCCGTGGCTTCTCTTGTTTGGGAGCACGGGCTCTAGGCACGTGGGCTTCAGTAGCTGTGGCACACGGTCTCAGTAGTTGTGGCTCGTGGGCTCTAGAGCATAGGCTCAGTAGTTGTGCTGTACGGGCTTAGTTGCTCCACAGCATGTGGGATCTTCCTGGGACAGGGATCGAACCCGTGTCCCCAGCGCCGGCAGGCGGATTCTTAACCACTGCGCCACCAGGGAAGCCCTGAAATATTTATTAACTTGTGCAGAGGGTACAAAACTGAATTCATATGGACCTTTTCGGATCAAAATCAGGACAACCTCTTTCAAACAAAGTGGCTGATGATCTACATTTATGTCACAGAAAAAAGTACAGTCATCTGAAATTGAGCTGATGAAGACATTTAGGAGGAGTTCTGGTTTTCCTCACTAAAAAAAAACTGTTCATTTGCAAAAAAAAAAAAAAGATTTATCACACTCTACAAAGCAAATTCTCAGAGGGATTTAAAATTTGCTGCAAATCTATAAAAAATGTAAAAAGGTAGGACACACCTATACAAAATCAATATATATAACTGAGGTAGCCCCATGTGGATTTCTTTGTGTGACAAAAATAATGGATAAAATGTGTGAAGAGGAAAGGGACAAAATACATCTTTTGAGAACAGAAATGGGAATTTTTAAAGACATAAGAATATGGGAACATACTGGGGTTTCTCATAAAGAAGAAAAATAATTAAAAAGTGAAAATGAAGTAATTACTGAGAACTCATATACCAGGTAGTTTTCCTAAAAGTTTTCAACGGATTTGCTCATTTAATCTTCACTACAATCCTATGAGGTAAGGGCTCTTATTAGTCCCATTTTAGGGATGAGAAATCTGAGGCTGGCTCCCAACCACTACACTAAATACTACCATGTTATGAGTTATCTGTAGAATTTGTATTTCAGCATAGTATTGCTGATTGTGAAACTGTAGAGACCCTTTGTAATACGTTTTTTCTCCTGAGTACTTGTTTTCACACTTTCATTATAAATAGTCTCTCTTTAATGTATAATGATCAACTGGGTGGACACCAGGCATTAAGCCAAAGCACGACCCCATTCCTAAGCAAACAGAAGGAGCCCTCAGGCCAGCAGTGGGCCAATGAAGACAGAACTTCACAAAAGAGAAGTCAATGTGAACATCTGTTATGGGAAAGCTGCCTCAGGACTTTTGAGTAGTTTAAGGGTTGATGCTTCTTCTTACTTTCTTCCTTTTTTGGGGGGAGGCGGGGGATGTGTTGGGGGAGGGGGTGGGATCGGCAGGCAAACAGAATCTTCCTGACTCAAAAGGAATTTTTGTTAACCAAAAGCATCTGTATCATGGGATTTTTAAAGGAAAGGTTAAACCATTGTACAGTATAGTAACGTCTTTTATAAGAAAGAAAATGAGCCACTGTTATCACTGAAATGCCAGTCGCCATATACCTAATGGTAAACCAATTTAAAAAAAAAAAGTTAGGGAAGAGAAGTGTCCAGATTACTCTTTTGTTAAGTGGCCCAATACACTACATGGTTTGGAAAAAAACAAAAACAAAAGGCAGTGGTTTAGTCAGTCCCCAAAAGTCTTTATCTTACGTGTAGTAGATAAAAAGAGGGACCTCAGTGTGAAAGAAACCCCCTCATTCCTCTCCTCAAGGAGCTTACAAATGGAGAGTTAGGATGGGGACAGAGGAAAGGGAAACCCACACACAAATTTACACGTAAGATGGTCCTACACTCTAAAACAGTGATTCTCAACCACAGGCGATTTTGCTCTTTGAGGAACATTTGGGAACGTCTGGAGACATTTTTAGTTGTCACAACTGGGGGTACAGTCGTGTGGCTGCTACTGGCATCTAGTGGGTAGAGACCAAGGATGATGCCAAACGTCCTACAGGGCACAGAACAGGCCCGCTCTACGAAGAATGACCCGGCGCCAATCTCGATAGTGGAGAAGCCCTACGCTAAGAGATACTGTGTCAATTCACCACCCCAAACCTCTCTGGGGGCGATTTCAGAAAAAAAGGCAACAAAACCAGTCAAGCCAAAGGAATGGCGCAGATACCTCATCAACTCCTGACGCGCTTCCACATGTATCTGAGTTTCATAGTCAATAGTTATTTCAGGCCTGGTCTTAACACGCAAAGGACACCTTTTAGTTCAACGGAAGGAGGAGGAAATGTCATTGTCACTGTGAAGAGCTTAATTCAAACTCCGAGATCCTGTATCAAGATCCTGAGTTCTGGACAGTGATGTGGGTGGGAAAAGTAAATTGAGAATTATCAATTCTACACGATAATGATCAACTGTGCCCTAAAACTACACAGAACAAAACCAAACAATTCTAATGATTCAAAAAGCACACTGGGAACTTGCTTTGGCATCTCTGAGTGCACTGGCAACTGTGAGGGCATTGACAATATCACTTAAAAGTCTTTTCTATCTGATAAATACTAAAGGAACATTACTGTACTTGCAAACAAAGCCAGAGTACGTCAGTTCTTAGTTTTACATTTCACATAAATCCTCCTTACTCTCCCAAACTACAATAACAAAACAACAAAGTTTTCATCAATTCATTTCCTATATCTTAAAAAAGGAATTATTTTTTCAATATATTTTAACAACTTTAAAAGCCATTAATTTATAATTTTGTATATGACACACAGATTTTTATTTTCTAACTGCTTTAAAAAGTAGAAGTAGAAGTGAAGCAAATGCTGCTATCTGTTAAAGCTGAATGATGGGGGTCGAGGAGGCTCATTATGCTATTCTTCCTACTTTTATGTATCTTGCAAATTTTCCATCATAAAAGTCATAAAAAAAATGTTTAAACAGTTCTTAGACATACAAACACACACACATACAAATGTTGCCTTGGGTGTTTATATAAAATAATTTAATCCTGATTATTTCAATGGCAAATTCTTTTTGGTCTGAAAGATATTAGCTCTGGCTTTATTTTGCTATCTGCCTCCCCATCCTCTACATTTAGGGGGAGAAAAAAAAATCTGTAAACACTCAGAAAGGAAAAACAAACAGAAAGCTAAAGTGGAAGAAATTGCACTTTAAAAACAATATCATCTCAAAAAGTTTTTGTCTCAAATGATGCCTGGAGTGTGGCTCTAAATGACCATAAATGGGCTCTTAGTTTTAGCAAAATGATAAGTGAATTTCAACTGCTAAACTGAAGCTTCCTTATATTCTGTGTTTTATCTAATTAGTACTCTAAAAAATTATTGCATTGCAATAGCTGAATTTGAGTGTTCTCTCCCTTTAGTATTGAAATATGCAATGATGCATATTTTACCACTGAATATGTTTACAAAGTTATCCTTTGATATAAAATGATGAGAGAGAGAGAGAAAAAATAGAAATGATTTCTTTTTCCTTAAGGAAAAGCATGTCATGAAAAGCCAGATAATGCAATATTCTTGGTTGGTTTTCCTTTAGATACAACAAGATTATTTACTTAACAACAAGCCATGTAATTATCCATATTCAAAATGGTCATCAGAGGGTAGGAGACTGAGTTTTAACACAATTTTTACCCTCTCTGTTTAAAGAAAATAAAATTACAGAAGAAAATTAACTTCTGTTGAGCATCTCTTCTGTATAAGGCATAGGCTCAGGCCTTTACAGATGTGAACCTTACTTGATGCTCACAGCAATAGTAAAGTGCTATCACTAGTCTGGTTTGCAGATGAGGAAACCGAAAAGAGAGGTTAAATAACTAGTCCAATGTCACTTGCCTGCTCTCACACTGTCAGAGATCTAAACCCAAGTTTGCTGGGTTCCAAACCAACCAAAATACGAAGGATTCATCGAGGCTTCACTTCTCAGGAGTCACCAATGCTGTGCTACAAGTGATATGGCAAATGTGCTTATTTAAAGACCTCCAAAATTGTCACCTCAAGAAGGAATGTATCAGAGAAAAACCACTGAGGGAATTTTATTGAACTTATTAGTGCCCTCAAGACTAGGGAGGAAACAAAAATTTTATGACTTTTATTATTAAGAAATGTAAAGTATATGGTTGGAGAAAATTTAGAAAATAAAGATGAGGAAAGGGAAGGGAAAAAAACCACAGAAATAATTCTATACAGAGAGAGAAATCCTGACAGCATTATAGTATTTATCTTTCTACTGATCAAAGTAGAATTTTAATGTGGACACAGGCAAGGTTAGCAGGACTGGAACAAAAGTTATCTTGTTCAAAAAGACCAAGGCTCTGTCTTCCCTAAAGGCGGATTTATACACATCTCTAAAACACAAAACATACTCGCGAACCGACCCACCAAGATCCTGCAAGTCACATCCAATTTAATCTCTGCGAGTAGAGCTCTGATTTGGATTATTAATTTAAATTATATTTTACTTCCCCTACTCTTTAACTACATGCTGTAAGGTCCCAATTCTAGGAAATACTTGGAGCTACAAATAGCCCTGAGCCAGGTATCAAGGGAGTAGACATGGCATCATCAATAAGAAGAATACAAGGAATATGATAGAAGGAAAGACTTAATGTGGAAAAATCCTATGCTTCCTCCTAACCCTTCCAATTTCACCACACTAATGTGTTTTACATCATGCCATACATGCAACCACCCTCACCTAAGAGCAGAATTACAACCCAGACTCTGTTGAAGGGCTAACCAACAGTGGCAAAAAAAAAAAAAAGAGGGCAGAAACTGTATCAAGTCAAATATCCCCAGATTTCAAAGTCAAAAATGATGAACAATACCTAACAATTTTCCAGACCTGAGTCCCCAGATCATGCACACTAACCTAAATGCCAACAACTTAAAAATGTACAAATGAGTTTTTTGGTCATTATTTCCCAAAACAGTCTATTGTGGTTTTTCAAAAGTATCCATTCACATATCTTTCCAGACTATAAAACCACCTTCTTGATGTGAGCTCCTTGACGGCGGAACAGATGGCCTTCTTGTTCTTGTCCCCTAGTTCTTAGTACGGTGTCTGGCTTAGTGCACTGTACTACATGTTTCTATTTCTAATAAACAATACGTTGCATGAGCCACAATCCTACAGGAGAGAGCAAGTCTTCTAAAGATGGCAATAGTAGATTGACAGATTTACCATGGGAGCTGGCTAATAAACCATGGTATGTCCCTTTTATGATAATATCATTTAATTCTAAAAGAGTATACTTGTAAATACTGTAGTTGATTCAGAACATCCACAAAGTAAGGAGAATTTCATTCCAAAATGTGTGATCTTGATGAACCGGAAATGTTTCATTTTAAATGTTAATAGTCATATGACAGCCATAAGCTTATTATGATGTCTATCAAATTACCTAGTCTAGATACAGGATACTTATTATTTGGTCATAGATCTGTTCTCCTAATATTAAATTAAAAAGCAGTGCTATTTAGTAAATTTTTGCTTGACAAATATAGCTTGCCTGCATAAAATGTTTTTGAAGGTTTAAACAGCCTCAAATTTAACTCACTCAATTATGAACCTATAAAATTTCACATCAAAAGGAGTCAGGAGTGTGTCTATGTTGAAATTAGAGAAAGGTGTAAGTTACATGTATTGATTTTTCTTACTAGAGAATGGAGAGTGAATAAGATTTCTCTCTGGGCTCTTAACCCCTAAATCCAACACCTAGATGCCAAAGCTTCAGATATGAACATATCCACCACGTTATTTTTCATAATAATGAAAATGTATAAGCAATCTCCAACATTAGAAGAATGACAAAGTACATTCATTTGTATTATTATGTAACTATTAAAAATGATACATATGGGACATATACAGCAATATAAAAACACATGATATTGAAAATAAAATGCAGATATAAAAGTATAAAAGCTATAATTGCATTGACAGAAAAACATGAATTTTTTAAAAACTAAGAAAATTGTATTTTAAAATACTTTTATATCAGAACAACGGAATATGATACTTTCGTCTTCTCTACCTTTCAAACTTTCTGGTATGATTATAACAATTTGCCAAGTTCTTTTTGCTGCAGAGCCAGCCTTCTACTAGAGAAGTAGAGAATCATGGGTATTTCTTTTCCTGCCTCCCTTGCAGCTCAGGAGAGAACAAGTGACTTAGGATCCACCAATCGGATGTACTTGCATGGGACTCATGTGCTAGAGATAAGCAGTGGGCACCACTGAGGATGGTCATGGTACGGGAATATTGGGTTTCTGGTGCAGTAGGGGCAATAGAGCAGGCTTCAGTGGTTGTTCTGCAGACCAGTTCCATGCTGTGGTTTGAGGTGTTTCAGCTTCATGGCTCCAAGCCTAGTTCTCTTACCTACCTAATAACTCTGCAGGTATCCCAACATCCTGTCAACAAATCTCTTTAAAATTAACCAATGTTGCTAGCTATTAAAAACTCTGATACAGGGCTAAGGTTTGGCTACTTTTATAAATATATATGTAGATGCGTATATATATATATATATATATATATATATATATATTATAGAAATAGGTACATACCTAAATATATATGAATATATGCATTTATGTATGCAGATATACTTATGTACATATATATAAGGGGGGGTGTTCATTTATTAATTTTTAAGTATTAGGAACTTTTCACACAAACAAGAACTATATGGTATGATTCATTTTTATTATGCCTGATTGTGACGTACACTTCTTGCATTTAAAGGAATACAAGCTCTGGTTTAGAAAAGAATTCTATGGTATGGAAAAACCACAAATGAATGCATTCTCTGATAATTTCTTCCCAATGGAAACAAGTGAAATGAGCTGCTAGCATTTCTCTCTGGCTCCACCTTACAATTAAATGTAGTCTGTGGAAGCAGGTAGTAAGTATCTCTATTCAACTTTGCAGAAAAGAGCAACTGACGATGTTTAAAATCCATGTTTGGATCTGCGTATTGCACAGTGATTGATCCACGGAATACAGGTGCTGTTTGTTCTATAAAAAAAGGACACTTACTTTACGATGTTTCCATTCCATTAGAACCTACTAAATTAGGCTCTCCATCTCCTCCTATGCTCAGTACACATTGTTCATAGCAGGTATCCAATAAATATGCAAATACTGAATGGACAGTGAACTATCCTGAACTGCTCATTATTTTTACAGGTTCAGGTCCCCTAGAGGAAGACAAGCTCAGGGCTCCTCTTCTTAGTCTCTTATTTAAAAACAACCAGGCAACTATTACAGCCCACCCCTGCAAAAAGTCCCAGCCTTTAGCAGTCACCCTTGTTCACTTATTTACTCATCTGACACTGCGCAGTGATGGCATTGACCCAACACCCCCATGGGGTAGGTAAGTGTCCACTACTGCCACCTCACAAGTGGATGAAGCATCCCTAAGTTGGAAGAAGTAACCATTTCTGCACAGACAGACAATAAATACAGAACAGCGTCAAGTTCATCTGCTGGAGGGTGTCCCCGGCATGGTCCAGTTTAAATATCTTTTGAAATGCAAAATTGTTCTTTGAAAACAAAATTGTTCAATTCTGATAGCAAGCATTGACGAGTATGAACTGTGTGTAAGTCTGTCTAATAAAGGAGCAGGAGAAGGGGTACCACAACGGAAACAAATGAGGAAGGCCACAAAACCAGCTTCTCCCAAGAATAAGCATTTTGTTAATTCACATTTCAAAAAGAGGGAGAATTCCCCTTCTTATTTAAAGTGCCAAAATCCATCGTGTCACAGTCAATAAAAGTGCAGAGGGCTTCCCTGGTGGCGCAGTGGTTGAGAATCTGCCTGCCAGTGCAGGGGACACGGGTTCGAGCCCTGGTCTGGGAAAATCCCACATGCCGCGGAGCAACTGGGCCCGTGAGCCACGACTACTGAGCCTGCGCGTCTGGAGCCTGTGCTCCACAACAAGAGAGGCCGCGACAGTGAGAGGCCCGCGCACTGCGATGAAGAGTGGCCCCCGCTTGCCGCAACTAGAGAAAGCCCTCGCACAGAAACGAAGACCCAACACACCCAAAAATAAATAAATAAAAAATTTGTTTAAAAAAAAGTGCAATATCAAATCTATATTGCATTCACGAAAGCCAGTTACATCTTTCTGTCCTCCTGGATATGGAAAGGCTGAGTAGGTACTAGCACCAAAACAATTCAAGGGCATGCATTTTATCATGCTATCAGCACGTCTGTTATGACGATATAAAATCACTGGCTTAGTTTACATGCTGGTGACACCTGTGGAAATGCCTGGCTCTACCCTCCTGTCCAATGAGCTGTGCTAATATTTATATCCAAGAAGAGTCGACTGCATTATCATAAATGAGATGCAGTTCATCACCGTGCCTGGTGCTCAAGTATCTCAGGGGCTGAAAACTGAGTCACCTTCATGCAGACTCAACTATGTCACTGCTCCATTACCTCAGCTTCTTCTTTGGAACCTTAGAAAAACCTTATATTACAAACGTAAGGCAAATGAGAGCTCTCAAGGAAGAAGTTATCTCCTAAAGAAAAACAATGGCATAAAACATGAAATGCAACACACAACATGCTTCCTTCATATATTTGGACCGAAATGTCATGCAAATACCAGTAACACTACTATGTTGCTCATTAAACAATGATAAAACAAGTTCATTTAAAAATCTTAAAACACAAAGGAAACTACAAACAAGACGAAAAGACAACCCTCAGAATGGGAGAAAATATTTGCAAACGAATCAACGGACAAAGGATTAATCTCCAAAATATATAAACAGCTCATGCAGCTCAATATTAAAAAAACAAACAACCCAATCAAAAAATAGGCAGAAGACCTAAATAGACATCTCTCCAAAGAAGACATACAGATGGCCAAGAGGCACATGAAAAGATGCTCAACATCACTAATTATTAGAGAAATGCGAATCAAAACTACAATGAGGCATCACCTCACACCAGTTAGAATGGGCATCATCAGAAAATCTACAAACAACAAATGCTAGAGAGGGTGTGGAGAAAAGGGAACCCTCTTGCACTGTTGTTGGGAATGCACATTGATACAGCCACTATGGAGAACAGTATGGAGGTTCCTTAAAAAACTAAAAATAGAATTACCATATGACCCAGCAATCCCACTACTGGGCACATACCCAGAGAAAACCATAATTCAAAAAGACACATGCACCCCAATGTTCGTTGCTGCGCTATTTACAATAGCCAGGTCATGGAAGCAACCTAAATGCCCATCGACGGACGAATGGATAAAGAAGATGTGGTACGTATGTGCAATGGAATATTACTCAGCCATAACAAGGAACGAAATTGGGTCATTTGTAGAGACGTGGATGAATCTAGAGACTGTCATACAGAGTGAAATAAGTCAGAAAGAGAAAAACAAATATCATATATTAACGCATATATGTGGAACCTAGAAAAATGGTACAGATGAACCAGTTTGCAGGGCAGAAATTGAGACACAGATGTAGAGAACAAACGTATGGACACCAAGGGGGGAAAGCGGTGGGGGGTGATGGTGTGATGAATTGGGCGATTGGGATTGACATGTATGCACTGATGTGTATAAAATGGATGACTAGTAAGAACCTGCTGTATAAAAAGATAAAATAAAATTCAAAAAAAAAAATCTTAAAACAATAGAGACAAACGTAAATCTAGAACACAATGCCCCATCTCATTCCTCTCTTTGAGTTCTACTCTTTAATCAATTTTAGAGTTGACATGTACTTTTTATATTTCTAGGCTAATTCAAATAGAATTAAATAAAAATATAATCACATATATAAAATATATGCATTTATTTATTTAATTTAACATCTTTATTGGAGTATAATTGCTTTACAGTGGTGTGTTAGTTTCTGCTTTATAACAAAGATAATCACCTATACATATACATATATCCCCATATCTCCTCCCTCTTGAGTCTCCCTCCCTCCCACCCTCCTTATCCCACCCCTCTAGGTGGTCACAAAGCACCAAGCTGATCTCCCTGTGCTATGCAGCTGCTTCCCACTAGCTAGCTATTTTACATTTGGTAGTGTATAATATATGCATTTAGAACAAACATTTGGCTGTGTGATGCATATGTTTTCGTAGTTTGCTTTTTAAAAAATATGTATTATTATATTATAGACAACTAGATCTATCTCCCTTTTTAAAAGCACCCACCTAGTGTTCCATTCTATTAATATATTTTTCAATAATTCCCAGATTGAAGGGCATTTAGGTGGTTCCCAATTTTTACTATAGTAAGTAATACAGAATTGGATATTGTTGCATTCGTGAACACATTGCACTGTTATATGATCTTTGTGGGGGCTGGAATCTTTAAGGTGGAAGATGGTTGGGCAAAGAGAGTGCCTGTTTTACATGTTGGTAGAGGCTGCTCAAACTCTCTGCCAAAAGGCTGTTCCACTTACAGTCCCACCAAAAGAGGATCCGAGTGGCCTCTTACCCACACCCTCCCCAACGCTGACTCCAACAGGTTTGAGAAGCTTTCTAACAATTTTTACAAGCAGCTTAAAGAATGAGTGTCACCTTTTCTTTAGGAAACTTTAAGACGCTTGACTTCAAAGAAATCATAGGTAAAGCTCCCGCCTTAAAGATAATTGCGGTGTAAGGGGAAATTGCAACAAGGAAGACAACTAAAAAATACCCAAGACCGTACCCAAGGAAGCTAACTAAGCAAAGTGATGATAAGCTTCTATGATAAAGCACTTTGGTAGTCTCTTAGGTTGGGATTGACTCATGACTTTTTTTTTACCTCAAAGTGATCCCTCCTTTTTTGTTTTCAATTTTTAAAATTTGGGAAGAATGATATACTAATAACCATCTTCCAGCACCCAGAGTGAAAAAAATGTAAATATCGCCATGTTGGCTTTAGATTAAATACTGGAGATAAAAATAAGTCCCTTAGGTTCCCCCGTCCAGTCTTATTCCCCTTTCTCCCTCCCCAGTGGCAACTATTGCACAGAATTTGTTGTGTATCCATTCAGTCCATGTTTTATGCATCTACAATGTAGCACCTATAAAGCATCTGTGTTATTTTGGATGATTTTATTTAAAGAAACACAAAGGTTGACCATATGTATGTCTGAACCAACTTGCTTTTATCACTTGATAATTACATTGCTCAGATCTACCCACAATAACATATACACATCTAATTCATATATTTTCCTGATGCTATGATGTAACCCATCCCATTACTGATAGACATTTAGTTTGATCGTGATTTGTTGCAATCAGAAGCAATGCCGCAGTGAACACTCCTGTGTCTCCTTTGTGGTTTCTTTAGGATATAAACCTTGAAATGGAATTGCTAGATGGTAGGTTCTGCACATTGAAAACTTTATTAAATGTTGCCAAATTGTTCCCAAGGTGTTTGAACAATCTATGGTCCCACTAACAACATATAAGGGTTCTGATTTCCCTGTTCTGTCCAAATATGGTATTATCAGGCTTTCTAATTTTTGCCAATCTGGTTGTACATAAAATAGTGTATGTTATTGTTTGAATTTGCAGCTCTCTAATTAAAAATCGGGTTGAGCTTTTGTAAATTGTCTTTCTTTGCCCTTCTTCTCAACCCACTGTTTTCTTATTGATTTTTAGAAATTCTTTATATATTGTGGCTACTAATCCTATGCCTGTCATTTATGTTAGCGATACTATTTTCCTATTTACTGCTTGTCTTTTAGTTTTGTTTCTATTTAACTACTTCTACCTTCCTTGAAAATGGTTCAAGAATAAAAGCCACAGGAAGAGATCTTTCATTTTCATTTGTCCCATTTGCATTTGTGCTTCATTAATTTTCCAAAGTAAAATGAAAAAGTTAAAAAAAATAAAGTATAAACTGATTTTTAAATTATTTTAGAGAAAATTATTGTTAATAATATTATTAGGGAACTAACCCATAAACATTATAGTTAAATTGTCAGTCTATAACACTGGCTTCTGAAGATTGGAAAATCAACTTTTTTTAAAATGAGAACTTTTGTATACAAATAGATTCACTATTTAAATACATCACTAACAATGATATTCATATTTAATACAGAAGATTAAAACCTTATATGATAACTAAGAATCACCTCTGTGGCAACTCAATTTGCCTTTCATGTTAAAAGTCAAATAATCACAGCATTAATGTCTCAACTTTTATAATATCATCTCCTAAAAGTGTGGTTTAAACTTAACAGAATTTAGCCGCTTGTAAAGAAAATCACCTTATCCTATAATCATAGTCATCAAAGACATATTTTCTAAGGACTTATATTAAATAAATTTTATCACATAAATAATCTCAACTTAAAAGCAAAACTGATAGTACAAAGGAACTAACTCTAATACAAATCTTCAGAAACTGTGTTTGCTCCTATAGGAAGAAAAGCTCTCAGATTGTTCCCAAGGAGAAAAATAAATCCTGCGTGGAATTATGAAATAAAAGAACATAAACAAAACACTGAAGCTTTTCATGCATTTTGCCAAATTTTCATCCAGAAAAATTGCACCAATTTGCATTATTATCAGCATTATTATCTCCACACACTGCAAGAGATTAAATCGCAATGTAGTAAACAAACCACAAATACACAAATATCAATGTGGTAAAAAAAAAAAAAAAAGTCTTACCATTATTTTATTTGGTATTATTTAATACTGCTATTTTAATATGATTTTTAACAATAATGATTTTGTTACGTTTGTTAAGGTGCAACTATTTTTTAATTGTCAAATTTTAAAAACTTCAACTACCTAGTAATTATTTTTAATGGGAAGAAGGTGATGAAGGGAAATACTAGTCAATTTGAAACTCAAGCCAAATAAATATTTACTATTTTTAAGCCTCTCCTGAGACAATTTCGAGAAACTCTTTTTGAGCCCAGCAGAAATATCTTGTTTCTTCTTTCTTTCAGATACTGTTTATTCTCAAGAGCAGTGACTAAGTTTTGGGGAGTTTGCTCTCATACATTTAAAGAGTATGTGGAGAGATGAGTGGTCTTGAGGAAAACTCAGTATTAGAAAGGACAGCCAATGGCCTAAGCTAAGGTAAAGCAGATGATCTACCCAAGCTAGATAGTGCTCAAAACTGACAGGGACAGAAGGCTGGGTCTCCTGTCTGAAATCAAAGGTAATTTCAACTATAAGTTTTGTCACTGTAATCCAGGCCTTTAGACTGGGATTGGAGGAGAATACTACATCCACTTGTAGACTAACTTCATCCGTATAATCTCAGAGATGTCCATGATGTCTCTCCCCAGTAGAATACAACCTTCATGAAAGAAAGACCTTTGTGGTTTTTTATTTGTTTTTCTGTTTGTTTTGCTGCTGTTTTCTCAGCACCTCTAAGAGTGCCTGGCACATAAATACTTAACAGATTTGTGTTGAATTACTCGACGAATAAATGACCCATTTATTCATTCAAGCAGATTGACCCACAGGGCCCCATCTCTAAATACTGGATGAGATTTTCTCATCCAATGCTTCCAAAGAGATCATATACAGGAAAGTTTTGGACATAGAAAGTAAAAATTCCAGAGATAAATAGCCTATTTAAGTTATATTTCAAGTTTTAAATCCCTTTCATTCTTTAAGTATCAATACTAAGGGTATTACAGCATAGTGGTTAGCAACATAAGATTATTTGGGGACACGGGGAGAAGATCAAATACAAACTCCATCACTCCTATTTGTGTGGCATTCAATAAATTGTTTAACTTCTTTCCAAGGAAACCAGTCATTAACAGCACCTCCCTCACACTGACAACATAAGTACCAAATGTGACAATTTATGTAAAGTACTTAGCACAGTGACCAGTATATATTAAGTAGCCAACAAATAGAAGCTGCTGGTTTATTGTGTACTTGTGAGCAAAGAAGTAGAAAAGGCAGTGTGTTGACAGCATCTATTCTAAATCACACCCAACAGTCTAATGGTTGCCAGTCTTCATTCTAGACCCTTTCCACTTAGGCATCTCATAAAATAAGCAAAAAGAAACTCAATCACACTCCTCCCGGACAGATTCTGCAATCCACTTCGGAAGCTACCAGGGTTTAATCAGTCTTGTGACAAGCACTCTGAAGTCACTTCCTAAATGTTAAATAATTATATAATTAAAGACCATGAAAAATCAGACTTAGAAAAAATTAAAGATTAAACAAATGGACTTATACATAACTCACCCCTCTGCTATTTGGAAGAATTCTGAAATGCTTCAGTTAAAGTATCTTAAGAGAAAGACACCTAGCAGAATGCCAGATCATAGCATTCACTAACCAGAGTAATAAAGCAAAGTTTCAATTTTACCTCTCTAAAAACTGTCACCATATACACAACTACTAACCATTAAATTTTACTTTAAAAGATAACAACAGAAGAACAAGTTGGAGGGCAGATGCCACCTGACTTCAAGACTTACAAGCGGACTTCCTTGGTGGCACAGTGGTTAAGAATCCACCTGCCAATGCAGGGGACACGGGTTCGAGCCCTGGTCCGGGAAGATCCCACATGCCGCAGAGCAACTAAGCCCATGCACCACAACTACTGACCCTATGCTCTAGAGCCCGCGAGCCACAACTACTGAACCTGTGCTCTAGAGCCCACAAACCACAACTACTGAACCTGCGCTCTAGAGCCCACGAACCACAACTACTGAGCCTGTGCTCCACAACAAGAGAAGCCACCGCAATGAGAAGACCTCACAGCACAAGGAAGAGTAGCCCCCGCTCGCCGCAACTAGAGAAAGCCTGCGCACAGCAACGAAGACCCAACACGGCCAAAAATAAATAAATAAATTTATTTTTAAATAAAGACTTACTAGCTACAGTAAGCAAGAAATTTTGATATTGGTGTCAAGACAGATCACTGGAACTGAACAGAGAGTACAGGAGTAGACCAACATATACATGAACAACTGATTTTGGACAAAGGTACAAAGGCAATGCAATGGAGTAAGGACAGTCTTTTCAACAAATGATACTGGAACAACTGGACATCCATATGTAAGAAAATGAACTTCAACCCATAACTTCCAATATATACAAAAATTGTTCAAAATGGATCATAAAACTTAAAGCTGTAAAACTTCTAGAATAAAAATTAGGAGGAAATCTTTATGATTTTGGGTTAGACAAAGAGTTCTTAGAAATGACACCAAATGACAGTAAAGGAATAAATTAATAAATTGGGCTATATCAAAATTCAAAACTTTTGCCCTTCAACAGACACTATTAATGGGATGAAAAGACGAAACACAAACTGGGTGAAAACCTGTGCAAAGCATATATTTGATAAAGGACCTCTAGATCCAGAAGAAATAAAGAACTCTCAAAATAAATACAACAAACAACCCAGTTTTAAAATGAGCAAGTGATTTGCACAGGCACTTCACCAAAAGAAGGTATACAGATAACAAATAAGTAAAGGAGAAGATGTTCTACATTATCAGTCGTAAAGGGAAATGCAAATTAAAACCACAATGAGCTAGCATTACATGTCTATCACTATACACACCTACCAGAAAATTAAAAAGACTGACCATACCAAGTGTGAGAGAGAATGCAAACAAGAAATGGAGCTCTCATACACTGCTGGTGAGAATAGAAAGTAGTGAAACCACTTTGGAAAAAAAAATTGGAAGTTTCTTAAATATATGCCTATTGTATGATTCAGCTGGTCCACTCTCAGGTCTTCATGTAAGAGAAAAGAAAGGATGCATTTATACAACGATTTGTATGCAAAAGTTTATAGGAGCTTTATTTGTAATATTCCAAGACTGGAAACAACCCCAAAAGTCCATTAAAGGGTGACTGGATAAACAAATTGTGGTAAATCCATACAAAGGAATACTACATAGCAATATAAAGGAACAAGCTATTCATACATGCCACAACACTGCTGAATCTCAAATTAATTATGGTTGAAAGAAGCCAGACCGCCTGCCCCCAAAAAAGAGTACATACTGTATAAATCCTTATTTATTAAACTCTAGAAAATGCAAACTAATCTATAATGACAGAAATCACATCAGTGGTTGCCTGGTGATGAGGGGAGAAGGGCTGAGCTGGGTGAGAAGGAGGGATGATAAAGAGGCACAAGGAAACTTTTGAGGGTAAAGGACATGTGTGCACTGTCTTGACGGAGGTAGTCATTTTGCAGGTGTATAATATATGAACATTTATCAAAATACCTACCTTCACAATATGTGCAGTGTATCATATGTCAATTATGCCTCAATAACATGAACGTCCTGTGCCAACATTCATATATATATATGAATATATATATATATATATATATATATATATATATATATTCTCACTTATCTTTACCACCCTGTAGGTAGGTATTATTTACTCCTGTTTTACAGAGCAGTGGAGAAATGTAGACTGAGATTTCTTTTTCTCTCTCAATTAACTCTGCATCATACCAACTACTTAATATGTACTAGGAACTGTCCTAAGAGCCAGGATCATGCAAAGATCTGGAAGTCATTTCCTTACTTACAGCTTATTAGGGTGAAAATAACTAATGGTAGTAGAAAGGATAAAGTGGTAATAAGTGCTGTAAATGGAATACAAGCAAAATTCCATGAAGGAGGTGGGTGGAGAGTGAAGGAGAGGGGGGGGAGGGGGGGAGGGGGAGGGGAGGGGAGGAAAAGTCAAGGAATGTTTTACAGAGAAGGCAGTGTTTGAGCTGGGCCTTACTGGTTGGAAAAGCAATTGGCCGAGGACAGATGGAGACAGAGGGCAGACCAGCAGAAGATATTATGAGCAAACTGTCAGGACTTCTGCTGCTATTTTTCATGCTGGTCAATGCCTGGTGTGGGCAAATACACAAAATCTAAAATTGGTTACGTATCTCAGCCTTTCTCTTGGTCTTCAGTATGGTTAAATGGTGAGGATGTCAAATGGCAACGAAGTGTCAATTTTTAAACTATCAGTTATGTATTGTCTCTTTTGTTCACTACAGTATTTCCAGTGCGCAGTAACCCTGTTTGGCACATAGTCAGAACTAAGTCAGTATTTGTGAAATGAATAAAAATTCTAGAGGACAGAAGTAATGAACAATTATGAGCCATACTGCTTCAAATCAATCATGGCAAGTTGTCTCTAGAGTTTTTATTCAAAACGTGTGGTAATATTAACAGTAAAAATACCAGCCATTAACATTTACTTAGCACTTACTTTTTTGCTTGCATAGGCATTATCTCACATCTCCAACAACCTTATCTTATTATTATTATTGCTTTATGGCATTTACTAACCAGAGTGATAAAGCAAAGTTTCAGTTTTACCTCTCTAAAGACTGCCATAACATATTTCCCATTTTGCCAATGGGAAAACAGGAGCTCTCAGAAGTTAAAATTTTGCTGCCAAGAAAACACATATAGGACATGGCAGAGGCAGAATCCCATGCGATCTGATTCCAGGACCATTTGCTCACACACTCCTGAAACACCTCCTACACCAAGGCAGAGGTAGAAGCTATGATGTCTAGGAGGGAGTTGAGTTTCTGAATTCCAACTCCAGTCAATTCTGGAAAGGACCACTGTGTCTCAACTAGTGGCAATTCAACAACACCCCTCCACTGACCATCGATCCAAAAAAAAAGAAAAAAAAAAAAAAAAGAAGATCCCAGAGACAAGCCTGCTTCTTGACGTAGTTAACAAAAAGAGCTGTCTTCAGAGAAGAGGACCTTACCTGCCTCATCATCTGAGAGTTGGTCATGGTCAGAAGCAGGTCTCAGGTCATAGAAGAGAGTAAGTACAATCAATAGAGCAATAGACAAATCATACTCATTACCTTGAACTCATTGATCCAGTGTTCTAAACCAGACTTTGCTTATCATCAGAAACTATGAGGGAGTTTTTAAAAAAATAAAGACAGAAAGGGCACTTCCAAAGTATAGGTCTGTGTCTAGCTATGTTTATTTTTAAAAGCTCACCAGGGTATCCCAATGATTAGCTAGTTTGGAAATCACTACACTCAATTGCAAACTAGACCCACTTCCCAGGGAAAAAACTGTTCTTATCATACACATTGAATTTTCATCTCTATGGCTTCATAATAATTGAAACTAAAACCCATGAAATGTGGTCAACTTAAAAGGGAAATCTAATTCCTAAACTCTTTGAAGACTAAGAGACCACAGCTTATAATCTCTACAAACAAAACTGGAAATGATGAAACTTCATAGAAAATACCATTATTGCATTATTTCAATTATTCTATATTTTTGTAAAACAAAAAAAAAAGTAATTTTAAAGTTCAAAAACAAATCCCTTTGGATTGGGGTGGGGTTTTTTTTTGGTGTTTTTTACCTTGAAATATAAAGTACATATTAAAATGTTACAGATGCAATTCCAGCTAAATATGAACTGCCAATAACCAACTCAAAAGGCAAGATCTTTAAAGACAAAGACTTGAATGTGTTGCCATCTCAGTGTTCCAGAGGTTATAAGTGTAACAAAGACTGCACAGTAATTAGAAGTAGTATTTTTGTCAGAAGATCAAACCAGTGTGTCCTATGTTAAAAAAAAAAAAAAAAAAAAAAAAGCCTCAGGCTGGTTTTCAAAGGGGTCTATTTTATACCAGAATAACCTATGAGCTCTCTGTTTCACCCTTCATTTGGAGGAAAATATAAATCATCCTCACAAGCCCACTGGACAGCTAGTTCACTCAAACAGAAAAATCAAGGGGTGAAGAGTGAGTCATGGATTAAACTGCAATTCCTTTCAATAAACATTTATTGAGCCCACAGTATGTCCCAGTACTATTTTGTTTGCTGAGGCCCCAGCAATAAGCCAAGATCCATGTCCTCATGAAGTTAAAACTGAACTTTAAGAATAAATATATTAAGTATGGAAGGCTCATAAATTTATATAAATGGAAAGACTGAGGATGCACAAGAAATAACCTATCACTGGAGAAACAAAAGAAAAAATTAGAAAAAGGAACAACCACAAAACACGAAAGTATTTCTTCCTATTAGATATTATGACTCTGCTGTAAAAGGTTTCAATTTCACCGATGGCCACCTACCCACTTTTATTTTCACCAAGCATGGGGGACAAAATCTACGAGTCGGGCCCCCTCTTCACTGCCAGCTGGATGGGGGCCACATCTCAATTTCCAATGCAAAGCAAACAGTTCTAAAGCAAATGGCGTTTCTACCACTTCCCCCAACCTTGCCAGACTGGGCCAGGGCTCCATTTCCTTCTACTACCCCCATGCAGGCACAGAGGGGCCAACTCCAAGTCTGTAGCACGCGCATTTGCAAGATAGACTCATGCTGGGATAAACAGGTCAGTTAACTGCCTACACCACGAGCTCTTAATGACATAGGATAGGAAGCTATACTCAAAACACAGTATGTCTCGGAAACTCGAAGTACCGCCCAAGTTTTTCTGCAACTGTCTGAATGAGACAGGTGGTGACATGTTAAATGCCTGTTTTCACAATTTACCATCGTATTAATCAGTTTCTTCATCTGGTTACAACCTATAAAGAAGTATGGAGCAACTCATAAAATAGGACCAACTGTCCTATCTCAAAACATGGTGATTAGACCATGAGCCACTGGGAGAAAAATAATTGAGCAATAGCTAACCTCCACGGGCTCATGCACTATTCATTCTAAGTGTATGCCGACAAAGGCATTCGTAAAGAAATTTCAACCATGGGAGAGGGATGGAGGATGAATAGAAGAGTAGTATCAATGGCATAATGGCTAAAAACTTGGGTGTGTAAATAGAAAGCTGTGCTCAAACCCATGAAATTTATCTAAACCTTGACAAAATGGAAACTGTAAAAACTGATAGAAAAACATAATTTAAAAAAAGAGCCAGAACACTTGCATTATTAATCGCAGACTATTCATATTTAGGGGAAAAATGCTCTAATTGAAGCTAAATATTACTAATTTTAACACAGAAGAAAAATATTACTGAAGATTTACTGGATTTTAAAAAATCACTTCGATTCTCATAGCAGCATTATTTACAATTGCCAAGACACGGAAGCAACCTAAGTGTCCATCAATACATGAATCAATAAAGAGAATGTGGTTATACACACACACACACACACACACACACACACACACACACACAATGGAATACTACTTAGCCATAAAAAAGAACAAAAGTTTGCCATCCGCAGCAACATGGATAGACTTGGAGGGCATTATGCTAAGTGAAATAAGTCAGACAAAGAAAGACAAATACTGTATGATACCACTTATATGTGGAATTGAAAAAATACAACACACTAGTCAATATAACAAAAAGGAAGCAGACTCACAGACATAAAAAACAAACTAATGGCTACGGTGGGGGGCAGTAGAGGGGTAGGGAGTAGGAGGTACAAACTACTGGGTGTAAGATAGGCTCAAGGATGTATGGTACAACACAGGGAATACAGCCAATATTTTTAAATAACTGTAAATAGAGTGTAAACTTTAAAACTCGTATAAAAAAGAACAAAAAAAGAAGATTAATTGACCATAAATTTTTTTAAAATCCCTTTGGTTCCTATCACTGCTAACTTAGTTAAAGAGCAATTCCTTTTATCTAGCTTATCTGGGAGTATGCTGCTTGAAATTACAATCAAAACCCAAGTCATAGACACAAAGTTACACTGTAGCAACTTCATCCATCAACACATGAATCGATCCACACATATGTCATTCCATCCTCACAGGTTTTTTTTTTTCTTCTTCTTCTTCTTTTGAATTGAAACAACTTTTCTGGGGAGATGTGCAAAGGGGGACTTCCAGTGCTTAACATATTTTAAACCCACTTTTCCTATGTAGGTATTACCTTCCCAGGCAACTTCTTCTAATTTTAATAGTAACAAATACAGGACTTGCACAAAGTAATATCTCCAAAGTAGACACTGTATAATCACTTTTTATCAATACTCTGTCCATCTATTGCATTTTTCCCTTAGGGAGCATTGCCCCTCTTCCTTTATTCGCCTTAATTATGTTCCTTTTGTTCTTGAACAAATTATCTAGTCAAATATTCCCCAAATATTCACAACATAACTTCCTCTTATATTCATATAAGCTGCTTCTTCCTTAATGAAGAAAGAGCTGGCTGCATGCTTCCATCCACTCTTTATCCTCTTCTATCAGCTTTTGTCGACTCCAGCCCAAAAAGAAGGTCACTAGTCAGTGTCACCTCATGAGTCAATCAGTATAAGCACAGAGAACAAAGCTGTGGGAGGTGTTTGGATAAACAGCACCAGGAAGGATGAAAAGAAATTCAAGTAATGGTACCACACATATAATACAAAACTGATTAAGGAGGAACTCTTGGAAAAAGAGATGGAGAGAGACAGAAAGCGTTTAGAAACAGGAGACGATAGGGAAGAACAAGACAGGGAAGTATCACATTTTTTAATTTTGGGGAGAAAGGTTATTTATCATTGAGGCAAAAATAAACCAGGTGCAACAGGGCTGGGTGAGGTGAGCCTTAACTGGGAGCAGAGGAAGGGGCCACCCACCCACTGCAATCGGAAGGGTAGCAGAGAAAGCCCCCATCACTGCCAGCCATTATTTTCTCTGAAAATCGATCATTTCCCCCCCCCCCACACTCCCATGCCAGCAGAAGTCAAGTCTTCTTAACATACATTTAGACTTCCTGGGGGAAATCATGTAAGTTACTCACTCTCAGCAAGGCTTTCTTGATTCATCAGATCTAAAAACAGGAGTGCAGAAGTGGGCAAGTCTCTGAAAACACGTGTCTGCTTTACTGTCATGTTCCCAGGTAGACCCCAAGGAGAGATACCACCCAGGGGTAACTCAAGCCTAAATAAAGCCAGTGGCCCTTAAAATCATTTCTGTACGAAGTCACCTGCATTTTTTTTCTTTTTGCCTGCAATTGATTGAACCAGAAATTCAGGTCTCCTGAATTTACAAAGTCAACAAGGACATTATTTTCCTCAGGTGAATTTTCTCCAAGTGATTTCAGGAGAAACTTTCATGCTGTCAGGCCAAAGTAGCAGAGATTGTATGGGAGTTGGTGTTTCCCTGAAGAGCTTTGGTGCGCACACTCTCAGAGGACGGACTGACACCCCACCCCGAGATGAGAATTCTTCGCAAGATCACCCGCCCATGATGGTTCAGAAAGGAATAACAGGCTCATGCTCTCTGTACAAACAGCACACAACACTTCCTAAGACTTAAGTCTGGTGACCCTGGCCAACACCTTTCCATGGCTTCCCACTGCTGCTGGGATAAAGACATGAATCCTAAAGACGGTCTGCACGGACCTGGGGGCTCTGGCTCTTGCCTACCTTTTAGCCTTGGACTCTACAGTTCTCACTCTCACTCTCTGCCCACAACCACCCAGACTTATTTTCTTATTTCCTGGAGCTGCCAAACCCTCTGGCACTGCAGGGCCCTGGCCACATGCTTTTCTTTACACCCCGAAATGTCACCTCCCCACAGACTTCACAGAGTTAACACCTACGCTTCCTTCAGCTCCAGGATCACTTTCAGAGAATTCTTCCCTACACAAACTCTTCCCCTGCCTTTTGCTGTATATTCCCACAGAACCTTCTTTTTTTCCTTCATAGCACACACTTGAGTTTTAAATTGTCCATTCACCTTTTGGGGTGGTGCTGTGAAAACTGTGTGACTAAGTGTCCATCTCCCCCACTTTACAGTAAGCCTCCCCAAGTTGCCCTAAAGAGTCACAATGTCTCCTGGCCAACCAGGCTAGATCTAGCTGCCTAAATGTATTAATAGCAAAGAAGGAGTGGGCGTGTCAAGACAGGGGTCAGCCAGCCATGGAAGCAAAGGGCAAGGGGTCTGGAGAGGAGAATTCTGGGGAGGAGAACAAGGTCTATGTCTGGTTTTAATCAACACTGGATCCCTCAAACACAGATGCTCAATAACTATTTGTTCAATAAATGAAAGAATATATACTCATTTCCCTTTCCTCTCTGTTCATTCATTCTACAAATCGGCAGCTCCAACTTTCCTCCTTCCTTCCCCTCAATCTACTCTTTCCAAGGTCACAGTGACCTCCCAATGGAACAATCTAATGGACACATTTCAATCCTTCACTTCTTGGGACACACATGTCATGCCTACAATTGATCAGCTGTTCTTCCACCTCCAAACTTTTCTATCATATCAAGTTCTCCAAGGTTCGTTCCTAGCTCTTGCATCTCTTCATAGGTTCTCCATACTTTGTCCTTCTCTAGTGGTGTGTTCCAGAGTTCTTCTCAAGGCCCACATCTTCTCTCACAACACTCTCTCTGGTGACCTCATACTCTCTCTGGATTAAAATACTATACTACTGAGGCCCAAATGTGTGGCTCAAGTTCAGACTTGGCTCTCGGAGCAGATGGATTCCCATATCTTGATCACAAAACCTTTGCCCATCTCTCCAGTCTCACCCTCAGCATGGCCAGCCTTCTCTTTGTTCTTTGTTGCCTCTCCGCTGCCACAGGGCCTTTGCACAGGTAGTTCTCTCTGCCAAATTGAAATCTATGCACTCTTCAGACCACGGGCCAGGTGAATATAGGAAAGCCTCCTCTGACTCTTTATATCAAATCCTCCCAGCTCCCATAGCACTGTGCCCTTCTCTTGTCTGATACCTGTCGACACCGCAGCTATACATCATTTCTGTGATGATCTGATTAGCACTTGCCTCCTCTGTTAGCAGTGAGATTCACAAGGGCCCATAAAAATTCTCACACCAAGAACAATGCCTGGACATTGCTGGCACTCAATAAAATATATGTTTTTTATATTAACCCCCGCTTAATATCTTTATAAGAATTAGTACAGAATAATGGTGAATAGCACAAGCTATAAATCAAGTAGATTTGACTTTGCTAGTTTGTCCGTTCATTTATTCATTCAATAAGAGGTTCTTGTTTTTTTTTTTATGAGGGCTTACTACATATTGGATACAATGTAAAATGCGCACCATCAGAGGTGAACAAAAGAGATACAATCCCCACTCTGGAAGATTTGAAGCCTAGGTCTACCACTTACTAACCATGCACAGAGACTAGCAGTCAGCAAACTTCTTCTAGAAAGACCCAGAGAGTAAGTATTTTCAGCTTAGTGGGCCATGAATTCTCTGCTGCACTATTCGACCCTCCATCATAGTGTAAAAGCAGCCACGGACCATATGAAAATGAGTGACCATGGCCGTATTCTAATAAAACTTTACAACATAGGCAGTAGGCAGAACCTGGCCTGTGGACATTGTTTGCCAACGCCAGGTGTAGACCGATTTCTTAATCTCTATGTTCAATTTTCTTCTACGTAAAATGGATATAGTATTATGCTTTATTCCTTCTCCTTTTAATCTAGTAAGTTTCCATTCACTTTACCCTTTATTTTAACTAATGCTTTCTTATGTCTCCTAAGACTTCTAGAGTCAATTCTTTCATAATTGATTCCCCCAATTAGTTTGACACCCTCCCTGCCTCCAATCATATTCCTCTAAAACTGACAGATCTCCCACCTCCACCAGCTCCCAGAGATATCCACCTGACCATCCCTGTCCTCCTCTAAAATGAAAATAAATGAACAAACACATGGAGACAAACAAAAACACATGTCATCAGTGGCTACCCAACACCCGCTACATTGGATCCAAGCTCCTCAGGGTCACGTACGGGCCCTTTATCACCTGGCTGCTGCTCACACGACCACCGTCACCTCCCAACACTCTCTCGGTCTCACCTTCTACTATTTTGCGTTTCACTGCTTCACACCAGAATCTAGAACATGCACTGTAGGTTCATTCCTCTCCTAATGGCCATCCTCCCTTATCCTAGTCCTTCCGGAATGACCCTACTTGTTCTTCACGGTTCCACTCAACATGAACCACTCCAGGGATACTTTCCTCACCTACTGAGGCAGAACTACAGTCCCTCTATGTGCCCACAGCACCACCCCACAAGGCAGCCCGACTGCCTTCAACGTCGGAGAAGGAAACACTGCAGTGTTCGAAGGCTTTAAGGGCACTAGCCAATATTTGTGCAGTGCTTTCCTACTTGTCCTTCAAGACTCCACGCAAAGGCAACCACCTCAGTAGCTGTGCTGTGTACTTCACATACATTAATTCATTGGATTATCACAACTGTGAAGTTGATTCAGGTGTTTCTGCTCTAACTCCATCTATACAGTCCTGAGAAAATGTCCCGTTCTGCAGAATCACACACTATGTATAACAAGGCATATAGGAAAAGAGAAGGTTAGGGGCAACCCCTCTAGACCTCCGGATCTTTGTAACCAGAGCATGAATGACAACAATCAGTATATTCTAATTCAACACCAGCTGGTTAAATTTCTACTGGCATTTGCAGCCAGCTTCACAGACAGTTTTCAACCCTGAGTCTCCTGCTTCCACCCTTCAAAAGGTAGACCTTGTATATTAAGTGCTTCTAATGTAGATCATTTCTTTAAAAATTAAAATCTGATCCTGGATATAGCCTTTGTTGTGAGTGCATTGTGCTAATTCAGAGAGAAACGTCTCTACAGCTCTTCCTCTGCACTCAAATCTTCTGCAGGAGCGGAGCACCATGGAAAGGCAAGCAGTTCTTGAAGCCTAGATGCCACTAAACCTGCAGGAGGGGTGGATGCTTTGTAGATATTTGGCTTATTGTAAAGTCTTCATCTATGGCTAAGGATTTCTCTTTAAATATCGTAAATCTTGCCCTTGACTGCCTCAAACATTTACATGCTGTGGAAAAGGAAGAAAAGGAATTCCATGTTACAGCATGAGTTCTTTATTTGCCATTAAGATTGGAGGTGTTCACGTTAAAGAAACACACTACACCAGAATAAGATGTACTGATACTATACCCATTTTATAGATGAGGAAACTAAGGTTTAGACTAGAGACTAAATTACCTGCCCAATATTACCTAATGACAGAGCTGGGATTCAAAGGCAAGCTGTGTAATTCCAGATTTGTGCATTTAAAGAAAGAGAGAAGGAAAGAAGAAGGAAGGAAAGAAGGGAGGAAGGAAGGAAGGAAGGGAGGGAGGAAGGAAAGAAAGGAAGGAGGGAAAGGGGAAGGGAGGGAGGAAAGCAGAAAGCAAAGCAGGGAAGGCGACAGGGTGGGAGATTAACATCTACAAAGGTGTACTCCAAGGCAGGAAAAAAGGAAAAATTGAAGAAGAAGGAAAGCCTTTGAGAGAAAACACGTCAGTTCTCTCTCTCTCTCTCTCATTAAAATGAGTATTAGTATGTAAACTAAAGGAAAATTAACAAAAAATATATAGAAGTGAGTCATGTGCTCCTGCCTTCACACTCACTCATCAATCATAAACACCCTTAGCCTCAACCCCTTTTCTTCTTAATAAGGAAAAGAACTAAAAGCTATAGAACATTCTGTGACCACAACTTAGGTCAGAAATAAATTTTCATGTTAGAGATTTAGTAAACCTGAGAATTAAATATTTAATATGGATTTTAAGATGTTTGTATAAAAAACTCATGGCAGTTTGGTCAACTTCCTCATCATCTACTCCTAATAAGTCTGTGCTCAGTCTCTGCTTAAAAGGTATTCAGTAAAGTCTCAGAGATGCAGTAAGTGATAGCCAGTATTATTAATATTATTATTATTATCAAAACACACAAAGACAAAATAATAAGACAACTAAATAACAAAAAAGAGGTTTTCCAAACCACCTTCTGCCACCCTCAAGGAGAAACTTAAACTACCGTGGAACTCTAAGCAATATATACGCTGGATGCTCTTTATCATGACAACTGTTCTGTGTATCTAATATTTAAAACAATCCTAACATTTCTTTCAAGGGCTTTTAAAGTCCTTTGTCCTCTTCATCTTATCATGAATGAAATTTCAGTAATCTGTAGGTGGTCACCTCTCAAGGAAAAAGTAGAGACGGTTTACTAAATGTCAGTTAGGCAGGAACTCTGAGACCAGCTAGTCAGATGGGGAAACTGGGGCCCAGAAAGGCAACTTCTCCAAGGTCATACTACGGGTCCATGCCTGGGCATGGATACTATGCATGGATGCTTGATTTCAGGGCTGTAGTATCAACTGTTAAGTAGTGAACGTTGAAGGGACGTTGAAGTAGTGATAGGTTGAAGGGAATGGCCTTTCGTCTTATCTCAAGATAGTACGTATCATGGAAATAAGATAAATGGTTCAATAGCAAAAATAAGGTCAGCAAGTAGTTACTAGTGAGTACAGAATACTCAAGGTGACACGTTTCTGAAATGTAAAAACTAAAAAAAGGTCAAAATTTTATATAAATTACAAGCAATAGGAGTTGGGCAGCAGGATCTTAAACTAGAAAAAAAAAAAAAAAAAAAAAGGGCGGATCATGTAAAGAAGAAGTCAAGTAATCCCAGAGCATATGAGTCAAAGCACTTGCAGACTATATAATTATGCAATTTGGTTAGCAATGAAAACTTTCTGAACATAGATAATGATCGCCATCACTTGACTGGCTCTACCGAGTGGGCCCTGGGGCTCGGAGATGAGAGGCTGTGATTAAATGTACTTTGAATCTCTAATTGCCTAAAAATAATAATGCTTACAAAAGTGAACAGCTAATAAAATTGTATATGGTCACTTGTTTTTAACCAGAGATCCAGATCCAAAACTGCTGACTTCCCAACCTATAAGGTAAGGTTTAATTTCAGAATCAGAGCATTCTGACAGCCTCTGACACCTATTAATGTTTCTTGAAAATTAGCCCCAATTTTTACCATTTTCCTCAGAGTTTTCTATAGGTAGGGATTTAATTGTTGCCTAATTTGGCTGTACATCATCAAAACAAATTCTAAGAATTTTAAGTAATGGGTATAATTTGGGGAGAAGTTAAAAACTGGCCAAGCATCACTCTCTCCCCCTCCAAAAAAAAGTCACTGTTAAGGGAACCTGCATAGTCAGGTGATTTTTAAGAATAAAAATTCCTTGCTGCTGAAATGTAACTCAATAGTTATTGGTTAAATGAATCTTTATATATTCCATACACATCTAGAGAAATTAATTCTGGATTGTATGTAGAATCAAATTCCCTGACCTTTTGCCAAAACATTAACGTTTTGATTATTTCTCAAGAACCCACTGTGTGGTTCAATCACCATGGACTTGGTGTGTGACTCTGGTTGAAATGCTGATGGCAGCGATCAACATTAATAAGTATTGTGCTAGACACAGTGCTAAGTGCTTTGCAAGCATCATGTCACTTATTTCTCACAGTAACCCTTTGAGCTAGGGACTTTTATTATCCTTGTCATGCAGACAAAGGCACTGAGGTTCAGAAAGGATTTGGGCACTGCGCATCTTACTCTAGAGCTTATGTCCTTAAACATGTATGCTGCAACCAGAGGGCAGGTGTGACACATAATCAGACACCTAGGGACAAGAGTTTTTTGAATGAATTTTAATTGAAAAGTGGAAACCCTAACAGAAAAGCAACGTAGGTCTAGGAAACAAGGTTCATGATCAGTGTGGAAGTTCACAAGAGGCATCTTTTGAGTTATTTCTCATTTTCTTCTCTTACTAGGTAGGAGGTAAGAAGATAATCCATGTCTTCTGGTGGAAGAAAAGGGCACTTCATGGCTCCTATGTGAGCCATGCCTCTTCTAAGGCTGTACTTGGGTCCGCATGCTGGGTGTGCAAATTAAGGACTCCAGCATCAAAAAGAGTTGGTCCTTCCATAGCGCTTCCAAAAATGAACATTTGTTTTATTCCAACCTGGGGGAAAGCTGGCCTCATGCACTGGACATACTGCCTTCCAGCAGAAAACTAATACTGAAAAGAAAAAGAAAGAAAAACACTTTCTGTTGATGTCAATGCTCCAGTGTAAAAGGCCAAGCCAAGACTATGGCCACTTCAGTTAAGACCTTTGATGTCAGAGACTGACCATCAAGGGTCTGCTGCTTGCAAAATGATAGATGTTAGGGTCCCTGGGACTCTGAAAAGGGCATTCCGTGTTACCATTAACTAAATCCAATTTGAAAAAGAGGAAAGTAGATTCTAGAAGTAGAATTGAAATAACACTTGATAGTTTAAGAAAAAGTTTCCTAAAAAGAAGTAGCTCTTAACCTTTTTTATAAGTCAAATATTTCCAGGCCCTGTTTGATTAGGATCTGTGCTTTTAGTTTTTGTTGATTAAGAAAATGTGTAAAGATAAGGAATAAAATGAAATATATGGCCTTGGTATTAATTTGTACTTTGTTCATTCCAACAGCATCGACATTTATTTGAAAAAGAGATGTATATGTAAGTAAGGTGGATATTTAATTTATAAATGTTTGCGGACAAATGGATTCATTGATCCCTCAGAGTTCCTACAAAGGCACAGCGGTTTCTGTCACTTAAAGTGGGAACCACTGTATAATTCTAGTTTCTTATTATTGTTTTATCCCCAACTCATCTCCCCAAGATTTGGCAGGATTAATCTATTTTTATCAACTTTGCATAATTATCTGCATGTAATGGGATGTACCAAAAGGCTCTAAAGAGCTATTGGATATTTTGCAACTTCCACTGATCAATTTTACCTGAAAGCAACATTTCCTTTGCTTGTCTTCCTCTTCCCCTCTCTCCTCAAACAAAGTGCCTACCAATTGTACCACTGTTGGAGATTTCCATAACTCTTTATATGTTTACTTTAGGTCTAAGAGGTTGACCTTATTTGCACTAGCATTTCCCCATTTTACTTACGTTTCTTACAAATTAACTTCCAGGTTTCTACAACAGTGATTCTCAAACATGAGCCTGCATTAGAATCTTCCAGAGGGCTGGCTAAAACAAATTAATGGGCTCCACCCCCAGGGTTTCTGGCTCAGTAGGTCTGAGGTGAACCCAGGGAATTTGCATTTGTAAAGAGCTCCCAGGTAATGCAGGGGCTGCAGGCCCCAGACCACGTTTTGAGAACCACTGAGCTACAGAAAACTTTCCCAGAAACACCTTTTGGAGTTAAGTTCTACACACCTAAGCTTCAGGTCAAGCTGACTGAGGATTTTACATCACAATTAAATGTCCTTCCAGAATGTTCTGTTTTTCCTCCCCTGTCTATATCAGTGGTCCTAGGTGTCAGTATAAATGGGCACAATGTCTCATACTCTTAACATTGTATTATGAATTCTATCAATGTTATGCCAATTAATGAGCTGAAAAAATTATTTAGGTATATGATTTTAATATAAATTTGGAAAGCTACTGGGAAAACTGAAATCAAGTTTACAATGGTGTGCATATTTATTAACTTATATTATTTTTAAGATGATAACAAAATAAGTAATAAACATTGAGAAAATATGTAACTCCAAACTCAGGAAATCATAAAATCTAACAATAGAAATATTTTTCTTTCTGGAACTTAAGGCATGGTTAATATTTTTACTCCCTTGGTTTTCTCGCTTGTTGTAATTGGACAAAATGCAACTCTAAGGCTCTTAGTGTTTATATGAAGAACACATTAAATCTTTCAAACATAGTTTACTGATTCTAGTATAATCAACTCATTGTTTGCATTAAGAATGACAAGGTATCGAATAAAATATAAATGTCATTTTAGGTGTACTATTTCTGGTTTAATAAATGGTCAAAAACTAGTATAAAACAGAAAACTTGGGTGCCTGGTAAATAAGAAAAGGAGGAAAAACTGTTTCATGGAATTATCAGCTGTGCTGAAAATTCCTAAAAATATACTGCAAGTTAACTGAGGGAAGAAATTGCCTTAGCAACATTAGCACAAATAAAAATTATATATAAAACTCCTTTAAAAAAGTAGGTTTCAATGTCCAACGTGTTCGTTCAGCTACTATTGAATACATAGTTAAAGAAGAACTAGGATTAACTGATCTCCTTTTCCTTCAATGTCTTTTTTGCACCACGAACATTGATGAGGTGCTTATATGTTCCTGAGGCTTTAGTCATCTTTAACACGCTGCACAGGTGCTATTTAAGTGTGATATGTGTAGGTTTGAGAAGAAACTGGATTGAGAGTATGAGTAAGACGTGTGACTAACGAGTTAAGAGCTGTCACTGCTCAGGCCTGAATGGAAGGCTGTTGGCAGAGGTGGGTCCAAATGCCACCTTACCAAGGGTGACTCTCCTGTGCTCTCCTGGGAAAGGGTGTTTTGACAGGAAATATTAACCATACATATGTCAACTAAACTGGGCTCCAAAGGGTTGTGACAAAGAAAATAATGACTAAAAAATTTGGGGTCTTCTTTGGTGGGGAGGAAGGCAGTAGGAAAGCAGTCGTGTTGGGTAGGTATAATGGCAGCAAATGAAGATGGGAATTTGGATTTGATAATAATAATTACTATATTTATATTTTTCATAATTAACAACAACAAAGCAGAATCCTTTACTGAGCACTTTCCATCAACCCAGCACTGTGCTAAATGCTTTTGATCTTTGCTAATAAAGAGGTCGCAGGCTACATGTGCTACTGAGCCCTGGAAATGTGGCCAGTGTGACTGAGGAAATGAACTTCTTACTTCATTTAAACTTGAATTTAAAGACTTATACTCAACCTAGTTATTGGAAATCTTTTAAATGTGTTTGAAACAATCTGATAGGTAGATATGAATCTACCTTTTCAACTGTAAATCTCATAATATCTAAACACAGATTGAGTAATTCAACGAAAATTTAGCATCTAAATGGAGATGTTCCTATAGGTGTAAAATACATACCTGAGTTTGAAGACTTAATATGGAAAAAATAGAGAATGCAAAAATTTGGTAATTCTTGCATTGATTACATATTGAAATAACATTTTAGATATACTGAATTAAATAAAATACATTGTTAAAATTGATTTCGCCTGTTTCTTTGTACTGTTTTTAATGTGACTAACTAGAAAATTTAAATCTAGATATGTGGCTCACATTCTATTTATATTGGATAGTGCTGCTTTACGTGAATTATCTCATTTAACCCTCACAAAATTCTCCAGGACAGACACTATTACCTCCATTTCACAGATGAGGACACTGAGAACCAGAAAGAAGAGGAAATGTGCCTAAGGTCACCCAGCTAAGTATTGGAGACTACTTTATCTGCTTCATACGCTCCAATTCTGAGTCACCTAATCTAATCCCAGGTTTTTCAACAAGAGTGCTGATTATGGCCGCATCTCAAAGCATAATGAAGCACATCAGTTGGCATTAAGGAGAATTTGGCATCCAAAGAATAATTTAGTGCAGTGTTTGGATACCAAGGCTACAAGGCTGAAGTCATAAGGTTCTGTACTTCTCATAAATTCAATCTTTTAAGATTAACCTGGCTGTCATTAATATCACCAAACACTTAATGCAGGAGGACCAAAGGCCATCACGACAGCCTGTCTTACCAGACGAAGGATTCAAATTAAATTCCATCAAATCACACTGAGTCAATACACTTTGACAAGCACCTCACATCCAAAACCTCCAAGAGCTTGGAATTTTTTTTTTCTAATTTGCTCCCCCTTTTTCTTCACCAAGAGACAAAAGAAAGCCCAAGAAAATGCTGAATGGGGTAAAAGAAAATGCAACAAAGTTAATAGGGGACTATAGATGCCCTTCAGAATTTGTAAAAACACTAAAACAAGAGGGCGCGTTTCCATCACTGCACAATATTGCTTTTGTTTAAGAGCCAAGTCTCAGTCTTGAAACGTGTTGGTAATAAATCAGCAGGCATTATTTTAAATCAACTGGTTTTATGAAATAAGCCAAGAGTTGAAAGAGGCAGGACTAATTACCAACATTCCTTGATGAATTACTTAGCGGCGTGTGCTAAGTCAATGTGCGTCTACGTCTTGATCCCCAATTTTATCCCGTACTTATTTCCCAGGAGGTAAAAAGAACATGTGGCTAATTAAGGCACCGATTTCCACAGCCAGAAGTATTCAAGGTAAGATTCCTTTTGAAAAAAAGAAAAGGTTCTTTGCCTGGTACTTATTAATCTAATTTTTACTACTTCACTAGAAAAACAGAGCTAATCTTGTCACCTTTAGGCAGTCTGAACTACCATGCAGTGTTCTGAAAAAATGTTACATATTTGTAATTTAGCCAATAAGAATTTCTTAAGCCTTTCCTAACCAGCAGGAATGTCTCTGGTTTGTCACTTCTAATTAAGTCTCTACAAAATTTCTAGCTCCTAAATTTTAATTATACGAAACTCAGGGCCAACAGGGGAGATTACGACAAAGCTATGCCTGGTGGTAAGGTAGTAGAAATCTGAATTTTGCTTTTCACGTTGGGCCTCTTAACAACTTTTAAAAGTTATTCACATAAGAACCTGCTGTATAAAAAAATAAATAAAATTCAAAAATTCAAAAAAATAAGTTATTCATAACCTGGTGATTCAAATCCTTTTATTCATTTTTAATTTTCAGGACGCTTACACCTTGCTATCTTTCCTTTAAGGAAGACCATTAGACTTACATAATGTGCACACATCTAGTAAACTCGCCCGATGGAAGAGTTCAGCTGCTCAAAAGAGTTACAGGTGGAAAAAACTTTGCTAAGACTCCTAATAAAATGCATTAAGAGATGCCCATTTAATTATACGAAAAATGTATGCATATGCTCTCCTGGTTAAAAAAATAAAATAAAGCCTTTGACCACCACCATCTCCAATGCCCAAACCCATTCCAGAGGTAATGAGTAAGGACAGTTTGGTAGAGATTCATCTAGGTCCTTTTCTAGAATATTCTCTAGTTTTTAAAACAGTGATTACAACAGTTCTTTTTCTAGGACCATTCTCTACTTTAATAATCTCCTATTTTATCTGCTCCAATTTTGATTCATCTCATTTTTGCAAAGCTATAAATTAATAGGCAAAAACATCTAACTTTATAAACGAGGTCTGAAAGACTAGGGTATTGTTGGGAGCTAAATTTTCCTTAAAGTTTAGACTGATGCTCAAAGACGTCAATAACAAGAGACATATTCAGGGCAAGAGCCAATGTACTAGTACTGATTGCAGCTCTAACCTTGTGCAAAGCCACTGTACTACTTTACATATTTTTAAACACAGATCCCACCCACTTATTTTACTAGGGCAATGTTAAAATTAGATTTTGCTTACACATGTCCACAATCTCTATTGTTCAAGAGCATACCTACAGAAGGTGGCCTTTCAAATCTAAGTCCTTCTTTTAATTGTTGGGATTATGTAGGTAACATTGTGAAGAAGATTCATGACCTTTTCATACAGTAACATAAGATTTATGACAGCTGACATTATTAACTTAAAAGCAAACCAGAAAAAGTTCCAGCTTTAAGTGCTAAAATACAGCAAAAGTTATAATACATACTGCAGTGGGGCAGGGGAAGAAAAATTCTAATGCAACCATAATCTCAGGAGAAAATGCATATTAAAAAACATGTGTTAAGTCTACCAAATGGAGTATTTCAAAAATCATTTACAACAATACAAATGTATTATTGAAATGTATAGAACTATAAAGCATATGAATTGTAATAGCCTGGGCCAATAGGATTTCTAGAACATAAGTCATCTTGAGTTATGATTTTTGGATGTTGTTACAGAAACTTTCACTGTAGTGCTTTCTGACCAATAATGATGACTATAACTAAACCATAAATTACCATAGTGGTCAATGTGGCTAGGCGGTCTTTTTATACAGCAAGAACGCATCCAGGTCTTCCATCTGGCCTATCATGGAGACTCAGGGACACACTTTAATTATTCAATATGGATGGCCCCTTACTAATTTCAAATGCTTAAGATCAAGTATCCTTCCATTAAACCTGTGAGACTCCTCTGTAGTTTCTCTTCGACCTCCCACTTTTCTCTACCATAGTCTGTTACTGGTGATTTTTTTAGAAATGTTTAGAGGCTATCCTTGAGCTATGTAGAAAACATAGAGGAAGCAGGGTATGTGGTTATAAGTAAATAAAGTAGGCTGAGGAGACTAACTGTGTGACTTCAGTGACTTATCTCTCTCTATGCATCAGTTTCCTCCTGCGGAAGATCAGGCTTATCGTACTTATCTCACAGGGCTTCTAGAGGGACACATAGACAAAAGATATGAAGGGTTCAGCTTACACCCTAACACAGCCAGTAATTAATGTCTGTGCAGCCATCACCTGTCCTCCTCGAAGTTGCTTTAGGCAGTACCACAGTTATACCAGTAATTCCTATAAAAATTTTAAGCTATGGCCTGAAGATCTGTAATAAACATTTGCTACAGGTCCCAGGTTACCATGTCAGTTGAGAAACTAAACACTGCTACTTCTGCCTCCTAAAGTTTCTCAGGTCATTCACTCTAGGAGAGGAACTACCACCAATGGTTAAGAAATTGGGGCCACAGAGTCCAACTGAGTGAGTTCAAATCCTGACTGTACCACTTGCTTCATCGACTTCCAATGAGCTACTTGACCCCTTCGCCTCAGTTCCCACATCTGTGAAATGGGGACATTAATAATAACTGCCCAGTGCTGGACATGTCAACCATGACTACTATTCTAACAGTTCTCCAGGAGGTATAGACTAGCTGGAAGGCAGGTGGCACGTCTATAAGAGCCTAAGTATTCTCTAAACACAGCACAAAGAGAGGAGTTAAGAAAGATTCAGCATAGAAACAGGAATGTTTCTCAAGTCTTTTTTTTTCCATCATCACCTCCCCTAAGCAGCCTCTTTAGACCTTTTTTTCCCCCCCCTAACTACCTCTTCCCTTATCCCCAACCACAGGAAATTGTAACAGGTACATATACTGTATATCTGCTTATGTCCTGTGGCCCTTTAGAGGATCACAAACCATTATAACATCTTAGATTTTTTTGGCCTTCAAGAGCCAATTTTTGCACCCCTGGGGGACAGTAACCCCTGTTAAGAATGCAGGTGCTATAGGTCACATGCATTCTTCAATGTGATGTTCTTTTCATCACACTGAAAAGAAATTACCATTCAAAGCCAGATCAAAACAGAGGCTCACTCCAATCTTCAGTCCTCACTCCTAGGCCCCAGACCTTAGTACTCTCCTTAAGATGCTAACCTGACCTCCAGTTATAGGATTATGAGAACTGTGTAAATGAGAAGAGACTGCACCTATCAGTATGGCTTCTTTTAACAACAGAAAAAGAGGAGCTGAGCAGCCGCTCCTCACGTAAACCCACAAGGTGACTTCAGTGATGGCAAAGTCGCTCTTTGAGAAGAGGATAAAGATCCGCGTCCCTAAAGAGAAGGTGACCCTCCTAAACCTGCATGGCTCAGGTGTCTACTGAGCACAGCGGACCCGATCCACTACCTGAGGAGATCACACCACCTCGATTCTACGGTACCCCTTGGCCACATAAAAAAGGCCATGTGCCCATAGTGGGAGAAATCCTTTCCAGTTTGTGTGCCAATATTAACAAGTGAACGTGGAATTACAGCTGATGCTTCAATGTTTCCAGAAAAGTGGAATTAATTCATAGGCTTAGCTATGTCAAGGTTGACTATTTTGTTTTAGATAGTTGCTCCCCAAGGGCTGCTCTCTCAAGTGGACCAGGCCTAAAAATCTAAGCAAAGATGACTTTCTTCAGCCAGCATTTCATTACTAGTTCCTAGTTACTAAAAGCAGTGCAGGAAGAAAAAGACATCGGAAATTCATCAATGCACATTTACTGAGATGCGTGCCCTACTTAGCCTGGGTTAAGTTAGAGTTAGATTTCACCAATGTAAGACAATTCTATGGCGCACTTTCTGTGACAGCCCTGAGATGACTAACCCCTTACCCATGGAGGTATGCATTCCCATTTGCATGGGAAGCAAAAGGGCCACCGGTTGCTGCCCAGGCAAACTGGCGCACGCTTGTAGCACCAGAATGATCTAAGTGTTTCCAATACACAGGGTAAGAAGTTCCCATTCTGCCTAAGGAACAGGGAGTTTAAAGCAATTTTCTCAGAAGTACAGACAACCCAGAAAGAGAAGAAACTATTTCTTTCATGGCATTTGCAAAGGTGAACAAAGAAAGATAGGGTTTACGTCTACCTGATCTAAACTGCCTAATAAATTTCTTCAGACCTCGCTCCCACAAAAGGGAACTGTAAGTTGGAAAGCAGCAGAAGTCAGGAAGGCTGCACCCTAAACTGTTAACAACAGCTTCCCTCCTAGGAGCTCGAGAAAGGGAAGAGGTGGAGGAAGGGAGGAAGAGTGTCCTGCTGGATTCTCCTTCCACACTGCTTAAATCGGTCCCAAGTTAACAAGTATTGTCTATAATTTTTATTTTATTTTTTTAATTGGGGTATAGATGATTTACAATGTGTTAGTTTCAGGTGTACAGCAAAGTGAATCAGTTATACATATATCCACTCTTTTTTAGATTCTTTTCCTGTATAGGTCATTACAGAGTATTGGGTGGAGTTCCAATAAAAATAAGTTTTAAAGGGAAAGAAAATTACCTTATATGTGACACTGAACACATCAAAGTAATACGACCGAGAGATGCAAAGACCCCATAGGGAAACAAGGTCTCTAGGAAGATGAAAAGATGTTTGTGGAACATGGAAACTGAATCCCTTTGTCCCCAAGAGAAGATGTGGCCTTGTAAACACCGTGTTTGATTCAAAAACAAAAGGACACTGAAGTTTATAAACAATTCTGAAATCAAAACTCACTGAATGTTTGTGTAAGTCACACTGACTGGTAACAAAGATATATGATGGCCCATGGACTATGGGATTAAAAGAATACTCAGATGTCCTTTCTTATGGGGTCAGCACCTCCAGCAAGGTCCCCTAACTAAGGGGACCAAGGCAAGCCGATCTGAGACGTGCTGCATCTGTCCTTGCTTCTTTTGGCCAATGTGATGCTATTAAGGTTCTGTATTCCTGCCTAAACCAGGAAGAAAATCAAATGCATAATGGGGTGTGGGAGCCACCCCTTCTTCTAATTTGTAACGCACCAACTCACCTGTAACTCCACACACCTTCTTCCTATTTCTGCATTATACCTAAAGCATAACCCACACCTTGACAATTCAACATCAGGTAGATTTCATAAATTACAGAGAAAGGCCAGCAATTCAATCACCCACCCTTTCCCTCATCAGTGAAATCTCATGGAATGTTGGTTGTCGGACATGGTGACAAGAAAACAGGACATCCAACCATCCTGACTTGTTAGAATCACTATCTAAATGGGATGCCACACCATGAGACAACCACCAAATAAATGCCAACGTAAATTTAGTTTACAATGTAGAGGGCCCTGGCAAAATGTGTTTTGGTATCTGATGAACAGCAAGCGTCCTTTCTCACTCTGCAGTAATCTGCCTAATTCCTTGGATTACCTGAGATGATTTGGAAAAAAGGAAAAATTTAAAAATAAATTCCTTCAAACTACTTAAAAGAAGATATCCTAAAATTACCAAAAATACATAATTTTTTCTTTTAAATTCATATAACCTTTCTCCTCAGGAGAAAGAAAAATTCAATATACAATTTACTCCAGAGAAAACACCTTGCCTTTAAATGTTTAAATTCCAAGGCGAAGAAAGGAAGGAAGGGAAGTAGAGAGGGAAATCCTTTGCAATTTCCTATATACTTCTAAACAGAGAAATGTTTTCAAACTATAAACTAACGTTTTCAAGGTATACACTGTCAGAGTCCATGCAGGGGGAGGAATTCTGACGAACCTGCCGGTCCAAGATTAGAGTAACCAGGTGTTTCTATAATCAATCAGACCTAGAGAGATGAGACAGTGAAAATGCATGCTTGACGGCTGTGCGGACAAAAATGCAGTGGTTACTATGTGGTGCTTCTTCGGCCATGAGACCTCACATGTGGCCACAAGGCCTGTCCCTGGTTCCTCTGCTTTTGTCTGAAAGAAGCTATAGATCAAATTTCAAACCTCAGGTTTGCAAGTCAAAAACCCACCTGTGGAAGAAACCGCTTCCACTAATGGTTCTTAATGACATACTTTGTTCATTTGCAGTTTGACATACAGAGTCTGTTCACTACTGTGGAAAATGCATTATGCACTCCAGGAACTGGTTCATTTACGACAAAGAAGCATCCTTAAGTTACAATACCCAATTGAATAGGGCTGTTATTAAGAAACCTAAAGGATATCTCCAATATGTAAATACATAGCAATACGATTAATCATTCCATGTCGCCTAACATAAAAATCAATAGTATGAATAAAGTCATAAATTAATTAAATCAATGTGGAAACCAGAGGCTAATCCTGCAAAGCTTCATGAATTTATAGGCTGAATGACGACCATGTGAGGAATAAGTAATGCGAATTTCCAATCCCTATGAATTCCAAAGATTAGTCCTAAATTTACTAGAAGCTGTCAACAATTTAAAACATGTTTTATAAAGCTTCATATTTTAAGCATAACTCTACAAAAGAAAAGGGATTAACCAGAAAACACTAATTTAGCTTTTCAAAATCAGTCATTCAACCCACTGGCAGCAAAATGTTGGTAACATGAGTTTGTGTGTGTGATTTTCTATCAAGTTCTTGCAAACCAGTGGGAGAAGGAGAGATTTGCCCAGGATTCTCCAGCACATGCTAGCATGTCTGACTGTACACATCTACCTCCACTGAGAAGCAGGTATGTTCTATTTTAGCAATTTAAATCTTTAAAAATTAAATGATGAATTTACTCAGACTATACTATTAGAAAGGATATTTATTCAAAATAATCTGTATCATTATGTATAAATTAGTACACTCGGTGTTATGCCTTGAAAATGTATATTCATAGAAAAATGGGCCAAGATTAAGCAAATTAACTGTTTTTCTATTAACCATTTACTTCATAATAATATGCTTATGATTTAAAAACTATAAAAGAGAAAAGAAAAAAACATTTCTCTCACTTACCTTTCCGTAATAAATAATTCATAATATTTTCATACATAAAACTTTTGAAAATATGCAAACTATTTTCATAAAGTACTAAGTATTTTAAGTATTTGAAGTAATCATTTATGATACTCTCCTTTAAAATGTAATTTGAATCTCTTAGAATGCCATCGTATATGAAATCATATATTTATATTTGATCTTTCACCTACCTAAGGATACTAAAATCTGTCTAAATAGCTACCAAACCTATCCGCATTGCTATGCCTACACTTCTTTCTTTTCATTTATATGACACACTTCACTACTTTATATAAATGAAGTATAAAAATGCACAAGTTAAATAGAGATTAAACTAACTCAGTATGAAATATAAATTTACCACTTGTTCATTTTTATTTAGATTAGGTCTCCCAGTTCTAACAATTTATTCGTGCTTTAACTTAGGACATATTTCTGGCATAACTAAATTGAGGGCTGCAGCTAAGGCCAGTGTTACCAGGACATAGTAACATATAAGGAAAAACGGGTATATTATTCAAACCAATTAGTATAGATTTAAATTTTAATCATTTCACGATTACATATTCTAAGTAATACAAACTTTTTAAAACGATGTCCCTTTTTAAAATGATATGGAAATGATTTTTCAACATATTTGGGTAATTTCTCTTCCACTGGATATAACTGCCTTAATAGGAATATAGATTTCAGCTAATATACTTTAATATAATATCAAGAATTACCTTTGAATTAGACATAAACCACTACTAACACAAGTCCGTGTCATCTCTTCCAAAATTTGTCCTTCAGGTTAAAAAAATAGACTATTATAGTAAGTAAAACAGACATATTTCTCCACATTTTATTATATTATTACTTAATTCATACAACTTTAAATAATCTAAGGTATAGGCAAAACAATTATGGTTCTTGTGAACACCAGACAACTTAAATCTTAGATAAATCTTAGATCTGTAAAAACCTAGTGACTGTCGATTTTCACCCAAGCAGAACAGAAAGATTTAATGTAAAAGAGAAAACCTTGCCTTTACTTGGGGGAGAGGGGGGGAGAGGGTATGCATAAAATACCCATTAATTGTGGCAATATCCAGAACTTCAATCACATTAGAGTAAAATTTGATGCTAAACCATTTGGATCTTTTCCACCCTAACAGAATTTTAATTGGTTTCTCTATGAAAGAGTTTCAGTACTTCATCACTACGTTTTAAGAGTCTCTGCAAATAAGAAAACAACTGACTTAAAATTTGTTTTTAAAGAATCCCTTTCCTACTTCCTGGTAAGAATCATAGATTGCTTCCCAATTATAACACAGCATCCTCTCTATTTGCTTTCATAGTAAACTTTAAATAGTGGGAGATGGCCTTTTTCTGAGCACAGAAATGAATACAAAGCCCAACAATCAATCACCGGCGGGTGAAGTTCACATTGTTTAATGAACACTAATACTTGGGACACTTCCGAATGAAATAATTAGGTGATGGGATTAAAAATATTAAAAAATAAGGAAGTCCCCTTACTTTTCTTTTAACTTTACTTGCATCAGTCACATTTAAGAGTTGGAATGTTTATCTTTTTTTTTTCTGTTTTTATTATTTTATTTTACTTTTCAATACTCTTTTTAAAACAAAGATTTGACGTTAACATAAACATCTAAATAATGTGCTATATCTTTCTAAATTTAAATAATAAAAAATACGTACTGGCAATTTGACTTAAGACACATTTTTCTTCATTAGTAAGATTGCTCAATTTGCTTTTTCTCTCAAATTTTAATTTTTTAAATAGCACTTTGTTGAAATGATAATGAAAAATTCAATCTAACCTAATTTCTTTTTTTTAACATCTTGGAGTGTTTATCTTTAAACAAGGAGTAACTCCCAATGTGATGTGGAGGACCCATGTGTGAGATGGAATTCTATTCTTAGACTCGTTACAATTTTCCGTGGTAATTAGGAAGCTATATGTCCCCAGTAGAATGACGCTAACAAGCTCCTGCAGTTTCTACTCTAGCAAGAAATCAAAGGGACCCAAAACAGACAACTCACTTCAGTTAAAGGATTATGCAGTCTGGCTATTAAAGTGTAGAAAGCGCTTCTGCTGTTTTATATATATCTGAAGAGACTTTCTAAAAGAATCAGATTCTACAGCCAAGATTATTTACTCAAGAAAGAAGAAAACTAAAGAATGGCCATGGAACGTATTTAGGGAAAAAATATATGCAAGCTATTAGAAGCAGCTCATTTCAGATAACTTGTACATTTTGAAACTTTCCCAAAGAAAGATGGGAAGATATCCTTATAACAGACATCTATTCCTGCTTGTAATTTCTCATGAAACATCAACACTCTTCCCCCATTTAGTGAGGGTTACTAGTAAATTTCCAGCTAGTTGGCATCCTTCTTTGGAAATACAAAGCCATGTAGAAATCAATGGAGTTGACATTTATGAGTATGATTCACATGGGTCAATATAACCAAATACACGATGAGATAAATACAACACCTAGAAAATGGAAAATGCTGAAGAAGAAGAAGGCTTGGCCCAACCAGCAAGAGTGACACTCACGTACCTTAAGGACTTCCATTGGCACCTGGGTGGCAGAGGGGAGGGTGGTGGGCACACTGACGTTTATGGCTGGTGTCTGACTCACGGGCACTCTCTGTTGCATGAACTGGGCCGCCTGCAGCTTTTGCTGTTGCTCTCTGCGTTCCTGTTCCTGCATCTGCTCACGCATGAGTTGCTGGCGTAGCAAGATGCGTGATGTCATACTGGAGGAGCTTATTGGAGGCTTGGAGGCCCCAGGATGCTCCTCGGAACTGCTGTGGGAAAACCAAAAAAACACAGATTCAGTTCCCTAATGAAACCCTTCATTTGCATGTTGGGGTATCCTAAATTGCACCAAACTATGACATGAGCCTGGGCAAATATAATCAGATCGCGGAGTAGTATTCCACCTAATTGAAAATCAAGAGCTGACAGGATTTAAGTCATTAGTAGTTGAATTAAAATAAGTCAGCTTGATTGCATCTAGGCATTTTTATCATACGCTTATTTTTTTGACATTTTATACTGCATACTACTCATCACCACCAAATACAGTGCCACCATATGAAGTGCCAAGAAGAGAGGCGTCTTAATGGCACCCAGATTTCCACATTTAAAAATAAATTGTTTGATTTCCTTTTTTATAGCCAGATCTAACCAAATAACTACTCCTACGTGCTATCTAAATTCCTTGAAGATATCTAAAATGTTTACTAACACAGAATAGTTTAAAGAAAAGGTGAACTTTGTCATGGGGAAATTTTTCTATGATACAGGAAGTAAAAATTATGAATGAAAGAAGCATTTGGACCAGAATGTTAACACTGAACTCGACCTCAGTCTTCAGGAAAGAGGGCAGAAGACAAGCTAGTTTGACAACCCACTTCTTCTTTCCCTGCTTTTCTTTATACTGTCTTTTCTTCTGATTCACCTTGGCAAGCCCTATCCTACACATACTTTGTGAGTTCCCTATGAGGCCTACCTCTAATGGTATTGGTACTTATACTACCCAAAATTATTTAAAAAGCTTAAACCCTTGTCGTAAGTCAAAAAGAAAGGACTTCCTGATTTTCCTAAATATGGTTTTCTATTGCTTATCTTGCCAGCTCTATGACATCAACAAAAAATTAAACCTTTCTGCCTTAGTTACCATATCCAAAAAAGAGGAATAACAATAATTTTTCTTACTTACCCATTTATTAAAATGGGAGGTGTTTTTTCAATGTCTTTTGCATCATTTATACGCTAAAGCCCTACCTCTTAGGGATTTTGTGAGGATTAAATAAAATAATGAATGAAATAAGGCACACAAATCCCTTAATGAGTGCTATGTAGTACCGCCTTAATAAATGTTGCTGTTGCAATTATTATTATCTAGAAATTTTAATTGTTTCCAGTAATATCATTTTCTTTTTTAAAAAAAATCCCTATTTAGGGCAAAGAATATAAAATTTAACTAGCACTGGAAACAGAAAAAGAGTAACATTTGACAAAATATTCACTCCAAAATTACTCTTCAAAAGAAGTATTTGCACCTTTAAGCTTCCCTCCTTGAGTATAAATCCCAATATTGTCCTTATCTTCTAACAAAGGCAAAATAAAGCCGTTAAATCACAGACCAGCCTTATAAACTCCTTAAAGATAGAAACCTTCAAACTCTACAGGTAAAAAAACATGCTAAAGGATGAAGAAATGTTTGCATTTCACCCTCACATAGTTCCAGAAAATTACATAATAAAAATTATACTAGCAGTTAACTCATTACTCAGCACAGAAAATTGGTTCAATAAACTGTGATAAGTTAATATATTATAACACTATATATAGCCACTAAAAATGGTGTAGAGATGTATTTATGGGTGTGGATAAAAACTACACAATATAATAACCTTAGAAAACCCAGCTGCAAGAAAGTATTCAAGGTAGGATTCAACTTAAAAAAATGTTCACTAGAAGAATAAGTGCAAAGATAATGCTATCCTGAGCCATTGCCAGTATACATTATCACAAACCTTTAAGAAAACAACAGTATTGTGCTTCTCTGGTGGCGCAGTGGTTAAGAAACTGCCTGCCAATGCAGGGGACACGGGTTCAAGCCCTGGTCCGGGGAAGATCCCACATGCCAAGGAGCAACTAAGTCAGTGAGCCACAACTACTGAGTCTGTGCTCTAGAGCCCGCGAGCCACAACTACTGAGCCCGCACGCCACAACTACTGAAGCCCATGTGCCTAGAGCCCGTGCTCCACAGCAAGAGAAGCCACCACAATGAGAAGCCTGCGCACCACAACGAAGAGTAGCCCCCGCTCACCACAGCTAAAGAAAGCCCGCGTGCAGCAACAAAGACCCAAGGCAGCCAAAAGTAAATTAATTAATTAAAAAAAAGAAAATAACAGTATTATCAATTTGATTCAGAAATTTCATTGATGGATAATTTTCCTAAGAAAAAAATTCAAAATGTGGAAAACCTGACATTACAAAGCTGTTGACAAATTGCACAATATTGTGAACCACCTAAATTTGTCCCTTAATATGAACATGATTATGTAAATTATGAGGGGAGATGTGGGTCAAAGAATACAAATTTTTAGTTATAAGACGAGTAAGTTCTGGGGATCTACTGCACAGCACGGTGACTGTAATTAATAATACTGTATTGTACGCTTGAAATTTACTAAAAGAGCAGATCTTAAGTGTTCTCACCACAAAAAAGAAAATAAATAGTAACCATGTGAGGTGATAAATGTGTTTCACAAAGCATACACGTAAAAAATCATCGCATTATACACCTTAAAAAATTTTGTTAGTTATACCTCGGTAAAGTTGAGGAAACAAATAAAACCATTCAAAAGATTTTAAAATAAAATAGGTTTAAAAAAAAGTAAATTATGATACATAGATTTGATAATATACCTTTTTTTAATCACACAACTACAAAGTGAGAAATGCATGTCCTAAGAGTAAATTAAAAAGTAGGATCTAAAGTGGATTTACATTCTAATTTAAAATAAGGACAGAGTGTGTATGTACACAAATATACACATGACTAGCAAGACGATCATAGTTGCCACTGTGGGAGTGGAATTATAGGTAAATTTCTTTCTCTTTACTTTTTCCCCTGCAAACCATAATAAAGCCATGATACTTTTTCAATGGCAGAATATATGCCACTAATTTAAGAACATGAGGAACATGAACTAATTCACAAGCATGAAGAAATAACTTGAGTGATCAAAGTCACCGTTTGGCTAGAAGACACTGGATCCATCACAGACAGTATTTTGACAATAAGATGGGAAAGTACTGACTTATATCCAGCACACTGGTTCTCTTGGAAGTCTTCAGAATCCCAGAAGACTTAATCCCTCTTTCCTTTATAGTTTCCTACAGATGTACAAAGACTGAACAATGTAAATACTCTGTTTATTATTTCTATAGCATACATTCATCCACACCATAAAAATACCTAGCCATTCCTCAAAAATAATCCATTCACCTGGTAAGTTTCTGCTAAAAGGACATCAAAAGAAAATGCATTTTCCCACTTTTGAGTATGTGTTCAGAGCTCAAATGTACTTTCCTAAACCCAGAAAAGAAGGCTATTTAAAAATAAATAAATAAATAGATGGTCTTACTATTCAAAGCCTGTCAGGTTAAAACATTCCCAGAGAGACTGATCCTTTTGATAAAATCAGGAGCAAACCTTTGTGCCGTAGCAAATGCAGCTGTGGAAAAATCGCACTAATTAGCTGCTCAAGACAAGCCATTGGCCGTGATACAGGGGGGAAAATCCTTTCAATTAACAGTAAAGCATTCTTGCGACATCTTAAGTTAAAATTACTAGTTATCAACCACACTAAGGCTGCAGACTTTAAAGTCAACAACAATATCATTTAAAGCATGTACTGAAATAGCCTATCAGGAAAAAAAATACATATTTATATGGTAGACCCCTATAAATAAATTAAAATCCCACAAAAGAAAATCTAGCAGGGCTCAGCTAATTGGCATTTTAATAAATCTTCTCAAAAAAAGGAAAAAGTAGTCACTTCACTACACTCACTCCCTGCGGGATATTTCCATGTTAAAGATGACTCTCAGATTCTCAGCTTTACTCTCGATCTTTTAAACATCGCTTTCTCTTAGAAATAATTGAATGGGCAATTATCACCTTGCTGGCAAAAATGATGATACCTACACTTCAAAATGTTAGCAGGTCAAATGAGCATAATGTTTTAAACTCAAAGTCGAGGTTTATGTGACAATATTACAGGTGGCCAAAAGCTTATTTTTAAAATGAGGACCTGATGCTTAAACTATTAATAATAAGCAAGAAGAGTTGTCCCAGTGTATTTAATTTTAAAAGCTAACTGAACTCATCCAGGGCCCAATCTGCATTAGACAATCCTAATTCCATCAGTCTGATTCCTTTTAATCAGATTATGTAAAGGTCATTTATTCAACAAATAGTTATTGAGTGTTTCCTCTGTGCCAGGTGCTGGGAACACCTGGTTTCTAATCTCACAGAGTTTAAAGCCAGGGTCACATAATTCTTCTACGATGCCTTAAAATTAAGTCAATTACGTAGACTATCTGGCTCTTATCTAGTTCCACATGGGAAGGTATACATCTCACCACAAGAAATCACCCTCTGAAAGCCAACCGAAGGGGAGACAAATGCCTTTACTGGCACTTACCCGAATCACTGAAGCCAGACGTGCAACCTCCCTGACAAGTGGGAATTGCTCAATGGTGACTCAAGGAGGATGGCCATCAACTGGACACAAGTTCTAGCTCAGTCACTGCTGAGCAATCTGATCTTTAACGAGCCACTCTACCTCTCTGAGCCTCTCCAAGTCCCACCCCCTAAATGTACAGCAGTGATTGAGTGAGCTAAGTTAAAGTGCTCAACACAGCAGCTAGAATATGGACACTTACATATATAGCCATAAATGTGACTCAAGTTCCTACCTCGATGGCTGAATTTACATTTTTAACCTTCAAAGTCTGCCTCTTCTCTGTGATGATAGAGGTATGTGGACATGTGCTCTGAATTATCTGGTACATTCCTAAATTCAGAGTTAATTCCACTGCCTTGATCAACCACTTAAATGTATCAGAAATTCCATGAAATCCAATACCTTGCCATCCAAACAACACCTGCGTGACCACCCCTCACCTTTAACAGTGATGCCAATACCCCCTCCCCAGACTTTAGGAATCAGTCTTTGGTCTCCATAGCATCGTCATCCAAGACACGAATCTGGTTGTCAGCTGAAACTTACCTTTCAGGCGGAAGGAGCTGATACACTTTCCCCTGCATTTCCTCTCTTCAATTCCTCAGGCAGAGTACAGCCCTGACACTTACTAACCTGTGGCCATGGCCAAGTCAGTCAATCTCTTTGAGCTTCGGTTTTCCTTATTTATAGACTGTTTAATATATCTGCCTCTCAGCATTGTTAGGAGGATTAAAATTTGTAATAGATGTAAAAAGCTTAGCACAATAACCAGAACATAGGTCAGATAAACTGGAACAGAGCTCAAAAATTAGTAGTAAAAAAATATGAAACCATGAACATGCTACTTCTTTTTTGATGCAAGAAAGTGAATTTTCATAAGCCTATATGCAAGTTTGGACCATAGCAGATCTGCCTTTTAAGGTTTAGGCAATCCCTATTTAATTCAGAGAATCTGACAAAGTTTTGCAGGAGTGGAGGGAAGATAATTTATCCTGCAGTTCTCTCACCAGATATAAAGTAAAAATCCTAGCATTTTTCTCCAGGAAAAACTAATCTTCTTTATAATCATTCAGGTGATAGAGCTCAAAGCCTAGCGTTTGCCTGTACTGGATATAATGTAATTATGTCCAGGAAAGCAGAATGGCTAATGTTCACATACACAGTGGAGATGCAGGAAGGCATGATAATTAACCTCATGCACAGGTAAGAAAGCTATACCGAGAACAGGTTAAGCTACCAGGGTTTCCAAATGCAAGCGGTTGGCTGCCACAATATCTGCTGTCTAAAGTCAAAATGCCCAGGCTCTGGGGCTTCCCTGGTGGCGCAGTGGTTGGGAGTCTGCCTGCCAGTGCAGGGGACACGGGTTCGAGCCCTGGTCTGGGAAGATCCCACATGCCGCGGAGCAACTAGGCCCGTGAGCCACAACTACTGAGCCTGCGCGTCTGGAGCCTGTGCCCCGCAACAAGAGAGGCCACGGAAGTGAAAGGCCCGCGCACCGCGATGAAGAGTGGCCCCCGTTTGCCGCAACTGGGGAAAGCCCTCGCACAGAAACGAAGACCCAATGCAGCCAAAAATAAATAAATAAACTTATAAAAAAAAAAAAAAAAAGCCCAGGCTCTATCCCTAGAAATTCTGACTTCAGGCTAGGTAAGGCCTAGGAATCAATGTGTCTACAAAAACTCTGCTCCTGATTCGGATGCCATGTTTAGAAACTAGAACACCTAAGATTATCCATTTGTTTAGTAGGAGAGCTGGGACATGAACCCACATCTTTGATTCTTAGACCAGAACACTTTCTTCCATGTCTGAGGAAATGCACATTCCATTCCCCACCTCCAGTAACCCTCACAAGAGCTCTGAAGAGTCCTTCTGATACTGAACCCAACATGTTGAACGGAATGAAATGGGAAGGACTACTTACTCCTGCCAAACAGGCTATAAAATCAAACAGACAAAAACATTTGTGCAGATACTGCCAATGGATCGTCATGGTTACAACACAACTACTCTATCATAAGGAAAAAATCCACAGGTTGAATCTACAGAAATGTTGTTCTGTCAGCAAAAAGAAATTTTTAAGAGTCTTTAGAAAGTAAGTCCAAGTGCGTAAATCACCGAAATAAGAGTCAGTAAATGGACATATCTTTTTAAATGGCAGTCTGGGTATCTAACATTTTAGAATGATCAGTACTTCCATTATCTTAACCTTTCCATTCCTTCCAAAGTCATCGCTTTGTAAGCGTAAAGATGACTTCTTCATCGTGAATGGTGGAAGCAAGTACCAATAAGAAAATACATTGTTACTTGTCTACGTGATATATATGTGAAATATATGGTATGTCTGATATATGGTATATAGGATATATATGATAAATATATATCTCACTTAAAATAACTGAGCGTATAACTCATGTAAACATGAAAGTACCAGATTTCACAGTTTGGCTTCAAAAATTGAGATCTTGTGGACTTCAGGCATCACCAACCCTGGTTTTAGTGGTCAAGAAAAAAACATGAAAACATGCCAAACATCCAGCTTTTTCTGGTAACATTACCAGCTCAGACAATAAATACTACAGGTTTCTGGCATGGAGGAAATAAAAAGACTTGCAGAGTGCACCTTGTCTTCCTCCACTTCTTTCCTTCAACAAATATTTGAATGCTTTGGCAAAGCATTTCCAAGGGCCGGGTTCTGCCAGACGTGAGGGTAGCGTGGTGTCCAGAGTGGACAGAACACCTGTCCTCTGGAGCTCTTTACTCTCCGTGGTACAAAAGGAGGAAAGCATTCTAAAAAGCAAGAACCACCAATCATACGCAAGTTAAAAGCTAGAATTGTTACTTTTCAACACCTGGACCCCAATTAGTTTGAAAACATCGTAGTCTCTCTGTATCTACTCAGGATTAGTATTCTTTAAGCTGGACCTTTGACAGATGCCAGTAAGAGTAATTTCAATAATTGATTATATCACAATCAAAGAGAAACATAATGAGATTCCCAATATATCGATATTCTTCAAAAGAGGGTATAAAAAAATGATACCCTGGAGTGCAGGAAGAAAAGATTAAAATTTATATAAAATTTATCCATCATTTCTATTTTCTATTTTTGTGTATGTTGTATATTATAATATAGTATTAGTATAGTGGCACATGTATAAAATTTATAAGTAAAATAAAAACACGTTGAGAGAGTCTGCTTGAAAAAAACCTTACTTTAACTAGGAGGGATGACCAAAAATGGTTGAGACCTCTGTAATATTAGACCAATGTTCTTCTAGGCAACGTTTCTCATCAGATTTTTTTTAAGTTGATTATTTTCACCCCTCCCAAAGAGAGTTTCTCACTTCTATACACTCCAACCAAGGAGAATCTCTTACTAAAAGATATTTTCAAACAAGGATATGAGGGTGCCATTTCCTCATTTTAAGGCCATGACTGTCCTCCATTTCCCACAGATGCCCCCATGGGTATCCCTGCTCCTAACTCTCAATTCCCCTCAAAGAAATTATTTCCGTCAGCCTACTATCAAAAAGCTATAAAGCAGATAAAGTTGAGGGTCCCACACTCACGCTTCTTGTCTCTCCTATCAAGCTGCCTTTCACTAGACCATGTTCTAGAATTCTTGTTTACACTGTCCGACTATGGAATCTCATTCATATCTAGACGCCATGCTTTAAAAGGCTCTGAAAAATTCACCTATAAGGTGTAAGTAATTGATATGGCATGACAAGATATCCCACTTAGAGTATTTTAAAAGAAAGAACTTTTTATCCAAAACTATGACAATCTAATGACAGAATTCAGACGTGAGCGTGAAAGTAATTGGAAGGATCTTTTTAAAGACAGAAAAGCCTTCTATCTCTACTCAAATAATTGCCCCAGTCACAGGGCATGCTCTGACCACTTGTCTAGACAACGTCACAACAGGTCAGAGAAGATTCAAAAGCCTTAACCGCTTAACAATTACTGCATGTCTAGAACATATCAACCAAGATGCAAAGTCTGCAATACTGTGTGGAAATCAAGACAAAAGTACCAATTGTGATCTCAGGAGTAGTGAATGTGTGCACCTGTCACGGTTTAAAAGCCAGCCTTACAAATAGTGGTAATGATTTATGGTGGTCACATGTTACTTACGCCTGCCCAGCATCCTGTCCCACTTCTTTGGCAAAGTACCCTGATTTCACCTTGAAAAATCAGCCTCCTCACTTTCCGTTCATGAGGTAGGTTATGGCGGTGCTGCCAACTCCAGACATAGAAACACAACGTAAGCTGGACCAATCAGCATACCCATCGAATGTTCTTGTGCTCTAAAATGGTCCAATAACAGTCAGCCCTATGCTGAGTAGAAATAGAAATATTGACTAGAAATATTGGGGTAAAAGACCTCTATGTATACTAATGTTTGGAAAGGTGCTAGGATATAAATCTGGAACTTCCTGGACCCATGTGAAAAGAAAGCCAAACTAAATGAAACAGTGATGTGAGTTGAAAGAGGGAACAGAAGCCTGAAAAGAAGGAAGAATGAAGAAGGAGCCAGTGTTTAGATGACACAGAGCATCTGGATCAAACCATCCCTGAAGACTTGATAACCCTGGACATAGGATATTGATTTACAAGGGACTCTCAATCTCCATTTCTGTTTAAGCCAGTTGGATGTGCTCTGTTATACCACAGCTCATTTTTGTGGCATTTTAGAAAATATCAGTTACTCCAAAAAAGAAAAAAAAAAAAATCAATGTTTCAGCCTAAGAGCTACAACTCAAACAATATAGTATCCATTCTATTTTCTCCTTGTTTAGGCTGGTACACTGCCACTCACAACATTTCCCAGCTTTCCAGGAGCTAGGTTGGCTTCACGCCTAAGTTTTGCCAATGAGACTTAAGCAGAAAGGTCATGTGGTACGTCCAAAAATTCTCCCTAAAGAGATACCCATCTTTGCCATCATGTCTCCTTGAATTTAGCTGCAATGGCTGCAGGACTAGCAGCCACTTTGGACCACGAGGATGAGAACCAGACTTAAGGACAGAGCTGGAATGTTCCTGGCCCTTCAGGACCAGACAGAGCCAGCACGATGAGGGCAGAGATTTATGTTTTATTCACATATAAATTCCCCAGCACCTAAAAGAATACTTAGCATATAGTAGGATGAAATAAATATCTATCCAAAGAGTAAATCCGGTGTCTCTCTTCTAACAAATACCCCACCTCCTAAAATCAGATAACACTAAAACCTTAGTGTTGGAAGACCTTTAGTCAAACCATTTGCTTGAGTCATCCAGTGGCAGAGAACACATTTTTTCCAAAAAGCTCAGTTCTAGAGACCTACTGTATTACCTTAATTCTAAGACAAACTTTCCCTCCACATTTTAAGAGTTCTCAAGTCAGAATAGGTCATATAATCATATGTATATATACATTTAGTAGAGTTTTCATCTCCCCCGAACAGTCACCTTATAATCAACATTGAATTGGATATAAGGAAATCCATTTGATAGACAAGTACTGTGGCACTGGACTAATCATAGCCACTCAAAAGCTCAAAGGAGTTATAGTTTGGATAATTCAGAAATCTGAGCATCGGAGATACACACTCAATTAAAAGGCAGAGGAAGAAACATCAATTCATTCAGTATCTGAAATGAGAATCCACAGAACAGAACAGAGAAAGGCACAAGACATGGGCCCAGAATACCTCTGTTGAAATCCCAGCTCTGTCGTTTCTCAGCTATATGACATGGGCAGGATCTTTCACCTGCCCAAACCTTAATTTTGTCATCTACAAAATGGAGGTAGGAAAAAGTACCTTTGTCCTAGAGCAAGTATGAGAACTGAATGTATTAATGCAAGTAAGATTCTTAGAGTAGTGGCCAGCACACCCTGCAGACAATAATCAATAAGTAATAGGCAATGGATTCTTCTGTGCTGTACTTCAATTCCTGGATTGGTACCCTCTGAGGCTCCTAGTAAATTTAAACTAGTGAAAACTGACAAGTTATTTTCTAGGAAGCCAAATCTCTTACAATGTTGCCTTCTGCTATGTTGTTTCTTTGCTTTCCTAGAGGAAAATACAAAAGAAACAATTAATTCACGGTGTGTGCCCTCCCCAAAAGAGCAGGCACAAAGAAGTTAATGGGCAACAGCTCAGTGAACAAGTTTTGTCAGAGATGTGTGCTAAGAATTTCATTCTGCGAGTTCATAAAGGAAGCATGTTCCTGTGGCCAGTAGTTTAGTTAAGCAGAAAAAAAAAAAAAAATTCAAAATCAATTAAGCAAAAGTAGTTGAAATTAAGAATTAATTTGGGTGTAAATTCAAGGATGACACCACTACTGTCCTTAAGCTGAATGGCATGTTTTATCCAATCATGATATCCATTAATTTGTTTAAAAATAATATTTCAAAAATTAGTAAGTTATAGAGGGCATTTTTGTGGGGTATGAATCACAAAGAATAGTCATCATCTCCCTAACTAGTATCTGATTTACAAAGCAGAAAATTATAACATTTCTAACAGGACGACATTTTAAATACACAATTATGTATACTCTGTTCATAAAATGTTCTTTCATTTTAGAGAAATGAGTAATTAAACTGTTTTAATGACATACAATGAAAAAACATCTACAAAAGCAAACAATAGAGCAAAAATAGCAAATTAAAAATAATTTTAAAAGCTACTGTAAAACCTTTTAAAGATTTACCTACTGAACGTTAGGAACTTTTACCACAATTACATTTATGGGAATTTTATTTTTTTCAGAATCAAATTCCCAAAATAGTTCTGCTACACTTAGTATTTTTCCATTATTCTTGCCGTCTTTAAACACACCTTCACAAGCTGCTGAACATAATGCTTTTCTGACTTAATCAGAACCTCTCTCATGACCCAGGAACGTTCAGTAAATAATTATTAAGCTCCAGAGGTGGCTTTTGCTTAAGTTGATTTGCTTGAATGCTTATTCACTTAGGGACACAGCTTTTAGTATTGTTTTCAAATCTTATCACCTAACATTGAAAGTAAATGTTGCAGGAAATGGGGGAGTGGGAGGGGAGAGCTATGACCCATCAAGCATTTCTCCATTTTAGTATTTCTTTGAAAGTGCCAATTTCAAGCTTGTTCTACATTTCTATGCCAGACAGATGATTCTGACTTTGGATGTGTTGTTTTCCTCTCAAAGAGAAAAAAAAAAAAAATCAATATGCAGAAATGCAAACGAGATGTTTATTAATGCAACTGTTACTACTCCACAGTTGCGGGGGGGGGGGGGGGGGGCGGGGGGGGCGGGTGGGCAGGGGGGGAGAAAGCAAAAAATCCAAAGTGTTTGCAATGGGGCAATTTTGACCAATGTCACTAAGCACGCTCGTTTTCCTGAAGAAAACCCTTTTTTATTCATCACGAAGCTGGGCTGCAGTCTACCTAGTAATCATAAATCAACCTCTGTTCTCACTCAGATTTTTCAAGCAGTCGTTTTTGGCATGATTAATTTAAGACCAACATTCCATTTCAAAAGAGAAGGCAGAGCTAATGGGCTAGCATTTCAATCCCGCCTCCCCCCACAAATTAGTCGTTATCCTTGTCATAGCCACCTACTAGAGGTTACAGCTGAAGCCGATTAAACCCACAGTCACAGAGTAACAGTTCCAGTATTTTTAACTCCGAATAGAACCGCCCCTTTCTCTGTCCTCCCCTTAAAAAGCAAAAACAGAAAACAAAAACAAAACTCCTGTCAAGTGGTCCCAGGATTACTTCCAGAATAAAACTTCACTTACAGATATAAGCTTTCAAAGGAACAAGGCATGAACATCTGGACTCTAAGCGCCTCCATCTTTTTTCCTTTGAGGTGTTCTGCAAGCCCTTGGTGAAGAGTGAAAGTCAAAGTTAGTTCTGGCACCGGCTGTGTCACTAGGGGTGGCTCCTGATAAGGCCCTGGAAACTCCAATCCAAACACAGCTCGTGCTACAGCGGTGCCTGGTGTCTGTGTGAAACAGCAGACCTGTTTAATCCAGTACCTACTGTACCTGCAGGACAAAAATGCTGCCTCACCCTGCAACGGGGGCTTCGCAAGGACACAGGCTCCACCAGAAATCCAGCCCAGCAGCCAGGTGACGGCACCTTGGGATGCTTACTTAGCCCTCCCGAGCACAGGTACCGGTGGAGGCTTGCAGTGGCTGTGCGTTACAGAGAACGTGAAACCTGAGGTAATTTCACATACCGGTGAATTTCTAACACTTAAAAGAGCCACAGAATCCAGGAGGGTTGTGGGACAGCTTGTGCCCCTTCTCAACTGGGGAGACCTCTGGCATCAGCTCATCACACGCCTCTAGCTGCCTTGCATCCATGCACAGGCATTTTGGGAACTGGAGCTTGATTACTGAACATGCTCTACTGCTGACAAGCTAGAGATCTGGACAACATTCCTTACCCTCAGACCCCAAGAATATATGGAGGGCTACCCTTGCCCAGTCCTGGTGGAAGTCAAACACAAGCTGCTTCAACTGTGGGCACTACCTTTTAGGACATCTTTAGGCCATACATCTGTGTATTCTTAGACTGTCATCTAATTAAATTCTGAACATGCCGAAATAATAATACATGCTCTCAAAAGATGCTTTAAAATTCTGACATGACGTCAATATGATCAAATACTGATGCAGCTCCTACAGACTCAGCACACCAAAGATGTTCTGCACAGTCATGAAAATATGTCTGTTTCTCCCTACACACAATTCAGAGGTCAGAAAAAAGACATCTGACATGGACTAGCTGTGTGCCCTGGGCAAGTTACTTCACCTCTCTGTGCCTAAGAGTTTGTCTCCGAAGTACATAGTTGGAAAACAATGCAGTCTCTATAAGCCATAATCCAACTTGAACTTCATAATGTAATGAAATTATCTTTCTTTAATTTCCCTGTAATAATAGCAAATATCCAGCCAGGAGTCTCCGACAAGCGATTTCTGGCTCTTTTTATTCTTTGTTCATTTTTCATTTTTTCTTTTGTGGAATAAATATTTATGGAACACCTACTACGTCCCAGGCACTGTGCAAACTCTTGGAGTTTACAGTCTAGTGGGACACATATTAAATAATCACCCAAATATATAATGAAATGTGGTAAATGCTACAAGGAGCTGGGAAAGCTTAAAATGTAAGGGTCAGAAAAGGCTTCCCTTAGGCAGGGACCTCTGGGCATAGAAGTGAGTGGGGGTAGCAGTCATGGGTTACGGGTGTGGAGGGGGGCACGGGAGAAGAGTCTTCTGAGCAGTGGTAACAACATGTGCAGGAATTCTGAAGTGGGGAGTTAGAAGGAAGATTCTTTGTGGCTGGAGGACAGAGAGTAAGGGAAATCATGGCATCTGTGAGACTAAAGCGGTGGCTAGGACCAGACCATCAGGATCTGGGAGACCAGAGAAGAGTCACTGATATTGTTCCAAGATGAACAGGAAACCATTGAGAGGTTGTAAGCAGGGAAGTGATGGGCTCAGATCTGAGTTTTTAGAAAGGTCCCTCTGGCTGCTATATCGAGAACCACCTAGAGAAGGAGCAAGACTGGCTACTGCAATAGTCCTGGTAGGAGGTGATGATACTTTATGGGGGAGAGGGAGGGGAGAAGGGACAAGAGTGGAGAGAAGTGGATTAAAGTGGGTAGATTACTGGTAAAGCTAAAGACCAATAAACAGAAGGAATGGGGGTGGGGTGGGGAATCCACATCCCTGATGCAAATGATTGCATTCATTAACAATAGTTATTGAGGAGTTTCTACACACTTGGCATTGTGCTGGGTACTAGGTTTAACAGATGACTAAGATGCTACACTTTTCCCCTTACTAACCTACTCCACACCTCACTTCTCCTGCCTCTCGCACAGTTTGGCATAAAAATCAAGAACACAGGTTCTGGACTTCCCTGGCGGTGCAGTGGTTAAGAATCTGCCTGCCAATGCAGGGGACACAGGTTCAAGCCCTGGTCCGGGAAGATCCCACATGTCTCAGAGCAACTAAGCCAGTGCGCCACAACTACTGAGCCTGTGCTCTAGAACCTGCGAGCCACAACTACCGAAGCCCACGCGCCTAGAGCCCATGCTCCACTACAAGAGAAGCCAATTGCAATGAGAAGCCTGTGCACGGGAACGGAGAGTAGCCTCCGCTCACCACAACTACAGAAAGCCTCCACGCAGCAATGAAGACCCAACGCAGCCATAAATAAATTAATTAATTAATTCAGTAAAAAAAAAAAAAAAAAAAAAAGAACACAGGTTCTGGTGTCAACTTACCCAGGTTCAAATCCCACCACTTACTCATTCTGTGACCTTGTGCAAATTTACTAAACTTTCCATGCCCCAGTTTCTTCACTTGAGAAAGGGGAAATGATAAATGGTTATCCTGTAGGTTATTGTTAAAACTGAAGGAAACAATATATGTAACGTGTATGGCACAGTCTGACACATAGTAAGCTCTCAATTAAAAAATAGCTCTTACAATTATGACTGTAGTTGGAACTGTCTATTCTGGATGCACACTGACCAATGGAAACGGAACAGAGTGGAAAAAAAACCATAAAGAAACTGGAAGATCAAAGAAAACAGAGAGGGTAGGAAATTACCATATCAGGACCTCAAAGGGATGATTTTTTTAAAAGACCAAGCTGGACTCTCTCCCACCTTGGACACTGTTTGAAGCTGCATTAAGTTACAACGCACCCGGGGAAGTTTTACAACTGAAACCCTGATTTATTACATGCTTACACACAGGGAAAATCTGTACCCTCCGTGGGCTCTCAAACGTTGATCACGAAACCAATGGAATCAATTCCAGCCATTCCAGCAGGGACAGAATGTGGTGCCAAATGCTCCCCTGGCGTGTCCCGCCAATGACATCGCCTGACATTTTGTCCTGGACAATCTACCACCCCAAGGAGGCTAACTATTGACCATTTACATAAGTGTCCAAGTAAAATTACCTTTAAGGGGCACGTGTTCAACTTATTCATGGTACTTCAGAAATATCTATATTATGCTAATGTTCTTGGGGGATCTCCCCGAACACAGCAATGAAATACCCACTGGCAAATGGAATAAAGCTTGACCTACACATCTGACACCATCTACAAAATTCATGGAACATTACATACATTTCCACGATACTGCCCCTCAAGTAGTCATGCAATTATTCAACAAATGTCTTCTGAGGGGCAGGAACCATGTCTGTTTGGTTTACTATTGTATCCCTAGAACCTAGCAGAATAAATAGTCCATGGTTCAGGAATAAAGACGCAGACGTAGAGAATGGACTTGAGGACACAGGGAGGGAGAAGGGTAAGCTGGGACGAAGTGAAAGAGTGGCATGGACATATAAACACTACCAAATGTAAAAGAGATAGCTAGTGGGAAGCAGCCGCATAGCACAGGGAGATTAGCTGGGTGCTTTGTGACCACCTAGAAGGGTGGGATAGGGAGGGTGGGAGGGAGACGCAAGAGGGAGGAGATATGGGGATATATGTATGTGTATAGCTGATTATCTTTGTTATACAGCAGAAACTAACACACCATTGTAAAGCAATTATACTCCAATAAAGATGCTTAAAAAAAAAATAGTCCATGGCTGATATCCATATGTTTAAAATGGATTAATCTATAATGTGTAAGCAACTCTCTTGTTCACATTTGTACTATTCAGATATGTATCCTAAGTGCATATACATACATAAATGCACATGTATAAACACACACATATATACATAAATGCATATATACACATAAACCCTAAATTTAAACACAAACTAAGATTTGGTAGCAGAGGAAAAAGAAAGATACTATTTTTTAACACAAAACGCTGAATGCAGAATAAAAATATTACCTGTACTCCAATACAATTAAAATCTTAATTACTACTCCTTGCCCCAAATTCCAGCAAATCAACTAGAGTCATCAGAATTCTTACTGACCTTTTTCAAAGACAACCGTAACTAAAATGGAACTTAAAACTATCAAACATCCAAGTGACAGCCAACTTTTTCTTTTTCTTTTTTTTTTTTTTGGCTAAATTTGGGCCTCAATCTTTTTTGAAGGAAAAATTCAATCACTATGTTGAACATGTTAGAGAAGAGATAAGAGGTTTTACTTGTTATCCTGTCCAAAACTCAGCTGAAGAAAAGTAGAACCACTCTTTTATCACAGTCAGAATTCTTCTTGTTTTATTTGGGTATCAAATGTTTTATTGCCCCCAAAGCACATCATTTTCTTATATCTTTCCTTCTGATAGGTATTGCTCTTTTCAATAAACTACTTCTTCTCACCACCCTCACAATAGTTAACATTTGAGGACTTAATACATGCCAAGCACTATACTGACGCATGAACTACCTCCTACATACAATTTAGGAAGCACCTACCCATCATGTTTTATTGTGATCCCAGCCAATGGTTCCCAAACCTGTATTCCTATCAGAAGCACCTGGGGACATTTCTCCCCACTCCATCTCCTTAACATCAACTCAGGAGCATTTAAAAATACAAATGTCAAGAATCTTTCCCCAAACAAATGATTGAGACTCTCCAAAGGCATGGTTTTGAATTCCATATTTTTAAAAAGATTCTCATAAAAGACTAATGTGAAGTAAGGCCTGGGAACCACCATTATATAACATATTATAATATACATAATTATATATAATATATTCTATGTAAATTATCTCTCCAAGAGTGACAGAAAAACACCCAAGAATGTAAGTTCCCTTTATTTGTTGAATAAAGAAGCCTTTACTTGAATAGTTCAATATATTAAAGTGTTCACTTGGAGTTTCAATGGATATGCTTTGAATGCTGAGTGAAAGCCTTGATTAACGAGTATCATGAAAGTGATTACAAAACTCACAAACTACTCTCCAGAGTAACAAACACATCCCCTCTTTTCCCCACATGCCATCGCGTTCACGCTCTGGAAAAAGATGCCACCGAAAGGCCCTTCTACTCAAACATTTATTGATGCACCCAGCATTTGAGAGACATCTCTCAAGTGCTGTGGGGAAGATAAACAGGAAGATGCAAGAGGCTCTGCTTCTCTGGGGCTCACCCCAGAGAAACCCCAAACTCACGTACACAGGCCCATGGTAAGAGTGAGGAGGAAGGACAGAATGGCTGCTCCAGGAGCTCCTTCCCAGGGTGGCTCCTTCTCACCTTTCAGATGAGGTCTCACAGGTTTTCTGTTTCTTCCCTAGGGAGGGCTTCCCCTGCCCCCTATCCTACCTAAAGCAGGAACACCCACTTCTGCTATTTACTCTCCCGGTAAATGTTTTTCCTTTCTTTTATAGCACTTACTCCAACTTCTAATCATTTTATTTGTTTGTCTTTCATCCTTGAGGGCAGGGTTCTTTCTTTGTATTTATTTCATTCTCAGTGCCTGGGATAAAGTAAGTGCTCAATAAATTTTTGCTAGATGGATGGATGGATGGATGGATGGATGGAAGGATGGATGGAAGAATGGACGGATGAGTGACAAAATGAAAAAGATCAGGTAATGAAGGAGCTATGAAATACAATTTGATGATGGCATTTAATTAATTAGGAAGTCAGTAGGTGTAAGTGGGACTCACAATTGTATACTTTTTGTTTGGAAGCTTTTAGCTGCTGAACACAACTCACTTTCATGGATAAAGTATTAGAATACAAAGTTACAAGGAACTGGCAGCCCAGCAGTTCTAATTTGAACCCCTCACAGCATGACTGAGGGAAATTTTTAATGACTACTTACCTGCAGAAATAATTGTTCAGTACCACTCAATAACGTTTATCTCTTTCATCCTGTTTCTTTTTTTTTTTTTTTTTTCTACTACCAGGAACAGATCTCCCTGTAACAACGTCGTGGTACAGCATCTTCTGAAAGACTGCTCATTGTACCTGGCTCACAAAGAAGCCCTTTAAGGTTGAAAAGGAAAATGCAGACAAGACCAGGATGACCCCAGGTAAACTTAATCTAGGCTCATGTCAACATTATGAAAGAAATATTAGATGCTTATACAAATATCCAGAAGAAAAAATAATGTTTTTTTAAAACTGTTTAGAAAACTCTGTCCTGAGAATACAGATATAATCTACAAAGAGACATCTCCAATGCTGTCAAAGTAAATTTTTAAGCAATTAATGAAGGGAGAAATAGATGAAATAATAGCTTGATCTTTCATAAATAATCAATACGAGAGATTAGCTCCTTACCTTGAGCTCTCTGATATTATCTGTTAGAGTTCACTTCAAAAGAAATACTTGCTCTGCATTAAAGGCGATTCAGGAGCTATCTTTTTGTTCTCTATAAATGGCAGTGGGGTATTTGCAATAAGCAGACCACAATCTACAAAATAAGCCAAGTTTGTGAGACAACACAAACTTGAGGAGGGATACACTGATTTGAGATTATGCCACTTTGATGGCATTTCCTCAAATGAGAAACTTAGTAAAAATGCAATTACTTTCCTTATCTAGGTTAATAAATAGGAAAAGATAAGGCTGTTGCCATGTTGGGGGGCACAAAGTTATTCACACTAGGACTTTATTATAAGAAGTGAAATCTTCACCTTCAGGACTTTTAACTTATTTAAAAAGAAAAATGTGGACTCGTCTCTTACTGTTGTAACTCTTTTTTTAAAGTAATTAAAGCCTGAAGAGCAAATAAGCACATAGGGTGTGTCTGCCATCCTCCTAACAGTGTTGAGGACATAAGTAGGTGAGTGCAACCCCATCGTCATCAACAAAGACATCAGTTTCGTTCTTTTTCCAAGCAAGAGTCAAGATATTAAAGTATTTTAAAGCAACACAATATTCAGCTATTAGAAGTGGCCTCCACAGACCACCTTAGCTGAGGTCCTGGCTACAAGGCAGGTGAATCCATCCTTCCCCAGCTTCCCTCTCTGAGACACCAAGGCATCAGCAGCTCCAAGAACCACCTAATCCTTTGTGGTCCAAGGGGGAACTGGAAAAGGGATGAAAATAAAGAAGAAGGGTACTTTGTCAGTTAGACTTTCTATTCCATTCACGTAAATCCCATATTTGCATTCCAAAAACTGAGCTGAAGGTAGAGACAGACTGTTTCTCATGGAAAATCACAATGCTATGGTGGAAGGTGGTACGAAAGTCTGTCAGGTGTGAAAGCTCTCATTTGTACAACATGTGGTAAGAATCCAGGGCAGTGGCTTTGACCTGTGAGCAGAAAACCTCTGAGAGGTCCACTATTTCATACATAAGTAAACAACTGGTAAGTCTCTCTTACAGACATAAACTTAGCACCGTTTTTCAACTGGAGACAGCATAGTGTGGTGGTGTACTGTAGACACACACATACCCCATGCACTGTGTTCACCTCGTAGCTTTACCTTGAGCAACTCATTTCATTTCTGAGTCTCAAGATCTGCATCTGTAAAATGGAGATATTTATATTACCTATTTAACAGGTTATGTGATTAAATGAGGTTAGGTATGGAAAGTACCTAGCACAGCACCTGCAAAAAAACAGCACTCAATCAATGTTATGCAAGGAAAAAGGACACTTTCAGAACCCTGTAGGGCATGGAAAGTCAGCCCTTAGAGTCTCAAAGAACTTCAAGTTGTAGGACAAATAAAATTTATAATTAGGAGACAAAAATGAAAATGCTTTTGAAACATGGTATTTGAAGAGGTTATGCAGTGTGAAAATAAATGTAAGCTCAGGAAAGGTCTAGAGATACTTGTGAATAACATATTCATTCATAGTGAAGAACTAAAAACTAAGATGTTGATGGCGATCTGAAACTTCTGAGAGTGGACAACTATCAATGCTTTTTCAATGACTGTCTTAGCTACAGACAAAATTGCTAGCCCAGGGAACCTTCAGCTCTGACTCGATGTGTCAGTTATGTTTTTAATTTGTATTTTTACTATGTAAACATACGCAGAAGTCAAGCAGGAAATAATGTATTTAAATAAGCAAAAGTATAACAAATCAAACCTCTCTGTGTTCAAAAGATCACCATAGGTTAAATTTATGTCAATAATCAAGTTTCCCAAACTTCTAAAGCATCTCAATACTCACTCTTATATTAATGACATCCTGTTTCAGTTATGCTGAGCAAATAGGATTTGAAATGAGAAAAATAACATTTGCACAGAAATCCTTCCTGTCTGTGGATTAAATCTAATCAATCTTCATAAACTTGATACACATTAGCATTCTGAATCTAATTTACACGCTAGGGAGTCCTATAATCAAAGCGTATATTTATGTTGATAGTAAAATGTTAAAATAACCAATATTTTAAATTAATAGCCTCTGTAATTTCAAGTAATACTGCTATGCAGTGACATAAAAATGAAATCTTTGCTTGAAAAACTTAAGCTATATGTCCTTAAAAAAAAAAAAAAAGTGCCTAACAAAACTACCTAATTCTCGCTTTGACATTTACCAAGTATTTATTACCTGTCAGCTATTACAGATGAGGCTGGTGATGGAGCTGCAGAGAATCACCACCACTCCCATTCAAGCTTATTAAGCTCCTCATATCAAACAACGCTGGCTCATTTTTAAAACATATGGACAAAATCATGAGTAAAAGATAGAAAAATAGAAAGATTTTTATTAAAACTCATTCATTCAACAAATATTTATTGAGCACCTACTACTTCCCAGGCACTACTCAACATGCTTGAGGTACCATCAATGATATATCATAGCCCTTAGACTGTGAAGACAGAAATGTTTTGGAGTAACTCTGAATGCTCAAATCATTTATTAATTTAAACAGTCAATTTGGAAGTTACATGAATTTGCCATCTTTAAGCGCCATCCACAATGATATTCCCATTAATACGGACATCTGCTTTCTAATACTGGATTAAGGATCAGTGTGTTTTCATTTCCTAGTGTGCCAGGCAGGGAATTTGAAAATCTGAAAAAATGAGATTGTGTCTCTGCCTCTTTAAAAAAAAAAAAAGAGGGGGGGAAGAGAGAAGACAGAGAATTCATCATATCATCACACTGATAACTGTACCTTTATTTAATCTCTTTGTATTTAAATAAAGAAACAGGGACAAGGAGTGAGGTAACTTGCCTAGAGTCAAGATGTTGATGAGCTGCAGATCTGGGGTTTGAAACTCCAGAGCCCACACACCTCTCGCTAGGGTTCTCTGTGCCAAGTTTCTGTGAGCCACTCAACAATCACAGAAGCAAACTAATTCTAAAATTAGAACCTTGCACTGGAGCCGACTCTTTAGTGGTCTGTTCCCCACACGCCACACTAGAGTCTGAATTCCATGGAGGCATAAACCATGTCTGTTTAGTTCACCTCTTCATTCTTTAACCAGGCACAATTCCAGACCCAGAGAAAGAACCCAGTAACTATTTGTCAATGGGTTAAATGATTAATGAATTGACCATGGTGCTTTTTCTGGTCACTTCTGACTGTAATCTACCTTTACAAAAAAACAAAAACAGGAATGAAGCAGGCTTCCCTGAATATTTATACCAAGCATGAGTTAAATTAATGGCATTCACTAGAAACGTAAAGAAACGCACAATGTTTGTTCTCAGATAACTTAATCTAGTTGAAAAAAAAAGGGAGAAAATGTGAAATATCAGCACAATTTCTACTTTTTAATGGGAGAAGTAAGGAAGTACTCAGAAAAGAAGGAATTACTCCAAAAGGCTTTCGATGGGAAACAAGGCCTTTGGAGATTGGGGTAGCATGACAAACTTCCTTTGGCAAAGATGGTAAATCGTGAGCAAATTTTCTCAAAGTGTGGGATACAGGATGGTCTCAAATGGAGACACACAGACTCCACGTTCAATGACCATGGAATTACACAGTGAGAAAGGTCCTTTCCAATTTTTCATCCCAGGAAAAGTGTCTTTTTGATGCTAATGTGTCTTCAATCTCGCAACACTTGCCTCTTGTAACAAAAGCAGCTCAGATCTCATACTCAGGCCCTTCTAGACCACACACCTAGTCAGGATCTAACAGTTTTCTTCCAATTTCATTATATTTATTTTACACAGACATCCATCTGTTGTTGCCATTTATTATAGCATTTCCTTTAAATATATATTTTTAATTTATTTAAGCCTCCATATGGAATATGGGGGCAAAGGTCATGAAGTTAGTATGAGCATGGCTCAAATTTGGGAACCCTGATTGAGAGAAATGAAGAATGTACCAGAATCCTTCAGTGGAAACAAGATTAAACACAGCCCAGAAATAGTGGCTACTCTATTGCAGTGAGAAGCGAACAGCTACAAAGAATTCCAGTCTGATAAAGAAAATCATCTAGGGCTCTGAAATCATAGTACGTGGGCCTAGCCCTAATCACTTCCTAACTGTGGAAAGTGAACATGACTGACAGATATGATTCCATACAGGAAAACTAGGGGCCAGGCCAGTAGGACCGAGAATATCACAATGGAAGTGACGCCACGATTGTTGATAGTGCCTGTAAACAAGACCTCCGTCCAGAAAAAAAAAAAAAAGGCAAGGCTGTTAGAACAAAATGTTAGGCATGCTGTATTTCAATATATAATGACCTCTCCTCTCACGCTGTGAAGGTCACTTCTGCCTGTGTTATCTCCTGGGGCACAAAAATAGCTTATAGCCCAGTTTTGTTTTGGTTTGCCTTTTTTCTAATTTCATAATAAAGTACCAGAAGAGATTCCCAGTAGAGTTGTTGGGTTTTTTTTTTTTTTTCCCTAGCTGTATAATATTTTTATACACTAGATGGAGCCAACTTTATAATGCTTTGGGATTCACATACAGGTTTGTGCTGGACATGAAAAAAACCCACGCAAAAAGTTATAGGAGAGCCATCTACCACTTAAATATATTTTAATTTAAATTTTGAAGATCAAAGTTTTCATTTTAAAGATCAAAAGGTCCCATCATTTTACCACTCTGCATATGTTCCATAACTCCTAAACCCAAATTAATATCAAACTATCAATAATGCTGTAAAAACGTTTGAAATATGATCATCTTATAGTTCACTGGCACTTTTAACTTTGGTTTAACATGTATTTATTATAGTTTTTTAAACTGACAATTTCAAAAAATATTTCTTTTCCTTTGCTTTGGGAGGAATGGAAGCAATTTATAAATGCAATAAGCATGATTCTCTCATCACACCCATAAAGTAAAGACTACCTCTAGGGCAGGTGGGATCAGAGCAAAGACAGTGGCAGATATAGAGAGAAGATAGGAAACAGTCACCAGCATGGAGTGAAACTGCCAAGGCACTTGCAAGAGGAAATGGCTGATCTCCAGGACCAGGGAAGGTCCACTGCCCAAAGACAAGAATATACCTCTAACCTGGAGCCAGGATGGGGCAGCAGGGAAGTAAGAGGAAGGTTACACTGATGATTCTCTCCTGTCAGTCATGGTAACTCAATGCCTTTTCATTGAATCCTAATCCTTTAAAATCGTGGTTCTCAAACGGCACAGTTTTGTCCTCAGGGGACATGTGACAATCTCTGGAGCCACTTTTGGTTGTTACAGATGGGGAGACAGGTGCTATCGGCATCTAGAGGCAGAGACCAGGGTGCTGTTAAACACCTTACAAGGCCTAGCACGCCCCTCACAATAAAGACTATCCAGCCCCAAATGTTTAATAGTGCTGCATGTGAGAAACTCTATTTTAAAGTAAGCAGCTCTCCCATACAGGAGACAGAGTAGTTCTAACTCATTGTAAGTGTTAAATAAATAAGCAAAAACTTCAGTGTGTCTATCAGACAGCTTTTAAAGTCAGCGGGACACAGTACACTGACATACTTGAGTTACATATGCCACAGTATTTTGTCAACGTGTAAAAATTATGTTGAGTGATTAAAGCCACAGCACAGAGGGTAAGGATTAAGGAGGAATAGATCAATAAATTGAAGATTACGGACACAATGGATTAAGTACACAACAGTGAAAATGAATAAACTACAGCTATATGCCTCTACATTTTTTGAATCAAAAACAATGTTGAAAAAGGCAAGCCACATAGAACGCTGCCATATGGCTCCACTGTTTATAGTTCAAAGTCTAGTTTAGACATGCAGTCACAGATAGCAACACTGAACCGTAATGAAAAGCAAGGGAGTGATTAGCATAAAATTCAGGGTGGTGGTGAACTCAGTTGGGGGCAGGGCAGAGAGGAGGATGTAAGCAAAGGTGAGGCTTCTAGAGTGTTTTATATCTCAGGATGAATAGTGGGGACATGGTTATTCATCTTATTGTTCTTCACTTAACTGATAGGTTTTAGGTGCTCTTCTATGTGTATAGTTCACATTTTTAATGAAGGATTAAAAAGGAGTGTAAGGAAAGTGAAGATATAGAGATAACAAGTATAGTCCACTCATTAAGGATAATTTTGACCTATCTGGCTAAGATACCATCAGGTCTGAGGTATCTCTCACTCTCCTTCGCCCTTAACCCTCCACTGTCTGGTCACTTATCATATGTTACCTGTCAACACCACACTGCATCTCCTCTGCCCTCACAGTTATTCTGCCATGATCCAGCTCTGGCCTGGACTGCTAAGTTGCCCTCCCGACTCCCTGCAATACATCCTACACTTATTACTAGATAACTCTTCCTAAAGCATGACTTTGCTGCTTTCATGCTACTACTTTATTTCTTTTTTCTATTTTTATTGGAGTATAGTTGATTTACAATGCTGTGTTAGTGTCTGCTATACAGCAACGTGAATCAGGTATACATATACATTTATCCACTTTTTTAGATTCTTTTCCCCTATAGGTCATTACAGAGTATTGAGAAGAGTTCCCTGTGCTATACAGTGGGTCCGTGTTAGTCATCTATTTTATATATAGTAGTGTGTATACGTCAATCCCAATCTCCCAATTTATCCCTTCCCCCACTTTTCCCTCTGGTAACCGTAAGTTTGTTTTCTACATCTGTAACTCTATTTCTGGTTTGTAAATAAGTTCATTTGTACCTTTTTTTAGATTCCACATATAAGCGATATCATATGATATTTGCCTTTGTCTGACTTACTTCACTTAGTATGATGATCTCTAGGTTCATCCATGTTACTGCAAATGGCAGTATTTCATTTTTCATGCTACTACTTTAATAAAATTAATGGTTTATCAACACAGAATGAATGAATTTCAAATGCCTTATTTAGACTGACAATCAAGGCCAACTTATCTTTCTAGTCTTAACGATTGTAACTAGTGCAACCATTACAAACAACATACAGTAGTCCCCCACCTCTTATCCACGGAAGATACTTTCCAAGACCCCTAATGGATGAGTAGTTCTGAACTCTATATATATTATGCTTTTTCCTATGCATACATATCTAGGATAAAGTTCAATTTATAAATTATGCACAGTAAGAGAATATCTGAATCACCCGCATCACTATTCTTGCACTCTGGGGCCCTCAGTAAGTAAAATAAGGGCTACTTGAACGCGACAGTCAATCTGATAACCTAGATGGCTACTAAGTTACTAACAGACTGGATATGCTGGACAAAGGGATGATTCACGTCTGGGGCAGGACGGCACAGGACAGCACGAGATTTCATCACACTACGCAGAATGGTGTGCAACTGAAAACTTCTGAATTGTTTATTTCTGGAATTTTCCATTTAATGTTTTTGGATGGTGGTGGACTATGGATAACTAAATCTGTGGATAACAGGGAACTACTGCACTCATTCTCTAACCCCAGGTGTATGCTGTTGATTAAACCGTTCCTCTTGCCTGGAATACCCGTCATGCACTCACCATCCCTTTCTACCAAGATCCTACACATTCTTCAGTAAAATGAAATAGAGGTGTGTTACTAAATGTTGGCGAGGAATGGGGCCACTGGAACACTCAGATGCTGCTGCTGTGGGTGTAAATTGGTACAAAGACTTTGGAAACGGTTTGTAGTATTCACCAAAGCTGGACATATGCATACTTTATAACCCAATAATTCCACTCCTTGGCACATAGCAAACAGAAATGTACATGCGTGTTCACCAAAAAGCATATAGCAATAATGTTCATAACAGCACCGCTCATAACAGTGCAAAACTGTAGGCAAACCAAATGCCCATCAACAGCAGAAGAGACAGTGATATAGTCATACAACAGAATATTCCACGGGAATAAACTATTGCCACATATGACAACAGGGATGAATCTCACATACATAACGTTGGGCAAAGGAATCCAGACATGGGAGTACAGGCTGTATTGTTCCATTTGTATAACGTTAAATAACACCCAGACAGCATTAATCTATGTTAGAAGTCAGGATGGTGATTATACCTGAGGAAGGGTTGACTAGCAGAAGGGGCAAGGATGCTAGTAATGGTCTGTCTCATAGACTGGATTACTTCATGAAAATTCATCAGGCAGTACACATAAGATGTGTATACTTTTCTGTAGGAATGTTATACTTTGATTAAAAGTTTATTAAAAAACATTTTAAGAATCGACCCATTCTTCAAGATTATATTAATACCTTGACAAACCTTCCTCACTTTAACAAAAATCATCCATGATCCCAGCTAGATGCCTTTTTCTCCTCTGTCTAAATTTCCATAATACAAATGTAACGTTCCCTTTTATTTTTTTGTGCATGTTTACCAAAGTTGACTGTTACGCCACTGAGCATATAGACCAGTACTTTCTTTTCTGATTTCCTATAAAGCACTGACTTCTAGTAGCTAATCAAAAGATACTTATGGGATTTTAATGACATGCATTGCCCCTTTCAAAGCAAGTCCACATTTCTCTCTCAGTGTGTTGGGTACACACTGTCATTCTTTTTTAAAAATTTTTTTCTTAATTTATACAACGTTAAAATTCACCTTTTTGCTGTACAGTTCTAGAGGTTTTGAAATGCATAAATTCATGTAACCACCACCACAATCAAGATACAGAACAGTTCCATCGTTTCGAACACTCCTTAGGCTGCCCCTGGGGAGTCAAAACATCACCCAACCCCATCCCCCAGAAACCACCTATTTTTCTATTCCTATAGTTTTGTCTTTTCCAGAATGTCATATAAATGGGATCATTTAATACAGAGACTTTTGAGTCTGGCTCCTTTCCCTTAGCAAGTATATTTGAGATCAATCCATGTTGCAGCAGGTATCGGTACCTATTTGCAAATTAATATTCCATTGTATAGACGAACCATGGCTGACTTATCCTTTCACCAGTGGAAGGACATTTGGGCTGTCTCCAGTTTTTGATGATGGTGATTAAAGCTGCTATACTTTTTAAAGACCTTTTTTTTTTTAAAGAGTACTTGCAAACGACTTACTAAAGGTCATACACTTACCAGTGATGAAAAGAAACGGTATACGCTCGTAAAAAGCTCTGGGAAAACAGGAGTCAACAATTTTTCCCCTTATGTCAATGAACCCAGCTCACAATATATTTTCCGTAAAGAGATTTCAAACTCCCTTTTCTATATTTAGCGCACAGTAATGAGCCAGAGTTCATAACTATCCAACTAACGCACTTTTCTAGAGGCTGCTTCTTGCCAATGTGACCCTATGGCTGCACTACTATAAATAACATGTATGCCTTGATCTGTGTACAGCTATTCATCAGCGCTACGTAAACAAGTGATTATGCCCTGCCGGCCTCTGCCTTTCATCTGACCTACTGGACTCACCTGCGCTGCACAGAGGGGACAGTAAGTGACAGGCCTGGCACTCAGGGGCTCCAACAACATGCAAGGAAAAGGGCTACTTCAACGATTATGCAGAAGGGTGGCTACAGCTGCACTTTTTTTCTGTTGATTTAAACACAAAAAGCATATGTCCAAATCCTCGGGGGCAGAGTGACCACATCACAAAATTTCCATTAGCTGGCATTTCAGGGTATCCATCTATGAAGACTGAGCCACTACACGGCCAGGGTCGAGGCCACAGGGAAAGAAAATGTCCAAGAACAACTTTTCAGGGACGTCTCCGAGCTGCACCTGCCACCTTGGCTAGAGAAAACACGTTGGTTTTAAGCTTTGAAAAGTCAAAGCGGCATGATAAATCTTTTTGTAATATCTCCATGATAGTAACTAGAAAAATCATGAGACTCTCATCCTCCAGCCTCTTTCAAAAGTTCTTACTAATAATAATAGCAGCTAATTATGGGAGGTATGCTACACACTCCTGTGCTAAGCATTTTACATACCATACCTTGATTTATTCCTCAATAACAACCCTCTTACTTAAACACTATTATGATGTCCCTTTTACCAACGAGAAGAGTGAGGGTCTGAGAGACTGCGTCACTTGCTGAAGAGTTTGCAGAGAAGGAATTCAATCCAAGGCACAGTCTGGTTCTAGAGCCTGTGTTCTTAACCCACAGGCTATCCCCATGGCTCTACTTATAGAGACATTTATTTATTCGTTATTTACTCAAAAAATATTATATTATTATAGCCATCTAAGGAAATAAATTGGAATGAGATATGCTCCTCCCCTCTAGGTGCTCATTACTTGGAGAAGGGCAGAGAATCCTGTAAATAATAATACCTTAACCTTTTTGGTCAAATACTTTTCTGAGACTCATATGAAAACTACGGACTGCCTCCAGAAAAAATTCACACAGGCACAGACACACAAAGGTGAATGCTTGCAGCCACAGCCTAGGAAACCCTGGAATACTTAACTAGCTGACTACTAGCTGCAAAGGGTTTTGATTAAGAGAGGAGCGAAGTATTGTGAGAACTCAAAGGAGAAAGCTCAGGGTACGGAAGTCCTGAAGACAGAGAATGCATGAGGCAAAGAAGGAAGGAAGGGGGACTTCAATGAAGAGGTGCATGTTTCAGAAAGCTGGTGGGAGGACAAAGGTCTAAAGAGGAAAGAGGAGGGAAGCAGGGAATTAGGTAGCAGATCACTAAAATATTCCAGACAAGAGTTTCCTATTTCTAGGAAGGATGTGGTGAGAATGAGGTATGAGTCCAGGCTCTGGGGTCAGAAAGAACTGGGTTCACATCTTGTACTACATGTATGTGCAATGGAATACTATTTATCCATAACAAGATATGAAATCTTACCATTTTCAACCACATGGATGGATATTATGGATATTATGCTAAGTAAAATAAGTCAAACAGAGAAAGACAAATACCATATGATTTCACTCATATGTGAAATTTTTTTAACATGAACAAACCAAATCAAACAAAAACAAACATATAGATACAGAGACCAGAGCAGTGTTTACCAGAGGGGAAGGGCGTGGGGGAAAACAAAATGGGTAAAGGGGGTCAACAGTATGGTGACAGATGGAAACTAAACTTTTGGTGGTGAGCACACTGCAGTGTATACAGAAACCGAAATATAATATTGTACATATGAAACTTACATGTTATAAACCAATAAAAAAACATATAAACACAGGTAGACCTCAGAGATATTGTGGGTTTGGTTCCAGACCATCACATGAATTTTTTGGTTTCCCACTGCATATCAAAGTTATGTTTGCACTATACTGTAGTCTATTAAGTGCACAATAGTACTATGTCTAAAAAAAAAATACACCTTAATTATAAAATTTTTTATTGCTAAAAAATGCTAGCCATCATCTGAATTTCAGTAAATTGTAATCTTTTTGCAATAGTAACATCAAAGATCACTGATCACAGATCACCATAACAAATATACAAATAATGAAAAAGTTCAAATATTACAAGAAATACCAAATGTGACATATAGACACAAAGTGAGCAAATGCTATTGGAAAAATGGTGCTGATAGGCTTGCTCGATGCAGGTTTGCCACAAACCTTCAATTTGTAAAAAAGGCAATATCTGCAAAATGCAATAAATTGAAGCGCAATAAAACAAGATGTGCCTATTAAGTCCCCTGCAATGAGAAAGAAAGAAAGAAAGAAAGAGGGAGGGAGGGAAGGAGGGAAGGAGGGAAGGAGGAAGAGACAGGAAGGAAGGAAGGAAGGAAGAAAGGAAGGAAGGGGGGCTTCCCTGGTGGCGCAGTGGTTGAGAGTCTGCCTGCTAATGCAGGGGACACGGGTTCGAGCCCTGGTCTGGGAGGATCCCACATGCCGTGGAGCAACTGGGCCCGTGAACCACAACTGCTGAGCCTGCGTGTCTGGAGCCTGTGCTCCGCAACAAGAGAGGCCGCAATAGTGAGAGGCCCGCGCACCGCGATGAAGAGTGGCCTCCACTTGCCGCAGCTAGAGAAAGCCCTAGCACAGAAACGAAGACCCAACATAGCAAGCAATCAATCAATCAATAAATCTTTAAAAAAAAAAAAAAAAAAAAAAGGAAGGAAGGAAGGAAAGAACTGAGTTCAAATCCAAGGTCTTCCCCCCCTCATTAGCTATACAGCCAGGGGAAAATTAAACCCCTCTAAGCCTGTTTCCTTGTCTGTAAAATGGGGACAAGAAGAGCCCCAGCTTCACAGGCTGTTGTAAGACAATCCATGGAATAATGCATGATACCCACTTGACACACTGAATATGTGTGAGCACTGAATACAGTGTAGCCATTATTATTAACAACTTCATCATCACCGCCATCATTTTCACCCTGGCCTGATGCTAAATGGCTTCCCCAAAAGAACTCCTCCAAAACTGCACCAGAAAAGAACTCTCTGATTCATGTTTGGGCCAATCTGCTACATTCTTAGACCCATGAGGCACCGTGGAAGGATCCTTGTCCAAATAAAGCCCCAGTGCAAAAAGTCACCAGTAAAATACTCTCCTTGTAAACTCCTTGTACACTCACACGCAATTACTTATTCTCGTTAATCACGTAAATATGTTAAAAGCACACTCTAGAGTAGGGGGAAAACAAATTATGACAATCGTTGGGATATCGGGGGGGGGGGCGGGTATTTTTTAATATCATCAGTGTCTGCTCTTCTCTTATGTGAGAATAGAGATTATCAAGAGCTAGACAGACAGTACATGCTATTGTCAATACTATCATGTCCATAACAAGAGTCTAAAGACATAAATTCTTGCAAAGCCTTTCTGCACCCAGTTCATCTATGTCACCATTCATGGCATTACTACGTAGAAAAGGAAAATGGTACAAAATATTATACCCAATTCTTCTTAATCACTGTGTTTTCAGTAATATTTTATTTTAGATTCTTCACGCAGTCTAGGAGCTAACATAAAAGTAATACACTGGAACCCATCCATGAATGCTCGAGGAAATGTGTGCAGAGTATTTTGTTTTGATTCCTCAGCCATGGTAATAGACAGAATATTCATGAAACCCTTGTACTTAAAAATGTTCCATGGCCAGCCAATATTTGCCAGAATGACACTGCCATATAGTCAGCACTGGAAAAATAAAGTCATGAGAAAACACAACCATTGTCATCTTTCCCAGAAAGATGGCCAGGATATCTGCTTCCCTGTGCCACAGAGGCTGACACCAGCTACGAAAATCACAACGTTCCCCTCACTTGAAAGCACATACGCACAGGAAAGGAAAACAAAGGTGTTCCAATGATCTTCCCCGAACCCAACAGACTGTTAGAAATTCACCAGGCTTCCTTTCACCTTTAAATTTGTTCTCCTGCAAAAGCACAGTTAGTAAATGAGTTCATGCCATCGAAAATGCAAAAAAGTAGTAGAAAACCCAACTGTCCTAGAATAATAAAGTAGAAGAATTTGTTCATGAGCTGGGGACAGAAGGGAGGAATCGAGGCTGACAAGAGGATAATGTTGCTAGCGCGTCATTAAACTCGAATGTGAGGGATATGGAATGTAATCGGAGCACTTAGAATTTACCCATGTCTTACCAGAACAAAACAAAGATTTATGTTAGGAAATAGTCCCACATGGCTTTCAGAAAACCTGATCAATTCTCAAGAAACTGAACCAAAGCAGTCTTTGAGGCATACATAAACCAGAGAAGTGTAAGTTACAAATCAGACCTTTCTCTCCATCCGAAACGTGTCATATGTGAAAGAAACTTCAATCAACATTAAGGACCATCAATTACTAATGCCACAGGCACAGTCCCTTTAGTGGAATTTAATTCTTTTCATACCTCTGTTTCTATACCAGCTAGTTATCCTTCTCTACAAGCAACACACTCCAGGAGTTAAGAACACAACCCCTGGACTCAAGCTTCCTGCATCTGCCACTAACTCTAACTTCTCCATCTGTAAATGAGGATAAGGCAAGTAAGACTTTCATGTTCTGCCTGGCCTTGACACCATTTTAATCTTTCTCATCTTATCTAGTCCTAGTGTACCTTTCTTGGGCAGAAAACAGGCAGAATGGATATCTCTGCAGAGTGATTCCAACATTGCTTTATGAAAGAAATGAAAATGTATGCCTGCTTTGATTTTATTCACTCTTTAACAAATATTCATTAAGTTTCTACTTTGAGCCCACTGGTACCCTGCTAGAAGTTGGGACATACCAACGACCAACAACAGATACAGCAACCAAGACACAGTCCAGGCCCCTTTCCTCCATCATATATTCCTCAGTGCTGCTTTGGAGATGCAGCTTGCTGAGCATAAAGAATGTGGAGTCACCATTAAGGAAAAATTCCTAGTACATGGGCTTCAGAGCTGGCCACGTTTATTGTCTTTAATCTGTGAACTAGTGACATACACCTAGCTAAGACCCTGCCTTTGAGATCCTTCATATGCTTCTACAACACCTCATGTGTCCATCTGTTAATTGCATATATATTTATCCAACACTTACCAAGAGCCAAAGGCCAGACTTGACCCTGGGTAGAGACTAGTGAGAAAGGCATGGTCCTTCTCCAATGTAGAATCTTGCATTTTAATGAGTTTTTTTTTTTAATTGAAATGTAGTTGATTTACAATACTGGTGTTAGTTTCAGGTGTACAGCATAGCAATTCATTTTTTTTGAAGATTATATTCCATTATAGGCTATTATAAGATATTGGGTATAATTCCTGTGCTATACAGTAAATCCTCGTTGCTTATCTGTTTTATGTATAGTAGTTTGTGTTTGCGAATCCCATATAGAATCTTACATTTTAGAGATGAGTGCACAGATGTGGTCCAGAGGGCAAACGCAACTGACCCTAATTCATACCATTAGGAAGGGCAGCACTGAATTAAAAACCATGCCTAATGCCAAATGCAAGTATGTCCCCTCCTCAGGGATTTTACTCTTCCTGTTGTCCCCTTGGCCTATAACGCTCATCCCCAGACAGTTGCATGACTTACTCTTCAGGCAGCTAATTCACATCTCCGTTTAAAAGGAACCTCAGAAGCGAGGTCTAACCTCTGAGCCTCAAATGAAATAGGAACTCCTCCTGGCTTTATTCCTCTTCATAGAACTTTCCACTCCTGCCAGGACGTTAACTCCAATAGGGCACGTATCTTTGCCCATTTTATTCACTGCTCTATCCCCAGCACAGGGACAGCACTTGGCACAGAGTAGGTGCTCAATAAACATGTGTTGGGTGAATAAGCACAGTGTTCTTTTGACCTACCCTTAGGCACACCCATGTCACTCCTGCTGAGGAAGCTTACAACCCCGAGACTGCAGAGAAGAGGGACAATGACAGAAATCCAATTCACGAAACGTGAATGCCATGGAAAGAGCTGAGTGGCTGGGAAGCATGCGGAAGGTGACTGCGGCAGTAGGAAAATATGTCAAAGTGTGGTTTATGCGAAAGAGCAGATGAGTTAGGGTGGTGTACCAGTGTGGCATTAAGTAACAAGAGTCACGTATCGAGAAATGGAGGGACACAGGGCACATGACATTCAGCCTCAATGTCATGCAGACACAGGTGGTGGGAGGGTGTGGTGAACTAGATACAAACCCATCCAAGGGCGCATGTTGGCCCATATTTGTTGAGTCTTCAGATTTTTAAAAAGAATACGTAAATCCTGAAGAGAATATAGAAATTAATGATGCCACATTTTGATCAATTGAGAGTTGTTTTCAACACTACTCAGGCTACAGTAACATCTAACAGCACCATTCAGAATAGAAGGTCCCAGACCAGCAGCAGCTATTGTCTTCTCTGACCCTGTCCCCAGGAGTCACAGCAGTGCCACATGCAGGGCACTGAACGATGTCTTCTTGGGGGTCTTTGCAATTGGCATATAAACTCTAAGAAGGTTCATGGTTTCCTAATCTTCCCTCCTAGAACTGAATGAACAAATATTCTGACTTAACTTTTCAGTTCTTTCTTTTTTTAATTTTATATTGGAGTACAGTGGATTAACAATGCTGTGTTAGTTTCAGGCGTACAGCAAAGTGATTCAGTTGTACATATACCTGCACCTATTCTTTTTCAAATTCTTTTCCCATTTAGGTTATTACAGGATATTGAGCAGAGTTCCCTGTGCTGTACAGTGGGTCCTTGTTGGTTATCTATTTTAAATATAGCAGTGTGCACATGTCAATCCCAGACTCCCAATCTATCCCTCCCCCTGCGACCCTTCTCCCCCGGTACCCATAAGATCGTTCTCTAAGTCTGTGAGTGTGTTTCTGTTTTAGAATCTAAAAAAAATGATACAAATGAACTTATTTACAAAACAGAAACTTTTCAGTTCTTAATGAGAGATCATGGGACGCCAACCAATCTTAGGTACAAGACAATGTTTTCTCAGAGTCTCTATGAAGAATTACCAAAACAAAACAAAACAAAACCCCAGCAAAAAACTGCAGAGCTCTGGATGGTACCAGAATCAAGCAGACTCTAAAATAGGTCAGAGAAAGAGCTGTAATTGTTTTAAATTCTTACCAGGCAAAAAATAAAAATAAAATGATCTGAGGGGGAAAAAAAACCACTCTCCTATTTTTCTTTATGTATACCTTGTTTGTTCCCCCCAAAAAACTTAAAGCAGCTTATGTAAAAGCACACAACACCCCAAGATGAAACAACAACAGAAAACTAACATGCGCAGGTGAAGCAAACAGGATGAAAGACAATTCAAGAAAAAAAAGAATTAAATGACCCTAGGGATAATATTAGTTCACAAAAGGCAAATAAGAGTCTGCCCGTTTTCTAAAGGTGAGTCACAAATTGCTTTCTAAGCCACGGGGCACAGAGTCCAAGGTCTACAAGGGCCAAGCAGTTAAAGTAAGGAGGTAAAACAAAGGGAAGAGTGCATGCTTTGTTTTAAGGAAAACGGCATTACTTTATTGGATCCCATGGTTGTCATGGAGACATGTGATCCCAGCATTGCCAGATCTGATTTTTCAATAGATGCTGGAAATTCAAACACACTTGTGCGAAATCTTCTCATTTTCCAACGTTGGCAAACTAGTTTTCTTTTGGTTTAAAAAAAAAAAAAAAAAGTATGGGTTAAAGAAAACATGCCTGTGGCCATAAAGAGGAAGAAGACATGATCAGTTACATGACTAACTATATCCATAAAATAAAAACCCAAAGTTGAGTAGAAGTACAGTCATTTGTGGTATCAAAACCAGAGAGACACTTCTCCCAAGGATCTTCATAAAGGAGACACTGGAATATCCACAAGATAGGCACCCCATACAATCAGGATTCATGGGGCTCTATCTCCTGATGACCTTCCACGGAGACTGAGAGCATAATACTAAGTGTAGTAATAAAACTAACTGCTGGGGTTGGGGGGAAATAGGGTTGGGGGGTAGGGGCAAATTCTCAGGTTTAGAGATTTCTGCTGGTCTGGATTATTTCAGGTATAGATTTTACCGTAGATTTCCCTTAACTATTTTTTAACCAGTGAGCACTTTTGATAAATGTAAAATCCTCACGCCTTTCTTTAATGTTATTTGACAAATCAGAGTAAAAGCTACCTTGGAAAACGGTTTTTCAAATGACATTGGCTTCTTTCCTCATTGTTTTATTAGAGTATTCGGAATAACAGATGAACCTTTATCCTTCGGACTGTAATCCATAAATATTGGTTTTTCTCAGCAGCATTTGAGAAGTACTGAGTAGAACCAGATGCAAGGTTAGATCCCCTGACGAGGATCTGGAGTGAGGTATTCTAAGGGACCATCAAGTTCAAAGCCATTTGCTTTACTGGACAGTCCATCTAGCAGTAGGATTGAACTTTGTGGATGTCAAAGAACCTGCCAGTCACCAGCCAAGGAAGGATACAAAGGTAGGACCAAATGTCTCCACAAAAAAAAAAAAAAAAAGTTCTGTATCTGTTCCAGGTCACGAACAAAAGGACAAGCAAGCTCTAGTCTACACGGTGACACACAGTGACGATCCCTGGAATCCCTGGGGTGCTGAAAGGGCGGCTGGGTTCCAAACTGGGCTCTTGACATACCTAGAACTAGTGCAACTTTATTTCATCTGTCTCATGTAGAGTTAGTTCTAACGCTTGTTTTGAGCATGCAAATCTGTTTAAACATGATTGACATATCAGGGGAGAATATGAGCATAACCCACATGAACTTGAGTTTCCTTATGTATGATTTGGTCCACAAGGAACACTAGGTGAACACAGAACACCACACCCACCTGAGTCAAGCAGTAGAGAAATACACAAAACTTAGACACCGCAAACATCTGCCCGCTACCCTCAGTTTACCACGCGTGCTGCACACCGCAACCACCCACAGCTTTGCTACGACTTTCCACCCAGTTTCAGACCAGCTTCCTTCCACCACCTCACCATAGTTCACAAGCTGCCACCCTCTCCTCAGCCACCTCTACAAGCAAACACTAGGTCTTCTCAAGGCAAAGCGCCAAGTTTATGTGGTACTTGCATACTGCTTAACCATTTAGCAAGTATAAAACTCTACTGCTTTTCTAAGGTTCCTAGCTTTCCTTTTTTTATGTTCTTGATGAACTTTTTGAGTATTGTGCCTCAGCCCCACTTTTCCTGTAGACTCTGTGCCATCTCTTGCATGATTTTCCATCATCTAGTGATTTTTTTAGAAATGTGTATGTTGTGTTAGGGAAGAACGGACAATACTGGGATACTAAGTAAAATGTTATTTGAAAGAAAATTATTTCACTAGAATGTAAGTTCTCCTCGAAGCTACCATGCTGCTCCCCCAACTCCAGGGGACACCATTCACGTCATATAAGATGCGCATCGTTTTCATTATAAATTAACTAACTCGGCATCTAACAAATTGTTAGGCGAAGCCTAATATGTGTCATGAAAGGACTACACTTCAAAGGATGCATGTGTTCACTTTGCAAAACGAAAGGAAAACAAGAAAATACATAAAAAAATAAAAATCATTCATCATCTTAATATGCAAGCATTTTGATGTTCTTCCTTTCAGTTTTTTTCTCTTTGTACATATAACACCACTATCCCTGCCATGTGCACTATTTTGCCTGGTCTATTTATCTTATCTTGGCTTTAAATTGGCCTGCCACTTCTAAATCAAATATGCTTACATTTCTTTAAAAAAAAAAAAAAGAAAAAACTGTTGTCAAATTGACCCAGTCATTTAACGTTAACTGAGCACGTACTACCTGTTGAGCACTGTGCTCTGTGACGTGCGAATTAGAATATTCAACAGACCGGGCTTAACCACCTAGAGAATTTCTTAAAGTTTCCAAATTTGGCCTAGTTGCAACATTTCTTGCCCTTAAGATTAATTACTATTTTCATTCTAGTTCTAAGATTGGTTAAAAATATAAATTACATACATAGCACATTTGGAAAAGAAAATGGACTTGTATTATCAGCCGCCTGCAAATTACAGCTTCAAGAATTGCATTCTGCCCTTTTATCCGTCACCTTTTCAAATACTGTACAACCAAAATTAACGACACAAAACAAAGCTGTATTTGAATATTTCTAAGCAGTAAATACACATATTAAAGTGTCATGGTGCTCGCTTCGACAGCACATGTACTAAAATTGGAATGATACAGAGAAGATTAGCATGGCCCCTGCGCAAGGATGACACACAAATTCGTGAAGTGTTCCACATTTTGGGGGATATATGTATATGTATAGCTGATTCACTTTGTTATAAAGCAGAAACTAACACACCATTGTAAAGCAATTATACTCCAATAAAGATGTTAAAAAAAAAAAAAGTGTCATGAAGTCTGCCTACCAATTTTCCCTCTTTATTTGTTCCAGCAAGGTTATTTTAAGATTTTATTTTGCTTGTGTGTGACTATGGATTTAAGAGTTTAGTAAATTACGTGGAAGATATAGATACACATAAATATATATAGGTGTGTGTGTGCGTGTGTGTGTGTGTGTGTGTGTGTATCAAAGACTGGGCTCATATATATATATTCTTGAATTTTCTTTTCTACAAAATGTGAAATATATATGTCATTCTATATATTTAAGTTAAATTGGCTAACAAACAACTAGGTGTAGAAAGCTGTTTGGGGTTGTATCTTCTCTTGCCAGTTGATGAGATGCTGAGAAACACTAAGAAATGAGAGCAATAAGGACAAAATCAAAAGAGGTGAGATAATCTAGACACATAATATTGTGCTCTAAAATCACTGATAAATTATTTTACTCTTCTCTTTAAAATTTTTTTCAAATAAAATAAATTTTCAAAAAATTTTAAATAAGCTACTTAGCTAAGTCATTATTCAGGTTCCAAACCAGGGGAGGGAGGGAACACTGGCAAAGGTCACAGGGTTACATCTTCAGATGCCATTCAGGTGCCAGCCTCCACCACATTTTATGCTTCTCTCTCCCTCATTGAAAAAGACCACTGTCTTATTATGATAACAATTTCCAGGTGGAAGCTAAGCCTTCAGTCAAGATTCCTGTCCCTTTCAAAGTACCTGTGTGTGTGTGACATGGTGGATTAAGTGTTCCAGCTCGTCCTGGGCAATAGCTTTTCTCAAACCTCACAGCAATTCACCTTGGGTACCCATAGAAGCAGTTCTGGAAAGGCTGCGTTTGAGAAGGGGTGAAAGTGAACCCCGTAACTTTTCCGCCAAAGCACACCTCAGCAGAGGAGCCACATCCTTGCAAGGAGCCCTGGAAGCAAGGCCTAGGAGCATGGTCTGAATTCACCGTCAGCAAGGCAGAGGTCTCCTGGCAGCCTCACACTTCACCTCACATTCTACTCTCTAATATACCCTTGCTTTTATGGATTTTTTAAAAAATTATTTAGTTAATTAATTAATTAATTTTTTGCTGTGTTGGGTCTTCGTTTCTGTGGCAGGGCTTTCTCTAGCTGCGGCAAGCGGGGGCCACTCTTCATCGCGGTGCGCGGGCCTCTCACTATCGCGGCCTCTCTTGTTGTGGAGCACAGGCTCCAGACGCGCAGGCTCAGTAGTTGTGGCTCACGGGCCCAGTTGCTCCGCGGCATGTGGGATCTTCCCAGACCAGGGCTCGAACCCGTGTCCCCTGCACTGGCAGGCAGATTCTCAACCACTGCGCCACCAGGGAAGCCCTACCCTTGCTTTTATCAGCAGGAAACAGTTCCTAAATTACCGACAAGTTGAATTATTGAGACTTCTGCACCCCTACCCCAAATAGTCAAGAACTACTGATGCTCTAAAAAACACATGAGCCACATTAACCTCCAGCTTCATGCAGCCTTTGGCACAGGGCTTCAGACTTCCACTAAGAACATAAGTGTTTTGATTTTTCAAAGCCCTGATGTATGTATTTTCTTTTTTAAAAAAATCAACAGCAATTCCCTTACTCCTTTTTATCTATCAGTCTTTCTTGAGGAAGGACTACATTTAGAGCAGATCAATTTTCTCCCTCATGGGTACTGAACATGAATGAACGGAAATCTTGAGGCAAGTTCCCTTCTGAGCCCACAGAGATGTCACTGCCACTCGGAAAAGCTACCGGCCACCGACATGCCCCAGCCCTCACATCACAGTGACCTCCTTCAGCCCGAGAGCTGCAGAGGAAGGGAGAAGGGCAATATATCCACAAGCACGCCTGGCAGAGATGCAATTAGGCTCCTCCTGCCCCTCCAGCCCAGGCCCCTTGGCACCCTCTTCCATTTAGAGAGCTACTCAGACCCCGTCATTCACCAGAGTGTCCTAAAAAGATACAAAAAAGATAAAGTCCTCAACTGTGCTAGACACCGGAAGAAAAAAAAGCAGCCACAAAATGAAAACTGCCTTTTAAAAGTAGTTATGGTTAAACATTAAAAAAAAAAAAAAAAATCACATGATTTTGCTCCCCATACTGTAGCTAATGAAAAGGGGCATTTAGTATCCAGTGGGAAAAGCAGTGTTTTATAATTTCATCAGCAATTACTACAAAGCTCATCTGTAAGAGCTTGGCGAATCCTCACTTTTTCTGACCTCAAGAACCAACATTCTCTGAAGTCAGAATCCAGGGACTTATTCTAATGTTGAATGTTCTCCTGAGTCCCTTTAAAAGAAAAAAAAGAAAAATGAACTTCACATTGACTGATGCATGACATTGTTTTAATCCAAAAAAAAATGTGCAAGTTGAAACCATGATAACATGTCGTAAAGCATCAGTAATAGCCACTCAGCAAGAACTAAACCATTTTTAAGGTCATAAACAAGCACGTACGGCGCGCTACACTAATTTATTAGAAACATCCTCTTTAAAAGAAAGGGTCACAGAGGGCTCTGGCTCAATCACACTGCTCTCCACACGCCAGCCGTAGAACTTACATATGACCTTTGCAATTCCCCTTGCAAATCCCTTCAGCACTCACACATTTCACTTTAAAAATTAGGGGGAGGTGAGGTAAAGCCATAAAAATCAGTAGCAGGCACACCAGAATATGCTGGAATAAGATAAACGTCTTTCTCATAGAAGAAATGCATGCACTATTAATGAAGAGAATCCAATGCAAAAGGCAACTAGTCACATCTCCTTGACCACTTATATTTTAAACCCAGGAAAGCAAAATCAGACTTACCCTTGGAAGCCATCCTATAAGCTGACTCAGAAACGTAGCCTGTCGACAAGGCAAAAACAGCTACAAACCAGGGCTCCAGAAACTCAGTGGGTTTAATCCTCTCAGCCACCTACTAACCCCTGCTAGTACGTATGCATCTGGCTTTTGTTAAAGCACTTCTGCAAACGTACAGAGGATGAGTAATCGTTCAGACTTCGTAAAACATGCCAAACCCATCACTAATAACAGTAGTTTCATTTACTCATCACATTTTTGGGTGCCTTGATTTTATTTTTTTAAGAGAAATGAGTGTTTTTGCTGATGCAAATTCCCTGCCACTAGACCATGCACACATTATCCAAAAGGCAATAGGCTGCCTGGTGTGTGTATAACTTTTTCTGGGTCCTTGTCAGCAGTCAGAAATGTTGAACTAATATGTAAAGGCATAGTCTGCTTGATAAGCTGTCTTTTAACATTAATAACACCACTATTTTCCTTAATAAACCCTCCAGCCAATTCTACTCTTTCTTTCATTGAAAAAGGCAATCATTTTATTATAATAATTAGAAATACAAAGAATAAGAAAAATAAGAAATACTCAAGCATAAATTCATCTCTCACTGTCTCCCCATCCAATCCCTTCTCTTAGAGGTATTCACTGTTGACAATTTTCAATGTATCATTCCCGAAATTTCTATGTACATAGTATGCATGTACGTATACACACACACACAAACATTCTTCAGAAAAACTCTTGGGGGCTGAGGAGTCTCAGACATCAGAATTTTCTAGATTTTGTAACAATAATGAAGTATATACAGAGTGCAATATCCCTAGTGAGATCAGGGCAACAGCTCATAATCAACCATATTAATATTTCTTCCAGAAAACATGAATATTCAATTAAGTGGGACAATAAAGACTATAAATAGCCTCGTGTCATTTCAGGGCAGGTAATTCTGCCAAATGAGATTTTTTTTAAAAAAATCATTCAACATTTAGAAACTTTTGAATTTTGGAATTGTGGATAAGGGATTTTAGCCCTATCATTTTTCTCCCAGTTACTTACCAAGTTTTGAAAACTTTTTTTTATTAAAAAGGTTCATGATAAGAAATTTTTAAAATACACATGAATAAAATTAAAGTCACCTGTAAAATCCCACCACACAGAGAATCGAGCTTTTATTCACTCATGTGTTGAATGCCTCCTGGGAGTACAGACTCAATACTCCGTGGGCACACTAAAAAATTAAAGCAAACATAAATTCTATTTTCTTTCTTTTTTTTTTTATTGGAGTATAGTTGATTTACAATGTTGTGTGAGTTTCAGGCATAGAGCAAAGTGAATCAGTTATACATATACATATATCCACTCTTTTTTGTTTTAGATTCTTTTCCCATATAGGCCATTACAGAGTACTGAGTGGAGTTCCCTGTGCTCTGCAGCAGGTTCTTATTAGTTATCTAGTTTATGTATAGTAGTGTGGATATTTCAGTCCCAATCTCCCAATTTGTCCCTCCCCACATCCCCTGGTAACCATAAGTCTGTTTTCTACATTCGTGCCTCTATTTCTGTTTTGTAAATAAGTTCATTTGTACCCTTTATTTCTTAGACTCCACATATAAGCAATATTATGTGATATTTGTCTTTCTGTGTCTGACTTACTTCATTCAGTATGACAATCTCTAGGTCCATCCACGTTGCTGCAAATGGTATTATTTTGTTCTTTTTTTATGGCTGAGTAATATTCCATTGTATATATGTATCACACCTTCTTTATCCATTCCTCTGTTGATGGGCATTTAGGTTGCTTCCATGACCTGGCTATTGTAAATAGTGCTGCAATGAACACTGGGGTGCATGTATCTTTTCAAATTATGGTTTTCTCTGGGTATATGCCTAGGAGTGGGATTGCAGGGTCATACGGTAGTTCCATTTTTAGTTTTTTAAGGAACCTCCATACTGTTCTCCATAGTGGTTGTACCAATTTACATTCCCACCAACAGTGTAGGAGGGTTCCCTTTTCCAAACCCTATTTTCAAACAAGGTAGAAAGTTATACCTGTTTTAAAATAATAATATCCACCCTGCAAAACTGTTCCCGAAAAAGATATGAACTCTTTCGTTTACTCATTCATTGATTCAAACATTCATTGAGCTTCTATTATATGCCACACAATATGCTAAATACTAGGTATTTGGGTGGCCTGATGTAGCATATAAAACTACCAGACATCAGATTAAATCTGAGTTTCAAATAAATCAGAAATATTTCAGTATAGTATGTCCCACATTTGAGACATACATTTTTACGGATATAGTTTTTAAGTATTTGAGATATGCTTATGCTTTTTAAATGTCCCACATTTGGGACACACATATTAAAATATTACTTGTTTTGATCTGAAATTCAAATTTCACTGGGTGTCCTATATTTTCATTGCACGAAAGAGGCAGAGTCCTTGTTGTCATGAACCCTCAGTCTAGCGCTAGGGAGTGGAGGAAGGTAGGTGGACAGGTAATAAATAGGCAAACAACTACATACACAGTGTAAATAGAAAAAAGAGCTATGAAGGTGATAAACTGAGCAATTAAGATGGAAATAAAGAAGAATATTATTTAAATACAGAGCTCTTAAGGAAAGGCTTGTCTAGGAAGCTAACTCTGAGAGAAAGAGCATGCTGAAGGAAATAAAAACCTCATAATAGTAGAGCAGCTTGCACAAGACCTAGCCCATAGTATATGCTCAATAAATGTTCATTTCATTCCTTGGCAGGGCCGGGACTTCATCTCTTGGCTCACCCTAGTCTGGCCCTGTGCCTTGGGATGCAGAAAGATAATAAGAAGGGGTATAGTATACCTGGACCACCAACGGCTTCCTCCTTCAGAAAGCCTGGCAGCCACCATCTGTCTACAACCTCATGAGAGATCCTGAGTGAGAACTTCCCAGCACAGGCCTCTAGAATGCCTGACCGAAAGAAACCATGATATCAATAGATAATGAAATGATAGCTATTATTTTCAAGCACTATGTTTTAGTATGATTCGTTATGCAAAAATAGTAACCAAGTGTTGGCAAGAATGGGGACCACCCAGAACTCTCAGACACTGATGGTGGAAATGTATATTGAGGCAGTTGCTTTGGGAGACTGTTGGTGGTACCTAGGAAAGCCAGACATACATACATCCCGAGCACCAGCCCAGCTTCCATTCCCACTGGCACTGCTGCACTTCTGGTTCTCGCCATTTCCCACAATACAACCCCTTCCTCCCTTCTCTGCTGGATTTGCAACACCTCCAATACCAATTATACACACAGCCCCAAGACTGATCTTCCTAAAGCTCACCTTTCACCATGCCATTTGGTTGCTCCAAAAGTCTTTCATATATAAACTTAATAAACATTTGTTGATTGATTACTTGTAAGATTCAAATCTAGAGAGTTTTACTAACTTGGCACTGAGGAGGAAAAGACAGAAAGCAAATAACCCAGGCATTCAGAGATTTACAAGGCAGCTCCTTGAAATGCCCTCCAAAAAAATTAAACCATTGCCAGAAATCCTGATTGTTGTGAAATACATATGTGGAAATACATCTCTAGGACCTACTGCTATCCATTCAAATGGAATGTCACCAAAAAAAAAACTGAGTACTGTTATGATGGTGACAACCAAGATCAGATTTGCATAGTGAAGAATAAATTTCAAACCTGAAAGGTCTTCTGTTGCATGGAAAGGGAAGAGTAACAGTGTATAGAAAACAAAGAGGAAGAAAAAGAGAAAAAGGAAAGGAAGGGAAGGGAAGGGAGGACAACCCTTAACCTTCTCTAGAATTTTCTGTTAATGCCCTACTCTCTGATGATTGTCTGGGACCATATCATTAGTGGTGGTAATGGGAGGGAAAACCATAATAATTGTAACTACTGCCATTTACTCTGTGACTGCCACGTGCAGGCACTATGCTGAGCCATAAGATGCTTACATTGTCACCAGCATTAATGCAACCAATATTTATGCCAGGCACTGTGTTATCTGCTTTACAAGCATCATCTTATTTCACCCTCACAGCAATCTTGCAAGATTAGATATTATTATTATTCCCATTTTACAGATGAGGAAACTGAGGGATGGAGAGGCCAGCTAACTTGCCTTAGGTTTTATCCACGAACACTTTGAGGGTCTAGGATAAAGTAAGATTCAATAAACGGTGAAAATCAATAAGAATAAGATTAAAATGCCTCATGGGAATACTTGAAACATGGAAAGAAAAATAAAATAATGAAAATATTGGAAGTCAATTTATGGCAACATAAGAACTGACATTCATGAAACCACAACCGATGGGATGAAATACACACAGAACAACACGAGGAATCTCAGCTAAACTGGCAGAATTTAAGCTCCATGTTGTACACTTTGAAAGGGAGAATCAGAGCCCATATTCATTCATTTATTCATTTATTTATTCATCAAATATCTATTGAACACCTACTATGTGTCAGACACTGTTTGAAGTGCTGGGGATACAGCAGTGAACAAAGAGACAAACATCTCTACTTCTATGGAACATTAGGGTGAGAAAGGGAATATGGACCATAAACTTAGTAAATAACTAAGCCATCTAAGGTGTTAAAGGCAGCAAGTGCTAGGGTAAAAATAAAGCACCAAGGACCAAGATGCGGGCAGGAAGGGAATGCTATTTTAAATACCGTAGTCAGGGTAAGCCCAGAGGGTGACAATGGAGCAAAGGCTTAAAGGTGGCGAGGAGAGGAGCTCTGTGGATGGTTGCATGTCGAGCATCCCAGATGGGGCCAGGCCTGACATGCCGGAGCAAGAGCGAGGAGGCAGGTCTAGCTGCCACAGGGAAGCCCAAGGGAGAAAACAGGAGATAACAACCAGATTAAACAACAGAAGCCAAACTGCAAAAGGCTCTTTGCTCACTGGATACCCATGATTCTTCAGCTTTGAGGGTCATGAATTACTCGTAGAAGCTGATGAAAGCTAGGAGCCTTCACCCCAAAAAGTACGCACACCCAAAATGCTGTCCTAATTTCAGAGGGTTGACATCTCCCTGCTAGACTCCCAGGACCTCAACAACAACCTAGAGGAGATCATAGTTCCTCCAGCTGAACCAAAGAAACACCCTGGATCTAACTTTGTATTTAATGACATCCCAAAGGGAGACAGCAGTTCAGGACAGTGGACACCAAGATTCCTCCAGTCTCTGAGGCTTTGCTTGTTCCAACGTCCTCACCAACTCAGGGAGGTCATGCTCAAACACCAACAGCCCTGAGGGAAGCCAACTACATGCGTCACCTGGGGACTCTTTGCTCGTCACAGGGTTCAGACACAAAACTACATCACTAGTGACCTTAACATCCAAAGAGTAGAGGAATGCATGCAGTCATAGCCCAAGGGGAACTGGATGCATGTGGACCCAATCTATCGCCTTGCAGTTCATACGTGTGTGTGTGTGCGCGTATGTATGTACACACACATATATTTATATATTTTAATTCTCTTCATACAAGCTAGAGGAGAACAGAGATTGTTTTTTGTTTTGTTACTGCTGAATTCCCAGTGCTTAGAACAGTATCTGGCCCACAGTTAGATGCTCATTAAATAAATAATGGTTGAATGAATGAATAAATCCAAAGAATTACTTCTTCGCAAATCACTCTAGGAAATCAGTGGATCAAAATGCCACAATTGAATAGACAGAATAGTTACGTTGGAAAGGTTCAAGGATATGGTTAACTAGGGATTAGAAAAGCTCGATGCAACACGAGCACAGTATTCCATGTCATAAAACATGCCTAGGGAAGATCAGAAATTATACCAGCTTTCTGCCTCAGTCATGCAAGTTTCTCACCAATGCTTCTCAAACCATTTGTAATATGTGGTTTGCATCAGTTTGTCTGTTGTTTTTTTTTAATTTCAAATCCAACACAGATCAATACTTTTGTCAACATAATAAAAATGAATTCTAAGACAAATGAAATGAAAAACAAAACAGACACACAAATGTGCAAGCCCAAATTTGTATTAGATTCAAGAGACCTAAAAATCACTCTGTCCAATTGCTCTAAAGGTTTCTGGACACTCAATATCTGTTCATACCTCACTGCTGACCGACACATAGTTCATGAAACAGTCTAGTCCATGAATCATACTTGGAGTAGCATGACTCAGATCACACACACACACACACACACACACACACACACATATACACACACGTATATCGGAGATTCCAGCATTCACTTCAGGTGCTAATGCTTTGGCTTTCCAGCTGATAATGAGAAAAATAACGTTCTGCTTCTATTACATTTCTGTCAGATACTTATTTCAACTACCTAGGAATAAAATTATCAACTCCATGATGCTCATTAAATCAAACTCCAAGAATATGTTAAAATATTGACTACACCTCATTTCAAATTATCCCAAGATTTAAACATAGAAATTAGGAACAGATTGTTCATTTTATAACAGATCCTACATTTAGTAGAATAATTATAATGAGATATATTTTAAGTATCTAAGTGTGATGGTGATTTTATATTAATCCATTTATAAAATGTAGTCTTTATATATTTACCTCCTATATCTATATATCTGCAGCTTTTCAGAAATATATTTATTGTGCAAACTAGTATAAAGAGGTTTTTAAAATGTTACTAAAGTGATATACGCTTGGGCCGCAAGTATTTTCCTTTACCTATTCTAAGTTTGTTAACATTACCTACTTGAAAATTATCCTATATAATCTAAATAAAATTGGATTAAACATAATTTATAAACAAAACCAACATATGACTCTTCTAAGAAGTAAACAGATTCTCCTTTTCTTTTTTCTTTAAGTTATCCTTTATCCCAAAATATAACCTCTGAAACTATATAAACATAATCCTGAAATTTCTAGCCATTCACAAAGCTTCCTTAGGTCGGAATGAGTTAATGATTTTCCTCACAGTCCAACTAAACGTGCATTCCACAGGAAAGCCTGCTTGAGGCTGAACACAGAGTCAATACTCACTGATTCACTTCTTAGCTGGCACCCAGGCAAGTAATCCTAGCTTTGGGCCAACTGTAAATAAAGGCAAGGATATTCCTGATGGTACTTATAACGTGAATTTTCTAGAGGTAGAATTCAAGACTGTTGCCTTCAAGCCCCACAGAGCTTCTATCACATCATCTGGCAGAAGGAGTAAATAATTATTGAGTTATAGAAGGAGACTGTTGATTCCTCATTTCTTACAGGTCACTGAGGCTCAGATATGCAAACCCCTTATTGCAAGGGTTTTGCAACTTTGGGCAAAGCAAAGTAAAACACAGTGAGCTGATTAAGGCAAAATAAGAAAAAACAATAAGCAAACGGTATTATAATGGTGCGCCTATACAGCAAAAACTGAGAAGCTAACTCAAGAATGAAGTCTGGTAAAAAAAAACTCTTCTTCAATACCTGCACCTATACCTGGATTATAATAGGCAGGTAATAAGTGTAGTATTGGAGGAAGGGAGAAGATAAAGAAGATTCAAACAAAGCCAAGTGCAAGCTCTGAAAAACATAAAAACGCTGTGTATGACAACAGAATGCAGACAGTGAATTATGCTGCTGTTTTGTTACAATTTAGAAAAGCTTAACTTGAAAAATAATAGCAACTTCCATTCTTTGAGAACTTACTATGTACCAAGCACTGTGCAGAGCATCCATCATTTCATGCAATTTTTTCCAAAACCCTGCAAGACTGGAATTAGTACGCCCACTACAAATAAGGGGACAGGCTCAAAGGTGTAAATAACTTGACTGAGATTAAAGTCAAACACATTAGATTAACGTGTTTGTCTAATTCCAAGCTTGTGCCCTTGACCTCACATCTCACTGTCTTCCAATGTCCAAACATTAAAAAATAATAATAACGATGACAAATGGTCATAACTGCACTATTTGTAAATGCCCCAAACTAGAAAACTCCCTAAATACCCATCAACAGGAGAATGGACAAATAAATCTCAAAGAACTTATGCAATGAAATACCATATAATCATGAAAGTGAATCAGCTACAACTACCCACAGCAACACAGATGAATTCCTCAAACATAATCGTGATGAATAAATGCCAGGCACAGGTAAGTACCTATGTGTGACTGTATGACTCAATCCACTTCTATAAAGCCCCAAACAGGCAAAATTAATCTATGCTGTTAGGAGTCAGGACGGTGGCTACCGTTCGGAGGGGTAATGACTAAAGGCCACAGGAAGGGAGCATCTGGGGTGCAGATGTCATTTGATTAATTGATCTGAGAGCTGGATGATAGGAGTCCAATTTATAAAAAACTCATCATGCTATACACTTACAATAAGCACACTTTTCTCTACATAGATTACACTTCAATAAAATATTTTTTAATCAAAAGAAGATGCACCTACTTAAGGCATTTTCTACTTTATCCTTTTAATGTATTTAGACTCAAATATTCTTTAATAAAGCACATACTATATCTTCCCAAGCTTTACAGATCTTAAGTACAAATGTAAGAAAATAAATTAGAAGAATGGAATAATGCCATTTGTAGCAAAATGGATGAAGCTAGAGATTACCATATTAAGTGAAGTAAGTCAGACAAAGACAAATATCACATGATATCACTTATATGTAGAGTCTTAAAAAATGATACAAATGAACTTATTTACAAAAAAGAAATAGACTCACAGACATAGAAAACAAATTTATGGTTACCAAAGGGGATAGCGGGGGGAGAGGGGAGGGTAAGTTAGGAGTTTGGGATTAACATATACACACTACTATATATAAAACAGATAAACAACAAGGACCTACTGTATAGCACAGGGAACTATACTCAATATATTATTAACCTGTAATGGAAAAGAATCTGAAAACGAATATGTATATATGTATACGTATAACTGAATCACTTTGCTGTACACTTGAAACTCACACAACATTGTAAGTTAACTATACTTAAATTAAAAAATAATTATAAAAAATAAAACTCATTAGAGGTTTTTAAATAGACTGGAGTTGGGGGAAAACAACTGACTAGGAGTCAAAAAAATCTGTCTGGGTGTATTCTTCTGTTCTCTAAGTGCATACGCTTGAGAGGAAGGCATTTAACCTCACCGGTGGTCAGTGTCCTCATCCAAAAATTGAAGGAATCAGACCCAATAATCCTCAAGGCACCTCATTCTAGTCTTTTTTTCTGAGCCTTACACTTGCTCATATCACACTGCTGCAGCATTCACACGGAAAAGGGGAACAAAAGAGCAACTGCTTGCAACTCCATCACATGATACAAGGGTAGAAGGAAACAAACTTGACATGTACATTTAATCAACCTTTGATTATCAATGTAAGATAGTACAGCTCTGCAGACAATCCCCAGAAACTGAATTATATCACTCACCACTGGGTCTCACAGCAGCCTTGTTCACATACCCTGAAGGTCCCACACAAAGCAGAGTGGTCAAGTTGTCAGACAAAATCTTTTGTGGATTTTTTTACTCTAGGGTCATCAGCACCACCAACCTCCACCTTTACCACAGATAACTGCATATTTCCAGTTTTCCCTAAGATCTGGTCATTCAATCAGAAAAACGCAGAGAAATATACAATAGCTTATGTTGCAATACATTCTGATTTCATGCTCCTTTGTACAAATCCATTAGACTCTCTTACCTTCTTGCAATGCAAGAACAGAAACCTAATGCTGCTGATGGGACCCTGTATTAGTCAGGGTCCAATCAGGAGAGAGAAACCACACAGTAGTTTGAATGGAGAAAGTTTAATGTAAGGAATTATTAACTGTAGCAGGGAATTAGCTTATAAGAAGTAAACAAAACTCTAAAGAATATAGGAATGGCAGATATGAGTAGCAGTCACTACTCTTAGGGCTCAGAGTCTTCCTCCCCAGGGCTGAGATCCAGGTCCTTTGAGCTCTCTGCACGGCAGGAAACTCACTGCGGTGCCGCACCTGTGGAACTTACTGCACTCCATCCTCTAGGGTGCCAGGGAAGGCTATTCACAGAGAGGTGGCCCACCAGAGGCAGGCTGCTCCAAATGTCCTCAGGTAAGAATGCCAGAGGAAGCTGCTGGCTACTACATGCAGCTCTGGCCACCACGCACTACAGGAACCGGGCACTGCAGAAACACCCACCGCTCAGTGCCACAGGCGCTGCGGGAAACACGCACTGACGAAACTGACTTAGAGGGAGGAAAATCCACTTTTCAAGAGGCAAACAAGTCTGACAACAGCAGGAATAACAGAACTACTTCCAAGTCAGGGGCAGGGTTCTTGTTTCCTGGGATACATCTAAACTGTCTTCTTTGTACTGTATGCTGAGTTTGTCCCAAATCACTTTTTAGATGGTCCTTAGCCTGGCACAGCTTTGATAATACCAGTCTTCTGACAAACGATGACAGACTTTGAATATAAAATCACTCACTGAGCCATAAATAATGTTGCTCATATTTTGACCTTTGCTTAGCCATTCACACGAATGTGGTAATTGTTCTGTTAATAGGATAATTTCAGGCCTGTGTGTGTCACTCATGGTCTTTTGTCCAAGCTCTGGTCATTCTGCTAACCAAAATGCAGGCTGGAGGGCATCTTTGGAACCAGAAAAGAAATTATATTCAACTACTCATATGCTAGGAGAGCAGGATTAATGATCAGGTAGTGTCATAAAGGATTCCAACAACAGGAAAGATCCAAAATAAACAAGCAAACACTGGTCAATAAGTCACTTTGGTACAGATGACAAAACGCAGGCTTTTTAGAAAGATCAGATCTGGGGAAAGACCTTGATGCTAAAAGAAATAAAATAATCATAATCCATATTTCCAGAAAAGAGGAAAAAAAGCATAAAAGACTAAGGTTCGAAACCCAACTATACGGTGCATATAAGCAACTAACCTTAAGTAGAAGGACACAGAAAAACTGACTGAAAAAGTAGAATGAAAATAAACATTCCTTGGGAATTCCCTGGCAGTCAGTGGTTAGGACTCTGCGCTTCCACTGCAGGGGGCACGGGTTTGATCTCTGGTTGGGGAACTAAGATCCCGGAAGCCATGCAGTGTGGCCAAAAATAAATAAATAAAATAAAATACCACTCTCTCACTTCGTCCCAGTGGCATTGACATATATACACTACCAAATGTAAAATAGATAGCTAGTGGGAAGCAGCCGCATAGCACAGGGAGATCAGCTGGGTGCTTTGTGACCACCTAGAGGGGTGGGATAGGGAGGGTGGGAGGGAGGGAGACACAAGAGGGAGGGGATATGGGGATATATGTGTACATATAGCTGATTCACTTTGTTATACAGCAGAAACTAACACACCATTGTAAAGCAATTATATACCAATAAAGATGTTAAAAAACTAAATAAAATAAAATAAAATAAAATAAAATGTTATTGGAAGAAAAGAAATCTTCCCTGTGAACACCAACCTAACTTAGGACTCAATAAGCCTGAGTTGAATAATGAATGAATTTCAGTTGGGGCCAAAAGAGACTTTGGAAAAGAAATAAAATAGAAAAATAAGGAAATCACAGGGAAAAGCAAACACTGTTCTGTGTTTGTGTGTGGGCGGGTGAGAGGGTGAATTTGAAATCTGGGAAAAAACTTAGTCACCGTTTCGCAGCACAGTCCAAGGAAGGAAGAATAGAGGGTGAGACGCACAGAACCTCCTCTGTTGCTCTCTATCTCACACTCAGCTGCTTTGTCTTCCTGGGACTTAACCTTCCAGTTTCTTATTTCCATTCGATTTGGTTAGGTTTGGTCTTTTTTTTTTTTCCATAGGAAGCTGAGCTCTTTGAAGGCAGAAATGTCTCTTTTTTTTAACTTTATTTCCCCAGTATCTAGGACAGTGCTAGGAACAGAACAAATACTCAAGAAATATTTGTTGGGTGAACTAACAAAAATCTAAGAAAGGAACTTTTATTTGATTATATATTGAGTATCAAGTGTTACATAGCAAGCACATTCTAAACCACGGGCCAGTAAAAATTTTAGGCTTGGTGGGCCCCATATGGTCTCTGTTGCATGTTTTTATTTTTGTTTTTACCTTAAGTGTTTCAAAACAACTATTAATTGTAAAAACCATTCTTAGTTCTATGGCTAATACATACATACATACATATACACACACACACACACACACACACACAATCAACTTAATCTGGCTTGTACTTCTGCTTTCATGGATAGATTATTTTTTTCTCTCCTATTCTAAACAGAATATTCAGGAGCTAATATTAGCTTTGCTGCTATCTACTTACGTTTTCTTTTAATTTTTTCAGTCTAATTTGATCCTATTGAAGGAAAACAATAAATTCAAGGGCCTGAAACAATAAAACACAAGGTAAGCAAGTTCAGGACTGCAAGAGAGAAGCCACCCTGAATCCAAGCGTACGGTTTCTGCCATCTCTCCTTGCTTCCCATACACGCTACTCACTAGATTTTAAGTTTCAGCAACCTCATTAGTTTTTCAGGCTTTATGACTCAAGCTTAGGGGGTGGTGGGGAGAGGGCAGCGACCCACAAAACAAAGACTTCAATGTCTCCAGAAGTTGAGAAAATTCCAGCATTGTCAGGGCAGATGCTATTTATAACCCGTTTAATGTGTACGCTCCTGAATGCATTTTCTACGGCGAATATCCGACCTACGCTTCTGAATTCCTGGCTTCTGCAATGGTGAAGAAGGCAAGCAGCTAGAAGTCTGACGACTAAAGGGGGAAAAAAATGAACTCCGTGCTATTACTATTTTATAACATCCACCATCATGTGACAGAATTAAAAGGTTCCTGTTTTTGACTCACCTTCGACAAGAAAGTACCTCATTGCTATGAGCTTTGAGCTTAAGTTACTGGAAAAATGTAGGGTCGGAAAATATCCTACAACAAACGCTTTAAGAGAAAAAAAAAAGCTATGGAAAACCCCATTTAACTTTTTTCCAGAAAAACCCACACACACAGGAATAGATGCCAAGCACTCATATTGAATGTGTGTACACATGGCCTATAACTGCACACATATTCTATGTTTACGCTTTTCTCTATTGCACAAGAGTAGGGCTCTTCGGGAAGGAAGGTATCTTGACCTGCTGCTGTCCAAAGGACAGCGTGCTGGGCAGCCCGGCATCGCCGCAGAACCTCTGCAGTGATGGATGACAATGGACTCTGCAAGCCCTGCACATTACCTCCATTCCATTCATGGATCCCAACCAAATTAATTTTCTCCTGTGCCAATTCTATCACATCCCCTGGGTTTACAAAGAAGTTCTACCAGGCCATCAGAACCCAAAAGGGAATGAACGTTTCGTCCTGGCAGAAACTTAAAATAGAGCTTAAAAATAAAACAATGGGAATGAAGTTTTAGCTCTGCAAAGCTCTTAGTTTCTAGAAATTTCTTGTACAACTGAAAAAAAAAATCCTACTCTTGCTTTTACTGCTCCATTTAAATGGCAAGTTATGAAGAAACTAATTTAGAAAGTTCAAGCTTTTCATTCCAGATCTGAACTGACATGTATCAAAGTAAACAGTCATGTCAAAGTGTAAGTAGGACCAAGTTTCATGTAGATCCCTGGTAAAGATTCTACCCCAAACAGCACTGCCCAACAAAAATATAAAGCGAGCCACATACGTAGATTTAAATTTTCTAGTAACCGTATTCAAAAAAAAAACGAAGCAGGCGAAATCAATTTTATCTTATTTTACCCAGTGTGCCCAAGAGTATTTCAACATTAATCAAAATTAAAAATTATTAATGAGCTATTTTACATTATTTTTTTCATACAAAAACTGGTGTGCATTTTATAAGTGGAGAACACCTCAACTTGGACTAGTCACACTTCAAGTGTTTAATAGCCACATGTGGCCAGGGCTACCATATTGGACAACACAGCTTAAAGGCTTCTCTTATGCTTCATTAAGTTCACTCTTCCAACCCAGAAAGTTCTAGTTGGAATGACAAAGCTGTCATCGGGAAAAGAAGACATTCTGAGAAGTGTTTCAACTTCTTGGACACCTTCACACTCAGGCCTCACTCTCTGAGACATCCACACTTGGGGCCATCTGTTACAATGGATCAATGCCCACCTGAAAGAAGTTACCAGCTTCTAGAACCAGACATGCAACCGCAGCAAGAAGATTCTGCTAGCTTAAGCAGTTCCAAATCCTGAACTTCTGAACTTCATTTTCCCCAGGTGCTGCATCTGGACATTTAGCAGGGCTTAAATTAGTACCATTTTTGAGATACTGTCTTTGAAAGAGGGAAGAAAAGCAAGGCTGAACCTTTTTTTAGGATGGGCCTTTGAGGAAGAAGGTTAAAGGAAACACTGGCTAACACTGGAAGAGACACTGCGCCCTTCATACGCCATTTTTTAAAAAACAAATCGTGACTTTAAAAGTCCCTTCAGTATGAACCTTTTATTCCCATCATAGCCTCAACTGAACAACTGTAGTTGCTTTTCTTAAAACATTACAGTCTTCTGATGTACATATGTATATATCTTTTTCTTCTTGAAGGTGAATCCTACTGAAGTTTTAAGCTATTAATCAAACAGGATTAGAAACAGTGTAGCTGACGAATGCTGATTTTCATTTGAAACACTCTTCTTTGATTTTTTTCCAAACTATGTGCTCCTTGTGAGAAAATTTTAAATCAATTTAAAAGAAAATTAACCTATTTTAATGCCCACAGACTCTAACATTACTTCTGACTTTAAAATATACCTTTGACTCCAAATGCTCTTAATGTTTTATGAAAATAGTCATAAAATTCCCAAATGTTTTATTAAAATCCAGTAGTTTCCATTAAAGAGCTTAATATCTAGTGAGACTATGGAAGTCAAAAGCTCAAACTGTACTTCATTCACGTATTCATTCAACAAATATTTATTTAGTGCCTACATCATACCAGACACTACACACATACTACAGAGGTGCTGGGGAAAGGAAAAGAAACATGGTCTCTCCTTGGCGGAGCTTAAAATCTAAGCTGGAAGGTGGATAAGTAAGTAATAACTGTAAGAATGTGAGCATTAATATCGGGGAATTGTAGAAAGCAGACAGATAAGGAGAAAGAGAGAGAGAAGGAAAGAGGGAGGGAAGAAATGAGAGCTAGATACAGACAGACAGACAGATAAAGACAGACAGACAGACAGACAGATACATACATACATACATACATACATACATACATACATACATACATAGGCAGGGCTGTTGAAGCTCAGAATTGATGCATGATAAAGTCAGCCAAAAAAACTGAGGGAAGCAGGGAGGGAGTTATAGATGAAGGGAGAAATCAAGTGGAAACACCTGGAACGAAAACCAGCGAATGAACAGGAAACCTGAGAGGAAACAAAAAAAGACGAAGTAAGCCAGCAAGCAAAGTATGGCTGGATGGCAAAAAGAAAGAGTGGTTGATGTTTGGGAGGAACAACAGGGGGGACTTCATAGGTCGCCTTAAGGTGTACGGACTACGTCCTAGCAGTGAGAAGCCATCTCGGAGTGCGAAGATTTGAATGGCTCAGAAGAGAGGAAGTTAGACGCAGAGCATAGACTGGCCCAGGAGAAAGTACCTGCGCTCTGATTCCCAAACGTCAAACTGCGGTAGACCACCCACCAAGTTTTATCCTAATAATAAACTCTGCTGCAAATAATATATGTACAGACGGAGCAGTATTCCTGGTCCCGAGGCATAACTTTATATTCCGCAACTGTCCTGGAGTAAGACAATACCGAAGTTTATAATCACATTCCTGGAAACATCCCCAAAAGTCTTGATATAACATGAACCAAGGCACTGAAGCAAAGAGTTTTACTCCCAACGTGAACACTTGTTATGACATTTGTTTTTAAGACATATATCAAATATACAAAGAAGAAGATAACAAATCCCCATGTAAGCACCATTCAGATCTTAAGATGTTATTCCAAATTTCTAATTCGATGTTTGTCAGAAATAAAATATCAGGGATTCAATTTAAGACTTCTTGTACCCCTGCTTGTTCTCCCTCCCATTCATTTCTCTCCTCACAAAGACACTGCTTTCCTGAAATTGCTGTTTCTTTCCAAACCAACTTTTTCATACACACACACACACACACACACACACACACACGCGCGCGCGCGCACACGCAGAGTCATTACGAGTACATGGTAATGTTCGACACATATTTTAAAACTTAACCTAAGTGAGACCTATCCTACCCATCATACTGCAATTTGTATGTTTAATTCAATAGTTTTTTTAAACATGCACATCAGGATTATGTGAAGGGGTAAGACAGGTTTTTAAAATTATGGAACATTTCAGGTGTACCAAGAAGAACGAGGACAAATATAATAAACACGTCCATCACACAGCGTAAGAAACAAAACATTAAAGATATAATCAGGTTGATTTTCAAAGGCATTTTGCACAGTCTTCAGGAGTTTTGCATGCCTAAAGTCTGTATGAGTAGTTTCAGAACAAGCATCAACTCTTGGCTACCGTGCCTGGAAGTCATTAGTGAATTTTTCTGTAACTTCTCTGACAGTTCTTCAAGCAGAGGCAGAGGAACGGAAAATGTCTATGTTCTCCTTGATCCTATCACACTTCGGGGACAATTAACTGCCACAAGAAATGTGGTACCTTGACTTTCTAACCTAACAGCACTTTTTTCCCATGTAACATCCTCACTTAATGCCGCAAATACAGCCAAATACGACCACCACCATCACTATCATTACCGTCATCGTCGTCATCCTCATCAACATAGAACGAGCCTTAACATGAGTCAGGAGCTACACTAAGCATTTTACTTGCACTATAAAAAATAACGCTCATAAAACCCTATGACTTAGATATTACTATGTCCATTCTGCAGATAAGGCAACTAAGTCAGAGAGACGTTAACCAACTGCCAAAGATCAAAAGATAGTAAATGCTGGAGACTAAATTTGAAGTCCACGTGTCTGAAACTCAACCTCTGATCTTAACCATTACAAAAAAATTACATTAGAAAAAAATTCCACTTTCAATCATGCAGAGTAACTGCTACCACATTATCTCTCCCACTGTAATTAACTAGAAAATCAGACAAAATATATGAAACGACAGTTTTCAGTCATTAAGCAATAGGCATTTCAGGACTGTGATCCCTGAAGGAAGAGAAACAAATGAGATGAGCAATATAGCCACCTAAGAGTTCTGCCTAGAAGTACTTTCCAGATTGTGAGGCAGAGAGGGGCAACCTAGGCAGAGCAGAGCAATCTCAGTGAGCTGAGAAGAAAAGGTTGGAATTTGGGGAGAATGAGGTACTTAGAATATGTAAGACAGAGTACAAGAAAGGAAGGAGTTGTGCAAAAAAAAGAAATCTGATATCTTCCTATGGGTCTCCCTGAGTCTTTAGCTCAACAGCAATACACAAACGCAGAGGGTGAAACTCTGCAAGGCTGGGCAAAGAATAACTACCAGAGAAAAATGACTACCAGGAAAAGAATCTCTACTGGGAAGCTATAAGCAGAACAGCTTTCAGAGCTCACAGAGCGCAGGGAGACAAAGTCCAACCTGCCTGAGACTTCATTAAACACCTGCAGCATTCCGTGGAGACTCCAGAAAGGCCATACCTACTGTCCAGAAAGGTATGGCCTTTGTGGAGAGTAGGGATAAACCAGGCCTAAGATAAGACTACACAAGATCCACTCTCACAAAAAATAAAAACAACCTCAAAAGCATCAAGCTGATCCCCAAGTAAACTAACTGCCTGCCAGGAGAAAACTCAACCTTTCTTACAGGAAGGCAACAAAATCCAGAGACGCAACAGCATAATATTCACAATGATTATCATCTAATAAAATATTACTAGATACGTGGGCAGGAAAGACTCAGCAGGCCTGGGTTGCTCAAACCCTGTACATTCCAAAGGTAGGCCTGTCTTCAGGACTGACCTTCATTGGTTTCTAGGCGATAACCTCTGAGCCCTTGGAATATTCTGCTTGATAAGAGTGTTTTTGTATGTCTGAGCTCTTGAGCCACACTGTCTTATGGTGAACATCTCTTTCTGTATGCCTGAGGCCTTGAGCCATGCTGTACCAGTTTACCAGAAAACTTTACCCTAGAAAAGTTTTCCTAACTTTTGTTACCTTTTTAAACTCTTTTTCTCACTTTTGTGATTTAGGGTGAATAGCTGTTTTTGCTGGGGGGGAAAGGGGTGGGGGAGTGGGTGCAGTCAGAGCGGCTAAGGTCAGTCACAGGGGCATGACACGACCTCCAAAAAAGTTCCAGAGCAGCAAGGCTCAGGTAAACATCCTTGGTTGGCAACACTTTCCATGTGTTACTACACATTGTTGCTGGAAAATTAAGTGAACCCCAATGTGACTCCACTGGAAAGGGACACCTGAAAGTATTGCACTTGTTTCTACATGAACCAATAAATTAATAGCTGGCACATCTCTGGATATAAAGATACCAAAATTTCAGACTACAGAGAAAAATGGCTGTAAAATTGACAGGTTAAAAATACAGAATGGGGAAAGACTTATTGAGTGAATCGATGAATCAATATTTAAGTTATACTTTATAAAACGTACCACAAGCCTGGGTCATCAGACACTATGAATGCATCATGTTGGGAAGATGATCAAAAGTCTGTGGAGAACTGATTCTTTGAGAGGGATATCAAGAAGTTGCCCTTTCACACAATTACCTGACGAATGGTATGTAGCTCTTCTCCTGGTTTCTAGGAGCCAATCATATACCATTTAACCCTCCGACAGAAGGTTAAATGAAACAATACTCAATCGTTAATATTCATAAGCATATAATATCTTCCAGGGACACTTAAATTAAATACTTAATAGCCCTCCATTAAGTTTCTGTAGTTAATGTGTCCCTAAAAAAGAACGGATCAGCAACCCTCTTCCAGTGCCCTATTACAGAATTTTATCTGTGATCCTTAAGTATTTTCACTTTTTGTTCATAACACCAACCAAAACAAAACAAAAGCACCCTCTGAAAATTACTGATTTTCCACTGTACTTAACTCTATAAACTCTAATCAACTTATCAGTAAGTTTTTTTTTTTTAATAATTTTACTTATTTTTGGCTGTGCTGAGTCTTCGTTGCTGCGTGTGGGCTTTCTCTAGTTGCGGTGAGCGGGGGCTACTCTTCGTTGCAGTGTGCGGGCTTCTCATTGCGGTGGCTTCTCTTGTTGCGGAGCATGGGCTCTAGGCGCGTGGGCTTTGGAAGGTGTGGCTCGTGGGCTCAGTAGTTGCGGCACACGGGCCCTAGAGTACGCAGGCTTCAGTAGTTGCGGCGCGCGGGCTCTAGGGCATGTGGGCTTCAGTAGTTGTGGCGCACGGGCTCTAGGGCATTCAGGCTTCAGTAGCTGTGGTGAGTGGGCTCAGTAGTTGTGGCTCACGGGCTCTAGAGAGCAGTCTCCATAGTTGTGGCACATGGGCTTGGTTGCTCTATGGCATGTGGGATCTTCGCGGATCAGGGATTGAACCTGTGTCCCCGGCATTGGCAGGCGGATTCTTAACCACTGCGCCACTAGGGAAGTCCTGTCAGTAAGTTTTTAAGAAGAACAGCTTTGCATGCTCCATTCATACTTCACTGGACATAATAAACTTCAAACCTTTTAAAGAAATCTTAAATATTTGGCTGCCAGATAACTCCATAAAAGCTGCTAATGATTCAAGAAACCCGTGGTCCAATGTCAGATCTACGAGCAGCATTTGATAATCTTCCTTTTCCGTTGAAGCAACAGAAAACAATTTGGAACACAAGGAAAAATGGCCTAGGTCTTTCCAGCAGTAAAATCTATTTTAAAAAATCCTTATGCTTGTGCCTCTGATATAAACTGAATTTGTAAGTGGCTCCAAGAAAGGGAATGATATTCATGCCCAAATACACTAGGAAATATAAGAGCACTTCCAGGAGGGAAAAATTATTCCACTCGGTGTAAATAAATGCATAAATGATAGAAAAGACTGTGTACACACTCTACCTACTGACCAATCAAATTTTCCTTTTACTTTACTTTATCTTTCTTAATTACCCAACTGTGTCAATGAAAAGTTACCTTGTAGAGTAACGCAGAAGGATGAGAAAATCCTGTCTGAGTCAGGCTTCCAAATGCTAAGCGTGTTCACTGCTGGGCCAATTTCCCTCAGTCCTGAACTCTGGACACCCTTACGATTCCAATCATAAACGTTTCCCATTGTCTGCCCAGCCCACTGAGCGGGAGACCACAAAATGATTTTAGGATGTGTCAACTGAGGACAAGAAGGAAACCAACGAGCTAAATCGCTTGCACTCATGACCCAATCCTTACTCTTCACTGAAGCCCAAGAAAAACAGTAACTTTATCATTAACTCATAACACACAGAATTCTGTTGATATTACCCATATTTGCAACAGAACTTCAAGAAAGAAAGTGAACTGTATCTAAAAATATATATCAGAAAAACCCTACGAGACAATTTAGGCAACAAACAACTAGAAGTTCTAAGAATGAAATAATAACCAGTGAAAGAAAAATCAAGCTGTGAAAATTAAAAATTGACAGAAGGAAAGAAATAGTCTATTTAGAGTTAAATCAATACTTAAAAACTTGGTCCTTCAGGCATATTTTATAACTCTGCTTCTCTTCTCTACTGTCTCTGTCTCTGAGAGCAAACATCTCAAAACTTGCCTTCTCCAGATACGTTAACAAGGCGAGCCGCTCACTGACATACCCTTTTACCTTTTCAAAGCATTTCTACAACTGTAATCTAATTTTTCATTACACCATCCCTATGAGATTGCACCATTCCCATTTTAGACCAGCCTGCTAGTGTCAAGCACCTTGGATAAGGTCACTGAGCTATTTTGGGACAGAGCTAAGACTCTAACTCACTATCCTCATTCTTTCCACAATATGGCACTATTTTGCTTATTCTCCTTACCCCATTTCTATTTTTATCATTGCCCCATTTGTTTCTCCAAAGTTTCTACTAACCTAATGTTCGACTCAAAGCATATGGGGTTGCAAAGGACAGAAACCCACTGAGGGGGGTACAATGAAGGAGAAATGATAAGGACACAGCAGGCCACCTCACAGTTGTCTTAGGACAGGAATTATACAGCTGGGACCCTGGGGACTGGAATTGGGATGAGGTCAAAGTCAAAGCCCCCCTTGCCGTCTCTCTCGTGGGTCATCTTGTTGCATTCTCATGGCTTCTGTGCTTCGCCTCACACACCTACCCTAGTTAGTCTCTCTACACCGTCGGCTTCAGTCCAGACGTGGTCCAAGGTTATCATCAAACTCCCCTACCCCTTCCTCATTCTTCCATGCTTCACAGACTGTAATAAAGTTTGTATCTTTACTCCAACTCTCTCAAGAGTGAGTTAGCTGTCTTTTGGCCAGATGATGGTCGGACAGACTTTGGTTGGATGTCCACCACTGGTTTGATTAGCTATGGGAAAGGGAGAGGACAATACAGCAGGCCAGGAAATCATCCTGGTAACAGAGTAATTCATAGACTGGGGCATTAAAATAATACATTATAACAGAGCAAAATGCTAGTATTGCCATTAACCAAATCCCTCATTTTAAAGATGAGAATTCTCAGGTCTGCATGGTAAAGTGACTTACCTAAGGTGACACAGATGCACCATGGCAGTCATACCTACAGTCCACATATCTGATTCTTTGAAGCCACATATTTTATTCTGAAACCTATCATCTAAACATCAAACCTATCAGCTAAACATCCTGGTATGTCAATAGCAAATCTACCATTAACCACAATGTGTAAATACTCATGAAATATTACTACCTTTAAAGCAGTACACCTCGACCATACATGCCCATTAAAATCACCTGAGGAGCTTCTTAAAGCTCCTCAATGGCCAGTACCCATGTCCCACCCTAAACCAATTATATTGGAATCCCTGAGGACAGCCTCCTGACACTGGTACTGTAGTTTCTTAAAAGCTCCCCAGGTCACTCTAATGTGCAGTCAGAGTTCAGAATCACTGCTTTAGAATCTTAAAATTAATGTGCAAATATATCTATAGAAATTCTTTAACACCTCTAATTCAAATTCAAAATCAGGAAACTTCTCAAATAATTTAACATCTTTTAGATCACAAGTTTTAGACAAATTTTGGACAGCAACAATTAGAGCTACCATTTACTGCTCATCTATGTGCTTTACAACTATGAAGTAGATCATAAGCTCCATGAGGGTAAGGACCTCATGCTGTTCTCTGTCATATCCCAATGTCTAGTACAGTGCTTTGTACATTGTAGATGCTTAACAAATGTTTGTTAATCAAGCAAATGAATGAATATTCTTATTTATCTCTCATAATGGCTCTTGAAGGTAGGCATTATTATTTCCTTGTCACTAATGAGGATTTTTAAGCTAAGAAAAACTCTAATAAACTTAGAGTAACGCATGCGCTCCACTTATCATACAGAGAATGTTGAAATTACATGTCTTTTCAGAGAATTAATCAAAACTGATCTTTTGATCAAAGATCAAAACTGGTATTTTATACAGATGGCCAACAGGCACATGAAAAGATGCTCAACATCACTAATTATTAGAGAAATGCAAATCAAAACTACAATGAGGTATCACCTCACAATGGTCAGAATGGCCATTATTAAAAACCTACAAATTATAAATGCTGGAGAGGCTATAGAGAAAAGGGGACCCTCCTACACTGTTCGTGGGAATGTAAATTGGTGCAGTCACTATGGAATACAGTATGGAGGTTCCTTAAAAAACTAGAGTTGCCATATGATCCAGCAATCCCACTCCTCAGCATATACCTGGACAAAACTGTAATTCAAAAAGATACATGCACCCCAATGTTCATAGTAGCATTACCCACAATAGCCAAGACATGGAAGCAACCTAAATGTCCACCAAAAGAAGAATGGATAAAGAAGATGTGGTATATATATGCAATGGAATATTACCCAGCCATAAGAAAGAATGAAACAATGCGTGGATGGACCTAGAGATGATCATACTAAGTGAAGTAAGTCAGAGAGAGAAAGACAAATATCACATGATATCACTTATATGTGGAATCTAAAATACGATACAAATGAACTTACTTATAAAGCAGAAACAGACTCACAGATATAGAAACCAAATTTATGGTTACCAAGGGGAAAGGGGGTGGGGGAGGATAAATCAGGAGTTTGGGATTAGCAGATACAAACTACTACATATAAAATAAACAACAGGGACTTCTCTGGTGGCGCAGTGGTTAAGAATTCACTTGCCAATGCAGGGGACACGGGTTCGGGCCCTGGTCCGGGAAGATCCCACATGCCGCGGAGCAACTAAGCCCGTGCGCCACAACTACTGAGCCTGCGCTCTAGAGCCCGTGAGCCCCAACTACTGAAGCCTGTGTGCCTAGAGCCCATGCTCCGCAACAAGAGAAGCCACCACAATGAGAAGCCTGTGCAGCAACGAAGACCCAACGCAGCCAAAAATAAATACATAAATAAATTTATAAAAAATAAACAACAAGGTTCTACTGTATAGTGCAGGGAACTATATTCAATATCCTGTAATGCCATAATGGAAAAGAATATGAAAAAGAACCACTTTGCTATACACCAGAAACTAACACAACATTGTAAGTCAATTATACTTCAATAAAAATTTTTTTTAAAAACTGGTGTGTTAAAGAAAGTTATTTTGAATATTAGCTCTATTATTTAATTCCAAAATCTGAGCATATTGCCACCAAATAAATCTTTGGACTGTTCAAATTCACACTGGACAGTAATCTAGGAACCCCACTTATGGCAAACACACTTTAAACTTAAGCCACATATCTAACTCGGTGTGTAAAGTTTTAAGAATTGAACGGAAAAAGTTAACCACATTTAATCTAAAATATGACTCAAAGCTTAGTAAAGCAATGAGTTGGCAAGCAATATTCAAAGCCACCTGAATTATTCCTGAACACTGGCCTTGGTCATTCTCAGTATCAAATCCTTCAAGAAGCTATCAAAATCTGTACTAAGCTTTTGGAAAACAACATCCAATTCTCCTAACTAGCCAATGCCAGGCTCAAGATGAAGGACCAAAGGTAGATGAGCCTGCTTAAAATACTAAGCTTTACAAATAAAAGAAAAACAAAAAGGAGGAGACAGGAGAAGAAAATGAAAATTCCTAACAACATCTTTCCTCACCTCCAGTCAAGCCAAAAAAAAAAAAGACTGCTAATGCAAACCGGATCTCTATGTATAAACTGGGTTAGAATTACATAATTCACCAAGATTAAAGAGCTAAAAGCAAAAGAAGTGAAGAGAAACCCATGAAAGAACCTGTGCTTCTTCTTATCTAATTGAAACAATATTTTTGGAAGAACACTTAAAATACACTTAAGAATTTCAGAATGCCATAAAATTGGTATTTCATATCTAAAGAGTAAACAGAATGTTTCTTATGTTAATATAAATGTTGGTGTTCTTAGTACAGTATCTGAGCTAAGATTGCAAGACAGCCCCAGAAACAGGCCTGGTTCAACTGGTGCTAAAAAGTATGCCCACGTGTCAGCAAGGAGGCAGAATGAATGAGACATAATCCAGACTATAGGGAAAAGCAAACTGCTACTAACAACTACTATTTCATCATCAGGCAAATACATAAATACTAATGTCGGCCTGATGCTATGGCACGTGCAAAAGCAAAAGTCTTCTACCCACAACGTTATGTTCTACAAAGAAAGATATACTTAGTTCCCTAGTGTTTATCCACACTCACGTGGCCCTGTGGGTTTTTATTTTTAATTCATAAGTTCTATTACATCACACTTTAATATGAGCAACAGCCTTGTGAAAGAACCATGTGATAAACCAGTTGGGTCCAATGTCTAAGATGCACCCTGATCACAGATGAAGCATCTGGGCATCCTTACCTTAACCCCTTCAATGCACCAGGGTATTATTTAGAAAATTATTGTTTTAGCACCCTAAATGAGACCTTAGTCATGCTGCCCTACAGGTTACTTGAGGAGAGATCAGGGTAAGAAATCAACCACACAGCAATACTGGTTGGGATCATACTACAGTTCAACTCTTGCATAAGAATGTAAGGAGCTGTACTCTCCCCCCGACGCAGCTCATTCTTTGTGCTATATTTCCACCACACACTACAGGGTATGCTGATGATGCCAAATAGTTAAGATATTTTCTGAGTCTCTGACTTCTCAGGAACCATCTCCAGTCACTTCTCAGAAGTCAGTGAACCTAGTTCTATCTGTTCTGTGGTTTCTGCTCAGTGCTGCCGTTTTTAATTTATGAAACAGGCTGAGTGGATACAAGAGAACTGCGTATCATCACAAGTGGGCACAAAAGAATTCTGAACACCCTTCATTCTCCATAAGACCCTGTTTCCAAGTCCTTTTGACTTTTGCTCTTAAATACCTCTCAGATCCAGTCATTTGCTCTAACTCCACCATAAATTACCATCCTAGTTAAAGTCACCGTTGTCTCTTGGTTGGACTAACACAAAAACTATCTCACCACTCTCCCCAGATTTCCTCTTGCCCCCAGCCCTGTCTTATCCCACCCACCCCTGCTCAATCTCTCCTTCACACTGCAGCCCAAATGATCTTTCAAAAACCAAACCTGGTCATGTGACCCTTCCACCTACTTGACCACCAACCCCCCCCTTTAAATTCTATAATGCCTTGCCATTTCGGTTAGGGTAAAGATCTAAATCCTTCCAGGGCAGTCAAGGCCCTGCATGGTGTGGCTTCCTAGCCTCATCCCGCACACGCTCTACACTGAGGTCTATGCTTGTGTCACTCCTGTCTTACTGTTCCCGGAACACATCATACTCCCTTCCCACCCTAAAGCTTTTTGCACATGCTTTTTCCTTCTGAAATATTCTACCAGAACTCAGCATAAAATTTACCTCCTTGGGAAGGCCTTCCCTAACCCCATGGCCAGGTCAAATTCCCTTATTATATGGCCTTTTATAATTTTTTAACAACTATAAATTGGTATTTTTTACCTGATTATTTTTTATATATTTATTTGTTTGTTTATTTTTGGCTGTGTTGGGTCTTCATTGCTGCACGCGGGCTTTCTCTAGTTGCGGCGAGCGGGGGCTACTCTTCGTTGCGGTACACAGGCTTCTCATTGCGGTGGCTTCTCTTGGTGCGGAGCACGGGCTCTAGGCACGAGGGCTTCAGTAGTTGTGGCACACGGGCTCAGTAGTTGTGGCTCGTAGGCTCTAGAGCACAGGATCCGTAGTTGTGGCGCACGGGCTTAGTTGCTCCGCGGCATGTGGGATCTTCCCGGACCAGGGCTCGAACCCGTGTCCCCTGCGTTGGCAGGTGGATTCTTAACCACTGCACCACCAGGGAAGTCTGATTAGCTGATTATTGGATTAACTTCCATCTCCTCCATTGACTACGAGCTCCATGAGGACAGAGACCCTGCCTGTGTTAACTAAAGTGACCCACTAGCCCTAATTTTCGTGGAATAATCCCAGGTTACACTTGTTGTCATAGAATAATTACTAAGCGTACCACCTTTGCCTTCCAAAAGATACCCAGTTAGACTAAAACCTATATGGTTCTCCTGGTTTTGATTCATCACTGAATCCTGGTAACTACTGCTAGAGCAGCTCTATAAAGTAATCAATAAATACTGACTGAACTATTGATGAGTATAAAATCTAATATAATCTTGATATGTATTCATATCAAGAAAAAAAAAGATCTACCAAGTAGCTTTCCAACATATCAAACTGCTAAACAGGGAGAACCATCAAATATATAGCCAAGTCTTAATAGTCTTTGGCACTGAGAATAACTTTGCTTAGTTACTAAATACACAATACTTTAGATCAACTCTAGAGAAGCACCACTGTGTCCATATTATTCCAAAATGGGTCACTGGAAGATCAACTGCTTTGATAAGGTCAGTACCTCAAAGGCTGTATAAAGAACACTTTGACCCAAATAAAGGTATCAAAGTGGTTTATCCACCACAGAGGTGCAGCAAAAAATGTTCTGCCTTAATTACTGCACTTAGTAACAAACCTGTATATATGTCATTGTAGGCAATCAAGACTCATCACATTCAACCATAGGTGAGGAACAAATTAAATTACATTTCCATTTATTAATTGGCTTTAATCAATATAAAAGGCTTTTGTAGGGACTTCCCTGGTGGCGCAGTGGTTAAGAATACGCCTGCCAATGCAGGGGACACGGGTTCGATCCCCGGTCCAGGAAGATCCCACAGGCCATGGAGCAATTAAGCCGGTGTGCCACAACTACTGAGCCTGCGCTCTAGAGCCCACGAGCCACAACTACTGAAGCCCACGTGCCTAGAGCCCGTGCTCCACAACGAGAGAAGCCACCGCAATGAGAAGCCCACGCACCGCAACCAAGAGTAGCCCCCACTCGCCGCAACTACAGAAAGCCCGCGTGCAGCAACGAAGACGCAGCCAAAAATCAATTAATTAATAAAAGCCACCAGTTATAAAATATATATATATGGCATTTGTTGCATAACTGCCTTTGACAAGGTAAATGTAAAATTGAGCACAGTTCATGTATCTGCTTTGGGCACTAGCCAACATTTTATCATTAAATCCATCAAAGCAGTAATAGTTTAGGTGAACTATCTCCTAACTATAGCTCTGAATTCCCCATTAATCAGACAGAAAGAAGTAAGATATCCACTGACTGCCAAAGGCCATAAAATAACATCCAAGCATTCCTCAGGTCTGAGGTGTGCTAGGTCATCCCTAATATAGCTCCAGAAAGCTACAACGGCACACAGGAATTTTAAATAAAAGAGAAATCGGGCAGTAAGACCACCAACCAACACGCTGGGGGAAATCATATAAGTTAAGAGAGAATCTGGCCCAGCTAGAAATACTTTCTTGGAGAGCTTCCCCAAGAAAAGGCAGGCCACTTCAACTGTTTTCCTTTATGATGAAAATGCTGAACAATTTAGGCATCCAAGATAAGAATTTTCAACAGAGAACTAGACAGGGATGAATGTGTAAAAACCTCTTCAAAAGGAAGCAGTGCATCAGAATTTCCTTGCATTACTCATTTTACTGGCTTGTATTTTTTCCTGTCTTAATTACACATGGAACCAATCTAACAATAACTGCGGTTTTAATTACAAGTCCATAGGCTCACAGAGTTTTAAGTAAAGAAGTTCCATCTTTAAACTCTCAGAGATTTGTTCTTTTTTTTCCCTAACATCTTTATTGGAGTATAATTGCTTTACAATGGTGTGTTAGTTTCTGCTTTATAACAAAGTAAATCAGCTATACATACACATATATTCCCATATCTCCCTCTTGCGTCTCCCACCCTCCCTATCCCACCCCTCTAGGTGGTCACAAAGCACCGAGCTGATCTCCCTGTGCCATGCGGCTGCTTCCCACTAGCTAGCTATTTTACATTTGGTAGTGTATATATGTCCATGCCACTCTCTCACTTCATCCCAGCTTACCCTTCCCCCTCCCCGTGTCCTCAAATCCATTGTCTATGTCTGCATCTTTATTCCTGTCCTGCCCCTAGGTTCTTCAGAACATTGTTTGTTTTTTTTTTTAGATTCCATATATATGTGTTAGCATACAGTATTTGTTTTTCTCTTTCTGACTTACTTCACTCTGTATGACAGACTCTAGGTCCATCCACCTCACTACAAATAACTCAATTTCGTTTCTTTTTATGCCTGAGTAATATTCCATTGTATATATGTGCCACATCTTCTTTATCCATTCATCTGTCGATGGACACTTAGGTTGCTTCCATGTCCTGGCTATTGTAAATAGAGCTGCAGTGAACATTGCGGTACATGACTTTTTGAATTATGGTTTTCTCAGGGTATGTGCCCAGTAGTGGGATTCAGAGATTTGTTCTTTATACAAAGCTTCAGAGAGAACAGCCTGAGTTCTTAGCATATGGGTTCAAGGGCCTACCTATAAAGTTCCATAAATCTTATTGTTACATACATAAATTTAAAATGGGCTAAATATATTTTTCCAGAAAAGAATCTTTAGCTTCAAATTATAAATTGGCTCTTGACCCTCAATGTTAAGAACATTTTATTATGAAATGAATTCCTCATTTCTAAAAACACTCTCAGTTAAAACAATAGTAAAATCCCTCAGTTAAAAAAAAAAAAAGTTTATTACTTCAAACAGATACCCTGAACCCCAAATTTGCTTTTGCAAGGTAGTTTTTCACATAACTAGTTCACATTAAATGGACTAAATAACTCTATATCCATGCTTCTAAAAATGCGTTTATTCACTCACCAAATATTTGAGTGTCTATTATATATCATGAACGTTTTCAGTATTGAGGTATAGTGAACAAAAATGAATATTCTTCTTGCCCTTATAGCATGTACTGTCTAGCGGAAAAGATGACAATAAACAAGCAAATAAGCAAATGATGAAAATACGTGCTCACGGATGTTCTTAATCACTATGAAAGAAACCAACAGGTAGCTGTGATTTAGTATAACATCAGGTGGTCAGGGAAGGCCTCACTCTTTTTCCCTCCACCCCAGAAAAAGAGAACAAATCTTTAAATAATCAGAGCTAGTGGGGACTGTAGAGAGCTTCTTGTTTTTAGCTGAAGTACCTTAAAAATACCAAGTTATCTTCAAAATTTTAGGTAAAATAGTGAATATTTGTTAAAATATTACTTTAAAATTCTAGTTTCTATCTAACAAGACAAAATATCTCAAATCGGGAAAAAATGGAGAGGATGTTAAGAAACATGCGGCAATAGAGGAATTATTTTTCTAATTTGAACTGGTTAGCTAAGACGGCAAAAGGAAATTATCAGGTGAGAAAAAAGTACAAGACAAAATTATGTCATTTTATAGACTCAGTTTCTTGTTAGCTTAAATATAACAAGCGTGAAAGTCAGAGAGTGATTCCTGTAACATCTGTCTATAAGACATCCAGAAATTGGCAAGCTTTCTTTGAAAACTAGATTTAGAATCACTAGCAGTACACGTGTACTACAGCTGTAAGACCTCCACATATACCCCACCGTGGTTTCACTCTTCTAATGAGTAGAACAAAATTGTTTCACAGCTTTTCAAATTCAAGGGACAAGATTTGCATGGTGAAGTCTTAGGACTACATCATGCTGGGCTTACCACAAGTCAGCCAACACCCGTGGTTCTCCTTGGACTCAGAACTCCCTCCCTCAGGATGGTCTCTGCCTCTCGGGGCCCCTCTGAGAGCCTTCAGAGGCTCTAGAAAAGCGGAAGAAAACGAATTCGCGAGTATACGCATTAGTGCCAAATGAAAAATCTTGCCCTCATATACTACAAACACAAACCACATTTTGGAACTATCAACTCTTTTTCTTCTTTTTTTTTTTTTTTAGTTTATTTTTGGCTGCGTTGGGTCTTCGTTGCTGTGTGCGGGCTTTCTCTAGTTGCAGTGAGTGGGAGCTTCTCATTGCGGTGGCTTCTCTTGCAGCGGAGCGTGGGCTCTAAGCGCACGGGCTTCAGTAGTTGTGGCACTCGGGCTCAGTTAGTTGTGGCTCGTGGGTTCTAGAGCGCAGGCTCAGTAGTTGTGGCGCACGGGCTTAGTTGCTCTGTGGCATGTGGGATCTTCCCCGACCAGGGCTCGAACCCGTGTCCCCTGCATTGGCAGGCGGATTCTTACCCACTGCGCCATCAGGGAAGCCCTGAAACTATCGACTCTTAAGTGCGCTTGTGTACGTAAACTTTCCAAAATTTCAGTTAAAAAATAAACACAAAAATATCAAGTGCTAATGTGTATTTTTTAAAGAGATTTAAACATAAAAAACTTTTTCAATGTTGGACATGGAAGAATCATAGAGAAAAAATGTAAGTGGTAAACAACGGGGAAAGGGTTGAGGGGAGCCAGAATAAAAAGGGGGGGGCCTCAACCCCAAAAGTGTGCAGAGGGTTCAGAGAGATTAAGTGTTGATGTGAGGGGCAGGGGAGACAAACCAAACTGGCAAAAATTGATCAAGGAACAAAATATAATACTATCTGTCATGACAAATGGTTATATATATTTTTAGAACTTCAGAAAGATCGTAGAGTTGGCTGTCTCATAGTAAAGAATTAAGCCTCTCAGTGCGTGTACTTTTAAACTGTTTAAACGGCTCGGACTACACAAGAGTGACCCATGAAACCGATCTGTGGTGCTGACTCAGTCCTTCCTTCTGGATAGCACAGGGTATATCTGCCTCACAAACCCTTTCTTCTATTTCAATTAGAACACAAACAAACAAACCAAAAAAAAATTGGCCTAGCTCATTCATGATGAATATACATTTCTAAGAAAGGGACTTCCCAGCATCAAGGAAACTGTTTGCCTCTTCCTCACTATGTGGAAATTTGTGGTTACTTAAAAAAAAAAAAAAAAAAAAAAAAAAGAGCTATTAGGTCAGTGAAGTTCATAATAACAATAATATGAGTAGTAATTCTTGCTTTTTCATGGGATAAAAGTACAAACTGTTAAGAATCAAGGCCTTTGATTTATCTTTTTGAGGGTGTGTGTGTGTGTGTATACATGTGTGCACTTGCCTTCTGTCATTAAAGGAATTTCTATCAGAATAGAGACTTTTTTAAAAAACAGAATTGCTGTATTCCAATCTTTTTTTATAAGTCAAGCATTTTTTTTTTTAGGAAAATTAGGTATTTTATGATACTCCCCACAAAACCCAGCAAACTCTTTCATACTAAAATAATTATTAAGAGTAAACCACAAGGCTCAGTCAATATCCAAGGAAGATTCTTTTCCAAGCATTAACCTCATTTCAGGAGTCATCTGAAACACAGACCAATATAGCTCCTGTTTCTAAAAAGATTTTTACTGGTAATGAGAATGATAAAACTGCAATTTCTTTCTGAAGGCTATATAAGGATTTATGCAAAGTTCAACAGAAGACAGATTTCCTTGTGTATACAGTGCCAGGACCTAACACAGTTCCTAGCAAGAGGATACCATGCATACATACATTTGAGCAGTCAATGGATAAACGAACAAAGATTAATGTGAGGATTCAAATGAGACAACTTCATAAACTAGATTTTCTTATAGTGAATCTTTTTTTTTTTTTTTTCACTTCTTATGCTACATTTCAGAAATGTTCTCTTCCATTTCTGAGAGTTGTCTGGCTAGAGGAATAGAAGTTTCATGAGAATACAGACCATTACTTAGCACAGAGTCGGTGCTCACTAAGTGTGTGGAGAATTTAATGATCAACACATGAATTAAAACATGAATAGCAAATCAATACATGAGTGAATGACTGAATGAATGGTGAAAGAATAAATCATCTCAGTTTCTCTGGACTTGGTTTGTCACCCTCTCCATGAAGCCATATTTGAGTCCCAAGCCACTAGACTATCTTAAAGGGACTTGTCAAAACTTACTTTATTTCACTCCTTGGATTCTCATGAAGAAATGAAATGGTTTCAAGGGGAAAATATAAACACATGATTGAGAAAAGTTGGTTCAAATCCTACTCCTCTTCCTAGAAGGTCCATGGCTCTTGGCCAGGGTTTCTTAACCTTGGCACTACTGACCTTTTGGTCTGGATAATTCTTTGTCGTACAGGCTGTCCTGTGCATTGTAGAATGTTCTGCAGCATCCTCGGCCTCTACTCACTAGATGTCAGTATCACCGTGTACCCCAGGTGTGACAACCTAAGCCATCTCTCTAGATGTTGCCAAATGTCTCTTGGGGGGTCAAAATCGTCCCCAGGTGAAAACCATTGCTATAGGCAAATTTCTTGATTATTTAAGCCTCATTTTCTCATTTAAAAATGTATGTAATACCACTTTTCTTAAGTAATGGTCGTAATAATTAAATTTAAAATAACTATAATTACAAAAAATTCTGACAACAACAAGACTATAAACATTATTTGAGTGCCCATTATGTGCCAGGCACTGAATAGAGGAGTCATTTAAATTGATTCCTTCCAATCCTCACAACACCCTTATGGATTGTGGGCACTCACTCCCATTTTCACAATAATCACACAAATGAGCGTTGTCACAGCCAAGATTCAAATTGAAGCCATCTGATTTCAAGAGCCCGAGCTCTCACCCACCATACTCTACATAATCAATCTCCAAATACAGCTTGTCATTCAGTAGGTCGTCAACAAATATTTGTCTCCTTCCAACATTTTTCCTAATTTTCTTTCCCTGGAATAATCAGAGTTCAGTGTGTTTCCCTACTGCATGAAATCTGGAAATGATATCTTAAAATCCCCATGTCAATTATACCATAGTTGCCTCTTGCATCAAAGAGGAAATGCTTTACGTCCATAATATCTACTGGCATCAACGTTCTCTGTATTCAACTGTAAGTTCCTAAAGATCAGAGATCAGTTTCCACACATAACAGAAGTGCTCATTACATGTTTATGGGTGACACTGTTGATCTTATACTAGAGAGTAACAAAAATATATTGCTGTTGATTTGACATGTTCAGGGTTTACAATGAAAAGCCATATAGAGAATATTAGAAAGGGTTAAGACAGCTAAACTTCAACTGAAATTGAGTAATTTTATTTTTTTAAATAGTAAATTATATCTAATGAATGGGAAGATAAAGAGTCTATAATTGTTCAAGCTTCTTAATGTGGGGCCCTTAGCCATGATGTTTCCACTTGAAACAACAGAATAAAAATGGGGTTGGCTAATGTTAACAGAGCTTTTTCTACAGGATTTAAAAGATCTTACAAGATTAGTCTATAAATGAATTTATTAATCATCATGGAAATAGCATATGACGGCCAAAAAAGTATTTAAAGTTAAAAAAAAAAAAAAAAAGAAAGAAAAAGGAAAGAAAGGAAACCAAAGGAAAAGAAACCAAACCATGGCGGGACACAAGGAAAAGAAACCAAACCAAAGAGGGACACAAATTTTTATTACCAAATTTCTTTTTTGACTTTTTTCGTATAATGATAGGTTTCTATAATTTATACATGAGAATATTTACTTGAGGCTTAGTTTGGTAGAAAAAATCCTAATTTGTGGGCCATAACTTCTATTTTCTGTTCCAGTTACTGTCTCTAAGCATGTTGTTTCCCAACCATAAAGTAGTATTTCAAATACTATTCAAGATTCCCTCAGTCTTATTAGCAAAGGCTCATTTCAAAATCTAATAAAAATGACAAGACCAATATGCATTTTTTAAAATGAAAGAGGCAGTGGTGGAGGTGGGGGGAAGGATCAAGTCCCACCATGTAAAAAGTCAGACATGAAGACCCTTCACACACTCTAAAATGACTATAATTTTAAAAAGCTGAAAATAACAAGTGTCGGCAAGAATATGGAGAAACTGGGAACTAGAACCTTAGTACATTGCTAGTGGGAATGTAAAATGGTATAGCTGCTATGGAAAACAGTCTAAAAGTTCTCCAAAAGGTTTAACATAGAGTTACAATATGACCCAGCAATTCCACTTGTCGGTAACTACCTGAGAAAAATGAAAATATATTCCAACACAAAAACTTACACACAAATGTTTGGAGCAGCATAACTCATAACAGCCAAAAAGTGGAAGCAACTCAAATGTCCACCAACTGAGGAATGAATAAACAAAATGTGGAATAGCCCTACAATGGAATATTACTTGGCCACAGAAAGGAATGAAGTACTGACACGTGCTACAACAAAGATGAACCTTGACAACTTCACGCTAAGTGAAAGAAGCCAGACCAAAAAAAAGGCCATACGTTGCATAATGCCATTTATATGAAATATCCAGGAAGCAAATCCATAAAGACAGAAAGCAGATGAACGGTTGCCAGGGGACAGGAGAAAGGGGAGTTGGAACTAACTGCTGAAAGGTACAGGGCTTCTTGTGGAGGTAATGGAAGTGTTCCGGAATTAGATAATAGTGATGACTGAACAAGAAAGTCAAACTAAAAACCACTGAAGTATATACTTCAAAATGGTGAATTTGATGTCCTGTGAATTACATCTTAATTTAACATAACGCTAGAAGAAAAGGTTAGAGACTAAAAAAGAAAAACACTCAACTTAGAGGTGTGCAGTTAGTTCTTCACCCCCTGCAACCACCCAGCCCCTGACAGTGGTCTCGAAGAGCTTTCTGCCCTGAAAAATCCACCCCCCCTCCACTTCATTATAGTGACATGAACAGCTGAAATGAGACGCCAATGTTGAATCTTTAAACATTATAAACGGTAAGGGGAGCAGGGGAAGGGGATTTAAATCCATTTCAGAGTAGAGGACCACAAGAAAATAAAAGTGTACTTTTGACAGAAGAACTAGTAAGAAAGGGGAACTAGGGGAAAGAAACTGACAAAGGGGAGGAAGAGTTTGTCCTAGGAAGAGAAAACAATGTGGAGGCTACATTGCCATTGTCTGTTTGCTCATTTTTGGTGTATCAGTTTGTATAAATAAATGGACATGGCATCCTAGGAGGGAAAAAAAGAGAATACTACAAATCAGACTCAAAAAAACAAAAAAACCAAAGGTGTCAAATGTGTACACCAGAAAAATAAGAGCTACAGCAGAGGAAATAAATGCACAATTTTCTATCAAGTCACTTCTCAGTTATTTCCTCTTTCCAGTCCTCCACAACTATTTCCTGCTAAGTTTCTTCCTTCCTCCCTGCATTTCTTCACTTGCACAGTTTCTCCTCCTGCGCAAACACACCATTCTTCCTCTGCGGCGTGCCAGACCATGAGCTAATATGCCTGTTTCTGCATTCCCCAGTGATGAGCCTCACACCCCACTACCTCGTCTATTTCCTCAAATGTTACCCAGTTATTTTCTATTCCCATCTCAGTCATGCATCCAGTCATTCCCTCCCTCCCATAACAAACGAGTGTGGAGGGGAACTAAATGAAGGCCCAGTGGTGATCCAAATCTGACAGTACCTCTACTCTTTCAGAACCTATAGTCTGGGGGGTGGGGGGGGAGGGGCATGGAATTCATTAAGTGAGCACAAAAAAAATTAACATGACAAGTGACTTAAAGAATTAAGCACAAGGACCTATGAGGGTATTTAATAAGGGGATAGGGAGGGAAGTGAAGAAGTAGAAGGGAAAGGAAAAAGAGGTCAGGCCTATTTCAAGGAGAAAAAAAAACAGCATATGCAAAGGCCCTGTGCAAAGAAGTAGCATAACATATTGGAAGAAATGAACAAAGTCCGTGGTAGTCAAAGCACAGAAAGATTTATGGGAAAGCAATGTGGGAAAATGGGGGCGGGAGGTAGGGGGGTAGGCAAAGGACAGATCATGACCTAGAGTCTTTATCCCAACATTGAGAGAAGGGTTAAAGGGCTATTACAATAATCCAGAGAGAGATAACAGTAGCTGGGCTATGGAAATGGCAGCAGAAATTTTGCGATGTAGACACATCATCAAATAATAATAAAAATGATAATACCAAAAACCATAATGACAACAGCAGCTATCATTTGCTGAAAGCTTACGATGTGCCAAGACCTATGCTATGCACTATAAATATATTATCGTTTTTCTTCACAACTGTGAATGGTAACTATTAGGATTCCTATTTTACAATCGAGGAAGCTGAGACTCAGAGTCAGTTAAGTGACCTGGCCGAGATCCCATGCAGCTGATATGTGATATAACAGGAACTGAATAAAGTCTGCCTGGCTTCCACTAATACAACACAGTGTTCTTAGCATAAAAATAATAGAAGTATCAACTATTATGGAGCCAGGAACTGGGCTAGTATGTTGAAAATTAGTTGGGCCTTTAATCTTCCCAACAACTGGGTCATATGGGCAGCAGTAGCCCCACTTTACAGATGGGGAAACTGAGGCAGAGCCAGGTCAGCTAGAGGCATAAACTGGGCCCATTAACAGTTCCCGACTCAGTAAGTCATAGAACTGGGATTCGAATGCAATGAAGACAACAAAGTTCTGGAGGGTCTTTCCTTTTCAATCAAGATACAGATTGATTAAAAACTGAAACTATGAGTCAACACTTTACCTATAACCTGTTTAAAGCCTTCTGGAAAATCTAAAATGCATGTTGCTTCTGAAATTCACTTTTGTATTTTTATTGTAATCTCTAACCCACAGCATTGGGAGTCCCAGATTTGCATCACTACATATGTCACCACACCACTGACAGCTCATAAAGATAAAGATAACCTTGGTTATAGATGAAAAAATACTGACTATTTCCACCAAGATGGGCAGAAGAAATGACTTTGACAATCAAGTCATCTATGGGGAATTATATTATTTTTCACAATATATATAATTAAAGTAACAGCATTTCAAAATCAAGACTGAAAATAAATGTCACTTACAGCCAAAGAGGATGATGTTAGATCATGAGAATTCATGAAAACAGAAAAGAATGAAAGAGGCTCCCTGAATTCCTAATTTCTCAACTATCATGACCTGTACCCCTTCAAATACATAAATCTGCAACAGGATTTTTTTTTTCCTCCCACTGAGTCCAACAAAATAGAAAATCCTTCCAGTTTGACCAAAAGAATCTTTTTTTTTTTTCCTATAACCTATTCACTCCCCAAAATTATGTAATGAATCATCCTTAGTATAATAGGAGATGCTGTAACAAATATTCCTTTATATGATTTGTAGATATCATCAACCAGACAACAAATACCTCTGTGAATATGAGGGACTTCCCTGGTGGTCCAGTGGTAAAGAATCCGCCTTCCAATGCAGGGGACGTGGGTTCGATCCCTGGTTGGGGAGCTAAGATCCCACATGCCGGGGGGCAACTAAGCCCGCGTGCCACAACTACTGAGCTCGGGCACCTCAATGAGAGAGCCCGTGTGCTGCAAACTACCGAGCCCACACACTCTGGAGCCCGCGCAGCACAACTAGAGAGAGAAAACCCGCGTGCCACAACTAGAGAGAGAAAACCCGCGTGCCACAACTAGAGAGAAGCTCACGCACTGCAACAAAGAGCCCACAAGCCGCCAACAAAAGATCCCGCATGCCTCAACGAAGATCCTGTGTTCCGCAACTAAGAGCCGACACAACCAAAAACTTAAATAAATAAATAAATAAATAAATAAAGGGGGGAAAAAATCAATGTGTTATGTTATACATTAAAAAAACCAACTAAAGCCCTCTTACCATTAGTAAGAGAAAAAGCAGTAAAAATTAGTGTCAAAAAAAAAAAAAAAAAAGAATGTGAGAACATAGGTTAAAAAAAAAAACACTTAGGCACAAAGATTGGCATTTTATGTTTCCCTGTGTCACCCTAACCTTCAGCTAAAAATAATTTCTAAACTTAGAGTACAAGACTTTCTCTTTGCTAATGCATTTACCGTATATTAGACTCAGAAAACCTACAATAAAAATCTCTTACTAAGTGGATATTGTTTCTGCAACCTTTATCATCTAAATGTGGTCTTGGTGCTTCTGCTTTAATAGCGTAATCCCCAGGCATCACTTGCTGGTGGCATTTGCCCAAGTATTTTGAAATGTTTAGTTTTTGCCTAGGCAACAGATGTGGACTAAGTAACAAGTCAATCTGTCCCAGGATTTGTTTCACAACCACTCCAAAGAGATGTTGCTTGTCAGCTTCACAAACTACAGTGCATCCAAACGGCATTAAACGTTTTACTACCTGGAAAACTATTTCAAAAGATTCCTCACAGGCACTGAAAGAAAAAATCCTGTCAGATCATATTCCCTTTTTCCATCAAAAAGAATTACTGCCATACTCCTTGAAGGAATACCAACTAAACCCAGCCTTCAAAAATAACAACAGAAAATTAAAATTGTGTTTCTAAACAAAGGATTTTATGTGATTTATGATGTAAGGGACCCCTGTCCTATATAATTTGGTATGGTATGCACATGAGCAAAAATAAAGAGAAATCACTTATCCAAAGAAGACGTACAGATGGCCAACAGCACATGAAAATATGCTCAACATCGTTAATTATTAGAGAAATGCAAATCAAAACTACAATGAGGTATCACCTCACACCAGTCAGAATGGCCATCATCAAAAAGTCTACAAACAATAAATGCTGGAGAGGGTGTGGAGAAAAGGGAACCCTCCTACACTGTTGGTGGGAATGTAAATTGATACAGCCACTATGGAGAACAGTATGGAGGTTCCTTAAAAAACTAAAAATAGAGCTACCATTTGATCCAGCAATTTGATCCACTCCTGGGCATATATCCGCAAAAAACCATAATTCGAAAAGACACATACACCCCAATGTTCACTGCAGCACTATTTACAATAGGCAAGACATGGAAGCAACCTAAATGTCCATTGACAGATGAATGGATAAAGGAGATGTGGTACATATATACAGTGCAATATTACTCAGCCATAAGAAAGAATGAAATAATGCCATTTGCAGCAACATGGATGGACCTAGAGATTGTCATACTAAGTGAAGTAATTCAGACAGAGAAAGACAAATATCATGTGATATCACTTCTATGTGGAATCTAAAAAGTGATACAAATGAACTTATTTACAAAACAGAAGTAGACTCACAGACTTAGAAAACAAACTATGGTTACCAGGGGGAAAGGTGGTGGGGAGGATAAATTAGGAGGTTGGGATTAACAGATACACATTACTTTATATAAAATAGATAACCAACAACCTACTGTACAGCACAGGGAACTATACCCAATACTCTGTAATAACATATATGGGAAAAGAATCTGAAAAAGAATAGATATATGAATATGTATAACTAAATCACTTTGCTGTACCCCTGAAACTAACACAACATTGTAAATCAACTATACCCCAATATGAAATTAAAAATTTTTAAATAAATATAAAAATAAAAAGCATACTTGATATTAAGAGAAATCACAGATAATCTAAAAATATGTATCATATCCTTATAATTTTATGTGTATTTGAAATATGTAAGATTGATTTAAGATACGTGCTATGTACATACATTTGAATTTTATGAACAGATTGATTTTTTAAACAAGAAAGGAAAATTCACTGTTTTTTGTTTTTTTTTTTTAACCTTTTGGGTTTATTTATTTATGGCTGTGTTTGGGTCTTCGTTTCTGTGCGAGGGCTTTCTCTAGTTGTGGCGAGCGGGGGCCACTCTTCATCGCGGTGCGCGGGCCTCTCACTATCGCGGCCTCTCTTGTTGGGAGCACAGGCTCCAGACGCGCAGGCTCAGTAATTGTGGCTCACGGGCCCAGCTGCTCCGCGGCATGTGGGATCCTCCCAGACCAGGGCCCGAACCCGTGTCCCCTGCATTAGCAGGCAGACTCTCAGCCACTGTGCCACCAGGGAAGCCCAAATTCACCGTTTTTTTAAAACCAAAGGAGATCTTTTTATAATATGAAGAGTGATTACATAGTTTTTTTTTTTTTAATTGAAGTGTCCTATATCAGGCTTTCTTAAGAAGAGGCAAAGGAACAAATACAAATGATTCCATTTACATGAAGTTCAAGAATAGGTAAAACTAAGTCAGAGTGATAGAGGTCAGACTGATGGTTTTTCTTCTGGGGGGTGGTTACTGGCTGAGAAGGACACGGGAGAACCTTCCATAGTTCTGGAATCGTTCTAATTCTTGATCTGGGTAATAGCCACATGGGGGTGTGTGTGGGTGCGCGGGAGGTTATAGGTGTGTGTATAAATAAATAAATAAATAAATCACAGATGCAAAGCAGTCTGCACGACATTACAACTTTTTAAAATGCATGTAAATTTTAATGTTTGTCTATTACCTTGACCAAAAAAAGCTAGCACAACTAAAACGCCAACCAAGGACGTGAGAATCAAATCTCAGTCATCTTAGCTCATTACTAAGGCAAAAGAAGGGAGACGCACATGGCTTATTCTCCAGTGCACAGAAACATCAGTAATTCTTATAATCACCTATCTGAAAAAGGCACTAAGTCAAACTAACACTAGGCCATCTGACTTTTTGTAAAAAAAAAAACAAAAAAAACCAAACACACAAAAAACAATACTTCACACTAAGGGGCCACATTTCTGATTAAGGGCCTGATGCCCAGCCTTGTTCAGGTATAGTAACAGACACCCTGTTAATTCAATAAATCATCCATAAATAGTCACTTGTAAAATGGGAAGCTACTTAAAGCACTACACAATGCATCTCTTTGCAGAGAAAAATTATAGAATATGTGGAAAATAGGGAGCTCCCCCGTGATCCTCCCAATTGGGGCTATTTTGCCCAAGGTCAGAAGTTAGGGAGACTCTGTAGAAGATGGACAAGGAGGGGCAGCTCGTGGTTGGCTCCATGGGTGCCACTGCCTCCCACACACATAAAATATCTGGAGGGCCACGGGCAGGACCTTGTGCACCATAAGAAGTACCTAAATCCTAGTGGAATAAAATGATGTAAGACTCAAACAGCATTCCCGTCTCGTTCCCGTGCTTCCCTAATTTGAGTAGGTGTCACCCCAACCGCGGCCAAGAAATACTCAAACTATCTGATTAAGATAGCATGGCTCATATATGCAATGGAATATTACTCAGCCATAAAAAGAAACGAAATTGAGTTATCTGTAGTGAGGTGGATGGACCTAGAGTCTGTCACACAGAGTGAAGTAAGTCAGAAAGAGAAAAACAAATACCATATGCTAACACATATATATGGAATCTTCAAAGAAAAAAAATGGTTCTGAAGAACCTAGGGGCAGGAGAGGAATAAAGACGCAGACGTAGAGAACAGACTTGAGGACACGGGGAGGGGGAAGGGTAAGCTGGGACAAAGTGAAAGACTGGCATGGACATATATAACACTACCAAATGTAAAATAGATAGCTAGTGGGAAGCAGCCGCATAGCACAGGGAGATCAGCTCGGTGCTTTGTGACCACCTAGAGGGGTGGGATAGGGAGGGTGGGAGGGAGACGCAAGAGGGAGGAGATATGGGGATATATGTATACGTATAGCTGATTCACTTGGTTATACAGCAGAAAACTAACACACCATTGTAAAGCAATTATACCCCAATAAAGATGTTAAAAAAAAAAGAAAATAGCGTGGCTTACAAGCGAGGGCCCTATGTCGACACACCACCGTACGACACCAAAATGGCATAAGCTAAAGAAGAGTCCAAGGCTGTCTTGTATACATGAGCCAACTGAGGTTCACTCCAAATTATTTGGAACCCAAGATAGAAATTAATTTCCCCTTTTGTTTTTGGCCACACCACACAGCATGCGGGCTCTTCCCTGACCGGGGATCGAACCCATGGCCCCTGCTTTGGGAGCGAAGAGATTTAACCACTGGACCCCCCCGGGAAGTCCTGAAATTAATTTCTAACAATACTATGTAACAGGAGACTCATGTTGTCAAGTACAGATGAACCTATAAGGGAAATAAAGCTCTGCCACATACTTTATATACACTCTACATTACAGCAGTGGTTCTCGCCCTGTTGCCACTTGGGGAACATTTAGCAGTGCCTGGAGACATTTTTCACAACTTGAGCGGGGGTTGGCATGCTACTGGAATCTGAGGGGTAGAGGCCAGAGATGCTGTTAAATAGCCTATGGTGCACAGGATGGAAACCCCCCAACAAAGAACTACCTGGCCCCAAATGACAAGAGCGCCGAGGGTGAGAAACTCAGCACTGTAACATAGGTAACCAAAATGCAAAGATTCCGAGAGGTAAATCAGCAAATTAGAAAAGCTAAAGACTTAAACTCATAAAACCAGATGAAACTGTATAGAAAATAAATAGATGCACAATGAAAAATAAAAAGCCCTTTAAGCGTCCTCTTCAAATATCACACAGCATAAAGGCTTTTCAAAAAAATATGCAGGGCTTCCCTGGTGGCGCAGTGGTTGAGAATCTGCCTGCCAATGCAGGGGACACGGGTACGAGCCCCGGTCTGGGAAGATCCCACATGCCATGGAGCAACTAGGCCCGTGAGCCACAATTACTGAGCCTGCGCGTCTGGAGCCTGTGCTCTGCAACAAGAGAGGCCGTGACAGTGAGAGGCCCGCGCACCGCAATGAAGAGTGGCCCCCGCTCGCCGCAACTAGAGAAAGCCCTCGCACAGAAACAAAGACCCAACACAGCCATAAATAAATAAATAAATAAATAAATAAATAAATAAATAAAGCATGACACAAATTAAGCAATGTGAATACCACCAAGCTTTCATCATCATTTAAAAAAAAATGCAGTTAAAATAAGCAAAACTATTTGTTTTAGTGGGGGCGTGGGGAGGAATCTGTAAACAGAATCAATCAACAGGGGATTATATGAAGAAATGATAAAATCATACTATGAAATATTTCCACATTAAAAATAACGATTTTTAGCTTAATGTCTTGATTTGGAGAGATGGCCACAAAATAGCGTCAGGAGAATAAAGAAAGTAACAGTATACAACATGAGTCCATTTTTGTAAAAATTCAAACAAATAAATTTCTCTGTCTACAGATCCTGTTTGCGTGAGCAAGGGAATGATTGTTGATCCAAAACAAATTATTAATATTGATTTCTTTAGTAGGGCAGGATTCGGGATGGCGAGGAGGAAGATTAACAAATTTTTCTTTATGTTATTATTCCTTTGGAATTAAAAAAAATTTTTATAAAGAAAATTGAACTTAGGAAGGGAGGGAGGGAGAGAAGGATCAAAGAAAGGAAGGAGGAGGAGAAGAGAGGGGCAAGAAAAAAGAGAGAACATCACTGTAATAGCTGACAGCAAAACTTGAGTCTGTTGTTCCTGTTTTTACCAGTGAGTGCTGCTGTTGACCAATTTAATGGATAAAAGCAGCAAAACCAAATTTGGGAAAGCAACTCCAAATGCCTGTCAACTTTGTTCACTTTCAGGTCCCTTCAGCTAGCAAAGCACAGTTTGGTTCAACTGGCTTGTTTTGTTTGATTTCTCTGATCCGCTGCTCATCTTGAAAAATTCTGCACCAGAGCGTGATGGGATCAACTACAGTCATATCTCATTTCAGACACCAACTTCGCTAGATGACAGCCTCAACTTCTGGCAAGTGAAGATAAGGACTGAGAGCATCAGGCTCCCCTTTAAGGAGTAACTCTCAGGGCACAGCAACTTAATTACCCAAGTCTCATTACCAGAAAATTATCCAAATACCTCTACTCCACCAGTACTGGAAACTAAGCCCTCCTCTACTGTTGGTCACTATTATTCAATGCATGAAAATGCATTTTCCAAGTTCTACTACACAAATGAAATAGACCCATCATGAAACATACAGGCATTTCTAATAACGCCTCATACATACACACACACACGTGAATGTCATGCACTGTGTAGCTTTGAAAATTTTTTGAAACTGCTGCTTCTCCAGTATTTTGCTGCTACTTAACAAATGGACAGCACTAGCCCTACCTGGAAAGAGTAAGTAATTAGATTTAAAAGATACAAGATAAAAAATTTGGCCAGTCTGAACTTTCAAATAGCCAAGATTTTTACATTTTGCACAAGTAACTATTTTTAACTTCATATGAAGAGGCAGGCCCTGGGTCTCTGGATTTCTTTCTATAGACAGGCATTTACTTACTGATGGCACATAAAAAATTTCAGAAAAAAATGATTTGTTTTTGCTTGCAAAAATGATTTATCACTGTACTGTTAATCCAGCACTAGTAAAATGAACTAAGGAACATATATTTTTCTTTTCTAAGTTATGACATTCAACTAACCACCACACTGTTAAGAAGAAAAACAACTTAGGGAACTCTTCAGGGGTCAAGGAGCTTCTTTCCACCCCAGAGCTGAATCACAGTGGCGAGGGTGGATTTCGCAATACCCCCAGGGTCTGTAAACACTGGCGCCAATCATAGCATTTGCCCTGATTAGCAAACTGGCTTCAGACCCATCAAAAACTTTCACATTTGAAATTTAACACATCTATATTTAGAACATGACTTGTAGGACATTTGCTGCAAGTGAAATAGCAAAAGAAAAAAAGAAAAAAAAGCACTGAGTCTATATTGCTCCTACGGAAAGACAGATCAGAACTCCCAGACCTAAAAGAGAATAGGCTACTTAGAGATGACAGACCCTAATTAGTTAGTATAGGACCAGCAGAGCACCCACAGGGCAATATCACTAGTAATAAGGCATTAGGAATTAAGGCGTTTAATATTTGAAACCTACAAATAGGCCAGGAAGTTAGTATATGTACAGTTGACCTTTGAACAACATGGGTTTGAACTGTATGGGTCCACTTATACTCAGATTTTTTTTCAACAGTAAATACTACTGTACTACACCATCTGCGGTTGGATGAATCCACGGATGCAGAGGGGCAGTTATATGTGGATTTTCCATGGATTGAGAAGCGTGGGTTCCCCTAATCCCTGTAGTGTTCAAGGATCAACTGTACATGAGGGCCTTGGACCTGATATAAGAAAATAGGGGATGAGAGAAATGTAGTCTGCTTCATGCCCTGTCTAAAAAGAGGTTGGCTACTCCTCAGTTCCAGTCATTTGTTGACTGGACAAGGCCCAGTTTTCCAGGAGAAGCTAGAAGTAGAGATTTTGATGTGAAATTTCCTAATTCTTTAAAAATGTTGACCACTAATTCATATTTTGTCCAAAAAAGATTATGAATCCATCTGAATATGTCTGTGGTCCATATTCAGCCTGTAGGCTCATGGTTTACAACTTGAAGTAAGATGTTCAAATAACTCAATTAAGTAGTTAAATTAGTACCAGGAGACAAATACAATTTTTTTTCAATTCTGGTTAAAAAAACACATATGATAAAATTTACCATCTTTTAAGTGTTCAGTTCAGTGGTGTTAATTACATTCACATTGCTATGCAATCTCCAAAGTTTTTTCATCTTGCAAAACTGAAACCCAATACCCACTAAAAAACTCCCCTTTCCCCCCCCCGCTTCCCCCAGCCCCCGGCAACCACCCTTCTACTTTCTGTTTCTATGAATTTGACTGCTCTAGGGACCTCATATAAGTGGAACCATACGATATTTGCCTTTTTCTGACTGGCTCACTTCATATACCATAATGTCCATTAAGGTTGTAGCATGTAACAGACTTCCTTCAGTTTTAAGGCTAAATAATATTCCATTCTATGTTTATCCATTCATCCATTAATAGATATTCGTGAGTTGCTTCCACCTCTTGGCTGTTGTGAATAATGGGTGTGAAAATATCTCTTCGAGACCTTTCAGTTATTTTGGATACGTACCCAGAAGTGGAACTGCTGAATCATATGGTAGTTCTATTTTTAATTTTTTGAGGAACCACCATATTGTTTTCCACAGCACTTGCACCATATTACAATCCCTTCTAACAGTGCACAAGGTTTCCAATTTCTTCACATCCTTGCCAACACTCATTATTTTTCTGAGTTGTTTATTTGTTTGTTTGTTTTGGCTGGGTTGGCTGGTTGGTTGGTTGTTGTTGTTGTTTGATAATAGCCATCCTAATAGGTGAGAGGTGATATCTCATTGTGGCTTTCATTTGCATTTTTCTTATGATTAATGATGCTGAACACCTGTTCCCATCCTTGTTGGTCATTTGTATGTCATCTTTGGAGAAATGTCTATTCAAGTCCTTTGCCCATTTTTTAAAAATATTTATTTATTTATTTATTTATTTATTTGGCTACACCGGGTCTTAGTTGCAGCATGTGCGATCTTCATTGCTGTGTGCGGGATCTTCGTTGCGGCACACAGGATCTTTAGTTGCGGCATGCAGGATCTAGTTCCTTGATCAGGGATCGAACCCAGGCCCCCTGCATTGGGAGGGCAGAGTCTTAACCACTGGACCACCAGGGAAACCCCTGCCCATTTTTTAACTGAGTTGATTTTTTGTTGTTGAGTTGAGGCGTTCTTTATGTATTCTGGATTAACCCCTATCAGATATATGATTTGCTAATATTTTCTATTATTCCACAGCTTACCTTTTCACTCTATTGATTAAGTCCTTTGATGCACAAAAGTTTTTAGGTTTGATGTAGTCCCACTAGTCTATCATCCCTTTTCTTACCTGTGCTTTTGGAGTCATATCCAAGAAATCATTGCCAAGTCCAATGTCATGAAGCTTTTCCACCATGCTCCTTTAGGAGTTTTATAGTTTTGGATCTTATATTTCGATCTTAATCCATTTTGAGTTAATTTTTTGTATATGGTGTAAGATAAGGGCCCAACTTCATTCTTTTGTATATGGATATCTCCCAACACCATTGGTTAAAGAGACTGTCCTTTCCCCATTTTGTGGTTTTGGCACCCCTGTCAAAGATCATCTGACCATATACATAAGGATTTACTTCTGAGCTCTCTATTCTATTCCACTGGTCTATTTGTGTGTCTTAATGTCAGTACCATACTGTTTAAATTACTGTAGCTTTGTAATAAGCTTTGAAATCAGGAAGTGTGAGTCCTCCAACTCTGTCCCTTTTCAAAACTGTTTTGGCTATCAGGGGAAATGCACATTTTTCATGAAAGACTCTTAGGTCAGGTTTTTCCAAGATCCATGCTAGTAAATGCTCTTTTTCAATTCTCTACCACTACTAGAATATAGAAGCACTAACTTCAGAAGGATTTAAAGACATAATGCAACTTCCCAGGAATTCCAAACTTAACATTAGATGGAGCAGATACATCTAAATATCCTGGCTTTGATAGTGGAGGGAATAGTGATTAAGAGGACAAGACTCAGAGTCAAAGAGATCTGTGTTTTGGTTCCACAAATTCCTGTTTATGTGACCTTGTGTATATTACTTAATCTTAGTTTCCCCATCTATAAAATGGAAGTAATAACAGCACCTCCCAGGGCTGTTGTGATGAACAAACAGAACAATGCAGATAAAGCACTTAGCACAGTGCTTTCCTGTCACACAGTCAGCACTCAATCCACTTCTGACTACTACCATCAGTCTTGGAATTTATGCCTCTCAGTATTAATGATTTTCTTTTTATCAGTGGCATAAATTTTATGGAATAAAATGTAATGTCAGGCATCTAGGACACCAATGTGGAAACAGATATCCTTTACTTAGTAAAACAGGAGTTCAATGTCAGAAGCAAGGAGTTCAATGTCAGAAGCAGGAGTTCAATGTCAGAAGTCATGCTGAGATTAATACAAAGAAGAGCGTAATAAAGCTAGGGTAATTTATACTTCCTTAATGAAACCTTAGATTCACTCATCCAAAATGCATTTGGTATAGAAAACCACTGGCAAAAAAAAAGAAAACCACTGGCCAGACAGAAACTCAATTTAATGCTTTACAAATTCAAAACTAAAACACCAACACTTTCCAACAAGCTAAAAGGAAGAGAATCTGTGAGTTTGGTCTGGTGTAGCCTGTACTACTAAGAAAGAGAGGAGCTTGAAACTAAATCCTTTAGAAGTTAAATCTTGATCTAGGTCTTTTATTCATTAACTGGCCAGTTTTACATGTAACTGTTCACATGAGTGTATAAGAGAACAGAGTCAGGTAAGTTGTGCCATGAGTCTCAAAAGTTTAAATCTGTATCCATTCTCACTTACTCTGGAAACCATCTGATTTTCCATACCTCCTTGGCAAAGCTCACGCCACCTTAGAATCTAGGAGTAGAACATGGCGCCATTGTCTATGCCAATCAGCCTAAACCCATTCCCTCATCAGAGGCACTGGCTCATGAACGGGAACACGATTTAAGTCTGGTTAATAAGAAAGGTTTGATCTTCTTCCTTGCTGTTCTGAAAGAGCCTCCAGAAATATATCTGATCTCTCAACCTCTCTCACTCCCTCTCTCTGGATGTGGAAGCGACAAGCGGCCTCAGGAATATCTGGTAGACATCTGGACACGAGGTAGAACCAAAAACAGACTAAAGGTGACACGTCACCGTGAAGGCGCAGTGTACGGTACCAGAAGCAAGACCCATGATACTAACACCAGGCCTCTCAGTCAAAACAACCCTGAAGTTCAAACCAACCCTGAAAGGACCTGCACTCTTCACCTCAATGAACCAGTAAATCGCCTTTCTTGCTCGAGCTGGATTTTATGTCATTTACAACTGAACGGATTTTTACCTGATACACCGATCAAACTCTAATGCTAAAGCAACACTTTTAAAATAGTGTACACTTCCAAGCATGTATGCCCAGATGTATGCATTTGGGTCTCTGGCCTCAGATATTTGTACCTCAAAAGAGTAAGACAACACAAACAATTCTATGGCTCCCACAGTCTTATAGGGAACTCAACATTAATGTTACTTAAGTGTTGTGAGCAATCATCTCCGTGCCGCCTATAAGAGCCTGAACATTTGACTCCAGGGAGCAGTAAACATTTTCCAGATATATCTCCTTCCCTCCCCTGAGTAAGCGAACACTACTTAATCTGTCCTGCTAGGACATACACTCATTTTTCCATGTTAACCAAAATGAAGGAACCCTGGATATTTGATATGACATTACAAAGACCTTGGACTTCAATAGCTTCTTTCTTCTAAGGAGCTCAAAGAGCTTCACAGTCATTTACTGTCAACATTCCCATAAAGTAGAGAGAAGCAGGTATTCATGCCCCGGGGTCAGCAAGATGGAGCCCTGATGAAGGTCACCAGACACTGGGCAGTTATAGAATGAGGCCAGACTCTCAGTGAATCTGCTCTGTTTTGAAAATAAATCATGTCTCAAACCTGCGTTTGGGAGGAAGCAAAGTCAGAATAAAATGATTCTCTTGCTCATCATTTCCCCAAGTGCACATAGGCAGATATTCTCCTTTCACTCCTCCTCCCCTCCAAAGACAGGAGAATTCTGTAGTCAAGTAAATCTGAGAAAAACTGGACAAAGATAAACAAATGTGTTGATTGCTGGACATTTCAGAACCTTTAATATGTTGATGCACACTATGATGCTTGAGAAGTTTAAAAAGTAAGCATAAATAAGAACTAAGACTGGGGCCTGGCACATATATACGTGCTCAGTAGATGTCACAAAAGAGGCACTAGTAGGTAGGAGTCCAGTATCTGAGGCCATACTGCCTTGGTTAGGATCCCAGCTCTGCCACACAATAGCAGGATAACCTTTCTTCATCTGTGAAATTGGGATCAAAATAATACCTACCTTATAGCATTGGTATATATAAAGTGCACACAGGAAGCACTCAATAAGTGTTAGGTGCTACGGGTGCTTTGGTTGTTGACGCCCTCCAATTGGATGTTAGAAGGTAGTTTACCAAATTTACTTGATGACACAACTTTTTTTTTTACATAAAGCATCCTACGGCATTATTACCTGGCTGACCTCTGAACTCTAGTTCTTAAATTATATTTACTATCCTTCTTGCTCCTCTAAGAAGATAAAAATCACCCTGGATGTGTCCACCTATCTCTTTCTCTCTTACCCAACCCTCCCAACCCTTCCCCCGCCCCAAGATTCCTTTTATCCCAGCATTCAGTAAATGGACATGGTCTCAGGTTGAATGTCCATGCTCAGGCTCAGTTTCCCAAGGTTGAACTTTCTCACTCACTCAAAACCTCAACTCATGAAAAATAAGGAAAGAGAGTCTTCAGGTTCCTAGATTACTAAGTACGAATTACTTAGAAAAAACTATGATGTGATTTAAGGGGAGGGAAAAAAAAAGCCGGTAACAATGTGTACTTCAGTCAGAGAGAATGCAATGTGGTTGTTAAATGCACACATGTGGGCACCCAAGAGATCAGAGTTCAAGTTCCACTTCTACTTCTTACTAGTCTCCTGTCTTTGAGATGATTATCTATAAAATGGAGATTAAAGATGGTGCTTAGCTGATGGGACTATTGCCAATTTAAATGAGATAATGCATGGAAGGCACTTACAGTGCCTGGCACAGTGGAAGCATCAATAAATGATCAGCCAGCTACTGCTGTTAAATTGTTGCTGCTGCCGCTGCTGTTATTTCAGGACACAAGTGTCCCAGCACATCACCGCCACTCAGCCAGCCAGCCTCAGCCCTCATGAAGAACGTTCAAGCCCCTCTCAGAATAACCCGAATTATACTCAGTGCCACGTCTATCAGCCCAGCTCTGCAGCCAGGGGTTCTCTGCCAGCGCAAAGCTTTCATGGAAGAGACACAGCGGGAAGATAAGACGTTTGTACCACTTGGGGAAAAAAAAAAAATCCAACCGCAGCACATAGGCAAAAATAACAGACTCTCACTTGTATTAACCAGTCCAACCAAACAAAAAACAGTTAGCTGCTGGGGCCCACAATCCAGGCCAACCTTTCCAGATTGGAATACAGGACGCCTGAGATTGACCTGAGGGTCTCCAAGAGAAAGCATACCTTGGATCTGACACTTCAGAAGAAACCACCACCACATTTTCTTAACTTTATAATACTTAAGTTATGATTTTCCTAGGCTAAAAAAATCCTTTTATAAAGAAGAATCTGTCCCTAAAATCATTGTCTGGACTAATATACCTTTAGAAGCATCCATCCAAGTCACCTGGAAAATTCCTAATCTCTTGAAATCCAACGAGTTATTTACCGTGGATTAAAGTGGAGACAATCTTAGTTCAGCTTCTCAACAAAGGAATTTCTCTAATATGGGGGAGAAAGTGAGGCAATTCACCTGTCAGGAATACTTTTGGTTAAAAACTTCCTATTTCTAAAAATCCATTAAAACCTCTAGTTTTATGACTGTTTCCTATACTTAGAGACCTCAAAGTCCTCGACACGATACACTGAGGGAGTCTTTACTGCCTATTCTGAGATCCCAGAAAATCCTCGAAATGATTGCTCAAAGAATTCTGATCCCCTTCACTCGCCCCAAAAAGTAGCCTCTAGAAACTTTTTAAATGTCTGCACTAAATTCTGGGATTTATAAAAAGGAAGGATCATAAGTTGCTGAAAAGCACTGATGACAATACCCAGTTTTGCAAAGAAAGCCATGGTTCATCCTGAGAAAAGAACAAACAGCATGTTGTTCCTTCCTGGAGATTTGCTATGAAGAATAGTGGGTATTTAAACACACACACACACACACACACATACACACATACTCTCTCTCTTCCCCAATGGCTTCTTTTATATAGACCACAAAGGAAAAGATGGAATTGTGATATTGCTAAAATTAACAAAAGGCTTTCATGAACAATAAAAAATATATGCCATTAGAATAACTCTTGAAATAGTTTTAATATATTTGAGGGAAGGGGAGGAGGAGGAAAGACAGACAAGAGGAAAGTAAACCAAAAAGGAGAAAATTAAATTGAATCTTTATTCTCCTGTTGATACATATCAGACCATGGTTCTCAAAGGATGGTGTGGCAAACAATCACAAAGGAGATGGGCAAAATGCAGTTTCCTGGAAACCTCGAAATCAGTAGGGCTGGAGTCCCAGGACCCAGAAATTCATATTTAATGTGCTCCCAGATGATTCTGACACAGGTGACCCTCGGACTACACTTTGCGAAACACTCCTTTTAGACAGACACATAGGGGGAAAAAACATGTTCTGGGTTACTCAAAACATCCTTTACAGAACCTTACAAATAAGTATAATAAATTATCCCATAGCCCCTGGCAAATACTTCAGTTAGAGTAGGGAAATCCTCAATTTTTATTGTGCTGAAAGCAACATAAGCTGACACGCCATTTTAACAAAGGCTCTATGTGGATGTATGTGTGTGTATATATGCGCGCGCGTGTGTGTGTGTGTGTGTGTGTGCCTGTATACACATATATGTATGTGTTTCTGTATACATATTTGACTAAGTATATTACAGTCAAATAAAGCACCTTATCTTTCTTTTCTACCTGCCCAAAATAAACTAATAGTCAAGAATAACAAGGATTTTAAAAAAGATGACTCTATCATACTCTCTGCAATTTACTACTGTACAGATGGGCAAGAGAGACAAGAAGCATCCAAGCAAAATATAATTTCTGGCATGTGAACTTACCCATAACCCGTCAGAGGATACCCAGTCTCTGCTTCCAAACCAGCACTGTTCACACACCTGCAGAAGAACCTATCTATTCACCTGCATGAATTTAATTGGACTATCACTCTGATGGAGAAAGAGAATTCTAGTTGCTACCTGGGCAAGAAGGAACAAAGCAAAAAAGGTGTTTTTCGAGAGAATTGGTCTCCTCACTCTTATCATATAGCACACTATACTGAAAGCAGTATAAATTAGATGAGAGTAAATTTCCTTATCACTACTAGGAAATTCTCTGGCGATGTTTAAGGCCCTATTCTTACCTGTGTCAAGGAAATTAGTTAATTTCTATGTTCTCTTAAGGATCTGTAAAACACACAACTTGAACATAATCCCATTTACCATTTGTAATTTCAATTAATTCAGATGAACATTCCTAGATTTATTGAAGTAGATAGCAATAAAACCTATGGAAAGCCTGGTGGTTACTTTGAAAAAGGTTAAGAATCCTGAGAGAGATAAACATAGGTGGAGAATATTTAATCAGGGAATGATATAGAGAAAAAGAAAAGGCCCATGATAAAACAGGCTTTGAATGGTGAACTGTCATATGCAAACATTCCTCTAAAAATACAGGGCACATCCAATGTAATGTTGCTTGGGTTTGGAAATCAGACAGAACTGGATTTGAATCTCAGCTTGCCACTTTAGTAGCTATGTGACTATGGGCATGTCATACAACCATACGTGATCTCAGTGTTCGCACCTGTTAAATGGAAGATAAACAGCAACTATATAATAGAGCTGTTGTGAAGATAAAATTAGATAATGCATGCAGAGTTCTTAGCACATAATAAGCATTCAATAAATGTTAGCTTGTTATTATTCTATTATAAGTGTCAGGCATGTAGGCGTGACAGTAATTTGACCTTGGCATCTACTGACTGACAGGGATGATTAAAAAAATAATTTAAGAGCTTATGATGCTACAGGTCAAGGGCCCAAACAAGTAATTCAAAATGGCTCATGTATTATTAAAAAAACAGCTCCAGGGGCTTCTCTGGTGGCACAGTGGTTAAGAATCCACCTGACAATGCAGGGGACACAGGTTTGTGCCCTGGTCTGGGAAGATCCCACATCCCGTGGAGCAATTAAGCCCGTGCGCCACAACTACTGAGCCTGCGCTCTAGAGCCCACGAGCCACAGCTACTAAAGCCCACGTGCCTAGAGCCTGTGCTCCGCAACAGGAGAAGCAACCGCAATGAGAAGCCAGCACACCGCAATGAAGAGTAGCCCCTGCTCGCCGCAACTAAAGAAAGCCCACGTGCAGCAACGAAGACCTAATGCAGCCATAAATAAATAAATAAATAAATAAATAAATAAATAAATAAATAAACAAACAAACAAACAAACAAACAACCAGCCAGCTCCACAAACAACTCTCTAAATTATTATAGCAGACTGAGGTCCTTACAGGGCAAGTCCTCTCTCTATGTAGGGCCACTTGGGCTGAGCGGTACACAATGCCAGGACCTGCCATTCCTAAACCACGATCTGAAAATACCCCTAATACGGGTTGAATTGTGTGCCCCCCCAGATTTTTATGTTGCAGTCTCAACCCCCAATACCTCAGAATGGGACCTTATTTGGAAATAGGATCATTACAGATACAATTAGTTAAGGTGAAGACATACTGGAGTAGAACAGGCCCCTAATCCAATATGACTGGTGTCCTTATAAAAAGGGGAAATTTGAACAGAGAGAAGCCATGTGAAGACTGGAGTTATGTCGCCACAAGCTAAGGAACCACCAGAAGACAGGAGGGAGGCCTGGAATAGATCCCTCCCTAGATCTTTCAGAGGGAGCACAGCCCTACTGACACCTTGATTCCAGACTTACAGCCTCCAGAACTGTAAGACAATACATTTCTGTTGTTCAAGCCACTCCATTTGTGGTACTTCGTTTTGGCAGCCCTCACAAACTAATAAACCCTGTGAAGTCGGGCAATGCGGCAGACCTATCTGATGTCCACCAACCGCCTTCCAGAAATGTTGATCCCCAAATCCCCAGCATAACGAACAGTGCTACTGTCTGTTCCAAATGAACTTAAATGCCCATCAACTGGACAGGCAATCTATTCTGTACGTTTCAGAAACAGAGTTCAGTAAAAAGGGAGCCAAGTACATTCCGGAGACGACCTATCAAAGACTCGGCAACATATACCATCCCTACTGTGTTGCTGCCGCTGGAATTCAGGAGGACGAACAGCAGAATGCTCAGCCTAATGTCTGCCAAGACCAGGTGCTGTGGCCAAAGGTGTACTGCTTGCTCGGGAGCAGAGGACTGTTCAAACACAAAGCTTCCACCTTCTCTGATTTGTCTAAGCAGTGCTTCTAAAACTTTTCTGGGTGTCAAAATCGAATGAGAATTTGATTAGAGCCAATGGCCCTCAACTGGAAAAACATACTTTTACCCCAACATTTGCACACATGTTCAAGGGTCTAAACAGGGCCAGCGTGGTGGGCGTGTGACATGCAGTGCATTGGGCCTGGGCTTGGTTTCATGCTCTGCTGTCACCATCTTGAAATTCTTAACTTTTTAAATAAGAGGCCCCACATTTTCATTTTGTACTGGGCCCTCCCAATTATGTAGCTGGTTCTAGGAATACTTAGGAATACAAAAGTACCATAATAATGGACAGCTGCACCTATTTGGGGCCAGTAAAGATTTGGGATTCTTATTCGACAGATTTGAGGGCTTGCTTCTTGAAAGGATACATGATTAGGGATCCAACATTAATTAATAACCTGGTCACATATTTGCGAAACACACACTCACCAAAACCAGAATCAGTCTGCCTCATCACTTAATAGTATTATTATTTTTAAAGGACTAGAAAGCAAATAACTACAAATAAGTTATGTTTCCAAAGGACATCACTGTATTGAAAATTAAATTCTCTCCAGAATCACAGACCGCATAAAAAAACTTAGCATCAGACACTTCTCAAAAACTTCAGAGTAACATGGGCTGGTAAGAATTTGCCCTGCCTTCCCAACTTATCTTGATCAACAATGTCACCAATATCCAGACACCTAGACTTCAGTTGTAGGTAGTCTCCAAAGATTGTAGTCAATGAACGAAACAGGCCTCCCAGTATTCATGCCCTTGTGTAGTTTTCTCCCACAATAAATCTGGGCTGGCCTGTGACTTGCATTAACTAACAGAAGGTGGCAAGAGTGATGCTCTGGCAATTCTGGACCCAGCTTCAAGGAGACTGTTAGCTTCCTTCCACCTACTCCCTCCTGGAACATTCACTCTGGAGATCTCTGAGCCACCATATAAGAAACCAAGTTAGCCTGCTAGAGAGACCACAGGGAGATGCCATCAGAGCCCTGAAACTACATGGAGGAAGACAAAATCCCAATTGTATCAGGGCCCAAGACAGATCTCCAGAGTTCTCCAGCCCTGGCCATCATCTACCTACAACTCTACCTTTATGAGGGACCCCAAGCAAGACCAGCAGAAGAACTGCCCAGGTGAGCCCAGTCAACCCTGAGAACAGAGAGAATTAATAAAACAGTTATGTTTTTTTTTTTAACTTCTAATTTTATATTGGGGTATAGCCAATGAACAACGTTGTGCTAGTTTCAGGTACACAGCAAAGCAACTCAGCCATACACATACATGTAAAAACAGTTATGGTTTTAAGCTACTAAGTTTGGGGTGATTTTGTTACACAGCAGTGGATAACTGAAATAAACCCTAAACATTCCTGAAATAAGCTCTACACATTCCACTGAGAAAAGAGAGCCTAGGAACTGGCAATAATGAAGTGAACCAAGCCCACAGATGAGCGCTAATTAGTGTGCATCTTTTTTTTTTTTTTTAAGTTGTACTACATAACATTTAAAAATTGGGAGATCTCACATAAAAATCTAGATTGCTGGCTTCTGAGAAACCGGAACACGCACCACACTGGATCTACATTCCCACATGGTCATAACCAGCAGCAACAGAATAGCAGTTACCCCCTCTACAAAGGGCTCACTGTCCTGTCCAGTGCAACACAGCTTCACCGGGCCCACCTCCCCTCAATCACAGTGCCTGGTCTCTGTCAGATCATCTTTTAACCTGAGGTTTAGCAGAGTGATAGGCACACAACTAGTGCTCAATACCTATTTACTGAGCAACTGCACCAAGCATCAAATGCTCTTATCACTCCCACATGATTGCCAAATCCTGTATTGACTACCTTGGCTATCCTTTCCCATCCAAGCCTATCACCATGGTCTTCATGTCCTCTCTTAGATCATTGCAAGAAGCTCCAAAGGGTCTCCTAGCCTCCAGGCTGTCCCTCCAATCCATTCCAGTCCATCCCCACTAGGATCACCCATTTAAAACACAGATTCGGGCACATTGTGGACTCCTCTCCAAAGTCTTCAGTGGATTTCTGGCTATGATATTGTACTAGATGGTACCATTGGGGAAAACGGGGCAAGTACTTGGGATCTCTGGGTATTATTTCTTAAAACCATGTGTTTCAGGGATCTACCATTATCTCAAATACAAAGTTTAATTTTTAAAATCTATGGAAGTTTTAAATGTACATATTCGTTCACCCATAATTATATCCACTTCTATCAAAATTGAATTTGTACGAATTTTTTAAGTGTCTTCAGTTGCTCCCCATCACCTGTGAAACAAAGTTCAAACTCACTCAGCCAGACTTTCAAGGCTCTCCTCGTTTTGTCCTCTATTAAAAACAATAAATCTCTGAAATCCTCAAACATACCCTGCATGTGCTCAGCCTGGGGCCATCCTCCATCACCCTAAACCCTCATGGGTTTACAGCATTCTCCAACATGGGGTTCAAACCCTCTCTTCCCAAAAGCCTTCTTAAAGTCTCCCAGCAGAAATTAATCTCTCCTTATCCTACACTCCCTTGGATTTTACTTGCATCTTCAGTGTGCCCCGGCCACCCTTGTTGCAGAGGTATTTTCCTATACGTATGTGATAGGGACCATAAAACTATCGCCTGCTCTCATCCCAATTTCATAGAATCAACCAGTTCAGAGAGGTTAAATTATATTCCCAAGATCGCACAGCATAGTGGGAGGCTTGAGATGCCTCCTTCCAAAATCTCTGTTCCTTCCGCTCTACCTCAGGGGCTGAAAAATTATTTATCTTCAGAACCACTCTCAGCTAAAACAGTCACTAAGAGAATTCCGCATACATTAGGTGGGGAGACTCTCCTGAATTAAACTGGAATAGAGGACAAATATTTGCATCTTACGATACCCTGAATAACATTACCTTCAAAAACAGTGAACAAATATTTCCTCTCCCTAGTTTTAAACACAGAATAATTATATCCTTCACAGATACAAAAGTCATAGTAAAGGGGATGACATTTTCCAGCCCTGCTTTTACATGCATATCAGTAAGTGAACACCAAATGGAATTCTCCTCATTTGCTCTAATCCCAAAGGGATCCACTGAGAGAGAGCTTATGGATAAGGAAGATTTGGAATAAATTTGAAAAAAATGTCTTCTGCAGGTTGAGAATTTTAATCAGACAGGGGAAAAGCTGGGTTTAATATATTTTAAAGACAATTCAGAGTTATATGTGTTTGAAGGTAACAAACAAAAATATAGTTGAAGTTTAAACACACCTCTAAATTTACATGTTAATAGGAAATGATAGCTTGGGGCTGACTACAGAGTTAAGAGAAAACGTGTCCATTGAAAGCTCTCATCCATGTGATTAAACTCCTCTATGTCCTCAAACATTTCATACCCCTTCATCCCTTACCAGAAACCTGGCTGAGGCAAACCAGGCGACTATTTGCATACAGAAGATCCACTTCCTTTGCTTCCTACTAACAGAACCATAATTTGCTCAGGACAGCAACGTGCCCAGTGAAGAGCTGCCATCTGACACAGTTCTGGCCAATGAGATGCAAGGAGACACCTACAGGGGGTTTCTAGAAAGACTTGTGTTTTCCTGCTACAGGTCTTACCCTCTTCTTTTTCCCCTCCTCTTAAAGCAGATGTAATGCCTGGAGGAGCAGCAGCCGTCTTGCAGCCACAAGGTAAAAAGCATCAGAAATAAGCCAAGACAAAGCACTGCAAGGATGGTTCTGACATCATGGAACCACTAAAAGAATGGCAGTGGTCACGTAGCCCTGTGCTTCTTGTATGGGAGACAAATGGATCCCCATCTGTTTAGGCAACTGTTAGTTGGCTCTTGAGTTTCATGCGTGAAAATGTAAACCTGACTGAAACACAAACTCTACCCCCAGAATCGTGCCTGCCCTAAAGCTCTCTCAGGTGACAGCTGTTCCACCTCACACCCCATGTACAAAGAAGAACTAATATCCACCCTCCCCAACCTGTTTCTCTCCCAAGCGCTCCATCTCTGTAAACAGCACTACCGTTCTACGCACCTGCCCACGTGAGAAATCTAAAAGCCATCCTTCCCTCCTCACTGTCTCTCCACTTTAAGTCCAACCAATCACCCAGGGCTGTGCTTCTTCATCCCCAGTATTTCTCAGTCCCATCCATCTCTACAACCACCATGCAAGTCCAGGACGGCATCATCTCCTACCTGCACTGCTCCTCATTGGTCTTCTTTGCCACCACCTTCTGCAATCCATTCTCTGTGCCCCTGCCACAGCGATCTTTCAGAAACACAAACAGGATCCTTTGGCTCCTATTTAAAACTTTTCCATGCTTCTTATTGGCCTTTGAATAAAGTCCGCCCTCCTAATCATGGCTGAAAAGGTCCTCCATTGACACTGAACTCAAATTAACTTTCTCTCCAAGCTCCAGCCTTCAAACCAACCCACGTCTCAGCAGATATCTGCACATGCCTGGAGGAAGTTCTCCCACATATTTTTGATTGAATAGCTTTACTCATCCTTCCAGAACATATAATCTAGGAATTCCATCAGCACTTCCATATTTTGAATTGTGAGTTTCTACAACCTAGGTACGACCACTTGCACTTCTCTGCACACCCAATGGCTCAGTGCAAGTTCCCACCTTCCATTAAAACACAGGGGATTCCCGGGTCAATCACAAGACAAAACCCGGCTTTTCTCAAACGCCATTTACAGCTCTGGATTACAATCGCTGTTGTTGCTTCCCTACCTTTTTTGGGTTTTTTCTCCTTTTAAAAAAAGGAAGTTGAACTTAAAGATATATTGCAAAACAACATAAAGGTTTAAATATGGATATTGTAGACCCAGTGACCCAGATGACTGAAGTGGAAAATGTTACTAACACTGGAATCAGTGCTTATCCATTTCCGGTGATGTGTGGTCACGATGCATGGTTGTTAGTCCTAAATGAGATTTAACAGCAGAAATTCAAACAATGTCAAAACTTCATGAACACAATGCCAGTTAAGATATGAAATAGACACAGACTTGATTTAAACATGGTTCATGTGATGGCTTTTTATTTTTTTATTTTGGAAAGTTTAGTTCCTGACGTTTCCTATGAGTCATTTTCCATGAATATAAAACTGTCCACCTAACATTGACCCTGACTAACTTTGATCTTTTGCAACACAGAAAATTGTAAATGCATGATTATAAAGCTTTTACTGAGTATTTTCAATTTGCTGAAATAGCTCCATTTATATAAATATATCAACTGTAACAACGGACCTCAACATCATTTTCCACATATTAATCATGTTGATTTCCAAAGAGGGTTTGTGGAATCCATCTTAGAATATACATTCTATATAAGACAGAGACATACTATCAGTAAAATTTTTTAAACGGAAACAATCCTAGTGATGGTAATAACAATGACAACAAAAGTCTTTGCTGTAGCTATGACTTACTGAGTATTTTCCATGGTCCAGGTCCTATGCTAAGCACTACGCATATGCATTACCTCACTGAACTCTCACAGAACCTGGCACTACAACTAGAATCATCCCCATATTACAAAAAGAAGAAACTGAGGCTAAAAGAAGTTAGCAATTTCTTCATGGTCACACATCTGGTACATAATGGAAACTGATTTATGATCCCAGGCCATCCCTCTGCAGAACCCAGGCTTCTTAATCACAAGTGCAAACATCCACATAGCATTTATCATGTACCAGGATTTGACAAACACTCAGTTAATCTTCACAACAACGCTACATAGCAGGTATTATTACTATTCTCATTTTACATATGAGGAAACTCCAACATGGAAAGGTCAAGTTACGAGGTCAAAATGGTCCAGAGGATAAGCTGCAGATCCAGGATGTACCCCGAGGCCAGCACCTCCAGAGTATGTACCTTTAAACTACCGCCCTATCCACTGTACTATCCCCCAAGTAATAACATCTCTAGGGCATTTATCATGTGCTGGGCATTGTGAAACTTTCCATACATTACCTCATGAAATCCTCGAATAACTCTGAAGTAGGTGGTATTTTTATCTCCACTTTACAGATGGAGGGTCTGTGGCTCAGAGAAGTTAAGTCACTTGCCCAGGGTCACACAGCCAAGTGCCACATTGGAAAATATAAAGAGCAACAGTAGGGTTTCGCTCCCTACCTCCCCAATTCTTTTCCTGAGGCATGAGTGGCTGGGAAACAGTATGCATCAGACTTTCCACCTCTGTAAAACCATTCAGTTCGTGTAATTTAGGGTGTAACTATTCATAGATACCTTTCAGTTAATCTACTGGGAGCCAGTGCAACCACAATGCACACTTCAGAACAATGCATGCTTTCTCTATAGATTAAACACGCCAACCCAGCTTGGGAAAAGACCATCTGTGCAATATGAACACTTAGGACAATTTAGTTTTAAAAAGAAAGTCCACTGTTGTTGCTTTTCTTTTTCATACACAGTATGAAACTTTACTCTTTCTTCTAGAGAAAGTTCCTCTCAGTTTTCTACTCCTATCCACGTAAAAGTCCCATTATTTAAACCCAAACAAATCTCTCCAAAAAGGCATTATGAATCTTGTTAAGAAAAAGCAATTGTTTCTTTATTCATTTTTAATAAAAAGAAAGGGGTAAGATCTAAAAAAGAATTAAAGCTCATTTCTGGAAACAGTATTAAGAAATAAAAAATGCAACTACAGCAAAATAAATTGATAAATCAAAGCCTAACATGTCAGGCCCACACCAACTAAAGAATGCTGATTGGTGTGTGTCACTGGGTTTTGGTTCTTGCAGAGACAACTTTAATAGAATTCCACAAGGCCACAGAGTCATATGGAGACAAAAATCACATCTTCAGCATCCACAATAATATACAAAGTCAGTAACAGTTGTTACCCTTGGCCAGGATAGGCACAGACATTTAATATGAATAGACAAGAGAAAATGCAGAGTCTGCCTTTTAATCATTCTTTCATTTACAGACTCATTTAATCAACAAATATTTATACAGTGTCTATCTGTGGGCTAATCTCTGGGAACACAATGATGAACGAAATAGCCACGCTCTCTGACTTCATGGAGTTGGGAGACAGACAATGAAGACATAGATGAATATAGGATAATTATGTAAGTAATTGAGTATGTACGTAACTAGTATGAAGGAAAAGATCGGGAAACCATAAAAGGATAGCACAGCAAGCTAATTCAGATGAGGGGGCAAGGAGCAACCTTTAAATTGAGACTGAAAGATGGAGTAGATAGTAGACAAAAGAGTGCTCAGAAAGCATTCAAGATGGCAGAAAGAATGTGTGCAAAGGCCTAAGGTAGAAAAGAATTAAAAGGAGGCAATGCCATGGGAGTCAAGAACTCCTGGCTCTATTTCCAGCTCAACCACTAACCTGGGAAAGTCCTTCAACCTTTCTAGGCCTCAGTTTCCCCTCCAGCTCCAACAGCGTTCATTGGCACAGTCAATGGCCTCCTGAGTGTTGCCACAAGGACAGCTTAAGTGCTAAAGGGCTGGCCTCATTCTTCTCAGAGTCGTGGCGGCGGGAACCATAGTAATTCCCACTAGCAACAGTGCCTCCAGCACCCCACTCCCCAAAACATGCCAGGCGACTCGGTGGAAGGGCCAGTCTAGCCAAGTGGCAGCCCTGCTACCTCCTGGGAAGCTGTGTCCAGAATCATCCACCTGGAAACTTATGACATCTCTAGGCTGCCCAAGACAAGGCCAGTTAATAGAACACGAGGAATACATTATGTCAGTGGGTAAAATGACTGGAGCTCCAACTGACTCCTGACAAAAGAGTTCACATGGAAGGCCTGAGATAAGGCAAAGGTAGGGCAATACTTCTCCACAAGGGAGATAGAGGAACTGACCAGCCGTGCACCTCCCAGGGGCACCAGTCTGTATGCGGCACTGAAACGTCAAAAGAAGCAGAAGAAACATTCTGATGGAAGGGAGAGGATTGAGATGCCCAAAGGACATTCTCAAGTAATAAAAGATGGTCCCTACACTGCCTCCTCAAGAGGGTTAATTGCAGGACCTTGATGTACTAAACAGTGTGATGCAAGTTTGGGGCAGAGCCAAATTGCTCGGGGCTGTAGAAGAGAGGCTGCCGCGCTCCTGACACCTCACACCTTGCATAGCACTAGGTCTAAATGGATGGTGCAAACATACTTAAAGAATACTGGTGTGAAAGTTCACCTGATTAATCTGCCTAGGACTCCCACGGGCCTCAGGCTGGCCATGACTTCCTGCCCTCTTTCCTGCCATGAATACTGCCTCGTGTGGTACTTTCTTAACCAGACCTGTCTCCTCCTACTCAACTCCTTGAGGGCAGAAGCTGTGTCTTGTTTACCACTCTACCCCAATTGATAGCTCACTGTAGCAGTGAGCTATCGATCAATTAGCTCTATGTCATATAATCAAAAACTAGTATTAAGACTATAAGACAAAAGCTTTATAATCTGTGTTGATCTAGACCAATAAGTCTGCGAGCAACCTTTAACATCAATACATAAAATTACTTCATAGTTTGCAAGGTTTTCAGTGTGAGATGTTTATGGAAAATTACAAAAAATTAAAGTGCAGTATGAGATTTCATACACCTGAGGTCCTGCTCTGAATACACACAGAAATGAAATCAGCCACAAATATGAAATACTCAAACACATTGAGATTCGGTGGGGGGGAAATCAGTGAATGCAGAGAGGCCGTATCAAACCCTGGAAGGTCATTTAAAATTATCTACTCCACCAGCTTTGCTTTATAAGGTGGAAAAAAATTGAAGCTCAGAATGCTGAACTAATATGCCTCTACCTGGTGACAAAACCATGACTTAAATGACCTCCATGTTCTTAGATCATTGTTTTTCCCCACCACACTGGGCTGCCACCTGAATTAGTCACATCATGTTACTCCTGTAGTTGGAAATCCGCAAAGGTTCTCCATTTTTCATGAGTAAATGGCAAAGTGTGTACAAACCCCTACAGGGTTTTCCTCCACTTGGATCCCATTTCTTTTCATGCCTTTTCTACCACTTATCCCTTTGCTCAGCCTGTCCCAGCCACTGTGGTAATCGTGCTGTTCTTGAATCAGGCACACTCCTGCCCAGGGCCTATGTCCTAATCCTTCCCTCCGTCTGCTGAGCCTTTCCCCCAAATACTGGCATGACCCACTCTCTCATCTCCTTCAGATTTTTCCTCCAATGTCATTTTCTCAGTGAGGCCTTCCTTGTCCACTCAATTTTAAGTCACATGTCACCCCAAACCCATCCATGCTTTATTTTCTCTATAGCACGCATTGCCATTTAACATACTGTATATTTTACTTATTTATATATTTATTTCTACAGCTCTCTCCTTCCCCACCACGTATGCTCCATGAATACAAGGATTTTCAACCATCTGGTTCACTGCTCTGTTCTTCGAAACTAGATGAATGCCTGGCCCACAGTAAAACCTCGTAAATATAAGTTGAATAACTAGTTATATGGATTGATGGATGGAGTTCAAAAGTGGCTCAAATCCAGAGAACTTAAGAGCTGTGAAATGTCTGACAGAGTCTGGCAGCCCCCGAGAAGCAGCCTGTGGCCTGGGTGTCATCTACCATCACTATGTGCCCACTCCAGAACTGGCATTCACTGATACTCTGGGTGAAAGACAGTAAACTAAGGAATGAAGTGATATGAAGACTTGTCAAAGCAATCCTGTTTGAGGCTTCATGACTCTTGGTTAGAGAGGCAACTAGCAAGCCAATATTTTTTATCAGCAACAAGATGCCTCTTACATGTCCAGATGCAGAAATCACTTCTGAATTGCTTCCCTGTGCCCTTCAGCTTAAGTAGAAGGGGATGGTTTGCTCAGATTGGACATCCCAAAAAAGAGACGAGATTTCAAAAACTTTTCAAAAACTGGCATGAACCCACATTTGCTATGAAGCCTGAATGGCTGGCACAGCTGAACCTCCATGCATCGTTCTAAACATAAAACACCAAGCTTCAATTATACCTTAATGACAGATATATAAAGGAAGATACTAAGAGTAGCCAAAAACAAGGCAGTAGGAACCAAGGGCAGATATTAAAACTACGTAATATTTGGCCCAGTCATCAAGGAAAAAAGAAACAACAACAACAACATTCAGACAGACCCAAACTAACATAAGCAGTTTATGGTCTTTCATGTCTAAGAACCCAATGAAGGTTTACATCCAGGCTATATCTCACCCCACCAGCACCTGAAATAGCGAAAACATCCACGAAGAGCTACCCGTCTGAACTTGAAAGACACAAGCTAGGCCTAATTTACAAACAGGAAATACCAGGGACCTCTAAATGCCTTGCTAATTTCTAGTCTAATTTAGACCTTGACAGCCCAACAAATAGACAAATTGAAAACTAGAGTTTTCCATTCCCACTATCAGTGGTCCCTCCCATGCAATGGACATGCTACCCAATCCAATACTCCTCATGACATGCCTTATTATCCATTGACCAATGTGAACTCCCTGTTACATTTTAATTCATTTCCTGGAGAATTTGGGGTGATCTCTACAAGTTTCAAATGCTGGAGCCAAAGGCTGTTGAAAAATATTCTAGCATTTACTGCAATGGTAACTCTTACTTTCCAGTACTCCACGTTTCCACAGCTAAATCTAAGATGGGGATAGCTCTTCTCTTAAAACTACAATGGCTGAAGCAGATGTTTGTGTATTATATGCCATCTGTAGAAACCTCCCCACTTGCTAATGGCACACAGCTGGAGAATCATTGGGGACCATTCCAAACTATTAAGGCTATAAACTCTGACTTGGGTCAAGTCTAATAAACAAGTGTCATCCCAAAAGGAAATGAGTTAAGCTAGCCTTCAAAGTCATTTAAGCAAATATTCCCATGGTCAGAGTACCTCACAAAAAGCCTCTCATTAAATTCTTCTGCTGTTGATTTTGCCCAATTTAAATCAGAGGTCACTGGAAATGTTCATTTCAGGAAAAACCCACATCTCAATGGAGTGACTTTCAGTGGGTTTGAAGTGACTAACGAAGTCTCTGAAGGTTGCCCAGGTCTCTCGGGCTGCCTCACACATAGCAACAGCAGGTGCATGAAAAAATATTTAGGAAGCCAGCATGGAATGAGCCCAGCTCCTCCTACATAAAGTCAAGTTCCTGATCTGGAAATTCTAGACCATGAACAGTCACACAGGAGAGAAGAGGTCACAGCCAGTGATGGTGCTATGTATATTTCTGTCAGGTCTAAATAACATATTCATTTCAAAATGTGGCCACCTTCAGGCTAAGACTACACCCAGAACACTTCACTTCCCCAATGAAATCATTCTCATCTTTGAAAAATTCTCTCCAGTACGACCCTCCAAGAAGCCCTTCTTAATACAGTGTAATCCATTCCTACTCCATCTGTTCTTCAGATTTAATCACTTCCTACATTCAGCCATCTGGGACCTGGCTTTACCTGCCTTAGACCCTGACTTTATTTATTTTGTCTTGTGTCATAATGGCTTCTTGCTTTACTGCTCCACTCAACACTAAGGATTTGGGGGACCAGAACTATCCTTTCAATTCCTCTCTACCTCTATGCAGTTGCTTTACACCCAAGAGATACTCTAACTAAATACTGGTTGAATGGAAAGAATCTCAGCCTTGGATTTAATTCTCTCAACGTCTCCAACTAGTCTAACAGCTTAAGAACCAAACCTACTTAAAAATTAACTTAAGTTTTAAGTACAGTGAAATCACTCTAAGTAATTAACTTAACCACTCGATGTGTTTATTTTCCTAGTTTGGAAAAACAGGCCAGCCACTGGGTATGACCATCCCTAGACAGGCAACTCTAAGAATAATGAGGTAATCTCCTTCAAAGATGATGAGATTTTCAGGATTCTCTGGAATGCACACCTCCCCATTAATGTGTCATTATTAATACCCAGTTCACTTTGGGTAGAAATGACACTAGAGCACTTCAGAATTTTCAAGCAACTCCTCATTACATAGTACTCAGGTGTCAACATAATCTCCATGTCATGGCCCCACTGCTCACAATGAATTAGGAGACATATTTACTAGAGACACTAAGAAATGTCCCATCAAATTTGTGTAACTACTACTATGCTCATGTTCCAAGGATTTCATTCACTGTGTTTGCATAAGCATCCACATACTTCTCAGTGAGTTAAAAAAAAAAAAAAAAAAAAAAAAAAAGAAAGAAAGAAAGAAAGAAAAAAGAAAGCACAGAGCAATGAATGCATTTTGTGAAGGTTTAATTTTCAGAAAGAATACAATAAGTCATCTATAGCATTATAGAACATTTCAGAAAGCTCGATATAATGACTGCAAGAAAAACAGAAAGTGAAGTACACTGAGTACTAAACTAACTATGTGCTGGGTACTATTCCAAACCCTTATCTCATTTAATTCTTACCCCATCCTCATGAGGTAGGAACTTTTATTATTACTATTACTATTATTATTATTATCAAAGAAAGCAAGATACAAGGCGAACAAGTTGCGCAATGTCACAGACTAGTAGAGTGGAGAGTCAAACCCAGGCAGGTTTAACAAAAGGGCTTAACGTGCTTAACGGCTACCACATTTTACAGGTGAAGAAATTGAGAATCTTAGCATTTTGCCCAGACACACAGCCGCTCATCAGTGCAGCTGGGATTCAAACCTAGGAGAGTCTGAATCCAGAGTCTTAGTCCCAACAATACACCACCTCTGCAAGTCATGCCAAGTGGGGAAAGTCCCTTTCCCACCTAAACCAGCTGCGATTACCATTGTCATAAGTCAGAATGCTTCATCTTCAAAGAACAGTGCTTGAACCTAGAATGGCCTCCTCGGAATTCTTATCAGATCCATCCAGCTGAATTTTGACTCCTTATAATCTAAAGGTTATCCTGAGTTAGATGGGGAATGTGGAGAAGAGTTCTATTTGGGGGAAGAATTTGTTGTTGCTGTCGTTTCTGTACCAAAACATCTCTTTCAAATAAGCCACTTATCTGATGCCTACCAGTCTTGTTGCCTGGAGACAAATTCTTCTTCCTGCACATGAATCCCAAACACTGGCTCTAACCTGGAACACAGACAGGAAGGCCAATTTGAACCAGCCACCAAAGCCACCTTCAAGATCAAATTATGCGTGAAAAGATCACAAGAGCGAAGATTTTTCTGCTTGGATCTGGAACTAAACAACCAGCATTACTGCATGTAAAACATCAGAGTTCAGAAAATATCAGAAGCTATCCAGAACTTTACCTGGAGCAGACTTGCCTACGGGAACCCTCATATGCGTTATTTTAGGTGTTTGTCTACCTCTGGAATGAAGACAGATGTCTTTAATCAGAGAGAGAAAGAGAGTGAGAGAGAGAGAGAGAATGAGAGGGAGTGTGTGTTTAAGCATGTGCAATACAAGGCACATACAATACAATGCTTACCTGACTTTCCCCTCAAAATTTCCTATAGGGAGCAGAGGGCATGTTGCTCAGAACATGAGTTAGCTGCAAGAAAAGGAGGGGGTTGTCTGTGGATAGAATGGACACAAAGAATTTTTCTCATGTAACTTATAACTATGTAGTAATCTAAAACTGTCTGAATACTTGACTGTGTCTCCCATGAGAATACAGGCTTCTTGAGAGCAGGGACCGTACCTGTTGTATTCACCATTGTGCTTCCCTGGTGTATGGTACAAAACAGGCACACAGTGATAGGATGAATGAATGAATGAGCAACCACTACTGCCACCAGTAAGCACTGTGCACACAATCTCACTTTTGGCCTCATTGCCCTTAAAATCTGTAACCAAGACTTGTATCCTCTTGCAATCCCCAACCTCCCTTCAGGGCTGAATAGTGCACGTGTATCATCATTTCTCACAAAGACTATTAAGCTGGCACCCTCCTAACTGGCCTCTGTGACCCTAGACCTTGGCCATCTTCCAACCTGTTCTTCATTTGGCAGCCAGAGTACTATTCCTCTGCTGAAATCCAGCCATGCTCCCTGGTGCTCCAGCCACACTCAAAAGCTTACACTGTCCCAAAGGCACCATACTGTGCTGTACTTCCAAGGCTCCCGTCTACCCCGAAGGCTCTCCTCTCATTTGCTTGGCAATCGTCTTTCGATAATGAACTCAAACTTTATTTTTCTATGAGACCTTACTCTTCCCTTCTCCCCTCAGAGGAACCAACCCCTCCATCTTTTCTCGCTAAAGGTGTAATTACAGACCTAGCATCACATTCATGTCACTGTGAGTTACAAGAAGGCAGAGCGCATGTATTATGGACTGGCCATTTTATCACTAGCACAGTGTCTGGCATGTAGTAGGTGTTGAATAATCCCTTCCTTGATGGATAAGTGGGTTTTGGAAAATAAAAGTGGAAAACTTTGGTAAGCTAATCATTTCTTGATCTCTTACTGCGCTGGAGGAATATTGTCTGGACCCATTCATTAAGTTCTATATTTATCTGCTAAATCTACCAGAAAAATTAATGAAAGGAGGGACAATGGTGTGTCCTGTTGTTGTTGCTATTGTGAACACCTGCTGAGCAAGAAACTTCATAGAATATTGCCTACTTGTAATTGGGATTGAGGTATCAAAAACAAAAGGACCCAAAATCAAGGACCCATGGTAAGGGACCTCAGAAAGAAGATACTTCTGAGATAGCAAATAAGTTTTGCCTCTAATGTCCATGGTGAGACGTGGAAGCCTGGAGCAATGAATTCAGAAGGGCCCAAGGCTCCTCCTGGGTTTACAGAACAAAGGGAGATGACTGTAGGCAATATCTACAGTGGTGTAGCTGGGGGAAGAAGCAGTAGAGTACCACACAGTCACCTTGATCTAGTCCCTCCCCTTCACTGAACATAAGAGGAGAGAGACCTCAGAAATGGTTAGCTGAGGGTCACATGATTAGTGAGTGGCACAGCTGGCCAATACGTGCATTCATTCAACATTTACTGAGTGACTATTAGGTCCTGCATAGTGCCATATGCTGAGATAAAATGATGAACAAAAATATTCATGGTCATCAACCTAGTGAAATTCAGTTTCCTCGATGCCTAATCCATAGCTCCTCCTACTACCTCATAATGTCTCCAACTCCCACCTCCCCACTATAAAACTCCCATTTTATTATATGTAGTGACATTGCCCAGAAAAAAAAAAAAAAACTCTTTTTAAAAAAATACCGAATTCCAAACAATTCAACCAATTCATAACTATTCTTTCCCCCCCATTCTATTTATCCAAACTTTTAAAAACTCACATTTAACCAATAACTCCACAGTGACATTTGAAATTTTTTTCAGATAGCTATATCATTCCCAGATCTTATCATCAAAGAACTTATCACAAAGTTAGAAGGAAGTGTTAGCTAAGCTTATAGAGACCCTATAGTTCACATTTTCCAGAGGTTGAACAATCATCTTTATACTGAGGAACTCAAACGAGTGCTTAATAGTTCTTACAGCAAGGAAATTCTAGTTTTAAACCTAATCCGAATCTTACCACTAAAAGTTAAACTACATCCACTGTATCATCAAAGACAACAGAAAAGAACCAGTCACCATCTTACATCAAATAGTGGAGTACATATGCTTTTGGTCTGCAATTCTTCAGTTTCATCTTTTTCTCTTTAAAAATGAGAAAAAGGGCTTCCGTGGTGGCGCAGGGGTTGGGAGTCCGCCTGCCAATGCAGGGGACGTGGGTTCGAGCCCTGGTCCGGGAAGATCCCACATGCCGCAGAGCAACTAAGCCCGTGCGCCACAACTACTGAGCCTGCGCTCTAGAGCCTGTGCTCCACAACGGGAGAGGCCGCCGCAATGAGAAGCCCGAGCACCGCGGTGAAGAGTGGCCCCTGCTCGCCTCAACTAGAGAAAAGCCCGGGTGCGGCAACAAAGACCCAGTACAGCCAAAAATAAAATAAATAAATTTCTTTTTTAAATGAGAAAAAATAATTTGTGGGAAAAGTAAGCAGGAAGAGGGACTGCTCTGAAATCTTAAATAATTTAGCCAAAAAAAAATTTTTTTTCAAAGAAAGTAACTGACCCAAAAAGATATATTTATGTACCTATAATTTTCACTAAGGAGTTTCCATTTTGACTCTGGAGTAAACACATGATTTTTCAATTTCATGGTCTGCAAAATCCCGAGGCACCAAGGAACACTTATTTCCATAGAGTAAAAAGACACATTCTGGCCTTACTCTAAAGAGGACACCAGAAAACAAAACTAATACTGTGAGCAAACAAATCTTAGCTAAAACTCATTGAAATAATCCAAATGGTTTCCATTCCAGGGAAAATAGTAAGTCAGCAGTTTGCATACGGCTGCCTTTTCCAAATACACAAAATAAGCAAAAACACCACCAGAGGAAAGTGCAAATGCTGAACCCTTTCTATTTCTGTTTCCATGGACTGCAATTCAATCAATACCGCCGCCTGCAGAGCTCTGCCGCCATTTATGCACACTTCCAGGTGGCCTCCAATGTCCCACCCAGAGAGCCCAGAGAACTCCCAGACAAGGTTCAGGGAGCCATCAATCAAGCCACAGAGAGAGTGACAAGAAAGTCTGGACCCGAGACTCCAACTGCTAGAACAAGCACTGGAAATCCAGAAAAATTAATCTTTGAAGGTGTCGAGCAACCAGAACCCTCACCAAGAACATTCAGATTCTAAATAAGAAAACAATGGGGACAGAGGTAGGCATTCCTTAAAGAACAAAAGGCTCTGGAGAAAAACGTAAATGAATCACAACACTTCACCTACTACCATTAACAGCCTGGAGCTGGCGAAGGGCTGTTGAGTAAAAATATTCTATATAAGGAAACTTAAGGGAAGTATTCAAAACCCTTCACCCAGGACAGAAGACAACTCGATGTGCAAAATCCTAAGTGGGGAAAGTATATCCGAGGTTATCAAAGAGCACATTAGGGTAGCATCGTAAAAACCAAATTATTTTTGAAGAATAACATTAACAGAAAAGTGCTGTTTTAACTTCAAGACAGAGAACTTACTTCCAAACCCCCATCCTCCTACAGAACTTGAAAGGACAATAATTAGTCAAGAAAACAGCAAAATGAGGAAGTGGTATTCTCTTACAATTTCTGTTAATCCCCACCAGCTGTAATTTAAGAAATTCAGTGACATCAGCGTTTATACTGGATCCAGCAAGAATGACAGAACTACGAATGCAGAATCATATGAGAGGGGGGAAAAGAAACTTGGGGGCAACTGGAAAACACATCTGAAGACGTGGAAAATTAATTCACTTTGCAGTGAATCACTTCAACAGCTTCAAACACCAACACTGCCAAAAAAAAAAAAAACAGAAAAAGTGGAAAAGGAAGCATAAGCACCCCAAACCTAATCAAATGACCCAGTGGAACGTCTGAAAAAAATGAATGTCGCTGAAATAAGTGAAGTAAACATTTCTGAAAACAGACAGAAAGCAATCTAACCATTTGTAAATGACAAGAACCAAAGATTCAATATTATACAAAGATTGTCACTCTTCAAAAAAACATATGCTATACGAGAACCTGTAAAAACTGAGTTACTTTGGTTATTACTTGCATTACCTTCTTGAAGACAGTCAATTCCATGGTCTCCTTTTCCCCAGAGAGAGAAAACAGCTCGTGAAAAAACCATTGCAGTAATTTCAAGGTGTCCCATCTGAGTTCACAGATGGACCCGGAACAGGTCTGAACTCCCAATATAAATGCCAACCATTACCTTTTACTCATGTCAGAGTCAGAGGGAGAAGAAAACCACACCAAACCTGACTGACCAAACAACCTATAGAAGAGTTGAAAAGACTCACCATGGCTGCCTCAGCCCTTTGGCTGAACATTGAGTAGTACACTGAACCGTCTCAGAAAGGAGATGATTACAAAGATGCGATTGTAGCTGCTCTGCCACACGCTTACATGCACCTTCTCTCAACACCAGGAAGACTAAATGAGAGATGGAGTGATAATTAATAGGATTCTTGGCAGCAGGAGCCAGCTTCTTGAACAAACCAGTAATTGCTGCCTACTTAAAATGACAGAGAATCCAGCCAGCAAAGAGGGAGGTGCTAACAATGGGAATCATAAAAGGTAAAAAAGACTTACATCAACAGGTTACTTGGCTCCCATTCAAAACTACCTCTTTATCTACACATTCAGTTAATAATGAGAGCAAATAAATTGAAAATCACATACAGGAGGACTAAGAGATCAATAATCCTTCCAGAAGTATTACCACAGATTTCCCTGATTTCCCTTCCACACACTCTCCAACACCCAAAATGTCATACATTGATCATGAAGATAACTATCAACTTGTACATGATGTCATACTGGAAAAGAACATTTTTCCCATAAGTGATATATTTGACTTGGACATCCTTTGAAAATAACCAGGCTGTTAAGAAACTTTTAACAGCAGCCACAAGCACAGTTTACGCTCTCTAGTCTGAAATTAAAACAATTTCTTGGTTGTAACCTCTCTAGGAAAGAAAAGGTATTTAGCTCAGAAGTTTTTGACCGGTATGACTGAAGATTTCTGGCAAGGTAGAGGACAGTTAGCACCCAGTATCTCCAGTTTAGACCTCCCAACCCCAAGAAATAAGAGTACTGATTACCAAACACTCAACTAGACAATATTCCCTCAGAGAAGACCAGTATCTACTGAACACTCCCTAGCAAGAAATAGACCAATGAAGCTCTAACATCTTTAGATGCCCAGAGACATGGAGAGACGAGGATTCCATCTTCTGCCATGGGGAGATGTCTAGAGAGATAAACCAGGGCAGCAGGCACATAGTTTCATAACGACTAATGCTGACCAAAACTCTTCATAAAATCAGCTCCACAAGTAAAGACCCACCTCGTTCATTCACTCAGGAAATCCCTGGCTTTCTGATGGTGTTGCAGAGGATGACCTGATGCTCTACAAAAAACAGATCATTGAAAGACTAAGGGCTTCCTGACAAGACGCAGCCCAGGAGTCCCTATCGATAATATCTCATGGAAATCTCCAACTTTTCTCATGGCAGTTAAAGATGCATGTGAGGTAGTAAATCAGGAGCAGAAGCATTGAAAACTCAAATGGTTTACATTTTTCTTAGTATGCATGAGAATTAAGTGTTTTCTTTTTTTTAGTGTTGGTCTTTCTCCTTTCCCACTAATAAAAAGTAAGAATGCCTTTACATTCATTCGGTGAATGTCTAACCTATCACTGCTGGAACCCACTGAGTATATATACGACTCATCGTTAAAGCCACCATCTAGTATTTTTATAACTTCTCCTTCTCTATTAGATCATTATATCCTATTATTGAAAATATTTAACTCAATACTTTGCAATGACTAATGTTCTTAACGCCCACGTGTCAAGGCAGAAGTTATGTTCATTACACAACATTATGATGCTTCAAGACCTTTGGCATTCAAAGATAAACAGTCCAGAACGTAATAGACTGGCTACGACTTCCTAAAGACATACAGGGAAAGCAATTAACAACTCAGGTTAGAGGGGAAAAATAGAGAGATGAATGGAAAACATCAAGATGTTAGGAGCTACATGTTCAATGGTAGCCCACAAGGATGGGTATGTAGACAAGACTTCTTGATGTCACCAACTAGGGCCATTCAAAGATCTTTAATGAGGAATGAGGAAAATCTGTAACTTAATACCACACCCTTGTGAATAATTAAGCATCCACCATCCCATCTTTTGCTACCTTTCTTGAAGCCTTCACAGCCTACCTCCTTTAAATCATCAGAAACAGCTTTGAAAACAAAGGACTATTCAGCCAAGCACTCTGTGAGCACCTTTAATAGATCTATTTATCTTGGATTAAGATGTTCAACCATACCCAGAGTCTCCCTTTACTTCATCAGACACCTAGTCCTCTTTCTATTCCAAAATTAACATGAGTTGTTGCCCCTGATCTCTTCCTATCCTGCCTCCCCCTTCCATGCCCCAATATATACAGTAACCACTTCAGCAGGGCAGATAAGAGGGTAAGCTTTGAAGTTAGACAGTCCTCCAGTTTAAGTCTTGGTTCCACCCTTATTTGAATGACCTTAGGCAAGTGACTTAAGATGGCGCAGCCTCAGTTTCTTTTAAAATGGGATCCTACCTACCTCACAGAATTAAATATACAAAGCATTTGAAATGTACCTAGTACACGTCTTAATATGTTGTAATTCAACTAGATCTGAGTTATTCATTCCTGCTGTTTCAGCTTCTTGACTTTTCTAACACAAGAAAAATCTGAAAAAAAAAATTACATAGGTACCCTCCTTATCCCAGGACTGAGACAGATGGACAGACAGACAGACACACACACACACACACACACACATATGCATATATACATACACATACAAAGTAAAGAAGCCATTCTTTTTATTTTTTTTAACTTTTTACTTTATATTGGAGTTTAGCCGATTAACAATGTTGTGATAGTTTCAGGTGCACAGCAAAGCGACTCAGCCATACATATACAGGTATCCATTCTCCCCCAGACTCCCGTCCCATCCAGGCTGCCACATAACATTGAGCAGAGCTCCCCATGCTATATAGTAGGTCCTTGTTGGTTATCCTTTTTAAATGTAATAGTGTGTACATGTCAATCCCAAACTCTATAACTATCCCTTCCGTCTACCCTTCCCCACTGGTAACCATAAGTTTGTCCTCTAAGTCTGTGAGTCTGTTTCTGTTTTGTAAATACGTTCATTTGTATCATTTCTTTTTAGATTCCGCATGTAAGCGATATCATACAATCTTTCTCCTTTCTCTGTCTGACTTACATCACTCAGTATGACAATCTCTAGGGTCCATCCATGTTGCTTCAAATGAAGAAGCCATTCTTTTTATAATACACAAGGATACGTTATGAAAATGCAAAAGGTACAGATGCAAGGCAGAAAAAGACGCAACTTTCAATACTTTAACTCCAATGTTCTATAATTTTCATCACTTTAACCCCAGTGGGTTTCGGTTTCCAAAATGCAGAAGAAATTAAAGCACTAACACAAGACACAGCCTGTAGTAAGGACTCTGAAATGCTAGGTGCTGCTGTTATTATTGTTGTTGTTTGTGTTTCTTTGTTGTTATTAAATTGTGTGATCTATCTGCTATGTCACTCGAAACTACTGGACCTACTGAAAGCAATTCTTTTCTTCCTTCCTTCCTAAAAGAATTCCAAGCACTCTAAACAAGTACTCAGTTAATGTTTACAATAATGACTAGCCTTATAATTATAATAAGCTAATTTTCAATACACTGAGAAGTCAAAAACATCACCTTTATCTTCTAGGCCATGAGTAAGTTGAGCCTGGTTACTTCAAAAACTGCCTGCACCAGAATTTCTAAGCCATTTTACTGCTTTCTGCTGGATTCTTCAGCAGTGATCCCCACAATTTCTCTGTGCTCTTTCCCCAGGTCCCCATTCTCACTCTTCACCTTCTAAAGAACAGTAGAAATTATGCCAAAATAAAGAGTAACATATCTGAACAGCCCCATTCAACTTTAAAGATCTGGAAGTGATGGGCCTTTTTTTTTTTTTTTTTTTTTTTGATGGGTCATTTTTATTGGCAAATAAACTCGTAAAAATAGAAGACTGGGTATCTGGAAAAGCTTGATTATTGTGGCTTCATGTATAGTCCACAACAATGTTGACGCAGACAGTGTTTAAAAATGTTTTCCCCAGTGAGCATGTTGTTTAGCTCAGACAAAGAACTGCCAGAGAAAGACAGGCACAAGAAAACAATTTTGAATACAGTCAACCCTCATTATTCGTGGACTCCCTATTTTCAAATTTACCTATCACTAAAATGTATTTGTAACCCCAAAATTAATATATGCAGCATTTTTACAGTCATTTGTGGACAGAGAAGTGAGAAATCTGAGCCACCCACAACATGCATTCCCAACCGAGGTCAAACAAGGCGATCCTGTGTCTCCTTGTTTCAGTTTTCACATGGTAAACAAGTGTCCTCTGGTGGGGGGGGGGGTCCATTTAGTGCTATGCTTTTTGCATCTTTGTATTTTTTGTTGGTGACTTTACTGACGACCTCCAAGCCTACCTAGTGCTGAAGTGCAGTCTAGTGTTGCTGGGCATGAGATGGCTGTGAGGTGCCTTACGGAGAAAAGCGCAAGTGTCAGATAAGCTCCCTCAGACATGACTTACAGTGCTGTTGGCCATGAGTTCAATGTTAATGAGTCAGTAATTATTAAATAAAGTGTCTTTAAACAGAAACACACATAAAACAAGGTAAGAGCTAAAGGCTGTATTCAGTGAATATCAGTTTAAAATATATTCTCACATATACTATACATGATCTCTTACATTATATATGATCTCACTTATATGTGGAATCTAAAAAAAAAAAAAAAAAAAAAAAAAAGGACCTCATAGATTCATAGATACAGAAAACAGAATGGTGATTGCCAGAGGCAGGGACTAGGGGTGGGCAAAAGACTGAAGGCACTCAAATGATACAAAATTCCAGTTATAAGATAAATAAGTCATGAGAATGTAATCAGCATGGTGACTATAGTTAATAATAGTGTATTGCAGTAAGCAACAAGGATATACTGCATAGCACAGGGAATTATAGCCATTATCTTGCAATAACTTTTAATGGACTATAATCTGTAGAAATACTGAATCACAATACTATACACCTGAAACTAATATAATATTGTAAATCACCTATACTTCAATTTTTAAAAAATAATTTTTTAAATAAAAATCAGAAGAAAACAAAAAATCCTGTATTGCATATTTGAAAGGTGCCAAGAGAATAAATCTTTAAAAAGTTCTCATCACAAGAAGAAAAAATTTTGTAACTATGTATGGTGACCGATATTAACTAGATTTATTGTGGTGATCATCTCCCAATATACATGACAATATATAAATATACAATATACAAATACTGAATCACTACATTGTGTACTTGAAACTAATATAATGTTATAAGTCAATTACACCTCCATAAAAATAATAATAATTTTTATACTGATTACATTTTGACTTGGAATTATTTTGGATGTATTGGATTAAATAACATACTACTCTTATTTAATAAATAAGTAAATCACTTAAATGTATTTCTTTCACAGGGTAACTGATGTGACAACCAAGTGGGCTCTTTTCTTCCCCCAGAAAGAGCTCCTCTAGCCTTTGATGACCTGATCTGGGTTCCGTGCCAGCCCTTGGCAGCCACCCATCTGCCAAAAGCAATGGCAGTTTACGGTTGACCCTTTTTGTTCACCATTATCTCCTGACTCCACAGTAGACTCAATAAATATTTACTGAATATCATTTTACCTCATAGGCAAGGAAAATTTACCGAAGGATCTTCCAAATAGTTCCCAAACCATGACTCTGAAAAAATAAGAGGGAGAGTTAGATCTCTTCACGTCCACCTCTTGAGACATCCAAGAAATAAATCTACTCTGAAAACTCCCCAAACTGCCTTGTCCATTTCCTCTTCCCTGAGCTATGGGTATCTTCATTCTAACTCCAGCCTGCACAGCTGATTGATCCTCTTCTCTCACAAAAACACAGAGCTCAGAAACCCATCACACTGGGTGGTTTCTGACCATCCTTCTCAGGCTTCCTTCTGTCCTGTGCTCCTGAGTTCCCCAAGCACACTGGATCTCACCCTAAAGCATCTAACTCTATGCATCTTTCACCTCTGTGTGTGTGGGGGGGGGGGGTGGTTAGGGGGGTGTGGAGGAGGCAGGGGTGTTTCAATTACATGGAAAGAGGGAAACTGTCATTTTCCCTGTTTCGTTATAAAACTCAGGAAAGGAACTGTTTAGTCAAGAACCAAATTTCAGTTAGTCAGGACAATACCACAGAAAAGCTGAAGATACTCTGAAAAATACTGTTTTGAGAATCCTGTATGTGCTTGTATGAATATATGTATGGTTTCTGGTAGAAAATGTCTCCCATTAATTGGTAATCAAACTAGTTCCCATCCCTCTGCACACAACAGCTGAGAGCTGGAGGAAGTGGTCCAGAAGACTGCTGGGTGACAGCCAAGTCCAAGTCCAGGTTTGAAAACTCACTGCATAAATCCCAAACATGTGAGAACTGACTATATGGTTGGTTGTGAGAACTGACTATATGTACTTAAGAGTGACAAAACAATGGTAGAGTCAGCAGCACCTACACAGATGAACCACTTCTTTCATTCTATGTAAACCCCTGAATTCTAATGGCAATGAGCCCAGGAGTAGCCCCTGGGTACAGTAGCAGGCAGAGAGCAGCAGTAATGCAGGTACAGCAGCAGGTGGAGCGGCAATTGGGGCAGCAGCATGTACTGCGCCCTTAACTACAGATAGTACTCTCATTACCTCACCGAATCTTCCCAGCCAGCCAATGAGGCAGGGACCCTCGTTACCGAGGTAACGCGTCTTAAGCTGTAACTGATGAAGACATCCACTTATGTGTGCAAGATAATGGGAATTTTCCTTCTAAGAAAGATGGTGGCTCTTCAAGCTAATCCCCCTTTCTGCTTTCCAGGGATCGGTTTAGCCACAGGTTTGGGGGAGAAATTTTGTGAGGCTCAAGCAAAGCATGTCATCTGATTGCGGTGATCGTTTCACAATGTATATGTATACCAAAGCATCCAGTTATACACCTGAAATATACACAGTTCTTATCTGTCAATCATACCTCAATAAAGCTGGAAAAAAGCAAAGCAGAGCAAGCTATCGTGTTGGTGTGGGTACCTAGCCTCGCTACGCAGTGCTACTAGGAGGGAAAAATCCTAGAAGAGTGAAAGAGATAAAGATTTTGAGATTCAAGAACACAGGGTATTATGGCTTATACTGGATAGAGGTAACTGTATAATGAGGCTGTCTTGTGAAATGTGAAAAGATAAAGCAGGAACTGACTACAGGCCAAGTTTAAATGTGACAATTAGGAATGACAGATGCCTGTGTGGACACAGCCGTGGAGCTCGGCTTCTACCTTGCACGGTGTTGTGAAACCCCAGTTAGTGCATCTTATCATTTATTCCTCCACTAGCTATAGTCTATCATTATGATGAAAGGAAACATGTTGATAAAGACAAAGACTGTTCTGGAAACAAAAGTAATGCCTTACCTGTAAATAGCACGTGCTGTCTTTAAATACCTCCCTGTTAGGCATCCCAAAGTTCACCACTATCTGATCTGCATCCACTCCCAAAGGTCCTGATGTTGATCATCCGACCGAGGAATGATCTGGCCCTACTTCCCTTCTCTTCTATGGACCCTCTTGTTTCCTGCTGATTGCCTTTGAGTCGTTTTCTCTTAATGACAGTGTCTAAAACTAAAAAGTCATTTCAAGTCAAAAAGGCCTTGTTGGTGCTGTGGGCAAAGATGGAACCAGAATGAGGGCCAGGTTATGAGCACAAGAGCCAAGGCTTTGGGCTGAGGATTTTACTCAAGTATTTCTTTTAATCCACACAATTAACTACAACTTAGATCATACTATTATCCACTCACCCCACTTAGTCCTCTGTTGAAATAGAGGCTACAAGAATAACTTGCCCAAAGAGAAAAAAGCTAGTAAGTGGTCAAATTGAAATTTAAGTTAAAAATCCTTCTTCTCTCTGAAGGTTAAACCCAGAACTCTAGACTTCTTAGACTGGTTAGAGCTCTTAACCAGTTTACAATAAGAACAGATTCTTTGCCAAAAAGCATCAGGGCTTTTTGTGTGGAGGAGGTCAGCATGCAGCAAAAGGGAAAAATAAATAAATAAAAATGCTTGGGTTTTAGTGGATTAAAAATAAGAGTAGGCTGAATTTCCTGGTAAATAAGGAGTCCAGAACTGCCCTATAGGTCCTACTTGTCTGATACAACATGGACTCTGCCCTTCCCTCTCCACCTGAAATGAGGATGGCCTGGTGAGGTTCAGGATGAGGGAGACGATCTGTTATGTCAGGACACCCTAACATGTGACAAAACAGAGGCTGCCTGGTCGCAGTCACCCCGCCCCTCTGTTTTGGAAGCTCCCACACTCTACAAACTGTCTGGAATTCATTAAGAAGGGAAAACAGGCTGACAGTCGTATTTCAAATTTTATTCAGCAGAAGTTTTGCGAAAAACAATTTGGTCATGTGGGCACACTCATAACCACCATTACCCTGTTTCTCCACCAAATCATTCAGTCAAGTGACTGCAGTGTGCTTCCAGTTTCACACTTTGTGAGTCTCCATTAAACTACAACCCTCCAAGATCTGGGCCAGGGCTCCTTATGGTAGTACAGCTAGCTTAACTCCAAGTCTCTTAGAGATCACGTCTGGACAACCAAGCATCCTACCTGGTTTCATTAACCTAAATCTGATAGCTAACTTTCTAGAGGGGCTTTTCCATTTTTTTTTCTTTTTTTTAATCAGTGAGTGATTATTATCAATGATCATCTCTAGCCTGACCATAACAAGCAACACGCCATTTTTTACGAAATGCACTCCAAGCCAGGATATTTTTCATTCCAAAACAGGAACAATTTAATGTGGAGACAAAGGATTTATGGTAAAAGCATTAGGGAAGTAGTTTGCAAACTTGAGTGTGCATCAGCATCTCCTGGAGGGCTTTTGCTAAAAGACACAGACTGCTGGGACTCCCCACCAACAGTTTCCGATTCAGGAGGCATTGGAGTAGGGTCCGAGAATGTGCATTTCAAACAAGTTTTTAAGTGACACTGAAGCTGCTGGTCTGCGGGCCACATTTTGAAAACCATTGCTCTAAGGTGGTGGTGGTAGTGACGGATGTATTGTTGCTGTTGGGAAATGAGGCAGTGATTTAATCCATGAACTTGGAACAGGAAGCACTGCATAGAGGTGGGATTCTGAGAACGGATCAGCTTGGGCAGCCCCCACTCAGGTGGCAGAAAATCCAAATTAACCGAATTTACTCAGAAAAAGAATTTATTGATAAAATAACAGAAAATTCCGAAGATAAACCTAACCAAAGATAGGCACAACTTGATCCAGAAGCCAAAACCCTACTACTAGGACCATGGCAATGATGGTTAGCTGTCCACCAGAAGGGTGTTTTCTTTTCTAGGACAGTGGTGTTGATGTCCAGCTGGGGTCTCTATTCCCCAGTTCCCACCCCTGCATCCAGATCTCGGTATGAACCTGGTCCTTGCCGAAAGAATGTGAGCAAAAGTGATGCCTGTCACTTTGGGACCTTAGTTGTGCCTTCTCCTCTTCCTTTCCACCAGCAGACACAAAAGATGCCAGGGTTCTAGGCAATGGCAGAACCAGAAGATAGAAGGAGCCTAGGTTCTTGATTTGTCATACGGAGGAAAGCTGTCTGCCAACCAGGAACTACTACCTATGTGACTATCGCCTGCCACTTTGTTATAGCAACTAACATTAACCCAATACAAGGACTTTGTTTTTCTCTGCCTCCAAGATAAGGCTTTATTCTCGAGCACAACACCTTCCCAAGTTCAAGATCAACGGAAATAAAGGGAGACTCTCTTTCTGTTAGCACCCAATCAGATCCCTGGGATGCGTGACATAGTCAATGTGTAACTCCCTGAAAGCAACCCCTGTGATACCGAAGAGTGGCTAAGTCTGTGTCAAATTCTCCACCCCAAAGCCATGACACTCAAGCACGTGGGCTAAGCATGTGGGAAGGGGTTGTTGTAAGAATTTGGAAAAGTGATTACAGGCAGGCAAAATACATTTCCTCTACTGTCCACTAGGGGAAATGCATAAGGAAAGGGAAGCTGGCTGCCAGTGAGATCTGATTAGAAAGATGTCAGGTATATGAACCCAAGAGTGAGAAAGAGGGATACCCTAAGCCAGCAGAGTGACCTGTGCATCGCTGACCCCAGAAACAAATCCCAATTAATTGTGCTTGCCACTCAGCCCCCTACCATTAAAGCATGCATTTTAGTGACTATGATACTATGACCAAGCAAGCACCATCAAATCCTCTGTCTCATTCATTTCTGAATCAACAAGGATTTAAAGCATCCACACACAATCAGTATCATTAGAACTGCATTCCAAGACCCCATCGTTTAGCATTTATACATCTAGCCTTTATCTAGATAAGACATGATTAGTGTTTATCCACCTAAAGACCAGTGGATTAATGACCATGCCAAGGTGATGCAAGATGTGGTTCCAAAAAGTCTACCCACCGATTATCAATACACCACAAGCCAGTGGCCAATCTCTCCAAGTTACTCTCCAAGCACACTTCTTTGCAGCAAACGGGCCAACTTTTATTTGGAATGTCACCAGGAAGAGTGCCAGTTGCTTATATTTTTAGAGACTGTTTTACATAAGCTACTGTAAACTCTACCTTGAAAAATAAATAGAATTTTCAAGAATGCATAGTTGATGTCATCCTTTTCCCTTGAAAGTAAATGACCCTAACTGGCCAATACTATTTTAATGTTTATTCATAGTCATTCTCTGCCCCAAGTATTATAAATTTGTTGCAAAGTGTTCTATTGGCTGAGGTGCCAATATTCTAAATTTAGGTGGTGTGATTATGCAGGCTTAGCAATACCACAGAGCAAAGCTGACCCTGAAATAATACCTTTTCATCATTGGTAAAAAACTTCAAATGCAAAAAAAATAGAACAAAAATATACCCAGTCCTTTTGATGGAGAAGGGATTGTACAATATTGGTGTGTCTGTGAATACTATCTCCAGCTGTCTGGGACAGACTCATGCAAGAGGAACAAGGTGGCCACAGCTCACTGAGGTGCCCAGGTAGACTATATGGAGATTGCACTAGATTCCAAATTAAACAGGAAAATCATCTTTAGGATTTCTGTGTGCTCTTCCCTACACCAAGTTTCAAATCACCATTTATAAAAATAAAATGTATGTTTTGAAAAACATACTTTTTAGAACCAGTTAATATTTAGGAACACATCACAATAAAGGTACCGAAGTAAATAGAGCATTCCTGTCTGTCTGTTTTATCCTTATCTCACATACAACCTTAACCATCAGGCTAAATAAATCTTCTCTGCCTCAAATCTTCTTCCCATGGAAGCAAGTTAAGCTTCCCAGAAGGAAAACCTATCCTACAAACAACAGCTACACATGTTCCCACCAGTGGGGACAAGCACCTTTCCCATCTGCCCTTGACCACGTGGGAAAATAGGGGAATGTGTGTGCATGAGTCAGCAAGTTATCCCACTCTGGGGAGGGGGCGGGGAGGGCCCAGGCCACAGATGCCTTCCTGAAATTGCTCAATAACCCACAATTTTCTTATAGAAAGACATGATTCTACCAGTGCCTTCCCTAAACCTACAACTCACTACGTTTGGATTTAAAATATTTGTTCCCACACGACCCAGGATTTTTTCCTTTTGAAAGTCACCACTCCGTGGGCACTTCAGTCAAAGAACACAGCTACTGAAATTCGAATGCTTTGAAGATTTCTTTCGTAAAGGGTCGAATTTAAAACACACCATTGCCTGTGGATGTCAATGTTAGTGAAAGGTCGAAATGGTGTGTGGGAGAAGAGGCTTCTTTTCCTTTCTGCACCAACGCTGACATTTTCACATCAGTGTAGACAGGAAGCGTGTGATCTAGAGGCTGAAGCACAGGACTGGGAGTCAGGAGTTCTACATGGGTCATTTGTTTGTGGTGTGCGTCTTTGGGGAAATCAATCTCAGGTTTTACTGTTTAATCCTAGATGACTTGGACCTCTCCTTTGTGCCAAAAAGTAATTCAAAATGCAGCCAAAAATCATTCCTAAACTAAACATAAGGGAAGTGTGCTCAGACCTGAATGATCTCAATGCAACAACAGTGAGATGAGCAAGGGGACAATTCGAGTAAGATGATCCTGGAGGAAAGAAAGGATAATAAAAATAACAAGACCCATCTCCACGTTTAGTCCAGGGGTAGATTTATGAAGACAAGTATATATCTCTGACTCACTTGACATCAGGAAAACACTTAAGACCAAGTTATAAACACTTATGGGGAAGATTAATGTCTGCATTTCTTCTTCTACTATTCATATATTACCTTAAAATTACCTTAAACCAGTCTTATGTGTCTTCCTGAGCAACTATAAGGTCAAGCCTACTGTTAACTCTTTACACGCATTACCTTTCATCTTCACAGCACCCTTGCAAGGTAGGTATTGCTCCATTTTACAGAGGAGGGAACTCAGGTTCAGAGAGGTTGGCCAACTTGTCCAAAATCACACAGCTAATGAGTGACAGCACCAAGATCTGCACATGTAACTCAGACATTCAGTGCCTCAAAATCACTTCCTCCATGAGGTCATTCCTAAAGACCCACCCAATAAAGCCCCTTCTTTCCCAGTCACACTCTATCAGTAACATTCTATTTAGTTTTCATAGCACCAAAACTTATCTTGTTCATCTATTTAGTTCATTATTAGCTATGCCCCCACCTCCAAGACAGGAGCACCATACTAGCAGAAACCTGCTCTGTCTGATTCTACTTTTGATTCCCTACAGCTGGTGAAAAGCTGTCACACGATAGGCACTTAATAAATAAATGCTGTAAGGAGGGAGAGAAAGGAGGAAGGGAAGGAAGAGAAGAAAAACAAACAAATCCAGGTCCTTCTGACCCCAAAGTGATACTGCCTTTGCTGAAAGTGACTGAGGGACGTTTTAGAAATGACTTAGGGAAGACAACAGGGGCTCACGACTTTGAGGTACCATTTATATCCTTGTGTGTCTTTCTCTCACCAGTATCACCACTCCCCAAAGCACTGCATCTCTCTCAGCCTGCCCTGGGTTCAACTTCTGTGTATACACTCCAAAGGTGTACGTCTTTATTCTTCATGATGTGCAAGAAAGGTCACAGAAGGAAAGACGCAGCAAAGAAAGAAGGAAGCCATGTTTAAGACCCAACCTAGAGAAATGAGGAGCCTGGTCCTCCTGCCCAAGTCCTCAGGAACAGAAAGAGGTGTGGGAGTTTCAACAGAGATCCCAGACCTGCCTGCAGGTCCTCTCACCCTCAGCCCTCAGCTGCCTCAGGAAAGATGCAGACTTCATGGCTTGTTTTAATTCCTTGCCCTCAAGGACACAGTGTTCACCAGACTCACAAAGTCCTCCTTATAAACTTCACATTTGTCTTTACAATATCAAAAGCCTGTGGTGACTACATTAACTATCTTTGACCCGCCTTCTGGACTATTTTCTTCAAATAATGCGTATTTGGAGATGAGTCAAACATATTTTTATAATTTAGTTCGATGAGACAGACCTAACAGCAAAGTACGTTTTATACTTAAAACACACACACAAAACAAATGAAACTCTTGCTTACTGTCCTTGAAAAATGACAAAAAACATTTAGCCAGAGTTTTTTTTTCCCCTATTATTTATCCTAATACCGCCAGTTCTGAAACAAAGCAGTTGGAAGCAGAAATTTAGTAACTTTGATTTGTCCCAAGATACATTTTTTTACACTGAGGTCCTATTCCTGACAGTAAGCACATGTGACCTGTTCTAAAAAAAGGATATTTTCCACTTCTTGCACAACTGGAGCAGATATAAACATCAGCCTGTGCAAACTGCCCTGCAGAACTCAAAGGGAATTAAAAACACACACACATACATACACTTAAATAATTCTATAAATAGCAGTACTCAGGAAAAGGAAATCTCCAATAACACACAAAACCAACACTTAGAATTCCACTTTAATCAAGTTTTCCATCTAATCATACCACACAAGCAATTTGCATAATAAGATCTGAACATCTGCCAAGTTAAGGCACCCCAATCTTGTCTATTTTGCTTCAGATACGTAATTCTGTACATGCTTTATTGTTGTTATGAGGAGGGGGAAAATTGCAATCATGGTAAAGTAGAAGAGAAGGAACTGATATTACTTACTAACATGTGCTAGGCACCCTGCAAAGCACTTTTACATGTGTTTTCTCACGTTTAAAACTTCACCAACCCTAAGAGGATGGTTCTACTGATCCCACTTTACAGGTAAAGAAATCGAGACTCGAAGAGGCTAAGCGTCTTGTCTTGAACGCAGACACGGGAGTTAAGTGGCAAAGCGTGGGCACAGCACTTAAGCACAGCTACTTCTGAACCTGTCCTCATGCATCCAGTCTCTGCCACCCCAGTTGCCCAAAGACCACAAGGAAGAGCTGGGATTCTGGTTAGACATATAAAAGGCAATCAGAAATCCTAAAAGTCTGTTTTAAGCTTATGCCTTCCAAGGCATCTAACGTTTTATTTAATGTTATAAAGAAATATATTTGAGTATTGCTCGACCTTCAAGGCCCAATTGAATACCCTTATTCACTGACAACATTGAGCCTCAATTTCCCTTCCTGTATTAAATTCCCGTTGCTGATGCCCACGCCCCACGGTGATCACACCCCATCCTGTTTGTTTGGCTGGATCTACATGTTCTCTTTCCCTCACGCCACTGAGGCAAGTTTTGGAGAAGGTGCAGCCTGATTCCCCACGGGCAGGCCCCGCGCCTTGCACATGGCAGCACAGCCTAGCTCATGAGAGCACTGGCCCAGAGCCAGATCCAGGCCCATCTACTTGCTATGCCTTAGTTTCCTTCTCTGTAAAATGAGAATAAGAAAAATACATACACCAAAGGTTGAAGTGAGAATTAACTGCGTTAATAGAAGTAAAATATTCAGAATCATTCCTGGCATGTAGTAAGCACTGCATAAGTTTTACCTGTTTTCAAAATTATAATTAACAACACTATTTTTCTCATTTATTATTATCATTTGATGTGGGTTTTGCAAGATTAACACACATAAAAACACTTAGAACAGAGGCTGGCACACAGTGTGGCCTCAGTTAATGTTAGTTGGGTTTATTGGTATTAATTTGCATGTACTCAATAGATATATGTTGAATATGAATTTGTATGTATGTGCTGACACCACAACTGTTTTTTTTTTTTTAACCAGCATAAAGGAACTGTTAAGGACCGGATCAAAATTATAAAATGCGAAAGATTTATCTGCAGCACCTCATTAGGAGGAAAGCAAAAAGGCTTTTACCAAACTTGGGGTAATTTTATTGCATAAAAACACTGGCCTTAGAGAAGAAAGCCAGAGTCAACCAAACGTGAACACTTTCTGGAAGGTCAGGACTCTCTGCTAAGTAATAAAGAAATAACAACAAGAACAACATCTGCTAACATTTACCGAGCACTTGCCATGTGCCCAGCACCATGCTAATACTTTTCCATAGTCAATAACACAGTTAATGTCCTTAAGACCCCTAGGAGGCAGGCCCCCCACTTGCCAGATGAGGAAACTGAGGTTAAAGGTCACCCAGCCTCCCCAAGGTCACCCAGCTTATTAGGGACAGACAGAAATGCCAGAACAATGCTCTTAATCTCCATGCAAAGCAGTTCCCTGCAGATTGGACAGATAAAAAAATCAAGAAAACTTTCAGAAATCAATAAAAGATGGACACTTTTGTCTTGCCAAGAAAGGATTATCATTTCATAAACGAAAGGGTATGTTTAGTAGGAAGACAGGAGGGAAAAATCTCAGAATAAGTCCAAGAAATGACAGTAGCCTTACACAGAAATACATGTGTGAGTGTACATGTGACACAACAGTCTTTTTCTTTCTCATTTCGACACAAACCTGTGACAGCTTCACACACACCTCTTTGAATCAGCATTTGGGAACCACTGCTGTATCTCGTCCTGCCATTATAAACCTAATACTCACTTTCATTCCCATTTCTTATTTGTGAGAAGTTAAATAACCATTATCTAAACCATTATTAAAACTTTGAGTAGAGGAGAAACTGGAATTAGATTAAGCCAATTCTGAAGTCTGCCCAGGAAAAGGGCATTAGCAGCTACAAAATCACAGAATTTAGCACCGCATAAATGAAACAAAAGAACCATGAACCTGAAAAATGCTACCATATTTTTTAATGTTTTTTTTCCAGGACCCAAAGCCCTACAGAGAGTCCCTTCCCTGCTAGGAGCCCATTCAACAGTTCCACATCTGACCCTGACCTGACTGTGCCAACGTGTGAATTCTGGGTTCACCCCCTCATATTCGGCACTCTTCCTCTGCCACCCACCATTCAGGGCTCATTCCCAGGAGAACACACAAACGTTTCAAAAACGTTTGGGGAGGAACCAAACTGCAAACAGTTCTTCATGAGAACCTTTTCTCATAGTGTGTGTCTTCCAACGTACGACACAGCTTTGCCAGTCACTGTGAGCAAAACGGGGTTCCCATCATCTAAATCCATCAGCTTCACACTCCTAAAGGCCAGGAGGTCTGGGTTAGGAATGAAACTGTCTCTCCTCATCAAACACCTGCACATCTGAGCTTAGCCCAAATGAAGAATATAAAACTCCTCTTTGGACAGACCCTGGTGGATAGCTATTTTAAAAGAAACCAGAACCAAACACCCCATCCTGAGTGGGATGCAAAGGGAGAAAGCAACACATATTCAAACGACAAAACACTATTGTGCCAGGCATTGTCCTAGGCCAGTCAACCTGCAACAGGGGTGAGTCTGTCCCCCGTGGACATTGGTGGTGTCTGGAGACGAATTTGGTTGTCACAGCTGAGGGAGGGGAGCTACTGGCCTCTAGCAGGTGGAGGCCTGGGATGCTGTTAAATATCCTGCAATGCCCAGGACAGCCCCACATCAAAGAGCGATCCAGTCCAAAATGTCAACAGCACTGAGGTTGAGAAACTCTGTTCTAGGCTCTGGGGACACCACAGTAAACAAGGAAGAGACAGAAATCCCTGCCCCCTTGGGCCCTGCAGTCTAGTGTGGAGAAACATATCATAAATGTAACACATCAGAAAAGTATAGACTAGGTTATAATGTAAGTACTATGGAAAAAAACAGAGCAGGCCAAGGAAGACTGCGAGTTTGGAGGGAGAGCCACTGCGTAGAGCGTGGTCAGGTAGGCTTGGTGGGAATGACATTTAAAGGAAGATGTGAAGTTGGCTGGGGAAGGAACGAATGCTATTGCTCTCTGGACAAAGAGAGAAAGAGGGGTCAGCAAGTGCAACATACAAAGGCCCAGAGGTGGAAGGGTGTGGAGTATTCCAGGAATGGTGAGGAGACTGCTGGAGCAGAGGGAGCCAGGAGAGTGGCAGCAAGAGATACAATGAGAGCAGACAGGAAGCTTTCCCATACAATCTGCCTGGTACCATTTTACGGGTCTTGAGTTTTACTGATATTAGGAGCTACTGGAGTGTTTTGAGGGTTCTGAGGAGAGAATGACGTGATGTAACACATTTTAACAGGGGGTTTCTCAACCTCAGCAGTGACAATTTGGGGTCAGATAATTCTTCATTGTGGGGCTGTCCTGAGTACTGGAGAATGTTTAGCAGCATCTCTGGCCTCTACTTACTAGAGGCCAGTAGCAACCCCCATCCATTGTGGCAACCAAAAATGTCTCCAGACATTGCCAAATGACCCCTGGGGGGCAAATCAGCCCTAGGTTGAACACCAGTTTTAACAGGAACATTTTGGCTCCTGTGTGAAAAAACCACTGAAAGCAGGTAAGGATGAAGGCAGGAGACCAGGTAAGAGACAGTCACCCAGGTGAGGGTGGGCGGCAGTTTGAACCAAAGCGGAGACAGAGGAGTTGGTGACAAGTGGGCAGATTCTAGACATATTTTCAACTCCAAGAGACAATCCAGAAAATGAAACTGAGAGACAAAATAGTTGCAGCAGTCTTCACCTTCCAATTTCAACTTTTTCCAAGCAAAATTCAAAGAAGGGAGATGCCTCGGCAAAGACTTAAGGACAAAAAGCCACGAGGAGGCCCTGAACGTGCAGCCCTTGTAAAGTCATACAACAGATGTTGATGACAGTGCATTAGACAACTGTGGAAAACAGTACTATACGGAAATTTTGCCAACCCCATATATTTATTCACAGATTTTATTTCACTGGTTTATTTCAAAGAGCATGTGTCTGCTCCACAGACAAGTTTTACAGCGTTTTTAATTTAGCCTTCCTCTGCACACCAGTTCTGTCCCGCACCTGTTTCCAGCTTCAACGTGTGAAGCCAGAGCTTCCCACATCCCCGAATTCTTCCTTACACATTCAAGCTAGCTCCTGAGGACGTTCAACCCTTGCAAGTCTTTTTTTTTTTTTTTTTTGGCCGACTCCGAAAAAGAACAGGCCCCAAATCCTCCAACGTGAGTTTCATGACATTCATTTGGGTTTTTCCAGATGGTATTTTCCTCACTCTCTGAAACTCATTTATATTATTTATCAGCTACCATCAAAAACGTTCCAAACAGTCCGGTTAATTCATTTCTTTCAGGACTACACACACACACACACACACACACACACACACACACACACCCCCTCATTCTGGCCATGTAAGCATTTGCTTATAGAAGCAAAAGCAGAGACTGCTCGGTAAAACACTGGTCCCTTCAGCCGAATGCAGATAAAGCCCCAATGAGCATAACCAACAATACCCTTTGCACACTATTACTCCACACCCCCAACCCCCAATGCACACAATCTAGGCTCACACACAAAACAGCCATTATGAAGAGAAACCATCAACTAAAGGCTGGTTTTAGGCAACTAACTGCATAGGAGGTTTCCTTCCAATCTCTGTTAAGCGTCTGCCAAGAGGCTGCTTCAGCCACCCAGTGGGTGCGCTGTTCCCACATTTTCTTCCCCGAAGTGGATTCAGAGTCTCACACAGCCCTGAAAGAAGCAAACCTGGCTACACTTTACACTGCATCAAGTACCAGACCCATGTGCCCCAGCAGCTAAGATCACACCACCTCACTCCTGATTCAGCTGTCTCTCTTCATTCACCCTGATTTCTGGGCCCTCCTCCCCTCTGCCAGCCAGGCCCCTTCACCCAGGCCCTACCCACCGAGAGGGGCGGGAAGGGAGGTCTGAGAAGGGTGCAGAAGCACTGCAGAACCTTCCAGTTACAGCCTCATCTCACCTCACAACTGAGAGAGGTGGAACTAAACCCTCTCTACTCACGGCCTCAAATGACCATCTCCCTCTTAGTAAACATTGGAAATGTCCTGAGTAGCCACAGGGCAGAGAGAAAGGAAGACACCCAACCCGTTCCGACGGACGAGTGGAAATGGAGGCAGCATAGGAAGTGGGCACTAGGGGTGGTGGGGCGCCAGAGCAGCAGGTGTCTTCATTCCTCTCCCAAAAAGTTTTTGAAATCCCCAGAGAATTAAACACTTGTCGCTGCCCAACAGGGGACACTCCCCAAACCCTCCATCTGAAAGCTTCTTCCCCTCCAGGGAAGGCCTGCATTTGAACGGGACCCTATAGCCCGGGGAGTTCAAGCTGGACGAGGAGACACGCCCCCCCCCGCCCCCTCCCACCGCTGCTCGCCATCCCCCGCCCCTCCCGCGCTGGGGTGCAGCGGCCGGGAAGGTGAGGGGCGGGCCTTGGGAAACCTCACCTGGAGGCCGCCTGGGGCGGGTTTTCCCAGAGGGATCGGACTCCTAAGAGGCAACGACACAGGAGCTAATTGCTTCCCTCTAACATCCCGCTCGATCCACCCCAAGCTCTCCCTTTCCAAGTGCTCAGCCCGCTGGGATCTTCAGGAAAAGGGTTCACTCGAAACTCTTTCCTCCTTCCCACCCGGACAGCGTCCGGGCCCGGCGCTCCTCCTCCCCCACCTCCGCGCCGCGGCACTCCCCAGCCCCCAACAGCTCTCAGCAGCTGGTATCCCCAACCGAGGGTCCCCTCGTCCGCGCGGCCCTTCCCGGGCTGCCCGCCGCACCCCCAAAGTGCGCCTGGGCGGAGAACCCCGTTGGCGCACCGGCCCAGCGGTCACGGCCCCCAACTGCGGGGATCAGTTCGCCCTCTGCCCCGGGGCAAGGGCACGGGGTCCTTGTCCCAGAGCCCCGGCGAGCGGCTTTCCTCGCCTCAGGGTGGGAGGCGCGGGGTTCCCTAGCCGCCGGCCGCGCCTCCCTCCAGCTGTCACCACTCACCTGCTCTTCAGGGGTTGACTCTTGAGTTCGTAATAGGTTTTGGGCTCTTCGTGAAACTCCTCCCCGACTTCGAAATCCGGCACGATCCCCGATTCCGACTGCATGGCTCCCGCTTCCCGTCCTCCCACTGCTCCAAAGTGAGAACCGAGCCTGGGGGCGGAGGGGAGGTGGCGGGGCCTGGGTCCCCGAGCGGTGCGCCCCCGCGCAGTGCAGAGCTCAGCCCGCTGGCCCGCGCGCGGCCGCCAGCCCAGGCGCCCGGAGTTTACACTCCCACCCGGGCGGGAGGGGCGGCTGCCCGGCGCCGCCTGGGATCTGTAGTCCCGGCCGGGCGGGGCACTCCCGGCTTGCCAGGAAAGCCGCTGCCCCGAAAACTACAATTCCCAGAAGGCCAAGCGAGGGCAGAGGCAACGTGGTAGACACCGCTAGTGCAACTCCTGTTTGGATTCATTGTCAATGTCAGCAGCTCCTGTCCCTCCTCTCTCGCTACTTGCTTCAAGGGTACAGACGTGGCTATTTAATATTAATAAGAACGGACTCAGCCCTGCTCTCCTACCATCACTCCTCCTCCCAGCTCACACATTCGCGAGGGCACGCCAAGTCCTTATTTTTTTTAAAAAAGGGTTTTGACACTGAAAAGTTTCAGCCTTCAAGCCTCCCTTAAAATAACCAGACTTTATATCAGGCTACATGCTTCCCAGCGCTGCTGCGACAAATCAACTTGTCCTCGGTTTGGAACTGAGTGGAGGAACTTTCCTTCACTTTGTAAGTAAAACAGAACTGTAGAAAGTGTTCTTGCGCGTTCCTTTTCCGTAACTAACTCAATCTGGGCTTTTACAACACTGTTCATCCATCTGGATGACTCTCCCCTTTATCCAATTAGCCACTTCTAATCTAAAGCGGTACTTGAAAGGTGTGGTTAATTTTAAAACGCACGAAGTTACAGAACAGCGTCGTCACTGACTGCTTTTAATTTCTCAGTTGACTGGGAGTTCAAATGAGATTGTCCTGACATTTCAGAAGTGCAGTTGTGGGGCGCATGAAATGTACAAGCGTCAAACCCCCACCCCCACCCCACCTTCCCGGCACTCATTTAGGTAACAGATTAACAGGCTCTGTTATGGCTCGTTTGAACTTCCAGTCTTTCCCTCTGATTAGTTCCAGTAGGGTGTTTTCCTCCTTTTAAAAGTGTTTTGAGGCATCAGGGAGGAAGTAGAGAGTTAGAGGGTGGCTTTTAAAGTTCTAAGACCCACAGTTGAAATCCCGAGTCCTTCTCTAAAGTGCTGTGTAATCGTCAGCTTGTCACTTGATTCCTAGAAGCCTCAATTTCTTCATCTGTAAAGGAGGAGATTGGCAAACTTGTTTTTTGAAGCTGTTGCAAGGTCAAATGCAAGAGAGTGATTTGTAATCTATAAAAATGCTGCTCAATGGTCATTGTTTTATTTATTAGATCTTGAAGATATTCCTTTCAGACTAACACTTCATCTGTGAATTTGTCCTTTCAAAAGTAATAAATTAAATGATCACCCTGTGAGAAAACTCTACGGAGGCTAGACTTATGATGGGCACCTCCCAGGAGTTGGCTGTTTGCTAGTTTGCCTCACATGAGGCATTTTTAAGTTCACATTAGGTCCATACCATTAAAATATGACAGAACCTGAACCTTCCTAAGAAAAATAGGCTTTTTGTGCTCATGAATATGGGTTCCCAGATTCCATGATAGAGACTGCTAGAAATGAGATGTTAAAAGTTAAAAAAAAAAAAAAGTGTTATTCTCTGCCAGAAGGGAGAGGAAATGTAAAACATGCAGGAAACATTGAGTCTAGACCCCTAGTCTCATCTTGTTTCTCAACTGTAGGTGGTTGGAATGTGGTAGAAGGGGTTGATTATCATAATAACTTTGGGGTATTACAGGCATTTAAGGGGTATGGGCCAGAGATGCTATACATCTTGCACAATGACAAACTGTCTTGTCCAAATATCATTGGTACCCGCGTTGAGAAACACTGGAGTCTTCTTACTCTTTTGGTTCACCAGAAGTCTTTTAATGTGAGGAAAGCTATGGACCCTCTCCCCAGAAAATGTAGATGAAAACAAGATTCTTGTGCATAATTTTGGTCTGTTGACTTTTAAAGGCTATCAAGGACTTCAGTTAGAACTGTAGTTTATAAGCTCTTTAGAACTATAATGAAACAGTCCATTTTGTCATTATATCCAGTAGTGACCTGCTAGACCTAAGGGACCAAACCCAAAGGGGAAAAAACTGTCAGAAAAGCTAACACACCTGAACTTAGCTCCAACTAAGTAAGCTTGCCTGGAGGTACACAGAGATAGCTGTTATTTTTTCCCAAACACCTTTTCTTCTGATCTCATCCTACTCTTGGTTCGTCCTACTCTTCCATTACCTATAGTAGGGTTATTCATGACAGTGCCATCACTACCCAGTGGGAGTGGATATGTGACTAGTCCTGACCCATCAATGGGTCCATTTTCCTAGCCATGGTGATTCCTTTAGGGATGGACACAGTACCCTAACGTGACTAGAAGTCCTCCTTGGGACTTTTCTTCTGGGGCAACTGGAGAAGACTGTCTGATTCTTGGAAGCACAGTGGTGGATGGAAGGAAAGCTAGAGCTTATTACTTATGGCCCCAAAGGGAAGCTGATCAAAAATGAGAGAGAATGAGACACGATCAACAATCAAAGAGAAGCGGAAACAAGCAAAACTGAGAAATAGAAAACAACAATAACATTGTTTCAGCTCCCTGTTCCAACCATACCTGAAGCCAGATATCCTTGGACTTTTCAGATATATGAACCAAAATTTTTTTTTCTTTTTGGTGGAACTGTTTTGGTTTACGCTTCTGTCACTTGCAACCAAAAGAGCTTTGAGTAATTACCTTAAAAACCTTTTACTCCATTTAATGGACAGTTTTCTGTGGACTTCCATACCATTAATTCATGTAACAAAAAGTTGGGGATGGCTCCTGGCAGATGACCCCTGTAATCCCTCTTCATTAGTGAATTAAACCCTAGGAGTAGATGCCTCTTCTTTTAAAAAGGTGATAAAGATCAATAGCTCCATACATTTCATCCAAGGACCATGCCTATTAAAAGCACCAAGGCAATGGCTAGAGATTATAATTATTGTCATTAATAATATGACCTATATTTATGTAATACTTTATTTTTTTACACATTTGTCACATGTACCTCTTATTGGAGCACTTAAAAATCCAGCAAGGAGAAAGAAATCATAAAGATCAGAGCAGAAATAAATGAAATAGAAACAAAGAAAACTATAGCAAAGATCAATACAACTAAAAGCTGGTTCTTTGAGAAGATAAACAAAGTTGATAAACCTTTAGCCAGACTCATCAAGTAAAAGAGGGAGAGGACTCAAATCAATTATTTGATTTGACAGGACTCAAATCAAAATTAGAAATGAAAAAGGAGAAGTTACAACGGACACTGCAGAAATACAAAGCATCATAAGAGACTACTACAAGCAACTCTATGCCAATAAAATGCACAACCTGGAAGAAATGGACAAATTCTTAGAAAGGTATAACCTTCCAAGACTGATCCAGGAAGAAATAGAAAATATGAAAAGACCAATCACAAACACTGAAATTGAAACTGTGATTAAAAATCTTCCAACAAACAAAAGTCCAGGACCAGATGGCTTCAGAGGTGAATTCCATCAAACATTCAGAGAAGAACTAACACCCATCCTTCCTGAACTCTTCCAAAAAATTGCAGAGGAAGGAACACTCCCAAACTCATTCTACAAGGCCACAATCATCCTACTACCAAAACCAGACAAAGATACTACAAAAAAAGAAAATTACAGACCAATATCACTGATGAATATAGATGCAAAAATCCTCAAGAAAATTCTAGCAAACAGAATCGAAAAACACATTAAAAGGATACCATGATCAAGTGGGATTTATCCCAGGTGTGCAAGGATTCTTCAATATATGCAAATCAATCAATGTGATACACCATATTAACAAACTGAAGAATAAAAACCATATGATCATCTCAATAGATGCAGAAAAAGCTTTTGACAAAATTCAACACCCATTTCTGATAAAAACTCTCCAGAAAGTGGGCATAGAGGGAACCTACCTCAACATAATAAAGGCCATATATGACAAACCCACAGCAAACATCATTCTCAATGGTGAAAAACTGAAAGCATTTCCTCTAAGATCAGGAACGAGACAAGGATGTCCACTCTCACCACTATTATTCAACATAGCTCTGGAAGTCCTAGCCACAGCAATCAGAGAAGAAAAAGAATTAAAAGGAATACAAATTGGAAAAGAAGAAGTAAAACTGTCACTGTTTGCAGATGACATGATACTATACATAGAGAATCCTAACGTTGCTACCAGAAAGCTACTAGAGCTAATCAATGAATTTGGTAAAGTTGCAGGATACAAAATTAATGCATAGAAATCTCTTGCATTCCTATACACTAACAATGAAAGATCAGAAAGAGAAATTAAGGAAACAATCCCATTCACCATTGCAACAAAAAGAATAAAATACCTAGGAATAAACCTACCTAAGGAGGTAAAAGACCTGTACTCAGAAAACTATAAGACACTGATGAAAGAAATCAAAGATGACACAAACAGATGGACAAATATACCATGTTCTTGGATTGACAGAATCAATATTGTGAAAATGACTATACTACCCAAAGCAATCTACAGATTCAATGTAATCCCTATCAAATACCAGTAGCCTTTTTACAGAACTAGAACAAAAAAAATCTTAAAATCTGTATGGAGACACAAAAGACCCTGAATAGCCAAAGCAGTCTTGAGGGGAAAAAATGGAGCTGGAGGAATCAGACTCCCAGACTTCAGACTATACTACAAAGCTACAGTAATCAAGACAATATGGTACTGGCACAAAAACAGAAATATAGATCAATGGAACAGGATAGAAAGCCCAGAGATAAACCCTCACACCTATGGTCAACTAATCTATGACAAAGGAAGCAAGGATATACAATGGAGAAAAGACAGTCTCTTCAATAAGTGGTGCTGGGAAAACTGGACAGCTACATGTAAAAGAATGAAATTAGAACACTCCCTAACACCATACACAAAAATAAACTCAAAATGGATTAAAGATCTAAATGTAAGACAGGACACTATAAAACTCTTAGGGGAAAACATAGGAAGAACACTCTTTGACACAAATCACAGCAAGATCTTTTTTGATCCACCTCCTAGAGTAATGGAAATAAAAACAAAAATAAACAAATGGGACCTAATGAAACTTAAAATCTTTTGCACACCAAAGGAAAATACAAACAAGATGAAAAGACAACCCTCAGAATGGGAGAAAATATTTGCAAATGAATCAACGGACAAAGGATTAATCTCCAAAATATATAAACAGCTCATGCAGCTCAATATTAAAAAAAACAAACAACCCAATCCAAAAATGGGCAGAAGACCTAAATAGACATTTCTCCAAAGAAGACATACAGATGGCCGAGAAGCACGTGAAAAGCTGCTTAATATCACTAATTATTAGAGAAATGCAAATCAAAACTACAATGAGGTATCACCTCACACCGGTTAGAATGGCGATCATCAAAAAGTCTACAAACAATAAATGCTGGAGAGGGTGTGGAGAAAAGGGAACCCTCTTGCACTGTTGGTGGGAATGTAAATTGATACAGCCACTATGGAGGACAGTATGGAAGTTCCTTAATAAACTAAAAATAGAATTACCATATGACCCAGCAATCCCACTACTGGGCATATACCCGGAGAAAACCATAATTCAAAAAGACACATGCACCCCAATGTTCACTGCAGCACTATTTACAATAGCCAGGTCATGGAAGCAACCTAAATTCCCATCAATAGACAAATGGATAAAGAAGCTGTGGTACATATATACAACGGAATATTACTCAGCCATAAAAAGGAACGAAACTGGGTCATTTTTAGAGATGTGGATGGATCTAGAGACTGTCATACAGAGTGAAGTAAGTCAGAAAGAGAAAAACAAATATCATATATTAACGCATAGATGTGGAATCTAGAAAAATGGTACAGGTGAACCGGTTTGCAAGGCACAAATAGAGACACAGATGTAGAGAACAAATGTATGGACACCAAGGGGGGGAAAGTGGCAGGGGGGATGGTGGTGGTGGTGGGGTGAATTGGGAGATTGGGATTGACACATATACACTAATATGTATAAAATAGATAACTATTAAAAACCTGCTGTATAATAAATTAATTAATTAAATTAAATTTTTTTAAAAATCCAGCAAGGCTAGATAGGCAAGGGTCTCCATTTTAATATGCATTGAACATGCACTGGTTATGAACATGGCATTGTGTTAGGTACCCAGACTACAAGAATGTGTTTGACTTCCTTCCTGCCCTCAAGAGGCTCGAAGTCCAGGAGTTGAGTCAAGGTTTGCAACACAATGAGAAACCACACCCAAGGCAGCAAATGCTAGGCAGTGATAACTGGTGTGTGATTTATACTTTTATATTCATTTATCTTAACAACTATTTATGGAGCACCTATTCTGTGCCAGCCACGTTATGTGCTAGATATAGGGGAAATAGCAGTGATGAGCCACCTGTATTCCCTGTACTCAGGACATGGTCCCTGCCTTTTTAGGAATAGGAATGAAAATGATTTCATGGATAAATAAAGTGATAGACAGGTAAATACTACAAGTGTCTGAAAAAGGAGCAACCACTGAGGGCAAGAAAGAGAGGAGTTCTTGGAGGAGAAAAGAAAGGAAGAAAGAAAGAAAGTGGAAGGAAGGAAGGGAGGTAGGAAGGGAGGGAGGGAGGAAGGACGAGAGAGAAAGAGAAAAGAAAAAAGAAAGAGAGAAAGAAAGAACGAAAGGAAGAAAGAAAGGAAGGAAAGAAGAAATCTAAGGTATAAAATATGAAAACTATCACCAATTCACAGAAAAAAAAAATGAGAGAGAAATATGTTAATAATACCACAAGGATTCAATAAGACAAACCCAGATATTGAGAAATTCTACAAGACATTGAGAAATCTTCAAAAAACAAATAGCATGAAATAAAGGGGAAGGAGGAACTGGCACAGGCTTCTAAAGATTTAAAAGACATATTAGATATGTGAATTACATCTTGATTTTAAAAATGATCTGGAAAAAAAAAGAGACATATCACTCAAATACATTTTGTAGACTTTATCTGAGTTCTGATTTGAGCAAAGCAAAGAGGATGATTAATAAATAATCCAATGCAAAATTTGTGAAGCTTGGATATGAATATAAATGGCAACATAAATGGCTTAGGAAAGGGCTGGCTAAGACATGAAGGGTAATTTAAATGAATTTAGGAAGGGAAATCTGATGAGTCTCAAGAAGAGCTGATTGCAATGGAGCAATTGAAGAGTCGCCAGGGTTAAGAGTTGAGCAATGGGTCTGGGGAGAGTTTTACCTTGTTAAGAACTGTTAAAAAAAAGATCATTCTGAAACTTATTAAAGAACAGTAAGCCCAACTTTATTCAGGGGGACTATCGCCATAGGTGTAGGAACTACTGCAATGGGTGGGGTTTTGCAGTAGAGGAAAGATATTGGGCTCAACTTCAAATACAACAAGGAAAGGTGGGGATTTATATCCAAGAAATAGAATGTGTATTGGGGTGCGGAAGGTGGTCAGCAGGTAGAAGATTACTAAAAGTGTAGTGTAATTCTTGGCTTAAACTGACCTAACAGGATTCTTGCTGAAGGCAGGCTCAGGTAATCAGATATTTCCTGGGGGATGGCGGGGATGAAAAAGGTGATCAGATATTGAGGGTGGGAGGTGCTGGTTAAACTGACTTGACAGGATTCTTGCTAAAATTGGTCAATGCAAGTGGAAGTCCAAAAGTCAAGGCCTAGTTGGGAAGAGGATTCAGAGGAGACTGACTAAAATTTCGTCAAGGAGAGATTCAAAGCAAAGAAGTGCCTTTTATAGGGAATACAGCCAACATTTTGTAACAACTTTAAATGGAGTATAATCTATAAAAAATTGAATCACTATGTTGTACTTTTGAAATTAATACTGTATAAATCAACTCTACTTCAATTTTTAAAATTAGAAAAAAAATTTTTAATTTTTTTTTAAAAAGAAGTGCCTTTTATAGCTCATGAGGCCCAAAGCCAGGCTGTGGCAGCAGGTGACTGTCACCCCACAGTTATCAAGGCAATGGAGGAAGAGTGGTTTGACCCTCGTCTGGACTTTGACTCTAAACCCAATGCAGAGCTATCAGTGAAAGTCATGCATTCATTCTTGTTCCAAGTTATCTTCGGCCACAGGAACTGAAGTAAGAAGGAGAACACCAAACATTCCATGAGATAATATAGCAGAAAGAGGAGATATACACTCCAAAGTGGGCATTCCTGCTTCTCTGAATTCCTATAAACAGCTACCAAAGTGAGGTTACTGGCTTGTATGTAAAATATTTAAAACATATTTTTCTTTTAGAAAAGTAATAATTTTTTTCATTAGAAAATACAGATAAGTAAAAGGGAAAGAATTTTAAACACCCATAATACCACTATCCAGAGATATTTGTACCTAGGCATATATACATATCATTATATATAAATATATATATATATCATATATATAATTTCAAGAAATATTCAGAAGGAGATCATACTAAATATACCATTTCATCAACTACTTTTCCCTTTCATGTAGTATTATAAGTGGCTTTCCTTGTCTATAACATCATGTTAATATTTTTAAAATATACTTTCCATTCAGTAAATTTACTAGAACTTATTTTTCTAATTTCTGTATTGCTAGACCTTTAGATTGTTTTCCATTTTTCACTATTACAGGTAATTTCAGTAAATATACTAGAACTTATTTTTCTAATTTCTGTATTACTGGACCTTTAGATTGTTTTCCATTTTTCACTATTACAGGTAATTTTGCTCCTATCCTAGTAACTGAATCTTTGCTCCCATCCACAATAATCGCCTAGAAATTGAATTGCTAGGCCAAAAAGCAGGCATGCTTTTGAAATTTTTTCAAGAGGGCTCTTTCTAGAACACAAATCTCATCTTGTCCTTTCCATATTTTAAAATGTTAGGATCCCCGTTGCTCCAGAATAAAGACCAGGCCCTTTCGCATTGGATACCCAGCTCTCTGTGTCCTGGATCCTCCTACCCCTCTGGACCTCCTCTGAGATCACTCCCTGACTTCCATATTAAGTAGCTCCAGTGACCCCAAACTGCTGAAGCTCCTGGAATATGCCAGTCCATTTCTCTCTGTCTGGAGCACCTTTCTCTCCTCTTTTGCCTACACACTTCTTTAGCCTTTAAGACTGAGCTCAAACGTTACCTTCTCCAGGAAGCCTTGCTCTACCCTGCCAACCTTCATCAAGTTCCCCATTGGTTTAAGGGCCCCATCCCTAAGTTCCCTAGAAATACTATCTCCAGTACCCTGTATTGTAATTTTCTGCTTAACTTTCTGTACACAGCTCCCACCACCCCACAACCCTACTCCCATCACCACCACACACACACAGCCAACGCACCCCTCTCCCTGCCCAGACTGTGAGCTCCCAGAGGGCTGGAACCATGCCCACAACGGATGTTTAAGAACTGTCTATTGAATAAATGAATGGGTTAGCCACCAAGTAAAAGAAAGTATGTTTCTTAGCAAACTCACATTGTTTCTTTTTGTAATGAGAGCAAGGATATTGCAAGTGAAAATAGAATTTTCAGAAGGTTTTCCACAGTGTCCATTTGTACATAGGCAAATATTGATGGAACAAAATAACTAATTTCTTCTCCATCACTAATGCTCTATCCTAGTCTGAATTGATTTATCAGAGCAGAATTTAGCCTGTATCCCAGTAGCATTCCTGATAAGGAAGCTGAGATCTCTTCATTAGAGCAACAAGTGGACATATTCAGACTTGCTAGTGGGAGATTTGGAAAAATATCATGCTGGAAAATAACCGAATGAATCATTTAGCACTTATTAAAGGAACTAAAATCAGAAACCAAAATAAGCCAAGATACATGCACATTTCCTGTTGTGAAGGTAGCAGGGGTAAACCTCAAGGGATTTGACGTTCCCAACCATGTTAGCACAAAATAGTGTCAGAAAGTTTTAAAAGACAAGGACTCATTTGTCAGGTTGCAGATGAAAATATATTCATCTTTATTTCCCCCTAGAACCCAGTGAGGAGTAAAGACTCAATGCACTGCTGTTGAATTGGTTTGCCAAAGTAGTATGCTAAAATATCAAACCCTAGGGACCAAAGTCAAGTAGCTGGAAAAAACAGAAAACTTCTGGCCTAGGAGCAAATGAAGAAGGGGTGGTCCCCAGGGACTTATTTCTTAGCGATGAATTAGAGTGGACCACAAAGGAATTAATACTTGTAAAACACAGAGACCAGTGAATGGCATATGACACACTCCACACAAGACTTCTGTAAAATAAGTAAAATAAATAAATCTTTCTTTCTTTATTGATTTAAAAAATATCTGTGTAGTACTTACTCTGTGCCACTCACATACTGAGAAAGACTAGTTGACTGATTCACTAAAGGTTTCCAGAGTTTGTTCAATTTAAGCAAAAATAGGTTTAAATGTATAGTAATAGTCTGACCTCCTTTTCTGCATCAGAAGGGCCCACTGGCTGGCTCTATTCTCTGGCTCCACCGCTAACCAGCTGTGTGACCTTAAGTAAGATACCTAAATCGCCCTAATCTCAATTTCCTTTTATGTAAAAATGGGGTGATAGCACCAAATTGGTGTTAGTGAGAATTAAATAAGGAAATCAGTATAATGCACTTTGCTTTATATTGTCTGGAACTCATAAGAACTCTTGGCTAGGGCTTCCCTGGTGGCGCAGTGGTTGAGAATCTGCCTGCCGATGCAGGGGACACGGGTTCGAGCCCTGGTCTGGGAAGATCCCACATGCCACGGAGCAGCTAAGCCCGTGCGCCACAACTACTGAGCCTGCGTGTCTGGAGCCTGTGCTCCGCAACGGGAGAGGCCGCGATAGCGAGAGGCCCGCGCACCGCGATGAAGAGTGGCCCCCGCTTGCCGCAACTGGAGAGAGCCCTCGCACAGAAACGAAGACCCAACACTGCCAAAAATAAATAAATAAATAAATAATAATTAAAACAACAAAAAAAGAACTCTTGGCTAATTTTATATTATTATTACTGTGGATTGTTGCTATCGTTGTTTCTGTTCCTCTTTTGACCATACCTTAAATTAGCCTTTAGGAATCCACCAATCTACGTTTGAGGCACAAAAGAGAACAGAACACTTTGTTTCCAATGTCAATTCTCTCTCTTTTTTAAAAGATCTTTTCTTGCAATTATGAAATAAATTACAGTTTGGAAATGTGCACAAAACATAAATGTATTCTTTTACAAATAATGATATTTGTCCACTTACAACTTCTTCCCTCAAAGAGGTAACCACTTCTACAGTAATCATTTCTTCTTTTCTTCTATAGTTTTAACACCTAAATATGCCACCCTAAGCAATATAGTTTATTCTTGCCTATTTGGGGGCTTTACATAAATTATGCTAACCAGCTTCCAAGATGGCCCCCAGTGATCCTGGTCTCCTGGTGATCTCTCCCTACACTGAAGCAGGACTGGTTTGTGTGACCAAACTCTAAGGCTATCAAAAAAGTTTATTGCAACTTCTACGTACTTTCAGATTGTTCAATCTGAAGGGACCATGAGGAAACTAGAAGAGGCCCATGTGGACAGGAACTGAGGTCTCCCACCAACAGCCAGCACCAGCTAGCCAGCCTTGTGATTGAACCACCTTAGAAGTGGATCTCCCAGCCCAAGCCAAGCCTTCAGATGACTGTAGCCCCAAAGGGCATTTGGCTACAACTTCATGAGCACCCCTGAGCCAGAAACACTCCAATCCACTCCCAAATCTCTGACCCACAAAAACCATGATCAGTGATAAATAATTCCTGTTGTCTTAAACCAAGAAGCTTTGGAGTAATTTGTTATGCAGCAATAGATAAATAATCAGAAATTACACAATGTGAATTATCTTGTATCTTGATTCTTCTACTCAAAATTCTTTTAAAGATACATCTGTATGATACTGTGTGTAACTTTATTTCTATTACTGTATGGATACATTTTGGTTTGACTTCTATAAACATTTTTGTCTGGGTCGGGTGTGGGGGGTGCGGATTCTTAACTTGCAGGGCTTGAGAAGGGATACTTTTTGATTTGGAGGCAGTTTTCTGCCGGTATGGGAGGGGAGGATAAATAGCATTTGACACCTTTGAGGCCAAGTTTACCATTAGTATTTTAGTAATCCAGATATCTTGAATAACCAAAAAACAAGAAGTTTTTGGAATGATCCTTCTCTCTTTTCACTGTAAACATACTCATCCCGAGTGACAGCCTTACTTGTCCTTCATATCACCAGAGAAGTAGACACTAGACTTCTCTGCCTCTCAGATAGACTAGAGGAAAGGATGGGGTGGAGACATACACCCTCCTGGGATATATTTTCCTCTGACTGACAATTAAAGCAAACACACTTTTCAACCTGCTACAGACTCAGAAAATCATGTTTTCTTAATATTTAAGCTGTTTGATCAAGCAGGAATCTTGAGTACCTTCAATCCACAGCCACCTGGGATGGCTCAGCCCTTTGTACTCTGCTACCATTTCAGTAGGACACACAAACTAACTAAGAAATGGGGACTGCAAATCAGTTACCTGGGAAAAAAGTAAGAATACGAATTCCATTTCTAGGAATCTATACTACAGAAATACTCTCACAAAGGTGTGAAGATGTATACACAAGAATTTTTTTTGCCATGTTTTTCATTATTTTGGAAAACTGGGTCCATGGCACAGAGGCTATAGTTAAATTATGATGCATTCTTACAGCTGAATTCTATGCAAGTGAGACAGTGAGAATGAGCTCTATGGGCAGACATAGAAAGATGTCCAAAATAAATTTTACGTGAAAAAAAGCACATTGCAAACAATATATGTCAATTCTATTTTCATTTAAGGAACAAACTTTGCGTGTGTCTCTGTGTGTGTGTGTGCATGTTATGGTGTATATAAATTAAACCATTAACGGCTATTATTGGGGCCGAAGGAGGAATTATAAAGAAATTTCACTTTCAAAATCACACATTTTGTAATGTCTTATTTTGTAACAACATACATATATGGCTTTTGAAAGTAAAGGGGAAAATGGTTATTTTAAATTTGCCATTTGGGTCAGTAACAAGAATGGCAATGATTACGATGAGAAAAAGTGATAAATTATAGATTTAACCCTTAGGATTCGCTTTAGTGCTTGACATAGGACCTTCTTTTATCCACGCTTACCAATTATTTCTACAGTTAATCAAAGAGCCGTGAAAACCAGACAGCATAAAAAAGCTGAGCCATAAATGACTAAAGTATATATTCCCTTTATCATACTCCCTTTTTAAAATATTCACGAGCAATATATATTCATTTTAGAAGACTTGGAAAAGACTACAATAAACAAAAAGAAAAAATTATCTGTAACTGAACCACCAGAGAGAAATACACTTAGTATTTTCCTGGACAGCTGTCCAAATTTATTACTAATGTTACTACACACACACACACACACACACACACACACGCATGCACACACACTATTCTCTTCTTTTGTAACCAATTTTTCTTTACATAGTATATTTTGAACAGCCTTTTATATTAAAAATATACTCATCATAATTATTAAGCCTACACAGTATTCCATTACATCAAGAGTATATAAAGTGGTTTTCATAACAACTCCTGGATTTAGAGGTAAATTTTTACTGAGTTTGCAAATACCCAAAACATTTATGAGAAATTGTATGGACAGTGCATGCACATTTTTCTAGAGGGGGAGGCCACATTTCTTCTCAGATTCTCCAAGGATTAACTAATAATTAAAGAAGGAAAAAAAAAAAGAGTTGAGTCACCCTATGATATAGCTGTACAAGAGATGTTATGACTATCTAATCAACGCCTTCTTGATCATTTTGTTTGTATCCAGTTTTCACTGTTATAAACAGTGCCGTAAGTAAATTTAGGAGTTTTCAATTCCGACGTTCAGGAAAACATGAAAGGTATGGAGTACTGCGATATTATTGAGACTCTTTTTGTTGAAAAACAGGTGAATGTGCTGCAGTTCAAACATCTATGCAGAAGACATTTTCTTAGAGTCATCAAAGTAGAGATTAGAAACCCCCAGACACTGGAACCCGACAAGCTCAATTACACAAAGCCTGTCACTGGCTGCCAAACCTAAGACAGTGATGGGCAGAATAAAAGCAGAAAATTCAGAAGAGGAAACGAGAGAGAAAAAGACAGGAACAGCTCAGCCATAAAAGAAGAAAGAATGAAATAACGCCATTTGCAGCAACATGGAGGGACCTAGAGATGATCATACTAAGTGAAGTAAGTCAGAAAGAGAAAGACAAATATATGATATTGCTTATATATGGAATCTTAAAAAAGAACACATATGAACTCATTTACAAAACAGAAATAGACTCACAGATAGGGAAAACAAACTTATGGTTACCAAAGTGGAAAGGGAGGGGGGATAAACTAGGAGTTTGGGATTAACATATACACACTAACATATAACAGAGATAACCAACAAGGACCTACTGTATAGCACAGGGAAATATACTCAATATCTTGTAATAAGCTATAAGGGAAAAGAATCTGAATCACTTTTCTGTATACCTGAAACTAATACAACACTGTAAACCAACTATACTTCAAAAAACAAAAAAAAAAGGGGGAAAAAAAGAAAAGAAAAAGAAAATGGTAAAAAAAGATAGGAACAGGATGGGGAAAAAGAAGGAAATTAGTGCAGTGAACATCAGTTTTTTGATTGAGTCAGCCTTCCTTCCTTTTTTCCTTCTTCTCTTAAGAGCACCTCCCTTTCCCTTTTGGGAACTGCCCCACCTCCATCACATGTGGTATTGGTACATCTGTCAATCAACAGTACCCAACTCCCTCTGGTCAAAGGAGTGAACTGCTGACCCAAGCTACACCAAAAAGCTTCTCTCATCCAGAAAGCTGAATCTCCTACAGAAACCCCAGGAGGGAAGACCACTGGAGCTGAGACATCTGATAGCAGTACCCTACAAAATCAACCCATGGGTTCCTGCTACAGAGATCTCCCAAGGACCCCTGGTTCCTGCCCTTCCCCAGACATGATTGTTCAACTCTTCCTTCTGGTCTCCAAGTCTCACAATATTCTTCCAGTTAGTTCCTTCTTTTTGCTTTACTTGGTGAGAGTCAGTGTCTATTGTTGGCAACAACAAAAACACAAGTCCTAATACAGTTAGAACTAGACTCATAGGTAGAGTGAGAACATACGGCCCACCCCTTGATTTTTGTTGTTGTTTAAAACACACACACACACAAACACACACAGGCCCAATAATGCCAAGATAGCTGGCTAAGGTCTCACAATTGCTGGTGACAGAGGCAGGACCAGGCACAGATCTGTCCTCAATAGAATATAAAAATCTTAAGAACAGAAACAGGATCTTGTTTCATGGTGAGGACCCCATCCCTAAAACAGTGGTGTGCACAACCTAGGTATTCAACAAATGATTGCTGTTACTGTTGTGTAGTCATTTTTTTTGTTTCCTGGCTTAAAAATAAGGAAAGGTGTCCAGGATATACTGTTAAGTAAAAAATGCACTTCACAAAATGCTATGTATTGTGTGATCTTACTTTTGTAAACTTAAAACGTACTGTAATATTTATAATTGCATTGTGTAAAAAAATGATCTGGAATTAGCTTCCCCATCCTAACTGTTAAGAGTGGTCATCTCTGGCAGAAGAAAAGAAGTAAGCAATTTTTTTATGTTTCAGTGTTATTTGAATTTTTTTGCAGTTTAAATATATCACTTTTGTGATTAGAAAATAATTGTTTAAGTTAAGGAAAGGGAATGAGGGGGAAGAAAGAGAGAAAAAGGGATGAAAAAGATATAAAGATAAGAAGGAGGGAAGTAAAAAGGAGGAAGCAGAAGGGGATGAGAAGGCAGAAGGACAGTGACACTCCCTGTGGTGCTCTTCCATGGATTCCTTGGTGATCTTCAGGACGGTTCACCAGTATTCCATTTTCCTTCTTCCAGGCACATGGTAAGACTGAACTTCCCATACCCTTGAAGTTAGACTTGGCCATGTGTCTTGCTTTGGCCAAAAAAATGTGAATGAAAGCAAGTCATGTCACATCCAGGCAGAAGCCTTTAATGGTCAGTGATCTGTCACATTCTCTTCCCTTATCTACAGCAATCACTGATGGTAGAGACTCCTTATGGCCTGGGTCCCCGAGTGAGGATGACAAGAAACACAGCCTCCCCCCAGCTCCAACCCATGATGGACATGGAGCATAAATGAGAAATAAAGTTTTATTTAAGCCACTGAGATTTAGGGATATGTATTTTTATAACCTCAGCATATCATGGGGTATATCTATCCCAGAGGTAGATACCACTGTCTCAAAAGATCTCTGTTATGGACTGAATGTTTGTGTCCCTCCCCCACCTCAAATTCATATGTTGATGCCCTAATCCTATCAGATGTATATTTGAGATGGGGCGTTTGGTAAGTAATTAGGTTTATATGAGGTTATGAGGGTGGGGGCCTTATGATGGGATTAGTGCCCTTCTGAGAAGAGACACCAGAGAGCCCTCTCTCCACCTCTCTCCATTATATGAGGATGCAGAGAGAAGGCGGCCATCTGCAGGTCAGGAAGAGAGTCCTGGTCGAAACCCAACCAGGCTGGCACCCTGATCCTGGACTACCCAAGTCTCCAGAATTGTGAGAAATAAATTTCTGTTGTATAAAGCACTTAGTCTATGGTATTTTGTTATGGCATCCCAAGCTGACTATTACAATCTCCTACAGAAAGTCAATGCTGTGTCAGTGTTAACCAAAGAGCCCGGGACTATCTCTCTAGCATTGTTTATGTGATTCTCTCTCTCACCCCATGCATCACCACCATGGCCACCCCATTTTGCTGAGCTTATACAATTCTATTGGAAGTTATCTGAGTATTTCATGATGCTACAGCTATATTTTTCACTCTCTTTTGTACGCCACCAGCCCCTTTTTTCTCTAAGAAGCTTTCTTGGACTATTCCATCCATCCACATACAAGTCTAACCTAGACCTCTTTCCTAAAAGTTCTCGTTCCACCCAGGGCTTGTCACTTTGCACATTTTTTGTTTGGTTGGTTAGTTGTTTGGTTTTCGAGGATTTTTTTTAGTTAAAAAAAATTTGTTTTTTTACTTTTGGGATAACTTTACATTTACAGAAAAGTTGCAAAGATAGTACCGAGAGTTTCCACATCACATTCACACAGCTTTCCCTTATGTTAACATAGCCATGGTACATTTGTCAAAACTAAGAAATTAATACTATTAATTAAACCATAGTCTTCATTCAGATTTTCCCAGTTTTCCTACTAATGTTCTTTTTCTGTTCCAGCATCTAATCCAGGATACCACATTGAATTTATTCATCAAATATCCTTAATCTCCTAAAGTCTGTGACAGTTTCTCAGTCTTTTTTTTTTTTTTTTAAGACCTTATGAGTATTGGACAGGTATTTTGTAGAATGTCTCTCAATTTGGGTTTGTCTGCTGTCTTCTCAGAGCTAGTCTGGGATTATGGATTTGGGGAAGAATTCCACAAGGTGAGGTAAGCTTCTCATCATATCAGGAGTATATCATATCAACATGACTTATCATTAGTGATGTCAACCTTGATTGTTTGGTTAAGCTGATGTCTACCATATTTCTCCACTGTATAGTTACTATTTTTCCCTTTCCATATTTTTTTCTTTGGAAGAGGCACCAAGTCCAGCACACACTCTAGAGGAGGAGAATTAAGGTCCACCACCATCTCAGGTGCACTCTCTCTCTCTCTGTCTCTCAGCTCTTGGGGGAGTCAGCTGCCACGTCAAGTAAGCAACACAATGGAGAGGATCATATGGCAAGGAAAGAAACCTCCTGCCAATAGCTACACGAGTGAGTTTGGAAGTGCATTCTCCAGCCCCAGCTGACATCTTGACTGCACACTCATGAGAGAGCCTGAGTCACAAATATCCAGCTAAGTCAGTCTCAGATTCCTGAACCTAGAAACTATGTGAGCTATTAAATGTTGGTCATTTTGGGGTGATTTGTTGTACAATAAGAGATAATGAATTCACCAGGCAATACTTTCAGCTCTTTTTCTTTGGCTTTTCTCTATATATCTTCTTTGTTCTCTCCTCTCTTTTCATGTAATTCCTCAACTTCACGCCCTTGGCTGAAATAGCCACTTATATCTTCCTAGGTAATATCTTCTTGGTTCAGGGCACCAGACCACCCTGAAGAGCAGTCTGTCAGTTGTAAATTCTAGGGATAGAGAAACCCATTGGCCCTAAATGGGTCACGTGACTGACCACTCTGGTCCAATTAATGTGGATGAAGTCAAGCTGTAGAAACACAGCTGCCTGGGGTCCAATCCTCTGCATGTATGGAGAGGGGCAGTTGTCAGAGGAAGAGGGTTAAAACGGGCCTGGCAGACACACCACCAGTATCCAACTCTAAATGCCTCACTCACTCAAAGGAGCGAAAGATAAGACATAAGTTTTCCACTGGACCCCATATTCAGGAACTGATGGTGAGATGGAAATGTGGAGAGTTGGGGAACCTCCTCAGGATCTTCCAAAACAGGCTACACCTACATTCATATGGCTGGACTGATTCCACCTAGAAATGACAGGAAGGATAATATTTTTTTAAACAAGGGGTAACCTTAGAGACAATGTGTGAAATGTAGCATGTTATGTTACAAACCACGGAGTTCATGGCTATGTAATCCCAGTCTCCATGGACATCCAGGGATATTTTCAGCCCAAAACTCAGTAAGTCTTTGATTTGTTTGTCAGTAAGGTGATAACTCTTACAAGGATTGGTTTAATAATAAATACGCTGTGGGTGAACTCCTCAAGGCAAAGCGTGAACAAAGGAACAAGTGTCAGAATGAGTTAATACTATGCTTGGACGGAGTTTCCTTAGGGTTTCCAGATGTTGAAGACGTCTAGCTCGCTTTACTAGTTTGTGTCTAGCAATAGCAGAATGTTAATAGCCAGTCCTGTTGATATCTACCTCTCTGCCATGAGGCAATGGAAATGGCAAAAGCTGTGTCACAAAGTAACAGTCTACAAGCAGATATAATTTCTGACACTGCATAGATGAACCAAAATTAGCTTTTACAATGTAAGAACTGCCTGGGGTTTTCAATTGCTTTGATATTTTAATCTAGATGTGATTAATACACACACACACACACACACACACACATCGAAGTAACTGGGAAAGTAATTACATATGCAAAATTCAGAATCCATCACCAACACAGGTTGTGTGCATTTATTTCAATGCTATTTAAAATATCCTTGAGATTAAGGATGCAAAATGAATCCCTTCCGAGTACAAAGTTATCTTGTTCAGTTCACAGCTAGCCTCCTGCTAATCATTCCCTCCAGATTCGGTAGAAAGGGCTGATCACATCAATAATCAAGATTTGCTAAACAAACCCCCCCCCCAAAATCTTCTGAGTCATCAGGCTGTAGCTGGAAAACATGAGACATGAGCTGCAGAGTTCTATGAGTTTAAAAATATCCTTTTTACTTTTAAGCCTGTTCTCTTGAATTAGACTACGGAATTTCAGTGCTCCTCTTCTCATAGCTCTTATCTTTAGAGAGAGAATCACACCTCAAACAGAGGCAATAATACATGTCTACCACAAGGATAAAGCTTTACAGAGAGGGAACACCCAGCAGACACCAGAGATGACATGGGGCAGCTTATATGGTTGGGCCCTTGTTGGTCCTGTGCCTTTTTTCTCTCAGCTCCATTCCTTAGGGAATGACATTCCTCAGACTCTGTTGACTGCCTCTGGCTCTGTTGACTGCCTCTGGCTTTCAGGCAGTTTGGCCAATGGCAGGCATTGATTCAAGACTGAAGGATAAGAGGAGGGCAGAAGCTGCTGTACTTCCTCTTTACTCTCTGCTTCACAGGGTACCTCTGAGATGGTTGTATCTGCTTTGTAGCTTCCTTTCTGCAGGATAGCCCGTCTCTTCCCGACCCCAGTTCCTGCCTGGCAGCTTCCAGCATATGGCCCCAAATACTGGGCTTTGCTAACTTATATCAAATAACTTATTTGGAAACTTCCTCTCTCCAGTCCTAGGGCTGGGACTAGCTTCCCACTATTTCTAATCTCATGTCCCCTGTATCACTTTTCAGCTTTTTCATCACCTGTGTAACCAACCCTCTATGTTAATTCCTCCGTTTGAGACACCTAGAGTAATTGCAGTTTTCTTGTCTGGACCCTAAATGACACAGAGACACAAAACCAACACACACGCATTCAGAAGTCAAAAGTAACAAAACTGTATGACCAAATGAGTAAATTGAATAGTCCAAAAAGTGTTCACAGAAGGCAGAAGTCAGAGAAGCCTAGAGATTAATTTTTTCTGTGGTTCATCACAGTTCCCACTGTGACCTTTCTTCTACATCCTGACCTTACAGCTTCAGTGTCTACAAAGAATAGCTTTTCCTCTTAGTATCAAGAGGACTTAGTAAGTCCTCTGAGGACTTATCAAGTTATGTCATCCTTGACACAGGATGCTGGTTTCCCTTACTTACGGTCCAGTCAGCCCTGGCCCCAAAGGACTGAACACAACAATAATGTTAGCTGATATGCATTGAACATTAACTCTGGGTAAAGAAACTTTTATCAGTTATCTCATTTATTTTACAACACAACCTCATAAGGTAGGTGCTATTATTATTTCCCTTTTTAAGATGGGAACTTTCAGGCTTAGAAATTAAACATGCTGTCTCTGAACATGGTTGCCTACTGCTGCATCTTCTGTGAGGATTGCATCTTCACTGGCCCTGTTCCTCCTAGAAGGCCCAAGGAGGAAAGGTTCTAGTAGATACTGAGAACAGTGGAGGATCCAGAGGAGGGAGCCTGGCTGTGGAAAATCTTGCAAATCAGATCCAGGAGGAACATTTAAACATTCATTAGATACTCTGTTAAGGGAATGATATTAATATAAAGCATAACCTTTGTAGTTAGTGGCAATTGATTCAGTTGGATTTTTTTAAAGAAAGGCCTTGGCCTGCTTCTAGAGGGATCTGAAGACCTTCTCTTACTTAAAATGAACAGTATCAATATTGTGTTCAGAGTCTCCACATGAGCACAATTATTTGAAGCCCATTGATAATTCCTATCATTAAAAAAAAAGAGGCAGAGTTGCCAAATTTAGAAATTGAATAATCACACCCTCCCAAAGTAAACTCATTACGATCTACCTCCACCTCCATATAAAATGTATAGAAAAACAATTTGGGTTATTTTTACCGGATGCCTAACCACAGCCCAATGCATTGCAGTGATCTTTCCTGCATATCATGTTGAAAAGAGTAAATATGCAATTTTCACACAGAGTGATGGATAATATCATCTTCCTGTACAGATATCTGCTAAGGCTTTTTTAAAAATTTAATTACACCTGTTCAAAGTTAGGACCTCTGGGCTTTTGAATGAGTCAGCAAAAAGCAAAATTGAGCCCACAATCCACAATCCCCTACACACAGATGCACACACACACACACACACACACATCCATCCATTTACACAGGAGTATGCATTGATTTGACTCCCTTGTTGGAAGGCAGAAAGTGTAAACCTGTACATCTACCCAGGGATGAGGATCTGATCTGCAGAATGTAGGATGAAATGAAGAATTTAAAAATACGCCCAATGAGAACAGCAACCTCTTATCAACCTTGGCTGTGCAGAGCTACAGATGGTCCAATGAAGTAGATTAAGGAGGAAGTCACGTGGCCACCACTGACATTAAGCCTTTAGAGACCTGCCAGCTCCAGGGAGCAGAGCATTCTAGCAGAAGGATGGAGTTCCAGGTTGGAATATAGGGAAACACACTTAAATACTTGGTGTACATCAAAAAAGACAGGAAAGAGTACCTTTTCTCCCCCCTGTAAACAGGAAGTCTAATCAAAGTGTCAGGCGTCAATTTGAGCATCTTTGGTTTAGTATTTGAATGCAATAATGTGCCATTTTATACCATGAGGAGGAATTCTGAGAAAGGTAGAAGGTGCATTTGAATCTGGTTTACTTTCAAAATTCAAATTAATTTCCTTAATTTCCAAATTTTATGGTGTTGTGAACAGAACACTATTGGAAAATCTAGGCTTACCTCTAACTGCAGCCTTGGGCACATTATTTGATTTCAATTTATAAAATGGGCATATTAACCCCTGCCTTATAGACAGGGAAAGTTCTCAGTCATTATGTTCTGGTATACACCAATGTGGCTATACCAAATGTTAAAATATTTAGATATTTTTGCAGTGACTGGTACAGAACTACATCCCTTGACTCATGCCTGATAACTGTCCCCAAACTGCTGTCCTAGACACCCAGGTTTATTTCTCAGAATCTCCTGGACTGGACCTAGACCTCTTCAGCAGCTAAAGAGTTGAAGCCTGACACTGCAGAGAGCCCCTGAGGCCCTGCTCCACTGCCAAGGCCAGTGTGGGCCTTGACTGGTCAGTGGTGCTCATACCAATACTGGTTATCAAGTATTTTGAACACGACCTTCACAGGGTGGTGGGGAAATGGAATGGCATCATGCATCAGGATATGCATTAGAAATCATTCAACTCTCTGCACCTGTTACTGTCCTAGAGAAAAGCTACTCGTTGCACAAGCTCACACTCAAGAGTATCTGCTACATTAGAAGAATAACTTGGGACTTTTAACTTCCAACCCAGTGACATCTACGGATAAGGCATTATTCATTTCGTAAAGTCATGTAAGACACAATCATAACCTTCAAGAAGGTTATGATTAGTCTAGTCCCGAGACTAATTTGAAGAGAGGACATAGGAGCCAATCTGAAAGAGCTCCCGATGGCCAAAGTTAAAACAACTGAGCAACAAGATAAGTAACAACAGCACTGGATTATAACCCAAAGAGTAACATAAATATTTATGTGTCCATAAGGATATGAAAAAAATGAGAAATAAATAAGTAAATTAGGAAGAAGAAATACATCTTCCTTACAGAAGAATCCCAAGTAATATATGTTAATATCCCCTTCTCAACTAATACCGCTCCCCTAGATTGGAGCCACTTTGGAGACTATTTTACTCTAGGAATGATGGTTATTTGGGTGCTGTTGAGTATTCAATCTCTCCCTCTTTCACTTCATCACACACACTTTCTGAGTAGTATTTTGACCTCTCCTGTGGAGGGATTCTCCGTTATTTGTAATTGTGGGGCTGGTAGAAAAGGATGGCTATTCCCAGCAGCTACCTCTCACTGCTGTTTCCTAAAACAGAAACAGAAGAGGTCAAACGTTGCCCTCCCCCCCACATATACACGACCTATCTCACACTTTGAATCTCACACGCATGATGCAAAGATGGTGGAAACCATTGGAGGTTGAAAATTTGGTGGTGTCTTGACCAGACCTAAGCTACAGCTCCTGCTGCCAAGCCTCTGAAATGTCCTTGCTTTCTGTTTTCCAAGCCTGCTTTTCTAGCCTGCTTTTAATTCTGTAAGCCCTTGATCTCCTTCCAATTGATTCATTCCCTTTTTACTTAAGATAGCTGCTGTCCATGTCTGTTGTCTGCAACCAAGAAGCTGACAAACGAAGTTCTTTTATTTGTGTTTATGCATCCAGCTAGCACAGTTGTTCTAAACTTCAGTGTGTCTCAGAATCACTAGGAGTGCTCATTAAAAATGCTCCATTCCCAGAGAGCTCATCTGGTAGGTCTGAAGCGGTGCCCAGGAATCTGATTTGAGTAAGCATTGAAAGCACAATGTTTTTACTTGCTGGTCTCTACTGCAGGGTTTTGAGCACTGTATATGGGATTCACTGACCTATCCTCTTGCCTAATACAGAGCCTGGCTGGCACAGAGTAGGATCACAGGAAACTACTTTTAGACACAACATTCACCCTCAGTCCCACCAGCACTCTCAGGTAAATGCAAAACCACCTTCACTTTTGACTGCTCCCTCATCTTAATGGTAGACAGTATAATCTCAGAATTTAAAGCCTACTATGTAATTTTTAGGTTATGGTAGCCACATAAATAAAGGTAAAATGAAACAGGTGAAATTAAATTTAATGATCTATTTGTTTAATCCAATATATCTAAATTATTACCATTTCAAGATGTAATCAATAGAAAACCTTTATGAACGAGATACTTTACTTTCTCTTCTCTACGGCAGTGTGTGTTTTCCACTTTCAGCATATCTCAACTCAGATCTCAACTCAGGTCTCAATAGCCATGTGACAAGTGGCTGCCAATTGGACAGCACAGCCCTATATACAGTATACCTCTCTTAGGTATACATAGAACACATTAGTTCATTAAAAGCTCTGAGAAATTCTATCTTAAGATTCTACCCTAAGAAGACCTACTTAACTTTCCTTATCTCATTATTTCTCAAACCTATCTGACCATGGAGCACACACACAGACACAGACACAGACACACACACACACACACACACACACACACTGATTTTGGAACACCTATTTAAATCCTACAGAATTAGTCCTTCCATTTGTTATAAAAAATAATATATGTATATGTATAACTGAATCACTTTGCTGTATACATGAAACTAACATGACATTGTAAATCAACTATAGTGCAATATAAAATAAAATTATTTTTAAAATTAAAAAAACACTTTCTTTTGACCATTCCAAAAGGAAATCACTACTTAGATATAAACCTATGCAGTAGCATCTAGATAACATGGTGAGGGTGTGCACATGAGGACATGCACGTACGAGGGTGTACGTGTGGTGTCTAAGAGTGTCTGTGAGTTTATATCGGTGAGAGCATGCGTGTTGTGCTGTGACAGTGTGTATGCTTGCTGGAAATTGTCAACAGAATTTTTTAAGAGTAAAACTGAAATGCGTTATTTTTTCTGTCACGATAGTTTCTAAGGTAAAATGTTATTTAATCTCTTTATTTCCTCATGAAAATTACATTCTTTAGATGAATACTTTAAATTTTCAGTATATTTTTTCTTAACTCTTAAAGATGAACCAAAGAACAACTGCTTGGGGGAAGGAGGAATTGTAGCATGACTTTCTTTCTGCTTTTTGTAGTTGGAGTAAAATTAATATAGTTAAGGTGAGCAGGGGAAATTTCAGGAGTTACACATTTGACAAAAATAATAGTTAAGAAGCATATACTGAAATTCCTTATATTTAATGGTTAGAATGATACAGTATCTTTAAGAACTGGGTTTCAGTCAAATGTTCCTTCTTATTTTTAATATTTAAACAAAAAAACCCCAAAGTGCTACCACTTCTCAGACAAATCCTGAATCATCTTCCCAAATGCAGAACGTTATGAACTCAACTGTTTTTTTATTACACAGAGTTAGGAATATACTTCCCCCCCCCAAATATGATGAAGCAACTCCCAGGGGAAGGAAGGACTTTGAGTATCCCATGCGGAGTATGTCCTTAGCTCAGTACATACGATGGGAATGTGGCTAGGCAGGTCCCTGAGATGTTCATTAGTGCTAATGGGAGGGATGTGGCCAAGGCACATAATAAGTGTGCAGCTTCGGAAGTGTTGGATTATTCGGAGAGGACAGCTAGCATCTGAGTGATCAACGCCTTTAGCATTTGCCGTTTGGGGACCTCTTCTTTTTTTCAGAGAGTGTCTTCCCTGTCGTTTTTAGCTGGTCTTCACATCACTTTTTTGAAAGCAGAATACTTTTCCAGAGATGGATAAAATGGTAGATTATTTTACTATAATTACCAGACTGGCCAAAAGAACTGAAAGTTCTCGAGTCTTTTCCTTATTCCTTTTAGATTCAGAAGGTAGGTTTGGAAACAATATGTGGTGTCAGTAAGGAACCAATAGCAGAGTCGCTTGGTCTTTGCTTTAGAAAGTCGATGACAAAGACGACTCTCTGCCAAGTACCCTGATTGATCTTCTCTAGAGTCTAGATTTGGTGGAGAGCGCTGCTGGCAGCACAAGGTTGGACCAGATGACACATATGATGGGACACAAAAGTACACATTAAGCCAAGTGTTCATGTTCCGATACGGCCTCGTGACTCATGATGTGACCTTGAATAACTTCTCTAACACAGCTGCCCTAACTTTCCAATGGGTAACAAATCCATCCTTCACAGAGTATTGAAGCTCTGTGAATTCGTATATATAAGCCAAACCTAGAATTTTCCTGGTGCTGTTTATTACTCAGATATTCAGATTTGGAAGCAGGGGAAGACACTCCATCCCACCACATATTTAATAACACGACAGAGAATCTTAAGCACTTTGTAAGTACCTCCAACCACGATGACTGTTTAGAGTCTTATGTGTTTTGACAGTTGTGTCAATGACCTTAGCCTTTAATGGGAATCAACTACAACAGATATGTCTAAATGACCAATGTTGGCCTTCGATGGAACAAAGGATGCTTTTCAATAACCTAAGTGATTTGGCCTGTGTAGTTCTGTAGACAGGATGACACAAATGAATTCAAAATAGGAAGATTCTTACATCATGAGTTTGAGGGAAAAAGCAACTAGAGACTGAAACTGTATTATCTAACATTGGAAATAAGTCTGTTTCTTTGATGGCATAGCAGATGAAGCAACTAACTTTTAGGGGCTCTTTTGTGCAAACATCTTTCTTTGAAGTAAAGGGAACTGCTCATTTTTTGTTTGTTGGGTGGATGTGTGTGTGTGTGTGTGTGTGTGTGTGTTTGCAGTGTACACTGATTGAGTTTGCTTATGCTACAACTCTGCTATAAAAATCTGGAGGTCAAGAACTGTGTTTTTAATACCCACTACATAGGAATAAGTATTTAGATGGTGCTTTTTTTTTTTCAAACACATAGACTTTTTTAAATTTATTTTTTTATACAGCAGCTTCTTATTAGTTATCCATTTTATACATATTAGTGTATATATGTGCTTATTAATTGTTTTTGTTGTGAGTGCAGTAACTAATTGTAGCTTTTACTGTAATTACTGATTAGAACAGCTTTGAGCCATTGAACAGAAATATGTTGGATCAGTGCTCTGGAGTCCTGGACAAACACTTAGGAGGGTTCCTATCAGAGTCTTCCTAGATCTTGATTCTGAGTTCTTCCTCTCATCTCACTGCCCAAATTCAGGCTAACAAAGTTCCTGTCCCTCTCTCCCCATCCAGCCCTGGCCAGTGGCCATCATGAGTCTGTTGGGAGGCAGACACCAGCAACCGAGTCTGTCTGCTACTGCCTAAAGTCTGGCCTGGTCCGCACTGCAATTCCTCACTATTCCGTTGTGACTCCATGGTCACACCTGGGATTTCAGGTATCTAGTTCCACAGGCCATTCTGAAACCTACTCAGCTCTCTTCATTTGCCAAGGTGGGGTGTGCTGACCACGCGAATGTGAACCACACACCTCCAAGTGCAGGGAGGATTATTGACTAAGCCTCAGCTGCTACGTCTGACGTGCATCACTGTGCTTGGGCTAAGGCCACGCTTCCAGTGGCCAGGGAATGACTGTGGACGGATACTGAGGCAGGCCCATTCCTGGAGGGCACAGAGCTCCTCTGATGGGTGACTTTGGCTTGAGAACTCTTGATGGCCTTGCCAAAGTTTCCTTAGAACTGCACTTAGAACTTTTCTCTCTTTTTCACTGGGAACAGATTTGCAATGAGGTCGGGGAGAGGGTCACCCAGCCTCTCCATTTTCTCTCACAGCCATTTCCCCTAATCAGTTTTGTACATCTAATCCTGTGTTAGCATTTGTTTCTGAAAGGACCCAAACTAACATATTGAAGCTGGACTTTTATACTAGGAATGGCAAATTGTATACAGGGATATCAATCCTATGAGGAATTCTGAAACTGGAACAGCCCTTCAGAGTTGTCCCACCGCCCCAGGGGTATGGCTCTTAGAGCCCTGTGTTGAGAAGGATTCTGAAGCTACAGGGTTTAGGCAAATGTGCTGCCACTCCTCCTTTCTGTGCCCACGACAGACATTGCTAATTGATCATACCTATGTATGGAATAGAGCAGTGCTGAGTTAGCAATCAGCCATCAGCACAAGCGCTTACGGATGCCAGGCACTTGTCATTATGTTTCAGACCCGCCTGCAGAACCTAAGTGTGAAAGTGGTGTATCATGATGGTTTGATTTTAGGAAGTTCAATCTTTTACCAGGATTCCTTTGTCAAGGTTTTCTAGCAACTCGCAGGGAATGCTTGCATGTTCCATGAGTCTGTGCTGGTTGATGCGTGCCATCTCCATCAGCCATCCAGCTCTGCATCTTTGCACTCCCCACTTGCCACTATCACGATGGAGCAGGCCATTTTCTACCACTTCTAAATTTTTTATTAAATAACTTTAAAAATTTTTTATTATTATAAATGCTTTATTTATTTTTTTAACATAGAGGAAGCTTGGTGGTGAATATGTAGCCATTTGATGTTTTTATGACTAAGAGTTAAAGCTCAGGCTCTCTTTCTTATAGAATGTAAATGTGCACCAACACATGTATATGTAATTGTTATCAAAATTAAGCTTGGTCACTAAAAGAAGATTCGCTATCTGAACTTTCTTGTGTACTTTTTTCACCTTCACCATCAGGCACTGGAGCATCTGGCCTCTCAAGAAAACCTGGGTCTAGTCCTTCCAATATCATTTTGTTTCTTATTGCTGTCACTGGAACACCCACTTGAACCATTTCGAGATATCTGGCATTTCTTGGATCCTTGACTACAGTTAAGATATTTTCTGGTGTTACTTCACTTTCCTGTGTCCAGAGTCTTGTAAACTGCTGTGACTGCTCTGAAGTGGTTTCACAATGTGTTTCATTTGTGATCCTAGTGACACTTATAGGAGATACTTCAAATGTGACATCATCTAGCCCTGGGATAGATGTCAACTTTGCATCTAAAATATTGAGAGTTGTTTCAATTTGCTGGATACGAAGAGAAAGGTCTGCCAGTTTCTCCTCACAAACTGTAGAGAAGTGGTTGAGGAACCATACAGTGTGCACCACAAATTGGTTTAGAAATGCCACCATTCTTTTCTGTTGAATAGCTGGCACCTTAGTCAGGTCTCTGCCTGACCCCATGAGAGGAAGCCCATCCTCATCCATCTCCTCAGCGGGCGGGGGACCCCATAAATTTTGTATTTAGTGAACACATGCACATAACCTTAAAAGTCTAACATAAGCAGTCCTTAAAGGTTTATAATTTTAAAAGTTATTCCTTGCACTGACCTTCATTTCTGTCCCCCAGAAGCAATGCCTCCTTAACTCTTCTAGCTACCTCCCCCAGTATTTACTTCCTTAATTCTAGAATTTTGCATACACTAAGGTATCCACTGACTTCTCTACATGCTGCATAAGGACTTAGCCCATCGCCATGTCCCACCATTTTTCTTTTTCTCCATAACACTCCAACATAGTCATGTTTTACTAAATCAATAGTCCATGTTTACATTTTTATGATTTTGCAAATACTATTCAATTCACTAGAATTATGCTTCCTTTTGTGTCCAAACACGTATTTCTGCTGGAGTTAATACTTTATTAATAATGAGTATTAATTTTCTTGGTTCCTAGAGCCCTCTCTCCAGGAGCCCTCTGTCCTCCTCATCCTACCTGGGCTGATTTTTCTCTTAGCTTGCTGAAAGACAGCATGCCTAGGGCTGGCCCTTTGCCAATCTTCAGGATAACATCCCATATTTTCCTACACCTCGTATCTCCCTCTTTCTTGGTTTACCCCTTTGTTTTGGTCTACTATCAATACTCAGTTTGCTGCTATTCCTCCTTGCATCATTTCACTCCAGTCTCTTCCAAAGAAACATTGAGATACTGATGTACTGAGTACTTGTGCACATGAAAATTTCTTTATGCCATCCTTGCACTTATTTTGATAGGTATATATTTCTAGGATAAAATCTAGAGTCTAGGAGTAAATCTAAATCTAGGATGAAAATGTTTAAAAGGTGCTTTTTAAGATTTCAATACTGCTGTTGTGTTGAGAAAACTAATGTCATTTTGCTTCCAGTTCTGTTATAGTTGATCTACTGTTTTTCCTCCCTGGAAGATTTTAGGATCATCTTTTTTTCCTTTGAGTTATGAAATGTTACCACAATATGCCTTGGTATGGTCTCAGCTTGGGTTCAGAGATAGAGATTGATGTGCAGGAAGCTTACTGGGGACTGCTCTTGAAAACAACGCTGTGAGGGAGAGGGATGGCAGGATTGGGCAGAGGCAGAAGCTGAACTGCCACAGAGACTTCAGCCAGTTCTATGGAGAGTTCTGCCAGCCAACGCTTCCTCCTCATAGAGAGGGAGAGCTCTGTGAGGAGGAATAGCACTTCAAAGCTGTCCCACCTTAGGCAGGTAGGCTGAGCCTTTATGCGCCCTTCCCCTGTTGACTCGTCAGGGGTTTGAGCCATTTCCAAGAAGGGACTGATCCTGCATGAGGCAACGCCCTTGAGACAGTGTTAAACGCCCAAGAGGGAATCATCTGAGAACTGTCAACTATCAACAAAGCTGGGTCATGTGGAAATGAGTGCTTCAGTCCTGTAGGGAAATCTGGGTGGCACACAACATTATCCACTATAATATGGGTCTTATTTTAATAATTGTGTTGAGCTCTTGCTGGACTTAGTCAGTCTGAACACCTAAGTCCTTCAATTTTGGGAAAATTTTCTTGTGTTTATTATTTGATAGTTTCCTCTCTTCCTTTTTCTTGTTATCTTCTTTTTCTTCCCTATGAGTCATATTTTGCTTCTGTAGAACTGACCTTCTAATCCTCATCTTTCTTTTTCTATTGACTGTCTCTTGATCTTTTCATCCCAACATGTTTCTTCAACTTTATTTTCCAATATGCTTGTTGCGGTCATCTAATAGCATGATGAATCTGAGAGATATGAATAGGGCACCAATACCATCTACTATATGGATTAATAACTTACTTATCCCTTCGGTGTCATTTTGTGGAATTTTGGGAGGGGGAATACATAAACACAGGTGGTCTATCTGACATTCTGAACCAGGAAACATCAGTTACAGACTTTCTTTACTCAGTCTGCTGCTGTTCCTCTTCGAATCACCTCACTTCAAGTGTAATCAGAGAGAATCTACTCAACTCAATGGGAGGCTGAGATCAGGCTATAATGTTCAGCAAGACTTTACCAAAGACCTCAGACCAATTGAAGTTCATTACCACACAGGGAAATTTTAAATTAGTCGTTAAATTTGTCTTCTCTCAGAGTCCATAGGTCCAATTCATTTCAAGAGGCATCAGTTGGGTGTGTAATTAATCCAAATTTTGCCCCATGTTTCAGGGAACAGCTCACATCTCCTCTCTGGGACACCTTGAGTACACCTCTTCTGCCTGTGTCTATGAAAACCAAACAGATGAAGGAGGTCTCCTTTTACCCCTGAAGTCTTAGGCTTTCCAATGAAGTCCTTATTTTTGGGTCAGGACTGGCCTCTTTCCAGGATGACTTGTGGTGGGAATTACCATTCTCTCCATAGCTCTAAGGCTTTCAACAGGGCCATGTTTTTCCCAAGAGTGATCTCAAGGCTTCCACAGAAGTGCTGTCAGACATCAAGAGTTTAGGGAAAGCATAGATGACCAAGGAATTCCTCTGGTTCATTTTGATAATCAGGTCTACACATCCCTCCTGCTATTTTATTTTCTTGGCTCTCTTTCTCCAGCATACAACTGTTTAAATACACACACACACACACACACACACACACACACACACACACACACACTTACACACACTCCACTCCAAAACCAAGCAATAATATATAGACATCGTAGGAATCATAGTCTGCAGAGATGAAGATTTTCATTGACTGAAAGAGTCTTATGTGTTCCCCTGCAGAGCATTTAAACTCCTCAAGCCCCAGTTCCTCCAGCAAGGATCTTCTGTCACATTTGTATAATCATTGCTTTCCCCTAACCAAGGGATATTTAGCCCCAAAATAATGGCAAGTGTCCATCTCCTGCAAACGGAAAATTGCTCCATTGGGGAGATTTGTAATTACAGAATTTGTTTTTCCATGTACTAGAACCTAATATTTACAGCCTATGATTGTGAAGTCAGTCAGTAAGCTGGGTTCAAATTCCAGCTCTGTAACTTCTAAACAATGAGTCCTTGAGACAGTTATTTCATTTCTTGTGCTTCAGCTTTCTCACCTGCAAAATGGAATAGTTAAGAGAACCCACCTCACAGAGGTGTTGCTTACGTTGGGTGAGGAAATTCACGTGAAAGATCTTCAAGCAGTGCTTAGTGAAAAAAAATTCAATAAATATTAACTGCCATTATTATTAATTAAGAGTGTGGCTGCCTTTTCTGCTTCACAGTTACAATATGTTGAGTGATTTGTTAAGTATTAAGACAGGACACAAGTGATGTAAACTGGAAAATCTAGGCTGTTATATGGAGACTACCAATTAAAAAACCATGGATGTCAGAGGTCAGAGTAGATGTTTAGCCTCAGCTAGTAAGATGACCCCCTTATGTGGCTTGAATCCCATTTCAGAGAGTTCAAGAAAGGGGCCCCAAACTCTGCAGCTTTTTTTTCTTCTCCTCCCGACATGAGGGAGAGGCTTCAGGAATCCTTGGCCAATTTACGGCTTGACCAATTTAAAGCTGACAACTGCCTGCCAGTCTGCACTGTTCAAAAGATGAGTGATAATGAGGAGTTTCCTAATTACCGGGGTTTCAGGCTTCTCAGATTATAAATCTCCTCCTGAGGTGTAGCTAATTGGTACTGTCAAGGAGAGAAATTTAGAAAGACTTAGATAATAGGCAGATATTGAATTCAGTTAGGATGACTATTTTCTATTATTTCTGTTCATAGCCCTCTTATATAATAAATCTCCCATCTCTCTGCTCACATGTTGGAAGAAACGGGGTTTTGTCCCTCCTCTTTGTACCTCAGTGGTGCATTGGTAAGAAGAGAAGTTTGTGGAATATTACTCCTACTCGTCACTGGAGGGTTTTAAAAATCTAAACCTGAAATCATTAGATAGCATCTCACTAGATTAGTTTTTAAGGCTCAAGTACCCTGTCTTGTGAAAGGAACTTGGATTTCTAAAAATGGAAGACCAAGTTCCAAATCTCATCTTGCTACTTTATAACACATGGGAACAGAAGTGGCTTGCGCCACTCCTCAGAGACTCAGCTTCCTCACCTGTAAGACAAAGAAAAGAACATCCACTTCACAGAAGTTTCAATAAGGTAAATTAGATAAAAATGTAAGCATAGTGGCTGCCCATAGAAGATAGTTGGTAACTTTTTTAATTAAAAAAGTAGAACTCTTATTAGATAGATTTTTAAAAAACACAATTTTCAGGCACTTCTTTTCTCCTATGCCTGATTGCCACTTCAAACCCAAACAAGTAAACTTGAAAAAAACAAGATATTTAAAGAGACTGTTTCGTTCAAATTCTTATCACTATCATAAGAAATTAAAGCTCTCTGAAATGCACCCCTTAGATTTACATTATGTCAGCAAACATGTAACTCCAAGTGTGTGTGTGCATGTGTGTGTGTGAGACACACACGTACATACACATCATATTATTGATTAGTAGCCCAACCATCCTTCAATAGGATATAATACTGTGAAGAAGTAGTGTGCAGGAATAATAATACTATGAACACAATAAAACTAATTAGATAATTCTGTATTTCAGATGTCACATATGATCTCAAATATAATATTGTTAAGTGAAAAATAGCAAGTGTGTATGGTTTTCTAGTTTTGATATAAAAAAGAAAAGGGCAGATGGGCACAAATACTTGTATATGCTATCTCTGGAAGGATGTACCCAAAATTAGCACCTCTGAACTCCAATGGAGAGGCAATTGGTGGACTTTGGGTCACGAGCCAGAGGGAAACTTTCTTCTGTAGAGTTTGAATTTTAACAGGTACGCCCATATTTTATTGAAAAGAGAAAGAAAGAGATGAAGAGCACTGAGATAATTTGTAATTACCTGCAACAGGAACTCTAATCCTAGCAATTTAGGAGAATCACCTATAGAGCTTGTTAAGCATACAGATTCAGGGGCCGCATCCCAGAGCTTCTGATAGAGAATTGAGGTGTGTGGCAGCAAATGAGGAACTCACATTTAAATGTAATATCCTTTCTTTCTGACAAGCAGACAGGTTTGAAAATCACTGGCCGAGGGCAAAAATCTCTCTGTGCTTTTCAAACTAAGCGATTCAAACTGTCTTCAGGTATCAAGGCAGTGTCCGGGGCCTATGGTTGGAACTGGTAGGGGTGGCAGTGGCTGGGGGAGAATGGAAGTGAGGCCAAGGGCAGTGATTAGTAGACAAGGATGGAGACACACACATACAAAAGCCCTGCTTTCAACTACTACATATTCTGGGAGATTACCAGAAATTTCTTTTGAGAAAGGGATTCTGCTGCTAAAAATATTCCAAAATTATTGTTCCATCTGAAGGAAATTATTCCTATGGCATCACTTCCAAGCAATGGGCCATCCCCAAGTGGAAAAAGAGCTGATTTGTTTTCTTTCTATTCTTATTCTCCAAAATACATGTATGCATAAACATATGTGCACTTGTATTCACATATACAACGTACAATATGTGCACATGCAGATATCCTGCCATAGGAACAAAGATTTCTTCATGTGTATATCCTCCACCACAAAGGACAGTAAGCTTTTTCCATAAAGGACAAAGGAGTACATAATATAAGCTTTGCAGATCATATAGTCTCTGTGTAATCGACTCAACTCTGTCGTTGACATGTGAAAACAGCCATAGACAATACATAAATGAATGGGTATGGCTGTGTGCCAATAAAACTTTATTTATGGACACTGAAATTTGAACTTTATAAATTGTTTTAAAGACAATTTTTCGGAGCAAAATTGAGAGGAGGGTACACAGACTTCCCACATACCCCCTTTTCCCACACATGCAGAGCTTCCTCCCCCATTATCAACATCCCCCACCAGAATGGTCCATTTTTCACCAAGGGTGAACCTGCACTGATACATCATAATCACCCAAACTCCGTAGTTTACCTTAGGGTTCACTCTTTTTTTTTTAGGGTTCACTCTTGGACAAATGCATTACACGTATAATGATTATACATCATTACAATCTTATACAAAGGATTTTCCCTAAAAATCCTCTGTGCTCTGGCTATTCATCTCAGCCGCCACCCCTCCACACACACACTCCACCCCGGCAACCACTGATCTTTTTATTGTCTCCATAATTTTGCGTTTTCCAGAATGTCACAGAGTTGGAATCATAGAGTATGTAGCATTTTCAGATTGGCTTCTTTCACTTAGTAATATGCATTTAAGTTTCCTCCATGTCTTTACATGGCTTATAAGCTCGTTTTTCTTTTTAGTGCTGAATGATATTCCATTGTCTGGATGTACACAGTTATTATTTTTCCATTCACCTACTGAAAGACATCTTGGTTGCTTCCAAGTTTTGGCAATTATGAATAAAGCCGCTGTAAACAGCTGTGTGCAGGTTTTCAAGTAGAAATAAGTTTTCATCTCCTTTGGGTAAATACCAAGGAGCATGATTGCTGGATCATATGGTAAGGGCATGTGTACTTTTACAAGAAACTACCAAACTGTCTTCCAAAGTAGCAACTTCATATAATTTTCACGTATCATGAAATCATGGTCATCTTTTAATTTCTTTTCTACCATTTAAAATATAAAAACCATTCCTAACTTGTGTAACATACAAAAACGAGTGGTGGGCTGGATTTGGCCATCCTGTAGTAATTTGTTGACTGTTCCTTTGTCATCCAATTTAAATGACATTTTTTCCCCTTCTTTGGCATTGGACAAAGTTATTCGTCTCTCTTAGCATCAGAGTTCTCATCTTTAAAATAGAGTGGTTAGTGGGCCCAATATAACAGAACTACTTGAGAATTATGTTGAAACATCTATGTCTGGTACTCTTCCATCTCCATACACTAATGCGTTCACATTTTCTTGGTGTTTTATTAGTCAGGATTCTTTCAAATGCAAATAATAAAAATCCAGTTCACACTGGCTTCAACAGTAAAGGCTATTTGTTAGCTTATACATAACAAAAAGCTCAGATATAGTTGCATCCAGAGGTTTAGGCGATGTCACTGGGGAGAGATCCCTCTCCATTCCTCCACGCTGTTTTCTACCTTGTTGACCATATTGTCAGACAACTTCTCTTCCAAGGATGGTATCTGGCAGCTCCAGGCTTACACCATCCCAAGTTTACGGTCAGTCGAAAAGGAGCATATCTCTTTTTCAGGTGCTCAAGCAAAACATCAGAATTAGCTTAGATTGAACCAGATTGGCTTGGCTTAGGGTAAATATCCATCTTTGAATATATCGCATGGTTGCATGAATGTGATATTCTGCTGATTGGGTCTTTGTCACACATCTACTCCTGCAGCAGAGGGTAAAGGGGAGGTGAAAGCAACGCCATTCAAAGATATGAACTAAGGGACTTCCCCGGTGGTCCAGTGGCTAAGAATCCATCCTGCAATGCAGGGGATGCCAGTTTGATCCTTGGTCGGGGAACTAAGATCCCACATGCTGCAGGGCAACTAAGTCCATGCGCCACAACAAGAGAGAAGCCTGCGCACCTCAACGAAAGATCCCACGTGCTGCAACGAAGGCCTGATGCAGCCGAAAATAAATAAATAAATATATATTTTAAAAAGAAACCAAACAAATTACATTATTAAAAAAAAAAAAGATATGAACTAAGAGTGGGAGAAAGATGCTCCTCCAAAACAAAATCCCCACGCTGTTATCTGATTAAAACAAACAAAAAAAAAAGAATGGACTTGGGCAGCAAAACTCACATATGTAAACTTCAGAGTTCTTACTCACAGAATCTGATATCATTGAGAGTCTGGCCTAATTTCTTGCCAACTCCACGGCAATGGAATGAGAGATATTTGCATAACTGATGATTTTGTTCTTGCACTTGTTGATTTTACTGGATGTTTTACAATGTTTCAAAGAACTGTGTCTTTCCAGTCTTTATGTTGTTTGTCTCTCCAGAGAGAAATGACTTCAGAGAATTAGATCTCTAAGGTTTAATCTCTCCCAAGAGGCCTAATGTGGATAGCACTCTCCTTTCTTGTACCATTTCTTTATTCTCAACAAATTCCTTCCTCCCAATGATTCTACTAGACGCTGAAAACCCAACCACAGAAAGTTTAAGCGTTCTTATCAACCACCAGGCATTCTGTGGGCATACCTCAGAATTCTGTCTTATCCACTGCTTTTAGTAAAGACACAGATCATTCAAGACAGCCTAATCTTTTTCTTCAGAGATTTCACTAGTGACAGTCAAGGAGCAGTGTCTGAGTTTTAACAAAAACATAAAAATATACTCCATAAACTATAACTATTCAGTGTAGTAGGGTTGACTTGCCCTTTTATGGCCATTAAAATGCACCCTACCTTTGTTCTTTTCCTGTCATTCCAACTGGTCTGGTTCTTCTTCTCTTGTCTTCTCATTCCTGCTTTCTATCTCTCTGTGAATCATTTTCTTTCTTCTAGTCCTTACTTGTCTTCTCCAGGCTCAGAGCTCTTCTCTTTCTATACCTACTCCTTTATTTATTTCATTTGTTCTCACATTTCAATGATCACTTTATCCTTACTAGTACCAGCTACTGTTTGTTGAGTGTCTTCTGTATATTTGCTCCTCTCAATGGCTCTGAGAGGTAGCTGGCATTACTTACATCTTACAGTAAGGATCAATGACTTACTAAAGGTCACACAGATAGCAATTGGGAGAGTTGGAGTTCAAGACTGGTCAATCTGACTTCAGAGTCCACTCCCTTTCCACTACACTTCACTATTCTCTTTATTCAGCCCAGATCTCTTGAGCATCTGCTGTGAACACAAAAGACCCAGTCCCTGTCTTCAAAGAGCTCACAGTCTAGCAAGGGAGATAAGCAGTCAATTTAATTACAATATAACTGCTATGACAGAAGCATGCATACTTTGCAAAATTACATCTACATCCCAGACCTCTTGCCTGAGTTCCATGCCCATATCACCAAGGACCTGTTGAACATTTTCATTTGGATATTGTTTTTATTATTTATTGCTGCCTAACAAAAACCCAAAGTGTACTGGCTTAAAATAACAATGATTTATTATTTCTCATCAATTTTCAGATTGACTGAGCTCAGCTGAGTAGTTCTTCTGCTGCAGTTACCTCCCTGCCTACACTCAGCTAGTAGTTTGGCTGAGGCTGGAACATGCAAGATGTATTCTCAATAGCCCTATATCTCTCTGCCCAAGTCCTCTCAACATTCTGTGGTTTAGCCTGAGCTTCCTTATATCATGGTGGCTGGTTCCAAGAGGACAAGACTCAATGCACAGACACCCATGAAGCCTCTTCCTGCACTATGTTAATGTCTCATCAGCCAAATAAGTCACATGGCCAAGCACAGAGTCAGTGTGGGAGGGAACTATACAAGAGCATGACTACTAGAGCCATAGATCACTAGGGACCACCAAAGAGACGGTCCACCATAGGGGTCCATTTTTCACCTCCATATCTTCAACTGAAATCACCATGTGCCTTCAAAACAAACTCACATTGCAATTTTTACTTCTGGTATCACCATTCTCAAAATTTAGGAGTTATTGTTGACTCCAAAATCTATCCTAACTACATCTAATTCTTTTCCACTTTTTTCTGTAAAATATCTCACATTCTTTCCTTTCTTTTTCATATACACTGCCACTACTTATTTTGTTCAGGACGGTCTACTAACTTAGGGGATTCCAGCTGTGTGCTGGTACTCACTACCATGCTACGAAAAGGTTATAAGGTATGAAGGATAGGGTGATCATCATTTGAAGATCTTGGGGTGAATGCCTAGGGCAGCCGGAGTCTCTGGACCAGTCACTCCCGACCAGGAGCTGTATTGTCTAATTGCCACAGTGAGCAATACATTCATCTTTTTTCATATGTGCCATAAAATGAAAATTTTGGAAAACACCATTGTAATTGAATCTTCTGCCTTCTATCCATCGTTCTTACCATCACCACGTTAATATTTTTTTACCATCACAAAGCTAATGGTTTCCCACTTAGGAAACCACTTCTTATTTCACTCTTCTCTCAATATCGTAAGTTTCCCATTGCACACAGTCCAAAAATTCCCGCCATCTGACTTAAACCTGCTTTTCAGTTTTCTGGCCAGTCCTCTCCAAAAAACACATTTCTGCCTAACTGATCTGCTTAGCATCTCCCAAAAATGTCTTATTATTTTCTGCCTCCTTGTCTCAGGGCAAGTCCACCCTCTTAGAAAACTTCCAGACCCCAACTATTCTTCGAATCCATGTCAAGTTCCTCAGCCTCCATGAAGGCTACCAGATTATCCTGGCCCATAGTTATGTCTCTGTTGCCTCTCACCTCCAAGAAGACACTGTTTATAATTCTACCCTGTCCAGTAGGGTAGCTGCTAGCCTCATGTGCCTATTTAAATTTATATAAAACTAAAATTCAGTTTCTCATTCACACTGGCCACATTTCTAGTGCTCAGTAACCACAGTGACTAGTGGCCACCATATTGGACAGCACAGACATAGAGCATTTCCATCACTGCAGAAAATTCTTTTGGAAGGCTAAGTCTATGCCAGATATTTGGCATTTAATCACTGTTTCTGACTTTGGGTTGGCTTTTCCATAGCCAATTTCCAACTCCCTTACTGCTTTGTTGCCTATTACAGATCCTGAAAAACTCAGATACTTCTATTTCCAGACTCCCTTGCAAGTAAGCTTGTCCAGATCTGGCCAATGCAATATAAGAGTATGCTTGTTGGGAGGGCTAAAGTTCTTTTGTATGATCAAAGAGAGAAGTCTTCAAGGAGATCTCTCTCATTGGATACCCCATTCATTGCCTTTGGACACAGCCATGTGCAGATTCTAAACGTGTAGCAGGTGTCTCATGATCCTGAGGAAAAAACCAGGACTATCTCAGAAATTCCTGTCCCTGAAATGGTTAAATCACTCAATCAATCCTAAGACTACTAACCCCCAAAAATCTTGGTATGTAGTCAATTACATTATTTTACTGTTTAAGCCTCTATTAGCTATAATACTAGTCATGAGTCTTAATTCTTAGGCACTAAATGCACCCTTAGTAAACGTGCCTATATTTAGGCCCTGCCTCTTCAATGACATTGAAAATACATTAAGACAAGAACATCTTTATAACGTCTCTCTGACTCATCCACAGCACATGGTAGGTAGTAAACTCAGGGAAGCTGAATGATTTCTTCCTTCTCCTGGGCTGGACCATGGGCTTACAAATTTCTCTTCTGAAACTCTCTAATCTTAGCCCATGTGAAAAAGTGTGTCATTTTAACAACAGCAACACTTCAATTTATATTTGTACCTGAAAGTTACACTAGAAAGGTGAGAAAGGAAGAAATATAGTCCTTCATTTTTACCTCCAAGATACACCCAAGACACATCAATTTAAAAAAATGAATCTGATAGCATGATGTCAGCAACAATTTAAAAGGAAGCTTTTGAATCTCATTGAAAGCTTTGCCACGTAATTTAGTCACACGCAGCTTCAAGAATCATTTGCAGTGTATGGTGTATGTAGTGTGATATGTGTGTGTGTGTGTGTGTGTGTGTGTGTGTTTTGTATGTGTTCACCTCAGTGGCTTATTATCAAAGACATGTGAACTAAAATAGGATGTTATTGAGTCCACTTTATCTGTTTCTTTAAGCCTTTTGTTTTCTAACCCATGTTAAAGTTCTAGGTCTTGACCCAATAGGAATTCTCATTTCAATCATTCATTTAACATCCATCACTGAGTACCCAACAGACACCAAAGATCCAAAAATGCAAAAGACACAAACTCTGATTCATTAACATTTTTATAGTGCTTCCACTTAGAAATTTATCTCCTCTGATGGATTCTTCAACCCCAGGAGGAGGGACCCTTCATGCCCTCAGATCTGGAGATAGCTCTACAGCCAGCTCTAAGGCTGGAAGCGACTGGACAACAAGGCTGCCAGAGTGAGTCCCAGAACTGAGGCTGAGTTTGATTTTCCAAGCCCTGGTTTTTCCTCCTTTCCATGCTGGGAGTCATTATGGGAAAAGGTTTTAGGACACTGGCTTTGGTATCAGAGTCAAATTCCTACATCTGCCTTGTGCTAAGCGTGATGATGCATTACACGACTGCTCTAGGCCTCCATTTCTTTCTCTACAAAATGGAGATCATAATAGTACATTTAATCGTACCTATCCCACAGAGTTAGTGGGATTATATAGGTATAGTCTTTTTGATTAGCATGTATTAAGTGCTCAGTAAATGCTAGATTGTATAGCAAACCATTTAAAATCATCAGTTAATGTGAACCAAATGTGTGGTGCAATGAGCAAAAATGTCTGGAGGTGATCGTGTGTATTCGTTCCAGATTAAGTGGACAACGGGCTAGCTGGGATCACATCAGAGGTGCCCCTGTCTTCTATAAGGAGGGGCTGCACTCAAGCTCAGCTTCCCATGGAACCAGGGGCTCCCTTTCCCTTATGGGGAAGGTTGCAACATCGCATAGGCTCCAAGGTCTCCAGGGGCTGGGCACCTGGTACTGCCAGAAAACGCCTTCTGAAGAGCTGGTCCCCAGATTGAGGCCATCTAGTACCAAGAAACCTGTGACTTCCAACCCACTCCCCCTGCCCCACCACCACCACAGGAGAGAATGCAGTGGAATACCCTGATCTGGTGTGGACTTCTGTGGAATAATGAGAGAATGGGGACTCAGGCCTTCTCTTCTCTTGCTGATATTGACCTGTGTAAGTTTCTCCTTTCTCCAACAAAGGCTACTCCTTAAACCAAAGAGTTTGTCTTGAACTCTAGTGCATGACAGGTGGAGGCTCAGCGGGGACCCAGCTCGTCTAATAAGTAGGTACAAGATAGATGCTAACTGACTGGACGATAACTGGTGTCTAAAGTCTAGTATATCTGCAGGAAAAGAACCAAGTAAGCTCTGAGAGAAAGAAATCCAGAGAAGCTGAGCATACCCTATATGAAACATAATTTGAGTCCTAAATTCCCCTTTTCTCATTCCGTGCATATATTCCCTTTCATACACAATATTCGTATTTGTGATTTTGTATTCTTTTGCTTAAAGGAGTACCCCCAGTTGTACAAGTTTCAGGCCCCCCAGACCTTGGCTGTGATTGATCAGCAATGGTGTTTCACAGCAAGAGGAAAGAGAGTAGCTGCACACATGTCACAAACATAGCACCCTGTTACACCCAACCTCTTTGCTTCACATATGAAGAAACTGAGAATCAGAGAGGTGACTTGATATTTTTTGGCCCCACGATCGGGGATGAAAAGGGGGACTTTAATCTCCCATCCTCATGTTTGTATTAGCAACAGTAATGAAGTAACACATCCAGCCTTTCTCCGTCCTCCCCAAGAAACAGGTAACATTTCTGAAGCACTTTTGGGGAATGGGTAAGTGTGAGGGCTCTGGAGCCAGACAGAGTTCAATGTTCAAGTTCATCACTTGCCAGCAAAGTAGGTAATCTCTCTGCACCTTAGTTTCTTCAGCTGTAAGAATGGAGCTGGTAATAATAATACATTCAGCCACTACAAGGATTCAATGAATTAACTCATGAAAGCATTGAGAAAGTTGGCCAGCACACAGAAAGCACTCAACAAATGTTGGGAGAAGGAACAGAGCAGCATGATTCTTTTTTTAACATCTTTATTGGAGTATAATTGCTTTACAATGTTGTGTTAGTTTCTGCCCTGTAACAGAGAAAATCAGCTATATGTATACATATGTCCCCATATCCCCTCCCTCTTGCATCCCCCTCCCACCCTCCCTATCTCACCCCTCTAGGTGGTCAAGAGTACCGAACAGCATGATTCTTGACTCTCTTTTTTCTTCTGGTTCTGGATCAACGTGCACTTGGGATGAAATGAGTGTTTTACGCTCTGTTCCTACTACCAGATAGTAGGGATGTAAGAGTTGACCCCAGGACTTCCTTCAAGAATCAGGTTCAGAAGTTCATCTTTCTTTCTCTGTTCCAGGAAGAAGGTAAAGTAGTAATTCCATGAATACAAATTCTTGCTTGGGTGACATGCACGAAGGTCTACATTTGGGCAGAATACTTATGAGACCCAGAAGTGGCTGCAGATCAGGCTACTTTCTTCAACTGACTTTTACCACCACCACCAACAGCAACAAATTTGTACTTAGATCTACTTCTTTCTCATGTGAGTCCATCTTTTCCTTGCTTATGAACTGGGGAGGCGGGTAGGAAGGTAGTGCTATTCATTGGTCTCCTTCAAACACCAATGAAGTCAAGTCAACTCTGTAATTTAGGACAAACCAACTCCAAATGTAGCGCTCTCTTAATGGTTGAAGGCAGAGACTTTCTGTTTCCCTGCCATGTTGCAGGGCAGAGGAATCATTGCTGTGGCCAGAGGTCCAGGGTACAGCCTCCCTGGTGCCCCCCTAGAGCCATTCCCTTCTGAGGTCTTGCCAGCCCCAGACTCCCTACCCAGGGCATGGCCAGCCAGTGGGCAGGGGTTCTCGCGGTACTGGTGGGACACAGAGACCACTGGCCCTTTCCTCATGTTGAGAATACTATTCCTGCTCTCTTTCCACTTTTTTAATACTCCTAGCACCTAGCATCATCAATTAGTCATAACCTAACTGTTTTCCCCTGCTGTGTCTGGCTGCTTTTACCCCCCATGCGATTTTATCACACACCCTTTGCTTCTGTCCCAATTGAACCATCTTCTTCTTTCCCAGAGCATGAATTCGGCAGTTAGACAGTCTAAGTTAAAATCTGAGATCTATCCCTTACTGACAGTGTGACATAGGCAAGTTACCTAACCTCTCTGTGCCTCAGTATCCTGATCTATAAAGATAACAGTAGTACCCACCTAATAGGGTGCTTGTAAGGACAGTAAGTTAATATATATGAAGTGCTGGGAACACCCTGGTATGTAACCAGTTGCTGATTATCATCACTCAGCCTTCACCAAAACCCCAAGAGGTAAGATTATAATACTAATTTTACAGACTGGGGTGAGGCTACACTGCTACTCTGGGAATTGTGTAGACACTGATTTCATTTATATTAGGTACCATATTCCCATAGGGGTTTTTAGAAAGGGACTTAGGCAATATCCAAGTTTATTTTTAAAGCTGGAGCAAATTATTCTCTAAGTATAATTAAGTCCTTTTGAGAGTCCAGTAGGAAATTATTCACTACTAAATGGTAATCTTTGTAATTCAAGATAATTTTAAAAAATCTCCCTCTGACTGATCCTCAGAGAGAGACAGCTTTTTCAAACAGTTGGGAGATATTCTATAAGTCTCAGGTAATGTTATTCCTATAATTCATTACTTATTTACACATAGGCAGGTGCTAACTCAACTGGCAGGAGATGGGTCATTACTTCATTAATGTCTCATTATTAATCTCATTACTTCCAATATCTCTATTTTGGTGACAGGTCCCCAGATCTTCTGGGACAGCTCTAATTTTAAAGATCCTATTGTGTTCCCCCTCATATCATCAAAATCTCTCTCAAGGAAGTGTCATTATTAGAGCATCTCAAGTCAGCTCCCAGATCGACAGTGGCATACACAAGTAGAATCGTCTTCTCATAGTGTGTGTGCATGTATTTCAACTTGGAAAAAATATCGTCCCCAAGCCCCACAGATTTTTTTCCCCATAGATTATTGAGGCAGTAAATTTGACAGCACAACCATGAACAATGTCCCAGTGTTAGGAGAGTCTGGATTATGGAAGCTGAGGGTCTAGGGTGAGACCCTCCCTTTCCCACGTAGCTGTGGGACCATAGGCAAATTGCTTAATTCAAGTTTTCTACTTGGAAAATAAATGTCTGTAGGCCCCTGTCACTTGCCCTTCTTCTACTTTAAAGCTAAACGTGCAGGTTCATCTATAAACTGGTAACAGAAAACAAACACAAAAACAAAATGCTGTCTTTTCATCTTGGGCTGAGTCAGGAGTTCTCAGTTAAGATAGAGCTGATATTTATCTGGTATGCACTGGTAAAAAACAGCTGTCTTCCTTTCTGGTTAGGCCAGCAGCTATTCTGTCTGCTCCTTCTCACCCTGCACTGAATTTTATATATTTTGGCAACATCCCTTTCCTCCTCCTCCCCTCCCTAATTAAGAGAGTTAAGGTGTATGTGAGCTCTGGGGTCAGAAAGACCTGGGTCTGAATCCTGACTCTGCCTCCCACCAGCTCTGTGATCTCAGACAAGTTACTTAAGCTCTATTGCCTCAGCTTCTTTAAAGCAGGGACAACAGTAGGCACTACTGGATATTAAATGAGCACCAAGCTCAGGGTCTGGCATAATGTACACACCCACTACATGTTTGCTATTATCATTAAAGTAAAAAAAAACCCTGAAAGTCTTCAGCTATAAAATGGTAATTAAAAACCTGTCCAATAGGAGGATTAAAGGAAAATCTGACAATTGTGGAGAAAACCTACAATTATAAAAAGGAAAACTATACCAAAAAGAAGAAGAAATGTAACCAAAATTTAAAGTTTGCCTCATCAGTAGATAATATTTAGTTCAGCATAACAAGGTAATTAGAGAATATCAGTTTAACTAAATACATTATAATAGATCTACATGGGGAGGGTGAGTGAGGGGAAGGAAAATTTTAAGAGAGTAAAGTTCACATGTACTATAAGAGGCAGTCATTAAATACCAAATTGATTAATCAAGAAAAAGCAGCAGGGCTTCCCTGGTGGCACAGTGGTTAAGAATCCACCTGCCAATGCAGGGGGCACAGGTTCAAGCCCTGGTCCGGGAAGATCCCACATGCCACGGAGCAACTAAGCCCGTGCGCCACAACTACTGAGCCTGTGCTCTAGAGCCCGCGAGCTAGAACTACTGAGCCCACGTGCCACAACCACTGAAGCCCATGTGCCTAGAGCCTGTGCTCCACAACAAGAGAAGCCACCGCAATGAGAAGCCCGCGCACCGCAATGAAGAGTAGCTCCCACTCACTGCAACTAGAGAAAGCCTGTGCGCAGCAGCAACGAAGACCCAACACAGCCAAAAGTAAATAAATAAAATAAATAAATTAAAAAAAAAAAAAGAAAAAGCAGCAAGAGTAAATCATTTAGAAATGTGGATGGAAACATGGGAAGAATCAGCAGGAAGTGTTGCACATGGCTGGGGAGCTGGACACAGGCCAGGAAACTACTATTTTTTTCATCATAAGCCTTATAGCACTATATTAGTTAGGGTTGTACTAGGCTGCAAGTAACACCAACAGCAACAAAATGTATGCAAGTAACAATTGCTTAAATATAAGAAAGTCTGTTTCTCGCTCAGATGAAATTCCATAGGGGTGTAGTCAGTTCTGGTGTGGGAGCTCCATTCCATGAATAAAACTCAGGAGGACAAAACTCCTCCCAGCTCACAACCCCCTAGGAAGTAGCCTTTGCAATCCAAAGCCACCTTCCTCCCAACAAGGTGGGGAAGGGACGAAGAAGAAAGCATGTCAGGCTAGGACTAGCAGTCTTTTCAGGAAGTCTCCTTGAAGCCACACAACACTCCTGCTTGCCCTATTGGCCAGAACCTATCCCATGCCCACGTTTGGCTGCAAAGGGAGCTTAAAGTACAGTGTTTATTTGGGACAGACACATGCCTGGCTACAGATTTCTTGCTGTGGAAGAACAGGAGATTGGATATGGAATACAACTAGTTGTTCCCATAAGCACTTATTGATTACTTTAAATTTCTGAAACTTTAATCAAAATAAAATCTAAAAGCAAACCAAATACAACACTGTGTGTTATGTGGTAGTTAAGAGTTCAAGCTCTAGGATCAGAGGGCTGGGGATTGAATCCTGTATCGTGCACTTAGCACTACACTTCCTTACCTGAGTTAACAATTAAAGGAGGCGATCCTAAAAAGTGCTTATAATAGTTGCTGGCATATGATAAATATTCATTTAGTGTTTGTTTGTTGATGTCATAAACATTCTACAGTTATGAAAATAAACAAGTACCTAAGCCTCAGATATCTGAGGAAAACCAATAAATGGAAGAGCCAAGATAAACAAACAGAACAACTGAATCTCCAAGAAACATTTAGAGAATCATTCAGGGAATAGTTGAGATTAGCAAATTTCAGTAAATAACCTTAATAATATTCAAGAAAATACTGAATGCATAAAAAAATAAATAAATGCATAAAAAGGGGCAACAAGACAGTATGAGATACAACAAGTACAACTAAGGTACAGCCTCAGATTCTCCAAGCTTCCCCAGTTTCACAGACGCACAGCGGCATTCTGGGCCTCAGCCCACCTAACATTGTAACGACTGCCAGGCAGTTACATCATGTGAGGCCAACCAGTTACACCCCATAGTTTCTGGCTTCTCTCACCATTTCTGGAAATGGTGTGCGTTCTGGCTTCCCCCAGAAGGGATGGATGATATAACTAGCATTGTAGGTGAATTAATTCCAGTGGGGCAAACTTTGACCAGTGAGTGATAAGAGACAGGAGGAAGGTGGACCACAAATAGGTGAACAATAAGTATGCAATAAATGAGTTCACGAATTTTCTCTTCTTCTGAGTATGAAAAAGTTAGCAAAAACGTTTTAAATTTTATATATTAAAAATGGAAACTTACATGTACTATTAATCAAAGCCCCAAAATTAATCAGTAGGAAAAAAAACTGAAAAGGTCGAGTTAACAAAAATTGGGAGTTTGTTGGGTAATAACAAGCTAGCAAGGAGAAAATAGCTATGCCGTGAAGAACTAACAGCATAAATACAATATGGAAGTTTAATGGTAAATGCCAGGGAAAAAACCCCAAATATGATTTTGGCAATTCTTTCTAGGTAGTAAGACCAGGAGAGACATAACTTTTCATAATATTATTCTATACTGTTTAATAAAAACTTGTAATACTCAGGTATTATGTGTATATAGCTTCAGATATAGATAATTACTATTTTAATTATTATAAGACTACATAAGACTCTTACGTTGGTTGACATGGCAGGGAGAGGTTTTGTCTTAGTTCGGTTACATTTTACATAACTTTGGTTGTTTGAATATTGATTTTGATCATGTATGACATTTATGAATAAAGTTATTTTGGGAGGGAAATTGATACGACAATATAGATAATGCCCAGCATGGAGTGAGCAAATAGGTAAGGATTAAATGACATGATGTATGTAAAGCATTTAGTACAGTGCTTGGCGCCACTCAGTAAACATGGTTATTACTATTACCTTGATATTGCTGATCTTTGAGCTTCTAGCTTTCAATTAACTGAATTGCATCCCACATGAAACTTCCATAAACAAGTCTAAAGATTCCTTCCTTCTATCAACTCAGGGTCCAAAGATTTTCCAAAGACTTTATGGCAAATCCTGGTTCCCACCTTCACTTGTGATGAGATTCTGAGCCTCAGCATCCCTATCTGAGAAATGGGGACAACAAGATGAAGCTCAGAGACTGTAAATGCAACAATGCAACTAGTACACGGCACAGAGTAAAGACTCAATATGTGAAAGCTACTGTTGTTGCTGTTGTTACGAAGAGCCAAATCCAGCTAACATCTTGAATACACAAGAAATACCTTGACAAGCACTCAGGTCAAAGACAGATTCCTTGAGACCCTCGTCTGTAATTGGGAAGCACAAGGCCTTCATCATCCAAATTCCCCAAGGCTGCCATCATCACTAGGATCTGCTGCCTCCCTGTGGAGTTTCATAGACACAGTCAATAGACCGGTGAAGCTTCAGGGCCAGGATTTCATCTCCAAGCCAATCAGAAAGCTTCCCTGGGGTCCTAACTGTTTTGTTCGTGGATTATTAATATTCAAGTCTTCATACAATTGTCACCTTCTCAATGAGTCCTATGCAGCCTCCTCTGTTTAAAACAGCCACTCACACCCCCCCGCTCCTTATCTTTCACGCTGTTCTAGTGTTTCCCTTTCTCGTTGCCTTTATCACCTTCCAATATATTACCTAATTTATTTATTCTTATGCATGTTATTTATTTTCTGTACTTTCCTTTTACTGCACAAGAGCAGAGGTTTGGGGGGTTTGTTTGGTTGGTTGGTCTAATTTGATTCCAAGTGCCTAAAAGAGTGCCTGATGCACAGAGAGAACTCAGTAAGTATTTCTTGATTGAATGAATGAATGAATGAATGAATGAATGAATACTTTCTCCTGGCCCATGACATGAAATGCTTGGAAACCTTGAAGCTATGAAGGGTTTTGGTTGCAATGAATATATGTGCATGGAGAGCCACAGTCCCCGGTGCCAGATGTAGCTTTTATTCTAACACAATTCATACTCTATAATGATCAGCAATAGAAATGCAGTGACACATATGCGACGCCAGTTTGTACTCTCCGAAGTAGACTCTGCTCTGTGTGTGTGTGTGTCCCACACAGGATTTTGAAGATGAACATAATGTGAAAGGAAGAACTAATTTCTTAGAGGGTAAAAAGAGGGAATTTCATAAATCTTCAAGACTTTTGTCTTATACTTTTATCCAATGAGAAAAACATTTGAAACTGGGTTTTAAAAAGCACAGTCCGAAAGGGGTGGGGCAGATCTGAGTGAGATGTGTGTCCCCTTCTAGTCTAACGTAAGCCCAGTGCAGGATGTGTGTAGCGTAAGGCTTCAAAGGCGGGGCTGGGTTGAAATCTCACCTTTGAGACCTCAGACAATTTACTTTCACTCTTCTGAACTTCAGCATCCTCATCCGTCAAATGGGCATCACCATTTCATCACTGAGAACTACGTGCGGTAACGAATTTATAAGTCAACTACTGGTAAAACCCACACCCCAAAACACAGCTCTCTGAGTCACTTTCCCTTATAAAAAAAAAAAAAAAAAAAAAAAACCTGGCTAAATCTACCTTCCCATCTACACTGTGAAATCCGGGGGTCCCTGGATTGTTTTCAAGTGGGAGGAGGTTACTTTTCTGCTAGTAGCTTCTTACTCTGGGGTTCCCTGTGTCCTCTGAACTGTGACTGCTCTTTGGCTGCTGCTTTCCTTTCTCTGCCCTGTGTTGAAGGAAATGTGGACTATTTCGTTAACCGTCCCCAGCAAGAGTTAACTGGCACAAGGCAATTGTGTGGCCCATGCCCAGTAGCACAGGTGACTTACGTCCCAGCAAAATACAGCTGTCTAGTAAACTTAGCTGCTCTTAAAGTTTTATTAAACATCCCCCACAGAAATCTGTCACTGAATGTGTTTTGCTGGGGATACCACATGCCCCCACCACACTTCCAGGCCTCATCCACTTTTTCTTTCTCACAGTCGCCTATAACCTCTTCCTGAATGTTTGCGTTTTTAGCTTTTCGTGACTCCACCTTAAACTGAGCCTACAGCTGCATATCCAGAATTCTATAAAGGGTTCTGCTCTACAAGAGGCCATCTACTGGAGGACCTTTACCTTCTCACATAGCAAAGCAGCCACGGAACCTGTGACATACGTCCGTTCTTTAACATGATTACAAAAATCTCAGGTGTGCCTCACCATCCTCTCTGCTCTCAGTATGAGGAAAAAGGTAGACACACTTATCCCCATACTGATATAACTTAGGCTAGCGCCATTAGAAGAAAAGTTTTTTGTAGTTATACGTTTTTCCCTCTGCACCTTACCTAGCACATAGTAAGCGCTCAGTAAACGGAGCCCTTATGATGATGCTTTCCTTGGGGTGAGATATTTGCAGTTCTGAGAGCAGAAGGCAGAAAGCAAAGCCTAAGACAGAGAAATCAGATGCCGTCTTAGTTGGGTGTTCCCAAAGCAGGACCTGAGACGAGGACTTGGATGCAGGCGGTTTATGTGGGAGCCAGGAAGCAGGGAGAGGCAGGGAGAGGGAGTGAGACGGGAAAGGGAGAAAAGCTGATAACGGGCGTGGAATAAGTGGGTGAGCACTCCAGGCCAAGGGAGAATCTTGGAGGAACCAGGACAGAGAGACCAGGGGCCATTTGTCCATTGACTCCTAACCTTCACCGGTTGGAGTTTGCCTCTGGGGCATATTAACCCGCCCTTCACACTGCACTTACAGGTTTGTCTTGCTGAAGTGGAGTCATTGCCATGGTATTGGAGAAAGTCTTAGGGCACACGGAGAGCAGGGCCATGCCCACACTTGAAATGGGAGCTCTTGTTCTACCCCAGCCGCAGGTGAACACAGAGGCGGCCACAGGGAGGCGGAGCAGGCTGAGAACAGCATCCGTGCTGGGTAAAGGCAAAAGCACTGGACCTCAGTCCTGACGTGGAGAGTAAATAGTGTTTGACTAAGAACTTAAGTCTTCTGTGCCTTTCACCATTTCTTTCCTATTATAGGAAAGGGGAAAGAACGACTTTCATTGTGAGCACATACCGGCTGTAGATGAACCCCCTGGGAATTCCCGAGGGGGATCTGGAACTTTGCAGGTATCAAGACAAGAGATATTTTTCTCTGTTGACAGACAAGAAAACTAAGACCAGGAGAACTAAAGGTATATATATATGCCCAAGGTCACTCGGCTACTGATGAAAAAAATTAAGCTTTGAGGCCAGGCCTTTAAAATTCCCCAATCCTTGCTCCTCCTATCACCCAGGATGAAACGGGGAAACCCATCACAATCCAATCACAACCCAATCACACAGGGCAGTGCTGCTTGTAGAACACTGCAACGCTGGGCAAGCAAAAGTCCTCTCAAAATGATGAAGATTTGTTGCTGTGCTCAGTAAAGCGTGCACCCTTCTTTCTTTCCTTCCTTCCTTCCTTATTAACTGCCCTGCTCACAGCCTCAGTTCACCTTTGCTACTTGTGACGCCTGCAGCCAGGAAGCAGGTGGTGTTTAAGTCCACGCTGCCCTGAAGCCCTTCACGCTGCGGAGGCTCAGGGAGGGCCCGGCAGGCAGACGGACTGAGAACTGGGAGTCAGGGAGGCTGGGAGGTGCATAACTCATTTACAAAGTCTTGGGAAGCTCCACATTTGTCATGCTCAGCTCTACACACACACACACACACACACACACACACACACACACACACACACACACACACACACACACACACACACACACACACACCAGCCATCTGCCTAACAATTTCCAACCCAACAGAGTGAGTTGGGCTGCAAGCAGGGTTGGCAATTCTCTTCTGTGTCTGAGACTCGATAGGTCACAAGAAACCTTCTGCTGGACCAGATCCTGAACTAGTAGAATTCATATTATGTGGATGTTTCTCTGTTTTTCTGTTAACTTTCTTTTTCAAGGGATATTTTTATGAGTCATTTGCTGGCTTGTCTTCTCCCAAGTCATCTGATTTCCATTTAGATGTTGTTCCAGCTTCAAGATGCATTTTCTTTTATAGTCGTTTCAGTTGGACTTAATTGTTCTGGTACAGTCCCTTGCTGAAGTTTTGTTTCTGCTCGTTTTATGGGTGCCAGATTTCTGAGATTCATTTGGCTCAGCCAGGTCCATATTTTCGTGTGTAACTTTCTTACATTTCACTCCTTTCTCCCCTATTGTTTTGCAATCAAGTAACTTTAAATCTTCACAGGTATTTCACTTGGCTTTATTTTTCCTAGTTGAGTTTTACTGTTTTATAAGTGTTCATTTCTCACTTATTTATCAGTATACTTTGTTTGTTCCTCTCCTGCTTTGGGACTTGGCTGAGGGAGTAATGGCTTTTCAGCCTCCTGGTAAGAGAGTCTATGAATTGGGTGACCATACGTCCTCATTTGTCTTGGACAGCGCTTGTGTGGCCTGTCATTCTAGTGTCCAGTCCAAGTATTCTTTTGAGAATGTACCAGTTGGGGGATAAATTACATGGTCACCCTACCTGAAAGTGGGTTTGTTCCACTTTAATCTGCAGACCAGGGCTGAACACGCTTGGATCCTATGGATCCAGCGACTGAAGACACATCCTTTTACATCTTACCCTGTATGGGTTTACCTATAGTCTGAGAAAGTTCCCTTTCTTTTCCTGAGGGTATATAACAGGGTAAAGTTGTTGACTTACCTTGTGGTTAGATTTAAACTTGTGATTGGGCATGTGTAGAACACATGAAAATAGGGAACACTGGGGTCCCTCCCTCCATTCATGTATTTGAAAGAGCTTTGGATGTCTGACCTGAATTTGAATCCCAGCTTCCTCCCCGCCTCCTTAATTGTCCAATCTCCTACAATACTAACACTTTTCTAGCCTTCTTCTGCTACTTGAAAATGCAAATTAACAAATAGTCAATCTTTCAGAATGTTGTGAGGATTAAAGATAACATATATGTGGAACCAGATAGTGGTGGTAGTTGCACAACATTGTGAATGTACTAAATGCCACTGAATTGTAGGTTTTAAAATGGTTGATTTTTATGTCAATTCCACCTCAACAGAAATTTTAATTTTTAAAAAAGATAATGTATGTGAAAAGTTCTAAAGCATAGTGGGTGCTTAGCAGAAGTTCATGGCCCTTTCTCTGCTATTAGAAAAGGGTCAAGGGCCATTTCTGATAGTTTTCACTGGGGCCTGATCGTCACAGAGCCTGATTCCCAGGCCGGCCAGGGCACAGCGCCAGCAGCTGATATGCTCATTGCAGAGCAAGTGAATAGCGCCCCCTGTTGCTGTGTGGCAATCTGGCCCACTGTTCACGAATTTGGATGGTTTGCATCAGAATTCCCTGAGTCAGGGACGGAGCAGTAGTTGGGAATCTGTCTGCCAATGCAGGTTCTATCCCTGGCCCGGGAGGATCCCACATGCCGCGGAGCAGCTGGGCCCGTGCGCCACAACTACTGAGCCTGCGCTCTAGAGCCCGCGAGCCACAACTACGCAGCCCGCGCACCACAACTACTGAAGCCCGCATGCTCTAGGGCCTGCGTGCCACAACTGCTGAGCCCGCGTGCTGCAACTACTGACGCCCGAGCTCCTAGAGCCCGTGACCCGCAACAGGAGAGCCCACTACAGTGAGAAGCCCACACACCACAACAAAGTGTAGCCTCCGCTCGCAGCAACTGGAGAAAGCCCAAGCGCAGCAATGAAGACCCAATGCAGACAAATAATAATAATAATAATAAATAAATAAATAGAGAGAGGAGAGAAGATGGCGGAAGAGTAAGACGCGGAGATCACCTTCCTTCCCACAGATACAGTAGAAATACATCTACACGTGGAACTGCTCCTACAGAACACCCCTGAACGCTGGCAGAAAACGTCCGACCTCCAAAAAGGCAAGAAACTCCCCCCGTACTTGGGTAGGGCAAAAGAAAAAAGAAATAACAGAGACAAAAGAATAGGGACGGCACCTGCACCAGTGGGAGGGAGCTGTGAAGGAGGAAAGATTTCCACGCACTAGGAAGCCCCTTCGCGGGCAGAGACTGCGGGTGGCGGGGGGGAAGCTTCGGAGCCACGGAGGAGAGCGCAGCCACAGGGATGCGGAGGGCAAAGCGGAGAGGTTCCCGCACGGAGGAGCGGTGCCGACCAGCACTCTCCAGCCCGAGAGGCTTGTCTGCTCCCCCGCCGGGGCGGGCGGGGCTGGGCGCTGAGGCTCGGGCTTCGGAGGTCGGATCGCAGGGAGAGGACTGGGGTTGGCGGCGTGAACACAGCCTGAAGGGGTTAGCGCACCACAGCTGGCTGGGAGGGAGACCGGGAAAAAGTCTGCAGCTGCCGAAGAGGCAAGAGACTTTTTCTTGCCTCTTTGTTTCGCGGCGCGCAAGGAGAGGGGGTTCAGAGCGCCGCCTAAACAAACTCCAGAGAAGGGCGCGAGCCGCGGCGATCAGCGCGGACCCCAGAGACGGTCGTGAGACGCTGGGGCTGCTGCTGCCGCCTCCAAAAAGCCTGTGTGTGAGCACAGGTCACTCTCCACACCGCCCCTCCCGGTAGCCTGTGCAGCCCGCCACTGCCAGGGTCCCGTGATCCCGGGACAACTTCCCCGGGAGAACGCACTGCGCGCCTCAGGCTGGTGCAACGTCACGCCGGCCTCTGCCGCCGCAGGCTCGCCCCGCCTCCTCCATACCCCTCCCTCCCCGAGGCCTGAGTGAGCCAGCGCCCCCGAAGCAGCTGCTCCTTTAACCCCGTTCTGTCTGGGCGGGGAATAGACGCCCTCAGGCGACCTACACGCAGAGGCGGGTCCAAATCCAAAGCTGAACCCCAGGAGCTGTGCGAACAGGGAAGAGAAGGGGAAATCTCTCCCAGCAGCCTCAGAAGCAGCGGATTAAAACTCCACAAACAACTTGATGTGCCTGCATCTGTTGAATACCTGAATAGACAACGAATCATCCCAAATTCAGGAGGTGGACTTTGGGAGCAGGATATATTAATTTTTCCCCTTTTCCTTTTTTTTGTGAGTGTATATGTATATGCTTCTGGGTGAGATTTTGTCTGTATAGCTTTGCTTTACAATAGCTTTATTTTACTTCACTATATTATAGCCTCTTTCTTTCTTTCTTTCTATTTTTTCTCCCTTTTACTCTGAGCCGTGTGGACGAAAGGCTCTTGGTGCTCCAGCCAGGCATCAGGGCCGTGCCTCTGAGGTGGGAGAGCCAACTTCAGGACACTGGTCCACAAGAGACCTCCCAGCTCCACGTAATACCAAACGGCAAAAATCTCTCAGAGATCTCCATCTCAACATCAAGACCCAGCATCACTCAATGACCAGCAAGCTACAGTGCTGAACACCCTATGCCAAACAACTAGCAAGACAGGAACACAGCCCCATCCATTAGCAGAGAGGCTGCCTAAAATCATAATAAGGCCACAGACACCCCAAAATACACCACCAGACGTGGACGTGCCCACCAGAAAGACAAGATCCAGCCTCATCCACCAGAGCTCAGGCACTAGTTCCCTACACCAGGAAGCCTACACAACCCACTGAACCAACCTTAGCCACTGGGGACAGATACCAAAAACAACGGGAACTACAAACCTGCACTCTGTGAAAAGGAGACCCCAAACACAGTAAGATAAGCAAAATGAGACGACAGAAAAACACACAGCAGATGAAGGAGCAGGGTCAAAATACACCAGACTTAACAAATGAAGAGGAAATAGGTAGTCTACCTGAAAAAGAATTCAGAATAATGATAGTAAGGATGATCCAAAATCTTGGAAATAGAATAGACAAAATGCAAGAAACATTTAACAAGGACGTAGAAGAACTAAAGAGGAACCAAGCAATGATGAAAAACACAATAAATGAAATTAAAAATACTCTAGATGGGATCAATAGCAGAATAACTGAGGCAGAAGAAAGGATAAGTGACCTGGAAGATAAAATGGTGGAAATAACTACTACAGAGCAGGATAAAGAAAAAAGAATGAAAAGAACTGAGGACAGTCTCAGAGACCTCTGGGACAACATTAAACGCACCAACATTCGAATTATAGGGGTCCCAGAAGAAGAGAAAAAGAAAGGGACTGAGAAAATATTTGAAGAGATTATAGTTGAAAACTTCCCTAATATGGGAAAGGAAATAGTTAATCAAGTCCTGGAAGCACAGAGAGTCCCATACAGGATAAACCCAAGGAGAAACACGCCAAGACACATATTAATCAAACTGTCAAAAATTAAATATAAGGAAAACATATTAAAGGCAGCAAGGGAAAAACAACAAATAACACACAAGGGAATCCCCATAAGGTTAACATCTGATCTTTCAGCAGAAACTCTGCAAGCCAGAAGGGAGTGGCAGGATATACTTAAAGTGATGAAGGAGAAAAACCTACAACCAAGATTACTCTACCCAGCAAGGATCTCATTCAGATTCGATGGAGAAATTAAAACCTTTACAGACAAGCAAAAGCTGAGAGAGTTCAGCACCACCAAACCAGCTTTACAACAAATGCTAAAGGAACTTCTCTAGGCAAGAAACACAAGAGAAGGAAAACACCTACAATAACAAACCCAAAACATTTAAGAAAATGGGAATAGGAACATACATATCGATAATTACCTTGAATGTAAATGGATTAAATGCTCCCACCAAAAGACACAGGCTGGCTGAATGGATACAAAAACAAGACCCATATATATGCTGTCTACAAGAGACCCACTTCAGACCTAGAGACACATACAGACTGAAAGTGAGGGGATGGAAAAAGATATTCCATGCAAATGGAAATCAAAAGAAAGCTGGAGTAGCAATTCTCATATCAGACAAAATAGACTTTAAAATAAAGACTATTACAAGAGACAAAGAAGGACACTATATAATGATCAAGGGATTGATCCAAGAGGAAGCTATAACAATTGTAAATATTTATGCACCCAACATAGGAGCACCTCAATACATAAGGCAAATACTAACAGCCATAAAAGGGGAAATCGACAGCAACACAATCATAGTAGGGGACTTTAACACCCCACTTTCACCAATGGACAGATCATCCAAAATGAAAATAAATAAGGAAACACAAGCTTTAAATGATACATTAAACAAGATGGACTTAATTGATATTTATAGGACATTCCACCCAAAAACAACAGAATACACATTTTTCTCAAGTGCTCATGGAACATTCTCCAGGATAGATCATATCTTGGGTCATAAATCAAGCCTTGGTAAATTTAAGAAAATTGAAATCGTATCAAGTATCTTTTCCGACCACAACGCTATGAGACTAGATATCAATTACAGGAAAAGATCTGTAAAAAATACAAACACATGGAGGCTACACAATACACTACTTAATAACGAAGTGATTACTGAAGAAATCAAAGGGGAAATCAAAAAATACCTAGAAACAAATGACAATGGAGATACGACGACCCAAAACCTATGGGACGCAGCAAAAGCAGTGCTAAGAGGGAAGTTTATAGCAATACAAGCCTACCTCAAGAAACAGGAAACATCTCGAATAAACAACCTAACCTTGCAACTGAAGCAATTAGAGAAAGAAGAACAAAAAAACCCCAAAGCCAGCAGAAGGAAAGAAATTATAAAGATCAGGTCAGAAATAAATGAAAAAGAAATGAAGGAAACAATAGCAAAAATCAATGAAACTAAAAGCTGGTTCTTTGAGAAGATAAACAAAATTGATAAACCATTAGCCAGACTCATCAAGAGAAAAAGGGAGAAGACTCAAATCAATAGAATTAGTAATGAAAAAGGAGAAGTAACCACTGACACTGCAGAAATACAAAAGATCATGAGAGATTACTACAAGCAACTCTATGCCAATAAAATGGACAACCTGGAAGAAATGGACAGATTCTTAGAAATGCACAAACTGCCGAGACTGAACCAGGAAGAAATAGAAAATATGAACAGACCAATCACAAGCACTGAAATTGAAACTGTGATTAAAAACCTTCCAACAAACAAAAGCCCAGGACCAGATGGCTTCACAGGTGAATTCTATCAAACATTTAGAGACGAGCTAACACCTATCCTTCTCAAACTCTTCCAAAATATTGCAGAGGGAGGAACACTCCCAAACTCATTCTACGAGGCCACCATCACCCTGATACCAAAACCAGACAAAGATGTCACAAAGAAAGAAAACTACAGGCCAATATCACTGATGAACATAGATGCAAAAATCCTCAACAAAATACTAGCAAACAGAATCCAACAGCACATTAAAAGGATCATACACCATGATCAAGTGGGGTTTATCCCAGGAATGCAAGGATTCTTCAATATACGCAAATCAATCAATGTGATACACCATATTAACAAACTGAAGGAGAAAAACCATATGATCATCTCAATAGATGCAGAGAAAGCTTTCGACAAAATTCAACATCCATTTATGATAAAAGCCCTGCAGAAAGTAGGCATAGAGGGAACTTTCCTCAACATAATAAAGGCCATATATGACAAACCCACAGCCAACATTGTCCTCAATGGTGAAAAACTGAAACCATTTCCACTAAGATCAGGAACAAGACAAGGTTGCCCACTCTCACCACTATTATTCAACATAGTTTTGGAAGTGCTAGCCACAGCAATCAGAGAAGACAAAGAAATAAAAGGAATCCAAATTGGAAAAGAAGAAGTAAAGCTGTCACTATTTGCAGATGACATGATACTATACATAGAGAATCCTAAAGATGCTACCAGAAAACTCCTAGAGCTAATCAATGAATTTGGTAAAGTAGCAGGATACAAAATTAATGCACAGAAATCTCTTGCATTTCTATACACTAATGACGAAAAATCTGAAAGTGAAATTAAGAAAACACTCCCATTTACCATTGCAACAAAAAGAATAAAATATCTAGGAATAAACCTACCTAAGGAGACAAAAGACCTGTATGCAGAAAATTATAAGACACTGATGAAAGAAATTAAAGATGATACAAATAGATGGAGAGATATACCATGTTCCTGGATTGGAAGAATCAACATTGTGAAAATGACACTACTACCCAAAGCAATCTACAGATTCAATGCAATCCCTATCAAACTACCACTGGCATTTTTCACAGAACTAGAACAAAAAATTTCACAATTTGTATGGAAACACAAAAGACCCCGAATAGCCAAAGCAATCTTGAGAACGAAAAATGGAGCTGGGGGAATCAGGCTCCCTGACTTCAGACTATATTACAAAGCTTCAGTAATCAAGACAGTTTGGTACTGGCACAAAAACAGAAATATAGATCAATGGAACAGGATAGAAAGCCCAGAGATAAACCCACACACATATGGTCACCTTATCTTTGATAAAGGTGGCAAGAATATACAGTGGAGAAAAGACAGCCTCTTCAATAAGTGGTGCTGGGAAAATTGGACAGCTACATGTAAAAGTATGAAATTAGAACACTCCCTGACACCATGCACAAAAATAAACTCAAAATGGATTAAAGACCTAAGTGTAAGGGCAGACACTATCAAACTCTTAGAGGAAAACATAGGCAGAACACTCTATGACATACATCACAGCAAGATTCTTTTTGACCCAGCTCCCAGAGAAATGGAAATAAGAACACAAATAAACAAATGGGACCTAATGAAACTTAAAAGCTTTTGCACAGCAAAGGAAACCATAAACAAGACCAAAAGACAACCATCAGAATGGGAGAAAATATTTGCAAATGAAGCAACTGACAAAGGATTAATCTCCAAGATTTACAAGCAGCTCATGCAGCTCAATAACAAAAAAACCAACAACCCAATCCAAAAATGGGCAGAAGACCTAAATAGACATTTCTCCAAAGAAGATATACAGATGGCCTACAGACACATGAAAGAATGCTCAACATCATTAATCATTAGAGAAATGCAAATCAAAACTACAATGAGATATCATCTCACACCGGTCAGAATGGCCATCATCAAAAAATCTAGAAACAATAAATGCTGGAGAGGGTGTGGAGGAAAGGGAACACTCTTGCACTGTTGGTGGGAATGTAAATTGATACAGCCACTATGGAGAACAGTATGGAGGTTCCTGAAAAAACTACAAATAGAACTACCATACGACCCAGCAATCCCACTACTGGGCATATACCCTGAGAAAACCATAGGTCAAAAAGAGTCATGTACCAAAATGTTCATTGCAGCTCTATTTACAATAGCCAGGACATGGAAGCAACGTAAATGTCCATCGACAGATGAATGGATAAAGAAGATGTGGCACATATATACAATGGAATATTACTCAGCCATAAAAAGAAATGAAATGGAGGTATTTGTAATGAGGTGGATGGAGTTAGAGTCTGTCATACAGAGTGAAGTAAGTCAGAAAGAGAAAAACAAATACAGTATGCTAACACATATATACGGAATCTAAGGGAAAAAAAAAAAAAAAAGGCCATGAAGAACCTAGTGGCAAGATGGGAATAAAGACACAGACCTACTAGAGAATGGACTTGAGGATATGGGGAGGGGGTGGGGTGAGATGTGACAGGGTAAGAGAGTGTCATGGACATATATACACTACCAAATGTAAAATAGATAACTAGTGGGAAGCAGCCGCATAGCACAGGGAGATCAGCTCGGTGCTTTGTGACCACCTAGAGGGGTGGGATGAGGAGGGTGGGAGGGAGGGAGATGCAAGAGGGAAGAGAAATGGGAACATATTGTATATGTATAACTGATTCACTTTGTTATAAAGCAGAAGCTAACACACCATTGTAAGGCAATTATACTTCAATAAAGATGTTTAAAAATAAATAAATTAATTAAATAAATAAATAAATAGAATAAAATAAAATAAAATAAAATAAAATAGAACTCCCTGAGTCAACTCATGAAAATGACAAATATACAGGTTCCACTCCCGGAAAATCTAATTCAAAAATTCTGGGGTGGGGCTCCTGATTTTCATTTTCGAACTCCCTCCCTGGGTGAATATTATACGTGTGAGAATCAACAGTTTAGACTCTTTCATCACCCTGTGATCTCTGAACCATAGTTCAGTGAGCACAGTCAAACCTGTCAGCTAGTACTTTAACTAGGATACTAATAAAAATGCCTTATAGTTGCACTTTATACTCACTCAGTCCTCACAGGCCTTCTCTCCAGTTGGCTGGGCAGGACTTACTGATCCCATTTTGCAGATGTGGAAACTGAGGTGAAGCGGTTCATCCACAGTCACACAGCTCTCCAGGGATGGACCCAGGGCTGGATCCCTGACCTCCTGACAGTCATCCACTGAGACTTTCCTTCATCTGAAGATAATATTATTCTCATTATCTTCCAATGCACGTTTTCTTCTTTGTTTCTGCTTGTTGGGAATTTTTCCCCACATTCCTTCTATCTCTCCTCCTTTCTTTTTTCTTTCTCTCTTTAAAGTGTTGGCTTCCTCCTCAAATATCACCATTTTTCCTCTTCATTTATAATACTTTTTTTCTGTAACAGAGCATTCAGAGGGGGTGGTTATATGAGTGACCATACAACTTTACAATGAATGCATATGCAATCACTAAAAAGAGAGGGAGGGGAAAGGGCTGCTTAATACATTGAACAAGAGAAAAGCAGGTCACGGAGGAGCGTGTGTGTGTGTGTGTGTGTGTGTGTGTGAACAAAGTTATGGAAGTACATTTATATATCCATGGAAAAGATACAAAACAAACTTATCTGTGATGTGCCTTCTGGGTAGGGTGAACAACCATCCCAGTGTGCTGGTTCCTGGAAAATAAGACTTCCGTTTCAAAACTGGGAAAGTCTCAGGCAAAGAGGGATGAATTGGTCACCTTACCTCTGGGCCATGATGGGATTGGAGGTGGGGTGGGAGAGGGGAAGATGGGCACAGAACTGTGGCCCTTCTACTGTTTTCATTAAACAGTGTCTACAGACTTCAGGGAGTTCCATTAGTTGCTGTGCGCATAGCTTTGATCCAGCTGCCTGGGTCCAGCTTAGATGCTGGGTGATCTTACCCAAGGCAACTCCCAACTCAGGGCATCAGTTGCCCCACTTGCTAAAATGGGATTAGTAATGACAACCATTTCCATAGAATTCAGAAAACTGAATAAATTAATATGCTTAGAATATTATTTGATGCATAGGAAGTACTCAAAAAGTGCTAGGTATACCACATATCTTTGCTATTTGAATATTTTATAAATGCCATTTATTAACTGCATCATTTAAATCACAAAGTTGTTGTGTTTTTTTTAACTTCAGGAAAATAAGACTTGAAAAAAAGGAAAAACCCTCTGATTATCCTGGCACCGTTTTATGGTCTATGCTGCAACTATAGCTATGTGTGTGATTCTCTGTGTATCATCTTCTAAATATTTTCCACAGCTGTTCTTTTTTACTCTGTTATTAAATAAATCTGTTTGACTTCAATCTACTTCAGTTCTCAAAATATAAAGCAGAGCCTCTCTTTTGTCAAACGCAGGAATGGGTCCAGTCCTACTTATTTGCTTATTTAAAGAGTGTTTGTTTCCTTCTTCAACCAACAGAATGGGATGGCCAAAACAAGCAAATTTCATTTTATTTAACTGCCAGCTGTGGCACTTCTTTTGTCTTAAAAACTGTTTCTCACCCAGAGGTGCTTTGAGCAAGACTCAACAGTGGAAGACAATTCACTCATTCATGCCTCAGTGTCCCGTTTATCTTTCCATTGTCCGGAAAAGACCTGTTTGCTTAACCAGCCGTCCTTGGGTTAAGCCTGTTAGTAAAAAAATGCCTGCTTGGAGATCACAAATACGTAACAATTGTGTGTCTGGGGTTTCCTTAAAGATTCCTGCCTCCAAATCTCTCAAGATTTTTGGTGGGACGGAGGGATTTAAACTTAGGAAAGTACAACTACTTATTCAAGCTGACAAACATTTTTTCCTCATGACGGGACGGGACTGCAAACAGAACTTGATTTCAGGAGTTTGCTGCTCCTTCCAACCTTGCCTTGAAGGCAGAACCTGTTACATACTTGTACTCTTAAAAAAGCAAGTTCTTTTTTTTAGCCAATACAAATGCGACCTGCACAAATTGCCCAACTTCTTTCTTATCTTTTCATTACTTGTTTTAATGACCATTAAGCGGAAGGCAACAGAGCTGAATGGCTGAGAATTCAGGCTTTGGAGACAGGCTGCCTGAACTCATATCCTGACCTGGCAACATCAGGCAAGTTCTTTCACCTGCCTCATTTGTAAAGATAGTAATACTTTAATCATACAGGGTCTTTGGAGGAACAAATGACATAATAAACACAAGCGACTTAAAACCGGGTTTGGCACTTAGTGAATAAACAAGTGCTAATTTCCGCTGTACACATGGACATATTTATACCAGATGAAGTAGGGATTTTGAAACTATCTGAAGCGGAGGTAGGCTACTGGGTAGCCAACAGGTGTTTATGTCTGCTCTGCTCCTTCTCTGGTAACAACTTCATTCTTTGTGAGAACTGCTTCTGGTGGGCCTGCCCACTCCAGCATCCTGGGCCCGGCAGAGTTCACTGGCCCACACTTGGCCAATCAAGTCCTTCCTCTGGATTTAACAAATAATCACTATGATCATGATGATGATGATGACAGCAATGATTAAAATAGCAAACCTTATAAAAAGCACTTACTGTGTGTCAGGCTCAGCTCTAAGCGCTTTATATACATTAACCATCATGACAACCCAAGGAGGTAGATACTACTGAGATAGGCTGGGACCTGGGACCCTTTACCGGAGTGCTTGCACCTGGACAAATGTCTCCTCCAGCAACAGAATATAAAGAAACTATACGGAACTAAAAATAACTGCACGCATGCAACAGTTGGGGCAATTATGAACAATAAGATACAAAAAGGCCACAAACCAACTTCCACTTCTGAGGTGCTGCGAGCAAAAGCAGGGTACCATGCACATCCCTGCACTTAGCACCACCAAGGGGGTGGGCAGACCACCTAAGCCACGCCTCCTATCCAACCCATGGACCCGCCCCTATTGTTACCCCTTTTAAGGACCCAATCAGCTCCTCTCGGGGAGGGAGCAAGGGCACCTGTTGCTTGTTTTCGCTCCCTCATGCTGCAGCAGGAGCCCCAGTAAAGCCTTGCCTGGAATTCTTATCTGGACTCTTATCAATTTCTATTGATTAAAGAGCCCAAGGGTCTAGGTCGGTAACACTATGATTATTCCTATTTTACAGATGAGGAAATGGAAGTTCAAAGAGCTTAAGTAGCTTGTTCAAGATCACACAGCTGATAGAAGTAGGGGTGCTAGGAGGTCTTTTTCTTACCGCTACCCAATACTATCTGGCCAGTTGAAGAGATTCTCTCTTTCACCTGGGGTCCCTCAGTTGGTGATGGAAGCCTGGCTCTCTGTCAGGCTGTGTGCTACCCTCTTTTTCTGCCACATAGTGGAAGACAACCTGTAATAGGAGAGAATCAGGCCAATATTCCAAGGAGAGCAAAGATGAAAGCGGGAGGGAGGGAAGAAAGGAGAGAGACAGACAGACAGAGAGAACGAGGATGCACCCTGACAGCACTGTCTGAGTCCTCTGCCTTTGGGCTTCCCAGTTTTGTCAGGTAATGAATTCACTCCCCCACAAGTTCCCTTTTTAAAACCAATTTGATTTGCCTCAGTCCCTTGCAAAAAAAAGAATCCTGACGAATTCAGGTAATAAACATGGGTTTGGTTTATGTTTTCTACTGTGGTAAAATACACATAACATAAAATTTTCCATTAGCGACATTTAGTACACTCGCAGTGTTGTGCAACCATCACACTATTTAATCCCAGAACATTTTCACCACCCCAAAAGGAAACCCTGTATCCATTAAACAGCAAACCCCCATTCCTCCCTCACCCCAGCCGCTGGCAACCACTAATCTACTTTATGTCTCTATGGATTTGCCTACTCTGGGTACTTCATATAAATAGAATCATATACTAAAAACACTTTATGAAATCACTGGCTTCATGCAAAGAAAGGCTTTGGGGGTACTCACAGCACACACATACATGCACGATGCAGAGTTTAATGTTTGAGCATCTTCCTTCTACAAAGCTCTCACCCAAGCTTTGCAGGTGATATAAAAGAGGAATAATATTCACTTTCAGACTTCGAAAAGCACGTGATATAATACAGGCTGTAATTAAATTGCCACATTTAGGTCACAATTTGTTGTATATATAGACCATTTCGTGTGGTACAACCTAATACATAAGCAGTTACAAAAGTTCACTTGTGATTTTACGTCTTAGGTGGTGTGTTATTTTCATAGAATTTTATTGCTTAATACATATATTTAATTAACATTTATTAATTAGTTAATAATCAAATGCCCTCAAAATGCGCCAAGTATGGTGTAAGATGCTAAGAATACAGGTCCTGATAAGCTTACTGAGCCTAGGACAAATCTGGAGCAGAACCCCAGCCCCAAGAATATTCATTTAGTGAGAAGAAGGGAAATACGCTAAAATGTTGATATCTCTTTCTAGGTTATCGGATTATGGGTCACTTTTATTATTCTCTCTTTTTCTCACTCTCATATTTTCTAAGTTTTTCTATAATGAACTTGCATTGCTTTGATAGTTAGAAAAACAAACTTATAAATCTATTCTCTTAGGCAAGCTACAGAGAGAGCAAAAATCCAAATGATTTGTGGTGTAGCTAAATGGACATTTTTTATTATTAAGATGCTCTTTCATAAATCAGGGTGAACGTTTTAAGTTTTTGTTTTGTTTTGTTTTGTTCAGCCTAAATCTAACTGCTATCTTTTTTAACAGTTAAAACTCTTTGAAAGTGTCGCCTAGCTATGGCAGTGGTATGTCGCAATTTCAAACATTTGTTTTATCGTCCCCATATATTCATATTTTGCCCTCTTCTAATTGTGATTCTTACGAGATTATTGCTTTGAGGAATGTGATTACTCCAATTAAAACCCTTGGAAAAAGTTAGACTGTGCAGATCAAGTTTCATGTTAAAATAAACACCATTAATAAAAAAATTTGCTCTTGGAAATGTGTGCTTTATGTAGTTTTGCAGATTTCTGTTCCTTGAGGGGGAAAGCAATTAAGAAGTTAAAGAAGTACGTTTTGGGTAGTATATTTTAGCATAAATGCATTGAAACATATGTGCTTTCTTCATACATCCAGTTACTATTTATTGAGGGGTTCCTGTGTGCCAGGCACAGTACATTGGTTAATTTGTGCAACCCTCATAATAATGCAACAAACCAGGATTTAGTTCCCGCCATTTCAGATGAGAAACTGAAGTCTTCAGCAAGCTGTTAATTCCCTAAGATCATACAGCTGGTATGAAGAAGTGAGGTTTAAAATCAACTCTTTTGGATTTCCAAGCCCATGCTTTTTCCTCTATATTGTACTTTCTTTCATGGAGTAATGAATAAAAAATATATTTAAAACCAGATCAGGATTTCTTGATTGACACTATTGACATTTTGGACCAGACGATTCTTTGTTGTAGGAGCTGTCCTGTGTATTATAGGATATTTTGCAGCTTCTCTGGCCTCCCTCTACTAGATGCCGGTATCATCCCCCAGTTATAATAACCAAAAATGTTCCCAGACATTGTTAAAGTCCCCTGGGGTGCAAAATAATCCCTGCCTAAGAATCGTGTTCTAAATCATATTCACATTATTCAGAGGGAAAATGATCACTTTTCAGAAAGATAGAATATAAAGGAATTCCCAGACAAAGTCTGCTTGAACGAGTCCATGATTACATCGACATGAAACAAATAGAAGCAGATATTGGAGATTTGACAATAATTGGTCTGGTGCAGACAGCTCAGTGAGGTAACTGACACTCCAGAGCAGCCACCTGCCAACTTCCCCCTTCATTCACCACCCTGCCTCTGGGATAATAGCACTAAAGAGTAAGGGTTATCTCATATTTATGCAAGGAAAGAAGGCTTTTCATTATGACACAAAGGATAGCATAGTCCTTCAGAAACATTAAATCAGGTGAGATAAAAACCCAGAAAAGAAGTCAGGCAATTAACAACTGTTTTAGAAATGCCAACTCCATGATGGTCATTGTTCTAGACCCCAGGGATTCCTCAGGGGAAAAAAAAATAGACAACAGACTCCTTCATGGAGTTTGCAGTCTAGTAAGGAAGACAGCCATTAGGCAAAACCTGTCACGCATAATTAATTAAATAATCACATAGATGCATGGGCTGCAAAGGATGAATCCTTGTTCTGTTTTTTGATGCCAGGCCAAAAAGTACATCATCACCATTTATGCTAGGTATCAAGCTGTTATCGGAGCTCCAGATCCATTTCTTCACATTCTGCCTTCTGCTTAAGCACAAACTACATTTCCCAGATGCCTCTGTCAGGTGCCTTCCTGTTGGATTCTGTTAAAAAGAAGCATGGAGGGAGCCCTGAAGGCAGGAAGAAGTGAAAAGGAAGTAGGCGGTACTTGAGAAGGGACTCCCTTCTCCTATTTGCTTAATGTTTCTGTCAAAGTTGCCCCACCAGTGGCCCTTCAGCCCAGAGCAGCAGCTGGTTCCAGCCTCCAGTTCCTTCTGGCATCCCCAGGACAGCTTCATGCCCTCCAGAGAAGCCAACAGTAGATGGGATGTGTCCTTCCTCAGAGCTCTCCAGGGCTCCTCCTCCAAGCTCCTCAATTCTGATAACCCCAAACTTTTCCCTTTTGTTTCACCAGCTCTAGAGGAAAATTCACTGGATTAGCTCAGTGCATACTTTTTCCCCTCGTCTTTAATCCCTCCAACCTCTATGTACTAATACCCTCTACTAAATCTCCTCTGCTAAAATACCTCGTGTGTTTTCTGCTCTCCTGACGAGTCAAGCTTCATCCACAAAATAGAAGCATAGCTGTTCTTCCTGTGAACCAACCCAAGGAGAAGACAATGGCTTCAAGTCTTCTCTATTTAGCAGGGCAACTTCATAAGACAGAATCATAAGACAGTGGGAAACGGCACTGGGACCGAGCAGTGAATGAGACAAAGTCCGTGCCCCCATGGAGCTTGTGATCTAGCAGAAAGAGCTAGACAGCAAATAAGTTACAAATGAGTCACATGATTTGGCAGGAATATTAGTTTCCTGGGGCTGCTGTAAAAAAGTTCCACAAGCCAGGTGGTTTACAGCAATAGAAATCTGTTCTCTCACAGTTCTGGAAGGCAGAATTCCAAAATCAAGGCTCTGGGAGGGCCATGCTCCCTGCGAAGGCTCTAGGAGAGGCTACTTCCTTGTCTCTTCCAGCTTCTGGTGGTGCCAGGCATCCCTTGGCTCGTGGTCGTATAACTCCGATCTCTACCTCCATCTCCACATCACATTTTCTCCTCTGTGTCTTTTATAAGGACACTTGTCATTGGATTTACGGCCCACCTGGATAAGCCAGGATGATCTCATCTCAAGATCCTTACCTTAATTACATCTGCAAAACCTCTTTTTCCAAAGTTAGTCACATTCATAAGTTCCAGAGCCACCATTCAACCCACTACATGGGTAAAGGAAGTAGAGAGGGATGGGGCCAGAGTAAGGGGGGGAGTTTTAGATGAGATCAGGACAAGACCTCAGTGAGCCCAAGGCGCAGCTGAGGGAAGAACTTTCCAAACAAAGGAAAGAATGGGTGGGAAGTGTGGGGTCTTCCACCTCTCCCTTCCTTTCTTTCCCAGTGCACCCTAAACATATAATTTGTTTCTGCTTCATGACCTTTTAATGTTCCACATGTTTGGAACTCTTTCCCCAAGATCTGCCCCCCATGTAGCAGAAACCTATTGTACCATGCCCCGCTTCCCATCCCCTCGGCCCCCCTGTGCCTCCAGCCTCAGCTGCAGTAGACACTTCTGTGAGCTCAGATTCACCTTGTGTTCACAGCGTCGTGCCCCAAGCTCCCAGTCTCTCCTTCCTCTTTGTGCTTCAGCGCACCTCTGACTATAGGAGCTTCTTAGCCAGCGTCCAAGCAGAGATCAGAAGTGCGAGGAGTTAATGCCCCCAGGGTCTGGAGCCGGCTGATAAATGCTCCATATCCTCTAAGTGGACATTCTGGCAGGTATTTTATATTCCTCTATCTCCTCCCACAAGAATGTAAGCACCGGGAGGGCAGGGACTTTCCGACTCCACATATCCATTTACCGTCTATTGAGCGATTTCTGTGTGCATTGGTGATTTCAATGAGTCTTCATAACTCAGGGATTAAAATCCCCATTTTATGAGAAATCATCTCAATACTATTTAACCTTTGCTATCCTGAAATATACAAAAAGTGCTATCTACTATACTTTATTCTGGAAAATAAATTAGAATTTCAATGTAAGTTACAGTAATTACACCTCCTCCTAATCTTTATCAAAATAACATAGAGAAAAGTGGAATAAGACTAATGCTATTTCTGTCAAATTAATTTATTTTTAAAATAAAATCCAAAGATTAATTTAAAAAATCCCCAATAAAGCTGAAGAATTGGAGTCTTAGGCAGTTTGTTAATTCCCTGATTGTACTCCAAGATCTTCTCCAAACAGTGAAATTTTTTTTTTCTGGCTGCGCCGTGCGGCATGTGGGATCTTACTTCCCCCACCAGGGATCGAACCTGTGTCCCCTGCACTGGAAGCACGAAGTCTTAACCCCTGGACCTCCAGGGATGTCCTAAAAAGTGAAATTTAAAATCAAGTTTTCCAGATTTCCAAATCAATACCTTTTTCACGATATTACGCTTGCTTTCCCTGAGTAATGAAACAGAACTTTGGACAACAATGGCCATCAGGTAAAACCTGATTAGTTCAGTGGGGGCTGAATTCCTTTTATTAAACTGTGTTTTTCCTAGATTAAATAGGGATGGGAACTAATGTTTATTAAGCATCTACCTCAGCGTTGATTTCCTCACTAATCACATAATGGAAGATGTACTCTATAAACCCTTAGAGTAATCTGGAAGCCCTCGATTTGACATAGAAGCACTTCCTTCTGCTAGAAAGCTGGGATTGCTGGTAAAAAAAAAAAAAAATTAACCTCATCAAAGGTCACAGCTCAGTTGCCTTCAGTCAAATCAGGCCCAGTTACGATAATGGCAGTAACATCGGCAGACCAATTACAGGAGGTACCACGTGGCCAGATGAGGCGAATGCTGCCAGTCATTAGGCGACTCAAAAAAAGTCCGCTAATACAAATTACATTTACTCTGGTTTTTATTTTTAATAATAGTGTTAATCCCCGTTCTGATCTCCTCATCCAAAGTAATATTTACAGGCACCTGGCATTCTGTCCGTGATATTTACCTACTGTAATCTATCCCCACAGCAACCTCGAAGGTGTGTACCATAAATCCTCATTTAACAGCAGAATCACATAAAGTCTTAACTATCTGGGGGATAGGCAAGTTTATAGGCTACTCTGAAAATCTGATGAAAGCTTAGGGACACTTTGGGAACAAAAATGTATATAATCAGATGACACGCACTCACACACACACACACACACAACATGTATACTTTCAAGGGTGTACACGGAACCCCATAGGTCCAAATATAAAGTTACACAAGAACTTGAAGTTAAGAAATTCTTTGTAGGAGACTCAGGCTCAGAGAGCCCCCGGCATCAGTAACTTGCATGAAGTCACCGAAACATGAAAGTGCTAGGCATGTGGAGATACACATCTGTTTAAACCCAGAGACTGCTTCAAAGCCAACACCATGTAATTTCCCAAGAAGTGTTACTCGATTCAAACCCAAGCACACTTAGATTAAATTAGAAAGCATAAGGAAGAGCATCACGGGCTTCCCTGGTGGCGCAGTGGTTGAGAGTCTGCCTGCCAATGCGGGGGACACGGGTTCGAGTCCTGGTCTGGGAGGATCCCACATGCCGCGGAGCAACTGGGCCCGTGGGCCACAATTACTGAGCCTGCGCTTCTGGAGCCTGTGCTCCGCAACAGGAGAGGCCGCGATGGTGAGAGGCCCGCGCGCTGCGATGAAGAGTGGCCCCCGCTTGCCACAGCTAGGGAAAGCCCTCGCACAGAAACGAAGACCCAACCCAGCCATAAATAAATAAATAAATAAAACCCAAAAAAAGTTTAAAAAAAAAGGAAGAGCATCACAAATATTAGTAACTTCATTAACCTCAGGCAAAGGGCACTTGCCTTCTAACTCAGGGAAGATCTGAAAGTGGGAGCCCATTTGGCTGGGCGCATCCCACAGCACGACAGTCCACTTGGCCATCGGGCATGCCCTGGTTTTGCCTCACCACTGCTGGTCTGCGGACCCTACTCAGGAGCAGCCAGCTTCCTTTGCTGTTGATCAACTCAATTCCCGTGGCCCGAACATCCACAAAGTGCTGGGCTGCTGTGGACTGTGTCTGAAGGACATGCAAAATAGGACATGCTAAAGATAACAGTTACCAATGGGCTTTTGATTAAGCTGAGCAAAGGCAAGTCTTTTATGTTAGACTTGTCAGTTTTTATCATCTCCACATGAAACGAAGAGGGAGCGCTCTGATGGGCACTTGACTGAGAAAATTAAACTAATTTAGCCCTAATCTGGGAAACTGAAGACAGCCTGGGGCTCTGGGCTCTTTAATTGGTGGATGTAGCCCCATGAAGATGCTGAAATGATAATGATCTTTCCTTAAATGAGAAATTTAAAAAAACAAAAAAAACAAAAAACAAAAAAACACCGAGATTGGCATTGCTTCACTTTTATAGGGAAACCACTCACTCAGTTCTTTTGGTACCTTGACATTTTATTTATATTACCTTACTATTCAAACATAACTCTAATTTGGATCCCAGGTTTTACTTGAATTTGAGTAACAAGAATTTTGAGCCCTGAATTATAGTTTTGAGTCGTCCAAAGTTGCATTTTAGAAAATTACCAGCAGATGGCAGTATCTGACAAAGTTGTGATATTTTGTCCCCCCCACCCCACCCCACCAAACCTCCAAGTACAAAAAGTTGCTTCAAATAGATGCAGAAATGTAGGCAATGCCTTACAAATGCACACTGCAGCTGAAACTAGTTTTTCAACCCTTTGGAAAAGTAAAAAAAATAATTATTTGCATCTTTTTCTCTAAATATCCCAAATAATGGGTTCACTACCATTAACTGTGAGATTAACTTATGGTAATATAAATGAATTTGCATGAATAAGAATGATTTTTTTAAAAAAATACTGCTTTAATGGAGATGTTCCATCTTTTTTTGCCTCATGAATTTCTAATAACAATATCATTAGATTTTGCTATTATTCCAATTCAATTTATTATAAATGTGTGCCAAGCACTAAATTACAATCAAGCTGCTAGACATCAACCTTTCCTGTAAGCACCAAGAAATAATAAACAAAATAATAATAATCAAACGTTAGGAGAAAGGAATTTGGAATTTAGAGTCTGCCAGTTGTGGTTAGAACCCCAGTTTTACTTAACCTGAAAATAGCATTTTACTATTACTACTTTTTTTTCACAGTATTCTCCCTTTCTGTCTGTCTGTTTGAAACTGTATCTCAGGAACTGTGCTTTACAATAAAAATGACACTATTTTATTCAACAACTACACCAGAAATTGAGGATACAGTGGTAAATAAGCCAAGTCCTTCCTATACGAAGCTTGCATTCTGGTGAGCAGAGACAAAGAGTAAAGATGTATACAGGGACTTCCCTGGTGGTCCAGTGGTAAAGAATCCGCCTTCCAATGCAGGGGACGTGGGTTCGATCCCTGGTCAGGGAACTAAGATCCCACATGCCGTGGGGCAACTAAGCCCACGCGCCACAAATACTGAGCTCATGCGCCTCAACTAGAGAGCCCACATGCCGCAAACTACAGAGCCCTTGCACCCTGGAGCCCGTGCCACAACTAGAAAAGAGAAAACCTGCACGCCACAACTAGAGAGAAGCCCGCACGCCACAACGAGCGCCTCAATGAAAGATCCCACGTGCTGAAACGAAGATCCCGCATGCCGCGACGAAGACCTGACGCAGCCAAATAAATAAATAAATAAATAATTTTAAAAAAAGATGTATACAAATAATATATGAGTTTTAGAAGTGATAATTGGTACCAAGAAAATTAAGCAGGGTAAGGAAATGCATAGTGGAAATGGAGGTGGTCTGGCAGGACCTTTAAGAGTTGTCAACTTTTAAGGTGAGACCTGAATAACGAAAGTGGTGAAACAACCTGGGGGAAGAACATTCTAGGCTGAGGAACAGCAAATGCAAGGACACTGAGGCGGGAAGGAACTGAGTATAATTAAGCAACTGTAAGGAAGCCCATGTGACTCAGCAAACTGAGTGGGAGAGAGTGACAGGAAATGGAGTTAGAGAGCGAGGCTGAGGTCAGATCATGAAGCGCCTGGAGACCTCAGTCAAGGAATCTGAATCTAATTCTAAGTGTATGGGTTGTCACTGAAGGTTTACAGCAGGGGGGTGATAGGATCTGAGTTACCGTTTTGTAAGATTTCTCCAGGAACTATCATTATTCTTATTTTATAGTTAAAGAGATTGAGGTGTAGAATGATTAAGCAATTTGCTAAAGATCACCTAGCTAGGAAGGAACGGCTTAACATGGCCAAGAGCTTCACTCATACATGCAACAGCACTTACTAAAAGCCAGCTTTGAGATCTGTGTTGATAGTTATGAAGAATACTAAGAGATGCTACCCTTGCCTTTTAGTTTAAGATCTAACTGAAGAAATGAGAGAGATTTAGAAAGAGGGCACAATTTGAATAAAAACTACTATATATCAGTTGATAGAAATAACATAAATAAATAACTGGATTAACCAGGATGCAACCATCAGTTAATCAGATTTGGACTCTACCAAAGAGAACAAAGGCACACCTAGAAATTTAGAAGTGTACTCTGGTGGACTCACCCCAAGATGATCCCCAAAAATGCATGCTTTGTATAATTCCCTCTCCTTGAGCAAGTCCAGGACCTGTGACTTGCTTCTAACCAAGAGAGTATGGTAAATGTGATGGGGTGTCACACCTGTGACTACATTTCTTTACAAAAGAGTCTATCTTAGCAAAAAGGGTAGAGCCTCTCCCTTGAGCTGGCCTTGAAGAAGCAAGCTGCCATGATTTCTACAGCTGCAAGGAAATGAACTCAACATTGTGAATAAGCTTGGAAGAGAGTTCTTCCCAAATTGAGCCTCTGATGAGACCTCAGCCCCAGCCAACCCCTCGACTGCACTAAGGCAAAGAACCCAGTTAAGCCATGCCCAGAGTTGTGACACACAGAAATGATGAGATAATAAAGTATGTTATTTTAAGCCATTAAATTTGTGGTAATTTGTTACACAGCGTAGAAAACTAATACATGCACCAATATTCAGGAAACATCCTAGCATTCTTGTAGCTTTATCCCAGCCTTGTCTGCATCTCTTGATGCTTGACTATAACCCAACAATCCTCAGATAGGAAGACCCAGATGTCACCCAACAAATATAAAACTCACTGGTATTCGAGGGAGGAGAGCAATACCGTTGGAAAAGATTACCCAAAAACAGATATGGAAACAAATGAACTAAAAGGTTTTCTGCTTAAGCCTGAGCTCACCAGGACTTCAGATAACATGAGCTCTCCATTTTCAAAGCATTATGCAATGGAGATTGTTATTCAAAGTACAGAATAGCGTTTCCCAAATTGTGTTGGGCAGAGAAATGTCCCCAAAGATCTGAGTAAGGAAGGCAAAAATGCTTCATGTTATAGTCTTTGTTGAAGATACCCAATGCATATAAGCATGTTAAAGGCCTGACAAAATATACCTCATAACATGGGTTTAATCAAGAATTTCCCAAATCAAATGTGGAATATCCACCTCCTCTCTCTTCAGTATTTCCTCTTAATATTCAACAGAACTAGTGTTACTTGGAACATATCTGGGGAAATGCTGGTAGTAGGCATGGGTATGGCCTGCCTGACTGCACATAGAAGAATTTTAGGTAACAGGAGCAAGAGAAAGGGTTCAATAATATTTAGTTTGAAACAAACATCCCCATGAAGTAGGGGATGACGCAAAATGTGCTGAGATTATTCTTTGTACCTTCCTTAAAAGGTCAAATAGTTGAGCATTGGGCTATGCATGCTATGACGATAAGTTGGTTTGTAGCAAGGTAGATTCAGCTCCACAAAGAAGTAATTTTGTGATTACTTATCACTTACATAGAGCTTACCATGTGCCAGATGCTACTCAAAGTATACTGCAAACATTTATTTTCCTATCTTACAGATCAAAAAACAGCAGCAACACACCAGCTGAGGTATGTGTGTCAATTTCCCATGCTTATGTATCTGGAAGGTGGCAAAAGTGGGATTTGAACCTGTGTAGTGCAGATATAGAATCCAGCCATGAAGCTCCCTTTGTGAAACTGCCTCTGCCATGCTGCTGTCTCCTAAGAAGCCATTAAGATGATGCTGGATTTGCAGAAAGTGCCAACTTCCAGGTACCAAGAAAGAATAAAGTGAAAAACAATTAGAATGAAACACTGTATATTCTATTTTTATTTTTAAAAGATATATATATATTAAATATATATCTGAGACATTGACTCTTTTTTTTTTTTTAATTTAAGTGGTCTTTTTACTTATTTATTTATTGATTGATTGATTGATTGATTGATTGCTGTGTTGGGTCTTCGTTTCTGTGCGAGAGCTTTCTCCAGCTGCGGCAAGCGGGGGCCACTCTTCATCGCGGTGCGCGGGCCTCTCACCATCGCGGCCTCTCTTGTTGCGGAGCACAGGCTCCAAACGCGCAGGCTCAGCAACTGTGGCTCACGGGCCCAGTCGCTCCGCGGCACGTGGGATCCTCCCAGACCAGGGCTCGAACCCGTGTCCCCTGCATTGGCAGGCAGACTCTCAACCACTGCGCCACCAGGGAAGCCCGAGACATTGACTCTTTTTCTTTTGTTTCCTTACATTTTCCAAATTTGTCTTTAATGAGCATATACTGATGTTAAAAACATTCTAATTTTCGTACCAGAGAAAAAAATTTAGTGTATGTACAGTGAACACTGCAGTAAACACCCAGTCTAGTCATCATTCAGAACTAATGTCATCCCCATCATCATATTTGCTTCAGATTCTTTGATAACATCTATTATAGCTCCATTATATTGGGTTGGCCAGAAGGTTCGTTCAGTTTTTTCTGTAAGATGGCTCTAGTAGCACTTAGTTGTCTTTAACGTCATTCAAAACAAATTTGTTAGATTGTATGAGACAGCTGTCACACCAGTGTGCATTTTTAAAAAGGCTTACAAAAATTGGTGAATTTTTGTGTAGCCATTTTCATATTGAAGATGGAAGAGAAAAAGCAACATTTCTGGCATATTGTGTTTTATTATTTCAAGAAAGGTAAAAACGCACCTGAAAGGCAAAAAAAGATTTGTGCAGTGTATGGAGAAGGTGCTGTGACTGATTAAACATGTCAAAAGTGGTTTGCAAAGTTTCGTGCTAGAGGTTTCTTGCTGGACGATGCTCCACGGTCGGATAGGCCAGTGGAAGTTGATAGCGATCAAATGGAGACATTAATTGAGAACAATCAACACTGTACCAAGTGGGAGATAGCCGACATACTCAAAATATCCAAATCAAGTGCTGAAAATCATTTGTACCATCTTGGTTATGTGAATCGCTTTGATGTTTGGGTTCCACATAAGTTAAGCAAAAAAACCTTCTTCGTATTTCCGCAGGCGATTCTCTACTTAAACGTAAAAACGTTCCATTTTTAAAACAAATTGTGACGATGTAACGTGGATACTGTACAATAATGTGGAACGGAAGAGATTGTGGGGCAAGTGAAATGAACCACCACCAACCACACCAAAGGCTGGTCTTTATCCAAAGAAGGTGATGTCGTGTATATGGTGAGGTTGGAAGGGAGTCCTCTATTACAAGCTCCTTCCGGAAAACCAAATGATTAATTTCAACAAGTACCACTCCCAAGTAGACCAACTGAAAGCAGCACTCCACAAAAAGCATCCAGAATTAGTCAACAGAAAACGCATTATCTTCCATCAGGGTAACCCAAGACTGCATGTTTCTCTGATGAACAGGCAAAAATTGTTACAGATTGTCTGGGAAGTTCTGATTCATCCACCGTATTCACCAGACATTGCACCTTCAGTTTTCCATTAATTTAGGTCCTTAAAAAATTCTGTTAATGGAAAAAAATTTCAGTTCCCTGGAAGACTGTAAAAGACACCTGGAACAGTTCTTTCCTCAAAAAGATAAAAAGTTCTGGGAAGATGGAATTATGAAGTTGCCTGAAAAATGGCAGAAGGTAGTAGAACAAAAGGGTGAATACGTTGTTCAATAAAGCTCTTGGTGAAAATGAAAAATGTGTCTTTTATTTTTACTTAAAAGCCAAAGGCACTTTTTGGCCGACCCAATACAAATATTACATTAATTACAGAATAAAAGAAAATATAGGAAATCAAGAACAAAAATTAAAAGGAAAAAATCTATTTTAATCAAACTTCTCATAGGTAACCATTGTTTTTATTTTGGCACGTTAGTTTCCCAATCTTTTTCTATGCATATATCCACGTATTAAAAAAGAAAAAGGTAAATACTGTTATGTCAATTATTTTAAAAATCTTATTATGTTTTGAAATCTTTCCTCTTTGATACTAAAGGAAAAATACAAGTTTTTGAAGTAAAAAATAGAAATAACAAGTTGCTTTTAACTCTCAGACCTGCACTGTCCACGGTAGTCACTAGCCATGTGTGGCTCTTGAGCACCTGAAATGTGGACAGGGTGAATTGAGTTGTACTGTGTCAAATACACTCTGTACTTCAAAGACTCAGTACAAAAAAAAAATGTAAAATATCTCATTAATAGTTTTTCATGTCGATTACATGATGAAATGATAATATTTTTTATATATTGGGTTAAATAGTACACTATTAAAATTATTAAAATTAGCTTCACCCTATTTCTCTGGGTTAAGTAACATATTATCATATATTAATATATTACTAATATTATTTTCACCCTCTTCCTTCTTACTTTGTTTAGAGTAGGTGCTAGAACACTTGCAATGCCGTATGTGGCCCACATTCTATTTCTGTTGGATGGCCCACTGCTTTCTACACCCATGTGCTCTCTCATGCACATGCGTGGCACCCTCAGTTCTGGGTCTTCCTCTCAGTTCCTGTTCAGCAGTAAAAAAAAATAATGCACAAAGAATAACCCCATTTCCTGATTTGGAATCTGCCTATGCTACTTCGGCAGATCTTGACCTTGAGGTGTAGCAGATGTGTGAGAAAACTCTAAACCTAGAACCTTCCAAAAGGTCTAGCAAACTTACAGAAAGCTTTCTGGCATCCTGGCTCCTAACCATGGACCACACGGCACCACAATGAACCCTTCCAGCTCAGCATCTAAGCCCAACCAAATAATACTTGGGTGAGACGTGGAATATCAGCTTACATTTGGGTAGAATTTGGGGTCTTTACTGCCTCTTTCTGGCTAATCCCCCAGCCCAGGAAGACAAGTGAAGGCTGTGCCAATGTGCAGGGAAGCCTGGAGCTCATTAACCCACCCTAGCGCATTATCAGGATTTATACTTTCCTGCAATTCACACCATTTCCTCTCCACACCCAACAAACCTCCTACAGTGCCAATGGCAGGTGACAGCCAACCTCACCTCCTTCCTGCAATGTGTCCTCATTTCCCAGGAGCCAGAGGCAAAGAGCCTTGATGTTTGCTGGGAAACTAGCTCCAGGCAGCAGACAGAGGGCCCCAGAGTGCTAAATCTTGATTAACATCCCTGCTGCAGCCAAGTCACTCACTGTCTCCCTCAGACATAATACAAATAAGCACTTCATGCACTGAGAGCCCTCACAAAGGCGCACCAGTGGTTTCCAGGCGGCAGTTGGAGCGGATTTCTGTTACCTCTGAATGAATTAGGAAAGAAAAAAAAAAAAGAACGTGATGAATTTTCTCTAAGTCAAAATTCAATCCTTTGAAAGCCTTGTCCTTTATCCCTTTATTTTTAATACTAAGATGTCCTTACTTTTATGAAATAATGATCATAATAAATAGCATGGATTTGTATGTTTAATGTCTTGACAGCCTCATGTTAGCCCCCCAAATATGGGAAGTGTCATAACTGGTCCAAAGACAAGTGTCTGGGACTCACTGGTCCAGGCTGACATTGAGGGGCAGCTTCCATCCCTAATATGCATAAAATCTGTTTTCTATAATAAAGACAAGTCCTTAGATTTCCATAACAACATTATCAAATTATTGCAAATAGAGATTGCCCTTTCCCTCTGCCCATCTTACGCCCACAGGATGGCTAGAACAGTGCTAGGTACATAAAGGTCCTCAGTAAATGCATATGAACTTGTGTAATGCAGTAAGAATAATTGCTGATGCTTTAAAACTCTATTTGATGCCCTGATTTTCCTCTGATTCTATATAATATTTTTACGGAGATCCCAGAAAAGGAAGATTTAGTGTATATAAGTAATAACAATTCCTTTTATAGATAACTTTTGAATATCAGTTGCCTTTACTAAGATTCTATGTGTGTGTAAATAACCAAAAATAGATATAAAATATATAAATAACAAAAGTCCTTGAGAAGTTTTCAGTCCGTGTTTTTAACTCTTTACTGACGCTGAAGAGGAGCCAACCAAATCTTCATTAAGGGCCTAACCAGGAAACATTCTGTGGGCTCCTGGAATGGAGCTGAACAAGAGCTCAGCCTTGTGAAGTTTTAAGTCTCTAAGGACGAAGCAAATATTAACCAGGTGATAAAAGTAGTGAGATGGACTAAGTGATCTGAATTCAGAAACTCCTCGACAAAGTTATCTAGTAAAAAAAAGGGTGGGGGAATGGGGTTGTTCAAGTGAATATCTAATTAGTTCCCAGGTGAGTATAGAGGGGATAAAAAGAAATTTTGAGGTGGGGGAGTAGGGTCTCTAAAAAAGGGGGGACTAGAGATTAGCGAGGTCTTCATTTGTATCTTATGGCTCTCTTGATCAGAAACTTTCTGGGGGAAACACGGGATTATTTTGAGATTTCAGTTTTGAAATCCTGAGTGAACGAAGAGGCTGCCCAGATGTGGGTGCATACATCTGTACAAACATTTGGAAGAAAAGGAGACTAGGCCAGACCAGTTGTGGGTAGAGCTGTCCCTCATAGTAAATGGCAATGATGGTCACTTCTCTGCACCCCAGGGAAAGAGACACATGACTTTAAGCCAACTTGAGTCACCAGCTCATTTCCAAGAAAGCATCATTGAGGAGACTTTCATTTGGCAAAACACATTTTAAAAAGACGCCAACATATTGGATAACATAAGGATTGTTTTGCCTTGTTTAGGTTAATTCAATTTTCCTGCATTCACACTCAGTAACAATGATGTTTGGGAAATAACAGAATGATATGGGCATAAGGCAACTTCTTGTACCTACTTAGTAACATTCATGAGAAACGTTGATGTCTCCTAGTTTCTATCAGACAGCTGCTGGACTTTATTTAATTACTTTTCTTATTCTCATCAGAGTGATGGTCTAATGAAAAGAGGAGGAAGAAATAATGGATTCTGCTGTCTTGATCAGTGGGTCCCCTGAAAGCCTGCCTTGAAGGTGTTAGGAGTCTAAGCGCTTTAGGGGAGGAGGTCTGTTGTACCTATTTATTTTAAATTGGAGTAAAGCTGACACTATATTACAAAACATCATGTCATTTTCCATGTTCATGGAGCAATTAACCTAGTAAATAAGCCAGAAAAAGTGAAAATGTAAACTGCTGGAGGCTGGCTGGGAAGGAGGGGGTTGGACTTTTGTGAGCTAGTGTACAACAGTGGACTGAGTTTGGTTCCATGGCTCTACATACTGCCAGCAGTATGATATTGGACAAAGACTCTCTCTGGGCCTCAGTTTGCTCATCTACAACATGGGTATGAAAACCCCATCTCCCTCCTGGGTTACTGTGAGGAGTAAATGATATTAATAGGTACATGGTGTTCCTAATGGTGCCTAATAATAGTAAGCACTCCATAAATTATTTTTATAGCATCATTATTATCATCATCATCATGCAGTTCACTGGCTTTTATCCTGTGTTACCAGGACCTCAGAGACTTCAGAGGGAATGACTACCCCACCCTCCCTGCATACCTCTCTGGTGGGGAAGGGTTACTGCTGTCTTTAATCTTCCCTTTCAAACCATGCAGCTGTGCTTATATCTGTTTCAGATACCAAACTTCTGTAGAAGAGCTCATTTGAAAAAAAGTATTTTCTGTTACCAAAATTTTTAAAGTTTGAAAAAGCACTGATCTAGCATAACTCTCTCAATTACAAGTGAAGAAACTGCATGAAGGAGTTAGGTCTTTGAGCTCCTCTTAGCCCTGACTTTGCATCTCTCTTTTTTCTTTTTAACTTTTTGTAATGAAGAATTGTGAATAAATACAAAAGTTGACAGAATAATGAATGCCCATGTTCCCATCACCTAGCTTCTACAGTATTTTGTTTTGTTATAATTTTAAAGTAAATCCCACACAGCATATCACATCATTTCATAAATACTACAGCATCTACCTCTAAAAGATTATGGACTTTTAAATACACAACCAAGGTACTTCCCTGGTGGTGCAGTGGATATGACTCCATGCTCTTAATGCAGGGGGCCTGAGTTCAATCCCTGTCAGAGAACTAGATCCCACATGCATGCCGCAACTAAGGTTTTGCATGCCACAACTAAGACCCAGTGCAACCAAATAAATAAATATTAAAAAATAAAAATTAAAAAGTAAATACACAACCAAAATGGCATTACCTCAATAATAAAATTAACAATATTTCCTTAATATCATCAAATATCTAGTCAATGTTTAAACTTCCAGTGGTCCCATTATAGTAATTTTTTAAAAAATTTGAATCAGGACCTAAATGTAATCTACATATTAAGTTTGGTTAATAAGTCTAAGTTTTTAAAAATCCATGGTTTCCCCCCATCTCTTTTTCCCCTCACAATTTATTTATTAAAGAACCATCTCTTTTGACTTGGAGTGTAATGATAATAATTTTTAATGTTTGTTATGATTATAGAACATTTTCATATATTTTAATAATTATAGTGGTGGTTTGCAAATTTCATGCTGTGCCTCAGGGTTAAAAATAGCAGCAACCTAATTTAGCTTTTATTGAATGTTGATTATACACCAGGTATTTACTTGGATTCATGTAAATCAGTATGAGGAAAATGCTGTTATTATCCTAATTTCACAGATGAGGAAACTAAGGAATGGAATGGTTAAATCACTTGCCCAACAGGTAAGGGAGTGATCCAAGAACACTGACTTTAGAGCTTGGGTCCCTAACACAAAGAGAGACCACCTTTTATATTTCCAGGTGCTCTGGGGGCATAGAAAGACTTCTGGGTGTTTTGGTTTTGTTGCTAGCTTTTACTTATCCTGACTTTTCACTGAGGAATCCATTTCTCCCTCGGTCTTACCCTGCAGAATTTATAACCCAGGACTCAGACAGTGAGCACTGGACACAGAGATCAGAAGTGGGTATGTCATACAGATGGCTAACAGGCACGTGAAAATATGCTGACAATCGCTAATTATTAGACAAATTAAAATCAAAACTACAATGAGGTACCACCTCACACCAGTCAGAATGGCCATCATTAAAAAGTCTACAAAATGACAAATAATAAATGTTGGAGAGGGTGTGGGAATGTAAGCTGGTACAGCCACTACGGAAAACAGTATGGAGGTTCCTCAAAAAAACTAAAAACAGAGCTACCATATGATCCAGCACTCCCACTCCTGGGCATATATCCAGATAAAAACTATAACTGAAAAAGATACTTGCACCCCTATGTTCACAGCAGCACTATTCACAACAGCCAAGACATGGAAACAACCTAAATGTCCATCAACAGATGAATGGGTAAAGGAGATGTGGTACATATACACAATGGAATACTACTCAGCCATAAAAAAGAATGAAATAATGCCATTTTCAGCAACATGGATGGAACTAGAGATTATCATATTAAGTGAAGTAAGTCAGACAGAGAAAGACAAATACCATATGAAACCACTTATATGTGGAATCTAAAATATGACACAAATGAACCTATCTACAAAACAGAAACAGACTCACAGACATAGAGAACAGACTTGTGGTTGCCAAGGGGGAGGGTAGGTGGGGGAGGGATGGATTGGGAGTTTGGGATTAGCAGATGCAAACTATTATATATAGAATGGATAAACAACAAGTTCCTACAGGAAACTATATTCAATATCCTGTGATGGACCATGGTAGAGAGGAATATGAAAAAGAATGTATATGTACACGTGGGTCACTTTGCTGTGCAGCAGAAATTAACACAACATTGTAAATTAACTATAATTCAATAAAAAAAAAAGTGAGCATGTTACCCAAGCTGGTCCATATGATGAACCCTAAGAATTTTATGGAAATGTTGAGAAAGTCTTTCTTTTCCTCTGCATTTGAAATTACTGTCCCTATCTTGCAATCTCACGTAGGCTGAGAAAGAAAGAAACACACAGAGGACGTTTCAGCCAAGACATGGAGAGAAATTAGATCCTGGTCACGTTGTTTAAGCCCTGAGCAAGCCGTGCCTGCAAAAAAATTGGTCTTGGTCTTTTGAGTTGCATGATTCAGTAACTTCCCTTTTGGCTTAAAACAGTTTGGTTTGGGCTTCCCTGGTGGCGCAGTGGTTAAGAATCTGCCTGCCAATGCAGGGGACACGGGTTCGAGCCCTGGTCTGGGAAGATCCCACATGCGCGGAGCAACTAGGCCCGTGAGCCACAACTACTGAGCCTGCGTGCCTGGAGCCTGTGCTCCGCAACAAGAGAGGCCGCGATAGTGAGAGGCCCACGCACCGCGATAAAGAGTGGCCCCCGCTCGCCGCAACTGGAGAAAGCCCTCGCACAGAACGAAGACCCAACACAGCCAAAAAAAAATTAATTGATTAAAAATAAATTAATTAATTTAAAAAAAAACAGTTTGGTTGAAGGAATATAAATAAAATAATATAAAACGTACTCTGACAGAGAACACTGCACAATTAAAAACAGAAAAGTCATCATCCCTCCTTTCATGTGTCCAGTCTTTCAGTTGCTGGCTAGTAGAATTACATAAACTTTTGACCTTAACAGGATATTGTTAAGTGCAAAGACTAAAAGATCTGTAGGAGAATAGCTCATCACACCAAAAACACAGTCAAAGGACATCTGCCAAATCACAAGTCCATTATTACCTTTATCTTGTTGCTACATTGAGATATGACATTAATATCTTCTCCCCATGAACTGAATTTTTTTTCACTGTGTGGCTAATCATTCTCAACTTCGTGAAGTCAATATAACACAATTTCCCTCTTGCAGTAGGTCTTAATGCAATCTGTCCTGTGTGAACTCAACCACAATTCAGAGTTCTTCGTTTGCTAAGTGTTGGCTTGTATGTATCCTGACCAAGGCACATTTTCATTTTGGCTGTTTTTTTGCTAGGCCACATTGTGATTTTCACGGACCCCAGACAATTTTGCTTCATGAGCTGCTTCCTCCATAAAAAATATTAAAAATTCTTTGTTATCACTACATTGGTATTAAGACGAATATAGTCCACACTGGACTACATTCATTTTTAAACCTGATTTTAAAATAAATGATAACATTTTTGTGGACCCCTAAAAATGTATCGTAGGGCATAGGCACTGTACCTAACCAAGTCTGCCCTGAGTAATTATCAAGTACTAATCATGGTATTTTAGAATTAGCACAGTTGGAAAGCCCAGGGTCTAAACTTGAAACCAGCCCCCTCTATGTCTTTTCCACTATCACTATTCGGCAAAAAATTTCTCTTTTCTTGCTGTAAATGAGCAGGAGCTTTAAAGCCAGATGGGACTGGGTTCCAAATACCAGCTCCCATACTTTCCAACTGTGTCAGTCAAACTTGTCTGGGCCTCACTGAATCAAGTGTAAAAATCGAGATCACAAAGTTTGAGAGCTTAGCGGAAAGAATGCATATAAGAGCGCTTATCACAGCGTCCGGCCCATAGAAGTGCTTAATGATAACGCTAGTAATGTAATACCCCTTGTGATCATTCCATGCAGAGGCAGCATGGCATGGAGGCTAAGAGTGTGGGCTTAAGAATCAGGTCTCTGGGGCTTGAATTTGGTCTCTGCTCCTAACTAGCAGAGTGACTTTAGGCAAACAACTTAATCTCTCTCAGCCTGTTATCTCCTCTTTAAAGAAGCCACAATAATATCTGTCTAGATGATTCTTCTAAAGATAAGAAGTAAGGTACATACAGTGCTTTGTACTTAGTAACTGGAAAGTAACATTGTTATTTATCTTACCATTTTTTGTACTATTTAAAAACCATTCTGTTTCCCTTATTTATTTAATCTTTTTAAAAATAACTTTTAAAAAAGATACTTGAAAACTTAAAAAAGTTCCAGAATAGTACAAAAGTGTCCTGGATTTCCTTTTCTTGGATTCCCTAATTGTTAATATTTTACATTTACTCCATCATCCATGTTCTTTATACATATTCCCACTACCATTAGTCATGATAATGATAGACATGATATTCCATTATCCCTAAACAGTCTAGTGTGTCTCCAAAAATAAGGACATTCTCTTGCAAAATCAGCATCTAAAGCTCCCAATCAGCACAGCTCAGATCCAATGCACAGATCCCTTTCAAATTTGCCAGCTTCACAATAATGTCTCTTTTCCTTCTGGTCCAGAAATATGTTTTGCATTTAATTATCATTTAGTTGTCACTCAGACTCCTCCAATTTGGAACAGTCTTTTCCTGTATTTTACGTCAGTTATACTTAGAAGTATAAAAGGATTGCAGGCTTTTCATTCTGTAGAATGACTTTCAATCTGGGCCCACCCAACGTTTTCTTATGTTCAAACCCTGTTCATGCATTCTCGTCAGGAGTACCCCAGAAATGCTCTTTTCTGTGCATCACAAAAGGGAGTGCGTCATGTTGACTCGTCCCCTCACTGATGATGTTAACCTTGATTACCTGATCAAGTTGGTGTCTAAGGTTTTTACACCTTAAATTCACTCGTTTCTCTTTGTTAATTGATTAGTATTTTGTGGGGATGTTTGTTGTTTTTTATAAATTTATTTATTTATTTATTTTTGGCTGTGTTGGGTCTTCGCTTCTGTGTGAGGGCTTTCTCTAGTTGCGGCGAGCGGGGGCCACTCCTCATCGCGGTGCGCGGGCCTATCACTGTCGCGGCCTCTCCCGTTGCGGAGCACAGGCTCCAGACGCGCAGGCTCAGTAGTTGTGGCTCACGGGCCCAAGTTGCTCCGCGGCATGTGGGATCCTCCCAGACCAGGGCTCGAATCCGTGTCCCCTGCATTGGCAGGCGGATTCTCAACCACTGCACCACCAGGGAAGCCCTGTGGGAATGTTTTTAAAAACTACACTCAAATCTTATTTCTTACCAAATCTCCACTCCCCTCATTAGCATCCATTAATGACTCCCACCTGAATCTACCACCGCTATTCCCCCATGATTATTTATTTATTTATGTCAGTATTGTGTCGTAGATTCCCAGTCTATTCAATGGATTTGTAATTTGGTAGCATCTTTATTTTGATGCTCAAAATTTCCCGTATTTGGTAAGTGGGAGCTCCTTCAAGCTGGCTCTTGTATTTTCTTACATTCTGGCACAATAAGATATTTCAGATTCATCTTGAACGTTTCCTGTCCTAAAACCTTGGAATTGGCCATTTCTCCAAGAAGCCCTGGTTCGTTTTAGAAAGGATGATATTTAAAAACCAAGATCTGAGCACTCAGTGTGCTCATTGCTACTGGGGTGTCATTGCTTTTTGGCTCTCAAGAGACAGAGATAGAAAATATATGTATATATACACATACACATATGTGTATATACACACACATTTATAAATGTTTATATCCCTCTGTGTATATGTATATTATAAAACCGTAAGTTTATACTGCTATCTTCTAATTCTAATCCAACACCACTGGCTTTTTTCTAGCCTTCCTTCTTCCGCATTTGTAAATATCTTCTCTGGCAGTGAGAAATTTGGCTACTATTATCCTCAGTATACTTATTTATTTGCTCAGCCACCATGCTGATTCCAAGCCAGAGAGGGAAGGAAAAGGAAAGCAAGAAGAAAGGAAAAGCAAAATAGGAAGGGGAAGAATTTTCCTTCTTATTTAAAAATAAATACTGAGGGGCTTCCCTGGTGGCTCAGTGGTTAAGAATCTGCCTGCCAATGCATGGGACACAGGTTTGAGCCCTGGTCCGGGAAGACCCCACATGTCACGGAGCAACTAAGCCCATGCAACACAACTACTGAGCCTGCACTCTAGAGCCCGCAAGCCACAACTACTGAGCCTGCGTGCCACAACTACTGAAGCCTGCGCACCTAGAGCCTGTGCTCCGCAACAAGAGAAGCCACCACAATGAGAAGCCCGCACACCACAACGAAGAGTAGTCCCCGCTTGCTGCAACTAGAGAGAGCCCGTGCACAGCAATGAAGACCCAACGCAGCCAAAAAGAAAAATAAATAAATAAATGAATTTATAAAAAAAAAAAATACTGAGTTCTGGCTTCTTAAATTCAAACTTAAGTCCTAAAGTTCTACACGAAACTTGAGGGTAATTCTATCATACCCAGTTTAAAATTCTGCTTTGGAAATTTCTAAGTAAGAGAGGCATTCTTCACAAACATAAGTAATTATCTTAAGCAAGGAAGTGAAAGAATAAGCTGATTCACATCAGCCAACATAGGAAAGACATTTTCATCAGTGTATGTATAATCGGTTTCATATTTCCCAGGAAATACTTTGAGAAAATCTGATTAATTTCAACAGAAATAAACCTGATATACCTAAGAGTACACTAAAGTTTCACTGAAATTTTTTTTAACAAAGAGAGCTTCTTTTATTTCAGAGAGAAGTCTGAATATCCTTAATTGGCGTCGTTTTTAATCTTCTCTTATATACCTTCACTGTAGATATTACAAAAATTGTTTTGGAATATTAGCACAGCAATGATAGTAATCACCAAGAAATGGATTTGTCCTGAAATGATTATCTCAAGGCCCTTGCTTGAAGTGCTCACTGGCCCCAAGGTACAGGCTGGGCACTGTACATCTTCAGGGAAGCATCATTCACAAAAACTCTTATTAAGTCTCTAATGTAAATGGTCCCCTTAACCCCAGGAGAAGTACAGAGTGCAACCTGCAGAGCTGCACACAGTGGTCCAGATGTTGATCATTATTCTTCCCTCTCAATGCCTTTGATGTTTGTTGAGCATGTATTACCTCTGTGTGTGTGTGTGTGTGTGTGTGTGTGTGTGCGCGCGCGCGTGTACTTTTCTCTCCTCGCCTTTCCATGAAGCCTCCCTAGACACCTCTAGTTCATGTTAATCGTCAGCCCTCCATATCTGCGGGTTCCACATCATCAGATTCAACCAACCAGGGACAAAAGTATTTTTCCAGCAAGTTCCAGAAAGCAAAACTTGAATTTGCCACAAGTCAACAACTATTTACATAGCATTTACATGGTATTTACAACTATGTACATAGCATTTATGTTGTATTAGATATTATAAGTAATCTAGAGATGATTTAAAGTATATAGGAGGATGTGTGTTGGTTATGTGCAAATATAATACTATGTCATTTTATATAAGGGACTTGAGCATCCTCAGGTTTTGGTTTCTATTGGGGTTCTGGAACCAGTCCCCAACAGATACAGAGGGAGGCGTGTATTTTGTTCTTACACCTCATGTCCTACAGCACTAATGCCCAACTTAGCATACATTACCTTGTATATTTTTATTTAACTTTAAACCTATGTGGTAGTGGCTCTCGATCAGGCCAAGGCTGTAATTCAGGTATGTTGGGTCCAAGTCTGAAGACTTTGTAAGACAGGCCTAACAGAAACCTACTGACATGAGTGACTGAGAAATTTTCTCCTAGAAAACTTGTCCTAAGTGGAAAAGGAACAAGAACATGGTTCTCAAGGGTAAGCTTGGGTCTTGCCTTGGAATGAACTATCTTAGCCTTAAGCCAAGTCACTTTGGCCTCCTATGAAATGAAGAAGTTGAATCTGATCATTTGAAGATATTTTCAAAATCTAACATTCTTTAAAAATAGTTTCTATAAAAATAATGTATATTATTTAAAAATTCAGAAAACACAGAAAAATTTAACAAATTTATATTCATGTAAACCTACTACCCATAGAGAATCACTGTTAACATTATGGCATATAGCCATCCAGACTATTTTATTAATTTTATTCTTCGATTCTAAATGTACATACATCTATTTTGGGTGTCAGGGCATAAATGGAGTAATCACAAATGGGGTCACATTATGTGCACTCTTTCATATATACGTATATGCATATGTATGTACAAAATTATATATATATAAATCATACACATACATATACATGTTATATATATGTATAGTACATATATCATTTTTAGGTCCCTTTCATCTTTTAAAAATTAATATATCTTGGAGATCTTGTATAACAGTACATACACTGTTTCACAGCATACTCTCCACCTTAAAGTATTTCATGTTTATCATTCCATATTAATATATATTTCCAAATAATAATTTTTAATTGCATCATAGTATTTCATTGTGTAGGTGGACCTTAATTTCTTCAATCAATCCCAATCAATGGACATTAAAAATTTCAATGTTATAATTAACAATGAATGGACATTGTTATGCATAATATATAAAAGCATCATTATATATGTATAATATGTAATTAACTTTAATGTATAATATATTATGTTAACAATATATAATGTAATAACATCTCATTCTTTGTAACAAAAAATTTTTAGCAACTTAAAAGATTATGTGATATATATATGTATTGATTACTCCTGCTCTTATCTTACATTTTCTTTTGTATTAGGTCTTAGAAGTAGGGTTGCTGGATCAACGGCAATTCCATTTTTCTAGTGGACTTTCAATAAACGTTTTCTGAGGATGACAGGCTTTCACAGTAATAGGCTTCCCAAGGAACAATACTACTGCATTGTGAAGGTGACCTGTGCTTTGTTAACTAAGAAAGTCATGTGAAAAAAAAGAAAAGCATTTTGGGAAAAACAGAAGCGTTTCGAGTTGTGTCTAATCTCATGTTTTTGATAATCTCTAGAAGATACATTTCTAAAAGAAAAAGAACAAAGAAAAATTGAAAATAAAGGATAGCTAGTGATTTAATTTAAATCTATACATTTTAAAGAACCAGTACTCTCCCATGTGGGTTTACCTGTAAATATAGTTAGTAATAAAACATCAAGATTCAACTGTGTTTATGTTCCAAGAACATGTACCATTAGAACGTAAAACTCCAAACAAATCAACTGTAAAAAGACATTGGTAATATAAAGAGAAAAATTTGAAGAAAAAAATAAACGGACTGGAAATTAGATGATATTAAGAAATCATTATTAAATGTTTTTAGGTGTGAATAATGATATTGTGCTTATATGGGGGGAAGAAGACACTTACTGAAATGATATGACATCGGGATTTACTTTAGTATAATCCAGAGAATGGGAGGGAGACTTGGCAGAAGAAGGAATTAATAAACAAAAAGGCCTATATGTCCTTAATTGTCGAACGGGATAATGGTATATAGGCACTCATTATACTTTTCTCACAACTATTCTGCATGTTTGCAATTTTTCTTATTAAAATTTTGAAAAAATAATGTAAACCCCACGGAGGCAGGGATCCCACCTGCTCTGTTCACTCCCACATCTAGCACAATGAATAAATGTTTATAATTGGTATATAAGTACTAGAAATATGTTACTCTATTTTTTAGTGTGTTTTTGTCTTAGTTACATGATACATAGAAGTTTTAGGTATTCAAACCTGACAATTACAGCATAATAGTGAGATCCCCATTGGTGGAAGTATTCAAACACAGATGAAACTTCTTAGTTGGGTGTATTTTTATGGGAATCATGGATTAGGTAAAGAGTATGAGTGGCTTGACGTTAAGTTCCTTGCCGATTTCAGAAGTCTATTATAAAATGTTTCTCTATTCAGATTTAGATTTACATTTTAGCATTTTCTTAGAACTGAATGGAAGAAAAAAATCTATGTTTTTCTCAAGCTGGAAGTCACCTCTCTTTTGGCACTGGATTTCTTGCTGGAGTTTCATGGCTGTTCTGATCTTTGAATGTAAACTCCAGAGACTCAACATGTTACTCCAAATAATTGGGTTAACTTGGAAATGATGGAAATAAAGGTAAGCATCAAAAGAAGTAAGAGTCCCAAAGGCGGAATAGGATTTCCTCGAGGGCTAGGTTAGGGTCAAGAGCAGGAGGCTGGACTCTCAGCGGTGGGAACTCATGGATTCCCTGCC